>NC_081774.1:27076895-28379528 GCF_963082965.1 Carassius carassius
GGGCCCTTTGCTAAGGGCTATCCGGTCCCTGTACGAACGGAGCAGGAGCTTGGTTCGTATTGCCAGCTGTAAGTCAGACTTGTTCCCGGTGCGTGTTGGACTCCGGCAGGGCTGCCCTTTGTCGCCGGTTCTGTTCATGATTTTTATGGACAGAATTTCTAGGCGCAGCCAGGGGCTGGAGGGGGTCAGGTTTGGTGACAACACGATTTCGTCTCTACTCTTTGCGGATGATGTTGTCGTGTTGGCCTCATCAGGCCAGGACCTTCAGCATGCACTGGGACGGTTTGCAGCCGAGTGTGAAGCGGCTGGGATGAGAATCAGCACCTCCAAATCCGAGGCCATGGTCCTCAGTCGGAAAAGGGTGGCTTGCCCACTTCAGGTTGGTGGAGAGTTCCTGCCTCAAGTGGAGGAGTTTAAGTATCTTGGGGTCTTGTTCACGAGTGAGGGAAGGATGGAACGGGAGATTGACAGACGGATCGGTGCAGCTTCTGCAGTAATGCGGTCGATGTACCGGTCTGTCGTGGTGAAGAAAGAGCTGAGCCGCAAGGCGAAGCTCTCGATTTACCGGTCAATCTACGTTCCTACTCTCACCTATGGTCATTAGCTTTGGGTCATGACCGAAAGGACAAGATCCCGAATACAGGCGGCCGAAATATGCTTTCTCCGCAGGGTGGCTGGGCGATCCCTTAGAGATAGGGTGAGAAGCTCAGTCACCCGGGAGGAGCTCAGAGTAGAGCCGCTGCTCCTCCACATCGAGAGGAGTCAGCTGAGGTGGCTCGGGCATCTGTTCCGGATGCCTCCTGGACGCCTTCCCGGGAAGGTGTTCCGGGCACATCCCACTGGGAGGAGACCCCGGGGGAGACCTAGGACACGCTGGAGAGACTATGTCTCCCGGCTGGCCTGGGAACGCCTCGGTGTCCCCCCAGAAGAGCTGGAGGAAGTGTCTAGGGAGAGGGAAGTCTGGGGTTCTCTGCTTAGACTGCTGCCCCCGCGACCCGGCCCCGGATAAGCGGTAGAAGATGGATGGATCTTTTCCATTTTATATGGAAATGAGAGAGCACAGAACAGGCAATAAAGCTTATGAATATCAAAACTCTGACAGTTTGTGTTCCCTTGCTTTTATTTATAATTATATACATATTTTTGTGACAGAAATCACTACCAAGATGCAGTACCAAGTTACAAAATGTATTATTATTATTGAATATTGTGTTGTGGAATTTGAATGTGCTTTGTAAAGTAGTTCATTGTTTTGTGGCTCATTCTGATATGCCCTATAAAGCAACGGTTTATAGCAGGTGCAAACAGTCAATAACAATAATTAATCTGAAGGGCTTAAAACCAATACACACCCCATCTCACACAACACACTACACCACAGCTACCATCTGGAGCACTATACACTCGCAGAAAAAAAAAGAAAAGAAAAGAAAGAAAACCCTTTGTACCTAAAAGTTTCATATTGGTACCTTAAGGTATAAAAGTCTATCTTTTCAAAAGGAACCACCCCAGTGACAGCTTTTGGACTTTTTTTCTGACAGTTTTTGTTAGAAGTTTTGGTATTCATTACATCTATTTTGTGTTTTACTTTTTTTTTTTTTTAATTCATACTTATTTATTCAGACTTACTTACAGCGTCCACTAGATGGCGCTACATTTCCAATGTTGAGAATTGCTTATTAGAACTTAAGGACTACTGTAGCTTTTTCCATTATTGTTGACAGACATAAAATTGTGGTCTTATTCTTAAAGTTAAGAATACATTATTATTATTATTATTATTAATATATATATTTTTTTTTTTTTATTTTTTTTTTTTTATTATTATTTATTTATTTATTTTTTACACTTGCTCAAAATGGCCCCACTGCTTTTTAAAGTGACCTCTGTCCCAAACCTGAGGGATCATATGGGGGGCTATTTTACCCCCTCCCACATTCTAAGTTAATTAAGGCCTGCAGGCTTACCACTATCGTGTTGCATTCTTTCTCTGAGCAGACTAGAGAGGCACACAGATGCACAGAGATCACGGCAATAAGTGAAAAGCTATTCTTACTTGGAAGAGATTTTTAAGGGCATGTACTGTAGCACCCAGTCACTCAGCCAGAGTTCACTGACCTCTGACTGTGAGGAGTTGACTTCTTTTTAAATAAGCTGCTGACACCGCTCTGAAAGCATGTTTTATTTAGATCTTTTTCTGCCCTACACTATCTTTCAGACAAATGCTCGATATCACCTAAAATAGCTTTTGTCTCAAAGAGGTTTTCACAAAAGAAGAGACAGGAGTACAATTCCTTCTTATTGAAAAAAGAACTATTCTAGGTCTAGCTGATGGAAAAGGCTGACCACAGAAAACTGAATTGACCCTGACAAGAAATAGACCAAAAAGGCACACTACATCACTCCTCCAAGCCTCCAGCCTTCTAAAGATTTGGCAGGATCCAACCATGACTCTAATTTTCCACGGAGAATTACTGGACATACATGTCTTTGTCTGAAAATATGTCTCTGTCATAATCCTCAGAACATCTAATTTAAGTCATTTTTAAGAAATGGTTGCAATATAGACTAAAATAGTTAGTGCACGTATTTAAATCTTTTGGGTCACCCTTAAAAATGTATGGATGAAACAGAAATGCTCTTGTTTTTTTAAAAAGCCAAGCTTTCAAAGCAATTATTGTCAGTTTTGCTTCAAAAAAGAGGCTTTGGACCAGATCAGATACCAAATCAAAGCTTCGTTTCAATCTTATTGTGCTATGGTATTGCATTTTGTGCTCAATTTAAAGTTGTTTTGAACACTTGTAAGCTGAGACTGCAATGAAAAAAAATTGAGCTGACTAATATAATCGTGTCATTTTGTTACCTCAAAGGCTTATGATCACAGAACAGAAAGAAAGAGTTTTTTGTTGCACCCAAGGGATGCTTTATTAGGGTGGATGTATCTTGGAGTAATTTTAGTGCATTAAATGTCTGGTCCAAACACACAACAGCTTTGGTTATTGTAAGAATAGCTATACTAACCTACTGCATGCATTGCGCAACCTTGGAATCCAGGTCTTCGGTTTGGCTGTAATAGTATTTTTCCTTTTGTATAAGTAATGAAAACATAGAATTAACGAAATAGTTCAACCCAAAATACATTCTGCTAAAACTGTACTTACCCTAATGTCATGCAAAGTGTAGATGAGTTTGATTCTTCATTTAAATTGATTTTTTAATTTAGCATTGCATCTGCGGTGCAATGGGTGCCGTCAGAATGAGAGTCCAAACAGCTGATAAAAACATCGCAATAACCCACAAGTAATCCACACCACTCCAGTGTATCAGTTAACATCTTGTGAAGAGAAAGGCTATGTGTGTATAATAAACAAATCCATCATTAAGGCATTTTAACTTTGTCCATAATGCTTCCTCCAGTGAAAAAGTCCATACCCTGACACGTTTGTTTACAAACACCTCACAGTGTTAACTGATGGACTGGAGTGTGTGATGTATTTATCAGCTGTTTGGACTCTCATTCTGACGGCACCCATTCACTGCAGAGGATCAGTTGATGAGTAAATGATGTCATGCTAAACCTTTGCAGTCTCCAAATCTGTTCTGATGAAGAAACAAACTCATCTTCAGTACATCTTGGATGGCCTAAAGGCGAGAAAATGCTCGGCAAATGTTATTCCTTTAACTGATAATGTCTGTTGTGATACCTCTGCTCACTTTATAATATAAAAAGCCACAAGTGAAAAATAAAAACACTGGTTGAGATGACTTTTTCATGTACATTACTAATGTTTATATATCAAGATTGACAAAGACAAAAAACATGCAGATCAAGCCCCATACCCAACGGCTGAGACCTGTTGACAGCTTAATGGCACATCATTTAAATGAGTGCATAAAATGTGCTGTAGTTGCTTTGTTGCCTGTATTGAGTCTATTACCAAGAGATTTCAATTATAGCTAAGTGCCCCTTTCCTCTCAGTGAGCCTCTGTTTAAACTCTTTCACAAAGTCCTGTCTTGTTTTGAATTCACCACTATATTGTGTGTCCCGTAACAGGCTTCAAATGCATCCCACTCTTTTATTTTTTATTTTTTTGCTTTAAACTGATCCTTGCATGGTTTATCACATTATTTTATTTATGTGGTACTTTTAATTTGAGACAGATTGGTCTCCAACCAATAAAACAAATACAGCATGAATGAAATATATACAAGAGATAAAGAGATATATAATACAGAGTAATGCACTCTGCATATTGCATATACACACATATTAAAACATGAAAAGATACTCCATCACTTAAAGAAATAATACAGCTACAGCATGCATCAAGAGACAAAGCACAGAGGCCCAGCTACTATAAACATAATGCGTGACCATTGCTTAGCTGAAACCTAATCTGATGACCTAACTTTCATTGTGGCAATGTAAATTGTTGCATTGTGACATCTTGAAAAGTCTGAAATGGATTGGTTGCCACAACACAACATTGTGAGGTCGTCAGTAAGTAACTGTGACATTGTGGCATTGTTGTGGATCAGTAGCTGTGTGCTGGAAATCATTTGGTAATTTAGATTTATATCCATGAGTGGACATGCTGTATGTATGTCCTCAATTGACCTTCATTTTTTTAATTATTAAAAAAAAACAAAGAAAAAGAAAAGAAAAGATGAATGCAAACTCAATTCTTTCAGGTCATTTATTTTTAAAAACACAACAAATAATATAGGAAATATAAAATACATGAATAATGTATACAAACACATGCACTTGGGCTAGTTGCATATCTCTGCCATCTTGGATTTTTGGTCTTGCGAGTGTGTGCATAGATATTTCCGGTTGTGCTAAACTCCAGTGCAGAGAACGGGAGAAGTCCAAATATTACCTTCTATATGTTTACAGGATTTATAATATCATTTCAAATGCAAATAAGATATACACTGCTATTATTACTATACTATAAATGTTACCTGAGCCAGTGGATTTGAAACTTGCATATGTTACAGTGCGGTAAATGAATGAAATACACTAATCCCTACTCATCACGAAAATAAAGTTGAACTCATGGTGTGTAATCAACAGCTACTTAATGTCTTTTTTCCTTACCAATTACGTAAATGTACAAATGATTTATTTCTCTAAAATGTTTGTATTACATTTGTATTTAATCTTTATGTAATATGTACCTCGTGAGACGTGGGCTGCGATTTTTCTTCAGGTCTTGTTCTCAATTGTGCACATACATTAGTTTGTTTCATAATTATTTCCACAACATATTTTAATACTTTACACTTAACTTTGCATCAAAAT
This sequence comes from Carassius carassius, assembly GCF_963082965.1. Taxonomy (NCBI): domain Eukaryota; kingdom Metazoa; phylum Chordata; class Actinopteri; order Cypriniformes; family Cyprinidae; genus Carassius; species Carassius carassius. The sequence goes on from NC_081774.1 coordinate 27,082,205, forward strand.
ATTTTTTTAAATGGAAAAAACGGGCTGTAAAATGACACAACTAAAACATGAATAATTTTAATATTTCTTTTATCTATGTAAAAATATACATGCACTGCTTATAGACAGATAATGAATTATGCTGCAGATCCTTCACAAAACAGATAAATATTGATAAAAACACACATGAATGCAAACACCAATCTTTTAATTAATGCAAACCTACCATAATTACATTACGTTAAATTGTACAGTAATAAGTTAATAAAACGTATCCGTTATCAGAATTCTATGTGTCTCGTTTGCCAGTCGGAAACCTTATGAACTTCTATATAACAATCAGAACAAAATCAGTTCTCCGAAAATGTAAAGTATTGTGCATTTGAGTGTTTTGTGTTTGAATGAAAAGATCCCTGTGGACTGATTAACCTGATCCGCATAATCAACCGAAGAAAGAATAAAGCAGTCTCCGCGTTGTATCTTGATAAATTTCCACACAGAGGTACGCAACAATGTAGGGAGGATGTTTTCTCATGTCTTTGATATACCACTATCCGCTGTTAAATTTGAAAACATTTATAATATCCATCTAGTCAAGTTTCGTATAATGCGAGCATTGTAAGACCGGAAGTAAGTATGCACACACTCGCGTCGCCAAAGCTCACCGGCGTCATCTTGTCCACCGAGCCCATACATTTAAGATTTAGAATTTAATCTAAAAGGTACAATTTAAAGGTACAATTTGTAAGATATTTGCAGTAAAATATCCAAAAACAACTAGGCTAGTGTTATATATTTTGTCCAGCTGATTACTAACAATATCTCTAATGTTTTCAACTACTTGTAAATCATGAGAAAATTCCCATTCTAAACAGTGACACGGCAGTGCAGTCGCCTGTCAATGACGTTAGTTACCCTTTGTTACCGCCTTTACTGACGTAGAAACCACATGACAACAGTGTCGTGGACAAATGCGGAAGTAGCTTCGCGACCAAGTTCAACTAGAAAGAGATGCCAATCTCGCTTGTGTTTTATTCGACAGGTGAGTTGTTTTGATTCGTATCTTTACAGAAAACGTATGCTATTATAACGATCAACGAGATTAGAATTATGGGGCATACACGGCAAACGTGGGGCATGGCGTCTCTAGACCCGTGCGAGGATGTGTCTGATCCATCGTCAGATCCTGTCTTTGCATTGACTTTGTATGTAATCTACTCGCGCAAATCGTTGAACTCGCGTTAAATCCATGATTTATCTTTCCGTCTGATTGATGGCCGTCAGCGGTTAGGTAGAAGACAACAAATCCCATCATTCCACTCTCCTTCTTAGCAAACCACGCGATTGTTATTGTTTTGATAGTGCGCCCTCTCGTGGCAGGTCCTACAACCTGTACCTTTAAGCCTAGTCCTAGACTAAAATGAAGTATAAAGTCTGAGTTGTTTTAAATGAAAGAAACATGCACTGACTTATATTAAATAATATCAGTGCCTTTGTTATGTCTCAGGATGCACATCAGTAATGCTTTTTAGTTTTTGTTTTTCTAAGACACGTTTATAAAAATGACTTTAATGTCCTAATTGAACTATGTCAGGTGTCAGGATAGTTTATCTAAATGAATGCAGGCAGAAAGATTCAGATCCAGACAGACAAGTATTGACTCAAATTGCTCTGAGTCAGCAATGAGTGATAGTGTATGTTTGTTTGTTTTGTCTGATACAGTAGCTACTCTCAGGCCATATGACCAGTATCAATACAAATACATATACCTCTATTAAATTATTCTTTTTGTCCTTTCTGAGAACAAAATAATCATTTAAAGATACACTGAGTAGTTAAGTAATCATTTGAAAAAGTTTTACATGAAGAAATAAATTGTTTCTGTGAAGTCATCTGAATGGTGTACACTAATAAGATGAAGTCTGTAATACCGGTATCTATGTATTTAAAAAGTATTTAGTGCTGCTAACACTCGCTATAGAACTACTCAGTACCCTTTATCCATTAAGAAATTAAATTAGACATAAACTGACATATTTCTGTGATGGGAGAAACAAACCTTTTCGAAGCTTTGAATCAGCTGAACCAATTGCAAAACATACATAAAAACACCTTTTACAAACCCAATCCAAATGTTTTACTGAAAGTATAATATACTAAATGCAATAAACAAGTTGTGAAATCCCGTTAAATATGATGTGTCTGCATAATATGCTATTTTATTAAATTGCAGGACTAGTATTGTTTGTTTATAGGTCTAAACAGGACAATAAGAGACTGTTAACTACTAATCCACATTTACTTACACAAATGTCTCATTAAAAATGGCTAAAACTGAGATCACTTAAATCTCTCTCGTTTACTCAAATCACATTAGTTTCGAGGTTTGATACATGCTCCAAACCGTTGCTTAGACACAAATGATTTCTCAGATAATCACTACTTATTAATAACAAATATATGATCAACCATTTGGCAACTATTATAGTTCAAAATGATGTCAAACTTCTCAAACAATTAAGAGACAAATGACATATTTAGCTTGGTCATTGTATTTAAGTGAAACTTCAAGTCTTTTCTTTGTCATGACCCCACCTTGATATTTTTATATGAGGTGTGATCCTGAACTGTATCAGAGTTATTGATATTTAAATATCGATCATCCCTACTGATCTTACATAAAGGCTAGAAAGCAGCAATGTTACTGTAACTCAGTAAAAGAGCCAAACAACAGCAGCAAATGAGCAGAAGACCCTGGAGAAACAGCAGGGCTGGAGGAGGAACAGAACAGAACAGAAGAACGTGGCAAGAAGAAACAAGTTAAGGTGGATCTGCCGCTAATAGGGGCTCGCAGGGCTCTGACATAACAGCTTGAGATCAGTTTCCAAAAAAGCTGGAAATGTTTCATTCCAGATGAGCTAAAAATAAGATACTGCACCAGACAGCGACTCATCACGTACTCAGATTCCAGTCATTCCAAGCTCAGACGAGCAAAGTAATGCCAAAAGTGAAATGACCAAACAGTGTTATACTAACAATACCATAAAAAAAAAAAAAAAACATTTTTTGTGTTTTGGTCGTTCTTTTACACAACAACAGCATTGTTTTGTGGCCTCCCTTACGAATATATTTCTTAAAATATATTGTCATACATTGTTTTCCCTTTTTATTTTCTAATATATTATATATTTGAATACATTGAATAATATTTTGATGATACATATAGTATATAATATATTGCAAAATATACAAATGATTGCCGCTTTCAATATATTGCAATATATTGGAAAAAATAAATATTAAATCCCATATATAAGAATATATGCCTAATATATTACATGATATTTTCCAATATACTGCAATATATTTTTGTTTCATAAGGGCTGAAAAACGCAAACTTAGAAACAGGTTTCAAAATGCAAGTTTTTGAAAACAACATTGTTACTCTCTGTGTTAAAAAAAATTTAAAACAAAAAATGCAAATTTGTGAAAACAGTGATGTTGTGTGCATTCATAATACTTATGTGCGCAGGCGCATAGTGTTATTTTGCAATGTGACATCGCCATCTATTGGCCTGGCATGCTTAATACAGATTTTAAACTTATTTTTTTTATTTTTGGTGGTTTTTCATGGATCTGTGAAAACAGAGATTGTCGTCTGTATGGAAAACTTGTCAAAAACACAAAGGAAACACTTTTTTGTTTTTACATACTCTGTATCAGTACTCTGCTGACTTGAGATTCTGTCAAAAAATTTTCTTCTCATTTTAGTAACCCATGTCAACCAAAACATTGCAAAGCATCTACTACTTCTGATATAATAGATGTAATTTTTTTGCATTTTTATCACATATTGGTGCAAGAGTCAGACACACAAAATCAGAATCATGGAGTGTAAATACCTTCAATAAGGCAACAAAATGTAAAGGTCTAGTCTAAAGGTCTAAGTCTAAATTGGCTTATATAATTCTACAGCTTTAAATCATTAAATAAAGCATATTGACTCGGTTTAGCAGATAGCATGGTCAGCTACAAACTCTTTTAATAACCACATGAGAAAATAGAAAGCTCTGGATTTAATTGTGATGCTTTTCTGCTGAGCACTGACGAAGAAAGCATGAACCCATCAATCCTTGTTCTAATTCAGTCAATAAGACCTGTTTTCTTGGCCCACACCAGCCCACTGTCAGCTCACATACCCCTGATTCAGTGTACTTTATTAATATAATGTAATAAAAGTGAGCAATATCCAACAAAGCCATGGTTCCTTCATTACCATAAACAAAGAAAAACACATCTTTTATGAGCAAGCATACAGACTAATAAATCTAATGCAGGCAAGTCAATATTCTCTGCCCGCACTGGATGACTTTTCAAGGGATGGAGAGACCTAGATTTCAAGGTAAAAACTGTCCTGTGTCTATTAAAAATGTTTGCATTTTGATTTAAAAGAAGGCTGCCTCATAGCCACAAACATATAAAGCCTTTTTCATTAAACAATATTTCTATGTTCTCATTTATGGATCCAATTTGCAAGGAAATAGGATGCTTGTTTAGAATGTATGAATTTTAATTTCTCTCTCTTTAGTGCTCCCTCTTTCTTGCAAATTATTTATCTCAGGTTTTCCACAGAAATAAACCATGGAAATTATTGTTTCCTTAACCAGCACACACATATATATATATATATATATATATATATATATATATATATATATATATATATATATATATATATATATATATGTATACATACACACACACACACACACACACACAGACAGACAGAAAGACAGACACACAGATAGATAGATAGATAGATAGATAGATAGATAGATAGATAGATAGATAGATAGATAGATAGATAGATAGATAGATAGATAGATAGATAGATAGATAGATAGATAGATAGATAGATAGATAGATAGATAGATAGATAGATAGATAGATAGATAGATAGATCCTGAAAGCAAGATTAGTTTTCCTAAGAAACAATATAAAACCTCTCACCTTTAATTTTTAGTTAAGGTTTTAGTAATTTTGTTATGCACATTTGTCATTTTAGCTTTGTTTTATTTATTTTTTAGCAATCAATTAATTTTATTTTAAATAACTTACATTTACTATAAAAAAAATTCTTTATATTTTTTTTTATCTCTTATTAAATATATTTTTATTTCAGCTTTATTTTAATTGGCAAAAATATTTCAGTTAAAGCAACACAAGAATCAGCCGCTGCGGTACAAAAAGAGAACAAAACCTTTAAATGCAATGCAGCAATGAAACTTAAATGAATGATTAAATGCTTGAAGAACATCAGCCTCAAACCACAAGCTCCCACATTAAAACCAAGCTGTAACCGGTGCTATTATTCATTAAAGAGCATTAGGAGTTGTGCTGACCCACAGCACTCTGTAAACAGACACATACAACACAATATCCCTTAATGTTGTCTTTGTCTTTTCTTTTTTTACATACTGTGAAAAAAAGCAAAAATAACATCCATTAGATCTTATTGGAAATAATCATGTCCAGATACGCTAAGGCAGAAAGGCAAAAAGACTTTTACAGGTGCATTAAGGTGTGCATTGCTTTCCATATTTCCAGTAAAATATCTAGGAGCATCAGGCATAAATCAGCGCTGGACTCAATATTGTGCATATTGTCCATAACGAAGCATCTGGACAAACAGCAGTGAGCTGAGAGAGCCCGAGGGCTGCTGGCATCTGTGCTGTGTGTCTGGTCACAGGAGAGCAGCTGCCAGGCATCTGGGACTGTGACCGGCTCTAGTCTGCAGTTACACTACAAGACCAAACTATTCAAATGTGGCTAAAGAAATCTGAGTCTTGATCAGAACCTATCAGAAATTCTATCATTGCACCATGTGTTCAGAGAACGATAAGCATTTTGGAGGGGAAAAAAGCACAGTTCAGGTGGACATATACAACTGATTCTCATTTTGCTCTTGACTGTTTAGTGATATTTGATGTATTATGAGACTCATTTATATTGTTTTTACTAAAATCTAATGAGTCAGTTATTTGGGAGGGCTGTTTTTCCAATATCAAATCAAAATGTTTGTCCTTCCAACATGCTTTATTTGTATTTTCCCCTTTTTCTAGTAAATAAGATAAACAAAAGTAAAGTATATGAACAAAAATGGTTCCATGAAAACAAAAACAATGTGCTCACACATTATTATTATTATTAGTAGTATAGTAGATTTTCTTTCCCTGGTTTTGTTTTCAATAACCCTCAGAATTCAGTTTTCTCCATCAGTATTTTTGTCCTTTTTCAAGTAAAAATACCCCCCCCCCCCCAAATAAATAAATAAATAAATATAAAATAAAAAAATAAACAAAAAAAAATCTGGTTTCAGATCTTGGTTACCATGATCAAATTAAAAAATAATAATAATTACATTGATTTATTGTGCCTATAAGGAGTTAAACAACATATACAAGTATGAATATCTCGTGCAATGTTGCTTCTCATGTAAATTTAACTTGTTTTAAAGATATTTAGATATTAGTGGAAAACAACAAGTAATTTACAATAATAATTTATGTCTATATATCCACAAACAGCAGTTAATACCACATAAAGTACTATAAAAGTAAAGCTGACTGATGTTTGAAGATAGAAAGATGGACCTCTTAATTACATTATTTAAAATGTAAATGGCTGTGCAGCATTAAAGAAATAGATAAGTGACTGCTAACCTTTACTTTGCCTTTACTATGCCTGATTTTTCTTCATGTTCTTCTGTTTGTCATTTAATTATTACACTATGTTTTTAAGGGTGGGCTTTAAATAATGAAACATTTTGTGCACAATAGCCAGTTTCAGAGCTCGAAACCGATTATAAGTGTATTCTTAGTAGAATACAACCCACAGAGCAGAAGGGAAAGTATGGGGGAGGGCGAGAAAAAGAGCTGCTCTACACCAAATCTCTCTCCAGAGATCTACAATGCACTTCTGTTGACTGGGGTGTTCTTCTGCCACTTCATGCAGGCATTTATGAGCAGGAAAACAAGACAGACCCTGAGGGGCAGTAGACAGAAGTGGTATTAACAGGGTGGGCTGGTTCATTGGGTGTGTTCTCTCTCTCTTTTTTAAAGCACTGATGCTTTTGGGGTTGAAGAAGTTGGAGCTTTAAAGTTCTGGTTTTTGTTTTCAAGAATTCTTTAGAAGTCAGTGGTCAAAAGATCAAGATGAGGACAATGACCTTTGCTCCCTGGCTTCCTGACATTTGCACAAGCCAAGCTGTATTTTATTTCCTCTATTGGTGGTTATTTGCTGTAAATTGTATTTGCTCTCCTGAGGTTTCTCTCTCACACACACACTTACACACACCCGCACAACATAAAGTGTTTTAGTTTAAAGGTGCAGTATGTGATATTGACAGCTAGCAGTTGAAACAGGTACCGCAGTCTAAATGCAAAATATTAGAGAGAGGTTTCTTCCATCTCTCCTCCTCAGACCTGACGCTAACGTGGGTTGCCAGATTGAGGACATGGAACAGGAATGAGCAGAGCTGAAAATGGTATGCAGCAAGGCTTTAAGTATAAGTTGAGTTGTTTTATCTGTGTTTTAATATACCTCTGGTCATAGAATTTTTTTAGTTGGCTGCCAAGGCATTTTAGGTTGTGTAGTATTTGCAATCTGACCCAGTTCATTTGCTGGCTTCCAAGGCTGCAATGTGTAATGCAATGCAGTGTATTCCGCCAAATGATCACTTGGGGTGTCAAAATATTATTGGGTAAACTGGCAGTGGGTGGAGTCTCACAGACTACAGCAAAAACAGACACACATTTCAAATGAGCTCTAGTGTTGTTTCTCAGAGAAAACCTGAAAAGTAGTGAATTGCAATCTGTAAACATACGGTATTGTTATGCTTTAGTACAGTCAAAAAATGACATAGAGTACCTTTAAACTGTTAAACGTTAGGGATTACTAAATGAAGATCTATATTAAAACATGAAGTGCCTCTCAAAAGCATTTGGACACTTTAATCATACTTTCTAATGTCTGAATGTCATTACATTAGTGCAATTTTCACCTAAAAATCTTAATTCTGTCATCATTTACTGACTCTCATGTCATATTAAACCTGCATGACTTTCAACTAGAGATTATAGGAGTTCATAAAGAGATGAGGAAAGAGAATCAAGCATCATCTCTTAATACATTGCAACCAAAAATGCTGTCCTATTAATCACTGTTGCAACATAATTTCTGGGTATCTATCATTTCTTTTCAAAACAGCCATCAATCTCTGAAATCAGTTTTGCAGCTGAAGCTGAATTATCAATCGTGTGAAGGGACGTGCAGACTTAATCTGCATATTTGTCATCTCGATCTCTGTGTGAGGTCCAGATGTCCCTTTTCATTTTTCTCTGGATTGGTTGCAGAATGATGCTCTGCCAGAAATCATAAACAAGGTTAATATTCGCAGACGTATGAGCTACCACAGTACACAATTGCTTCCAGTGCCTGAGGCCTTCATTGTTCCATTTTTCTGTTGTCTTTTGAGGGATCTGCATAGAACAAAATAAGAACGAAACAACACACATTCCTTACGTCAATTAGAAATACAACTTACAATCTTTAAATCTGATTGGTCAAGCAGTTTTCCAAGAGTGCAGATATAACAGTCTATGACAGATGTAACAGAAGTAGTATTAGATAAAGTGTAGATTTCATATGCTTTAAAGAATAGTTTACCTAAAAATGAAAATGAAAAATATAAAGTTGTTAAAAAGTTGTTTCTTGATCAGAACAGATTCAGAGAAACTTAACAGTGCAACATTTGCTCACCAATGGATCCTCTGCAGTAAATGGGTGCCATCAGAATGAGAGTCTAAACAGCTGATATAAACATCACAATAATCCACAAATCCATCAATTATCTTCTTGTGATGTGAATGACGTGAACATTTGAATGTAATGTAATGTAATGTTCATCTTCTCTCACTGACCTACAGGTGCTGGTCATATAATTAGAATACCATCAAAAAGTTTATTTATTTCACTAATTCCATTTAAAAACTTAATGTTTATTTCTTTTCATTTTGATGATTATAATATTTAATTAGTTGCCAGTTATAATCATCAAAATGAAAAGAAATAAACATATGAAATATATCAGTGTGTGTGATGAATGAATATAATATACAAGTTTCACTTTTTGAATGGAATTAGTGAAATAAATCAACTTTTTGATGATATTCTAATTATATGACCAGCACCTATATAATTTTACATAATAAGACTTCATTAAGACATTTTGCTTCGAATGACCTGCCTGATTGGTTTTTGTTTGTTTTGTTTTTTGACGTCCAAGTGACGGCAGCCATTGGTTCGCCACCGTTTCAGTGAAAAATCTTCTTACCTGCACATTGGATGGTCTGAGTTTGAGTAAATGAACACAGCAAACATAGTTTATTTATTTGAAATTTTTTGGTGAACTACGCTTTTAAAGGGGTCATATGATGCGCTTTGAATTTTCCCTTTCTCTTTGGAGTGTTACAAGCTCTTGGTGCATAAAGAAGATCTGTAAAGTTGCAAAGCCTAAATTCTCAAACCCAAAGAGATATTCTTTATCAAAATTAAGACTATGCCACGCCCCCCTAAAATGGCTCATTCAAACATGCCCCCACATCTCTACGTCACTATATGAAAAATTTGCGTAATGCCACACAAATGTTCACGCAAAGAAAGAAAGCGTGGTTTCAGAAACTGCAGTTAATGTTGAAGCAGTCATGTCAGGGAGATGCTGTGTGAATCTTGGCGAAAGTAAAAGCATTTTATTTGGCCTTCTGAAAGTAGATGCATTTAGGAATCTTTAAGATTACTTACAACAGAACAGCAATGCATATGATGGATGACCGTTTCGTGAACCTTGAAGAGGAGGTCATTCTGACTTTGCTACAACAATCTGGCGCTTCTGAATCAGCTACTGGAAGTATGTTTTGTTATTAGTTTAAGTATTTGCTATTGAATGTTCAAATGCAGAGTTTTGCACATGTGTGTGAGAGAGAGAAAGAGAGAGAGAGATGGTCAAATAGTGTCAGCTGTCTTAACCCTCCGTGACTTGTGTACTGCAAACACATACGAGCTTCATCACTGTGTCTGTCAAGCGACTCTGTTCCTCTTTCGGGCTTGAGCTGTTGGTAAAACTAAGGACATTATTAACTGTCTTTACATTTATCAGAATCAGAATCAGAATGAGCTTTATTGCCAGGTATGCTTACACAATAAGAGGAATTTGTTTTCATGATAGAAGCTCCTCAGTGCAACAGAATGACAGCGACAGAACAAAAAACACATAATAAAAGAATAAATATTACAAAAAAATACAAATAAGTAGGTAAGGAATGACAATATACAAATTGACAGTTGTATGGCAGGTATATTACAAAAAGCAGTTATGTATGTACAGGAATATTATGTGCAAAATGTAAGTGTACACTAAGTATGTGTGTTAGATAAATAAGTGTAGTGTGTATAAATATAAATAGTGTGGTGTGTTCCACAGTTATTATCAGCTGTTCATAAGATGGATTGCCTGAGGGAAGAAACTGTTCCTGTGTCTGGTCGTTCTGGTGCTCAGTGCTCTGTAGCGTCGACCAGATGGCAACAGTTCAAAGAGGGAGTGTGCTGGATGTGAGGGGTCCAGAGTGATTTTGCCAACCCTTTTGCTCACTCTGGATAAGTACAGTTCTTGAATAGAAGGTAGGGTTGTACCGATGATCCTCTCAGCCGTCCGGACTACCCTCTGTAGTCTTCTGAGGTCAGATTTAGAAGCTGAGTTGAACCAGACAGTTACTGAAGTCCAGAGGATGGATTCAATGATGGTGGAATACAACTGTTTCAGCAGCTCCTGTGGCAGGTTAAACTTCTGCAGCTGACAAAGGAAGTACAACCTCTGATGGGCCTTTTTCACAATGAGTCAAAGTGAATGTCCCACTTCAGGTCCTGAGAGATAGTGGTGGCTCCTTTATTTTGAAAGATCAAGCTTGCTATTATGGAAATCGGCATTACATTTCTGACGAGTGCTTGCGGTGATCAGCCAATCAAAGTATGTCAGTTGGCCAATCAGAGCAGACTGTGCTCGTCAGAAGGAGGGACTTTGTAGAAAATTACGCGTTTGAGAGAGGCGGGGCATAGAGGACCTACAATAATGTACAGTATTTGAAAAATAATGTGTTTTTTTAACATTAAAGCATGTCAACATATTCAGTTACACCAAATAAAGCAAATATATTTTTATAAAAGCATCATATGACCCTAAAAAAGAGAGCTTTTATGGATCTACCAGATCTTTTTTTTTAATTAATCATCAAACCATGCTAGTTGCTTTTCTTTTTCTCTCAAGCTATTCTACATTCTACCTGACATATCAAAAGAAATCCCATAAAAGTTTAACGGCCTTTTTCATGAATAGATTATCCACTTCCGACTCCTCATTGACAGACACTTCCAAAAACACAGATGATACATTTTTAAAACCCTTTTGAAGTGCATTATGGAGCTGCCTGCTAATTGAGTTCTGTGCTCAACTAAACGCATCATGTCTGAGGATGACGACTCTCACTGTACTATTATAACAGTCGAGGGTGAAGTGTTTTGACTCTAAGAGTGTGCTGTTACATAATGTATGAGTCAAAGGGATTGCAGCAGAAGCTCAGAGGTGCTTTGAGAGTCATGAGTACAAAGACAGTTTAGTTTCTATGGCCATTCTTCAAAAGGGAATTCTCATTATCAAGTGCTCCTGTGCGAAATATAACTCATAAATACACTTAAGCTCAAAAGTTTACCATATGCTTACCACACCAGTCGCTACATTAATAATATGCTTAGTCTGGAAATTTATTCTGGGTCAGTGACAAAGAAAAATTAAAAATATTTCACTTTGTAAAAAAACAGTAAAAGAAATTTGTGTAGTGTGCATCATATGTTTTGAAAAACTTTTATGCTATTTTTAAACTTAAACACTAAATACAAATGTTTTTTTTGTTTGTTTGTTTTGTTTTTTTATATTTTATTGGAAAAGGTAGTTTATTGTGATTTTGTTTTATTATTTTACAGCATGTATTATTAATCCCATGTGCAATCAACAAGTACAAGTAAGCAAATCGTTTCCTTAAACACAAAATATATATTTTTTCAAATATGAATGATTAAAGTATAATATTATATAGTATTATATTAATTCATGTATTCATCGATTTTAGGTAGTATTGGCATATAACACTTTTTAAAAAAAAACTAAACTTGCCTCGTTTTAAAAAAAGGTCTAACTGTCTGATATTTATACTGACGTTGATATACAGTGTGTGAAATACAGTAATTTTATAATTATTAATATTTGGGTCATTATTTTCCATACAGTTATGGAAATGGGACAGAAAAGCCAATAGAGTAACTTAAAGGTAATCAGTATGACACACATGCACAGGTTTCTAATGCACTGTTATGAAACTTTGATGGTCTTTTTGCAGCTTGAAATCTCCAGTGATCATTCATTATTTTTACATGTAAAGGAACACTCGGCATACAATTAAACACTTCTTGTGTTTCCAAGTGAGAATGTAATGACAGGATTGTCATGCACTAAATGCTGACAATGACAGACTTGCAGATATAAAAACAGTCCACCCACTAATTCACACCAGGAAATGTGATTCATGAAACCGAAATTACAAGGCGCTGCATGATGACACCTCACCCACATCTCTGACCTCACCCATGAGTGTTTCAGAACCGGGATGAGAAATGTTCCTACAGTAAGTCTGCTCTTCAGTGCAGACTGTGTAGATTAAGTCAGAACACAAACACAAATAGAGTCTGCTGTCTGCATCCCGCTCGCTCTCCACTTCAGAGGCAATACTGAACCCTATATTCATTATTCAAAGGCACTGCACAGATAATAACACATCTGCATTATGAACAGGCTGAGGAGGATGAGAGGGATAGAGACAGAAACAGAGAAAAATGTATGATTGGAGAACTTTCATGTATAGCTATGAATTTGCATGTGCTTTATTGTCGTCACCAAAAATACAGAGATGTGGGAAAACCATTTAAAAGGACTTTTTTGTTGTTGTTGTTGTTTTCTCAAAACTGTCTCCCAGCCTTCGACTTGCCTTTTGACGTCTTTGTGCCCGAAGGCTGATGTTATTTGCTGCTCTGCATCAGAGGTCCAGTTCAGCCCATTTATTTAGCTCCGTGCACCCTTGCTGAAGGTCAATACATGGGAGCCCAGTTTTGTTGCTAAATGTTTAAATTATGTATAAATAGTCTGTGCTCTGTAAGCAGAGAACTGTATGAACAATGAGGCTATTGTAGCTGAATGCTGTCCCCACTGAGATACGGCTGTGAGACAATTGATCTAACACATCATGATGCAGGTTGCCAGTACCAGCCTTTTCCTTTCATTCTGTCAAACTGACCTAATAATTCATACTCTGCAAAAACAATTATAATAATAATAAAAATAGCAATAAAAGATTGTTCAGTTGATTTTATAAACGAATATTTATAATAAATATTATGATGTTTTAATATAAAATATAATACATGTATTATTATTGTATTCTGTTTAACAAGACATAGATTAACTTTAACACAGTGGGGTAAACAATAAAATGAAGTATGTATAAAAATATTTACACATAATCAAAATGATGTGTACAGTATCTTTGGCAACACTAAATACCTTACTAAGAATTTATAATATGCTGGTTTTGTTGCACAGCGTAATATAATGAGTAAGTGACATATGATGTTTTTATTATTATTATTATTATTATTTTATTTTTATTTTTTTTTATGTCAAATGCTTCTCCATCATAGGCAAACCTAAATACATATCTAATGTACTAATGTAAATGTTTGTAGAGAGGCACGACACAAGACTCAAGAATGATTTAAGAATTTTAGTATATTGTATTTTAGTCTCTGTTTGTCTATCTATCTATCTATCTATCTATCTAAAAAAATATTTTCTTTAGACCAATTTTGTTTCGTTTATTGTGTTTCGTGTGTTTTTGTATAGTGTATATGTGAGCCTCTTACCTAGGACAATTATTTATCACTGGTTGAGATACAGTAACGTTTTTAAATCCTGAATAAAATATTGCATGTGGTTAACCACCATAATAATATTTGTGGTAGAGTAGAAAGCCACATGATGAATCCGAGTGGCCTGTTTATTAAACAAATCCAGTACTAGTGACAAAGAACTGGATCATGCGTGCAAAACATCATCAGGGTAGCACACACCACTCTAAAATAATGCTATAAACATTAACTAATGTACATTAGTGATAAAAATACAAATATAAATCATGAAAATATAAATGAATCAAATATAATATTTGATGTTTCACATGTCCTTTTACTATTTTTTTAATTATGTCATAATTCATGGTGTTTACTTTTAAAATCCCTATACAGTGCGATATCAAACCATTAACCTATATATATATATATATATTTATATATATATATATATATATATATATATATATATATATATATAATGTAAAATATTGTATTTTTACCGTCATTTGCTTACAAGCATTTTTACTTTGTATTTTTAAGACTTATAACTGGCCATTGTGTGATGAAAAATAAATAAAATCAGGATTTTTAGGAAATTACATGCTTTAGCATTAATTGAAAAAGTATAAAACTCATTTTAAATAATACTTTCATTATTGTGCCCTTAAGCTAGATCTACTGGGTTCTTCCCCCATATAATTAGTTCACTGCTTTTAAGTGTGAAAATTAAAAGGTAAAAAAAAGTTCACTTTACTACAATGCTTTTGCATCTTCCACTTGACTCAAGTGAAAACCCTTGTTTGCTGTCATGACAAATTCCTGTTCTTGTGCCCTTCCAACAGCCTTAACCTGACCCCGGCTCAACATTCTGTGCTATAAACACTGGCTTAATCTGGGAAAGCCCCATCCATTCAGCACAGTACGATTAGGTCCAGGAATCCATTGGTCAAATGAGTTCATTAGTTAGTCAAATAATAAATGATCTGATACATTTTTTGTGAAGACTGCCTTTCTTCATTATAATCAGCATAATGGACTTGTGTAGGGTGGCAGTCACACACACTCACAGTTCATTCCACGATATGATTTGTGTTTTCTTTGAAAGAGATTGATGACTAAGCAGTTTCACAATATCATATTTCATTTTAATGAATTAAAGACTTAATGGGGTTCGGTGGGGGGGAAATTCACTGAATATTTCTGAATCTGCTAAAGTATGAGTAATACTACTCAAAATTTCTGGCTATTCAAATAAAAAAGGTTAACTTTCAACTTTATTCAACTTTTATTGTTGTTGTTAAATAATGTTTAAATTAAAATAATTAATTTTTATGATTTTTTAGGGTTTTTTATTAGGCCTGGTGTATGTTGGACACTGTGGGTTTAAATTCATGGAAAGCAAACAATCGTAACTAACAATACTTGTGGTATTGTTACATTTTTTATTTATTTAACTAGCAATATATTTGATTCAATACTAATAATTTCTGAATCTGAATTTATGCTCAGTGAATTTTTCAAAAAACAAAAACTGTTTAGAAAATAATAACAGAAATATGAAATATTTTCCCACTTTATAAACATGAGACCATTTTTATTCATACTTACATTCAGACTTGCACAGTCACTAGTTGCCAATTTGAATGTTTGATGGCCAAACTAGCTTAGTGATTTGTTTGCAAAAAAACAAAAAACAAAATTTTATATATATATATATATATATATAAAATATATATATATTGATGAATGAAAATTCTGCTTCACTTCAAGCGAGCTGAACTATACCACACGTTAAACTACTAGAAATCATCCTAGTTCCTGCCTAAAAAGTCAAAGCAGGGCTTTGTGAAGGAAATGCCTCAAGCTACCAGATTATCAGATCTACCCAGCATTCTTCACTAGTTCTGCCCCAGAGAGATGACCCATTAGCTGCTCAGTGTGGAAATACGGCTAAATGGCAGCTCAATAACACGGCTGTTAACAAAGGCCATTGAAGTGCCCCGGGTCTAATCACTGAAGCCCAGACCTCATGTGCTTCTGTGCAAAGGTTACCAGGGTCAGAGAATTTGAAACTAACGTCATTATCTTGACTTTACCTTGTTGACGTGGACTGATGCGTTGATTTGTGTGTGAGGCTGGCTGTGCACGCATGTGATCACGTATAAGCTTGAGAGATGCGACTAGGGCAGAGGATATTCTGAGACGCAGCTTTAAGACTCTTAAACTCCTGCCTTAAACACTAAGAACCTTTAAACCAGCAGCGTTTTGCACCCTACTGTGTGTTTTCTTATTTCAGACGAAAGAGTAAATACAGTGTTGACTCTCACAAAAAGTCTTTGGCAACAAACAAAGCATTTTATGGCAAGACCGGTTTAAGCAGCTAATGAAAAAAGCCAAGATTTTCTATGTTCACACTCAGTTTTAGCAAGCCACCAATTCTGCATCAAAGCTTCATTAAGCAACTTTTATATTTGGGAGGATAGCGGAGCTTTTGAGTTGCCTGTAGAACTTGAAACGGATGGGAGCAGCTCCAGTCAATAAAAACAGTGAGTTAATATAAAACATTCAGATGTCACATATCATATTTGTAAAATCTGGTTCAGACTACACAATTTTAGCCCGATATTGGCATGATGTGAATGATGGGTATCGCCGAGATTCACACAACAATGCGACAACAACTGATGTCCCGTCTGCGGCGCTTAAAAACATAACCACAGAAAGACCACCATGTTTAACCAACAGGAGCACAGAAGCGCCTTGATACATGCTTTCAAACATGTCGAAACGAACGAGAGACATATGGTATCGGTAATGCTAGGTGGAATTTTACAATGGAGGAAATGTTTGTTGACATGTTTGTCGGTGGCAACAGTACTCCTGCATTTGTGATGTTTCCTTGAGAGACTACCGCTGAAACTGAAAAACAGTCCATACTGTACTCTTCATGCCATCCAGATTTGTGTCCACTGTCATGTTCTCTTTCTTTTTTGTGCTTTTCAGATGACAAGAGAGGACAAAACATGCTGTTTGCTGGCCATTGTTT
Source organism: Carassius carassius (assembly GCF_963082965.1). Classification (NCBI taxonomy): domain Eukaryota; kingdom Metazoa; phylum Chordata; class Actinopteri; order Cypriniformes; family Cyprinidae; genus Carassius; species Carassius carassius. Next base: position 27,099,300 of record NC_081774.1, read on the forward strand.
GTTTACCCTCATGGCACCTTCTGTCTTCACTTCCAAAAACGGCAATACCGTACAATTACATGATGTCCAGTACAGTTTTTCACCATATAAAGTAGGCCCTAATTGAACTCAATAGTATGTTCCTGCACAACCAGAGGCTGCAGTTTCAGGATCGCATTTCTAGGACTCTATTCTTTTGTAACAGCGCCACCTACGGAATTGGATGATATAGCAGAGGTTGCCGTTTCAGGACCACATTTCTAGAAACCTGGTGGTTTCTTTTGTAGTAATGTTTGTACATGTCGTTTAAAGATATTGAATCACGGGAACATTTTTAATTTCAATTGAGATTTTTGATTTATAACTGCATCAGATATTAATTCCAAGAATTAAGATGGAATCAAATGAAATCAGCTTTTGCAGTCACTACATTATAACCAGATATAAGAGGAACGACACAAGGCTCAAGAATGATTTAAGAAGTTGTGTGTATATATATATATACACACACACACACACACACACACACTCATTTTTTGCAATAACACATAATTAATAAATACGTTTCCATCAGTTTCTGCTTGGACAGAAATGCTGTATGCTTCAACTCCTGAAAGAGATTTAAAAAGAGAGAGAAAGGGAGGGAGAATTAAATAAGAAACATTTGGTTTAACATGTCTAACTCTGTAATATATGCATTTCTAATTTAACACTTATGCAATGTTGGGGTTGTAGAGAGAGAGAACAAAACAGAATAATCATGTTACTGTAATAACTCCAAACTCTAAACCCCCCAACTGAATGTTCTCCCTTCTTTCCTCAGTTGTTTATCAACTAGTGGTCCAGTCCAGTTTCATTCACACAGTGTAGGTTCTCTTACGAGAGCTCTCTCGTACTGCGTCTTAGCTAAGACGCTACGGGAAAAGTCTCTTTTCACGAAATACTGAAGCAAAAAATTATCCTTAATTTTGTATTTTTGTAAAGCGCATTTGCAGCAGTACACAGCCGTAGGCGAGACGGCTCGTTCGCTCATTGGCTTGTTCTGCGGCAACTGCACAGCCTATCGAGCGCGGGCTGATGCAACATCAGACCAATAAGGGCGCTTCGCGCCCTTCTTGCCACTTCCCGCCGAAACGGGTGTGGCCCAACCTATAAAAGGAGCTCGAAAAGGCTGACTCACCTGATTTTTCATCTCTTCAGCGAAGCTCACGCATCGCTGGATCACGGAGGAAGCAAGCGCCGTCTGAGAAAGCACATCAGCAGGACGAGCCATTCTGAAGCTGCTGGCATCGCCGCCTTCCACTGCCGTTCCTGCTGTGCTATCCGGCGCCTATATCCTTTCAATTCTGTTATATCCAAGCTGTTCTTTATGTGTGTGTGTGTGTGTGTGTTCGCCCTGCGACACACACTCGTAAAAGAGCTCGCGTCTTTTTTAAGATGCCTTCCTGCGGCTCGTCAGAGCCCCACTCAGCGAGGGAGACCGGTACGTCATCTGTGTCTCCTGCCTGGGTGAAGATCATGCAGCGCTCGCGCTCGCTGATGGCGGATGCCCCCACTGCGAGCTGTTGCTATGGTGACTCTGAGGACTCGCCTGGCCTTTTTCTCTGAGCCTGCATTCTCCGCTGCACTGAGGCGCCGTAAAAGCATCGCTTCCAGCGGATTCCGGAACCGTCTTCAGCTCAACCGAGCTCGCCGGTTCGCCCTGCTTCACCGGCCCCCCCTGCATCGTTTCCCGGTGGGCAGCGCCCGCTGTATGCCGGCGCGTCGTCCGAGGAAGTCGATCTCAGGGCCGCGTCGGGGGAAGAAGACACGCGCTCTCTGCTAGCTTCGGGCAGTGAGGGCTGGGCGAGCTCCGAGGATCTCGCGCCTTCTGCTCAGAAGCCCAGCAGACGAGCTGACATCGAGAAGGAGCCGGGGCGAATGCTTGTGTTGGCCGCGATGAGTCTCGGCCGCGAGTGGTTTGCACCAGCGCCCCCCCTCTCGTTCCCGGCTGGATGGTATTTCCCTTTCGGATGAGCGTACTTCTCAAAGCCCGCCTCATTTCTTCCTGAGCTTCACGAAGAGGTGGCGAAGGCTTGGAACGCTCCATATTCAGCGCGAACTCGTTCGTCTGTCTCAGTAGCATTCTCCACACTGATGATGCTAAAAACAGGAACTACCACTCACTTCCGCCGGTGGAACAGGCGATAGCGATGCACCTTTGTCCGCCCTCTGCTGGACGGCGGCAAAAGCGGTGTTGCCATCTAAAGCCTGCTGTGTGACGCTGTGTCGGCACTACTAACGATGGCTGCTTCATCGAAGTGCAGGTGTACGAGTTCCGCTGTGGCCGAGCTCTCACCCAAGCGGGCCGCTGTTTCAGTTCCAGGAATTGTGACTGTCTCAGCATTTTCTGCAATGCGCAAGCCTGCACAGTTGCCCGCTTGCCCGCACACAAAAGCCGTTATCACAACAGCTTCAGCAACGCAGCTCGAGACCCCCGTTCTCGCTCTACCGGCCGTCGCCCCGCGCCGCGAGGACCGCGGCAGAGGATTACGGTGAGGCCGGGAGCCCCGAAGCCATCCTAGGAAAGCCATCTAAGCATGCTGCATGACGCTGCGTCGGCACTACACACGATGGCTGCTTCATCGAAGCGCCGGTGTACGAGTTCCGCTGTGGCCGGGCTCTCACCTAAGCGCGCCGCTGTTTCAGTTCCAGAGATTGTGACTGTTTCAGTGTTTTTTGCAATGCGCAAGCCTGTACGGTTGCCCGCTTGCCTGCACACGAAAACCGTTATCACGGCTACCCAGATATTTCCCGAAAAGGTGTCATTTCTGGTGTCCCGGCCACGGCCGATGGTGCTATAAGTGTAGTGACGATGCCCACTGCTCAGTGCCCATCTCCACATATAAGCACAGCCCTTCACACAGGGCTCGCGCCCATAAAAGCGACTCAAGTCGATCACGCGCACTACATAGTAGACGTGCCCACTCCTCAGTGCCCACAATCACTATGTCACACGCGTCATGTGGTTTCTGTAAAAACGAAACCCGTGCACGTTCGTCCGGCCATGGCCGATGGTGCTATAAATGTAGTGACGATGCCCACTCCTCAGTGCCCATCTCCACATATAAGCACAGCCCTGCACACAGGGCTCGCGCACATAAGATCGACACAGATCGGTTGAGCGCGCCGCATAGTAAACGTGCCCACTCCCTAGTGCCCATATACACTATGTCACATATGGCGCGTGGCTTCTGTAAAAACGAGGCCCGTGCACGTACGCTCTGCACAGGCAGACAGCGAGTTGAAAGTGGTAAATGTGCACATATACAGCCCACAGTTACTCGCAGACATATCGAGTCCCACGGGACCTGTTCAGCCTTCCCCCAGTCGGTTAAGCGCCGGGACGGGGTCGAGGAGGAGCGATCTGCCCGCTGTGATCAGCGCGCTCCCTGCCTCAAATGCGCAGCACACCCGAGCGCCGCCGTTGCCCGGTCAACAGAGCGCGCTTCGCATCCAGCCCTTAGCCATTCATGCAGATGCATGGTCAGCGCTTCCAGGGGTTTCGGATTGGGTGCTAGGCATTATAAAGAGAGGCTACTCGCTACAGTTTTTTTCGACGCCCTCCACGCTTTTCAGCGCGCGTCGAAACTACGGTCAAAACAGAAGTAGCACACATACTTCGGGCCGAAATATCAAAACTGTTGAGCAAAGGGGCTGTAGAGCCTGTGTCTCAAGCTCAAAGCGAGGGGGGGGCTGTACAGCAGATACTTTCTGGTGCCCAAGAGAGACGGGGGTCTCAGGCCCATACTGGATCTAAGACAGCTGAACAAGGCATTGATGAAACGCAGTTTCAAAATGCTTACGACCAGGAAACTCCTCACGCAGATTCGCAGAGGGGACTGGTTCATGTCAATAGATCTGAGGGACGCGTATTTTCAAATACAGATAGCGTCAAACCACAGGCGATATTTGAGATTCGCCTTCGAGGGCCAGCCATACCAGTTTACAGTCCTCCGTGGCTCCTCGTACGTTTACGAGGTGCATGGATGCAGCGCTCGCTCCTCTCAGACTCAGAGGCATACGAGTGCTGAATTATTTGGACGACTGGCTGGCTCTGGCCCGATCACGAGCAGAGCTCGTGGACCACAGGGCCGTTTTACTCGATCACCTCGAGAAGCTCGGCCTCAGTGTCAATTGGGCGAAGAGTTCGCTGAACCCCAGTCAGACGATCCTGTTTCGGGGTATAGTTCTGAACTCGCGTTCTATGACGGCGCGGCTGTCACCACAGCGCGCGATGGGCATTCAGCGCGCAGCGAGTTCTTTCTGCTGCGGCGCGACCGTGTCGCTCAAACACTGTCAAAAGATGCTGGGTCTCATGGCCTCAGCATCTCCGGTTCTGCAGCTGGGCCTGCTCCGCATGCGCCCCCTGCAGTTCTGGCTGAAGGCTCGGGTGCCGCGCAGAGCGTGGGCGTCTGGCCGGCTGCATTTCAAGGGCGATCAGAGCTGTGTTGCGGCTCTAGCACCTTGGACAGCGAAAGGCTGGTACCGTTCAGGTGTAAGCCTGGGGACTTCCCCGAGTGTGAAAATGGTGTCGACGGACGCCTCCACTTCGGGATGGGGAGCGCTGCTCGAAGGCAGACCATCCTTTGGCCTATGGTCAGAACGGGAAAAGCTCCATCATATCAACTGCCTGGAAATGCTGGAAGTGGAGAACGCGCTGACGCGCTTTTGTCCCCATATCAAGGATCACCACGTCGTAGTCCGTGCGGACAACATGTCCGTGGTGTCCTACATAAATCGCCAGGGCGGTCTCGGGTCCCGAAACCTGTGCAAGCTGACGGAACGCCTCCTGGTTTGGGCTCAGCGCAACGTGCGCTCGCTGAGAGCAGTGCATGTGCCTGGACTGCAGAATCTGGGTCCAGACAGGCTGTCCAGAGGCAATGTTCCTACGGGCGAATGGTCTCTACACCCGCAAACAGTCCTGCTGTTGTGGGAGAGATTTGGCATGGCAGAGGTGGACCTCTTTGCGTCCCACGAAAACGCTCACTGCCCCGCGTTCTTTTCCAAGAACGAAAGCGCGCTGTCACGGAGATGGCCGTGCTGCCCGCTTTATGCGTTCCTTCCCGTCTCCCTCCTTCCGCAGGTGATAGAACGGGTGAGAGAAACGAGATGTTCAATACTGCTTGTAGCACCTCTTTGGAAGAACCAACCATGGTTCCCAGATTTGATGCAGTTAGCAGATGTCGCCCTGTGGCCGGTACCGTTGAGGAGGGACCTCCTCTCGCAGGCCAGGGGCTCGATTTGGCACCCTCAACCAGAGTTGTGGTCCCTCCATGTGTGGGCGCTCAACGGTTACCCGCTGATCTCGCAGTGGGAGTGCTAAATACCATCACTCAGGCTAGAGCTCCGTCGACACGACGTCTGTATGCCTCGAAGTGGTCGGTGTTCTCCAGCTGGTGCACAGCTCGAGGTTATTCACCCCTTAGTTGTGAGGTGACGGAGGTCCTCCCCTTCCTACAGGAGCTGTTGGATGAGGGCAGAGCCCCATCCACGCACAAAGTTTATGTGGCGGCCATTGCGGCGTTTTCTGAAACGGCGTCCGGTCAGTCAATAGGAAGGAACGATTTAGTCATCCAGTTCCTCAGAGGAGCTAGGAGGCTGAATCCTCCCAGACCTCCGTCAGTCCCTATGTGGGACCTCGCGGCGGTTTTGGAGGCCTTGAAGGGTCCCCCTTTTGAGCCTATCCAATCGGTTAGCCTTCAGCATCTGTCGTTCAAGACAGTATTATTGTTGGCTCTCGCTTCTGTGAAGCGTGTGGGTGATTTGCACGCGCTCTCGGTGAGCCAGTCGTGCTTGGAGTTTGGGCCCAATGACTCAAGGGTCATACTCAAACCTAGGCATGGTTATGCGCCGAAATCCCTCAACACACCGTTTCGGGGTCAGGTTATTGCCCTGTCTGCCCTGCCGGTGTCAGGGGAGGATGGAGACTCGAGTCTTCTTTGCCCTGTCAGGGTTTTAAGAGCTTATGTGTCTCGCTCTGCTGCCTTTCGGCAGACGGAGTAGCTGTTTGTCTCGTTCGGTGGACGTTCCAAGGGAATGGCTGTTTCGAGACAAACTCTATCCAGATGGATAGTTGACGCCATAGCGTTAGCTTACGCTTCCAGGGGCCTTCAGTGCCCGTTGGGCGTCAGAGCACACTCCACAAGAGGCGTCGCCTCGTCGTGGGCGTGGTCTACTGGGATCTCCTTGCAGGATATATGTATGGCGGCAGGTTGGGCCTCGCCGTCTACATTTATCAGGTTCTATAACCTGGAGGTCCCTGCCTTGCAAGCAAGGCTGTTGTCGGTATAGTCGAATCAGGGCCCTGAGGGGAATTCTGAGTTCACGAGCACTATGCGCTGCCGACTGTTATATGGGCAGTATTGCATAAGACCCGCATTGCCACATTAGTCAGGCCTTGCCTCAGCTGTGTGATGTCATATTGCCGCATCTACGGATGCTGCTAGATATAGGACGGAGGGCTTTTTCCCTTTCCTGTCCTGGACTCTCTGTGAGTCCCTCAGGTGACTGTGCACTGTAAATCCTGGGCGTTGCTTCAGGTTTATTGGTGTGTGATCCCTGCGCGCACGGCGTTTTACATTGGGTTCCTGAGCGTCTTAGCTAAGACGCAGTACGAGAGAGCTCTCGTAAGAGAACGTACTCGGTTACTAAACGTAACCTCGGTTCTCTCTAGAAGAGCGAACGAGTACTGCATTCTCTGCCGTGTGCACGATTCACTCTGGTTCGCTTCGGCAATGAAATAAATCAGGTGAGTCAGCCTTTTCGAGCTCCTTTTATAGGTTGGGCCACACCCGTTTCGGCGGGAAGTGGCAAGAAGGGCGCGAAGCGCCCTTATTGGTCTGATGTTGCATCAGCCCGCGCTCGATAGGCTGTGCAGTTGCCGCAGAACAAGCCAATGAGCGAACGAGCCGTCTCGCCTATGGCTGTGTACTGCTGCAAATGCACTTTACAAAAATACAAAATTAAGGATAATTTTTTGCTTCAGTATTTCGTGAAAAGAGACTTTTCCCGTAGCATCTTAGCTAAGACGCAGTACTCGTTCGCTCTTCTAGAGAGAACCGAGGTTACGTTTAGTAACCGAGTACGTTTTCAGAGAATAAGGTCCTGAAAATTTTCGGGTGTGAGCATGGTTATAGAATGTGATTGTCATTCCCATAAATAACCGTACTGTGTGGGAACGTAAACTTCGGTGCAAAGTGCTTGTCAAAATGTATTACTACTAGTTAAAACAAAAGCAAATTAACAAAAAAAAAATTACAATTAAAAATTCACTGTAATATGATTAACTAAAGCTGTAGCAGTTCATTTGAACTCAAATACCAATTAATCTGGTTAGATGTCATATTTTACAAGATGGCCGCCTATTTAATGACAAATAAGACAGTGAGGTCTGTTTTCTTCTATTTTACCTGCTGTAAATGATGCGAAACCTAATTATTTGAAACAATTACTGAAAAATGTTGATCAGCTCATTTCTATTCATGAAATAGAAATGATCTTTTGAAAAATAAGAGGTCATTGTACTATAAAAACTTGTTGTTAGTTTCAGAACTCAAAACTATTTTCAGAACTCGAAACAATTTAATAAATATTTTCAGCTTTTAAATCCTTCTTGTTCAACGTGTTCTCATAAGAATTTGTATTTATTTCATGTAAGATGTGGTTCTACCAAATGCACATTTAATTGCGTTTCCATAGACACTGAAACGCTAAAATACTGATGTATTTACAGCATCTAAAAGCATCTACTACTTGACAAAACTCAAAACTCAACTCACGCAATTGTTTCATTTTCAAAAGATGTCTACAAAATAATCAGTTCACAGAAACCATGGTCTCCTTAGTATTCACTAGGTTTATAGAGCAGCAAAGGAAACCATTCCACAATGTGCATGTTTTGAAAACATTTTCTATGCTACTAGTTTCAAGTATATATGAAGAGTGCCATCTGAAATTTTCTTATGAGCTTTTTTTTTCAAGCTCGTATTTAAGGTCAGTAATTTAACTTAAATGACAATTAATAGGTAATTTTCATTGCCAGTAATGTGAAATAAGTGAACATAAACATACAAGCTTGATAAAAATGATCATTATTGAAGGAAATTTCAGATGGCACTTAGAGGATTTTTCATCTGAACTCTTCATATTTAGAATAACCTAAATAACTGCATCAAACAGAGGGGCGTGTTTTACTAATAATTTGTTTATTTTTGCACAAGGCACTACATCGTTTTAATTATTTTGGTGTTATCAGAATACATAACACTTTAAAATTAAACTTCCCAAAATAATTGAGTAAAAATTCAATAAAAGCCAATGTCATGTATGTATTTGTGGTGGTATGGAATACTATTTTATAAAGGTTTCGAGGAAATAAAAAAAGTTAAATTACTTAAATAGTTAATTTATAAATATTGTTATTTTTAAAGTTTAATGTTAACGTATTTCTACTCAGTTTTATTTATTAATGTACCAGATGCAGTTACTCAGATTTACTACATTTTCTTGCATCTGTAATCTACATTGTTTGCATCTGTAGATTTCTTCTAAATTCACCAATTTAGATTTCTAAATTTCAGGGGGAAAGACTCTTGATGTAAGTCAATAACTGGGGACGTTCTGTATGCAAATTAGGCGTCAACTAGTTAAAATGCGCACATTTGCATCTAATTGACAGGGAAATGCAGGTAAATAGGATAAACAAAATAACTAAAGCATATCACCTGGTGGTAATATATGCTTATTGTATTAACTTATTTTATGACATGGCTTGGTTGAATTCCAATGTAGAATGCGGTCTGTTATAACCAACAGACCGCTGTGCGGAGTATAACAGACCGTTGCCATGAAAAACAGAGCGTTGCTATGGACTCACAGGATTCTAACCGTAGAGACGGAGCGGACTATTTTCTTTAGCGGAAGCAATACAATCGGGTTTAACAATCGGGGGAGAGGGAGCGCTTCAGAACTCCTGACCTGATATTTAGATACTATATTTCAATAAATATATTTGTTTGACAGGGAAGCTGTGTGCAAACAGAAATATATATTATTTTTCAAAAATAAAAAAAGCATCCCAGAAAAAAGGGCACATTCTCTCCAGGAATAAAAAGGGCAGGTGCTCAAGCCCCCTTTCATGTCCATGTGTGCACGTGCCTGCTCGGTGTGTTTCCAACGCAGGAACCAGGAACTAAATAATGTTCCGGGTAAAAAAATGCCCCTCAGAAAGTCCCTGCTGGCGAGGTAGTACTTTTTCAAAGTTCCGGAAACTTTCGGGGGCGGGACTTGGGCGCTAAAAATCCTGATTGGTTGAGTTCACGCAGCATTGGATGAGTTCAACCACCATTTATTCGGATCAACATTTTCAAAATATTACTGTTATTGTGTCATGAAATGTAATTTGAAAAGTATTTCAGGCGAGAATGTAGTTGTTTAAAACTCAAATCTGTGGTTTATTTATAAAGACAGCGCCTATTTTCGCCGATCTCAGAGACGGTCAGCTCCACGCAATCAGCGAGAGCTCAGTGATCATCTATCCGCCGAGAAGCATTCTCACCTCGGCTTGACCTTCTGATGTGTGCCGCTGGCTCTGATTTCTCTTTAGTGGTTAAACATAAAATATCATTCAGCTGCGGGGTAAATCTAACAGGTTTTCTTTGGTCTGTATTCAATTTATCTATATGTTAAAATGAAAATAAAAAAGGCAAACACTCCTGAGACGAATGCACAACGTCTGAACTACCGAGGAGGATGCACATCCAAAATCAGTGTACTTTGTATTGAGAAACGCACGCAGAGCTACATCACCAGTCTATTTGCCTAATCTTCCCGGTACTTTACACTGCGGTGGAAACGCAGAAAGCAACAGGTCTGGGGGGAAAAAGTTCCTGGGAAAAAAAGTTCCTGGTACAAATGTTCCGGGTAATTTCGGTGGAAAAGCGGCAAATGTGAGCAATTTTACAGACTGAAAAATGAATCTTTCTGAATATTGAAATTGTGGCATTAGCATTTGCATTCAGTTGTCATATCAGTGACATTGTTTTCAGTTGCACTTATTAAATGATGTTTTCTCGTTAACTTAGTAGGAAATATTTTTGTGTGAGATCTTCAAATTAGACTCTGTGTCTTTGTGCAACATTCAGCATAAAGCGAGAGGCTCAGTTTGGACAGTGTTGTCCCAGATAACTGTGCGATGAAAGAGCACAGAATCAGTGTGAAGAGGGAGAGACAGCTCATCTGCTGTCAGGCTGTTGTGTGAAGTGCTGGGTTTATGTGAACTCTACCTCTTGCTTTGCCTTTGTTGCCGTGTCTCGTGTGGCAGGCTCAGTGGACTCTTTGAAGGAAAGTATTGCACCTCTTCAAAATCTCTCATTCTCAGCAACTTTTTCACATTTCGTTTCCATTTTGGTGCAACCTCATTCCTGGTTTAACCGCCAATTCTTAAAACAACCAAACAGTTGTTAATAAAAAGTTGCATCATAATAAATAAAGGTAACATATCAAAAGTAGCAGTCAGTATGAGGTGTCCACCAGCTGTGCATCTTGTGTTATTGACAAAGAAAGATTTGCCAGTTCTTGCTGTGAGATGTTATGCAGCATTCACTCCATGTCGTAATTACCGTAATTCCGAGATGACAACATGTGACATTCAACTCGGAGCTGTTCACATCCTCGGGCTTGGGGATTATCCGTTTCCATAGCGGCAGTCAATGAAATAAACCTGCATGAAAGAATGTTACTGACACAATACAAGTAACAGTTGCTATGCAAATGCATTATTACATTTCATAATTATTTCTTTAGGATGTTATAACATGGATAGCCTAGATATCTAACTCTTTGCTGCATGTCTTTTGTATCTTCTGTATGAAGATACAAAACCTGTCCTTTTGAACGAAGTTGGCGGCGTGGACGGCTGCTACTCGGGGTCCCGAAAACTGTGTTTTTATGTCTGTTAGTTTCATCTCCTCGTCTTCAAATAGTCTTATCACAAAAAAACATCATATAAACACTCAGAAACACATCTATGATAGACAGAGCCTTCTGGAAATTGGCAGAGTATACAAACATTAGCTTTCACCGCTGACTACCGAGAAGCTACGAGGCCTCTGTCTGCTGCTGAAGCCGAACCCCGAGACCACGGCCTCACTTACTGATGCCACCCACACAAAACGGCAATGCCGGCGGTGTCAGATGGGGGCAGAAGCGCGGCAAGCATGGAGGCACATGAGCTAGGCTAAGAACCCCGCTAGACCAGCGAATTCATCACTCATGCTCTCAAACGTTTGCTCTCTGGAAAATAAACTGGACTTAATTCAACTCAGTTCTAATTCCAGCATACAGACCACTTCTGAAACTCGCCAAACTGGTTCAAAAACTCATCACAATTTGGCCAGATGATGCTACCTCAACACTACAGGACTGCTTTCAGTGCACAGACTGGAACATGTTTAAAGAGGCAGCCCCCTACAACAGCCTCACAGACCTACAGGAGTGCACTGAAACTGTGAGTGGTCCCCACCCATCCCTCCCACAGTCTTTTCCAGCTCCTAGCATCAGGACGAAGGTACTGGAGCATCAGAGTACGCTTGGGCAGACTGATCAACAGCATTTCTCCCCAGGCTGTGAGAGCCCTGAACTCAAATCACCCCACCCTCCACTGAAACCCCACACAAACCCCCTACCTCCTGAAACATGGATCATCTCAACACCTCCACCCCCCAAACACCCCCAACCTTACCACATCACTGAAAAAACTGTCTGAAACTCTTTTTTTTGTGAAATTCAAAGTGTGCTACACACAAGTGAGTGGGCCTGTACAAACCACCTGTAGTAACACACTCACACTCTGCTGTGTGTACAAAATCCCAAAAAAGACTATGTCTTTATAATATGTTTATGATTACATGCTCATGCACTACAAATCTTTTAGCACTTTCCCCCAGCCAGTCGTATATTTTGTATTTTTTTGTTTATGTATAGGTAAGCATTTATACATAGTATATTTATAGTCGAAATCTGTCTGTAAGTAAGTTGTGTACAGGTTTATACGGTTTTACTTCATTGTTGTCTGTATTTATGTAGAATTGAGGTTCTGTGAGGCACGACATTTCGTTCCACTCTATGTCCACACATGACAATGACAATAAAGTTCAACTTGAACTTGAAGACATCTACATTGGTAAAAGTCAATTAAGTGAATTTTAAAACAAAAATTACGAAACAAGCGTACACTAAGCGAATTTACTTTTAAGAAATAACAAGCTTTAACTGTAGCCGTTTTTACTGTTAAAAACACAGTATTTTTTTTACAGTGCACAGCAGTTTAAACTTGTTAAACTAAATATCAGAACACCAGTAATGCTGCTTATGCATTCAGGGGAGCATTTCAAAAAAGCATTATCAACCAACTAGTTTATCATCATCAAAATAGTCCAATGATTCAATGTTTCCCGAAACCACGGTTTAAACAAATCATTGCAGCTTGGCAAGCAGCAGTTGTTGGCAAATCTCAATCTGTTATTAGAAGTATATTTTCTTGTTCTGTGTGAACTTAAATCAATCATGCCCTTGGGCACAATGAGCAAGCTATCATACAGTATCTTCTGTATTTCTAATTCTGTAATTATATATGTTACAATCATATGTAGATATCCAGACTGATTGGGAATACATGCTTGTGACGACGTTTCTGCAAAACTTCAAAAACTTACCTACATGTATGAATCAGCATTTTCTAGTTGAAATGCAAACAAGAGGCAGCAAATACAGACAACTTTTATACATTTTTCACACAAACTATAATTTACAGGGCCAGTGTTTTGATTAAGAAATCTTAATTTTCTCACAGTTCCCTGCACAGTTTTATGTTATTATTTTGAATCACTTTTAACCTGCTGCGATATTTGAAATATTGGTTCGATATTCGAACCGATACTTTTGAATGTTAATGTATAACATATACAGCTTCATATGCATGAGTTTCTGAGTAGGTTTTCTCGGTAGCTCACGCAATATTGTGTTCCCCTTGAGAGTTTTAGCCCTCAGGTTCGAATTCTGTGAAACTATGACAAAAGTGCTCAAACCCACATCTTATGAAGTTATAATAGCATGGTTGCATCACTGGATGCATTTCTATATTTTGCATTGGTTGCCAAAGCTGATTACATTGGTGACGTTCTTGGGAAAGTGCATAAAAAGTATTCTTTTAGCTTCGCAAAATTGAAGTTGAGCCACTGATGTCACATGGACTGCTTTATCAATATCCTTACTACGTTTCTGGGTCTGGGAACATTTCAGTTGTGTTGCTGTCTCAGATTTAATCCAATGCAAATGCCAGTATTAATGAAATAAAAATGCAGCAATGTTCCTGTACCAACGTAACAAAAAAGTGGCTATGGTCATGTGCTGAATGCATGCTTCAGCACCATTTCACTTTTAAACTGTCACAAAACATGTAATAAGTTGCGTAATATCTGTGTAGCAGAAATGTCACCACAAGCACAAATAAAAAGTCATGACTTGCTTGTTAGTTTCTCCAATGATGTATTGTACTTTACTTAATCAGCGAGTTACATCACTGTACAGGACCACTGTCACACTGGAGATACTGTTGAGGAACAATGCACTTTGTGAGTCAGGCCCCTGTGTACTGTCATGTCTGGTTTGCTTAAAAAAAAAAAAAAAATCAGTGTCACACAATTGTGGTACCCTTCACAATCACTGGTCATCCTAACAAAAAGTCCTCTGAAATGCTTAGAGTATCAGCCCGTGTATTCAGATTACTGGATGTTTTTAACCAATACAGAGCATTGCTGGTAACCAGAGACAGGAAGCAGCAGATTAGAAGCAAAGCAGCTCGCTCTCACTGAAGTGGATATTTCTAGGGCACATCCCAAGATACTCATTCATTGCCTTCCAGAAACTGAATCCCATTCCAAATTCCCAAAGGAAAAATCAACTCTCTTTCATAGACTTAACAGCATATTATGAATGTGTTATTTGTTTGCGTGGTTATGTTACCGTCAATGTGCAGAGTTTGTACAACAATATTCAAAAGCGAACTATAATCCACATGGGAGGAAAAGACTGTCAATGTAAAGTAAATATAATCTGTGCGTATCATGTATGTCATTTACCAAAGGCCTTTTGAAATAATACACATGAACTCCAACATCTAAAAAAGTTTTGAAATATGTTTATTATTTTTGTTCTGTTAAAACTAAATGGTAATTTACGACCCTATAATGATTTTTTGCATTACATGTATGTATGTATGTGTGTGTGTGCAGCAGTAAATGGTATATGAGAATCCAAATTTGTATAATGACATGGATATGACATACCAGTCTGCTGATCAGCAATGGCCAGCCTAGACCAGGCTGGATGAGCAGCTAAAACTGTTTTCAACACTGATAATAATAAGAATAAATTACATTTTAAATATATGACAGCAGAAAACAGTTATTTTCAACTGTAATAATGCAGCTGGCTCAAACATTTTGTTATATTGCAGTCGTATTCTTATGTCAGCAGGATATTGCCAACATAAGCTTGTTGGAAATACTTGCCTCTAAATACATTTCTGGTAAATTTCTAGGTTACTTGTGTACCCTCGTTCCCTGAAGAAAAGAACGGAGATGTTATTGACATGACGTTGAGAGTGACCAACTGAAAGGGAACGTCTTAGTTAAGTATGTAACCCTCGTTACCTGAAGGAGAGCGTGACAGACTGAAAGGGAACTGAAAAAAAAACCATACCTATACATAAAAATCACTGCAGTTTCCAGCTGAAATAAACACTAGAGACAGTAAAGCTTTTATTCCTTTTCAAACAAAGTATGATTTTCAGGTCCACAGTTTCGGTTAATAAAGTATAATTTTCACACAATTACTTGAGGAATATCATGTTGAATTCAAAACAATTATTACATGCATGAAAACGGACACTTCTGAACGTCAGCATCACATATCCAGCTTCATATTTTTTTTTGTTTGTTTGTTTGTTTGTTTTCTTCGGTAGCTCACTCAGTTTGTCTTGAGGTGAAGAGCTCGGGACAAATACTTGTTAAACTACAGTTCCACAAAATAGTTCAAACCTGCATATAAAGAAGTTCAAACGACACATTTGCTTCAACAAATCAGTTTTTATACCCGTTTTGCATTTGTTAACAGTATCGAGTAGTATTAGAGCATTACATTTTAGCGACTGTCCCCTGATGTTTGAGTAATGAACCACCGCACTTCATACGTAAAACGTATGAATGTAATCAAACATAATAAAAACATACCAGGGTCACTGTGACGAGTGGGATGGTGCCGAGAGCCGTGGGAGCGGAGCGAGTCCCGCGAAGGAGCTCCAGAATGATAAAAGGAGGAGGAGAAAGGACCAGGCCTGGACTATTTCTGTTGTTCTGGTTCTGTTTGTATGCAACTGTCGTCCATGAGGGGCTGTCGTACTATTTTCAGTTATGTGTTTATTTTGTTATTAAATTATGTTTAAATGTTCGCCAGTTCTCGCCTCCTTCTTCCCAATCTACGAGCTTTGTTATAGTCACGTATTGAACCTGCATTTTAGCGCCACTCAACTGGACGTTTCACTTTGAAACTGCCTCTAAACATGCAGTAAAGTACGTAATAATGGTGTTGCATAAATGTATTTAGAGCACATATTTCAAATAAGCCTGAATTGGATATTTCAGTTTTTCTCTTGTTAGATTACATTTTTGTAATTTTTTTGTAATCTGTTATTCATCGCTATCATCAACCCCAATGGTGTTTCATTGCTACAGAGTCCTGAGGGAATGAATGAGCACAGAGACTGACAAAACATTCTAAACTTTATTCAGGGGGATAGATCATGTTTATACAAACAAATCAGTTGATATGTTATATGAGTCATATGTTACCTTATGTATAGAAAAAAAACATAATTGTTTATAAAAAGTTGTAAGTATTGTATGTGCTTAAAGGTGAAGTTCACCCAAAAATTTAAATTCTGTTATTAATTACTCACCCTCATGTCGTTTCAAACCCGTAAGATATTCTTTCATCTTCAGAACACAAATTAGGATCATTTTAAAATCCGAAAGTATTCTTGTAGCTTCGTAAAATTAAAGTTGAAGCACTGATGTCACATGGACTGTATGGAATGTTTCTTGGCCTGGGAACATTTTAGTTACGTTGCTGTCTTATGAGGGGTCAGAAAGCTCTCGGATTTCATCAAAAACATATTAATTTGTGTTCCAAAGATGAATGAAGGTCTTATGGGTCTGGAACGACATGAGGGTGAGCAATTAATGGGTGAGCATTTTTCAGTGAAGTGTCCATTTAGGTATTTTTCTAGCTGTCATAAGGTGGTTTCAGTTCCTCACCTGAAATAGCATCAGCACATTAGTGAATATGTGTAAAAGAGGAAATATGTGAAGTAGATCTGTTTGATAGATAAAGGGACAAAGAGTGAAGCTTTAAATAAATAATATTAAAACATTTGTAAAGTTAAATTCATTATGGGGTGTTGATTGTGTGCTTTTATAAAAGTAAAAAAAAAAAAAAAAAAAAAAAAATATATATATATATATATATATATATATATATATATATATATATATATATATGCCTTAAGCTGTAACATAAAATATATACCAGAGCGAGAGATAAAAGGTCTGTACACCATTGCTGTCATGGCTGTAGGTGGTTAAGAAATTCAAAGGAATCATATGAAAAGCATGACAAATTACGTTTCTAAAGTTTTCCAGCTCATTAGCAATACTCAATTCAACTCATGTTTATTTGTATAGCGCTTTGCATGATACATCACGTTTCAAAGCTTTACAGGATATGCATGTTTCTACATTACAATTAAGAGTAATTTGTTATTGGAGGTGACTAAAGTACTGTTCATTTGAGAAAATTTACAGTTACTGGATAATACACATCATGCAGTTATAAAAAAAGGCATATTAAAACTGAAACTTTGAAAGCAAAGTTTTCATGTTGTGATCATACTAATTACAATATAACAGCTAAACATCTTCTTACTGTTCAGGACTGGTATGCAGTTCAAAATCGAAGGGAAAACCCCTGGCTCAACCTTTACTCTGAGTAACCTCAAGCAGACACATACTCTCTCTCACAGTGTGAACTCCACATATGACTGAATGCAAATATAGAAACCTCTTCAGTAAAATGGGTTAACTTTATGATACATGTTACTGTACTTTATATTGCTGCTGATAGTTTTACATTCAGTTAAAGTCCCTTCCTGTCTAGTCTTTACAATGAAATCTCTGGTTCCCTTTCGAGGGAACTTCGAAACTGCGTCCTCTAGGGGTCGCTTTGGGGAACACCTCGTCATGACCCGTGTCTGAAGCATACATTGAAAAAACACCAACTTGTTGGCCGGCGACAGCCTCAGACGTCACTACCTGCGCGACTATAAATAAGCACCGGGAGAGCACGTCATTATCTTCTTCATCTTCACTGACTGTTTTGTTTGGAGCATACATCTGAAAGAACCGGTAAGGGCGATCTTTCTCTGTTTATCATGGCGACACCTAGCAAGTGTTTAGACGATGTGTGCATCTGTGTCGGTGTTATTTGACACCCGATGACACACGCGATCTTTGCATCATTTGTTTGGGTGAAGAGCACATACGCGATGTCTTTGTAATAATTTATGTCTGTGAAAAATTTTTCTTTCTGCAGGGGAAACATTCTCTCTTAATCTCCCTCCTTGCCATTTAAGCGAGATATGGCAAGGCATACGCAGTAGCAGATCAGGCTGTGGCTTTATTACACACAATGCTGGTGCTTCAAGCATATCAGACTGATCTGCTAAGAAACCTCGATAGAGGCAGGGGCCTTTTTCTGATCAAGTAGCTGAGCTGCGTCGCACCACGGATCTCTCTCTGTGTTACCAAGCAGGCGGCCTTCGCCATGGGCAGGACTATGGCGGCCATGGTGGCAGCGGAAAGACATCTGTGGATGAACCTGGCAGACATCGGGAGGAAAGAAAATGCTTTCTTCTCGATGCTCAGGTTTCGCCTTCTGAGCTTTTCGGTATTTCCGTTGAGACGGCGATTTGAGAAGTTCAGGGAGACGAAGGCGCACTCTGCTGCTTTCAGGTCCTTCGTTCCACGAAGGTCCAGGTCTGAGCCCGAACAACATAGGGGTCCTGGCCTGTCTCGATCTGAGGATCAAATACGGGCACAGAAGGCTAGTGTCGCAACTCGCGCTCTTCCCCCACCTGCGGGCAGGGGTTAGAGGAATCGTGGGTCAAGAGGAGGTAAGCAGAACCTAAGGGGTATGATCTAGATGAGGCAGCGTTCTTGTACGAATCGGAGTGATACCGAGGTATCTACTCGTTCCCTTTGGGGATTTTAAACCCTCTGGAGTCTAAGAGGTTATTAGGAGAAAATAGCCTCATAATGCGTTAATCAACTTCAGAGGGTTAACTTCTGCTTTTATCCTCCCCTTCCTAATTCCCCTGTAACCACCAGCTCTCCACCTGATCGAGGTTAGGTGGAAACTTCTTGCATAACAGTCTGCTATGCTGGACCTATAATGTTTTTATGGTTCTATGTTCATAGCAACCACCTGACTGATGGTCCAGAATAAAAGGAGGCACCCCTTGAGCGGGGCTCCAGCGTAGGAGGGTGGGTGAGTAAATGTAACTCTCTCTGTATATACTTATGTGTATTTAATTGCTGGTGGTTACGTGTCTACTAATAAACTCTGTGAGTTTCCTTTGCAGTGCTCAGTTACAGTGTTTACTAAACACTCGCCAGCACCAGCCATCAGGCTTTATGTTCCGGTATTAGGCGGCTGAGATCACAGGTTTCTGAGGGAGCCTCCATGATCATCAGGCCTGGCACAGCACTGCAGGGAATTTCATGGATGTCCGGCCAGGTCACCCCGAGGGGTCTCCTGGGCACTTAGGGGTGCTGTCGCATCTAGCGGGAAGTGGAGGTGGCAGTTACAGAAGTCTTCTTGTATATGCTGCCTCAGGTGATGCTCCCCTCGCCCAAAGTTGGTAAAATTGAGCTTGCCTCTCCCGTGAGATTCAGCGCCTCTGCGATGCTTAGGAACCTTTAAGTACACACGCTAAGCTTTGTGTACTTTCTCAAAACCACACGGTGGTCAGTGTGCACGTGAACACTTTGCGCCCTTTCTAAAAATCCACAAGTGGTAAGTTTGCACGCAAGACTCTGCAAACTTTCTGAAATCTTGTACAATAAGGGTTACACGCTCCGCTTCGTTCCCTTTCTTGAGATGATTAGACCTTGGTTTCTTGGGCTCCATTCAGCCAGTATGTATTTGTTTATACACGTCAAGCATCGCTTCCCTCAACATGAGGGGCTATTTGGGTGATTCTCGTGGTAATTTAGCAGCGCTCCCCTTTTTCCAAAAAAAAAAAAAAAAGGGTCGCCAATGAGCACGCTACTCTGAGCTCGGAGTTCTCCTCTCATATGAGACTGAGTTCTCTGTTTTTTCCCCAGAGCGCTCCAGTTTTGTTTCCATAGATCTGCTTTGAGATGCAACATTCCATCTATGAGCTGCTCTATCAGAGTGCCACGAGACCCTCTCCTTAGAACAGTATTTGAAAATCCATGCTATGGTGAACGTGAAGTCTTTGCACACTTTCTGAAATCCACACTGTGGTAAGTTTGCACGCTAGTATTCTGCGTTCTTTCTAAAATCCTATATGGTGAGGGCTTTGTGCGGTTGCTTCGTGCCCTTTCTTGAGTTGGTAAAGCCCCGTTCATCTTGGGCACCACTCCACCTATGTATCCTCGGATACCTATCTAAACAGGGTGTTGCTATTAGAGAACTGTCGAGACAGCTCTTTCAGCAAGCTTATGCATAAACTAGCGGTAGCCCCTGTGTGACAGGCAAGACTTGGTAGAAATGCTAGGCTCTTAGCCGTATCCCTTTAAAGGAATCTTTCCTGATTCCAAGCCTCCAGCTCTAGGGCCGAGGCCCTAACAATTAACTTGGGTGTGTAGCTTAGGCCTTTTGGCCATAAGGGGTACTGTTACAGACAGCCGTCTAAACGTCCCAAGGGCAACTCCCATGGAAATGGTAGAGTTGGTACTTAGTGCTCGCCATGATTCTGGCCTGCACTCCCCTCAGCATGGCGGCGTGGGTATACTGTTCCCCAAAGCGACCCCTAGAGGACGCAGTTCAAAGGTTACGAATGTAACCATAGTTCCCTGAGTAGGGAACGAGACACTGCGTCCTCTAGCTCCCTGCCATGCTTCGGACGCAAGCTTCAGACGAAGAAGATAATGACGTGCTCTCCCGGTGCTTATTTGTAGTCACGCCGGAAGTGACGTCTGAGGCTGTCGCCGGCCAACAAGTTGTTGTTTTTTCAATGTATGCTTCAGACACGGGTCACGACGAGGTGTTCCCCAAAGAGACCCCTAGAGGACGCAGTGTCTCGTTCCCTACTCAGGGAACTATGGTTACATACGTAACCTGAGACAGTTCTCATTACTGAAAAAAAGTTCCCTCTAAAATGAAAGTTCTGACATTATTTAAGGACCATTTACACCACAAAATAATCCTATAATTATAACTATATTGTAAACATAATGCACTGTTTATGTTTTTGAATTGTTTTTATTGTTTTGTTGATGTCTTTATCATTAAAAAACACTCAGATTCCTCTGTGCCATTTTCATTGGAGTTGTTGTTGGAACTCCACTCTTAGAATGATTTCTCCAATGTTAGAACCACCCTCATGTTGTTTCAAACCAATATTCTGTGGAAGTCAAAAGGAGAATTTTGGAAGAATGTTCATGCAGCTCTATTCCAAAGATATTCTGGACACCTAGTAAAAAGGTACATACTAGAATATATTTGATGGGATTTTTTGTAAAAAAGTTTTTATAACCTCATTTTGATTCAGATGTGTCCAAAAGGGGTTTGTGATGTCAACATATGATACACTCTGAAAAATAAAGCTTCAGAATAGGGGTTTTCACAGAAATACCATCATTGCCAATAAAGAACCTTTATTTTTTTAAGAGTGTAGACAGGTACAGGTATGATCATATTAACAGTATAATTAGCCAATACAATACCAAACGTTTGGGATCAGATCAGATCTGGTAGCTGTTATCTCTCATGTATGGGAAAATGTTGTGTATAATGGGGAACTGCAATGACACTTCACATTTTATGAGAATATCAGCATACAGGTTATTCTTGTAATGTTTTCTTTTGTACTTTTTGTTGTGTCATTTCAGAGAAGAGCTATGTTTTTGTGTGAAGCGCTACTGAATAGCAGACATGCTGCTGAATGTATGTGGTCACATCATTCTTTAAACGCATCACAAAGTCTCAAGTTTTTGTCTCACTGACTTTGCAAAAGAATATCTGGGTTTGATGTCACAAAACCAGTTATTCTCTGCCCCTGTCTACACTATGCTAACTATACTTACTATCTTTAGTTTTCTCCCCCTGTACAATTAACACACTACAGCGAGGAGGACCAGAGCAATTAAAACCCCCAGGCCCCCCTACACTTCCCTCCACAGAGAGCTGACCTCTGTAACCTCTGACAGAGAGAGAGAGGGGGGGGTGAATAGGAAGAGCAATGTCAATTGAATACTTTTCTTTTTTCTCTCACGTCACTTTGAAAATAAATTGCCAAATTGCAAAATGTGGAACGTGAATATATATATATATATATATATATATACATTCTATCTATAGATCTCTTTTCACAAAGAAAAGAAAATAATGCTGGGTTTGAATAGCATGCGTTGCATAGTTGTTTTGAAACTATCCCTTAGTTCTCTGACATATATGAAAGACGTTGCCAAAACTCTGATAACAATAACGAGTGAAGTGAACAGCGTAAAAGGTTCTTTGTGGATCACACCCTGTAAAGACATCACACTGTCATTAAGTGGGTGTCTTGGAGGCAAATATCATTCATCTTTATTATTCTTGCTGACTAACATACAATTCTACGTAGGCTATACCAAAGTTCAAAAAAAAAAAAAAATTTGAAGAATTGAACCAATGTTCTGTGAACGTTATTTTTAAGGAAGTACTAAAAAGAAAAAATCCTTTATTACTCACACTCGAGCTGTCTGACTGTTTCTTCCTTCAAGAGCACATAGTCAGGTCGTTCGCATTGCTCTGTGACACTGTGAAACTCAACGAGGACTGGAGCTGACAAGCCAACAGACCAACAACGTTGGTCGTTCATTTATAAAAATCTTGTTCACTGCGGATTCAAATCTTATTTGCATATATTCAAATGTGGGGCTTTGACACGTCACACTAGTTTTCAACTTCTGTCATGCAAATGCCGTTGTCTACCATCGCCATTGTCATTTCATAACTTATCGCAAGGTAATACGTTTGAATGTTCATGAATATGAATGAGCTTTGAGATGTACTGAGGGGAAATTTTCTGTGAATAATGACTTATTTGGTCTGTTTCTCACACAAGGATAAAAATATCTTCAGGAAACTTTGAAAAAGCACACAAATGGAAAATGGAAATCAAAGTTGTATCTCTTTAAAAAAAAAAGTCTGCTGGTTAATTATGAAATGAGACGGTAAATAATTAATGTGGTTTAACAGTGTTACTTTTCCTTTACTCATCTCAATCTATTAAATATCACTCTATTTTGACTACTTTGATTAGTTTCTGCAGCATATAGGATGTATACTCCAATTCCAGTGTGAAGATTGAAGCATATATATATATATATACAGGTGCTGGTCATATAATTAGAATATCATCAAAAAGTTGATTTATTTCACTAATTCCATTCAAAAAGTGAAAGTTAAAGGCCTTTGCAGGTGTTTTGAGTTAATTAGCTGATTAGAGTGTGGCTCCAGGTGTCTTCAATATTGAACCTTTTCACAATATTCAAATTTTCTGAGATACTGAATTTGGGATTTTCCTTAGTTGTCAGTTATAATTATCAAAATTAAAATAAAGAAACATTTGAAATATATCAGTCTGTGTTTAATGAATTAAAAATTCCTATTATATTATATTATATAAAAGTATATAGTAGATACTGTGCAGTATTCATGAAGCAGTAACCTAGTATTCCATTCACTCAGAATTTCATAATATAGTGACATGTGTCTTTGTATATCAGTCTCTTATCTGACCTATTTTCGTAAGCCATCTCAGAGAGCTTTTTATTACAGAATGAGTGCTCGATTGTTCAGTCTGGCATTTATAATGCTATAACTAATTCACATTTTTGTTGCATAATTGTAATAAGAAGCAGTTTTGTTTTATACGAATGTACTAGTTCAGACCCCTGATTCTGAAAAGATTTCCTTGTGTCTTCCGAGCCAGTGGGAAAACCACTGCAAATTCCCGGCTAGCCTTATCTTCACAGGCATCCCGCAGAGAATCCGATATAGGTCATGATGCCATTGTCCCGGCATCAGACACACTCTCACTTCTCCTGTTACTCTGTCCATCTCTATCTCTCTCTTTCAGAGCCACCTGCTACTCTGCCACTGTCTACTGTGGACTGGCTTTGAGCGAGAGCATGTGTCATGCCGTGTTACTCCCACCTCTGTCTGTCTGGCTCCGGACTAAAGTGAAGTCTCAGCAGATGTAATCTTCACTTCCCAGACCTATTCACACTCAATAGACATTTCACAGAATTGGATTGAAGTGAGCTTAGGCTTTGTGAGAGTCACTGCTACCTTTTTTCTACTCCCCATGACTCTTTGCGCGAATAATGGGTGTAACTTCCATTTACAATGTAAATAATCAGAAAAAAGTTTGCTCTATAAACGCGATAATAAATATTTTCAAAAACTGGGGATGGGGTAACAGTAGTTTACTCAACTTTAAACCATCCCTCATTAAAATTATATTTAAAAGTGTAGAAGCATTAACAAATTACTTTCAAAGACTGATTGTATCCACAGCAGTATTATATATGTTATATGGATAATATATAGTGTAGTGACCCTTAATTTGGAGTGGCTTTTTTGTGTCGAAAATGTGTCTTTACTCACAGCCGATTGGTCTCCTTTCAGTTTAAGATCTCTTATCCAAAGCGTTACCAGCCTCGGAGAAAGTTAGCCATTACTGAACACCGCCAAAAGCGTAACCATATGATGCCTACAATCCAGCGCTAGCACATGTTAAACTGGAAATCAGCTGGCTAGCCAGATAAACAAGTTTTAAGGTATAGGCCCCTGGAGTCAGAAACAACAATAGATGGCCATGTTGACAAATGCTTGAGGGTGAATTAACTGACACTCTAGTACAACATTTTCATTGTACATAACTTTTGGAGAGAAATAGTGCAGACACTCATTTTGTTCCAAACTTGTATGACTGACTTTCTTCTGTGGGACCAATGGACCTTTTGTTCCAGGCTCATGCTGGCCCCAATTGTGATTTCAGCTGGGGGTCCATAATAAAGGTCTTGTACCCAACTGCGGCCCTGATAACAACTATTTATACACAAAAACTAATCTTCCTGTTCTACCCACATCTATGACATCTTTTTCAAACATTACAATGCTCATGATAACTTTCGTTAACTCTAAAATAAGTAAATCCACCAACTAATAACCCTTTAACAGTGACGCTACAGAGCTACAAAATGAAGTTCAAGGACATAATTCTAAAGATGGATGTGCACGTTTCTCTATAGCCTAAGGGGTTTATATTAGTATGCATACTGTATGAGAACCACATGACAAAAAAAAAATCATTGTGCTTTCGTAACCCATGGATCTAAGATCACAGGTTCCTCAATCAAATAGGTTCTCATAAATGTTTAATCACGAGATAGGTTGTAAGTGGAAGCAAAGCAGTGAAATCAGCATACTTGGAGCAGGCAGTATGCTAATTACACTTCACGCCCAGGTCAGCGGAGATACTAGCCGATGCATATGTCTGCATATGTGCATGTCTGAATCTGAGATGAGTCTAAAGCTCTCCAGTGTTCACTAAAATACGACAGGAGCTCTGCTAATGCATTTATGGCACTAAAACTCCAATGCATTAACACTTAGACCATTTCACATGCATTTACCTAACCAATGCTGCTAACAATCGCTAAACTGCTTGGAAAAGACATCCAAGAATATGGACAGCATGCTTCATGGTTTTAAAAAATAACTCAGTCTGGGAGGGCAAAAATGAAGGGGATTTGTATAATAAGTACTTATTGGGAATTAGCAGGGATTTTCTTAGTGAAAGATTCCTTTTGGATCCTTTTATTCCCACAGGCCATCTAAATACACTCCATCTTCTCAGCTGTCCTCGTCTGCATGGCCACCATCTGCTCTATTTGCATGATGGGCATCACTGACCAAGTAACCATGACAACTGCATTGAGGACTGTCTCTGTGGCCCTAGCAATGTGTGTGGAAGTAGTTGACAATGAGACTGAATTTGGAGAGTTAAAAACATTTGCGGTCACAAGAGTAGTCAGTCAAATTACCACTCACAAACCTCATGTTTATCCCATGCTTGACTTGTGTGTGTGTGTGTGTGTGTGTGTGTTTATAGTCTATTTTTACTTCTCAGCCTCTTCAAGCTGTTAAAGTCAGCATTATTTTCTTATGTGACAAAGCCAGCATTGTCAAAACAAGTGTTGACATTTCTGAATATTTGGTATATGCATTGCCAGTCAGTGAATACACTTTCTCAAAATAAAAAATGAATAAATAAAAACCTTATTTACATTCAAATTTTCAATATTTGCTACAGTGTGCTTATTATACAAAAGATTTGCCTAAAAAAATGTTAGGGTTAGAGTCATACGTATGATTAGGGATAAAAACAGGGTCAACAACAGGACTCCAAATAACCAAACCGTATATGAATATTGAATATGAATCTCACAAGACTCACACCACCGTCCCCCCTTTTCCTCACCGTATCTATTAGAAAATATCTCACAGAAAAGCTGCAATTATCTGTTTCTGTTTAGCATAAGTACATATTTACACTGGAGTGCAAATTAAAATGCATATTTCCAATAGTAAAAACAATATGAGCAAAGTTTATAAAACTTTTAAACATTATAAATACATTGCTGTTCTAAAGTTTGAAAGAAGTTTCTTTTTCTCACCAAAGCTGCATTTAATTTGATTTAAAAAAAATAAATAAAAAATAGAGCTAAAGCAGTAATTTTATATATAGAATTTATTCATGTATCATTACTCCATTACCCATTACATCAGTGCTAAAAATAGTTGTTTAATATATTTAATATTCACTGTTAAATATTTTTATTACTAAAAAATTTTTTTTTATTTGCAATAAAATTATTTGTGACCGATATTAAAGGGATAGTTTACCTCAAAATGAAAATTCTGTCATTAGTTACTCACTTATGTCATTAATTATTTATGTTGTTCCAAACCCATAAGACCTTCATCTTCAAAACACAAATGAAGATATTTTTGATGTAATCTGAGAGCTCTCTGACCCTCCATGGACAGCAACGCAAAGTTCCCAGGTTCAGAAACTTAGCAAGAACATCGTGAAAACAGTCCACGTGACATCAGTGGCTCAACTTCAATTTTGCGAAGCAGTGAAAATACATTTTGTGCGCAAAGAAAACAAAAATAACAATCTATTCAACAATTCTTCTTCCCGAATTACCATCTTCTGACATTTTGGAGAGCACCACAACGCATGTGCGCTTTGTAATAAACATAATCAGCATTGTTTACGTTAAGCATGTGCCTATTTTCTCCTGAACGTAACAACGCTGAAATGTGGGTCCCGGCAAGTGCCCTGGCCCTTCCCCATCTCTGTGCCCTCATCCTGCTGCTGTAAACGGTGACGGAGAAACCTCAAATGACTTCTGGGACGCCGCTGGCTTATGATACTGTTACACTTCAAGTTAAGCAGGATGTTTAGAATCGGGTGTTTACTGTAAATATAAGCTTCTAGTGAAACAAAACGATGAATACTAATTTGTTTGCATTATAAAATCTATTTATATTATAGGGTAATTACATTAGAAGATACTACAACCATTTAATTTGATTATTTTATCATATTAGGTTTTTCCGTGGTATACCAAAATTTCAGAGAATCGCATATTCAGTTGTCATGAATATGGACTACTGAAATTTAGGTATTCTGACAACTAGCCAATATTTTTTCAGTCATGCGTGTCCAAACATTTATATTTACAGTAAACACCCCATTCCAAACATCCTGCTCAACTTGAAGTGTAACAGTATCATTAGCCAGCGGCATCCCAGAAGTCATTTCAGGCTTCTCCGTCACCGTTTACAGCAGCAGGATGAGGGCACAGAGATGGGGAAGGGCCAGGGCACTTGCGGGGACCCACATTGAGCGCCAACAGATCTTCAAGCCCAGCCATTCAACACCCACTCCACATCCAACCCCCTGCTCCGACCCCTCAGGGGCCTCCCCACCCGCAGCTGCTATTTGTGGAGAACAGAGGCTGCTCTCTCGTGGCTTCCCCATCACTCAGTCGCTCTCACACACACTACTGTAAACCACTTCACAGAATCAAGGATTCATAGTCACTGGATACCCCTGAGAGACAGACTGATCGTCGAAGATTTGTGGTCTACTACAGCTGACAGTTTAAAAAGCGTCTACATCAATGCCGTTAGGACCGGAGCAGCTGCCATTGTTGTTTCCCTGACATTACAGACGCTTGGCTCTTAAAATAGCTTTTGTACTGGTACAGACATCACTATAGATACATAATGGTAACCTAGTTTATACTAGAAAATATAAAAACTGGTGCAGATACAGCAAAGCACACAAACACATATACATTTCACATACACACAGTATTTTTTTTAATACTGTTTTTGTATACTATATGCTCACCAAAGCTGTTTTTATTTGATTAAATTTTTAATATTGTGAAATATTATTATAATTTAAAATAACTGTTTAAAATGGTATTTATTCGTGTGATGCAAAGCTGAATTTACAGCATATTTACTCCAGACGTCAGTGTCACATGGTCCTTCAGAAACCATTCTAATATGCTGATTTTCTGCTCAAATAACATTCCTTAAAATCAATATTGGAACAATTGTGCTGCCTATAATACTTTTTGTGGAAACCATGATTTTCAATTAAAATGTGTCAACATGCCCTATGATTTAAATGACAAACTTACGACGTAAATGTGAGACCAGGAGATGACAAACACAGCCGTCAATCTATAGAGAATCTGTCCAGATTTCCAGCAGAGTTTTACATAAATGAGGGAAATGCAGACTGCATGTTAAAATATTTGCATACTGTCAGTCACGTGCTCTTTTGTTACAAGGGAGGCTGTATTTTTGAAAATGTTGGGATATCTATGCCTACCAAACCCAGAAGTGAAGATGGTCATAGAAATGTTCAGAGAATCATATGCTGTGATCACAAATTAATTTCCTCTTTGATTAAACCAGACTTGCATGCCAAGAAAATGAGCTAAATTGAAACCTGTGTTTTAAGAATGCAGTTCTACGAGCCACATTCAAATCTGGGCACGGCCCAAACCTTATTTGTATTAATGATGACAATTCTGCATCAAAAAATGGAAACCCAGACTTCTTGTATGGCCTTAGAATTGGAACTGAAAGAAAGCATGCAGCTGAGAATGACTTGTAAAACTTATTACATAAACCACGTTAATGCAATGATTGGGTCATTCCAGTTAAGCAGTACCTTTGAAGCTCCCTAACTTGTAAGCATTTCTATTAAGGAGTGTAGAAAATCTTAGAAATATCAGGTTGAGCTCAAGCACTTAAAATGTAATTAGATCTTACATAACAGATAAAATGAAGTGTTAAAGTTAACCATGCTCAGAGACACTGACTTACAGGAGGGTGTCAACTTACAGTTAATGAATTCTGTCATTTTATCACAAAAAATAAATAAATAATAATAATTGAACTGCTGAGTGTACAAACCGAATAATAGCACATAACATCACACAATTCATCAAGTACACTGCTAATAATGCCACTGCTGTTTTCTTGATGAAAATAATTTCACTTCCTGAAGGATGATGTCATTAAGGAACTGGCTTTTGTGAGTTAAAGTGATATTTCAAAAGAAAAAAGGACAGACAGACAGACAGACACATAGATAGATAGATAGATAGATAGATAGATAGATAGATAGATAGATAGATAGATAGATAGATAGATAGATAGATAAAGTGAAAGTAATTGTAATTCAAAACAACATGTAACACATTCTTAAAAATATATATTCTGTTGTTGCTTGGAAGACAGAAATACGTATATGATTGGTTAAGCTATACTTTTGATAAATGCCAGTTTTCATGTTAAATTCACCCACTTTATTGTAATATTGGGATTAAAAAATAAATAAAAAATACCAACATGATTTCCACATTTAAAAACTGTTTTAATATTTCATCCCTTAAATTAAGACATTAAAATGTACTGCATAACAAGAAGGACCTGTTTATGGATATGTTAACCCAGAGAAAAAGTCTACAGGAACTGATTTAAATTAGACACACGGGACAGTGAGACTATTGCTATTTAGATAGATGTCCCTTTAGTTTAAACAGTCCTGAAATCAGGGAATGCCAGATCTAAATGTTTGGATTAAATAAATATCTTGGCGTAGCTTTAATGATCCATGACACATCATAAACAAAGTTTTTTTTTTCTCTTATTTGGTCAAACATGTGGCGATGCACAGACAATATTCTTGTCCCAACATACAATAAGTGGCTGTGCAAAGTATGATGCAAACATATACATTCCACTGAGCCATTAAGCATTGAACATAAATAGCAGTTGGTACAGAATGAGTATCAGGCTGTTATCAGTACAACTGCAAAACATCAAAAGTCTTTGGCGGCGGTGGTTCAAATTTTGGGCACTGTCAATAATGGTCTGCTCAAATCCTTAGCCTCCCCGGCTGTGCGGACGCGCAGGTATCCCAGCAGAGACATGGCATGCTGACAGTACTCCTCCACCTGTCTGATCTGCTGGTAGTTCAACAGAGTTCTCCAGGCGCTGGCCGCCTGTGTGGCGTTCCTGGAGGATACGATGAAGGGTTTGGTGGAGGCGTTCGGTCCTGTCGTCATATTCATAGCAAAGATCTCAATGTCGTGATTGGCTGAGAGATTAACGAAGCGGTAAACACTCCGAACCGTTTTAATGGGGTTTTCCACCAGGTCCTCGTAGCGTACCGTCATGTACTTGCCTTTGAACCAGGTGGGAGGCTGAAGAGCGGTTTTCAGAGTTCTAGACATCTGTTCGCAGATCACCTCCATGGCTCCAATGGAGTGGTAATCGGACCCGTCTTTTTTGTTCATTTTGTGGTTGGGGTCTACAAATGGCACGCGACGAAGCTTGGGATCTCTGCTGCGTACGACTTGCAAATTCTCCCGTATGAGTCCGTGCCGGGATTTGATCCTGGAGTTGGCCACCGCTCTGGGGTCTCGCACCAAATGAATCACTTTCAGATTCAAAGAAGGGTCCTCCATCAGGGGGGCCAAAACGTTGACGTCCAAAATGCGAACTCCCTTGATCACGATCGTGTTGTACTTTAGACACTCCTCCTCCAGCATCTCCAGACTCTGTGGAGGGCACTTTCTACAAACCTTTTCGTCCACCATTCCCACCACATCCTTCCTGTAGGACGTACAGAAGGGGTAGGAGCAGATGACCTTATTGATGGTGGCCCCAAACAGTCCGAGAGTGGTAATGTTCTTGCCCCCAGGACTGTTGTACAGCTGGAAAACGGAGAAGTCGCACCTGTAAAGAGAGCTCAGCATGTCCCTGGCCGCTCCTTGGAGGGACACGGCGTCCCCCGGGTACAGCTTCTGCCAAATATGCCACATGGGCTCATACAAGAAAAAGACATCTGGGTTTTGGTTGAAGAGCTCCCCGAAAAACGACGAGCCGGACCTCCAAGTGGTCAAAACGTAAACCAGATGCCTTTTCTTGACCTGCGGGGCTTTGTAAAGGTGACGGATGTCTGATCTACTTTGGAAGTTCACTCCCTGCATCGGCTGGTTGCACTGCTGTGGCTCTTTGGTCCATTTGTAATTAGCCAGGTTCAGCATTGTCAAAGCCACCAACAGAAAATAGGCCAGAAACATGATGATCTTCTTCCGCCGTAGCACTTTCATCACAATTCCTGGGTTGGCGATTATTTTGGTGTGGTTTCTCGTGCAAGACTTGTGTTTCCTTCCAAAGCCAGCATTCTTCTCCCATGGTGGTGTGAATTTTAGAGGGTAGGGTTTGATTTTCATTTATGACACAGGAGAGCCAGTGATGTTACAAATAGGGCTGCGGTGTATCACGTGCAGCGATGATGGCACAGAAGAAAGCGTGACATCTGCCCCAGGTCCACGCAATCGATTATCGATTAGGTGATGCGTGGGAGAAGAGGGGATGCCCGACGCTCCAAAATACGAGACGGAACCAAAACAAACCGCACCGCAATGCGCAGGCTTTCATTCGGATGCCAGACAGCGGATGCCGCTCATGTTATTTGCCGGCAAACAAAGCTAAGTCAAGCACATCTCGTTTTGCTTACCGATGGAAAGCGGCGGGGATTCATCCCGATAACATTTTGCGTCCAATGCACGCGCTGGTGTAAAATGGCGATATACGTTCGAGCACGATCATTTGCGCTCAGAAGAAAGGAAGAGCCGTCCTCAAAAAGTTCATTTTAAAAGCACTGAATCATACGGAAAGCCATCTCCCGTCAGAGTGGTACCCAATCTTAGCTCTGTTGTCCGGGCGTGCGCTATAACTAATTGTACTGCACGAATTACACGGCAGCAAGAACCAAAAGTCCCACCTCCTCTAAATGCTGATTGGTGGAGTGAAGAGCGTCTTGACTTCTACTAATGACGCTATTGGTTCGTGTCGACGTCCGTCAAATCACACTGCTCACACACAGACAGTTAAGCCAACATAGAAACATGATGCACTATATATCATAAAACATTTGGAGATTTCAATCACTTTATGCACGACCTGTTATAATTTTAGAATATGAAGTATCACATATTTCTTATTCTTTACATTTCTGTACATGTTTTAATACTTTTCTGTGTAGATGTTATGTGTTTAGGGCTTTTTAAAGATCTGCCATGAATATAAAGCATGCATAGTCCTTCTAGTGTTTTTTTTTATTATTTTTTATTTTTAGTTTAAGTCAATAAATTGTTAAAGTATATATATATATATATATATATATATATATATATATATATATATATATATATATATATATATATATATATATATATATATATATAAGGTCTGAGAATTGAATGCATCCTAATGTTTTTAATGAAGGTTTTTAGACTTTATTTATTACTAGGGTCTCTGGGCTGGTCTTGGTGGGGTTCTCTGCATTTCTAAATGTTGAAAACCGAGAATATTGGGGATTAAAATCATTGGAAGCAGAATTTTGTTACATAAATTAAAAACAAAGTCGTAGTGACAGTTATTTCACGACAAAAACACAACCACAACTACAATTCTTTGTAGTTAGCGCCACCTGCTGTTTGTTTCTCTCTTTGTTCCCTCCACTTTTTGCATTCTACATTCAAACTCCCACATATTATGGAATAATTCAGATTTAATTTATAAAATGAGGTTGGTATATCAAAGGTGCTATTATTCACTCTATCACTCTCTCACGTGTTTTTGCGAAGGGAGATGAGGTTAATATGAAGACATGCCTTTGCAGCAGCGCAATGGAGTGCTGACATACTGTGAAGCAAGTAATTGCTTCATCCCACTCAAATAAAGGTGTCATTGTGTGGAAACATTGTTGCACAGAAGGGTTGAAAATAGGTGATGCATGGATCAAAAATAACCTCTATAACATGCATAACCTCACTGTCCACTGAATTACATTTTATTAAACTAGAGGAAATATTGGTGACATCCTTATCCCACTGCCCACAGCAACGACCTTGGTAATGAGGTAACGGATCCTCTTCTCAGAGCAATCAATAATGCAGGTGGCAACCCAAAGGCTGATGAGTCTCTTAAGGAGGGAGCGCAGTATTGGGTATCAGTGAAACATTCTTGGCCCCTGAAACTGCTGCTTCTCTATTTGCTCATTCATCCAAAATATATTTTTAAAGACCTTTTTTAACTAAGGAGAGTAGAATCTGCATTGATTCTTTTTATGGACTGTTCGGAGCTCTTTTAGTGCCTATGAACTGTTGCCTGGATCTCTTAAAAAAAAAAAAAAAAAAAACATTCAGGAAGCGAGGAGCTTTTTAAGTGGTAAGTTATATAATGTGTGTTACTTTAAGGGTTTGTTTCACTGACTCAGCTTGCATGTATTACAGTGTATTACAAGTGTATTACAATCCATGATGACTTCTTATTCTCCTGGAAAGATTCTTTTGGTTGTTGTTTTCTAAAATTGCACTAGTTTTCGCCCTATTTTCTGTGCTAATGTGTATGATTTATCATACTGTTTACATCATCTATGTTTACTTATAAAGACATTAACCGCATAACAATGTTACACTAAAGAATGTTTTCATTCTAATTATATAATTCTCAAAGTTCAAAGTGGTCAAAGTCCAATTAATTTATTACTGCAGATTATGAGGTTGGCTCAACTTGTTTTTACCTTTAAATATATGACAATATATTTTTTCCCCTTTTTTTCAGAATTTATTTGCTTTCAAATGTTCTTTTTCTTTTCTTTTTTTGCCCAGGTGCAATATTTTGCAGCCTTTTATCATCTACACTTTAACTATTTGTAGTGTACTTTTATAATGGTTCAGTCATTAAATTGTACTTTTTTAGTCATGAAATGAGGTTTCTTTCCATCCTCACCATGTGCTAGTACTGTATTGTTTAAGGTCATGCTTAAAACATGAAGATCTGCTGTCAAACATCTGTCAGCTGAGGTTTCTTGTTCGGTCTCCAGTGAGTTGAACAGCGTGGGAGGGACACTAAAGTGGTAGAATGTTATTTTCCAGGTCATTCTGATTCCTTCCTTCGATCCATCATCAGGTCATCTGATAAGGTCTGATTACAAGGCAGCAGGTAGCTCTCCTGTACTTTCAATCTGTTTCTGTATCTAATCACTCTAGTTATATTACCAATTAAATAGCTCTTTTCCCATAAATCAAAGAAGCCTTGCAGGTTCACGGGTGTGTGTGTGTGTGTGTGTGTGAGTATTGTGCAGTGAGTGTCAAGCTAGTTAACAAAACCAGTGAAATGTGAAGTCGTTTTGTTAGGTCACAAAATTATAGACAAGTGTCAAGTGAATGATAAAGTATATAGTCTCTCAAGTGTCACTTTCGCAGCTAGAGTAAGTTCAAGAACCAAATGTCATGACAGCTTCAGCTGACACAGCGTTCGGTTGGGTGTTAAACGTTAACTCCAGATCTGTGTTAGTACAAAGCCATCGCCTTTAACAGACATTACGGGTCAAAGGTCTCTTTCCTTACCTAACACATCTCCACGAGCTCCACATACGCTCTGGAGAGGACAGGCGACGCTGTCAACGTCTCGACTGGAATATTAACATCTTTTCCAGGTTAATCTCAAGTTTAGTCTTCGAGACGTTTAGGGGAAAGGTATCGTCTTCATATAGCCTAATGTACTGTAATGGCAGCATCCATGAAGCTTTGATTTAATTCACAATCTAGTCGTGGCGAATTTTTCTGATGTTTATGTGTTCAATAGCTCCCGTTTTCGCAGTATGTTGTTTATTCACTAATATTTCTGTGATTGATGATTGAAGACTTGTATCTGTGGATCTGACGTGAAACACCGCTGGGATGTTGACACGTCATGTGGTGTGACTTCATAGCGTTTTGCTAATTCTCTTGTTTTGTGTCTTGCAGCTTTTATGGTCTCATATTATTTGTGCAGTTCTTTTAAAATGCATTTATTACATCTTAGCATGATTTAAAACGAACATTGTAAAGGCAAATCGTGATTACAAATGCTAAAACCTAAACGTTTAATGCTGATAAAAAAAAGATAATTTACAAATTATACATTATATAACATAGAAAAATGTAGGGCCAGTAACATTTTTAATTTGGCATCTATGAATATTTAAATATGAATGTTTTATTATTAATACTTAGACTAATTAATTTGATTAAAAGTGAAAGTAAAAAAAGTTCAATTCAGTTTCAAATAGATTTTGAACTGTATTCAACAAAGAAAAATCAAAAATTGGCAAATTAGCCAATTAGAATGATTTGTGAAGGATCACGTGACAGGAGTCTGGAGTAATGGCTGCTGCTGAATATTCAGCTTTGCATCATAGGAATAAATTATATTTTAAAATATATTCAAATAGAGAACAATTATATTAAATTAGAGTAATATTTCAGTTTTTACTGTATTTTCAATAAAACTAAATTTTGTGTGCATAAGAAACGTGAAAGCATGAAAAAAATGGTACCAAACCCACACTTTTGGATGGTAACACACGTCTGTAACTGTGTTTTTGCCAGTTGTGTCCACCATGGATTTGCTTATCATAGAGATACAACTGTGGGCAAACAGGTTATGCACCACGCAAACTCTCTGTGTGGACTTTTTAGGCAGGTCTTTTGCATGGTGAGAACTGCTGCATTGAGAACAGCATGGACAGCAAAGTGACACAGATCTCCCGAGAAGATCTGGAGGACCTGAGAGAGGCTTTCAACAAAATCGGTCAGTTCAATTCTGTCTGAATCTCACTGTAGTCTTAGTAAACTGTGCATTGGAACGAGTTTGGATCATCTGACTTGGTGCTTGTCAAACATTATCAAAGCTGCAATAACTGACTATAAATGTCTGTTTTTACGGCTGCGCATTGTCTTACGCAATTCTAAACATATCATTTTAATGCTGAAGTTTTATGTCCAACCATTTGCTGCAAGAATGGACAACTGTCAACGCAAACTGCCGTTTTTTTTTTATTGCAGATATTGATAACAGTGGCTATGTAAGCGATTTTGAACTTCAGGAGCTCTTTCGAGAGGCCAGCTTTAACATTCCTGGATACAAGGTTCGGGAGATTGTGGAGAAGTTCATGGAAGGTGACACCAACAAAGACGAGAAGATCAGTTTTGAAGAGTTTGTTGCGGTAAGCCTGACTATGGGTTTTTGTCTTATCTTAAAATGCTGGTGAGCTGGTCAAAGTGTCTGATCTGTTGATTGTGCCACGCACTTTGAAAGCTGAGATCTCGCTTTATTTTTCAGATATACCAAGACATGAGAAGCAAAGAGGTGAGAGAAACTTTCCGTAAGTGCATCTCCAGGCGGGATGGGATTCGTTCGTTTGGAGGAACATCGAAGATCTCAAGTGAAGGAACTCAGCATTCTTACTCAGGTGGTGGCGTTTACATCCTCACGGAAGTCACTATGAAACAATAATGTGCTTAGTTATGTTATGCACATTTATGCACAGTTATGCACATTTCTGGTTTTTATGTAGAAACGGTTTGTCTAATTTTTGCCCACCTCCATTCTGCTATACAATGCCCAACTTTCTCCATCCAAGGAATTCCTGCTGCATAAAATCAAGTCCAGCTCTACATACTTTCATATTGAATATCCTGTTTCACCTGGACATGTGTAAAAATATCCTCTGAGCTGTTTCTGCTATACTTGAGAACTACTTAAAAGTGAAAACCTGAAATATTTGAGATTTGTCAATGAATGACCCCTGACACATGTGGACCAAATGTCATTTTGCTAATGTTTTTTATTTGTTCTCAGATGAAGAAAAAGTGGCCTTTGTGAACTGGATCAATAAGGCCTTGGCAGACGATCCTGACTGCAAGCATCTGATCCCGATGGACCCGGAGACTGACAGCTTATTCAAATCTGTGAAAGATGGAATATTGCTGTGGTAATATGAGATGAACTGTGTAATGTTTGTTATGCTGTTAAATGCACATAGGTATTCATTATTCATCACAGTTACTGATAAATACGAGCTCATGTTTAACAACATCTTGGCTGTCTCTTTACAGCAAAATGATCAACCTCTCACAGTCAGACACCATTGATGAGCGGGTCATCAATACCAGGAAGTGCACTCCATTTACAATGACTGTAAGCATTCTCACATTTGAAACCCAACAAGCATAAAAAAAGTAGATCTTTGAAAATCTCACTTAATAGGTCAATCTACCACACACACACACACACACACACACACACATGTTGGGTTTTCATGCATGTTTTATGGGGACATTCTGTAGATGTAATTATTTTTCTACTGTACAAACTGTATTTTCTATACCTTTACCCTAATGTTTTCCCTTAAACCTACCTCTCAAACGAAACCTAGACATATTCTTAGCTAGTTTTTTAAGATAACCTCAATGTGCTTTATGTATCGTTTATATTGTTGTGTGCTATTAAATTATATCTAAGACCAATTAACACTTATTTCTGGGTGAAATATAACCAGGACCTGTTCTTAACTAGTTTTTTAAGATAACCTCAATGTGTTTATCTATCTTTTATATTGCTGTGTGCTATTAAATTATATCTAAGACCCATTAACACTTATTTCTGGGTGAAATATAACCAGGACCTGTTCTTAACTAGTTTTTTAAGATAACCTCAATGTGTTTATCTATCTTTTATATTGCTGTGTGCTATTAAATTATCTTTAAAACCAGTTAACACTAAGCATGATAGCTATATAGATATCACTATATTGTTATAGATATAGCTATATTTAAAATGCTAACATAAGCATCCACATCACCACATGATAATGCTACAATATATTAATATTTTAATGCATCATTGTATAAATACATGCAAATACATATTTTTATAAGTTTTTTATAAGAACCATTCTTTATAAGTTTTGTGAGATTCTTCCTAATGCACTTTCTTTATGTTCATCATCTTTAGACCCATACACACTGAAAATGACAGCTATATAGATAACACTATCTATATATAGCATCCATAACATCACACGATAATGTTCTGTTTATTATAAGCGTGTGCTGCAGTTTAGGCATCTGTCATTTAATGCTCCAGCTTTTTAAAGTCAGGTGGATTCTGATTGGCTGAAAGTGACTCTTGTTTATTTGTTTTCTTACTGTTATAGTTGTGGTGTGGACGTCACTATTCTCACAGAATCAGAACGATTATTAATACTTCTAGTGTGAATGTGCCTTCAGAAGCTTTCGGATAAAAGATGTGTGCATTATATTTTGACAACAAATAGTTCTATCTGTTGTTTCTACAGGAGAATTTGGTGTTGGCTCTCAACTCTGCGTCAGCTATTGGCTGCACTGTGGTCAACATCGATGCTCAGGACATGAAAGCAGGAACCCCTCACCTCGTGCTTGGCCTCCTCTGGCAAATCATAAAAATCGGCCTCTTCGCTGACATTGAGATCTCACGCAATGAAGGTCATTACTCTGCTGCAATAGCATAAATTGAGATTTTTATAATCATGGTGCTGCCATAAATAAATAAAAGCATGCATGTGCGTGAGTGACTGATTTATGCCTCTTAAGAGGTTTGAGTAACACGTGTCTGTGTATTTATGCCTCTGTAGCTCTAATTGCTTTGCTGGATGAGTCAGAGGATCTGGACCACCTGATGTCAATGTCCCCCGAGGACCTATTGCTGCGATGGGTCAACTATCACCTCAAAGCTGCTGGCTGGGAACCAATCAGAAACTTCAGTGACGACATTAAGGTAGTTAATAAGCTTCATTAAAGATGTCATCATTATCAGTTGCTACTGAAAATTGATCACCCCATTATATATATATATATATACAGTACAGACCAAAAGTTTGGAAACATTACTATTTTTAATGTTTTTGAAAGAAGTTTCTTCTGCTCATCAAGCCTGCATTTATTTGATCAAAAATACAGAAAAAACTGTAATATTGTGAAATATTACAATTGAAAATAATTGTTTTTAAATTTATTATACTTTAAATTATCATTTATTTCTGTGATGCAAAGCTGAATTTTTAGGATCATTATCACATGATCCTTTAGAAATCATTCTAATATGATGATTCATTATCAAAGTTGGAAACAGTTCTGCTGCTTAATATTTTTTCAGAACGTGATACTTTTTTTGGATACTTGTGTGAATAAAAAGTAAAAAAAAAAAAAAGAAGCTATGTTTTTAAAATATAAATATTTTGTAATAACAATATACACTACTGGTGAGTAATTTGGGGTCAGTCATTTTTTTTTCTTTTTTAAAAAAAAAAATAAAATCAATACTTTTATTCAGCAAGGATGTGTTAAATTGATAAAAAGTGATAGTAAAGAAAATATATTATTAGAATATATATTATTATTATTATTTTTTTTTTTTGAATAAATGCAATTCTTTTTAACCTTTTATTCATCAAATATATTAGACAGCAGAACTGTTTCCAACACTCATAATAAATCAGAATATTAGAATGATTTCTAAATGATCCTGTGATAGACTGGATGTTACATGTGACACTGAAGGCTGGAGTAATGATGCTGAAAATTCAGCTTTGCATCACAGGAATAAATTCTTTTTTAAAAGTATATTCAAATAGAGAACTATTATTTTAAGTTGTAATAATATTTCACAATATTTCTGTTTTTTCTGTATTTTTGATCAAATAAATGCAGGCTTGATGAACAGAAGAAACTTCTTTCAAAAACATTAAAAATAGTAATGTTTCCAAACTTTTGGTCTGTACTGTATATATATATATATATATATATATATATATATATATATATATATATATATATATATATATATATATATATATATATATATCAAATAAATGCAGCTTTGGTAAGCAAAAGAGACCCCAAACTTTTGAACGGTAGTGAATATCCTAAATTTATTAATTACAAATAGCATAGATAAAGGTAATATATTTTCAGAATTTAAAACATATTTAGTGCAAACCTTCAGATGCAAAAATATGTTACAAAATGCACTTCAGGGTTTTAAAAAAATACATTTAGTGTATAAATATTTTTGGATTTATGAAATATATATGTACATACATGTTAATATATATTTTTTAAATATATATTTAAAGTATATACCATATGGTAAATGAATCACAGGCCTAGATATGAAAGCCTATAGGCAGTATAAAAGCCCAGCCTTTGATCTGGTTTGACATCAAATTCTGTGAGCTGTAATTTGCTTGTCAGTTAAGATTGACTTATGTAACTAAACAGAGCCTTTTTCTGCTCTCAGGACTCCAGGGCATATTTCCACCTGCTCAATCAGATCTCGCCTAAAGGAGACGTGGATGACGAGATGAGGATTGACATTGACATGTCTGGTTTCAATGTAAGTCCTTCTGAACGTTTGGTCGGCAGCCTTTGCCTTTTTACTGAGGAAGTCAACATGCTGATTTGTTTCCTGTGTCAGCGACTGTTTAGCACTTAATGACATGATGTAGTGCAGATAAGAAACTTCTTGACTTTTTGACACCCAACACTGATTGCTGCCTAAACAAAGCCAAGCGAAATATGAGAACAAAAAACAACAAGACAAGGACCTAAAAAAGGGAGAGCGGTTATGAGTGTTGGGTTTGTTTTTGAAAATCAGAATTGGGCAGGTTTATTTGTCTATGAATTATACATATTTGTGGTGAAAATTTCACTATTGCTATTGCACTATAACTATTTTTCGAATCCCTTTTTGGTTTTGACACCCCAAAAATACAACAAAGACCTTGTCCAGGTTGCTGCACATGTCTCCACACATCATGTTAGTGACTCTCAGCTGATCCATGTCTACCTAAAAGAATATGAGGCCTATCACTACTTCCTTATATAAGGTCCATTCAGTATTATTTAGCAGCTTTGCTCACTTTGCTCAGGAGCCAGTTATCCTTCTCCATCCCCAGCTCCGCATCTAAATAATCACGCACTGCAGTTTTGTTGTCTCTCGTTTTAAATTATTTACATCTTTAAAGTCAGACGAATTCTGGGTAGAATATAACTATTCACTGTGTCCTTGTTACAGTATAATCACACATTTAAGTACTGAGTAATATTAATTAACTACATGTACTTACTATATGGTTAGGGTTATGGTACATATTGCATGTGTAACAAAGACACCTGAAAATAGTGTTACTGTACATTTTGAAACCCTTAAGCCTAAGAATGACATGCCAAAATACCATGAAGAAAATATTATCACAAATTACTTAAAAAAATTATTTTCATCATAATGCATAATGTTTTGCTTATAATGGGTTTTTATCAGTTATTCTTGATGGTGATTCTCATTGCTATTGACACCCCAAATGACTTATTGAATTTTACTCTAAAACTGGTTAAAGTATATTTTTTTTATAATTTAATGGCCTTACAATCACCTAGAGAACCCTTAGAGCACATAAGTGCCACAAAAGGTTTTGAATAAGCAAGAACCACTTAAATTGTATTCAGACAATGCAAACTGTAATTTGAGATCTTATGTCGGCTCCAATAGCCTTGTGGTTAGTGCGTCGACATATAGCACAACTATGTGATTAAAAAACGGATTTAAAAATGAATAAAAACTATACTAGTAACTACATTTTGTGCAAAACAATGTTTATACTGTATGGGAAAAATCATGCAAATAGGGTCTATTTTTCATGCCAAAGAAAGTGACTGAATGTGGGTGTAAAGTGTATTGTTTGTAATGTTACACCTCATATTGTCCTATTATTGTGCTACAGAACATCCATTAATCACGTAGCAGATGTCTTTTAGATAATCACCTGCTTTAGAGCACTGCTTCAGATCTCTAGTTCTTTAGGTTTAATAAGTGTCTGTTTTAGGAGCGTGATGATGAAAGGCGAGCAGAGCTGATGCTGAAGCAGGCGGATCGTCTGGACTGCAGACAGTTTGTGACTCCCAATGATGTGGTGGCAGGAAACCAGAAGCTCAACATGGCCTTTGTAGCCAATCTTTTCAACATGTACCCAGCCTTGAACCGACCCGCCAGTAATGGCATTGATTATACAATTGAGGGTGAGTTGCATTATTTTTTATATGTGAATTTGCCAAACATGGGACGTGAGAAAGGTGTTGTGTATGCAGCCTGGGGCTCTCTTGTGTTTCAGAGAGCTTGCAGACTGCCTGTGATGAATGATGCTGCCTTATCTTTGCTCTACCTCTGAGCTCACATCCTGTCTGAATTACCAAGCAGACATGTGATCAAAACAAGAAACATACTCAAACAACTGCATCCATGAAAGCACTTATTTCAAGCAATACATTCATAACGGCATACAAGTAAAAAAAAGTCCATATTTTACTCTTTATTTTGCAATGGCTGTATTATCTTCACCACCTACATATTCTTCTTTTTAATATTATTTTGTAACACAAAGCTGGATATAATAATAATAATAACTTAATAGTGTATTGTTTCCTATGATATTTTTGAGCATTTTTGTTCTTACAAGTTTGATTCATAAAACCTGATAACAAACAGGAAATATTCAAATGTAAAGTGACTTAGAGTGACGTCATAGGTGAGGTTTCAAGATATTCGGTTACAGGTTACATTTTATGAATACATAATTACTGAACTGATCTTATCGAGGTTTTCTTGCACGCTCGCTCTGGAGGCGTTGCGGTTTATTGGCGAGTTAAAGCACGTGCAGTGTTGTGAGTGAGCAGCAGGGGGCGTGCTGTGGCTGTTCTGCACGTGTGTGTAAGAGGGTCACACGTGACATCAGTAATTGGGGTCATTGGGTTCATCTCACTGTCTGTTTATCTCTCTTCTGTCCTCCTGATCTGATTGTTCCCTTTTCTTCTTCATTCTGTCTCCTTGAATACAGTAGTCAATGCCATCAAGCCTACACATAAGTAGATTTGCCAGAACCTGTTAACTGCCTTTTCTCTTCCATTTACATTGCAAAAAGAGAATTTTTTTTATTTTGCCGTCATGCCCTTGGCTTCATTCATAACAATATTTATTCAGTCCGCAGCCTGGTTTTATTGTTAATTATGACAAAGGTCTATTGTGCAAACTAAGAATATTTTGAATATTTTAAGAATATTTAAATGGCTTTATTAAAAACGTATTTACTAAGAGTTTATCATGGGAAACTAATCTAGCTTTTTTAGATCTGACTTCATCCCTAGTTCACTTTTATGAAAACTAAAAAAAATCATTAGCATATGACTACCCACATTTATATATCAATGTTGGTTTGTCAGTCTATATATAGAAATCATAAAGGTTCCACAGCCAAAGTAGCCAATTTAATTTTATGAGATGGTTTGTACTTATTATGTGAGTATGGTATAAACACGAACATCCAATCAAAATATTCAACATATAAAATAATAAAAATGCATAATAATCTTCAAAATGAATACCATTGACTGCAGGGGAAACACGAGAGGACAGGACATTCAGAAACTGGATGAATTCTCTGGGAGTTGCTCCACATGTCAATCACCTGTACAGGTAACACAGCCATCTGTTCCAGCTTACAGTAATGCCAGAGCTTTCTACAGTGACAACTGAAACATAAGGAATAATCTTGGCCCTGGAATCAAAAGCTAAAAACAGTATAAACCAAAAAAAAAAAAATCACTACACATAAGACTTTATTTTATTACTTTTATTCATAACTAAATGATGGATCTGCAGGGAGGTTGTGAGATGGTATACTATGGTGTTATATACAAAATATTATTTTACAGTTGTTATTAGTAGTTCTTTCTAAGGCAGGCATCCCTATTGGCAATGCTTAAACTCCCCAAAGTATTACATTTGGGCACATACTGTAACTTGTGCATACATCTAGATTTATATTACTTTATTTAGCTGACTTTTTTTTTTTTTGGTATTACATTAATTTCATGGACATTTCCATTAACTCTAAAGTACAATCAAATGCAAGTTTAATGTTCCAAATTCCAGAAAAATTCCTTCAAATTATTTTTACTTTATTTTAGCAGTGTGGTAGTAGATTAAACAGGAGTTATTGTTATATTAATCGATAGATGAAAAGGAGTGGCTGGAATTTCTTTGGGCTGTAACCATATAACAATATTGTAATGTATCATTTGTGCGATAGATATGAATAAAATTGCAGATCATACTGTTTATCACAGTAAAGGTGGACTATCACTTACTTTTTCAAACTATTAAGTGATGATATGTACAGTTTTCATCTGGTGAATGGTATAACAAGCATTTAATATGGTGTGTTATGAAGAAACTTCCTGACAAATCAGTGGTGGTCTGCACCTTTAAACACAACTCATATTGATTCATTGTCTTTATCTGAGCACATTATAACCAAGAGAGTGAATTTCATCATTACCA
Organism: Carassius carassius; assembly: GCF_963082965.1. Classification (NCBI taxonomy): domain Eukaryota; kingdom Metazoa; phylum Chordata; class Actinopteri; order Cypriniformes; family Cyprinidae; genus Carassius; species Carassius carassius. Next base: position 27,143,607 of record NC_081774.1, read on the forward strand.
TCTTCTTCTCCAGTGATCTGCAAGACAGTCTCATCATTCTTCAGCTGTATGAGAGAATCCAGGTTCCTGTTAACTGGACTCGAGTTAATAAACCTCCCTATCCTATACTGGGATCCAACATGAAGAAGGTTTGTATTGAAGTTTTATATCCGAGTTTAAAAAAAAAAGAACAAGAAGCTACTGAACATGTTAAACAACTGGCTCACATTTCAGTCAGAATTTTTTTTTTTTATACATCACATTTATACTGGGTCAAAATCTATTTGTTTCTGACAGCAAATTAAATACGGCTGTATTGCAACATGTTGAATTTGTGTCCCTGTTGAAATGATTTGCACAGCTGCCTCAGGGTACCGGCTAGCTGCATTCAGAATTCAAAATGCATGCTTTCTTCATCAAAAAATGCTATTTATGTATGGAGACCTGCAGTTGTTAGGGTTGAATTATACATGTCATGTTAATTTGGTTGACATATGTTTGTTTTGTAGCTTGAGAATTGTAATTATGCGGTTGCACTGGGCAAAAAGGAAGCAAAGTTTTCCTTAGTAGGAATCGGTGGTGAGAATATCAATGAAGGAAGCTCCATGCACACCCTTGCGTTGGTCTGGCAGTTAATGAGAAGGTACTTTATTTTTACAGTTTAGGATTCAACACAGTCTCATGGCAATTTGTAACTATTTTACATTTTGCCGAAATTGTGGAAAATTCATATGAACTTGTATTAAAGGTGCTGTATGTAGGACTGACACCGAGTGGTTGAACTAGGTATTGCAGTCCAAATTCAAAATAATGGAGATGTTTTTTTTCACCCGACCCCTCCTCCTCAGACTTGATGCACACACAGGTTGCCAGATTGATAACACAAACATAAACAAGCGCACTTGACAATTAATGAAATGAAATACGCTGGAAATGAAATACCAAAATACAATTGGCTTAACTGCCAGGGGCGGGTTTCACAAACCAGAACGCACATTTTCAAAGGAGAATAACTGAATGTAACATTGTTTTTCAGATAAACAAGTATGTTAACTTGGCATGTTTCTTAAATATCAACAAGCATATTATGGTTTTTTATGCTTTAGTAGAGTAAAAATCTTACATACAGCACCTTTAATCTAATATTTTTTTTTCTACCTGCTTACTCGCCACTGATACTATATATTTTGAAAATAATTACATGTATATACATTTATATATTTATAAAATAATTACAATAATTATAAAATATATATATGTATATATGTGTGTGTGTGTGTGGGTGTGTTTTATTATATATATAAATATATAAATACACATACAGTATATATTTTGAAAATAATTACATGTATATACAATTATATATTTATATATTTATATTCTTATATTTTATATATATATATATATATATATATATATATATGTTAACAACATATTTTTTCTAAAATATATGCATGTGTTTGTATTTATATATGCATAATAAATATGCCAAGTATATAGTCATATATTGTGTAAACAAAAAACTTAAATTTTGGATGCAATTAATCGCAATTAGTCATTTGACAGCACTAATATATATATATATATATATATATATATATATATATATACACACACAGTGTGTGTGTGTGTGTGTGTAATCTAATAACATTTTTGTATAATTCATTTGAAATTGCAAACGTACAGTATTTTATATATATATATATAATTAGGATTAGGCTGAAATAATTATTTAGAATTTGATGAATAGAAAGTTCAGAAGAACAGAATTTCATTGTTATAAAAATTTTCTTTTGTTATATTATACTTTTCTTTACTCTCACCTTTGGTCAGTTTAATGCATCCCTGCTGTATAAAAGTATTAACTTTAAAAAATACAATAAAAAAAAACACTATATATATATATATGCCATATGGAGCTGGTTATGTTATGGTTACATCTATTTTTGTTGAATATGTTGATATGAATTATTTAGTCAGTTCATTACAATGAATAACTCCTGCAGGTACACACTGAAGGTTCTGTCTGACATCGGTGATGGAGAAAAAGTCAGTGACCAAGTTATTATCGACTGGGTGAACAACACCTTGAAACAAGGCCAGAAAGACTCATACATTAACAGCTTCAAGGTTAATCCCGTTCACTATCAATGAATTCAATATCAAACATGCCTAAGTTGAAATGTTTTTTCACTTAAACCATCTTTGTAATCAATCATTCCAGGATAAATCAATCAGCACTAGCCTGCCAGTGATTGATCTGATCGACACCATCATGCCCAAAACCATCAAATACGAGATGGTGAAGACCGGAGAGCTGCCGCCAGAGGACAGGCTAAACAATGCAAAGTAAGTTCTCCCCACAGCTCCTCATAAATTACCCTGATACACATCTGACGCCAAATTGCCTGTTGTCTCGCCACCAGCAACCTTATCCGTATCTCTGCTTCCCACTCGCAGATATGCAATCTCAGTGGCGCGAAAAATCGGAGTCAGGGTGTACGCCCTGCCCGATGACCTTGTGGAGGTCAACCCCAAGATGGTGATGACGGTGTTTGCATGCCTTATGGGAAGAGGCTTGAAGAAAGCAGATGGCTGACCTTCCTGAAGGACACTGTCAGAAAGCACAACCCTCACTTTGCACTTTTTCTTCTCCTGACTTTCCTCATTCACCAATCCTTTCATGCATTTGTTTTTTGAAATATTTCTTCATGAATATTTCGTCTTTGATTAATTGACCTCCTATTAATTACATTTCACTAATTGTTTCATTTCTCCTAGCTAATATGCTTCATGTAGATTATTCAGAGATGACGTCATTTTCTTAAATGAACAGTTCATCCAAAAATGAAAATGATCAGAAAATGTACTCACCCTCAGACCATCCAAAATCTAGATGAGTTTGTTTCTTCATCAGAACAGATTTAGAGAAATGTAGCATTACTTCACTTTCTCACCAATGGATCCTCTGTAGTGAATGGGTGCCATCAGAATGAGAGTCCAAACAGCTGGTTAAAACACTGCAACAATCTACAAGTAATCATGCACGCGAAAAGCTGCATGCCTATAGGAAACAAATCCATTATTAAAATGTTTTTAACTTTAATCCATAATATCTGGCCAAAATACATGTCCGTAAAAGCAAACTTCCATCTCCTGTTGTCTTCTCACATCAAAATCCTCTGACATATTTGTTTAGAACTGTTTTGGACTGCTTGTAAATAGATATGTGCATATGTCTCTCCTGATTCAGACGAGATTACTTTTAATATTAGAGATTTAGGACTCATGTTTTCAGTCTTGATGGATTTGTTTGCAGACTACTTACTTGTGGATTATTGTGATGTTTTATCCGTTGTTTAGACTCTCATTCTGACGGCACCCATTCACTTTTGAGGATCTATCGGTGAGCAAGTGATGCAATGCTACATTTCTCCAAATCTGTTCCAATGATGAAACAAACTCATCTACTTCTTGGAAGACCTGAGGGAGACGGAATCTCAAGGAAATTCTGATTTCTGTGTGAACTATTCCGTAATAATTGTGCATAACTGTTTTGATTTATTCATTGACTCATTAAAATGATTATTTCAGTTGAGCCAGATTGTAAATAGCTGGATATTTTTACAGTGCGTCAATAAAGGTGTCCACAAGAAATATTTGAGCCATGTAGATATCTGCACATTCATTCCGTTTGTTATTTAATCAAGCTTAGATGCAGCTGGCAACCTGTTTTGGCTTACAGACCCACATTTTGGATGTCAGTCTAAACAATATTTGCTCATCCAGGGAAGCGCATTGTAATCTAGAGGAGGAAATTATACGGTGAAATGTGAGTCGAAAGCAGAACTAATGCCAAAATCAAAATCTTTTCAAGCCATTTCAGCTCTCCAAATAGACAGAAATAATAATTAAACCAGCATCCACGTCATTTAACAGTGGCTAGAAATGTATTTATAAAAGCAAACACTTTCCTGGACTCTGCCTCCTATTTACATTCATCACTGCCACTGTTGAGCGAGTCCAGCTCTCCTCTAGAGAGAGTCTCTCAGTGTCACTGTGAAACTCCAGATGTGTCTGAGTTTCTGGGATCATTTCAGCCGAGCTGAGTGTTCCCCTTTGACAACTGTACCATCACGTAGAGCTACGCTTGATTTCACCCAGGAGAATACCGGAAGCCCCCTCTGGGCACAGTGGATTCACTTAACAATGTGCCTCATTCTCTCTACTGCATTATATTACTGGAGAGAAACTCTAGCAGATCTCAGTATTTTAATGAGTTTGCTGCCCAGCTCCAACACTAATATGCCAGTTTAAATGCCAAAGTAGATTTCTTCAATAAATGTATATATATTTCTTCATTCTTATATATATATATATATAGATAGATAGATAGATAGATAGATAGATAGATAGATAGATAGATAGATACCAATTACACAGTGCACTTCATTTTGACAACATTTCATTTTGTCATCTTCAATCTTCCTTCACTCATTACAACACTAGATAGATTAGATAAATGTCAGATTCAAAGGCCAGCATGTCGAGATCTCCTGGAACGTAAATGTCACCACCCCGCAGCTACTGCAAATGACAGTTTGTTTTGTAGCGAGTGCTTTCATTCATATACAGGTTTTTCTAGAAAGCTCTGCAGCTCAACTAAATGTGAGGGAATCATTGATTCATGTGGTCAAATATATTTAAAAACACAAAAAATGATCACAGTAAAACACAATAAATGATCCTCAACGTAAAAAAAAAACATAAACATACAAACTATAGATTTTTTAAATGTTCTGTATTGGAGTAAACGTGCTTCAGAAATATGAAACAAATTAGACCACTCTTAAATACTGAAAGAATCCTTCAGGTATGAATGTTATCAAAAGCGTGAAGTCATAGAAATGAACAGTCATGGAGGTGACCCGTGTGCATTAGCAGCGTATGTTCTTCAGCACTCCCAGATCCCGTTGCTTCTTGGTTTTGAAGGCCATCACAAAGTTATGAGGAGACACAACACCCTGTCCCTGTTCTCCTGTCTGTCCCATAACAATGTAGTTAAGCCCTGAAACCAAACAAATGAGTGAATGAATTAAATGGCAGTTCCATATGTTGCTCATTGTTTCAGTGGTTCTGCTTTGACTTTGAAAAAAAAGTTAATGTTCTTTTAAATGTACATTGCTTAATATTAAACCATTCACCCAAAATTGAATCTTCTGTCAACTTCTGAAAAAAAAAAAAAAAAGCTGTACCAAACCTGTATGAGTTTCTTTCTTCTGTTGAACATAGAAGATATTTTGAAGAATGTTGGTAACCAAAATAACTCTTCTTTTGTATTCAGCAAAAGAAAGACTTTCATATAGGTTTAGAATAACCTGAGGGTGAAAAATGATGACAGAACATCTTGTTTATTGAACTATTGTATAAAAACTATCACAATCGTGCTGTTTCTGTTCTGTAAAAAAAAAATCTAATTTATATGAAAATATGGTTAGATATAGGGTTATGAAATATGGAAAGAGTGTAATGTCGTACATTGCAATGGTAAACAAATATATCTTAATGTAATTTCTATTGAAACTTGTATGATGTGTAATTAAATGTATTTGCAATTTAGTACATTTAAAATATATTACAATGAAAAATTATATCAAATAACAAATTTCAGTTAAAATTACAATTGTGCTTTACTATGTTCATAAGCACATCAAAACAAGTTTACATCTTTAAAGCATGACAAACGTAATGATTTCATATGTACTTTAAATTAATTTTAACAATAAATGTGTGCAAAGTGCTCTGTTCTTTAACTCTTTCCCCGCCAGCATTTTTGAAAAAATGTAAAGTATATTTTATTACATTATAATATATTTTGCTGTATGAATATTTGAATATGCAATACACCAAAATAAAGATCAGAGCCTCTACTTTTAAACAAAAAAAAAATCTGTTTTATTCTAGCTTAAAGCATTCCTTTTTTATCAACACTTAAATATAGGTAGGCTTCATAAAAATGCATGATTTTGAGCAAAAAGCTGAGAAAATCGCATTTTTGTCAAAAACTTCATCTGACTAATATTCAGTACCATTATTAAAGCATAAATCCAGTAAATGGCTTCCATCAACACGTCAAAAGCTTGCACAGACATATACCGTATTTTCCGGACTATAAGTCGCACCTTTTTTCATAGTTTGGCTAGTCCTGTGACTTATAGTCAGGTGCGACTTACAACCCGAATTCCAGAAAAGTTTTTTTAATTTTAATAAAATGAAAACTAAAGGAATTTCAAATCACATGAGCCAATATTTTATTCACAATAGAACATAGATAACATAGCAAATGTTTAAACTGAGAAATTTTACACTTTTATCCACTTAATTAGCTCATTTAAAATTTAATGCCTGCTATAGGTCTCAAAAAAGTTGGCACGGGGGCAACAAATGGCTAAAAAAGCAAGCAGTTTTGAAAAGATTCAGCTGGGAGAACATCTAGTGATTAATTAAGTTAATTGATATCAGGTCTGTAACATGATTAGCTATAAAAGCTTTATCTTAGAGAAGCAGAGTCTCTCAGAAGTAAAGATGGTCAGAGGCTCTCCAATCTGTGAAAGACTGCGTAAAAAAATTGTGGAAAACTTTAAAAACAAGAGAAACTGGAGAAATCTCTGTGCGTAAGGGACAAGGCCGGAGACCTTTATTGGATGCCCGTGGTCTTCGGGCTCTCAGACGACACTGCATCACTCATCGGCATGATTGTGTCAATGACATTACTAAATGGGCCCAAGAATACTTTCAGAAACCACTGTCGGTAAACACAATCCGCCGTGCCATCAGCAGATGCCAACTAAAGCTCTATCATGCAAAAAGGAAGCCATATGTGAACATGGTCCAGAAGCGCCGTCGTGTCCTGTGGGCCAAGGCTCATTTAAAATGGACTATTTCAAAGTGGAATAGTGTTTTATGGTCAGACGAGTCCAAATTTGACATTCTTGTTGGAAATCACGGACGCCGTGTCCTCCGGGCTAAAGAGGAGGGAGACCTTCCAGCATGTTATCAGCGTTCAGTTCAAAAGCCAGCATCTCTGACGGTATGGGGGTGCATAAGTGCATACGGTATGGGCAGCTTGCATGTTTTGGAAGGCTCTGTGAATGCTGAAAGGTATATAAAGGTTTTAGAGCAACATATGCTTCCCTCCAAACAACGTCTATTTCAGGGAAGGCCTTGTTTATTTCAGCAGGACAATGCAAAACCACATACTGCAGCTATAACAACAGCATGGCTTCGTCGTAGAAGAGTCCGGGTGCTAACCTGGCCTGCCTGCAGTCCAGATCTTTCACCTATAGAGAACATTTGGCGCATCATTAAACGAAAAATACGTCAAAGACGACCACGAACTCTTCAGCAGCTGGAAATCTATATAAGGCAAGAATGGGACCAAATTCCAACAGCAAAACTCCAGCAACTCATAGCCTCAATGCCCAGACGTCTTCAAACTGTTTTGAGATGCTACACCATGGTAAACATGCCCCGTCCCAACTATTTTGAGACCTGTAGCAGAAATCAAAATTGAAATGAGCTCATTTTGTGCATAAAATTGTAAACTTTCTCAGTTTAAACATTTGCTATGTTATCTATGTTCTATTGTGAATAAAATATTGGCTCATGTGATTTGAAAGTCTTTTAGTTTTCATTTTATTAAAATTTAAAAAACGTCCCAACTTTTCCGGAATTCGGGTTGTATTTATCAAAATTAATTTGACATGAACCGAGAGAAATGAACCAAGAGAAAACATTACCGTCTACAGCCGCCAGAGGGCGCTCTATACTGCTCACTGCTCCTGTAGCATACACTGAGCAGCATAGAGCGCCCTCTCGTGGCTGTAAACGGTAATGTTTTCTCTTGGTTCTTGGTTCTAAATAAATGCGAATTATAGTCCAGTGCCACTTATATATGTTTTTTCCCTCGTCATGACGTATTTTTGGACTGATGCGACTTATACTCAGGTGCTACTTATAGTCCGAAAAATACGGTACCACTTCCTAGATCAACATTTTACTCCGTAACATTATGCAGTTTTCATTTATATGCTGTCTATTGCTGGTCCACGTTATTTTTAATAAGCATCTATTTATATAAGAGATTCCTTGTTTCTCCATCCTGTTCATGTGTGGGGGTTTTTCGGGAGGTTTTGTACTTGTTCAGAAGATGTGTAATAGCGCCCCCGAGTGTATAACAGTGAAAACACGAAAAGCCGTAAAAACTCATTGATGGCGGGGAAGCGTTGTCTTCTAAATGACGAGATAACACTTTACCCGCCATTGACGAGTTAAGTACAATTATTTGTCCATTTAACTGTTTTATAACAGAAGAACACAGCCATGTACTGCATATACAGTATATGATATCGACTTCATATAATGTGAGGCAAAGTATAAAATATTTAGTTTAATCCCTTGCTTCTCACCTCAACAAAGGTTCCACTTCAAACGATTAATGTTAAACTGTTCCTCTCAACTGCCAAAAACTGTTCCTGCAAATTTCAACACGCATTCCTCTATGGCACATTTCTAGAAATTTCCCTCAAAACAAAACAGTTGCTTTGCAGATTTTCCGAGCAGTGGCTTGATATTTCGACACTAAGTGAGCTGAGGTGAAGCATGGCACAATAAAGTCCCATACCATCCATGTGGTTAAAGAGAATTATTATTCTAGCTGTCCGGGATTCAAGGAAACCAACTGAGACTCTCTCCTGAGCGAGCTTAAGTTACACACCGTGGCGCTGAAATGGCATATCCTGCCGGAAATATCTCAACACCACAAATGGAGCCAAAGGACTTTGGGGGAGCTCGAAACTTTGCAAACTTTCACCTTCCAAAATCCACCTCAATCAACTACAAACATCTGCTGGACTGGCCAAGTGTTCATCATGCTGGGATGGTTTCAATTCAAATGATTAAGGTTGGAAGTTCTGTAGATCAAGGAAAGGGTAAAGATACTCGCCTCTTCTGACCAGAGGGCATTTTTTACAGAGGACCGTGACTTTGGTGCTCATGGTCTTCCCAGCCTGTTGGATGGCTAAACTTCCTTCCTTATAAAGGTGCAGGATGGAGAAGGTGGCGAGGACGCAGTGGTCCCTCATGGCTGCTGAGATAAGGGTGGCGGTAATCACTGTAAGGGAAAAAAGACTGTATATTCACCGAATCATGCTTTCGTCTTTGAACAATTGCATAAAACGTGTGTGCACGGTAATGTATAAAGAATGTATAGTTCTGCTATGCATGCTGCCGTTTTTACAGCACTCAGCAGCTTTACTGCCACTGCAATTAAAAAAAAGAGCTGAGTCTCAGTATCAGCCTGAATACATTTCCCATCTATAAGCATTATTAAAACAGAGACGGAGACCGAGAGGTTTAGTTCACTTTTAAAACCAGCATAGTGCATTGTTTCTGTGAACAGAATTAGGTTTACATAACTTCAAGGTGTTATACTATTTTTTTTAAGCAACCTGTTTGTAAATGACAAATTATTTTATTGTATCAAGTTATTATAAAGTGATAGCAATACACTATCGTTCAAACATTTAGAATAATTGCAGTGTCTTTGGTTTTTGACGTTTTAAAAACATTGCGAAATATTATTACAATTTAAAATGACTTTTCTGTTTTAATATAAAAAAATTAAAAAAATGTATTCCTGTGATGCAGAGCGTAATTTTCAGCATCACCAGCTCAGTTATTATTGGTAATCATAACATAACATAAATGGTTTTATTGTTACTTTTGATCAATCTTAAGCATCTTTAATGAATAAAAATATTTAAAAAATGCTCTTGTTAAAATCATACTTGCCTTAAAATTTTGAACGGTGTATCATGGTTTCCACAAAAATATTAAGCAGCAAAAAGTGATTTCAAGAAATATAAGAAATGATTCTTTCGCACCAAATCCATCTATTAAAATAATTTGTGAAGGATGAAAACATACAAGTGATTTGTGTCACATGAATACATTACATTTTTAAATATGTTCAAAAAGAACTGTTCAAATGTTTACTGTATTATTGTATTTATTTCAAATAAATGCATGCCCTGGTGAGCGTAAGAGACTTTTACAAATATGAAACATTCAAATCAAATTGTGATTATACAGATTGTGAAATGATACTTCATAGCTAAACAAGACTGTGGCGAGTGGGGCGGGGCCGAGGGACGTGGGAACAGGGAGTGAGGCCGGCAATGATTGGGCAAATCAGTGGCACCTGCGGCCCAACGCCGGTCTCGAGTCCCACGTAGGAGATGGAAGGATATAAAACTGGAGCGACGACAGTGAAGGACGAGAGAGGACCAGGCCTGGGATTTTAGTTGTGTTTTGGTTTTTATTTGAGCGCACCAGTCGTCCGTGAGGGGCTGGTGCGCTGTTTTGTGTTTATTTGGATTATTAAAGTTTCAGTTGATTGTCCGCCGGTTCCCGCCTCCTTCTTCCCGATGATTATGGAGTTTTAATTCATTACAGTGGTGCGGAAACCCGGGAGAAGGAGGGACGCGCTGCTGAAGATCCCTCGCCGCTGTGGGGAATCCGCGGTGCCACAGAGCAGGCGAGGAGGATGCCGCCATGGACGCTCGAGGCGGTGGGCTGGAGCGAGTTGCCGGGGACGGGCGAGCTCGCTGCCGACCGCCCGCTATCTGGAGGGGCGGCTGCCTTCCGTGAGGGAGCGGAGGAGTCGGTGCCGTTCGCCAGAGAGCCGGAGCCTGCTGCCGTCCGCCTGAACGGGGAGGAGCAGGGAACGGGGGACTCCTGCCGGCTGCCCAAAACCGGAGGAGCCGTCGCCGTCCACCAGGCGGCGGAGGAGTGTCGTGCCATCCGCCGAGGGCCGTCCAGTGCCACCGCCAGGCACCGCGGAGGAGATCGCCCAGCCGGTGGAGTGCCGAGCAGCAGTGCGTCTGGGAACCGGAATTTTTTTTTCTTTTTTTTTTTTCTCTCTCCTCTCTCTCCTCTCTGTCGCTCCTCCTTTCATCTCCTTTTCTCTCGCCTCGTCTGTCCTACCCCCAGGTTCCCGCAGGTCCCCGTGAGCGGTCCCCCCCGGAGGGAGGGGGGGGGAGTAGAGCGCAGTCTCGTGGGTACCCCCCGGCCTGCGAGGGGCGATGGGGGTATGTGGCGAGTGGGGCGGGGCCGAGGGACGTGGGAACAGGGAGTGAGGCCGGCAATGATTAGGCACATCAGTGGCACCTGCGGCCCACCGCCGGTCTCGAGTCCCACGTAGGAGATGGAAGGATATAAAACTGGAGCGACGACAGTGAAGGACGAGAGAGGACCAGGCCTGGGATTTTAGTTGTGTTTTGGTTTTTATTTGAGCGCACCAGTCGTCCGTGAGGGGCTGGTGCGCTGTTTTGTGTTTATTTGGATTATTAAAGTTTCAGTTGATTGTCCGCCGGTTCCCGCCTCCTTCTTCCCGATGATTATGGAGTTTTAATTCATTACAAAGACGAATTTGTTTAATGCCTTTGTAAAAGCCCTAAATATGTGAAAAAGTGCCTGAAGCTGGAATATCAAAGAATCTCCCAGAATTCCCTTCTGTTATTTTTGTTTGCAGAAAGCAAAAACACATTTGAACCAAAAAGTGGCCACTCACCAAAGTTGCTCGAGCAGTAATGGCTTTCAATTGTTCCAGTCCTTTTGCATTTCTGCTTGCAAAGACCTTCTGAATATGTAAGGGCTTTTTGGAAAAGAAGGTGGAAAGATTAGCTTTAATAATGCCCAGCTACAGTATGTCCTTATACACTAAAATGGAGTATAAAACACAGCAAAAGTCACATACATTTATTTCTGTTAAACCACTTTAGTTACAAAATAGAAGCACATTAGTCTTCTGTGTGACCGAACTAATGTTTTCCATATGATCCAAACATAATAAATCTTCAATACATTCCAATGTCATTACCTACACACATTTATTCCCATAATGTGCAGCAGTTTTACACCGTGCCGCTACTTGCATTTTTCATTTGAAATGAAACCTTCTGGAAAGTGGGCTGTGGACTGACCTGCGGGCGATGTGGTGGGTGGGACAGTGCTCATGGGGGTGAGGGGGGCACTGGCTGTGCTGAGACTCCGTGATTTAAAGCGGTAATGGCCGATGAATCCATCCGCAGTTAGACTCAGGTCTGACAGGAACAGGATGAAGAGATGATTGCCATCAGAAGAAATTGGCCTATAAGACAAAATAAATAAATAATTTTGGATATTATCATATATCCTTCATAGTATCTCTGAAAAAGAAAACTTTATCTACCGTGTGGATACACTTTATTAATCATAAAAGGCTCAGTAGGTGTATCGGAAATAAGGCATTGTATTGACTGATTAAATGTACGGTACCGTTCAAAATTTTGGCAGAATTTAAATTTGTTTTTGAAAGAAGTCTCTCATGGTCACAAAGGTTGCATTTATTTAATGAAAAATACAGTTAAAAAAAAGAACAAATATAGTCAAAACAGAAATATTGTGAAATATTTGTACAATTCAAAATGTTTTCTTTTTGAATATACTGAAAATACTTTTTTCCTGTGATGCAAAATTTTTAGGTAGTCATTAGTGTCACAGAATCCTTTGGAAGTCATTCTAATATTCTGATTTGGTACTCAGTTATTATCAATTATTATTAATGATTTATTATTAATAATGGTTTTAATTATAATGTATTATTAGTGCCAAATTTGTTTTTAAGTAAAAAAAAAAATTAAGGATTCTTTGATGAACAGAAAGTTCAATAAACAGCACTTGCATGAAATGAAAATCTTTTGTAACATTTTAAAAAAGTGTTTTACTGTCAATTGTATGAAATTAAATACATTTAACGGATTCAATTTAATGTGTTCTTGCAGAATAAAAGTAATCATTTATTTTTCTTTTCATTTTTTCCTTACTGACCCCAGACTTTTGAATGATTGTACATTTTTCACAAAAATATTGTGACAACTGTTTTCAACATTTTTAATAATAATGAATGTTTTTCGAGCAGCAAATCAGCATATTAGAATGATTTCTGAAGGATCATTAGACACTGAAGACTGGAGTAATGATGCTGAAAATTCAGCCTTACCATCAAAATAATAACTCACAAATGTACTGTATTTAAATAGAAAACAGTCACTGTAATACTATTTACATTCCTAAAAAAATCAAATAAATGCAGCATCTTCCACAAACATTCGAAAGTGTAGACCTGTTATACACTCAAATAAGACTCTGTATTAAATAGTGAGGAAAATTACAATAATGTTGCATCAACCATTGAAAAATCCATACCAGTCTAAATACTGGAGGTAAATTGTGTATTGGTGCATATTATGTGATGGACTGAGGGTCTCACATGGGTGGGCTGTCTCCACAAAACTTGCCAATCTTCCGTGACTCATTCGTTTCTCCACCATTAAACACAGCCACATGGTCATAGCGGCAGTAGCTGTCTCTCTCCACATCAAACTTCTCAAACTTCAGCTCAATGATCTGAGAGGGAGAAGATCATTTGCAATTTAAATAAGATATCTATTCATACTCATCCTGTCAAGGTGCTGCCAGTGACGCATGACTTGTAACATGATCTGAAAAGCATAGAAATTATGAATTTTTACCTGGTCTTGAGGTGCAACAATATGCCAGGAACAAGTTACTCCTGCTGGGTAGTCTTTATCTGGCCAGTTAGGGGTCTTTATCGTCCCGGAGGGTTCGTCTAAAAGACCCCCACAATACCGGTCACCTGCTATGAACAATCATTAGATTACCATTAGTTGGATGACATGGAATACAGATTTGAGGCAAAATCTGTCGGTTTTAAAAACAGGATCTGCATTTTCAAGCACTTAAATAAATCTTTGTGCATCAAAATCCCTCGTTTCCCAGTAATAAATTCAACAAATTTGCGACAACTGAACATAACACTTCTGACCAGCCAAACATGTCAGTCTCTGAGTAACGTATTTTATTTAAACACAAAATAAGCATCATTCCATAAAATAAGTATAATGAACTATGTCTCCAGCATGTTATCATGTCTGTCAAAAACGGTTGGAATATTATAATTAAAAACATTGATATAAAACACTCGTAGGCATCAGTCACTTAACTGAATACTCGCCAGCTAAGAAATCAATAGCCTAGTTATTATCACGTCATCGATGTCTGCACAATGCATGGTCCAGTGAGTACACTACCGGATATATTGACTACTTCATCATTGAAAGAGGATCGATTTTGATTACCCCTGCAGATTTTGGGACATTTATTTGAAATACTGAGGTCTGTAGTAAAAAAATCCAGAAATGTAAGTGTGCATTTACAGTGCACTAAACACAGACTCTATTTTCGGAGGATTCAAATGACCTGATGAGCAAAATAAAGCACAGTCAAGCTGAACTTAAATAACAGGGAAGGCCACTTTCTATATTTGGATGGTAATGAGTTGGTAGACTTGTCACCTCTTTCATTTGGGCGAATCGCTGAGTATACAGCAAGGAAACCACTCCCAGCTATGTTGGCATCTGACACCATGACCACTTGCATCTTGTTTCCATTGGTGACCAGCGCTCCGGGTTTGGTGGTACCACAGAAGCGGCCGAGACGCTGCCCATTGATGTGGCCATCGTATACATCAACAAAGTCATATCTGCAAAGACTGTCACTCTCAAGATCCAGAGCTCTGAACAAGAGGGAGACAACCCTCCCTTGAGGAACCTGGAGATGGTTAAAAAGAGTCAATACAGATGGCATAACATGTACAATTGTTACATTGTATTGTAAGATCAGATTGAGAAGAATAAAGAATTACTTTTTAGCATAAATATCTACCCACATCTTTACCCAGCTTTCTATATTTTAATTTAAACCGCAAAAGTGGCACAGAAGCGCTTCTGAAGTGGCATATGGGTGTCTTTAAACAGACTGTTCAATGCTGCTCAGAGGTGGCATAAATGAATTACAAATACAAACACTACTGATGAAGCAGGTCAGAGCAGGCTTTTATGCATATTATGTCTTTACAAAGAATTTTGAGAAGTCACAGAGCAGCCTTAACTCTGCTGTGTAAAGATGACTTAAAGCTGCTTAAAATATGTAAATATGTAATGCCACATTAAATCCTGACTAAATAATGCCAGCTCTGACCCACCTTAGCCCCAAAGTATATGGTTATGTATTTATGCCACCTCTGAGCAGCTTTAAACAGTCCGTGTAAAGCTATCTAAATGCCTCTTCAAATGCATTTTTGCAGTAAATTTGACATTAGTCTCCAAAAATCGTATAAGGTCACAGCTAATTAAATAGTTATATTAATTATTAAGGTTTTTTATTTGAGACAGAGAGAGGTTAAATGGGGGAAATCATAGTGGGAAACATCTCCTTTGATAGAAAGGCCATTTAAAGACTGATATCTCCCACAGTTTTCACATGTCCTTACAGTAATTCTCCACACACATTTGTTGTTGGGCGGGTAGACACCGGGATACCCCTGACTCCCAATCAGTCCTGTGTCTCCAGTGAAGTTCCCGCCACATGTGAAAACTGGTCTACAACGGGGACATATGGGAAAGCACACAGTTTGGAACTCATCAGGACTTCACAAGGACTTCAGTGCTCCTATTACTCAAATTATGCGCACCATTAGTACTAGTTAATAATATTAATGAACAAAACCATATATGCTTTGATGTTGTAATAAATCAGCAAATAATATAACAGGCTACAGGAACAATGTATAATGTTACAACAAACCGGATTCTTCATTCGTTAAAAATCATATCAGAGCTTTAAATTCTTTATGGAGCATAATACAGAGTTCTAAATATTTATTTAGGAATTTACCTTCGATGTCGTTGCGTAAAAATGACGCTGAACAGGAAAGTGCTCGCGATGATCCAGATTATAATCCTCATTGTATGAGGCGCGTTTGAACAAATGTGACATTCAGAGAGAAAGAGAAGTAAAGTCTCCAGAGATATATACTGCTGACTGACTGACTGCTGCCTATGAATGTGCTGCTTGTTCTGCGAGAACTGCAGGGAGCAGTTTCCCTAAAATCCTGAAAGTGAGAGCAACTCGTTTCGCATTCACGCTGAAGTATTGTGGAGGTAGTTAAGTACGTTTCTTTTATTAGGAACCTAAATGCGATTCAACTCCAGAATGCGTTTATGTGATGCAAATATAGCCAGTTTAATAACAGGGATTTAAATGTGTTTTGTGCAAAATATTTAGTAGGCCTACTTCATGTCTGTAATGCGACTTTATCTCCGTATAGCCTGCAATACCTATTTTTAAAATAGCATACTTTTAGATAGTTTAAAGTGTATCTAATCATTTGATTTACTTCCTTGCACTTCACACTGATGGAAGACCACTAGATGTCTACCTTGCACAAGATTTTATCAAACTTCCTATACTGTATTTTAATATGGCCAAACTACGTTATGTATATTAATTATAATTTACGAGCAACACCTCGGCTTAGACCAATAATAGGCTAATGTATAAGTGGAGACTAGTCAGGTTAATCAGAAATGAGTTAAAGATCAAACTGACCCTAATGAAGACCCTCTTGGCCTATCAACAACATTCATCTGTTCATCTGCATTTGTTCTCACTTGTTATGGCTGCAGTTTTGATTTGATCCTGATTGGTTATCTTAAAAATGTATTGATTGTTGCTGTGTCACGCCAAGCATGGGGTTGGAAACCTCCTTATCAGTGAAATTCCAAAAGCAGTCAAAGTTTAGCATTTTTTCTTATAAAAGAAAAACTAAGTAACATGAACACGGTGTTACCAGTAACCAGATGCAATATAACTCTAAATGCTATTATGTTTTTAGGTTTTATGAGCATAAGTCTTCCCGGAGGAAAACTTTATTGCTCCACAGTTGCTCTTTCACAGCTCAGGAGATGATTTCCCATTTTAGTTTCATTTAGATATTAACTTGAACACGATTTTACAAGTAATAAAAAGATAAGCACATGGGACAATCACTAACAAACAATGTATATCTTGTATAGATCTTGTATCAAGGTTTGCAGCATTGGGATCTCTACTAAAAGCCTATTGGAGTCACGTGATAATACTAGCGTCTTTTTCTCCAAAGAAAAAAATCTTTCTCAGAAGTCTCCATTTGTTTTCCAATTAATTTCTTTGTCGTCTAGGAGAACCTATTAAAATGTTTATAAAAGATCTCATTTATTATTTTTCTCTCCCATGTGGTCTTCTGATTCTGAACAGATTTGAATCACAAGGCACATTGTGCATTCTTCTCGGAAAGACAACAACCCTTATCAGAGAGCAACATGTGGGAGGAATTCCTGCTTTACTCTGAATATTACATACAGATTTGAGCAATTTCCTGCAAACCAAATGTTTGTTGATTGCCCTCTAGCATAGCTTGGCCCACCGCAAAATGAGGATAAGTGATTTTTACGATGCACTTACAAGGCTTTATTTATTATACTTGTCTCTGAGCCCTGGCACCACCATTGAATTGGCCTCTGGCACCACAGACAAGGGCTTCTATTTGGGCCGAAGCCATTCTATGGATTAATATCAGGCTTAATGGAACGAAATGTAGCCATACAGCCAAGTCGGTGACATATAATTCATTAATGCAAACTGTTTGCCCAAGGGAACGAACTGACCTAGTAATATTTACTCAAGTGTAAATTAGCATCTAATGACTCCACTACAGGTATTAGGTGCAAAGGGGAATCGACGGTGAAACCGACAGGACTCCTTTCAGAACCTTTCGCCATGCTCTCTACCTTTGAAAGAAGATCAGATTTCAGTGCTTTTCTGAAGTTTTACCCAGATGTGGGTTCACTGGCAGGCTCAAAATGGATGTCAGTCTGACTTTATGGGAAACAACTCTGTAAACAATTTACATGTAAACAATTACAGGCAAATTGAAGGAGCCCACCCCTTTGTCATGGGGACTAGAGTTTCAAATATGCACATGGAAGTCATGAAGACCATTACATGGTTTGTTTTTGTATGCGAGGGTCCAAATATCATATGTCAGCTTGTGCTTCTGCTGGAGTCTGTGTTATGGTGAAGCCAGTTCTACTTTCCCTGGATAGTTTGTGAGTGTGTGGCAGTCATATAGAACAGCCTCGGTAAATATCCCCTACCCAGCCCCCCGGTAAGCTGGTTTTCATTCACACTGTTATCTGAGCCCACTCCCAAAAGACACACAGTCAAGCGATGCCAGACCCTGCTTAGTGTTTGATCTACAGCTTTAATTGATTGAAAACTACGATGGTGCCTTTGAGGGAGGCTCGCAAAGGCAACGTTAAAATAGGTTCAAGGATAGAAGGAGACACGGATTTGGATCATTTAGTATTTATACCAGCTGTTGCCAATTCGGTGAAAATGTCTCAAAACAATGCAGTCTCACACTGGATAAATAGCAAATGGGAACACAGAAGGCAGGGAAATTGATTAATGGCACTGAATCGCATCTTATGTTTAGTATCAACCGTGATGTGAATTATTGAGTTGCACCTGTTCAGTACTTGGATTTAGTTTAATAAACCGACTGTATGTTTAAAAAAGAAAAGAAAAGAAAAGAAAAGAAGAGAAAAGAGAATGGCCGTTGCCAGTTACTAGTGCTTGGGGATTTGGTTATAATGAAATCTTCCATAAAAAAAATCGTTTTTTGGGTGATATTAAAATTAAAAAAGGCAGCTGCGAACCCATGAAGAATGGAAAAAGGAAATATTTGAGCACTGCATTAGGAAAATGCTCCAAGTCTGTCTCAGTACTTACTGTTTATAGCAAAACAACAGAAACAAACTAATCAGTCCTAGGGACAATTATTAGTTCAGAAAGATATTGGTTGGTTAATTTATAATGTTGTTATTGGACAATGTACAGAGAAACGTTTTACTCAGCTGGAGCAACAAATCAAATCTATCAAGAATGAAGCTATTGGTTTTGTGCCACGTGAAATTCAATCATCTCAATAAGCATGAAACTGCTTTTAAATGTCAGTGCAGATTCAATTGCTTCCATTTTAGTAATTGGTTTAGTTCATTCACCAGGATTTATTTTGCTTTGTCTCTACCATTCAAAAGTTTGGGGTCAGGATGAGTTTTTTTAAAGAAATAAATACTATTATTAATTATTAAGGATGCATTAAACTGATCAGAAATGACAGAAAAAACTATTACATTCATACAAAACATATATTTTAAATAAATGCTGTTCTTTCTAACTTTCTATTCATAAACAAAATTATTAAGGTTTCCACAGGAATATTAAGTAGCAAAACTGTTTTCAAGATTAATGTAAGAAATGCTTCTTCTTGAACACTAAATTGTCGTGAATGACTTTGCAGGAATCGTGTGACACTGAAGACTGGAGTAATGATGCTGAACATTCAGCTTTCCATCACAGGAATAAATTACTTTTTTAAATGTATTAA
The DNA here is from genome assembly GCF_963082965.1 of Carassius carassius. Taxonomy (NCBI): domain Eukaryota; kingdom Metazoa; phylum Chordata; class Actinopteri; order Cypriniformes; family Cyprinidae; genus Carassius; species Carassius carassius. Next base: position 27,163,039 of record NC_081774.1, read on the forward strand.
AATATAAGAACAAACATTTTTAATTGTAATAGTATTTCACAAAACAGCCCCAAACTTTGTAATGGTAATGTATTTCCAGATGTTTTATTTTCAGTAGGAGTTTTAAACAAACCCTGATTATTCGCCAAAAATTTCTGCAAATTTAATTTAAATGTGAAGACTGCTGTGAGAAGCCACAGGGATCACAAACCTCAAACCATAATCCCACTTGAACTAAGCGAAACTTCATTCAAATTCCCACACAGGGTAGATTAGTGAAAATACAGTGTAAAAAAGTGTTAAAACCCAAACATAATTTCCTCTCCTCAAGGACCTAGTTAATCAATGCTACGGACAAGTGCAGACAGGGGGAACACTCTCCAAATGGAAAATGAATTCTGAGTCAGCCCACTGGAGATTAAAAACGGGCAGCAAATGAATAATGGAGGAAGACCATGAAGCAAAAACAGCGTAAAAAAAAAAGTGCTGAATCATCCATATACCTTATTGAGATTGTCTCCCAATGAAAAAGTATAGCTGAAAAAAAAAATCCTAATGGAAATGTTTTCGCTTTCTTTTTGTTGTCCAGTTAAGGTATCCGTTCCTAATGTAGAAAACTGGGTGATGAAGAGATTCACATAATCTTCCCTGGACTCATTTGTATAAAGTGTCTCAAAGTAAAAGTGCTGATATAAGATATCCGCCAAATCTCATTCCACAGGAGAGGACCAAAAACTAATCCAAAATCACCGCCCCTGCCTTGAAACCTGACAATTGTTTACTGGTGTGCATCCAAGCACAGATGACCGAGGCTGCTCCAAACCGCTGAAAAGCGTGACTGAATATTTGTTTAATGAATGTTAAAGACTAGAAACCTACTCAGTGACTTCCCAGTGATTAATATAATGTATACAGTCATGCACATTTGCATGTTTTATTGAATTTAGTAATACTGCTTAGCAAAAATCATCCAATGAATGGAACACACGTGTAGTATGTTTGAATTTATGGATATCATATACTGTAATAGTAGGAGAAAAAAGTACCCAGATTAAATTTTGGCGTGTACATCTGATGGACACTTTACCATCCCATGAGGCATGAGTTGTGAATGGCAGTGAAGCAACACAACTGATGCCGTAAATCACATGAAAAGGACAATAAGTGGATTCAAACCCATCTCATGAGTAAACAAATTATATTAAATAATTATTTTGCATAAAAACATACTTTTTTTGCCCTTAAGCCCAACCCAAAACCTAACCATCAGTGGGATATAAACAGATCATACAATAATGTACAAATGGGATTGTTCAAAATAATACATAAGGAAAGGTACGAAGTGATCATATGAATTACCTGCCAATATACTAAAATATTTACGTTTTGCCATATGTTGAATTTCATTCATACTAAACACATTTTTAACCGTCATGAAAGTAGTATTTCATAGTACAGACATTACTGACAAGTCTTCTAAAGTGAAACGATAGATGTATGTGTGAAAGAATTAACCTCTTTTTTAACCTCGTTTGTTTATTGTTGCAATAATGGTCTCGGACTTATACTGACACCTAGTGGTTTGGATGTTGGTCATGTGATCTCAAAATGGCACACAACAGGAGGCAACCAGGCGGGAAGGAAGTCGACCGGAAGTTGAAGTCGGCCACATGCCGCCATCTTGTAGCAGAACTTCACTTATGTTAGCATCCCATTGACTCCCAATCAATTTGGCGTCACTTTGACAGAGAATAACTTTACATCTGAGGCGTTTAAAGACTCCATTTGTCCATTATTTATTTCTAAAGATACAATGTATAAAGGGCTCCATTACCTTCTATGTTACATTATGGCCCCGTAGAAACAGTTTTTGTAAAAATAGGCTAACGATTGCATCATAACCACTCGACTCTCTGTCGCACAGTAGAGAAATTACCGTACAGACCAGAGGAGAAGCTCACAGGCAATCGGGGAGACGTCAAGAGAGAAGCCCATTTTAAAATACTATACAAAATAATTAATCAGAATAATTACTCCTGCTCACTCACGCCAAAGAACTCCCCACTCAAGAACGCCGTCTCTGCAAGATTAACGATGGCAGTTTGCACGCACAGCTACTAGAAGATTTACATCTGTCAGACAGGTTGCTGATGTCATCAAGCTTAGTTTGAATCTGCGCATCAGAAACGGAAGTGCTAAAAATTGCTAAAAATGGGCTTCACTTGTCTCAATTGAGTTCCAATGGGGTCGCTGTGTCCATTTCTTTTACTGTCTATGGAGGCAATAAAACAGCTTTTATTGGTATACTGATATGACTGGAATCATCTAATGTGAGTGGACATTATTTTAAACACCTTAATTAATTGTAATTATTTTCAACATATTATTTTTATTTTATTTTTTTACGGAATCAAAAAATACTGAGTTCACCTTTTAAAAATATGAAATAGCAGAAAAGCAAAAATATATTTAATGCCCTGAATGTCTGAGCTTGATTCCATATTTTATAGGTGCACTTAGTATTTTTGCCTCCTTAGGAAAATACATACAAATAATTAGAAGTAATTCAACTGTTTAACCTCAAAAAGTTTAACATTTCAGTACATTAACTGATTAATGCAAAACATTCTTGAGGAAAGAGGTCAGGGCATTCTAAAATCTCTCTAAACACTTGCTGTCATTTGCTGCACCCATGATGTGTTGCAAGTCGGTGTTTGGTCCTTGTCATTGCCTAGCCGCTTAAATCATAATTGGGGTCAGTGAGGCCTTGATGATCATCACAAAGAAAGGAAAACAAAGAGTGTGATGAAGTGTTTTGAATAGAGAGGAAGTAGGTCGCAGCTATGGTCTGTTGCTTCTGTAATTATCAAATGCTTAAACGACTGAATAAATAGCCATTACCTGCTCATAGTTTGCCAAGTTAGAGCAGAAGAGAGCAGTGACCTTTGCGATTGCATTTAGCAGCTCTACTCCTGTTTTCTGAGGAATCTCGATATTCCTGTGATTCGCAGGCTCAGTGGTGACAAACTGAAAGCTGTTTTCATTGCCACGCCAGTCTATTGCACCCGTACGGCCCGAGTAGCTCTATATTTCAGCAGTGTCTTGAAAGCAAGCCACACAGGGAGAGCGCTTTATCCACCTCTGTCAGCTTACTGTATTGACTATGTGCCTGTCCTCCGGCAGCCTCCCTCTGTTCTCCTTCATATTTCTCTCTTCTTCCTGTCTTCTGTTCCCTAGCCAACCTCTGCCAGTGGCTAAGTGTCCAAACACTAAAAAACAAGCTCCTGTTGACATCTGCCGCTTGAAACAGATGTGAGGATGGCCGAGGATTTTACGTCTTGCGTGTATTACAAGGTCTGAATTTATGCTGCACGCCGCGTGATATTTTGATCAATGTCTTTTAGCATCTGCTGGTGAAATCACGACTATATCAGATGATCAGACCGTACCAAATCCCTGAGATTTGAACATTCTCTGAACCAGGTAATATTTGCATCATCAAAGATTGTCTTACCTGAAGATCGAAGCTTTTTCCCTTAAGAGTCTGAGTTGCGTTCTGTTTACTGCAAATCTCTGAATGATCTCCCCTAAATTCCCAGGTTCCATGATGCAATGATTAGGTTAAAATGCTGTAGTTCTTCTGCCGAGTTTATTTCAGAGTATGAATCATATATTTTCCCAGAGATTATATCATGTTCTTTGTGGTTGTGATTACTTCAGACTGAAGTAATCACAGCACTCCTCAGCAAGTTGAGGTGTTAAGACCAAACAAAGGATTTCGCAAGAAAAAAAAGAGGGGAAATTGGAACGCATTCTGAAAGGGTCTCTTAAGAAAGTTCTTTAATTAGCAGCAACAAGGGAATAAGAACATGTTTGTTTAAAAGTGTGAACTCTCAGTTTGCACTTTTATAGATAATTCCATAATTAAATATTCAAACGAATCAACACAAGTATTTAATCATTACAAAAATGACAACAACTAGAATCCAACATATACTTAACTGCTGTTCATTAAGCAATATTTTCTCCAAGACAAAATTAGCAGTAGCACTTTATTTTAGGTTCTCTTAACTAGCTGCTTCTTATCATGCATATTACTAGAATATTGGCCATTTATTAGTACTAATTAAGCACATATTAATGCCTTATTCTGCATGACCTTATTCTACATCTCTAATCCTACCCAATACCGAAACTTAACAACTACCTTACTATCTATTAATCAGAAGCAAATTAGGAATTTATTGAGGGACAAGTCATTGTTAATAGTGAGTAAGGGTTACCAAATTAACCAAAGAAGAAATCTAAACAAAACATATACTAATTTCGTCCTTTTATTTATTTATTTTTTGTAAAAGCGTTCTCTACGTCCCCAATTGGTTGTGATAACTTGATATGGAATATCAATTATAAATTGTTTTATGGTAAATTATACATTGTTGCAATCCTTGCTGTCTAAAATTAGCTTAGTTATTACCATCACAAAAGACTCGTTTTTACTAGTTCTACTGTTGTTTAATTTAATTTGTTACTTGATGAGTGTCAATTGGTATTTATAATACACTTCGAAATCAGTGATTAGGCTTTCGTGAAAACATGCAGATAATGAAAGAAACTGTTTGTGCTGATAGTGTAGTTTAAAGAATATTTTTCTCTATTTATGTTTGTCTTTTCAAATTAGTACAAGATTTTGCATGTGTAGCTGAATAAATAAGTTACTGTAGATCAAAATGAAGTAAGTGGTAACCAGACTGGATTTTATGTAATAAAAAAAAACTGTTGTGTAATAAGTACCAGATTACATTTCTGAAGTAATATTCAGCTCTGTGCATGATATCACTAATGTACAGCTTTGAAGATTGTTTACAGTATGCCATAACCTTCCTGTCAACATGCAGCCCATTATTTAATCAGCAGAAAGCTGGATGATGATTTTATTATTGGTGTTGGGTTACGCAAATATCCTGGTGGCCATTTGCCAAGTCACTCCCTTCTTAACTACATTACACCAATTCCTGCAGTAAATAAACAGTGAGTGGCGCTGTGCAACAAAGAATACTCACACATTAGCAATTTGCCACAACTCGGCTTATAGGGATTCTGGAGCTTTGTTTTGCCTTATAGTGGCATATACAATAAAATAGTTACACGTCGATTTAACACTTCTCTAAAACAAATAATGAAATGCATAAATAAAAGAACGTGGGGGAGTACTTGGTCTGTAAGTTATCAGCGGTATCCCGCAGGGTTTTGCCTTGGGACCAATAGAGCTTTCGCCCCCCATCCTTTCTTGCAACTGACACTCCTCCATGCAGTCGCAGAGAATCAACAGCTTCTTTCACACTGAGGATGAGGATGATGCCACACATGTAGACGAGCATGATAGACCGCGCTCACGATCGAGATCGTCCGTGGATTCCTTTGCGCAAACAGTTGTGAATGAAAAACGTGCATTTTTTTCTCCCAGGCTGAAATTTCTCAAGGCGTGAATTCGATCCTCCAGTCCGTGAATGCTGAGATTTAACGAGACTTTCTATCCCGGTGTCATATAGACAACAAGCTATTCATGTTGCAACCTCAAGCTTCATGACAATGGATTATTCGCTGTTATTATACAGCCTTTGGGTATCCGTTATTCTCGCTGTAGAGGGTAAGTGTAAATGCTCTTTGTTACAGGGCTACTCGGTATCCAAGCTGCTGTTAAATGGGCATCAGTTGGCTATTCCTTTTATTAATTCGACAGAATGTGTAATACAAAAAAAAATGTTCCTAACTAAAGCATGTGATCTACAAACCGCGCAGACTGTACTGGCTCAAAAACTTCTCGTTTGACGAAAACTTAAATAGCCTTGGTGGGATTTTGCCTTTTATTCGTAGGGCAGGGATGTAGATGAATATGCAAACGGCTGCAAATTTAAAATATTTTATGGCGTTTACAAATGAAAGTGAATAAATGAAAATACTTAATATATTAAGACCGTTTAGGTGTAGCCTTTACTGGTGACTGTTTGATTTTAGGGTTCATATAATCATTGCCAGGGCTCAGTGTGTCCGTTTCTGAATCATTAATGCATTTGTTTCCGATTATTCTGATAAATCTAGTCTCCGAAGGCCAGTTTTGTGGAAATGTTTTAATCCGTGTGGGATCCTGTTTGTGGAAGCTTTACACTAACCTGTGAGGTGTTTGTGTTATGGTATGTTCATGTATTTATACAGACGATGCTGTTTGTCCACATGCTCCGCACTTTTGTTAATATAGCATAATGCAAAACCGTAGACTAAACCAAATCTAATAGTAATTGTTGAACCAAGGTGCTTGTATACATTTAAGCATCTCTTTAATTTGATTGTAGAGTCTTGTGAATGACAGTGTACTGCTTTGATCGTTACTCTATTAAAAATCCCATGTAGCTGTTAGATTTTCAGATGAGCTTTGTGCTGAAAGCCCCCTGTTGCTCTGGTGTGACACATTTCACCCCAAAGGCTTTTAAGTCACCCAGATAGTGATGATAGCAGCATCACTTCAGTGTAATTGCCACACATGATGATTGGCTTGCATGATCACAGCTGTTCAAAGCACTATAAACTAGGTGAGAAAAGGGAGTCGCTTCAAAGTAACAATGCATTTCGAAATTAAATCCAAGACAGTTGTTTTTTGAAAACAGTGGTTAGGTGAAACGTGCCAACATTGAGCCTAGGTGTGGTTTCTGAAAAGCTACTGATACCTTTGAGGTTTGTTCACTTCACACTACATTCTTGTTAAGGACTCTCAATGAATGGGTTACTGTCCCTTTCATATTTTCTAGCCCTGAAATTGTAAATAAATATATTTTTACATTTGTAAAATTTGTTGTTTGCATATTTAAGAAAAATGCATACAAGCAGTTTGTCTCTCTCTTTCTCCATGTAATCGAATGCTTGAGAATGATTAATTTCATATTCCAAACAAATTGCTGATGGGCAAAAACAAGATTGTTCCTTGTTACAAAATTACAGTCTCACGGCAGGATTTTTTTTGGTATTATGCATAGTTGACTTCATTATGTACCTCGTCATATCTCCGTAATCCTTAACTACTGTAGAGCCAGATACTCCTTCACCTTGGCCATGACTACCTCAATTCTTCATCACTTTCAATGTGAGGATCTCGATCGATAATGTGTGTGTGTGTGTGTGTGTGTGTGTGTGAGAGAGAGAGAGAGAGAGAGAGTAGGTGTTTAACTCATAGGTCTAGTTTCCGAGCAGGTTTCTTTGCAGACTACATTAGTTACACTTCAAACGGAGGTCAAGTGGGGCAAGCACCTCATGACAAGAGGAAAAGTATAAGGCTGCATCCAGGGTCCCCTGTGTCAAGTCAGTCCATCTGTCAGAAGACTTCCAGGCACTATGGTGTCTAAATATAAAACAAACCATACCTAATTTGACCCTGTTAGTTAGTATCATTACAGTGGTCTAAAACAGGGTGACATTTTTTGTCATTACAGTTTTATTACAACACTTTCTTAATTTAAATGCACAGTCATCGAGCTACGGTTTTATTTATTTATTTTTTGCATTCCACTGCGCTGCTTTTCCATTGTTTTCCATAGCACTAGACAGACACATTTTACCGCTGTGTATTGCATATTTTGCAGTGTCTCGCACGGCACGGAAAAATGTATCTCTGTACATTGCTTTTGTTCATTCCACTACACTACATCTCATGCTGTTAAATACAAAAACACTTTTTGTATGAATGGCCACTTAATCCGGGTTTCCAAGTACATATGACACAATGCATACGAATAATCAGTACAGACCAGTATTGCATCCATTGCACGTCAGTACTGTAAATTTACAACAGCAAGGCCGATTGCAGTCAGATTAACACATTCTGGATGAAGCCAAGTTACAGTCACATAAATAGGACTGTTGAGGTGCATTCAGATTGATGAAATGTCTGTGACCAGATTAGCTTTTACAGAATATGCATGTGGAAATCTGTGGATTCCTGTTGAAATGACTGAATTTGGAATGACGTGAAAAATCGCTGAAAAATGATAAATGTGAGCACACCTTTAGTCCAATTTTGCAAAAACGGTATTTGTATGATTTCATTTGGACTAGACGTCCATTCTTATCAAGAACCAGATGACTATAAAATGAACTATATTTTCATCCTTGTCAACGCCCAATAATATTCTGTTTATTCTAATGGCGCATTTCAGTTATGTCATGTTATGAAATGCTCAAACGCTTTAAAGTCAGGTAGATTCTGTTTAGCTGTTAATAGTTTATCATTTATCACCTAAAAAAATTAAAACATGTTCCAACGATATTGTTCCTCTGTGTTGTTGTCGTTGTGGTGTGAATTTCCTATTCCCACCGAATTAGATTGATTTTTAAAACTTTATAGTGTTCGTTATTGTTATAGCCATCATCATCGGTGAGAACATTCCTTAAAGCATTTACAGTCTGACTGAAATCAAATATTGCATGTAAACATTTAATAAAAGGAATAAGCACTATTCTTATTTTACTCCTTACAGCTGCCACTAAATGTTGTTTGTTTCTCTTTATAGTCTTATAATAGTGGAGAAACAAAAGATTTGAAAGAATAATGAGGCGTTTTGTACATCTGCTGACTGTACAAAACAAAGTTTCAAAGAACATCCTGTACACTCATTTGTTTGTAATAGACTGCGATGAGCTGCTTTGTGTAAAAATAAGTATCATGACGTTGTTTTCCTCAATGCAGCCAAATGCACAGATGCAAAGAGCCTTAAGGAAAGACTGAATGTGGTCATAAGGAATTGATCAAAGCATCAAAAGAACTTCCCCTCCAATTTTATGAATATTTCACGTGGCGAGATGCCCTATTTTATCACACAATTAACTCTCTATGTGATTTACAGCGCTGTAAAAGTGAGGTGTACAATCCACATAAACGCCATGTGTAGGTTTGCCATATGCGTATTTGCCGGGGCCTTAATCAGCCAAGTTGATGTTCTGCTCTAAATATTCCACGGATTTGCTGCGCAGATGTGTGCGTGTCACATTAATTTGAAGTGAGCGCTCGGCTTCATCGAACACTGACTTACAAAGTGAATAAAACATTCGTATGTGCGGTTCATTTGCGGAAGCTGGCTCATGCAGTTTCGCTCCACTGATCGGAGTGTATTTAGAGAACAGCGAGCGCCGGGGATGCAGAATGTCACTGTGCTGCGAGCATCCCTGCGGTACGCAACAGGATCTGTTCTCAGATCAGCCACAGGCCAGAGCTGAAGTGGGTAGATAAATGCGGATCACATTATTAGTGTTTGGAGTGAAAACAGCGATTAGGCCTTCCGCAGACTATGCGGGGAATTCAAATGAGTGAAGTGCTTTGATATGTACCCGTTTAAATTACAGGTTTTAGCGCACTGATGCTCTGTTGTGTTTGGAATGATGTTGCCGGAGCCTCATTGATTGCTTGTTTTACAGAGACTCTTATGGACAGCAGGTGGGCTACTACAGAGCTGGCGTGGACCACCTATCCAGAAAGCGGGGTGAGTTATAGCGTTTTCCTGTTTGTAATTGTCCAGAAGGGTGGATATTAATCAACCCATGTATTGACGAGACAAATGAAGGGTGGCCATTAACAAGAACGATCGCTCACAACCTCTCTGTTTGCAAGCAGCGGTTTATTTTACACTTGTGACTGGTGAAGAAATTAACCACAGCGAGTCTGACCTTAAGCCCGACACCCCCCACCCAAATCCACTCGCTCCCGTAGTATGATTTGTCTTTGGAATGTGCATGCGAAGTCAGTCAATGGAAATGATGGGTTGCCATGGCAACAATCTTAAGCAGCACAGCCCTTTCCACAGGCTGGCGCTCGATGTCTGGCATCTCAAAAGCCATGCATCATCATAAGTAATGTGTTCCTTCACACCTGGAGATAAACACATGCTACCCCTCGCTGTGATGCCTCTTAATTGTGTTGTGAGAAGTTCAGGCAACCCGAATGTCACCTTTGAGAAAGCATTTCTATTTACCCTAACCACTGACATGAATTTAACTGAGCATTTGAGTCGTTGACTAGTCCTACTTCCATTTAGTGCTGCTTTGAGGAAACTTAGGTATTGTCTTCATAACAATCATATACAACTCAATGACGAAGAATGTCTATGAATGTCAATGGCATGTGCCGAGTAAAAAGTAATATTTTCTTGGAATACATGGAGTGTACAAATCTGAAATGTTGTTTTCATTTCAGTAATTTAAAGCAAAAAGGTAAACCTTTTTGTATTAACAAATATGAATTATTAATTCAGATGTACTTTTTTGAGTCGCACCACTTGACATTTTAAAACCAGAACCTTTCCTAAAGAAAATGATCTGACATTTGAAGAGACTCATTGACATTGACACACATTTTGAAGGTCCTTTCTATGAGATCATTTTCTGTTTTTTTGTTGATTTAATTTTTCTGTATGTTTCTGCATGTTGATTGAACCACATTTTCTTTTTATATTAAAAAAGCTGTGAAGCAGTATTTTTTCCTAAGGTATTATACAACCCGAATTCCGGAAAAGTTGGGACGTTTTTTAAATTTTAATAAAATGAAAACTAAAGGAATTTCAAATCACATGAGCCAATATTTTGTTCACAATAGAACATAGATAACGTAGCAAATGTTTAAACTGAGAAATTTTACACTTTTATCCACTTAATTAGCTCATTTAAAATTTAATGCCTGCTACAGGTCTCAAAAAAGTTGGCACGGGGGCAACAAATGGCTAAAAAAGCAAGCAGTTTTGAAAAGATTCAGCTGGGAGAACATCTAGTGATTAATTAAGTTAATTGATATCAGGTCTGTAACATGATTAGCTATAAAAGCTTTGTCTTAGAGAAGCAGAGTCTCTCAGAAGTAAAGATGGGCAGAGGCTCTCCAATCTGTGAAAGACTGCGTAAAAAAATTGTGGAAAACTTTAAAAACAATGTTCCTCATCGTCAAATTGCAAAGGCTTTGCAAATCTCATCATCTACAGTGCATAACATCATCAAAAGATTCAGAGAAACTGGAGAAATCTCTGTGCGTAAGGGACAAGGCCGGAGACCTTTATTGGATGCCCGTGGTCTTCGGGCTCTCAGACGACACTGCATCACTCATCGGCATGATTGTGTCAATGACATTACTAAATGGGCCCAGGAATACTTTCAGAAACCACTGTCGGTAAACACAATCCGCCGTGCCATCAGCAGATGCCAACTAAAGCTCTATCATGCAAAAAGGAAGCCATATGTGAACATGGTCCAGAAGCACCGTCGTGTCCTGTGGGCCAAGGCTCATTTAAAATGGACTATTTCAAAGTGGAATAGTGTTTTATGGTCAGACGAGTCCAAATTTGACATTCTTGTTGGAAATCACGGACGACGTGTCCTCCGGGCTAAAGAGGAGGGAGACCTTCCAGCATGTTATCAGCGTTCAGTTCAAAAGCCAGCATCTCTGATGGTATGGGGGTGCATAAGTGCATACGGTATGGGCAGCTTGCATGTTTTGGAAGGCTCTGTGAATGCTGAAAGGTATATAAAGGTTTTAGAGCAACATATGCTTCCCTTCAAACAACATCTATTTCAGGGAAGGCCTTGTTTATTTCAGCAGGACAATGCAAAACCACATACTGCAGCTATAACAACAGCATGGCTTCGTCGTAGAAGAGTCCGGGTGCTAACCTGGCCTGTCTGCAGTCCAGATCTTTCACCTATAGAGAACATTTGGCGCATCATTAAACGAAAAATACGTCAAAGATGACCACGAACTCTTCAGCAGCTGGAAATCAAAATTGAAATGAGCTCATTTTGTGTATAAAATTGTAAACTTTCTCAGTTTAAACATTTGCTAAGTTATCTATGTTCTATTGTGAATAAAATATTGGCTCATGTGATTTGAAAGTCTTTTAGTTTTCATTTTATTAAAATTTAAAAAACGTCCCAACTTTTCCGGAATTCGGGTTGTAATACAGTATGTCAAAGAAAATGCAAATATTGATTGATTGATTTATCTTGAACTTGAACTGGAACTTATCGATTGACTGATCGATTGTTAATCATGTCAGGACTGTTGTATCATCCTTACATGTTTGACTTTATAATATCAAAATAAATTTGAATTTAGAAACTACAACATGGTCATTAAAAAAAATAACAACAGCATTTATTTTTGCACAAATGAATATCCAGACACATGCAAAAGTGCTACAGTATGTCACTGACATGTACATTTGTGGATAAATATGAACTGTCCTGTCATGGCCACATCATATTGAGAGAAAAACTCATGTTACCTGTGAAGATGGCTTTATTAAATTGCACCTGGTCGGGACAATGTTAGATACTTTATAAACTTTCAACTGAACATTTCATTTCAAGAAATCATTGTGCAGCCAGTGACAGTGTTTTATGCCCTTCTCAGTGGGAGGAAGTGAGTGGATATGATGACCACTTGAGCCCCATCAGGACATACCAGGTCTGTAATGTACTGGAGCCCAATCAGAACAACTGGCTCCGGACAGACTTTATCCCCCGTCGAGGAGTCCTTCGAGTCTACGTGGAGCTCAAGTTCTCAGTGCGGGACTGTGGCAGTATTCCCAATATTCCCGGCTCCTGTAAGGAGACCTTTAATCTGTTCTACTATGAATCGGATGGAGACATGGCCACAGCAAGCAGTCCACCATGGAGGGAGACCCCCTATGTAAAGGTCAGCCAGAATGATGACTTCTTTTAATTTAAGCCTTTGCATGATGAGTTTACAATGTTTTGGTGACTGGTGCTGTCTTAACTATTTAATTGGGAATATAACAAATATTTAACGATATTGTCATCATTAACTCATGTTGTTCCAATCCTGTTTGACATTTTTCTTTTATATGTGACCCTGGGCCACAAAACCAGTCTTAAGTGTCAATTTTTCGAAACTGAGATTTATACATCATCTGAAAACCGAACAAATAAGCTTTCCATTGATGAATGGTTTGTTAAGATAGGACATATTTGGCTGAGATACAACTCTGAAAATCTGGAATCTGAGGGTGCCAAAAAATCTAAATATTGAGAAAACTGCCTTTAAAGTTGTCCAAATTAAGTTCTTAGCGATGCATATTACAAATCAAAAATGAAGTTTTGATATATTTACAGTAGGAAATTTACAAAATATCTTCATGAAACATAATCTCTACTTAAAATCCTAATGATTTTTGGCATAAAAGAAAAATAGATCATTTTGACCCATACAATGTATTTTTGGCTATTGCTACAAATATACCCCAGCGACTTAAGACTGGTTTTGTGCTCCAAGGTCACATATATTATATCAGTGTATGTTTGTCTGTTTAATGAACATCAGTGGTTTAAGATGCGGTCACATTTTTTTTGCAAGAGGAAAAAATAATTTGCGCAGATTTCACAACAGGTTTGAGTTGATCATGTGGATTTGTTACGCTGACCATCAGAAAGCTGCTTAGTTCGAAAATGAATTTTGTGGTTCATACATTGCTACACTATTGACAATTAGACAATGGACCAGTGAAATGAAAAAGAAAAATCACCAAAGTGACCATAGAATGATTTAGGCAAGTAAATGATGACAGAATATTTGTCTCCCTTCTAGATGCATCTATGGAGAAATAAATTCACATTCCTGTGATTGGACAAACATGTCTTCATTCTCTATCATCTTTTGTCCCAGGTGGACACCATAGCCCCTGACGAGAGCTTCTCATTGCTGGAGTCTGGAATCGTCAACACCAAAGTAAGGAGCTTCGGTCCACTTTCCAAAGCTGGTTTCTACCTGGCCTTCCAGGACCTGGGCGCCTGCATGTCCCTCATCTCGGCCAGGGTTTTCTTTAAAAAGTGCTCCACCACCATTGCCAACTTCGCTGTCTTCCCCGAGACGGCCACTGGTGCCGAGGCCACCTCTCTTGTCATCGCCGCCGGAGCCTGTGTGCCAAACGCCATAGAGGAATCGGTCCCTCTAAAGCTGTACTGTAACGGAGATGGAGAATGGATGGTTCCCGTGGGAGCGTGCACCTGCATGCCAGGCTTTGAGCCGGCCAAGAAAGATACTCAGTGCCAGGGTAAGTGTTTGGCTTTTTAAATCAGAGGAAAGCGGATTCTGGTTAAAGCTTTTGAGTGTTTGCTGGCAGATGCTACAATATGGATTATAAAAATCTATCTGAAGCAATGCAAAGGTTACTTGCAGGTCAGAGAGGTTTTATATTCTTTTTTAGGCAGTCACTGAAAAAACTCGTTTTTTGCACACACAATCCCTCATACTGGATAACAGAACTACATTTTCACATTAAGTAGCTTCTTCTTGACGTTCAAAGAATTTCTTTGGTAAGTTTTTTTCATAATGTGAACTAGTGGTTTGCTATTGTTTGTATTAACATGTGGTTCCAAATATATTTGAAGTTTTCATGTTTCTGTGAGTAAATTTGTAGATACGTGACAGTGTTATGTATCATAATCATGTTCAATTGTATATGTGGTTAACAATTGAAGTAATTCAGCTTTGCCATCATTGAAATCAATTTCATTTTAAAATTATAGTAAAATATAAAACAAATTGAATAATATTTTAAAATTTAAAATGTTTTGCTGTATTTGCATCAAATAAATGCAATCTCAGTTCAAATTAAAGCTGCAAGCAGCGATGAACGGGCCCTCGCACCTGGGCTCACCACCAGCGAGTTGTTTTAGTAAAAAGGTGAACGGTGAGAAATATGCATTTAAAGTCATAAATACAAGTCAAATATATAAAAAGTATATTCCATACATGTTCCAATCTTCCTGTTGCCAGCAGGTGGCGCTATCATTATAATGGATTATTGGCCTTCAGATGTGTTCAGGCCAGCACTCTTATCGAACATGTCAAGTTTGGGGAAGATTGAACATTTTATGGCTGAGTTACAACAACTTATCTTGCTGTGGCGAGACATCAAATTTTGTCAGGCAGCCATGGACAAGCCCTTTAACGAAACCTCAAGATCTTCGCAATTTAACATCGCAAAGGGCTTTAGATTAGACTGACCACAAAAAAATACATTATTGTCAAAAAATTTCTAGGAGTAGTTTGTCGCAGCGTAAAATATGTCACTTCCTGTTTCCAGCAGGTGGCGCTATGACTATAACTGATTATGGGCATGTAGATCTGTTAAGGGCAGACGTCTTATCCAACATGTGAAGTTTGGGGCAGATTGGACATTGTATGTCTGAGTTACAGCAACTTCATTTTTCATGGCGAAACATCAAAATTTGTCAGGCAGCCATGGACAAGCCCTTTAACGAAACCTCAAGATCTTCGCAATTTAACATCGCAAAGGGCTTTAGATTACACTGACCAAGTTTGGTGTTGATCTGAATAAATCTCTAGGAGGAGTTTGTTAAAGTACAACCCCTGGAAATGGCAAAAACAACACAAATTTTGCAGAGAAAATTCAAAATAACCGACTTCCTGTTGGGATTCGGATTTCATACCAAGAGACTTTTTTGTAGGTATTGGTGTGTTACATGTGTGTACCGATTTTCATACATGTACATGAAACATAGCTTGAGGCGCACTCCGTTGAAAGTGTATAGGTGGCGCTATCGAGCCATTTTGCCACACCCGATGGAATATTGGGCTACAGATGTGTTCAGGCTAGGACTCTTATCACACATGTGAAGTTTGGGGAAGATCGGACATTTATGCCTGAGTTATAACATCTTTTATTCCCATGGCGACACATCGAACTTCGCCACGGCACGAAAACTGAATAATCTGAATAAATCTCTAGGAGGAGTTTGTTAAAATACAACGCATGGAAATGACCAAAATTACAAAAAAATTTCTCATAATATTAAAAATAACCGACTTCCTGTTGGGTTTAGAATTTTGCTCCAAGAGTCTTTTTTGTAGGTATTGGTGTGTTACATGTGTGTGCCAATTTTCGTACGTGAAACATAGCTGGAAGGCTGTTGATTTTCTTAGTATAGGTGGCACTGTCGAGCCATTTTGCCACACCCTCTTCTGAATCCTATATTAGATGAAAATTTTCCCCAGGTTTGACGCGTGTGCAAAGTTTCATGACTTTTTGAGCATGTTTAAGCCCTCAAAAATGTGATTCATTTTGGAGAAGAAGAAGAACCGGAATAATAATAATAAACAGAGCAGATACAATAGGGTCCTCACACCATCGGTGCTCAGGCCCTAATAATAGACTTAAGTAAGTTACTTATCAGCCTCATAGTTCACCCAAAAATGTAAATTAGTATCCTGTTTTCCATTTAATAAATGTAAATGGGAATCCTTTATGTGAGTTAACATATTGACTGCTTTTATGAAACCTTTATGATGCTTCTTTTGTTCACTTGTCTTAAATGAATAGCACATTCTGCAGTATTTCACTATTTGAATTCCATTGAAGAAAGAAAGTCATATGGCTTTGACGCAAGTAGTGTTATAAGACTATTATCTAATTGGATTTCTCTTTGCATTCTGGGGTTAAAGGCCAAAACGGCTAATAGGATTTTTAGGTGAATATGAAAAGGCCAGATTTTAGGAGCTCAACAAGACTAGTATCGGCTGCCAGTCCAGAATCTGGAGAACAATGTGAGGATTCGCTGTACTGATCTACAGTCTCCCCGCAGACCTTATCTGGGCTCAGCACAGAAGAGAGAGAGTCTCAGTAATGGGTGGAGGACTGCAGTGGTGTCAGAGAACAAAGCTGCCAACAGCGGCAGCCCACAGCTTCCACTGACACATCTGATAGGGTCCTAACAGAGCGATATACCAGAGACGGATAGTTCTGCAGAAGGCGAGACCAATTCTCAGACGCGAGTCTGGGAGAGTAATGGGGAAAATTAAAAGAGAGTCTACAGAGAGAGCGGGGAAGGAGAGAGAGGGAGTGCGAACGAATGATGAGGTGGGTTCCGAGTAATAAAATGTGAATTGGATGGGCCTCCAGGACTGTTCTCTGGGAAGGAACTGGTGGACAGAGGGGAACTTCCTTTGAGATTGCCAGTATGTGGCGGCTCATTTGTTTCCATCTGGTTGTTCAAGGTTAAGAGCTTGCCTTAAAGGACGGATAAACGACTCTCCCGGGCCGCGCTATACAGCCGTGAGATGTGCCGTGGCCAATGGAGAGTGCGTCTAATTTCCTTTATCACCTTCCAGCTTTAATCCGCAGGCCCACTCGCGCGCACACACACACACACACACACACACACACAGAAAGGAAATATGTTCTCTCTCTCTCTCTTCTCTAAAAGCTCTTTCTGACTCGTTCTTGTGCTCGGTCTGAATGCGTAACGCCACGCGTGTTAAGGCTGGGAGCAGGGGCCATTGCTCGGATTTTCCACTGTCTTATTACACTAGCCGTGAAGCGAAATGTGTCATGGGAGGAATACTGAAGATTAATTTTTTTTTCTGCATTTGCTATAATTCACCTGCGGTGTCACATGCAGACATGCACATCTCTCGGCATGGTCCCCATTAACTGCAGTGTATTGTGTGGAAACACGGGTGTGGTGGATTGTTTACAGGAAAAACTGAAAGCAGCCGATTCCTCAGCCAGACTGTTACATCAGCCATTTTCTTCCAAATGAAACGGACTGACTGTAGTGCATCATTATAGCACAGTTTGCCTCGATGGTACAGTTTCTAAAAATTAGAAAATGAACTTTATCTAAACTTGGGTGATTCATTCTTGGTATAAATGTCTTGAATTCTATTCAAAGTGTGTCAGTTTTTGCGACTGAAAAATATAGATATATAGAATATCTTATATCTAATATAGAATATTACAGGTTCAATACAAGTGAAGCTCAACTAAGAACTGATAATGTTAATTACTACAATAACTCTTTTTGTCATCCTTCTCATTACCTCCATTACAAAAAAGAAAGAAAAAAGAAAAGTTGTGTTGCGACGCACAATACAAGACAATTTCTGGAGGATTTAAAAGTAAGGCAAGTCACCTTAATCTGTTTATACAACAGAGATTGTTTCAAAGCAGCTTTGCAGTATAATAAACAGGAAAAGAATGGAATCAGTGATTCAAACTTCATCAAATACAAGACAAATCCAAATTCTGCTGTAAACAGCTCTGGAAAGACAATAGTGTCATTATTCAGCTCCAATCTGTTCAGTGTTGATTTAAGCAGAAATGTGAAGATTATAATATTGAACACATTAATTCTTCTACTAAAACATGAGTATTTTATGAGCTTTTTTTAGGGTTGTATCTTGTAATGGCAATGACGTTTCTGTAAGTTATTTACAATGGATGTCAATGGGGCCATTTTGCAGGATTCTGAAGCAGAAAGTGAAGTTTATAATATAAAACATCACATTAATTCTTCAAGTATTATTTGAGCTGTAAAGTTGTTCTTGTAATTTTGATGGTTGTTTTAGAGTTCTGGCATTATGTTATCATGGCAATGGATTGAACTTTCACCCTAAATAACACTAGATTTAAAACCTAGTTTTAGCCCATTGGCTAGGTAAATAGACGACCCAACACATGTTAGACTAACCTTACCCAGCAAGTTGGGTTGTTCATTCAACGCAGCGTAAAAAGTCAATAATAAAATAAATCTAACTTTGTATGGTTTATTTTTGAAAAGGACATGTTGTAACACAACGTTTTCTTTATGACCCTTTAGCGTGCACCCCGGGGACATTTAAATACAAACAGGGCGAGGGTTCTTGTATGCCGTGCCCTTCCAACAGCCAGGCCAGCTATAGGGCATCCAGCATTTGCCCTTGTCAAAGCGGCTACTACCGTGCTGACAGCGACCCCCCAGATGCCGCCTGCACTAGTAAGTGATGATCATCAGTAGCACTTGTCAAATCAACATAGCTCCCACATTATGCTAATGATATGTTGAAAAGGTCTGTCCCGTGCATTCGGCCAATTTGATGTGGCGACACAGGAAAGCATGTTGATAAAAAGGTCATGATCGCTAACGTAACCCTGTCGGTTCTCAGCATCTAGCACATAAAGCGTGCGATTACAACTGGTTAGCTTCAGCGCTGTTGAATCTTGACACGTGGATTTAATTGGAAATATCACATGAATTCACACATTGATGCAATGTGTTGCAAAATCCCCTAGTTGAAGAGCTTTTTTTTCAGTGGCGTTCTTTTGAACGCTTTCAGGAAGCCTGAATGTTGTTTGTAATTTAAGAATAAATAAAAAAACGGAATTGTGCTGGAGGTAAGCACAAAAAAAGGAAAAAATATATATTCCTTTTCAATAATTGTTAGCAAAGCTTCCAGTTCCTTAGGCAGTTGTGCTTTGAAAATCCAGCCTCTGGATTTAATTAGTTTACATCATGATTCACTGAGCCAGATTTGTTGTTTACAGATTTGACCCTGACAATTTAACTATGGAGTGCATTGTAAATTAGACGTTTTTGAAAACAAATATGCAAGAATAATTAGATAATTTAACCAATGACAGCCTGATTTTAAAGCTCCAGATTTTTCATTAGACTTGGAATACTGTGTAGCAATCTAGAAAATTATATATTTTTTTCCTGACTAAACATAGACTGTAGGGTATGTGCAGAAAATGTTTTGCTCCAGGACATCATATTTGGCCTGTTAAATTATACAAGTTTCACGAGTATAACTCTTTACCGTTGTCTTCCTAGCTGTTCCCTCGGCTCCATTAAACGTGATCTCCAGCGTGAACGAGACTTCAGTGTCACTGGAGTGGTCCGAGCCGCGGGATTTGGGCGGAAGAGGTGACGTGGTGTATAACGTGGTGTGTAAGAAGTGCCTGCACGATGGCGGGTCCTGTGCGCGGTGTGATGATAATGTGGAGGTGTCGCCGCGGCGCCTGGGTCTGGCCGAGAGGCAGGCGGCAGTGAGGAATCTACAGGCTCACACCCATTACAGCTTTGAGATCCAGGCTGTCAACGGGGTGTCCCCCAAGAGCCCATCCACCCCGCAATATGCCACTGTCAATATCACCACTAATCAAGCAGGTGAGAAATTCATTTTCAATTGTCTAATAAACCAGGAAACCACAAGAGACAGTTTAAACTGCACCAAACAGGTCAAATCAAAGTAAAGTACAGGCTCAAATGGCTTATCGTTTTTATAAAACATTGTCACACGGGTCCATGACCAAGAACAGTGTCCTCATACAGAAAATAAGAATTCTAGTCTTTAAAATATCTTTAAAATCATGTTAGCCTCATATGGTTTTGAAAACATTTTTAAATGTAAAGATGTCAAATGTAATGAAGTTAAAATTAAGAACTTTAAAAAGTTTTTGGGGATTCATACCATATCTGAACTAAGCTTGCCTTGCCATAAAAATGTGTTATATAATATAATATAATATAATATAATATAATATAATATAATATAATATAATATAATATAATATAATATAATATAATATAATATAATATAATATAATCATTCATTTTGCATGTTAGTCTCACCAAATGAACATAACTTGGTGGGCAAAGATTGTAAAAAAATTATATATACACACTCTTTGAATAAAATAAAAAGAAATCATTGTCATTGCCATTGCCCCACAAGAAATATGATAAAAATGATCAGCAAATATTGCATTTTTAATTTTTCTGTTTATTACACACAGTAATCAGAATACACTATTCTTATATTGCATAGTTGGATTCATTCACTTAAACCAAAGTCCTGTAAAGATCAATATGCAGTGTTTTCTCTTCCGATTTTTGTTTTATTTTAGTATTTGCATTTCGTATTTTATTTCCCAGCTGTCTGTTCTATCAGAACTGACTAGAGGCCCTTTAATGGGTCCCGACTGTAATGACGCGGAGGCGGTGTTAGAATCCATGTGCAGTTTTTAATAACATCCACAGCAGACAAATCCAAAACAGTAGGCAGATAATCATAAACGTAGAAGGCAGAGGCACGTACACAGATAGGCAGTCCAATCCAAACAGCAAGACAGTGGGCAAATCCAAAAGGCAGAAACTGGGAAACCAGGCAAAGATCATACACATTAAGGCAAACTATGGCAATGGGAAGAACACTCGGTAAGGCAGACAGGCTGGTAATACTTCGCAAAGTACTCGTGGCTCCGGCCATGCTTAAATGTCTACCAAGCAGGAAGTGACAGGTGAAGCAGAGGGAGCGGAACACAGTCAGTACCCGGGCGAGGGCTCCCTCTGCTGGTGTGGCATTACAGAATCCCCCCCTCTACGACCGCCTCCTGGCGCTCTAAGAGGACGTCCCCGTGGTCGCGGTGCTGGATGATCGGGTCTGGCTCGATGAAATTCCTCGGTTAACGAAGGATCTAGTATGTCGCGGGCGGCCACCCATGATCTCTCCTCTGGTCCGTATCCCTCCCAGTCCTACAAGTATTGTAGCTGACCCCCTCTCCATCTGGAGTCCAACAACTCCTTTAACGCATAAGCCGGGGTTCCATCATTGTCCAGTGGTGGAGGTGGTTCCCGGTTTCCGACGTTGGGGTAAGCATCCAGGTGGAACGGTTTTAGGAGGGAAACATGGAAGGAGGGAGAGATACGATAATTAACGGGCAGCTCAAGTTCATAAGTGACCGCATTAATCTGTCGTAAGATTCTGAATGGGCCTACGTACCGTGGGCTGAGCTTCTTGCTGGGCAGCCGCAACTTGAGGTCCCATGTGGAGAGCCAGACCCTTTGTCCAGGTTGGTAGGGAGGATGTGGACGATGTCGTCGGTTAGCTTGGATCTCTTGATTCCTGATGGCTCTTTGCAGACGTACATGAGTGCTGTCCCAGACCCTCTCGCTACGGCGAATCCAGTCGTTGACTGCAGGTACTAGTGATGGTTCTCCAGACCACAGGAACATGGGGGGTTGGTATCCTAGCACACATTGGAACGGTGTAAGGCCAGTGGATGAATGCCTCAATGAGTTTTGTGCGTATTCCGCCCATGGAAGGAACTCTGACCACCGATGCTGCTCACGTCCACAGTATGACCTGAGGTATCTGCCAATCTCCTGATTCAATCTCTCCACTTGCCCATTCGATTGAGGGTGGTAACCTGAAGTTAAACTGACATTAATGTCCAATTGTTTACAGAATGCTCTCCATACCTGGGACGTGAACTGGGTTCCTCTGTCTGAGACAATGTCTTCGGGGATACCGTACATCCTGAAGACGTTGTGAAACATCGCTTGAGCGGTATCCATCGCTGTGGGAAGACCTTTCAGAGGTATGAGTCTACATGCCTTGGAGAAGCGGTCAATGATTACAAGGATTGTAGTGAAACCGTCAGATGGGGGTAGATCGGTGACAAAGTCAATGAATAGGTGTGACCAAGGTCTCTGCGGTATGGGTAATGGTTGTAGCAGACCTGATGGGAGTTCTTTGGGGGTTTTTGACTGTGCACACACAGGACATGACTTGACGTAATTTGCTACATCTTTGACCATAGCAGGCCACCAGAAAGAATTCTGCATGAGGTGTAGTGTGCGAGAGATACCTGGATGCCCGGAGCACAGTGAAGTATGGACCCACTGTAAGACTCGTGGTCGAATCCTGGAAGGAACATAGTGTTTATTAGCAGGACAACCTGGAGGTGTGGGTTTGTTGTATTGTTCCTTTTGAATCTCATCCATTATGTCCCACGTGACTGGTGCTATGATGATGGACGGTGGTAGGATAGATTCAGGTTGGTGATCTGTCAATGGATGGTCATGTCTTCTGGAAAGAGTGTCTGCCTTGCTATTTTTACTGCCAGGGCGGTAAGTCACTGCGAATTGGAACCTGGTGAAAAACAAGGACCAGCGAGCCTGGCGAGGATTTAATCTCTTGGCACTTTTGATATATTCAAGGTTCTTATGATCAGTGATTACCTGGAAGGGGTGAGCGGAACCCTCCAACCAGTGCCTCCATTCCTCAATGGCCGCCTTCATAGCCACTAGCTCTTTGTTTCCGACATCATAATTATGCTCAGCATCCGTGAGTTTCCTTGAAAAGTAAGCACAGAGGAAAAGCTTGCCTGGTTGTCCGTGGCGTTGGGAGAGCACTGCACCTATCCCACAGTCGGAGGCATCAACCTCCAGTACAAATGGCAAGTTGGGGTCAGGGTGTTTCAAGATGGGTGCAGTGGAAAAGCTGTTCTTGAGGTCAGAGAATGCTTGCGTAGCTCGATCAGTCCATTTCAACTTGGATGGTTTACCTTTCAATAGTGACGTCAAAGGTGCTGCTGTGATGCTGTAGTTCCTTATGAAACGTCGGTAGAAATGTGCGAATCCCAGAAAGCGTTGAAGCTCCTTCACAGTGGTGGGTCGTGGCCATTCAGTGACTGCCTTGATCTTGGATTGGTCCACTTCCACACCTTGATGGCTGACATTGTAGCCTAGGAAAGAGGTTCGTTGTACATGGAATTCACATTTCTCTGCCTTGACATAGAGTTGATTCTCTAATAGCATGGTAAGTACTGTTCTGACATGACCCTTGTGTTCCTCTTCAGACTTGGAATAGATCAAGATATCTTCAATGTAAGCTACTCCAAATTTGTTCAAGAGGTCTTTGAAAATCTCATTCATGAATGACTGGAATACCGCAGGTGCATTGGCCAGCCCATATGGCATAACCTGGTACTCATAGTGCCCCCTAGTGGTCAGATATGCAGTCTTCCATTTATCACCCGCCTTGATCTTGATGAGGTTATAGGCACTTCTCAAATCTAATTTAGTGTAAATCTTGGCTTCTCTAAGTTGTTCAAGTGCTGCAGGGACTAGTGGCAGTGGATAACGGAACTTGATAGTAACATTGTTCAAACCTCTTTAATCGATGCAGGGGCGCAGTCCTCCCATCCTTTTTCTCCACGAAGAAGAATCCTGCTGCAGCTGGGGAAGTGGATGGATGGATGAATCCAGAGCTGAGAGCTTCCTCAATATATGCGTCCATGGCTTGACTTTCCGGACGTGACAGTGGATAGATCTTACTCTTGGGTGGCATGGCGTTGGGTAATAGCTCTATGGCGCAATCCCAAGGACGATGAGATGGCAGTTGAGTGGCCTTAGTTTTGCTGAAGACCTCTTGAAGGTCCTGATAATGGGATGGTATGGTGACGGGCTTGCACTCTGGACTTTCGATGCTGGTAGTGAGACAAGACTTAGAAAGGACGTTATTCAGACACTTGGAGAAACAGAATTGTGACCAATGTTTGATCTCACCACTCTGCCAGGAAATGGCTGGGTCGCGAACAGATAACCAGGGATATCCAAGGATGATTTCATGGCATGGAGAGTCAATGACATAGAAGGTGATAGTTTCTTGGTGAAAGAGGCCTATCTGCATCTTCATGGGTTGTGTTTGTTGAGTTATGCCCCTTCCAATGGGTTTGTTATTCACAGCATTCACCTTGATAGGTGGGTCACATGGTAGTACGGGGATGTGGTAGGTTGTAACAAGGTCCTGATGAATGAGGTTTAATGCTGAGCCAGAGTCAATTAGCGCTGTGAATTCAAACGAGTCGTTTTCAGTAGTCATCTTGACAATGGTAGTGAGAGATTTAACATTGCGAATGGGAATATGTTCAACACTAACCCGGCTGTTGTCAGTGAAGTCTCTCCGAGCCTTGAGTGGACACATTGCGTTGTGATGGGCTGCACTACAGCAGTAGAAACATAGATTCTGGTCGACTCGTCTCGATCTCTCGTCAGATGACAACCTTGTCACTCCTAGTTGCATGGGCTCAGATTTGGCATGATCATTGACATGACTTGATTCGGACATCTGTGTAACTTGGGGGATATGCATGACATTCGTTGACTTGGGTTGAGGGCGGTGAGTGCGAATGAGGTCATCGATCTTGATAGCCAACGTGACATAATCAGAGAAGGAATAGTCCTCACCTTTACAAGCAAGCTCTGCCTGTTTAAACTGCGACGAAACATGGCCTTGAGCGCTACGTCGTTCCACCCACTCTGAGCAGCAATTGTTCTGAACTCGATAGCATGTTCAGCGGCCGATTTGCGGCCTTGAGTGAGTTGCATTAGACGAGTGGATACATCCTTACCACCTGCCGGGTATTCAAACACATCTCTGAGTTGTTTTATGAAATATGGATAGGATGTTTGAAACAGACGGTCAGTTTCCCAAACTGCTGCGGCCCACTCGATCGCTTTGCCCATTAACAATGTCATGAGGAAAGCACACTTCTTCTCATCAGAGTCAAAGTTACTCCCTTGATGCATGAGAAAGATCTCAACTTGCCGAATGAAACCTTTACATTGTTCAGCAGAACCGTTGAATTTGTCAGGAATTGCAAAATTTACCTTTATGGGCATAGGTAGTGGTAGCGATCGTAGATACCGAGTGAGATAGTCGTTAGCCACTTGAGCTTTAGCCAGTTGGTCACGGTACTCCTTGAGAACATCGCTCTGATAAGCGAACACGGCCTGTAGATTCGTTACTTCTGCTGGATTCTTCGGTGGCGAAGTATTATGTAATGACGCGGAGGCGGCGTTAGAATCCATGTGCAGTTTTTTAATAACATCCACGGCAGACAAATCCAAAACAGTAGGCAGATAATCATAAACGTAGAAGGCAGAGGTACGTACACAGATAGGCAGTCCAATCCAAACAACAAGACAGTGGGCAAATCCAAAAGGCAGAAACAGGGAAACCAGGCAAAGATCATACACAATAAGGCAAACTATGGCAATGGGAAGAACGCTCGGTAAGGCAGACAGGCTGGCAATACTTTGCAAAGTACTCGTGGCTCCGGCCATGCTTAAATGTCTACCAAACAGGAAGTGACAAGTGAAGCATAGGGAGTGGAACACAGTCAGTACTCGGGCGAGGGCTGCCTCTGCTGGCGTGGCGTTACACCGACCCACCAGTAAAGAGTCACAGTCTTAAATAATCTGATGTTATTCTAATAAAGTTATTCTGCTTTTTCTCTCTCCATCTCTGAACACCTCCAGCTCCATCAGCGGTCCCCACCGTCCACTTAATGCGGGCCACAGCTGGCACTCTCAGCCTCTCCTGGCTGCCCCCAGAGCGGCCCAATGGCGTGATCCTGGATTATGAGATCAAGTACCAGGAGAGGGTGAGGAACTGCTGTGCATCTAAATCACCCCTGACTGAAGAACTCTTGAACCCCAGCCAGAGGACATTACACCAGGCACCCAGCATGGGTTTAACTGGCTTGAGCTCAAAGTAGCCCTGGCTCGTCTTAAAGTGGAGTACAATGGAACAACAGATGGCCACTGGTCAAAACCCAGTGGCTAATTCTAAAAAAAGTGGAGCTTAATTCGTCTATAGGATTTACTTGCAGCCGAGTGTTTGGATGACAGTTTTAGCCCAGGATTGTCTTTTCAAATACTTTTGAGCCGCTAATTGCAGCGAAAACTGTTAACTAAACATTCACTCTAAGCATTCAGTGACTCAAGAGTCTAGTTTCAGTCTTTTAATCTCTATGTGTTTCTGTTTCTCAGGGAGAGTCGTTCTCACACACCGTCACTGCACAGCACACTTCTGCCAAAGTGGAGGGTTTAAAAGCTGGCACGGTGTACGTCGTGCAGGTACGTGCTCGGACCGTAGCAGGTTACGGACGCTATAGCAGCCCGGTGGACTTCAGTACAAGTCTGTATGGTAAGAACACAGACGGTTTCTTTCTTATGCATCTGTTACAAAGATACTGAGTGGCTAAGTGCATTTTTTTATATGCCAAACCATGTAAACCTACCCATAGGGGGAAAAAAATCACAAATGAGGTCTGAATTGTTTATCCTTCTGTTAAAATCTCTAAGATTTCATTATAAATTGAAACATTTTGCATCAGATTCTTTCAAGGCTGTATCATTTATTACCTTGTCAACAGCAACAGTCTATTTTCATTCTTCCTGATAGATTTGAAAAGAAACATTGCATATGAAGTGCAGTTAAGCATATTTTACCATTATTGGTATTCTAAATGTATTTCTATACATGTGACAGATGACCCAGAGCGGTCAGTGCAGGACCTGTTGCCGCTCATTGTGGGCTCTGCCTCGGCTGGATTTGTGGTCATCCTCGCCATGGTGGTCATTGCTGTTGTCTGCCTTAAGTAAGTATTATTAATAAACAGCCATACATGACTTCATGTCATCATTTAGCCACCCTCATGTTGTTCAAAACTAGATGATTTTCTTTCTTCTGTGGACCACAAAACAAGACATTTACATTTATTTTTCCAACATTGCTTTGGACATTTTCATTGTTTGGGTAATATTGAGTAAAACATTCTTCAGAATATCAAAATAAGTCAACATGAATCCATTTTACTTGCATAATGTGGCTGAAACAGGGTTTTAAATTTGATGTCTTTCTGCTTTACATTCGTAATACTAATTTATAAAGTCAAAGAAATACTATTATCCAATTTTCCTTTTTCCTATTGGAGGAAATGAGAGCACAAAAACTATATTTGTTGTCATTTCTGCTCCCCACTATAGAAGTTTAACCAACTTTGTCAAATCACGTTTCTGAGAACCCTCCAAATGTGAAAAAGATGCAATCCATCATGCAATCAAGAATTTCCCATGCAGATTTTGCAACAACTTCAAGTTGGTCACACGGATTCACCAGACTTACCAAGCAATAGCTGCTTGATTTGAAAATGAGCATAGAATGCTACACTGTTGACAACAGACAATGGCCTTTTTGGCTTGTAAAATGTCCACGCCTTTAGACCAGGAACTTGTAGTAAGAAAGTAAACAGGGTCTATTTAGATTTCATGTTGATTTAGCAAAGAGCTCTTTGTATTGTTTATCATTTCAATGCCTCAGTACTTGGAGTCAAACAAACTCAATAGCCCAACAGCAAAATGTGATCAGACAGTGACTGCAAAACAGACTTCAAAGTGCGTCTGACTTCGGATATTTATGAGACTCTCACAAGATGCTCATTTGAGGCCACTTCGCCCAGATCCGAGCAAAGACTGGGACATTGCCAATCACTCCAGAGACGGCAGACTGCCACAGTGTCTATTTGACACATTCTTCTTGACTGTAACCGCCTTGTTGTGCCAAAACATCTCCTCCTCTCCGCTTCAAGCTCTTTCTTCTCTCTCATTCATGCCCTCTGTGCTAGTATCCTAATGTGTTCTTTGTGTGTGTGTGTGTGTGTGTGTGTGTGTGTGTGTGTGTGTGTGTGTGCGTGCTTAAGCGTCATTCTTTTCCTTCTGACATTTAAATTGGAGATGAGATGCTAATTAGCAGCAGGCGTCATTGTTAGCACAGGTCAAGAGACAAAAGGAACCCCACAGATGGTGAATTCCAATAGGCCCCTTTGCTCCCGTTCCCTTTCAAACAAGCTACTTATGCAGAGTTAGCGAAACAAAGAGATCTTAATGAGAAGGCCGAGATTTAAATACACTGTTTACTGTCTTCAGACACTTGATACAGGCATGAACCCAGAACAGATTAGCATGTATGTTCTTGGGCCTGGTTATTTGTTCCTCGCTTAAAGCTCAACCTATGATTTGGTGTTAATTGACTTACTGTTTTTGGGGGACTTCCTACATTTTGGCTCATCTGAACCGTGTAATGGAGCGGTTCTGGTTTGAAGCGACGACAAGACAGTCTTGACGGTTGATCTTTCGTGCTGCTTGTTGTGCTGACCCGGCCTTTGAATCCTGCTTGTACTGTATCGCAATTAGGCGGAATGGCGAGAAATCATAAGTGCATTACCTGTGTGTAAGTTTAGATTGATAAAACTAGCTTTTCGTGCAATTTGAGGGACGTAATTGATGATTGAAGCATATGAAATACCTAAAGCACTCAAATGTTCTCTTTCACAAAATGCCCCAGTTACTTTTTTTGTGCCTGTAGTGTGTAAATCCAGTCTAAAGCCAGACTCTCAGTGTGTGTATAATCTGGTTACAGACGGCAGCGTACTGGCTCTGAGCTGGAGTATACTGAAAAACTGCAGCAGTACGGTGAGTATATCTGCACTGTTTGCCAAAAACATATTTCTTGCTGTGACCAGAGAAAGCTTGTGAAAATGATGTAGTGACATATGGGGACAGCCTATAGTTCAAGATTAATTCAACTTCTACACTGTTAAAATGTTCATTATTTTAATAAGAAAATAATGCAAAAATGTTGCAATAAAAATCTGTCCATTTTTTAAACGAAGTATATATAGTGGGAAAATAACAAAACATAATTTTTCTGTAAAATATATGTTTTTGGATGAAAAAAAAGTATGTATTACCATATAATTTAATGTCAAAATATAATATTTGTATTTAACAAGAATACAGCAGAAAATGATGGCGTTTCTGATAAAAAAAAAAAAGAAATGTTTATCTTATTATTTATAATGAAAAACAATAATAAGTGCTTAACTGTATTGGCACATTGGGCTGTATTACGTTTCCCTAAAACATTTAGGGAATTTTTACAGTTTACACTCTTAAAAATAAAGGTGATTCCAAAGAAGAACCATGTTTGGTTCAGTAATTGTTTTTTTAAATAACCATCTTTTTCTTAACTTTTTTATAATCTGAAGAACCTTTTGTAAAATAGAAAGGTTCTTAAGATGTTAAAGGTTCTTTATGGAACCAATTAGACAAAAAAGTTTCTTCGATGGCATCATGAAGCACCTTTATTTTTAAGAGTGTACCTAGCCTATTTAAAGAAATTACAAAAAGAATGAACTGAAAAATATTCTTGGTCTTTTGGTTTTAGTATCCCCCGGTGTAAAAGTTTACATTGACCCTTTTACATATGAAGACCCGAATGAAGCCGTTCATGAGTTTGCCCGAGAGATTGACATCTCATGTGTGAAGATAGAGGAAGTCATTGGAGCAGGTAAACCACATTTATCAGTATTAACAACAGTCCTTTCTGATTAATGAAGATTATACTAACACCTGATTTTTAATTTTACATTAACCTATAAAATATTAAAGTTTGGTGGAATTCTCTGTTTATTAATATTACCATGAGCTGCATATGTCTAACAATATAAAGAAAAATCTTACACCGCTGTTCATAAGTTTGAAAGAAGACCCATTAAGGCTACGTTTATTTAATCCAAATTAAAGTAAAAATACTTGTGATCATTTCTTTTTTTATATTTGCAAATGTAATTTATTCCTCTGATGTAAAGTTACATTTTCAGCAGCCTTCAGTGTCAGATGATTTCTGAAGGTTCATTCTAATATGCTGATCTGATGCTCAAGAAAGATTTGTTATTATTATCAGTGTGGAAAACAGCTGCTTAATAACTGTATAATTAGTTGCATTCTATAATTTAGATTCAGGGTTTTTGTCTTTTGTGTCCATAACCCCTGTAAGAACAGACATGCAACCTCCCAGTTAAGAACCACTGCCTCAGAGGAAACATTTTAAAAATATGTATTTATAATTGTTTATAATAAACCATATTCTTGAGAGATGAGTTTATTCTGTAACTAACCATATGCATGCTGCTTGCTGCCTTTACCTATGTTTTTTTATTATTATTATTATTTATTTATCCCTGTGCTTGTGTTTGGCTACTTCCATGTTTTACGATCTGAATCAATCCCCTCCACCTCATTTCAATCTTGCAACTCCAGAATCCAGGCCCAAAACTCCCACAACCCTTAAATTCCTGTCTCCTCCCTCTCCACAACGTGTCCCTAAACTCCTCTCTCACCCACTCTCTCCATCCGTCCCCTGCCTATTCAAACCCTAAACTGCTGCCATCCGTTCTTTTCTCTCATTTGCACTTCCCTTGGTTTTCAGCGGTGCATCATTTCTTCCCTCGAATGATTTTTTGATCCTGAGCTCAAACCAATAATCCTCCCTGTCCCTCACACCCCCTCCCCACTCCCTCTCTCCTCTTCCTCTGTTCCATTCATCCAGGAGAGTTCGGGGAGGTGTGTCGAGGCCGACTCAAGCAGCCTGGCCGAAAGGAGACAACCGTGGCCATCAAGACGCTGAAGGCGGGCTACACGGAGCGCCAAAGACGAGACTTCCTTAGCGAGGCCAGCATCATGGGCCAGTTTGACCATCCCAATGTCATCCATTTGGAGGGAGTTCTGACCAGGAGCTGCCCGGTGCTTATAGTTACAGAGTTCATGGAGAACGGAGCACTCGACTCCTTCCTAAGAGTAAGTTCTTTAATGCAAAACTGCTTTATCGCATTAGCCTTACTTCTCAGTAAACAGCATCAGGAGCTGAGCCCATGGGCATTTCAGACATCATTAGTGTGACCCGACTACGCTATCCAGGTTAACGGATTTCTAACCGTGTTAAATTTGCTCACTGGTACATTTGACAAAAATATAGTTCTTAAAAAGGTTACCATTCTTGTGCCATTATTCATCATAATGGATAATACACTTTAATTTCATCATTTTAAAAACTGTATTTAATCTTATAAAAAACTGTAAGAAATCTTAACAGTATTTTAAATATTTTATTTGACTTAAAATTTGGGTCACACTTTATTTTAAGGTCCAATTATTGCTATAAACAAACCATTAGCTACTTTTTTAAAGGGTTAGGGATGCAGAATATATGCTTTGTCAATATGTTAGTTATAAGCATTTTAATAAGCAACTACTTAATAGTGAGAATAGTGTTCGTGTGATTTCCTGAAACTAAAAAATAGAGTGCTAGAAATGCAAAGATTGATTCTTGGCGAAATGCACATGCATGAACTGATAGTTCAGATTTAGTAGTTGAGAAACTATTTTTATTGTTGTTGTGCACCTGCCTTTAATCATGAAATTTGTGGGCCAAACTTACACATCAACATGAAAATTGCAATAGAAACTGTATATGCATGCTCCACAACATTTCAGAGAGTTGAAACTTTGCAGGCATGTTCATGACCCTAAATGAGAAATACACAATTAAAATAATAATAATAATAATTCCTAGGTTTACAAGTGTTTCTGACAACTCAAAAATGTGTTATGGACCTGTAATGAACTTCAAGGTTGGGGTAAAGGAAGGAGACCAGGGTCGGCGTATGGGGCTCGTGAGAAGCTTTATTTACCAAACCAAAAATAAAACAAAGAAACAGTCGCGGCAGGTGCGCGCACTTCGCAGCTTTCGCTTTCACTTTACTGTCCGTTTCCGCAGCCTTCTCGGTCCAGCACGAGTCCCCGTCTCTCTCGTCCTTCGGCAGCTGTCGCTCTCCTTAAATGGTTCCCCACGCCAATCACTGCAACGAGATCCAGCTGTTACTTGTTTCTCACCTGAACCACTTACCGCCGCTCGTCTCTTCACTCGCTCTCCCTTTGCAGACTTCGCTAAACCACGCCTCCCCCGCCACATACCCCCAACGCCCGACTCAGGCCGGGGAGCCATCCGGCATGCAGCACCCCCCCCCCCCCCCATTCCTGGAGAGGAAGTCGGCCACAGCCATCTGCGCCCCCGGCCTGTGAATCACCATGAACTTAAACGGCTGTAAAGCTAGATACCAACGGGTGATTTGTGCGTTGGTATCCTTCATGCGGTGGAGCCACTGGAGAGGCGCGTGGTCCGAGCAGAGGGTGAACTCCCGTCCCAGGAGATAGTAAGGAAGGGTGAGAACCGCCCACCTGATGGCCAAACACTCCTTCTCTATGGTGCTGTACTTAGTCTCCCTTTTTGAGAGCTTACGACTAATGTACAGCACCGGGCGGTCCTCCTCCCCCATCTCCTGGGACAGGACCGCGCCCAGCCCCCTGTCCGAAGCGTCGGTCTGCAAAAGAAAGGGGAGAGCAAAATTAGGAGAGTGCAGGAGCGGCCCGCCACACAGGGCCGCCTTAACTCGGGTAAAGGCCCGTTGGCACGGCTCCGTCCATTGGACCGTATCCGGTACCTCCTTTTTAGTGAGGTCAGTCAACGGGCTGGTGAGGTCCGAATAATGAGGAAAAAACCTCCTATAATATCCCGCCAGCCCCAAGAACTGCCTCACCTCCTTTTTGGTCTTGGGCCTGGGACAGGTTGCAATTGCTGCCGTCTTATCAATTTGGGGACGCACCTGCCCGTGGCCCAAGTGGAAGCCCAAATACTTTACCTCCACCCGCCCAACTGCGCACTTCTTCGGGTTGGCCGTTAGCCCCGCCCGTCTCAGCGCCCTGAGGACCGCCCTCACATGCTCCATATGCCGCTGCCAGTCCCCACTATAGATGATAATATCATCCAGGTAGGCTGCGGCATATGCAGCATGGGGCCGCAGCACTCGATCCATGAGGCGCTGAAACGTAGCCGGGGCCCCGAACAAGCCGAACGGAAGCGTAACAAATTGGTGTAATCCGAACGGCGTGGTGAAGGCTGTCTTTTCTTTGGACATGGGAGATAAGGGGATCTGCCAGTATCCTTTGGTTAAGTCCAATGTCGAATAAAAACGAGCCGTGCCTAACCGATCGAGCAACTCGTCAATTCGCGGCATTGGATAAGCATCAAATTTGGAAAAACTTCATTCACCCTGCGATAGTCTACACAGAACCGTACCGAGCCGTCCGTTTTGGGCACCAAAACTATCGGGCTCGTCCAATCGCTGTGTGACTCCTCGATTACCCCCATCCCCAGCATGGCCTCTAATTCAGTCTGAACTACCTTTTTCTTGTGTTCAGGCAATCTATACGGCCGGCTGCAAATTACAACACCCGGCTCTGTCTCAATGTGGTGCTGAATCAGGTCCGTACGACCAGGTAGGGGCGAAAATACATCCGCAAATTCTACCTGCAAAACCGCGCGATGTCAGTGAGCTGCGAGGGCGAGAGGTGGTCCCCTCCTAGGGCCAGTGCGAGGGGTTTTCTTTAACAATCGCTTCTGGCCCGAGATCCTCCTCCCCACTCACTACCATCGCTAGCAACACTGACTCCTCCCCGCTCCATTTTTTAAGGAGGTTGAGGTGGTAGATTAACCGTGAGTCGCCTCTATCTGTTCGTACTACCTCATAATTGAGATCCCCTATCCGCCGTGTGACCTCAAAGGGTCCTTGCCACTTGGCTAACAATTTGGAGCTAGAGGTTGGCAGTAATACGAGCACTTTATCTCCCGGTGTAAATTCTCGCAGCTTAGCTCCCCGGTTATATAGCTGGCTTTGTCTGCCCTGGGCCTGGAGCAAATTCTCCATAGAGAGCCGCCCCAGTGTATGGAGTTTTGTGCGCAGGTCCAGGACATATTGAATTTCATTTTTGCTATCCGAGTGTCCGTCCTCCCAAGTTTCTCTCAGGACGTCTAGCACCCCCCGGGGCTGACGTCCATAGAGAAGCTCGAAGGGGGAAAACCCCGTGGAAGCTTGGGGGACCTCGCGCACAGCAAATAAGAGGGGTTCTAGCCAACGGTCCCAATTTTTTGGGTCTTCTTGTACGAACTTCCGGATCATGGTTTTTAATGTGCGATTAAACCGTTCGACCAGACCGTCCGTTTGTGGGTGATAGACGCTGGTACGCACCGCTTTAATGCCCAACAATCCATACAATTTGCTTAACGTGCGTGACATAAACGCTGTGCCATGGTCCGTGAGAATCTCCTTTGGGATTCCCACGCGGGAGATTAAACGAAACAAGGCGTCCGCCACACTCTTTGCCGAGATGTTGCGGAGCGCCACTGCTTCAGGATACTGTGTCGCGTAATCCACTTAGACCAACGCGAAACAGTGTCCCCGTGCGGATCGCTCTAACGGCCCAATCAGGTCCATACCAATTCGCTCGAAGGGGACCTGCACTAGAGGAATAGGGTGCAAAGGCGCTTTTGGAACGGCCGGTGGGTTTACCAACTGACATTCCCGACAAGACGCGCACCACCTGCGCACGTTCTCGTGAATGCCCGGCCAAAAGAATCGGGTCGTTAGGCGATTTAGTGTTGCTGCTACTCCTAAGTGCCCTGCCATAGGATTACAATGCGCCGCCTGGAAAAGCATTTCCCGACGGCTCCGCGGTACTAACAGCTGGGTTGTATCTTCCTTTGTCTGAGCGTCGTGGGTCACTCGATACAACCTGTCTTTAATAACGGCAAAATACGGGGGGGATAGCGGACGCTCAGGGTGGAGGACCCGCCCATCGATCGAGCGCACCTGCTCGAAGGCATGCTTAAGCGTCTCGTCCTGGGATTGTTCCAGGGCAAAGCCTTGCCACGCCACTCGGTTCCCCTTGGACCGCCCCACTAGGTCCTGGGACAGATTCTCCCACCTGAGCGCTCGCCCCGCCCCCCGGCCGGTTCTTTCCCCCGACGGCACCCGCTGTCAAATACCCCAGTAAATGCTGGAACGCTGGCCAATTCATCCCCAAAATTAGCGGATGCCGGAGGCGCGGACTAACGGCCACCTCCACACTATGCTTTTGGCCCCGAAATTTAATGCCTATGGCTTTTACTGGATATTCCATTAATGTTCCATATGTTGTTCGGGGCTGGGGCCGACCCTCTGGAGGATGGCTCGTCTCAGGTCGGCGTAGACCAGGAGGTTCGGGACGGGCAGTTGTTGGGCCGCCTTCTGGGCCTCCCCCGACAGCAGAGGGATCACCTGGACGGGCCAGCTGTCCATCGGCCACCCACATGCCTCTGCCGTCCGCTCGAACAGGTCGAGGAACGCCTCTGGGTCGTCAGCGGGTCCCAATCACTGCAACAAGATCCTGCTGTTACTTGTTTCTCACCTGAACCACTTACCGCCGCTCGTCTCTTCACTCGCTCTCCCGTTGCAGACTTCGCTAAACCACGCCTCCCCCGCCACAGGACCAAACTGATCCAGGGTTAATTAAACACCTGCATCTCAGTCAAACTCATCAAATCAGTATTAATGCATCGAGTCTAATATTCCTTTACAGAGTTGAAAATTCACTCTTTATCCATAAATTATTTCCTTGTACCTGTCTATGGTGGCATTATTGCTGTGAGTGATTCAAAATGACACATTTCGCTGGAAACAATTTCAGCTGAAAAGCACAAGTGCCCACTGCTAGGCATTAAATAGACCACTTTAGATTTGACATTTAATTAAAAATTATCTTACCTGCTTTATAATAAATATAGAGAATTTTGTAGTTTTTTACTCTCACCTTAAACCATCCCACAATCTGTGTCTTTGAGACTCAGTTCTAAACAAATTCAAAGCGTTTAAATTGCACCCCATTTATACTGCTGTCAATGCATTGTGACGAACTAGAACACTCCCATTATAATGAAAGAAACTGTTGAGTCGTGTTGCATTGCTCACTTGCGGTCTAGATGGGGTGTTAAAATACCTCAATCGCATATTAAATCAAGTACCATTGCAATAAAAACTGCTGCAGTGCATACATTAAAAAGAATGAAAGAAAAAGACCCAGCGTTTTCCAAAAATATGTAGCTTTTGAAAAATATCCAGGGCTATGCCTTTGCTTAGCATGGTGCTATAAGAAAAAAATGCTTGGCTTCATAATCTTTCATCAAAATGAATCAATTCCCACTGGACAAAATCAAGTTTCACTGAATACTCTGTTTCAATCTGAAGCACGTCACATTACTTTACATAACTTAAAAGTGAGCCAGAACTTCTTTAGTGCTGACAGGGGGATTTGATAACCCCTCAGCATTAAACAGTTATTCATGGTGCTTTAGACAGAGCCTCGCTTCACCTTTAACTTGTGTCAACATCTGGCATTTCAAAACCGTAAAAATACCGTAATAATCTAGTGAGACCTTGTATAGCCCCTCGGTTTCTACAGTAACACTTGATAAACAGTTCAGACGTCCTGAAGTGCGTCTTTCTCTGTCTGACTAGATGACACAACTTAAAGCCCACCCAACCAGTCCGTCATCCCCCGACATCTTCCAACGGCACAGCTTGTACTCACACAAAGTCCAGCCAGGGACACAAGCGCGCTCATTTCCACGCATACACACAAACTCGCGTCTAAAAATATCTATAAGAACAAGCTTTGGCATGATTCATCTTCAACTTTAGAAGTAGAAAAAAGCATCAACATCAAAATCTATGTCGTAGCAGAAAGTTTATTGTCACTGGAGCCAAACCAAGTGAGAATGGCTACAGACGTGACGATGTCCTTTTGCTTGAAGGCTTAGCATGAACCATGTGCTATTTGTGAACAGAAGACTTGTGAATTTCCCCTTAGAGGTTTCTTTAACAGCAGAACTTGGGCTGCAGCATTACTTTTTCATGTTGGACATAAAACCTTAATAATAGACAAGATCTCCCTTATGCTCACCAAAGCTGCATTTATTTGATTAGAAATACAGTGAAAATATTAAATAATGTTACGTAATATTTAAAAGTAGTTTTCTATTTTAATATGTTCAAATGTAATTCATTCTTGTCATATAAAGCTGAATTTTCAGCATCATTACCCCAGTCTTCAGTGTCACACGATTATTCCAAAAAGTTTTGAATGGTAATGTGCATTGGTTTGTTATTCATTTTTAAAACGTCTGTTATTGCATTATTATTATTAGGGTTAGGGTTAGGATAACTATATTATAGGTTGCATGTGACCCGTATTTAATGTAGTTTGGATCAAATTTTCTAAAGATTTATTTGATGCACCATTAGCAAATGGAGTTGCCAATAAGCCCATTTATTTTGCTGTCCCAACTCTGTACAATAATATGGTCATTTGCATTTTATTATTAGAATTTAGCATTGTTTTATTCCGGCTCTGACCCTACCCGAAACAGACTTGCAGTCCAGCAGAGAACCACTGCTTCAGAATTTCTCTGTTCAGAATATGAAAATGAAAGCATGTGGCTTTGATATTCTTTGTGAAGTGTGTAATTGAATTACGCTTTCAAACATTCAGTGCTATTGCAAAGGAAATTCCTCCATAAGGATTAGCTTTGTGGAGACACTTCTTCATAGCATTGGCATCCTGATACTCTGAAGCAGATTACGGGCTGCTGCGAGTAGAATTAGTCCAGCGGCTCTGTCAGAGTCAGGCTGATTTGAACGAGTCGAATTGGTGCAGTGTTGTGTTTACATCTGTTAATGTCACTCTCCATCTTCTATTGTACTGTTCCCGCTCAGCTGAACGATGGCAGGTTTACAGTAACGCAGCTGGTTGGCATGTTGAGGGGAATCGCAGCTGGCATGAAGTATCTGTCCGACATGAACTACGTCCATCGTGACCTGGCTGCCCGTAACGTGCTCGTCAACAGCAACCTGGTGTGCAAAGTGTCCGATTTTGGCCTCTCTCGCTTTTTGGATGATAACTCGTCTGACCCCACCTACACCAGCTCATTGGTGAGTTTGATTAAGGTCACGCATGCTTGCTCTTTTTATATAATAATACAAAATAAATAATGAAATATCCTTGTTCCAATAAATCCTACAAAACCCACTCAGCCATTATAGTAGCTTAAATAAAGTACTTTGTCTGTACAAATTGTTAACCAGTACACTTAGTACAGACAGTGCTTTCCTTTATAAATAATAAAATAAATAATCATATAAAAATTTATATTATTTTTTATTTAATTTAATTGTTTAAATAATAAAAATGACATAACTTTGGCCATTCCAGTCCATGTAAATAAAAAAATAAAATAAATGTTATTATACTATTATTACTATATTATTATTACTATTATTACAACTAACTATGTTAGCTGTTTATGTTAGCATATATGATGGTGCTATCATTTGTATTTTAATTGGTATTCATGATATCAGTTGGCAATACCATGGTACTTTGCTTTACACCATGATTTTGAATGATTACCATACCATGTTATTTCAAACGATACTATGATACCTTGCATATGCTATGGTATTTATGGACTTGATACATCTCCAAAATCATGTTAACATGGTGCTGTTTGGAATTTTTTAGTTGTTGTTGTTAGTTTATTAACCTGCAAGTCCCCATGAAATCACTTTCTGTGGATTCTAGTCTCTTGAGGGAATTTTCAGAGAGCATTTTATCGAAATCCAGGTGCCTGACAGAAATGTAGCGATATCTGCACTTTACAGATACAGTGTGCATTAAGAATTGATAAGAACAGCCTTGACCATCAGAATCGGGAGTACAGATGGCATACTTGATATGTGGAAGAAGCCTGTCTCTATCTCTGTCTGCTGGAAACATATGGATGTAGTCAGTACAGTAAGTGATGGCTTGTTCAGTGTGTCCGACATGATAAGCTCTGGATAAGGGAACTAAATGACTAGAATTCTGTATAAATCCTTTCACTTTATTTTTAGCATCTACACCAACTCTTTTGGCTAAACATGTTAAGTAAACATTTGTGTCGTTACCGGGCATGCTAGTAGACAGTGAAGATTTAGCACTAGCATGCTAGTTTAGCTCGTACTTTGCTTGGATAAGTGTATTGATTAGTCTTCCCATTCACATTGTCTGTTTGAGGGATAGATCAAACCGTTATGTTTAAAGTTAGAATCCTGCCATTTTATTTTTACTGGTTTTCATCTCAGATTAATGAACCCAGCCGGATGGCCCGTGGGGAGGAAGCCATGAGTAGGGGCTGAGTCTTAGCACTAATTAGGCAGCTGAAGACTCGAGCCGTGTCGTTGGTTTTTAAAGTCTGTGTTTGAATTTAATGGCTTCTCTCTGTGTATGTGTGTAATTGTGTAGGGGGGAAAGATCCCAATCCGCTGGACCGCCCCCGAGGCCATCGCCTTCAGAAAGTTCACTTCTGCGAGTGATGTGTGGAGCTACGGGATCGTGATGTGGGAGGTTATGTCATTCGGGGAACGCCCATACTGGGACATGAGCAATCAAGATGTATGTCAACCTTTTATGTTACATTACAAATGAATCTCCTGAAATCTCATGTTTAGGTGACATTTTAATCCAGAATGACAAGAAATGTGGATGTTTAAAAGATTTTATATTGTGACATTATTTTCATTAGAATTAGTCATATTTCTTTCGAAATTTTGATTACTCTAATGTATCCGGATGTATTCTCAATTGTGCTTTCATATTTATGCAGAAATTAAATTTAAAAAATCATTGTGTTACAGTATTAATAACAGAAAAAAATACTTTAATAGCACTTTTATTTTTGTATATTTTTTTAATCAGCCTACATAAAATGTAAGTCAATATTACTATATATACTACACTAAACACTTAATATTTAATATTTAAATTATATATTATTTGTTTGCTGTACAGCAATGATAATTACATTTTTCCATGCATTTATTATAATGGATTTATGATCATATATATAAATTAATTATATAAATGTATAGTTATTATATATTACTATAATGAATATATTCATTCTTATTTTTATTAATAGCAATTATTCATACTTTTATTTTATTTAGTAACAATAAAAAACAAAACTTTGATCAAATAAAAGGTAGTGTTTTTTTGTCATTCAGATAATTCTCAGTGGTGATTATCATATACAGGTGCATCTAAAAACAATGAATATTGTGAAAAAATTCTCTCTTTTTTTGTAACTTATTTCTAAAAGTGAAAATTTCATATATTATACATTCATTACATGTAAAGTAAAACATTTTTAAAAAATGTATATATACAGTATATATATAATAATAATAATTATTATTATTATTTTTGATGATTAGAGCTTACAGCTCATGAAAGTCAAAAATCCAGTATCTCAAAATATTAGAATATTGCATTTGAGTTTCATTAAATAACCATTCCTACAGTATAAATTCTGCCTATCTCTTGTTCTTTGAAACCACAATAATGGGGAAGATATCTGACTTGGCAATGGTCCAGAAGATGATCATTGACACCCTCTACAAAGAGGGTAAGTCACAGAAGGTCATTACTGAAAGGGGTGGCTGTTCACAGAGTGCTGTATCAAAGCATATTAAATGCAAAGTTGAATGAAAGGAAGAAATTGATGACCAAAAGGATGGCCAAAAGCTTGAGAATACTGCCAAGCAAAGCTTATTCAAACACTTTGGGAGAGCTTCACAAGGAGTGGACTGAAGCTGGAGTCACCACGCTCAGATGACTTCAGGAAAAGGGCTACCAAGCCACATCTGAAACAGAAACAACGTCAGAAGCGTCTTACCTGGGCTATGGAAAGAAATAACTCAACTGTTGCTCAGTGGTCCAAAGTCTTCTTTTCAGATAAAAGTTCATTTTGCAATTCATTTGGAAATCAAGGTCTGGAGTCTGGAGGAAGACTGGAGAGGCACAGAATTTAAGCTGCTTGATGTTCAGTGTGATGTTTCTGAAGTCAGTGATGTTTGGGGTGCCATGACATATGCTGGTGTTGGTCCATTGTATTTTATCAAGTCCAAAGTCAGTGCAGCCGTATACCAGAAGATTTTGGAGCAAGCTTTATAGATATGCTGATTTCCTTTTCCAGCACGACTTTAGCACCTGCCCACAGAGCCAAAACTACTTCCATATGGCTTGCTGACCATGATATTACTGTGCTCGATTGGCCAGCCAACATGCCTGACCAGAACCCCATATGGAATCTATGGGATATTTTCAAGAGAAAGATGAGAAAGAGTCAATCCAACAATCCAGACGAGCTTAAGGCTCAATAATACCTCAGAAGAGCCACAGGCTGATTGCTTCCATGCCACACCACTGATGCTGTCATTTGTGCTAAAAGATCCCCAACCAATTATTGAGTGCATCAATGAACATACTTTAAAGAACTTGAACTTTTCTGTTTTGCAAATCCTTTTTTTATTATTATTGATCTTAGGAAATATTCTAATATTTTGAGATACTGGATTTTATACTTTCAGGAGCGGTAAACTCTAATCATCAAAATTAAAAAAAAAAAAAAAAAAAAATCATTTTGAAATGTTTTACTTTACATGCAGTGAATCTGGAATATATGTAAGTTTAACTTTTTGAGATAAGTAACAAAAACAATAACTCTTCACGATATTCTAATTTTCAGAGATGCACCTCTATATGCTGATCAATCGGCATTTTAATTAAAAATCACTATATATATATTATTATATAAATTTTATATAAATATTTTTGTGCAAGCAAAATATTATTATATTCCTTTACTTTGACTATGTGGTGAAATGTCACAGACAAATTCCTGACAGATTTCATGAGATCCATCCTTTCACATTTAATACTAATCTCTTTTATCAAAATATTTATTATCTCTATTCAGTGCTATAGTTTATGCTGTTTTGTCTATATTGCAAGCACAATACTATGTGTTTTATTCTCAGATGCTCTTATTTTCAACCCTATTAGACTTTATTATGGTTTAACGCTTATAACATTCTGTTCATATACTGTATGCCTAATAAAGCTCTGCATAATGCAGAGTTTGTCCTAAAGCAAAAGTGTAATTG
The DNA here is from genome assembly GCF_963082965.1 of Carassius carassius. Lineage (NCBI taxonomy): Eukaryota > Metazoa > Chordata > Actinopteri > Cypriniformes > Cyprinidae > Carassius > Carassius carassius. The sequence continues at coordinate 27,205,233 of NC_081774.1, forward strand.
CTCTGTCTGTTGATGCTGTAGGTAATGAACGCAGTGGAGCAGGACTACAGGCTGCCTCCTCCCATGGACTGCCCCGCAGTGCTGCACCAGCTCATGCTGGAGTGCTGGGTGAAGGAGCGGAACATGAGGCCGCGCTTCGGACAGATCGTCAGCACACTTGACAAGCTCCTCCGCAACGCCGCGAGCCTCAAAGTGCTTACCAGCACACACTCAGGGTGAGCAGAACACAGGCCAGATTAGACACGGGTCAATTATGGCTTTGACTTACAGGGAAAGACGGGTCTTCCCACTGATATATATTTGTGGAATCCCAGTTGGCAGAGTATGTGGCAAATAGTACACAAATAGTTATTGCTACTTTTACTGCTGAACACGAAAATGTATTATAATGAAGAAAAAAAATTGTATTGCTCAGATGTTGCTTTTTCATGATTCAGGATACGTAGTGGAGTTTGGAGGTATATGTCATTTTATTATCAACTTGTCTCAGATATATGAAATTAATTATCATATAAAAAAGTAAAAAAAATATATAATAATAATAAATACATTTTAATCACATTTTCTTTAATTCTTTAATTGTTTAATAAAAATTCACTTTGTCACTAAAATGACTAACAAGTTGCAGTTGCAAGATACATTCACTTTTGCACAATATACATACAGTTTATATTACAAGAAGTAAAGTCACAGTTGTGATCACATTGTGCGACGTAAAGTCAGTTACAAGAAACAAACTCAGTTTCAAGACAAAGTAACATTGTGATATTTACGTAAAATGACAATTAGAAGTCGTAATGGTGCGATATAGCCACCTAGCACAGTATAAAGTTGAAATTACAAGAAATAAAATCTAACTATTTCCAATACAAAGTCACATTGTGAGACTTAAAATGACATTTATGAGAATGAAAGATGCAATGTGACCAATATGTAAAGTCACATTTTGGGATATAAAGTCACAATTTTGAGAAACAATGTTGCGATTTGAAAAAGACAAAGTTCCAAGATAAAGTCGCACTGTGACTTTTAAAATGACATTTACAAGAATCAAAGAGGCAACTGCGATATTTAACATTGTGGGATATAGTCACATTTGTGAGAAACAAAATCACAGTTGCAATAGTCACATTGTCACAAAAAAATCACATTGTGAGATTTTAAATGTCAACTATAAGTCGCAATTGAAAGATATCTTTTGTGCAATTTACAAGAAAGTAACATTTTGAGATTTGAAATACCGTGGCTCAAAACATCTATAAAAATAGCTCAAAATAGAAATAGTGGTATATAGTGAGGGTATAGCGTTAAAAATGAATAAGCACTAAACTGAGATTGTCCAGTCTTGTAGAAAATTGAAGAAGATAAGTTCTCGAGTTTCGTGACATTTAACTGATGTTTGTAAAAATAAGCACAGTTTGAGACATTACTGAGACCTCGGCATAACGGGATGTGGGATTACTAGGGAGAAACGTCTGAGAAACAGGAAACTTTGCTCTTCATTCTGTCTCACTGCAGCCTAGGAGACACAATGGAGATATTAAAAAGAGATCAATCTTTCCTCCGGGTAAAGCACAAGCTGAATTTTTAAACTGAACGTGGCGAAAAATACCTATCACGATAAGCTTACCATCACCCCCCCCACCCGCGCCTCACTATGCAAATCATTGTTTACCGTGTAGGGCTCCTCACGAAAAGCAGTTTCAACCACATAAATTATCCTGCAAATAAATGCAATGCATAACACTGCTGAGTCTTAGTCAAAATAAGCAAGCTCATTTCACTTGCGTTTGTAAAGGCTGCTCTCGCCTCGAGCGCTTTGAACCGCACCGTCTTGGGAACGGAGTAAAGGCTGACTTACACACAGTGCAGTGCCCTTTCCTCTTCACTGGCTGCTGTGTCTGCTCGCTGGGGAAGCTGGTTAGGTTCAGACTAGGGCTAGCGGAGGTGGTGGAGAGAGCTTAATAAGGGAGATGGAGGAGATGCTAAAAGAGAGCAATGACTTTAATTAGTCGGCTAATAAGCTTTTTAATGTGCCGGCAGTGGAGCCCCATGCCTAACGGTTGAGTGTGTACGGGTGCATGTGTGGGCACGTCATGCCTCCGCGTGATGCTGCATGCTGATGGCCTGTGTATGATTCATTTATGTTTGCATCTGTATGCACCAGCAGCCCTGGTCAGGCTTTTGACATGTCATGATCCAATCTCCAGAGACAGCTGTGTGTCTGTGTGCGTGATTACTGTTCTCACTCATCAGTGAGAGTGTACACATTTGGCCTTTTTTATTAGAAATTGATGGAACAGTTTACCTCAAAATGAAAATACCAACGTCACCCCTCTCATGTTGTTCCAAACCTATATATGCTGATATTTTTCACTGTTAATCAATATAAGGAAATTTTAAAAGAATCTTTACACGGCTCTTTCTGCACCAGAGTTGTACTTCATCCTGAATTGAATTGAGAATGGCTCCAATTCAGTTTCTAAATTAAAATATAGTAGCAGACAGAACTGAGACAAATATATGGGTGGATGGGTTAATGGATGGATGAATGGATGGATGGATGGATGGATGGATGGATGGATGGATAGATAGATAGATAGACAGACAGACAGACAAATAGGTGGGTGGGTGGTTGTATATGGATGGATGGATAGAGAGACAAATATATGGGTGGGTGGGTGGTTGGATGGATTGATAGGTAGTGATGGATAGATAGTTGGAGGGAAGGATGGATGGATGGAGAGACAAATATTTGGAATCATGGATGGATGGATAGATTATAATTAATTTTTAATGTGGTGTGTGACAAATTCAAATCAAATTGAAAGGGTTTTTTTGACATTAAATAACTATGCCTTGAAACTAAAACCTTCAGTGCTGTCATATGTCAGTGTTTCTGTTTCCTGCATTAGCTGATTTTTGTATTTTGTACTTCCCTTTCTGTAGTGATCTCTGTCGAGTTGGCGGGACTCTGCCGGGCCATCAGAGGAAGAGTATAGGAGATGCACAAGACATGAAAGAACAAATGAGCCAAACTCTGCCCATACGGGTTTGACTGATTAAAAAAAACACCTGCTGAGCCTCCAGGCTAGCAACAAATTCCCATTTGAAGAGTAAACCTGACTGGGACAATCCATAAAAAGCCAATGGAAAATTACTGGAGCCGACTATTGCTTGAAGAGCCAATGGAAAACCTGTATACTATTTGGGACAGTGTTGCACCCCTCCCAAGGAGCCTGTGGAAAGCTATGGTGTGTCCAATGGAAAACTCTATGGGCCTGATGGACAGCCTGTGTATGGGGCACCTGGGGAGTGCTGGGAAAACACAGCACATGTTAATTGGAATTCTGTATGATGGCGCCTGAGGCAATCGTCTTTGTTCTTTCCTTCCCTTTTGTCATGACTTTCTCATGTTTACACTGAATTTTCATTACATGGATCAAATTGACGACGTTTCTACTTCTCAGGTTTAGTTTGCATGTTTGCATGTGTTACTCTAATGGCAAAAAGCGATCACTCTCTTCCATAACTCCAATCCCTTCCATTCTTCCTCTCATTTGCTGAGGCCACAAACGATAAGACGGACTCGAGAATTATAAGATAACTGTAATAATGTTTTAAAAATGTATTAAATGTAAGCCCGGGCTGTTTGATGTTGGCTTGAGGATATTTTGCCGCTCTTTTTCCCTCAAAGACTTGCTTCTTCTGATCTTTTCTTCATATTGAAGAAAGGAAGAGAGGAGTGGAACAGGATAGCCAGGATGGACTCAAACTGAAACTTTCAGAAAGAGAAGAGGACATTTTCAAAGAATGGAAAGTCCTTTAAGGGCGAGTTGACTTTAAAAAGTAGACTGATACGATTCAAGAAAAGTGTTTTATTTACCTCTGTTGTATTTTGTCTTCCATGAAACGCTCTTGAGAGATTTCTCCACATGGAGGACTTTGGACTGTGATTTAAAAACTCTTGTTTTCTCTGCCTGTGAGCGAGGGGGAATTGTACTCTGTGTGTGTATACCTGTGTGTGTGTGTGTGTGTGTGTGTACAGTATGCTAATGTGTGCTTGAGAGAGCCAGTCGAGCTCTACAGCTTTACATGCATGCCATATTCCAAACTGAAACCTATCCGAGAGGTGAGACAACGACAGTTTGACTCGAGAGCTGTCGTTTGATGAATATTCCACTTATTTTAATTCAGTCTGTTCAAATATGCATAACTGTGTAAATAAATGCCTCATAAGAACTGAAGAGTCATCGAAATGATTATAATGGCTGATTTACGAGACCCATGACACCCACATGAAATGTTCCAAACTACTTTATTCAGTGCATACTGCAACAAAACGCTACATTACTGGTATTTGTTTCACACCCTATTGCACATGCAGCAATAGGCAATAATCAAATGACAGTTTCCCCTAAAATATTTCCCCTCTCATATGAAGCATTAGGAAGTCAAGTTCATTTCAGTGAACGAGTTTGTTCAGACAATTCATATGGTTCAAAAAAATAACTATTCTCTCACTTCCGCTAACTGTCATACATGCAAGACATTCCAGGCAGAAGACGTAGGACGTATGCGTTGTGCATGTGCTTTGAGCAAAGGAAGAAAGTTTCCTTACTTCAGCAAAGGAAAGCCAGTCAACTCTTGGCTTATATCGGATCCTCCTACATTTTTCTTTACAAATCCTTGTTTTGTGCTTCTAATTCATAATCAGTGTTTTGTTTTACTCTCTCCTCCACACTTCTGTGTTCATCACTAATCACTGGCAGGTGCACTGCACCTACATCCTACATCATTCGACAGTTAGCGGAAGCATGAGAAAAGTGTTTATAACGTTTTGAATATGGATATTTTTCATACAAAAACGCATCGATTCGCTACAGGCGGCCTTCATTTATCTCCCGGGGCCATGTGAGGCACGTTTTATGGATGATTATTTGAATACTTTTGGAATATTGAAGAAGAAAAAAAAGCCTAGTGCCAAGCTTGGAAGAGCCAGGACAATTTTTAATATAACTTCGATTGGATTTTTCTGAAAGAAGAAAGTCATTACACCCAGGATGGGTGGATTGAGTAAAACATTGGTTTACTTTTTATTTTTGAGTAAAATAACCCTTTAATATTGCAGTTGATATTCGTCATTTAAACATATATATCAATTCAACTATTTAAAGGTTAAATATAATAGCTACATTTTGTTAGTGGCTCTTTCAAAAAAGTAGCTTGACTTGAGTTTAACTACATAAAATTTTGAGTCGCTTGTTGTTTGACAAACTAATTTCAAGATTCCTCTATACTGCCAACATAACACCAGTCCATGCGCGCATCGTCGTCCAACATCCAATTATCCACAAGTTTGCCCTTATACAGTATATAATAAAGTATAATCCCCCTGAATCGCCAGCACTTATTTCTTTACGAGCAGACTTGGAAGGCTGTTTGTCAGTCTGATCAGAGCTTCTCTATCTGTTGTGTATCCCCCTGATTTCCCAAGTCAGATCTCCCTCTGCGCTGAAGCTCCGCATTCCCCACGCTGCACAAAAGCACGTTTGATCTTTCCAATTACGCCGGCCGCTCTGTGCAAGCCTGCAGATCGGAGAGAACAGCTTGGCAGCAGAATTGGTTGCACATCAGGCTCTTTTACTGGCGGAGTTATTCGCCCAAAGGTTCAGATCCATGTATCTGCCTGTGCTGCTGCCTCATCAGGAGAAAGGGACTGTTTGGGCCAAAAGTGCAGTAATAATCACAACGCGTGAACTCTCATTAAGATGGTGGAGGGATGTGTGTGTGGTTGGTTGTGTGTTTGTGTTTATGTGTGTATGTCTGTGAAAGAGGAAGGGAGAGTGTTAGTGTGGGTGGTGGAAAAACAGTAGCTTTGTTCCAAAACCTAGTGAGCTGTCGTACTGTTTACTGCCTACATAAGCATCCTGACAGTAATGAAACCTCATAGGTGACCACTGCAGAACACTACATAGGCAGGATCTTTACATATGTACAAACAAATGGCTCAGTGCAATGGCTCTATATGTTAGCATGCTGCCCACAAGGCTATTGGTGCTGTACTGATTATATTTTAGCATGTTGCTAAGCTAAACATCTTGAAAGTCAATTATTGACTATTTTGAATTATTGACTATTTAAAAAACAAACAGCATTCATGCATTTTAATAGTTACATGTTAGCATGTGGCTAAGCCTAATCTTACAAGTGACCGCTACTACATAGGCATCAACTCTATATGCTGCAAATAGTATTTCACACAGCCTTGATTTTCCTCTGATTTTAATGGTTGCATGCTTTTTGCTAATCTAAACAGCTAAACACTCGGTGAAATCATAACCTCACAAGTGACTTGGCTAACACCATGTTGCTAAGCTAAACACCCTGGAAGTCATAACCTCACAAGAGGTTGTGATGATAGGCTATCTCTGCATAGACACTAACTCTATATATGCTGCAAACTTATAGGACACCATCGAGAAGTCTGAATTTACTGTTACTTTTAATGGTGGTATTGTTTGTTAGCATGCTGTTAAGCTAAAAACCCTTAATGTCATAGCCTCACAAGTGATCGTTACAATATATTCTATATACTGTAGGCAGCAATTCTTCACAGCATTCCACACAAGAATGTATTTTTTCCCTCTAATTTTAATGGTTATATGTTAGTATTTTGCTGAGAAACTCTACAAAGGCAGCACCTCTGTATATGCTGCAAAACAAACAGCATTTCACACAGGAACCTCAATTTTTCTCAGATTTGAATGGTAATAAGATGTTAAGCCAAATACTGTCAAAGTCAAGTGACCACTACAATATGTTCTATGTAGGCAGCAGCTCTAAATATGCTGCAAGCAAATAGCATTTCACACAGAAGCCTCAATTTTATTTTTGAGATTTTAATGGAAAATGTTAGCAAGATGCTAAGCTAAACACCCTGAAAGTGACCGTTACAATACTGCATATGTTGCAATTTTAGATATGGTGCAAACAAATTGCGCACAGTTTTTCTCTGATTTTGATAGTTTTATGTTAGCATGTTTCTAAGCTGGTATTCAGTTACATGTTAAAATGTTAAAAAAGAGGTCTTAGTGTTTTTTTAAACACTCTGAAAGTCATAACCTAACATGTGACCTCATAACTTTTTTTTTTAACATTCTTATTCTACATGTTGTGGGTGTCATTTTAAATTACTTTGAAATATAATTTAATTATTTTCAGTATTCACATAAGCACGGCTATTTCTAATCTAAAAATTATTCTCATTACATCCTCCTGGATTTATTTTTCGTTGTGCTTCTTGAAGTGCATTCTGGGATTGCCATCTCTGTGGAGAATACTGTACATGTGATGCTCCTTTAGAATTTGGCCAGAATTAGATATCTAATGAGGCAGCATAATTAAGATTGGAATTAAGGTTTGGAACAGCCTTCACATCGGGAGCGTGCCCATCATGCCTTAGAATGCTGCCTCCATAGTTTTGGAACAGTGCATGTGAGTTTGTGTGAGGACAAGGAAGACGCAGACAGACGGCCCGAGAGTGTGTTAGCATCTGTGCTGCAGGAGAGAAAGATAGCAAATAAGAGTGAATGGTGGAGTGTAACTGCGCGCTGAAGACTCAGGGGGTTGTCAGAGACACATCACGGCATGTTGCAGAAGTCGCGTCGAACGTATAAGTAACGTTCTCTCTGTACGTCTGTAAGTGGAAGCTGTCAGGACATGCTTGTTGACTGTCGGCTCAGGCTCGAAATTCCAATTAGATGGACATGGCAGATTCGGCATGTATACGGGATGGAAAACAGCTCGCGGTACAGTTATCTCTACAGATGTGGGAGGATGTGCCGACCTCTTTCAATTTCAATGGGTTTTACACTGATGACAACTAGATTTTTTTTTTTTTTTCGAAGAAAATGTGATCGGTGCTTGCAGTGCAAAAAACAAGCTGCCATGATGCCAAAACATTTTGGGTGACTGCCAGAATGTTGCTATGCAGTTTACAAGGCGTTCTGAGTCATTGTCATCACGTTGAGAACAAACCATATGAATTGAGGTATAATTCATGTCTTTAGTGTGGAATGAGTTACACAATGAACATGCCTATATACGTATAAGCAAAAATAACAGTAATGATTTTACCCCAGCATTTACTGCTAATTACAATTCTGTTCACTGCTTCAGTGGCGCTGCGTAATTTTCTGTAGCATCGCACCTCTCCTCATGGATAAGATGATCTTTCTTAGAGACCGTTCTGCCCAATTGATTTCCTCCCACATACACACGGGAGCAACACTGTGACACCATCACAGCATCTACTGACATTCATGCTCCTTCACAAGTGTTTATCCAGCGTCTACATGACAAGAGAGTGCAGAAACAGGCGGAGGTGTAGATATGAATGCACTGTTTGTTTGTACTTGTTTATTTAATAACCAGACACAAGAATTACATGCTTGTTACCTGCCGCCCATGTAAAGGAAACTACATAGAGTAACTATGTGTACAAATTGCTATTTGAGGTTTCTTGTAACTTAAATTAGTTAAATAAGTTAAAAGTAATTGTACCTATTTCTGTGGTTGACAAGTACGACAACCTAAGCCAAATGTGTTGTTGGTTGACGGAGATTGATTACCATTTAGATCTAAAACCGGCATTTTCAAATGCATCATCTGTGACGGCTTTTGTTCTCTTTTAGTTCATCACACTCTATAGCTTTTGTGAGAGCGCAGTGTGCGGCATGCAAATATGATTGAATGAATGATGTCATCGCGCTGCTTACGAATGAGCGGGAAATCAACCAAAAGTAAAGGATACAAATGAGAACGCTAATTTCGCAACAACCTAATGAGGTTTGAATCTAATGTTTTGGTGCACTTTCTCAAAGCACTCACTTGTTTGGTTGTGGCAGTTTGAGTATATTTGACCACATAAACATCTACACTATGAAGGTCTTCCGTTTAAATGTATTTTCTACCTCTGGAAGAGGTTAAAAAAGACAAGCTGGCTACTCCATTTACACCTGCATTTAGCATTGTCTACTTGTGATTGAATTGATGAAAACACATCTTAATACCTGTGTAAACAGAGCCCTAGTGATGGCAATGAAATGTGGGAACACTAGTCACAAATCATTTGTAAATAATTTTTTCGGCAATAACAGTATAGCTATTGGTTAACATTATTTTCCCTGCCCACACAGCCTTGATGACATCAGCTATAAATGAAAGTTGTTTGAGACGTGGAGCCTTCATTTTGATGAAAGAATACAAAGACAAAAAATTGTTTCTTTCGAATTACATGCACCAAAGAATCATAACAGTAAGTACAGGAATGTGTGTGAAGAAGATAAATAGCGTACATTTTGATTCCATGTGATTTGAGGCATTCCATAAGATTTAAAAAAAACACAGATAACGCTATTTTATGAAGCTCAGCCTGTGCATTCCCCACGTGAGGTCTCAACCTTTCGTCAAACACTCCTTGGATTATTAGTGTGGACGTCAAGCTCACCTAAACCTGCAATGTTTGAGTCTTCGGGGCACAGGGGGAGCTGACCTGAGACCAGCCTTTAAAGGCACATTTAATGCCTGTCATTTATATTTATAGGGCTCTTTGACTTAAACACCTAGTGAAGCGCTGCAGTCTTTCACTGCCCGCCTGAATGACTGAGTGACTTTCACCTTAGAAGGGCGACATCCCTCAGAATGGACTTTTAAGTGCTAGCACACGGGCTTCCAGGGGCCAGATAAAGACTTTCTTACACTAGAGCTCAGTCGCATTTTGGAAAGCACAGATTAGAGTCCCTCTGTTTGCCAATGGGATTTCAGAGGTTTGGGACCCCCCCCCAGTGGTGTTCCTGCCAGCAAAGCCAGATTGTAAATCAGAGGAGAGAGGCAAAGAGAAGCAGGAATAAAGAACCAGCTGGAAGCTCATACATTATCCTTGACGTCAACATACAGTAGGGATATAGGCCTGTGGAAAGCACAGAGGGTTCTTTTCAGAGGCCTAATAGGCACACCAGGTCTCAGGGACCTGCTGAGGAGACCACCCTGCTCAATTCCTATCGACTTTGACAAAGTGAAGTGGCCCTCGGGACATTGGTGGGAAACCCTGAGAAAATCTGCACCGCGTCCCTCCGAGTTTCCCTTCTCCGCCCGCTGCATTTTTTTCCTCCTTATTTCTCTTGTTCCTTATTCTTTCCATCCGAGCTGCAACTAACATTTGCCACCTGAGTCATCCAGACAGAGATGGACCAGATACTCCCTTTCGATGAAGTCATGCCAATGACCCTTGTCCCTCCCCCACCTTCCATTTGCGCTCCTATCCTCGCCTTCAGCAGAGATATTAATAGCATCCGCTCCTGCCTTCGTTTGTTTACCGGCAGTTGCAAAAATGGTCTATAATACAGTACGCTGTGATATATGAATGCTGCATATAGGCTCTGTTCCAAAACCTTTGGGCTGCCCTTAACATCCTAAACGTCTTGGAACCTCATCTGTGACTCATTTAGAAATCTCTATATAAACAGCTACACAAATAGCACTCAACATTGGGAGATTTGATTAGTTATCTAAACAGAATTTGACATTAGCATGTTGCTAATGTTGTGATTACCTAATAATTGCAAAAATACATACAAAATTTATTAAAATGAATTGTTACTTTTAATTGATTTACATCTATCTATCTATCTATCTATCTATCTATCTATCTATCTATCATCTCTTTCCCCTTTTTCATGTGCAGGGCTCCATAGGGGTTAAGAGAGAGTCTTCCTGTCAGGATGTATAGTATACTTACATTTTTGAACTTATAGCCTTAAAAGTATACTCCTTTTTGTACCGAGCAGTCAGCACATGCACAATAGAAAATTTCATCCTTGTCCCATGTCTCCACCATTTACGTCCCAAAATTGCAGGTGATAAAAATGTATTTTTGCTTGTTTAAAATAGAGTTGCATGAATCTCTCTGTCCACTCATACAAGTGTTTATTAACGCAGATGTCTATTGTTGTCGCGGTCTCCATTAGTTTCTTGTTTTTGTAAGTCACATTCATTTCTTTTTCATGTACTATGCTGATGAGAATCATTTGAGTCGCACGCATCGTACGCATATCCTAGAATACATGTAAAAATTTAAGTATTCGACCAATAAACTTCACCATGATGTTTTCCAACTTCAGATGAACTGTTGTTCACAGGGACCAGTGTTAATACTGAGTAAAAATAGAGACTGAATTAACTAAATACAATTTCTTCGAATAATACTAAGAATAAAATTGAGCTGAGGGTCAAGCTGTGTTGTTGTTGATGGCTGCCTCAACAACATCATGAAAATGAATGAATTCCTGGAAATTTCTTGTTTTGGTCACCAGCAATTCCAAAAAGAATGTCCATGTCATATGCATTGTATTCTATGCCAAAGACTGACGAGAGATAATGATCATTTCTTGCAGTGCTTGTTAAAATACTCCCCAAAGAAGAAATATGAGTGCTCTTATCATTTTGTGGACAAAAAGCACTCCAAACTTCACAGCGATTCAGAGCTATATGTAGGAAATAAACGCCCACCTGTTATCTATGTAGTTAACCTCGGGCCGCTATATGTCATCTACCCACTCAATAAACTTTGACAGGCAAGGCACTGCCAAAAGATGATCATTGCGAAAATGTAAAGTCTCAATGCTATGAAAAATAAGGTTTTTTTAGCTGTTTTCAAAGGTTTTACGTTACCGGCTATGGGAATACGCTTTGACTCAACGCCAGAGACTGAAAATGTAAAACAGATTCCGGTAAGAATAAGGAGAGACTTCCACGTTCAGGAAAATGTGGATATTTGGGGTTTTAAAATGCTGCCTCCATAGACAGCTCACTGGGTTTTCAAGCACAAAATTCCACGTGTCTCTGATGATGAGGCCCACCTTTAAGAGCAGCATTATGCACTTGTCCACTCTAGATGCACTCTAGTCATTATAAAAATGCAGTGAAATTCCACTAAAATATAATCAAGAGCATTGGATATTTTATAGGGCTCTGGTATACAGCAAAGATGGTGTTAAAACGAATCAGTGGCACAAATTAGTAGAGTCCACCCTAACCCAGGGTCAAATGTTTTTGGGGATGATCCAAAAAGCAATTAAGAAGCATGCGAGAGGAAATGCGATGATTGATTGTTCTCCGAGGGCCGTGTTTTACAATGCCCCTGTCCTTGCCGAATGGTTGCTATGGCAACAGGAAGAAGGAGGTGGACTTCAGGAGCGGGAGAGGATGACAGATCAGTTTTGGAGAGTATTGACCCTCTGTTCTTTTCAACTTGTCTTCCATTCGATGCTGTAGCGCGGAATACTGCATTTTAATCACCCGATTTAAAATGGGATTCATGGAACGGCCCCAGCAACTGCTGAGTCACAGCTTTCATAAGACAAATGAACTTTCGTATGTGAGTGGTGAATGATATATGCATCGTGCAAGACGTCTGAGCTCTCGGAGATGGATTTACATGCCATTTGCGAGTCCGTTTAATGCCGTTCCACCTCTCAGGGAAGTGATGTGCGTTCATGCGAGCTGAAAATATCAGCGCACCTGAAGTCACGAATTAAAATGTTTGAGTTGATGCAATGATGACGGCCCTGACATGCTTTGAAGTACATTAAAGTCAATTAACGAGTCTACTGCGCTGACACGGTATGTAGATTTAAAACAATCATAGATGCAGTTAACCTTTAAAAAAATGACGAGGAACCAGGGCACTTAAATCTCCAGAGATGGCAGTGTACATATTACCTAATATTATTCTCGAATGAATCAAAACCACTTATTGGAGTTGTTGCATTTAAAGAACAATGTGGCAATGATCAATTTAGCATTTGGCCTTAATTGGACTAGTCAGTGTACCTGTCTATTTGTTTGTTTGCTTGCTTGCTTTTAAGGCGTGAGGAGGAAGTATACTTGAATCCCATCAGGGATGACCACCCAAACAGCAGCTGTGCTTTCTACCACCCTGAAACTGCCAAAGCCGTCTTCAAAGCGGTGGGACAGATGTGCCCCGAGATTAGTTTTTGGCAGACGAAGTGCGTCTGTTCGGGCGGCTGATCACACAAGGTTGAGTACTTGTATTCAGATGGGAACTTGCTTTGGAGGACCAGGTGCGTGGTTGCAACAAATAAACTGACTGCAAATGAATTCCTATTGTCCACAAGCTGCGTCTGGCTATAACGCCCAATTACATGAAGTGTGTGTGTCGCCGAGAACAAAGGAGGTAGAGCCTAGGAGAGGGAGATATGATCAGAATGGAATATTAGTCTGCCCTTTACTACACAGAATATACCCTGTACTACATTATGGATTAATAAATATAGGCTACATTGTTGTCACATGACCTCACAGAGCACAACAGTAAAATTCACATTCATTAGTTACAAAAACTGCATTCTTCCATCTTAGAAACATTGCCAAGCTACAAAACATGTTATCTGTTTCTGATGCAGAAAAGCTAGTTCATGCATTTATGACCTCTAGACTGGACTATTGTAATGCACTTCTAGGTGGTTGTCCTGCTTCGTCAATAAACAAGCTACAGGTAGTCCAAAATGCAGCAGCTAGAGTCCTTACGAGGTCAAGAAAAAAATGATCATATTACCCCAATTTTACAGTCTCTGCACTGGCTACCTATTAAGTTCCGTATCAGTTACAAATTATCATTACTTACCTATAAGGCCCTAAATGGTTTAGCTCCTGTGTACCTAACTAGCCTTCTACCACGCTACAACCCATCACGCACCCTAAGGTCACAAAACGCTGGACTTTTGGTAGTTCCTAGGATAGCAAAGTCCACTAAAGGAGGTAAAGCTTTCTCACATTTGGCTCCCAAACTCTGGAATAGCCTTCCTGATAATGTTTGGGGTTCAGACACACTCTCTCTGTTTAAATCTAGATTAAAAACGCATCTCTTTCGCCAAGCATACGAATAATGTATCTCTTAAATTGTGAGTGTAGTTGCATCTGCATTTTTATTCTTTAGCTTGGGTTAAACTAATTTTACTTTGTTGGATCAGCAGCTATGCTAATGATGTCTCTATTTTGTTTCTATGTTTTGCCACGGGATTTACATCCCGTGGTAACTAGGATTTACACAAGCTCCAGTCTGGATCCAGAACACCTGAGAAGAGATGATGCTGACCCTCAGAGGACCCCAGATGATCCTAACCTTGAATCAACAAACAGAACTAACAATTATTGCTACATGTGTGACTGCATCATATAATTACTATTAATTAATAATATTGATAGTTCATCGTCTAGCTGACTACGTCTTGTATTATTATTATTTTTTTTAATTTTTTCTAAAATCCTGCCAAACGTGCACAAACTACTAGCTACTACTAAATATTGTATAAACATAATTTTCTGTAAAGTTGCTTTGTAACGATTTGTATTGTAAAAAGCGCTATACAAATAAACTTGAATTGAAAAAAAATTGAAGTTACTATTACATGGCCATGAATAAAGAAACAGGATTTTTGCTTGCATAATTGTTTCGTTACATCATCGAATGCATTGCATTGTGGAAGACAGAACCTAGTGCAATGTGCTTTTTGCTAAATGTAATAGGCCAGTTGGTTATTCATACCAGAAAATTTGCATACCATGTACTGTACAAACTGTATATGTCAGAAATAGAACTATGCTAGGATGCTATTCTGACCACAGCCAAGAGAAATGTCAAAATAGAAAAGTGTGAGGGGACAAAATCAGTGTGTGTATGAGATGGGGAAGACATGTGATGTTTGAAATGTTGGATTTAGTGGCATCTGTTGTGGAAGTCAGACGCCACCAGAGGAAAAATTCATGGAGTTATGGCACTGGAAGATATAGATGTTTGTTTCAACCCTATAAACTAAAGGAATATTTCCGGTTAAGGTTAAATTATATTGACAAAATGTCAGAGTAATGTTCAAAAATAACAATAATTCATTCCTTTGTTTGAAAACATTTACATCTCAAAATTACAGTATGGATGCACAATAACATATCAGTTATCTTTCTATGCAGTGTTTTTGTATTATTATTATTATTATCGTATCAGACAACATAATTTATCAAGTTGGACATGCTAATTTCCAGATTTTTTTTAATTTTCTTTTTTGTCATCTAGCAATTACTTTTTTACAAATATTGTTAAATGTTATCTTTAGCAAATCTTAAAATAAATATGTGGATCTGTGCATTCTTTGGTAATGCGTAACCAGATGTTCATCCACCAAAAAAAGTAATTCCAGCTCGAAAAGAACAATTTAGACGAGTTATAGATCAAATACTAGACAATTTTACTGAATTATTCATATAAGTGCTTTAAATAAAAATACTGGCTTCAGATTTCTGCCTTTAATCCCTCTGGCCTTTGTAAGTGCATTACTTTAAACAAGACTTTCTGTTTGTTTTATAAAGGAACGAGTCAAAGTTATTTTCAATGGTAATTGACAGCATACCACAGATACTGTTGCTAGAGTTTGAGCTGCATTTAACCCAGAATATTTTTTTAAACAAATCACAGGGGACAGCGTGAAGCCAGTAGGCCCTCGGGGGGGGACTTTGACGCCCTTCAAACGTCAGTACTATCGTTTAACAGCATTATATTATGAACCATTTAGAGCAACCTACTGTGGACCAACTGTGGAGTTGTAACCCCCTGAATTCATAAAAGCATGTCCTTGAAGAGTTTTTCCCAAGAAAGGAGGCCCTCTTACTTACAGTTAGCAAAAACAGACTGTGAAAGTGACACTGCGGCGGTGCTAAATAAGTGTAATCTCATGATTATATGATTAATGGTGACATGGAGGTTAGCTGGAATATTCCTTTGCTCCTGCAGTGACACTGCCATCAAAGCTCTGGCATGTAGACAAGACTGAGGTCCCTTTAATCAGATTTGCTAAAGTGAAAACTCTCCTGCGCACAAAGGCACCATTGATACGTGGTGGGTGTCAACAAAGGAAGAGCTTCGACAAGGGGAACGGGGGGTAGCTGGAGAAAAGAGTGGACTCGGATGGGGGGAGGGCACTAATGAATGGGTGCATCTCATTGTAAAGTTAACATTTGTATGGGCCAGACGAATCTGCCGGAGGACTGCTGAGGAGCACAACTGTCACTCAAGCACCAACCCAACATGTCAGCAGTATCTAAAACTGCTTAAAATCATAATGCAGAAGAATATACATGGCTTTGGGAACTTGACATGAGACATCCGAAGGAAAATGTGGACTTGTTGGTCACTTATTGTCCTCACATTTTTGCTTTAAGAGGAATTGGATTTTAGAATTTTTCTTATATGTTTTTTTTTTAAACAAACAATAAGTCATGATGTATAGATCAGAAGAAATATTTATCATTACTTATTATTTCTACTGAAAATAGTCTTTACTCCACATTCTTTTTAGTGGTTGGCTTAAAGGTGTTGTATGTAGGATTTACACCGAGTGGTTGAACTAGGTATTGCTGTCCAAATTCAAAATATTGGAGATGTTTTTTTTTCACCAGGCCCCTATTCCTCAGACTTGGCACCAACGGGAATAAGTGCACTTGACAATGAATGAAATGAAATAGTGTTTTCCGCCAACTGTTAACCCGGGATGCCAAAATACAATTGGTTAAACTGCAAGTGGGCGGGTTTTACAAACCAAAACAACTACAGACATTCCGGCCCAGAACGTACATTTTCAAAGGAGAATAACTGACTGTAGCATAGCAAATATTTTAACTTAGCATTTTTCTTAAATATCTGCAAACATATTATGGTATTTCTATGCTTTAGTAGAGTCAAAAACTTACATACAGCACCTTTAATTAAATTATTTAGTGCATGCATAATTGCCACTTGGGTTTGGTTAAGCAAATTAGCATTAGTCAAATACATTTGTGCTACCCTGAACAGTTTAGACCTCAATCTGCTGTCACAAAGGGGTTGTTTATTGAGAGACTGATTAACTACAAGTTCACCTACGTGCTCTGCATTCATGTGCAAAAAAATTGCATTTGCCATCGGTTTCCAATGTAAACAGCGTGTCTCACATTATATTCTGGATCAGCTGAGGACTAGTATACAGCACCAGAGGTACTTTAATCCAATTCTGGAAGTCTGAATTCATTGCTTATATTTCGCCCGCTGTCTCTGTCACGGTATTATGTGTGGTGGCAGGGCGCACACAAGCTCCCCTTTCACAGTGAAAAATCACACAAGGCTTTGGAAATGAAGTTACCAATACAGGGACAGCAGATTCAATTAGGGACAAAGCCCTGGACAACAGTGACCTTCCACTGGCCTGCTTCTCCTACAATGTATTCCAGTTGGATTGAATTCAGTGGGAAATATCCTTAACCTACTGTAAGTGATATCAGATGATCTGTAGCCCAGCAAAAGACCATTCTACAGTTCTTGCGCCAAACATACCCTCACTGGATGCATGAGATTTGAATTTTTATGAGTTCATTTTGGAATAAGTTGAAAAATTTTCCAGATATTAATATCAGCGTGTAATGTTTCTTTAATGATGAGGTCTGAACGCATCTATTGTACGCAGATTTTCCCAGCTCCGAGGGAATGTGTGCAAAATCCCGGCAGCGCATAAATTAGTTTTCTCAACAATACCTGGAACGTCTACCACAAAAAAATACAGGCCTGCTTTGAACAAAATAAAAGGCTTGCAAAAACGGATATGACAGATTCTCATCAAATTTGATTTTCAAGGTGTGCAAGCGTCTCCGAGACGCCAACCCTAAAGAAATGTAATTTCCACACTTGCATATTTAAAAGACCCGCTGGAGTGAAGAAAGAAAAGGAAGGAGAAGCTTAAAATCTTTGTGGATAGAAAACAAATAGACGTCTAAATTGTCAATGCGCAGTGTGGCTAGGGCGACAAAGCCGCCTGCACTTCAGGTTCAGTCTTAGTGCCAAGAGGACAGCTGGAGGGCCGCCATGTTTGTGTTAAGGGAGAAATGGTGATACACAATGGCAAATTGGACTGAAGCCCCCCAGCTGAGCCATTGTGTCTCCCACTGAGTGCCGAATGATAGAGATTCCTGAGAAAATGGCCTGTGCTCACAAACGCACGCACATGCTCGTGCGGAAAGAGGATCAGCGAGGTGTGCGTATAATAAGTCCAACACAAAACCAGACGTGCAGAGGCTTAGACATGCAGATCCACCCTGCCTCATTGCAGCGCCATAACCTAAACCTGTTTTCTATCAAAATAAAGCTGCATAACCGCAGTAGAGTTCTCGCCTGAGCAGTTATTCAGCGCCATTTCTGCCGTTCGATTGTTGCGCTCAACGGTTAATTAAAAAACATCAATAAGACCCTAAGATACATTCATTTGATTGTTTCATTCGGGTGCAGTTGTATACTTCACAAGTGGACAAATGGAATCATTGTTTTAAACAGCTTCTGGACAGCTGACAAAAGCAGATTATGTACATTTTTTTAAGTTTACCCCCTCTAGGCTAAGACGTAGCCAGTCGCTAACTGCTATCTTTGTTATTGCTGAGTTGCACACAGACTGGCTATTGTGTAAGGCAAAAGATAGGATTTGCATGCATGCTAGACAGGATTACACACTCCAGAGTCTGGGTTGGGAGCCTGGGCCTCGTTTCCAATGTCCCATTGTAGACATATACTGAACCAAAGAGGAAAACATCCTCAAAATGAAGCAAACATTACAAGTTTATGTCTAAAACAGCACCGAAATTAGCACCAGACTAAATCCCACAACCTTGTTTGGGCAGACTTGTTGATTCGTGTTGTTACGGGCCGGACAGGACTAATCCATTAATCCCTGGTGGCTGATATACATATCAACTGCATTTTAATCCCCCTCCACAGGACCACAGGGCTGAACGTTCAACCTCCTGCATAATCCATTTGATTTCACGTCTGCAGTTAGCACGTACACGGCCCGTATATATGTCCTTTTAGAGGCGACAGGATTGCTTTGACCGAGTCTCCTGTGGTGCTAGGTGTGAATTTGCCAGAGTACAGCTATTGCTCGCACACCTCACGGTGACCTGCAGCATTAAATATAAATGACTTTTAAATAATACATTGATACACAGTGGTGAGATATTTTCTGCTGTGCTGCTATCTGTGTGGGGTGTCAGCTCAGCCATTAACTAAAAGTAACAAGTGGATTTGTCATGTGAAGTATTACTCAAGTTGAAGGCAGAGGAGGAATTATGCAAAGTTGGACTCTTGCAAATGCACAGGAACCAAAAGGATTGCAACGAAGTTAAACATTTGTGGAGTACTGTTGATAACCACTAAAATGTATTTATGCTTGCTTAGAAGTAGTGCTAGTAATAATTCATTAATAATAAATACGTACATACGTAAATAAATACATTGCATTACAATATTTCTGAAGCAAAATTTCTGTAATAATATTAATAAACTGGATGTTTTTAAAATACACAATAACCAGATTTATATCTGGAATAAATCCAATATTAAATTCAATTTCTTTTAAAATTTAAAATGAGTATTGCTTATTCCACAGCTAGATATATTTTAACCACTCTTTACTGAATTAACAGATTTAAGCTGATTCTAAGCAATATGAATAATTCATTTTTAAAATATGGTATTACATTCATAATATTAATAACTATTGAATGAAATCTAACAGTTGCAGACTGTGCCTTTTTTAATGTAGAAATACATTTATTTCATTCACAAATATGCATTACCTTAAGTTTATTAGTTATTTTAAAACTGTGTAAATATTAAACTTTCTAAATATTTTTTTTTGGTGTACAGTGAGGCACTTTTACAGATTCAATAGCATTCCCATAAGATGTATAGAACAAGACTGTTGACATGATTTTAGTGTGGAAAAATCATAAAATGTGAAATTATATTCAATCTTATATTCAATTCAAAACTCTGTCGCCATGACAAAATTCCATAAACCCTAAAACCCCCAAATCACATAAAAAATTTAGTTTTAAACAGTTTTACAGCATGAAAAATACAGAGGACCAGAAGAATCAATGTTTTTTTTATAAAATTCTAAGGCTCACATTTCTTCCTTTAAATTCCACATAAATTGGCCCCATTCATAATTCACAACCTTGATTTGTGCTTCTTTTTTAAAGGACGAGTCAAAATTTATTTTGTGGTAGAACAAGGCATATTCAATTTCCAAAAAAAATTGTTAATTAATTTCATAAAATAAATCACCATTTGATGACTTTTGAAAGAAAAAAAAATAGTTTAGCAATGTTTTGTTACAAGGCGAATCTGTTGGTCAGTGTAAGTCTTTCTAATATCATCCCACTGGATTTATTTTCATGATAACATTCGACGAAGGGAACCATCTGACTGGTTGACTGGCTCATTTTGTCATAATGACTTATCTAGGGTGGATGAAGTCCTGGGCACAAGCCCCGGCAACATGGCTGCTTGGCTCGCAATATGGCAGCGGGGATTATTAAAACTAATAGATTACCTGCCAAACAGAATGAAGACAAATGGAGGCGGCTGCATCACTTCAAGGTTGATTTTTATTTATTTATTTTTTTTTTGTGTGCCGTTTTTCAACTGACACTGCATAGCTGTTTTCGGGGAGCTAATGAAAGGTATTTTTCTCACATGTGAGCACAGGTGATGCGGTTTAGGATCTAGTGAAAGAAAAGCCCTTGTTTTTCAAGCCATGAGTGTTTGTGTGTATGTGCGTCTTCTGTGCCCTTCAAGACGACGACGATAACGCAATTAGTCATCGATCTCTTGTTGACCTCCCATGGAGTCCTTATCAATTTGTAATAACTTCCATGTGCACTTCTAATGCAATCAAGGGGCTGTCTGTGAAAAGCACAGCACAGGAACGTCCATCTGAGTTCCCACAGAAACCAATCACAGCTAATTGGTAAGAAAAACAAAGCTGATGACAATTTAGACACCAAAATCTTGGTTTTCGCTCCAGCCCACTCATCTGTTGGCAGTGTTGGGAAGGTTACTTTGGAAATGTAATAGGTTACAGATTACAAGTTACCCTGTTTAAAATGTAATAGTAGTGTAACTTTTTCAATTACTTTATTAAAGTAATGTAACTAATTACTTTTGAGTACTTTTTGATTACTTTTCTAAATTTGTGAAAATTAAAGAATAATAAATGAAAGCATATACACCAACTTAAATACATTTATCTAATAAGCATGTTACGTATTCTGTGTAATAAACTCCTGAAACATTGGTGTTTTTTTTAAACTGCTGTCTCTTTGTATATGATGATAGTTTTCTCAAAATAAGTAAAATGCACATGAAGTGACACAGAGCAGTTCTAGAAATTATGTTTATGTGCTTGTGTACTCCTATATTGAGATGGCAGAGGTTGAAAACACTGCGAGCTTCAGTAGGCCTATGTGTAGTAAATGAAACCATGTCTTTGCCATTAATTTACAGGAGGGGCGGACTGAAGAAAAAATTCAGACTGGAAAATTCAAACTCATACAAACAAATTCATGGACAAAACTATTTTTTTGTATGGACCTGACATAAAAAAGGGTTTAAATCTTTAATTTGGGGACATGCAAAATAATTGAAAGTTCTCTCCTGAACTGCACCTTCACTTCCATTTTTCTCTTCAGTCTTTTTATTTTGCCCTGTTATCCATCTCTCTCATGACTTTAATACTCAAGATTGAACAAAACTATACTTTACAATACAATACTCTACAATACTACAATATATCCTAATACTGTACACGAGTCATGTTTTTCCCTAACAAAAAATTACCATGCTTTTATTAGCCTCTATAAAAGTAAAATAACCTTGTTTTGTTTTTGTTTTTTTGCAAATGGATTTGTATTCATTTTTAAATAAATACATTTGTAAAATAATTTTACATTTTTGGTTACCACAGTTAAACAATAGTAACCATTTTCTCTGGATTTATAGTTAAATATTAAAATGTTAATTTTCGTAAGGGTTGTGGGGTTGTCTCTCGTAGCTCCCCCTAAACCTATAAAAAAAAATCGGAATTTTTTTCAGCTAAATTCCTACTGTAACATTACAACAGATAATAATGATGTCCTTTATATAGTATTTTGAGTGATGACTGATGAGCAACGTGCTGCTGCTTGATTAATTAAATAAAAAAAACAAAGACAAAAAAGCATCTTTACAGATGAAACTGACCTAAAACCCTGAACAGTAGTTCTGCTTCTCTGCTCCAGCTGTGCGCTTCCACAGTCCACTCTTTTCTCTCTTGTTCTCTCGCATTGATTACTCTGAGTCTGATCCAACCCGTTTGGCGGAGGCGTGGAGAGCGCGCGAGTCATGACTAACAATTCATGACTTATTAGAGATTTAATTATCAAATGGCGGATTCGCAAATGATCGCTTTAGTATACAATAATGATATTAAATAGTGGGGCAAAATCGGCTGCCAGGCCACCGGGAATTGTCCCGGTTCTCCCGGTGTCCAGTCCGCGCCTGATTTCCACAGACACGCAGAATGTGCAAGTCATATATTGCATTTTTGGGGCTTAATATTCACAGACACTAGTCGATGTCATGTTTTGATTCAAGTGTACTGACCTACTTTTGATTTAGTCATCCAAAATGTGGCATATTCCGTCCGCGTTAGGCATTCCGTTTTTATGACTGGATTCTACGAACCAGACTGTATTTCCGCATCCCGGAAATTACTAGGGCGGTATGTCTCAGAATAGTCAGTGCAATTTTGGGAAAGAAATCAGTTAAATCTGTATGTGGATGTGTGTAAATATTCAAATGTAATCCCCTTTGTAATCGTTAAAAAATTCATAAGTAACTGTAATTTAATTACTCATTTTTTCGTAGTAACTGTAACTAATTACAGTTACAATAATTTTGTAATTAAATTACGTAACGCCGTTACATGTAACTAGTTACTCCCCAACACTGTCTGTTGGAGGGGCGAGAGAACACCGCAGAGCTGGACATGAAAATCGAGGATTCTTGCTTAGAGAACACCCTACAACCACAAAGCCAACTGTTGCTTTTTAAACACCAGTGATAGTCATTATGAATTTGTTAGTATAAAGTATGAGGCCTTGATGGTATAAGGTACTATGAAAAAGAAGTGCACTTAACTGTACTGAATGTGCATTTAAACCTTATAAACATAGTCATTTTAAAATATTTAAAATATATATAAATTAATTTTGTTTCAATTTTTTGTCATTCTTCGGAGTGCACTTATTTTAATGAGCACAAGTACTTGATTATAATTTCAGCTGTAGAGAGTTAATTAAAAAAAACATTTTATTATGTAACACACACACACACACACACACACACATATATATATATATATATGTATGTATAGACTACATTCATACAAGTTTTAATAAAAATGACTTTAAAGTATATTTTAGTTTACCTTAAGGATTCTCAGTACATTCTAAACATATTTCAAAAGCAATAGTAGTGAGTTTGAAATTACATGTAAATATGTTAAGGGATTGAACTAATTTAATTTAATATAAATTGATACTATAATACATTTCTGTTTAATAGCATATAATATATAATTAAGGATATACTTTATTTATTGAAATATTTACATCATTTATAATGCCGAGTGCGTTTGTCAAACTTAACCATTCAAAAATGAACAAACAACTATTTTTGTTCAGTTTATGGGAAAAGTCACATCTAGCTAGTTTCAAGGAAAGATGATCTGAGTTCAAGAAACCTTACCATGGAAACTAACAATACAATAATAAGATACTTAAAAACAGTTATGACTGTGTTGAAATTAGCCTAACCCAGACTAAGCTAAAACTACTATACAGCAGGGTTTTTTTTTTTTTTTTTTTTTTACATTTTATCATTGGTTCCTCATTTTGTAAATTAAAAACATCTTGGTTTTATGAGTTTAGCAGCTGACCAATTTCAAATCTTTTTTTATGCCAGCATCTTTTTATGCCATAGACCGAAGGCTGCATCTCAAAATGTCAGAGCAAACAATTAATTTTTGTTGTTTTGAGATAGTCTTGGTTTGAAGGGGGTTATGAATGTTTGCCATTACATGCGCGTCCCGTACACAGTGCAGAGCTAATTGCTCCACCACCCGCTGCATAAATGTGATTCCATTTCTGATAATTGCTCCAAATGTGGTTCATAAACTAATCATAAACCAATTAATTACCATAATTTACCTTAAACCTGATTTCCCTCCTCCACAAATACTAGCTACTCCTCACTCAATATGCTACGAACATGTGCAATATATGCTACTTCTCCCCTGTCTTTTCACTTTAAGGTTTTGGCAACAAATCCAATTCTTCTCTCCAGGCCCCAAAATTCTCTCGTAGCACTGGCCTGAACTCTTTCGGGTTACCCTCAGCGTTTGGCCGACATGTTTAATCCCGAGCTGCTTATGACGTCTGGCACATATTTGTCAAATAGGATTTAAGAAATGTTATTCTGTGATGTTGCCGTGGCCACAACCTGCTGGTTCCACATGACATTTTCAAATGAAGAGAGAGGAGCTGTGCAGAGATGGCACGTAAGCCTCTTGAACGCAAATGCCAACCCACTGGCAACCCATTATTCTGATGCCGAACATCCCGCAGGATAAAAAGCTGGCATTAATTTACTAAAAAAGATCGTTTTTTTTTTCCCTGGCTCCGTCATTTATGTCATTATCCTCTGATGTCCGAGGAATGCTTCTCATTAAGATAAAAACTTGATGTTTTCTAGATGCCATGACCGGTATTGTGAGGGGAAGTCACTCATAAACAATTTATAAACAGTAAAGCTATCAGGAAATACATTTTCTTTTTAATATCGCCGAGCGGCTATCAGAGGACACCACTCAGAACCAGACAGTCGTCTGATGTCTGACAGATTTATGACAGTGTCATGATTATAACTGTCACAGTTGCTCTCAATTACAGGGATACGGTGCCGCCTTCTTCACGCTCAGCCTGCCCATCACTTCTACAGACGTGGACACGTATGTGGGATTGGGATTATAATCTTCTCGCAGGATTATGGAATCATGTGAATTGAGGGGTGAATGGTTAAATGCTAATTCTCTGATGCTCTGCGGTACATTGAGGGGAATGAACCGGGTTTGGTAAAATGGGAGACCAGCACATGTTATTGCAGCATTTCCTTTTACAGCAAACTGAAAAATTAAAGAGATAGTTCACTCAAAAATGAAAATTCTCACAGTATTTATTCACCCTCATGTGGTTTCAAACCTGTATGACTTTTTTGGTAACATGATTATATTCAAGATTATATTTTGGGGAAGTTGTGGCCTAATGGTTAGAGAGTCGGACTCCCAATCGAAAGGTTGTGAGTTTGAGTCCTGGGCCGGCAGGAATTGTGGGTGGGGGGAGTGCATGTACAGTTCTCTCTCCACCCTCAATACCACGACTTAGGTGCCCTTGAGCAAGGCATCGAACCCCCAACTGCTCCCCGGGCGCCGCAGCATAAATGGCTGCCCACTGCTCCGGGTGTGTGCTCACAGTGTGTGTGTGTGTTATCACTGCTCTGTGTGTGTGCACTTTGGATGGGTTAAACGCAGAGCACAAATTCCGAGTATGGGTCACCATACTTGGCTGAATGTCACTTCACTTTCACTTTTTCACTTTCACTTGAAGGATGTTAGTAACCAAACAGATTCGGTTTCCATTTACTTCTATTATATGGACACAATGGAAGTCAACATTTATATATATATATATATATATATATATATATATATATATATATATATATATATATCATATGTTCTGCAAAAGACAGAAATGCATACAGGTTTGGAATAACATGAGTAAGATTGAATTAGGGCAGAATTGTCACTTTTGGGTGCACTATCCCTTTAAATTTACACAGGGTACACACTGACCCTTACAACTGAAGAGATATCAGTCAAAAAATAAGTGTAGCCTTTCAGTAATCCTGGATCACTGTAACCATTTCCCATTAACTCTATCACAGCCGTGATAACTTGTTTACTAGATTAATATGACACAAAGTAGTGATAGCTAAATAATGTAGCCTACAATAAGCAAGAAAAAGATTGCTAGATTTACCCTGCTGAATTAAAGATGAACTACATTACTGAACTCTGTGAAATGGTCACCAATCCAAAATGGTCTGAAAAATTTACAACACATGAATAAATTATCAGTGATAAATTATATATATATATATATATATATATATATAAACATTTAGGTATAGGAAGAAAACAGGAGATAAGGGCGTCTCAGCAAAAGGAGAACTATTCAGTGACAGGATGAGACAATAATGTTAGTGTTGATTAATTTCGTTTAGAGCTTCTGTATTTGAACACAGATTTTAATGAGTTTACAGTAATAATATTTCAAAATAATCTACAAACGGCAGATCGTACGCTCCAGAGGACACATAAATATTCAATTCCCCTCTTAAGTTGAGTAAATATCCAAAGAAAATGACCGATGATCTGTGCAGAATAATCGCATGAATCATTTGTTTTTGAGAAACTCGGTTTCTTTCCCTTTGTCATTCCTCTCTCTCTCTCTCTCTCTCTCTCTCTCACACACAAACACACACACACACAGAGTATAGAGTCCTGCAGTTAGTTGTTCAACGTCAATCTCTTTAAGGGACGATAGCGCCATCATGTGTTGATCCAATACAAATATCAACACTCCATCGTATCCCCATATCAGGAGATCCTCAAACCATATAAGACATTTACATTAAAAGAGTCACTCAGTAAATACACTATGCACAATGAAATCAGAAATAATAAGTACATTATAAATCATTACAATTCAGAATATAAAACCTGCAGCATTAAACTGCGATATGTCAGAATTATGATCTGTTATATCAAATGTTATATTTGTGTGTGTGTGTGTGTGTGTGTGTGTGTGTGTGTGTGCGCGCGAGCCCTTCTAGCTGTTTGCGGTCTGCTAGCCCTGGCGGGGTCTCTCATGTCCCACTGTTTCAGCATCTGCTCTGTACAGCCCCATACGAGCGCTAAACTTTGGCAGACAGACCGCAGAGAGAGGGGCTCCTGGTCAGTGCTGAAACATGAAAATCACACAGATAGATTCATTTACCAATGACAGCTTTTGTCAGACTGCAGAGAGTGTCATTTTGTGTTATAATGTCGACTGTCGCTCTTTGTTATTCAGTGGCCCACTTCTTTGCTTTTAGCTCCATGTTTTGTCCTGTTTTCCATTCCGAGCTGTTTCTGTATTGTGGTTTAAAGCTGCATGGCTGGAGTCTGTGTCAGTTTAACTCAATTAGTGCAGGCAAAATTAAAGTTAGGAGGGGAATTTCCGTCTGTGTTCAAGCGACAATATGTCACCCTAATACAGATCATACACAGTGACCAGCAGATGAATTTTTGTTTTTTTCTTTAAAGATGAAATGTGAATGCCATTTTTTTTCTCATGTCAAAAGTAAAAAAGAAGTACACTTATGCAATAAGTACACAAATTGACTTATTATGGAAATAATACTGTAAAAGAATATACTTCAGTGTGAACTGAGACAGGAGACCTAATTGCATGTTATTTGTAAAATATATATATGCTTTTAAGATTTGAAGTGTGCATGCAATACAGTTATTTGCTCTTCTTTTTCATAAGTGTTCAATTATACAAGCTTATTATACAGAGACAGTTATAAGACATTGATGATAAATGCTGTGGCATCAAAACATTCATTGCTCTGAATGTTTGAACAGTCTTACTAGCATGACACAGCAATATTAGCTCAGTCAAGGAGCTCTGAAGAATATAGAATTAGTAGATTGTTAACTTGTGCAAGAACCCAGATAAATGTGCTGTTTAAAATCTGCAGTCTTATACATGGTGGCATTAAGTTTTTGTGAGCCAGTAATATGAGTCATAAATGACTCTGTAGACCAAGGAAAATGACATCATCATGATGCTGATTAGCTGATGGCATCACAGACTATCCTTTACTATGATGTAAAAACCAGGTGAAAGTTAAAAATATAAATCCATTTCATGCTTTTAAAAGCCATCCAAACCATTGAGGACTGTGTCACCTGCATGCTGTGTAGTGAAGGGTGTCTGTGTGTGCTACAGCAGCTTCTCATAGAACAACACCATCATGATCTGAGCAGCACAATCAGCATCAGTTTCTCTTACAAAAGACATTTTTCACATAATTAGAAATTCTGTAATATAATTTCGTTTTATACTTAATATATAAACTTAGCATATGTGGATGTTTTTTTTGTTTACATATTATTAAAATTATTGTTGCCATCATAATCTTTTATTAGAAAAAATTAAAATATTATTTAAAAAATCCACAAATATACTCTGCTTAGGAAGAGTTTGCTTTTTTTATTATTTATTCAGTTAATTTTATATTTCCGTTTGTCTGAAAGGGACAATCTTAAATTGTCAAACCTTATTCCTATGATTTTTTTGTACAGTACATAATTACTAATTCAATATGGACATTCACTGGAATTTCAATAATACAAGTTTATACTAAACTTCTTGAAGTGCCAGGACCTTGGGCACAAGACTAGAATCCCAACCTTGATACTTGAGATAGCACTGTGCAATTTCTTAACACTTTTCACTGTCCGATAAAGTGATTAAATTCTTCCATTTATACGTATTTCCAAATCACCTTTTTGAGAGAAACAGTCCATAAATTCTAATGACCCTGCAATCTCTTTTAACAGAGATTTTTTCAGTTGACTGGATCTATAATAGTCACTGTTTGCACAAAGCAATAAACGTAACTATAATTGAGCTGGTAAATGTGGTTATGATGACATACTAAGGGAAATCTCTGATAATGATACAGAATCGGTTATAAAGGGTCTGTTCACGCACCATGATGAGGGTCAGTAGGAGCATCATCATACCCAGCATCACATATAGATTTCCTATTAGACCCCAGGCCCACAGGGGGCCGAGAATGGGGCTAGACCCCCGACTGAAAGCTGCACACACACACACAAAACACAACACACAGTCTTTAGAATCAGCACATAGTTTTTGAATATTTAAACAGTGACAACATGTTGTGACATCTATACGAACATGAGTGTTACATGTTTTCTCAAAATCTCATCTATCTTTTGCTTCTGTCTATTTTTGTATTCTCCATATCGTTTATCACCTTGTGTTTCCTCAGCTGTAACCTTAGAAAAGAGGGACACACTGCGACGAAAGGAAGTCCCAGTAACTGCAGGAAGTAACTGCAGGATGGAAGGATGGAAAAAAATGTTGGGGAGTGCATAGATGGATGAATGGATGAAAAGCATGGATAGATGGAAGATGGACATTTATATCGAGGCATGAATGGATGGACAGATGGATGCATATATAGATGTATGGATGGATGGAGAGATACATTTATAGATAGATAGATAGATAGATAGATAGATAGATAGATAGATAGATAGATAGATAGATAGATAGATAGATAGATAGATAGATAGATAGAAAGACAGACAGAGAGACAGACAGAGAGACAAATAGACAGACAGAGAGACAAATAGACAGACAGAGAGACAGACAGACAGAGAGACAGATAGACAGACAGAGAGACAAATAGACAGACAGAGAGACAAATAGACAGACAGAGAGACAGACAGACAGACAGAGACAGACAGACAGAGAGACAGATAGACAGACAGAGAGACAAATAGACAGACAGACAGAGAGACAGATAGATAGATAGATAGATAGATAGATAGATAGATAGATAGATAGATAGATAGATAGATAGATAGATAGATAGATAGATAGATAGATAGATAGATAGATAGATAGATAGAAAGACAGACAGAGAGACAGACAGAGAGACAAATAGACAGACAGAGAGACAAATAGACAGACAGAGAGACAGACAGACAGAGAGACAGATAGACAGACAGAGAGACAAATAGACAGACAGAGAGACAAATAGACAGACAGAGAGACAGACAGACAGACAGAGACAGACAGACAGAGAGACAGATAGACAGACAGAGAGACAAATAGACAGACAGACAGAGAGACAGATAGATAGATAGATAGATAGATAGATAGATAGATAGATAGATAGATAGATAGATAGATAGATAGATAGATAGATAGATAGATAGATAGATAGATAGATAAACTAATAATGCATATCATTGAGTTGGCACCACACTGAGCAGACATATTGTGTCTGTCCATGCCCAGGTGTATGCCAGTTTCTCTGGACGTCTGCCACACACACACACACACACACACACACACACACACACCCTGTGGATTGGCCAGTAAGATGAGGCACCAGACACAAGCCATGCTGCAGATGATCAGCCCCAGTGCCAGCACCACCAGCACACGGCTCAGCCAGCGCACCAGGAAGAAACCTGCAATTACCTCCACCCCACACACACTGTTCCCCAGCTCACCGAAGCCAAAGCACTTCTGCGTCAGAGGGGTCACCATGGTCTGGAGACGAGAGAACACAGACATCAACCATTCAGAACACCATAGCAACAAGCTTAAAACAACTAATAGCAAATCTTACATGTGTAAAAATCACTCACATGCTTCTGGCAGTGTAAAGTAAATGCAAAATTATAATGTGTCTGACATGTGATTTTTCGCATAGAAATTTGATTTAGTGTGAAAGAATAAAAGATAATGAAAAGGAAGATTATGAACTCTATAACCAGTTTGTCATGTATCTAGGTCAGGCAACCGGGAAGGTAAATGTGTGTCAATTTCAAATACCTGATTATATTAAATCAAAGCTTAGATTAGATTACATTAAATACATTTTTGTTCCTTCTACTGTTATCCTTAATCAATCATAATTGGACAGACACTATTTAGTAGCTCAGATGAATTTAGGACAGTGTTGGGGGTCTGGAGACTGGCTTTCAGAAGCATTGTGCCCATTCAGAGCACATACTGTGTGTAACTTCATCATTAAAGTAGTATTATTATTATACTTATTTAAACTACCTTATAGAACAAGTGATACACGTTTATTGATTGTTTTATTATTTTTTAAAAGATATTAGCTTCAGACTTCTGCTTTAAATACTCCCAAATATTGGCCACATAGTAAGTGATTTTTTTGATTACTGTTATTATTAAATGAAGTACAAGTCAAAATAATTGTATAATTTTATATTTTACACATTTTAGGAAGTTGTATGTTGAGCATGATGTTAACAGCATGTTTTAACATGTTGCTAGGCTAGCACATTTTGATGTTAACATTTAAGCATGTTGCTTACATTCTTTTAGTGTGTTTAACATGTTAATACACTGCTGTCATATTTAAACATGTTGCTAGTAGATTTTAGCATTTTGTTGCTCACATATTACTAACACATTTAAGCACATGTTTTACACATTACTAGCATCTTCTAGCATGTTTTAACATGTTGCCACTATGTTGCTATATTTTAATGTTACTTCCATCTGTTTTAGCATTTATTTTTAGCATAAGTTGCTAATAAGTGTTTTTATCTCCTATTATCATCTGACAACAAGGCACTGCCACTGGTGCTACCTTGAAAAAAGTAGATGCATGATGCTCCTGATGAATTTCACCGCAAATGCTGTCTGACTGAAGAGAGTGATGAACTGAGCGGTGAGGAGAACCACCACCTCCTCCCCTCAGAAACTCTACAGAGAGAGAGAGAGAACGCTATAGATCTCAGGCATTTCAAAGCTGCCAAGACAGGATTGAATATAATGGAGATATCTACCATGCACATACACGCACAGACAAACTGCAATCGTAGAGCAAAGACAGAATGAGCTGATCGATGAAGCTTTTTCAGGCCACTACTCTCTCAGATTAGCACCTCGGATACAACAAAGAAGGAATCAATGCCACACCAACTTAAAATTCTCTGCCAAAAAATAAAGACAGCACTTTTGTCATTTGATAATAAACACTGGGCTTCACCTTGACTGGCACTGAAGATTTCAAAGGGGTCAGATGTGTCTAGAGAGGGGGAATCTGGAGGAGAAGGTGAGAGTACAGATGAGAGTTCTTGGTCTGGGTGTGTTCTGGACCGGCCGAGCCGTATGAGTCCTCTGCTGCAGCCCCGTTTTCATCTCCCAGACTCACGAGGGCATTATCTTCTTCATCTCTGACCTCTCTGATGGGCATGTACTGCACAGAAGGAGTCCAGTGGTGGGATGTCCCGGTACAGGACCATTAATGCAAACTTTATAAGCACCCACATCCCACATATGAGGAGCTGGGTCAAAAAGAGCACAAGGCCAGCAAGACTGAAATAAACAGGCCAGCTTACATAAAAGGGCTTAAAAATTACAAACAAATAAATAAATAAATGGTTAATCTAAGAACATGTCATGTCATCATTTCCAGTGCTTTTTATATATTTTATTTAATATTATTGAATTTAATTGAGCTTAGTGTAGTCTCATTAGTTAACATTAGCTAATGCATTAACTCACATTAACTTAGTAATATATTGTTTTTAATCTTTGTTACCATACTTAGCTAATAAAACAACTTTTCATTGTTAGCTCATGTTTGCCAAGGTCCATTAAATCATATTTAACGTTTGATTAATGTTTTAATAAATGTTGAATTTAACATTATAATTAAGATTACTAAATGCTTTAGGAGTATTTTATAGAATTTCAATTTTAAATTGACCTTATTGTAATGTGTTACAATTTTATATTATTTCATTTTTATTTTCATTATTATTATTAATAATTTAGTTTTTGCAATCAGCAAAGTAATTGGCTTAAATTATATATTATTATATGTTGTGCATTGCATAAATGAGAATGATTCTTATGTTTTTTTTTTGTATCACAGTAAATTTAAAGATAAGAGTAGAAGAAAAAAAAATGTTTTTTTGGAGTGAAATATCAGTTGGAGTGTCGGACATGTCTCTGTTATTTGATATAATAATACAAACTCTACTTATGATCTGAATCATGTCTGTTACATTTGAAAACATCCAAAATGTGCAGTGTTACCACGCTGTGTCAATCGTGTGCAACATAATGTGTTCAAGTAAATTAATAAGAAATGAGCCAAAACAGACCCAGGTGAGGTGTACTTATTTACCACAAATGGACCCAGTTTGAAATCACACAATCTTAGAAAGATATTGAAAGCAGAACCTCAAAGTAAAAATGCACAGTGTCTAAATATATCATGGAAGAAAGAACTTTTGCCACTTATGTAGATCACTATCTCACCGATCAGAAGTGACGGCATGCCATGACAGCTGCAAATACTCTTGCTCGCTCATCAGGGAGAGTAGTACGTGTGAAGAACCCAAAAAATGAGAAACCAGCTCCTGTTCCAATACCTGATGGAAGAATGATGTAGTTTATATGTGGTCTACTCTGCATTCAAAGAAATATAAATAGTTTAACTTTTTTTAAATATATAAAATAAAATGGAATTTGTATGTTGTGTACAGAAAACAAATACAGTTTTATTAGGACTTGTAGGAACCCTCCACCTCCCCCAGCTCCACCTGTCTGCTACTGGAATTATGTATAGCTATTCATGTAGTATCTGCATATCTTAAACACACACATGGACAAACGTATTGTGACATACCTCTTTATCACTGAATTCAAGTGTTTTAATCTAACCTATTTCCACTTTTATAAAAAATCAAGCAGCTAGCCATGTAGTCTGCTGTGAATTTTAGCATTGATACTATGGAAGGTTGCCATCTTTGCAATAAGTCAGTTCATGAAACTTTTCCCTGCTACAAAAACTTCTCTTTTGACTTGGCCTATGTGCTACTCAACTTCAGCACATATATGGGCAACATTTGTGTAAGTGCAACCACTCAAGCTAATTAAGTTTGGTTTTAGAGTTTCCAAAGTCTTCATATGTTTTAACACAATTTTGTTCCATACCATACAAATAAGTGACTTTAAGTAATGGTGTTCAATAGGGGTTGAATATAACTAAAAAATAAAAAATTGTATAACTCAAAATTATTACATTATATATTGACATTACCACTTTTAATAAGATACCAAACTATGCAATGCAATCTTTTGTAAAACGCTTACATTTGTAAATTAATACAGTCTCTTGGGGTTGAATACTTTTGACCACAATTGTGTGTGTGTATATATATTTTATATTTTTATATATTTTATGCACTGAATTATACATAATAGATTCATACATCTAAACAAGTTCTTGTGTCTGGTCAGGATGATTCAACACTGCAGTAATTACAATCTAATGAGAATCATCAGTCAAACAACAGATCTCTCTGTTAGTATCTGTTTGATGTCTCAAATTAGATTAATGTTGATGGTTTGCACCACAGGAGCAGAGAAGTTCACAAACAAACAAAACTCATTAAGACTAATAGAACAGTGCAACTTTAAAATATACTCATCACCTGAAACAAGATGGCTGGACAGAAGAAGCCATTTTGAAAATACCCATGAAATACATGAAGTTTCCTACTGTATAAGACAAGTATGTTGCACAGCTGCACAAGAACAAGGGATATCTGATCTCTTTCAAAACCCACATCACATTATACATCTCCATTCTACAGCACTGAGCCACAATTTCAAACACATTGGAGAAGAGGATGATGTTCTTTGTAGTTCTGGTCTTGTCTTACCAGTGACCAACCATTGGACCAGACTCCAGCCCACTGAAGCTGAACGCAGACAGACCCAAGCCAAGAAAATAAGGTGGTGCCT
The DNA here is from genome assembly GCF_963082965.1 of Carassius carassius. Lineage (NCBI taxonomy): Eukaryota > Metazoa > Chordata > Actinopteri > Cypriniformes > Cyprinidae > Carassius > Carassius carassius. The sequence continues at coordinate 27,239,946 of NC_081774.1, forward strand.
CTAATAACTGCAGATATCACCATATAACGGGCAGAATGACAGCTGGGAGAGAGAGAAGACAATTTAAACAGAAGATGTGCAAAATACAATCAATACATTCACCATTTACACATTAATACAGTTTAAGGCTTTCTTGAGGATATTAAGCACTATCGATTCAAACAAGCAATCTTGCTGCATGGATTTTTTTTTGTATTAGGGAGAAAAGAAAAGATCAAATATACCATATTTACTTATTTACTTACCATATTTCACGCCACTCAAAAGAAATATCAATCCAATAGTCAGAAAAGACAGTTTTCTTTTTTGTCTGTAATCCATCATAGTGTTTCTTTAGGTTATTTTTTCAGCACTTGATCATTCTTCTTCCTCATGGTCCAACTATTTTAATGAGAGGGATGATGTTCTCCATTACTGGCTCTGGTATGTAACCTCGTCTTATTTTAGGCTATATCTCTTTTTTTGTTGGTCATCGCAAATTAATTTTATTCAGAAAAAGAAAAACTTAAAACCATGTGGTGCTGGTGAGTTTAGGAAAGACTAGAGGAAATTCAGTTTCAGTATTCAAATTCAGTAGATGATTTTACACAAACACGCTGTTGTTGTTCAGTGGATCCCTTGATCATTCAGGTCGAAGATAAATGCCATATAACTGACCTCCTCACTGATGCAGCATTGAAGATAAACGGGGCTCAGACACTTCCAGGAGTCACTGTACACAGAACAAGCACCAGAGATCTAGCTGGTATCCATTATTTATCGTCTTCAGGTGATATGGGCTATAATTCTACTCCCTTAAAGCTGTGTCTTCACTTCTTTGAATTGAAATTAGAGAAATTCAGCTAATTACTTACTGACAATGATATATATTTATGCAGGTTGGCATTTCATAATAACTTCATTAATTAGTCATTAAGAGACATTAGCTTAGTTTTTATAATTGTACCACGAACAAAACGTAATATGGCATTGCAATGAATTTTTGACACATGGAGGTTTGTATTATCATATCATGGTAATCACATCAAAGTACCATGATTTTACCATCTGCTACCATCAGTGTACCTCTTTATAAGGGACATTAGAAATGGAATAATAGTTTGATTTCTATATTTAATTAATATATTTGTTTTTGAATGTATCTTCCCTTGTGAAAAATGAGTGTGCTTACTTGCATTAAATGTGCACTTATAGTGCACTTATAAGTGTATTGTTAAAAAGACTGTATATTTACACTACAGATTATAATATTTATTAAATAAAAGGCTACTTAAAGAGGCTATGCTTGAATACATGACTGTTTTTTGCTTTAGAGAAGTACACTTTTTTGTTTAATAAGTTCAAACTTATATTTTATTATTTTATTACATGTATTTGCTCATTTATTTAAATGTACTAAATGTATCTTTCTGAAATGTTTAACTACAAATATATTTAAATTCATGACATACTGTACAAGATTCAACAGAAATTAAAGCATAAGCATATTTTAGTTTACCATAAATTCTTGTCAGTACATTTGACAGTACACTTAGGAAATTATTAAGTAATTATTAAATTAAATACAAAGATATGCTGATATGCTGATATCACTTTTGTTATTGTTGTTGTTTTTGTTGTCTATAGCAAACTAACAGCCAACTAGTAATACCTTATAGTTACTGCCTAATTAGTAATGCCAGAACAGCTTATACTTAATATGTTTTCTTTAGACATAAGCCAAAATGTTACAAAAACGTAGGTCAATATATTAATATTTTGACATTTTACAACTTAATTTCACTATAAACTAAATCTTATTAGACCAATATAAAAATTAACTTTAAGTAAATGAGAGTTATTTCACTTATTTTCAGGAAGACAAATCAGAAAAGCTAAATCAAACACATATTAGCACCTAAAAAAAAAACGTTTATATTATTTTCTATAAGCTGCAATACTTACAGCCCAGCTGCTGATCAGGTGCACAGTGTTGTTCCAACAAATTGTTTACCTTTTCATATAAAGTGAATCATTCATTAATAATTAACATTATGTTGGATAAAAACTAATTTATTATTGATACACTGTTGTTCTCATAAAGCTAAAACTCCTAGTCTTGTCATTCAGTGTAGTGGATCGTTTAGTCAGTCTTGGTTAATAGCTACATAAAGCTATCATGCATAGAAGAACACACGTTTTGAGGTAAGATTTGAAACTTACATCATTTTAGAATCTGTGTTACAGGACAGTAAAGATAAATCCATGAGGGTTGGGAGTACACTTTTACACAGTTTTTTTTTTTGCTCTTGGTGTTGTTTTATATGTATTTTTGGTATGGGGGGGGGGGTGTTCATTTACTTCATTCTTTTGTAGTTTATATGTGAAAATAGAAAAAAAAATTCAGGAGTCCCATAGGATGTAATTATGGTCTGGCTGCAGGGGTTCCTATAGAAACCCTCTGTGGCATCCCTGTTCCGGCAAAGGAAAGATATTCCGCTGATCTCATCTGGATGAGAAGAAAACAATCCCTTAAGAGCACTCTGTTGTGCACTACATGTCTGACGGCTATGCAGCATGCTGCTTCAGTGTCTGGATGTATACTACATTGACCTTGTCAAAGTGGGGTCAGTGTTGTGTTAATTTAGTGCTGGAACCCAGTTAAGGGTTACTTAGTAAGACAGAAATGTTGCTGAATCAGTCCCCGCGGGGGTCTTTCAGTGTTCCTGTTAACATCACCCTGCAGGGCGCGCGGCGACGATACATGCGGTACGTAAAGAGATCACATCCACTGCCTCAGTCTTCATGACGCTATGAGATACCAATGTACTGTATTAAGCATTGAGTTATTCCAAATATATAGTAACTGGCAGTCCATCATCTATTTCATCTCCACTACTGTTTTATATCTAACCTTATATTAACTTAAAATCATGAAGAGATTAAATTTGCATAATTTATTCACTCCCATGTTGTTCCAACCTGTGAAAAAGTGCTTAACTGTATTAAAAGTAATTGATTAATTGTCGTGTACTTAAAATCTTTAAAGTGTATTTTAAAAAAACTGTACAGTAGTGTGTTATCTGATGCTACATTAAAGGTTTATAGTTTAAATACAGACTAAATATACTAAATTGATATATTTAGATACAGGATATACTGTACAAGTTATTTAAATTGCATTTAATATAATACATTTTCATTTAATTGTAAAAACATGCAAGTGACTGTCCAAAAGCTTAACATTAAGTTTACACTTAATTATATTCTTTCCATAATAAGTATTCTTTAAGTAACCCCCCACCCAAGTCATAAGTCATACAATATAAATAACAATGCAAAATGTATATAGATGTTTATATGCATATAAACTCCTTTGAGTTGCTTTTGAAAGTTTGAACAGCTTTTATGGTTTTATTGGTTTATGTTGTAGTTTTTTTAGCTTTAGGTTGCCATGAATTTCTGATGATTCTTCAGAATTTCTCCTTTTGTATTTCATGGACAAATAACCACATATGAAGTTATGTAACGTAAAGTTATGTTTGTTTGTTTTTAGGGATGTCATTCAGGAAAATGGAGGCAAGTGGAAGAACGCGGGGGAGATGAAGTGCAACGAGAAAGCCAGAGCTCAAATCCCAGAGTCCAGTGTAGGAGAAGACAGAGCCGTTCTCTTGGGCTTCACCATGATGACCTTCTCCATCCTCACCTACTTTCTGGTGGGAATCGTGATGGTGAAACCAAGTCTCTACAGGTTAGTTTCAGTGCTTCAGGTAGACAAGACTGCTTATTAATAGAATAGGATCCTTTCATATAGTCATTTTCTTTTTGCCGAACATCAGTTGCTAATATCAACACAATGAATTATGATGACCTTAAATAAATATGAAATAATTTGTGTGCCAACACCCAGTGAGCATGTCTTTTTTTCTGAAAGTAATGAAAATTCACCACAGTTTTTTATTTCTTTTTATTTCCACCATATCTCAAGTTATGTGTTTTATACAGCATTCTGTGATTAAAAATCCATATTAAACATTTTTTAACTCTAAATTAGAAAAGACATAGAATACCTTGTGTGATGTATAGTTTTCAGCTAAGAACTATTTAATCTTAAAGGAGCATTGCGTAGGTTCTGAAATTTCTAACCATTACTGACACCAGTGGCCGTTAGAGGAACTGCAGCCAGTCTCATGCTCGTTCTCAGTGCGCACGCTCTTTTTTTTTTTTTTTTTTTTTTACTTACGAGGAGTGTCTGTGGGTGTCTGAATTGTACTGGAGGCTGGTCGCTTCTTTCCATCTGCAGAGTCCATTTGAAAACACTATTGCCGCTGCTTACTATAATGGCTGGCGTGCCGTACGGTTGTAAGCCCAAGTAGACGAGAACGCGCATGACGTCACATTTTGTGAATTTTCGCGCCAATTCGGGCCCGACTCCTCAATGTTCCTAACTGACACTGTTGTGCTCTAAAAAAATATTTTTGAAAATTTGTTTTATAGCATAGCCATACTTTTGAAAATGTTTACATTGTAAGCCTTCACATCATTTGTTTAATGTTTGTGTTTGTAACAGTGACTGGAAACCTAAGAACTGCACCCTGGTGAATATTGATTTGGTAGATGAAGTGATGGATTGCCGTGGCATTGATGGCTTTAAATGCCTGCGTGTTCTGGTGAACAGCACCCCTGAAAAAACACTCCGACTTTACCATGATGAAGACACTGTCAAATACAAGCCAAAGGTACTTGACAATTTAATCACCCTGTCATTCGTTCTTCTGGTTTTATAGACTATGATTATGCTGCCAAGCTCCAAAAAAAAAGGACAATAAAGGCACACACAGACTGCAACTTCAAATTAGATTTGACGTTGGTGCTTTTATTTATTAATACATTTTAATTTAAGAGTTTTATTTCGGTTTGCTCCTTACTACACAAATATAAAAAGACAAAATTAACATTTTGTGAAATAATAATTTAGCATAATTGTACAATTAACGTGCAATTTGCATCTTAAAAGTCAAACAATCCTACATTAACTATGAACTATTTATTTTATCTTTATCTGTCTCTATGTATTTGAACTTCTTATTTTATGCATGGTCACAATGAATAATTATATGATGATGGTGATGATGATGAAAAATGACCAATTCATTAACTTAGATAATTCATCAGTATTTTGAAATCAATTTTGAATAACTGAAATTTTGAACATGATCAAAATTGTATAATCATGCATGGCAACTATGTATCATAAATGACAAAGAAGCTCAACATTTCAAATGGCTTTTTAAAAAGTTCTGAATCATCGTTACTGGAGTATCACAAAAAACATTTTTAGCAATAATTTTATGTTGCATTGACACTACTGATATTAAAAATTGTGGCAATTTTTTATTTAAATGAAAAGAAAACTGTTAAATATAATACTCATTTTGACATTTCAGTGAGTCAAAAACACTGTATTTTACAACAAATCTTTTTTTGCCTCTTTTATGTATTTATTTATTATGTATTTATTTTTATTTATTTTCATTTGTAATTTTTTTTTTTCATGACAAAAAATAAGGAGTGGAGATGCGTTAAAAATGAAAAATTATGTCTATTATTTAAAGATTATAATCTGTTCCAAGTAGCAGACTAAAAAAATGTATATATATATATATATATATATATATATATATATATATATATAGTTCAATTTTTTCATTAATGCTTGGCATAATCTTTCCCTCAGTGCTTCTACATTCCGAAATGCCAACGAAACAAGACTGATCAAGAGGCTGAGGCCAATAACATCACAAATGGGTTAAAGCACATGGAGAATGGGGAGAATATCACATGCTATCTCAGTGCTGCAAACCCAAATGACGCCATCTTTAGGAGGAAATACACTGTTCAAATGGCCTTGTACTACCTGCTGTGGCCCAGCCTCATGTTGTTCGGTGGAATCCTGCTGGTGGGGCTGGTGAAGCTCAACCAGCATCTTGCTTTCCTCTGCACTGAGATCAGAAGAGAGGAGTTACTAGGCAAGCAGAGTAAAGTGACGGAGGGAAGGATCTACAGGCTCTTAAGATGGAGGCCTGGAGGGCCCACGGAACAGCACGACCCAGTTAGATAGAAAATAGTAGAATGTGCCCCTACTGCAGTGGGCGGGTTAGTATTCATAATGACTTTATTCAGTGTATTATGATGTTAACATTAGTGCCTTACACCCTGTGGCCATAGCTTTTTATAACATTGTGATTGTTCATTATAATCAAATTCAAGAGGTTATATATTTGCAGTTAAGAGGGTCATTTTAATGAGCTGAATGTATAGGAGTTTGTTTCATCATTGGAACTGATTTTAATCATTTTAGCATTAAAGTGAATGGGTGCCATCAGAATGAGAGCCAGTTGATAAAAACATCACATTAATCCAAAAGTAATCCACACCACATTGCATGTAAATGGGTTTTGAATTAATTAAAGTCAAATTATTATTATTTAAAAAAAAAGCTTGTATGAAACAATTCAATAATAAAAAACTGCTTAATATATTAATAATTCCCATTCAATGAGATATGACATCTAAAAAGAACATTAGTCATATTCTTCAGTGAACTAAACATTAACAAATGTCAAATAATGTATATATTTGAAAAAATATTATAATAATTAATCAGTCATTACTTTTTTATTCATTAATTTCTCCCATTTAAACGATTGTTTATTCAAATGAAAAAATATGAAAAGAACATATTTAATAATAATAATACTTCCCAAGGCTTATAAAAGATTAGAAATAGTGTCAGAAGGTTAGATTTTAGATTGTATTGCACAATGACTCTGTATATTGTATCACACACATTAATAATGCCCTTCTACAAACAGCACTAACTCCATCTGGAGTAGAGCAGCACTTCAGAGAAATGAGTTGTGGTTATGATATAGCTTAGGCATGGAAGACTAACATATCAGTTTCCAGTCAATCCTTGAACAGCAAGAGGCCAAAAAAAATAAAAATTGAAGAAGAAATTAAAGCTCCTTCATTCCCTTCACGAAGCCTGTCAATCACTGTGTCCCTTTCACTTTGGGGCTTTGCCAATTTGTTCACACAGTATGGAAAGGTACTGAGCGATCTTGACCATGAGTATGATGAGGGTTCCTCCAGATAACATGCAACTCTTTTTAATAATATCTTCTTTTTTTTTTCAAGCTTCCACTTGATCATAATAATAATGACAATTGTATTTCTAAGAGATTGCTCAGGAGTTTTCAGGATTCTGTTTGTGATTTAATCATTTTTGCTAACTTTTAACATTTTGTAATGTCAATCACTCTACAACCCTGCCCTCCAAAGGCTTGTTAGCCAATCCAACGTCTACACATCTTAAAATACAAAACGACAGAGAGTGAGCATTTCTGAATGTCTAGTTTTTGGATTTGCTTCAATTCCTTATTTTCGCATCTGCATCTCTGATGTTATGGGGTTGCATGAGTGCGTATGGCATGGGCAGCTTACACATCTGGAAAGGCACCATCAAGGCTGAAAGGTACATCCAAGTTCTAGAACAACATTTGCTCTGATCCAGTCGTCGTCTCTTTCAGGGAAGACCTTGCATTTTCCAACATGACAATGCCAGACCACATACTGCATCAATTACAACATCATGACTGCGTAGAAGAAGGATCCGGGTACTGAAATGGCCAGCCTGCAGTCCAGATTTTTCACCCATAGAAAACATTAGATGCATCATAAAGAGGAAGATGCGACAAAGAAGACCTAAGACAGTTGAGCAACTAGAAGCCTCTATTAGACAAGAATGGGACAATATTCCTATTCCTAAACTTGAGCAACTTCCCAAGACGTCCCCAGTCCCCAGACCTTTGCAGACTGTTATAAAAAGAAGAAGGGATGCCACACAGTGGTGAACATGGCCTTGTCCCAACTATTTTGAGATGTGTTGATGCCATGAAATTTAAAATCAACTTATTTATCCCTTAAAATGATATATTTTCTCAGTTTAAATATTTGATATGTCATCTATGTTGTATTCTGAATAAAATATTGAAATTTGAAACTTCCACATCACTGCATTCTGTTTTTATTCACAATTTGTACAGTGTCCTAACTTTTTTTGGAATCGGGTTTGTAGTTATTGTTTTAGTTCACAGCTTGAAATTATTAAAGCAGTACTGACATAACACTTCCTGTCTGCATAAGTACGCACCATGGTGATACAGATCACAAAGTACATCATGACCGAGATGAACACCATTCCCAACCCCAGCAGAATGGCTCTGTCCTCCCAAGCCCTCTGCGCCGTTTCTGTCCTTCTTTTTTTTTTCACCTTCATTTCCCCAGAATTTTTTATAAATCACCCTGGGAAAAGAAGTCCAAACTGTGAAATAGTTTAGAATTTATAAAATGTATATACAGTAGTTCCAGTCCTGGGTGCTGATTGGCCACAGATGACAATCACCCAAATGAAAGTTAAGGTACATAGAAATATTGTTCAGTTTTGTTGTGTGACTCCTCTTCACAAAGAACATCTTGTCTGATACCTGTCAGTGAGATCTGGAAGACCTAAAAACAGAGAAATCATTGGATAACGACACACAAACATTTTACATTCTGTCACACCGAACACTGAACTTATGGTAAAAGGCATTTGAATATTACATTTTCTAAAAATGTACATATTGAAAACGATTTGAGATTATAAATATTTCATTCATACCATCATACAACTCTCTGACTCGCTCACAGTTTAACACATTGTTTGTACAGAAGCCAGTAGTATTGATTTTACAATAGACTGGTTTTACTATGTAAAGAATATATTAACTACTGATAACTACTGCATAAATCAGTAAGGAAAGATGGTCCATAACTCCGTAAGTGCAGTTTCTGAATAAATCTGAGAGGAAATGGCCTTAAGAAAGCTTGAGGGGCAGACTGAGCAATGCCTTAGCAATATCAAGTGGTTTGTTTGAGTATGTCTTCTTCCATTAAAATCTCAATTAAGTTCGGAAACAAAATCCTTTTTAAATAAATATTTCTCAAATCCCTTTTAACATTGACTTTAGACAAACTAGAGTTTCTGGATTTTCAAGTATGTCATGTCCAGCCTAATTGGAAATTATTTGGAACAGGATGCAGATTTATATTTGAATCTACATGCATATATTCAGCATCCTGTGAGATTTGGCCTATTCCACTCAACTTAATTCTTAAATATAAATTTTGTCCATTCTTGGTCATTTTCTAAACGTATCAACTCAAACTATTAGCACTATCACAACATACAGTGCTCAAACATGGTTAGCATGTTTAAAAGTGCTCCCAAACATTTTTTTAGGGGTGGCCCATGAATATTAAAATCAAGTCTATTCATATTCAAACAAAGCTTGAGCACTCTTATTTGCAGCTAAGAAGAGCAGGTCAAAAGAGGCCAGCAATAGTGTTGACGGCTGATAGAGCCCCACTTTCAAGATTGCCTTGTTATTACTCAGAGCATCAGGGCATGAAGAGAATTACATTACTATTACAAGTACACACTCACGTTTACATGCTGTATCGGCAATGTCAACTATTTCTTAAGCGGGACATGCTTTTGCTAAATGCAGAACCATGCCAAACATAAAGCATTCTAGAGTAAATGCGTTATTGATTCACTGACCCTGGTTTGGAAAATAGCCCAAATCCTTATCCCTGAAACAAGGAGAAGGAGTCTAATTTGGCAAAAAATGCTAAAGCTCTTTCCTTTTGTCCAATGTCATATGATTTTTAAGTAACGAGATGACTGAAAGCACTTATATTTTTATTTTTATTTTTAAGCACTCATATCAGTTCCTGCTGAGAATGAAAAGGCCTTTTTTATCACAACTAATCGATAAAGGTTCTTAGTTGATTGAAACCGTCTCAAAACGTTGCATCCATTTTATAAATGGATTTTAAAATCAATGCACACAAAGTCCTGTATTCTTTGGAATTCACAAATAAAATCTGTTTTTCATTCACGTCAACAGACAACGGCTTAGTGGCTTTCTATTACATTTTTCTATGTCTCACTTGACTTGGCTTTGTAGAGCAGTCACGTTTAACTCCAGGACAACTTGGATCAAAGGAAGTACATGAGTGACAATGTATTTCGGAAACATTTTCCCTTCACGAAATGTGCTCTGCTATCCTCTGAGTGCTTATAAGAAGGCATAGTATCATTTAAACCCAACATGCATGCTCTGTCTTACTAATCAATATTTTTAATCCAAAGCTTCCGTTGCAAGGCCAAGGTCTCTATACATACCTTTATTGATAGATTTGAGCCAAAGTACAGCAATGAAATTTCAAGAAAGCATGTTGGGTCAATAACCGTCAGCCTTCTCTTGCTCTTCTTGAGACCTGTAAGGGTTTTTAAAATACCCGATAATGCTGCTGGCAGATTTGTGGCTTTGTGGGCCGTGTGCCAGTGTGTGAAACTGTGTAGGGCAGCAATTTCCTGCCAAATGATGTGCAGAATGAGTCCTTCTTAGCCTGCCCGACACCCTGACCTCGCCCCTTTGAAGCATGGAGGTGAAGAACTGAACAGAAATAACCATGTGCCACTTTTCGTCAAAGCCCTGTCATTGAGCTTACATGGATGATTAATGGTGTTTACTAAAGCAAGCATCACCACTATGATTACTCATACTTAGGATTAGTGATTTGATACCCTAAACCTAAGGGCAGAAACATAAAGCATTTTTACACTGTAAAACCGAACGATTCTGAGCATGCTAAGGGAACGGTTCCAGTTGCATTTCTATTTGGACATGGTCAAACTCCCTTTCAAGGCAATTTAGTTCCTGAATGGGGAAATACAAAAATCTAAATGTGCTAAAAAAAAATATCTCTCAAATAACACCTAAAAGTTTTATACCTTAGCATATAACGCAACAAAGAGCAGAGGCTGAGCACAAGTTTCACTAAGGACAAGGCGGTTTTGTCAAGGCAATTGTCATAACAGCTAAACTGAAAGGGAACACTGACTGTAAGAAAAAAATGAGATTACGGCACGATTACAAACTGCTCTCTGCCTGAAATTCTCAGCACAGTTAGCTCTCCTCCTATAAATTTTGCATCTGAAAGGAAAACTCCTACAAATGCATGTACTATAAGATCTTTTGCATATGCAAGGTTAATAAATACACCATTTTTACCCCACTTTACACACTGATTTTGCAATCACTTGCTAAGCGTATGATGGGTGCAAACTCAAGATTTCTTTTGATTCCATCCAGTTGGAGGATCTGAAACTTTATCTGAAAATCTGAAATTTTAGTTGATTTAAGAACTACAGTGTGTTCAGCTTCATCGCTGGGAGATGCATGTTACTGAATGAAACCAATTAAAAGTCTGTAAGTGTCTGATCTTCAGTCGTTCAGTGGATGATGCCCAGTTTTTCCTCTGTAGCCATTTACAAAGTCTGCAAATGTTTGATGCCTACTGTTTTCAAATCTGTTTAGATTCGAAAAGTTGAGTAGTTCAGCTGTTCACTTTCTATTAAAAAAGAAAGATGGTGGACTTATGCCTATAAAAAGCCAGACGTTCTTTTGCCTTATGCTGGAAAAATGGCGGATCATAAAAGCATACTGGCAAATATTAAAAACAATGCAACAACACATAGCAACTTTACAGAATGCCTAAGCAACCATATAACAATATAGCTACTAAAAAACCAACCACTGATGACAATTAAACAAACAAGCAAGCACCACTAGATTGTGGCTACACATCGAATAAAAAAATACATTATGTTGAAGATAAATATAAACCTAAGAAATATTCAGTGGCAATGACAGCAAGCCCTTCAGTGAAGGATCACACATGTCAAACATGGCTTTATTCTAACCTCCGTAAGACAGCAGGGTTTCTTTGCCGACTAAAATTCTCTACATATCTGAAAGATGACAGATATATCATTTTGTCCCAAGGGCAAACTGATGAGAAGAAGCCAGAACTGCTGTGCAAGAAGGCACACTCTTTTATCTCAGTGCAGTCTGTCCATGTGAATGCACATAGGGATGATAATTGGACTTTTTGATGGACTCTTTTAAATTCTGAAATCCATTTAACACTTTTCACACTTCGTCGCAAAGGGAATGGAGTCAAATCCTTTCATTTTCCTTTTTTTTCTGCAAAGAGCGCATGTCTCAAAATGATGCTATCTTTGACTTCAACTTCATCTCAGTATACTCTGCTGAGGCTGACTAGTTCTGTTTTGGGGAAAAGTACTAAATCCACATTATTTTCAAGATTCCATAAAACTTAGAACTCCCAAATCTTTTATTTTACAACCAGACCAGTCACACACCCTTGTGTGATTTACAGTGTGTTGAGCAGATGCTTAGCGGTGGACATTTACACCTGCTGTTGGCAATCGTTTTTCAGCTTCTTCTCTTCATGTGCCCATTCAACCCTCTATATAATGTTCCAGGTAGTATTTTCTGCGTAGTGTTGGATTATTATAGCATTAAGTGTTCAGAGGAGTTGAAAGATCTTTAAAAAGTCCTGTCTCATCATCACAACATTCAAAACACAGACATGTCAGTTGGTCTTGTAAATATACTGTGGCCTCACAACATGTTTGTTGGCTTCAGTTTGTTTCCCGTGCTCTCCACCGAAGGTCTGTTGTGGGAGGATGTAGCGCTACGAAATTCTTTTAAAAGGCAAATAAATTTATGACATCAATAAATGCATATGCACAGCTATCCTAGTGATATAGAATGGTGAAGTTTTTCATTCATGACTGTAGGGGAAAGAAGAAAGTCATATACATTTCTTATTATTAATATAAGCATGCTTCAAAATATCTTCTTTTGTGTTCAACAGATAAAAAAAAATAAAAAAATCATACAGGTTTGGAACAATTTGAGGGTCTGTGAATGATGACATAATTTCCATTTTGGGGTGAACTATCCATTTAATATTTTTGTGGAACCCGTGATACATTTATTATCAGAAAAGAACATTTGAAATGGAAAATCTTTTTTTTAACAATTGTTTTTACTATTAAGTTTCACAAATTGGTTCTTGCTGATTGAAAGTATTTATTTAACATCTTGAATTAGATTATTATGAGTTATATTTTATATATTCTTGAAAATAATAGTTTAAACTAGCATTTTGAGTCAGGGAGAGAGAAACAAAATGTACAGTGTTGAACTGAGGGGGGAAGTAGGCTCAGTGCCAGTGTGTACCACTGGGTCTCTGTTGGAGTTCATGCCTGTGATTTCAGTACTGGCTAAACACGTCTGTGTGCTAGCTCTGTTTGGGTGGAGTTGTTCCCTTTTCCCTCAACTCATACCTAAAATTACCATTAATAGCATCAAATTTTAAATCTAAACTTGATTCTTAGGTCAAGACATTAATCAAAGAACTGACAAAACTGGTTACTATGTGCTGAAATGTTGTTTTGAGTCCAGTCTGACCTGCTTGAGGAAAGAAAGTCAGAGCATAATTTGTTGCTGTTGCACTAAAGGCCTCCCAGTTGCAGCAATTACAGATTTTTGTTTTTATATATACAGATACATGCTGGGTTTGCAATCTGTATCTACAGTGTATTTATGGAGTGGTGCGAGTTATGGATGTACTGCTATTTTAAGTGTGCCATCTCCTGGTACCATTCATTACTCAGACATAACATTTCAGGTTAATGGTGCATACGGCACGTTTCACAACACTGTAATCTTGGAAACACACAGCACTGGAAACCATCCATCTAGTAGTTATTGTGATGGCAGACTCAGACTTCGCTGCTAAGACCGATGACCTTTCCATGATCAAAACCGAAGTCACATTTAGATGGATTGGGCAGTTTCACAGCTTGGTGGTGCATTAAATCTGGGGTTTATACGATGCAGCATAATTTTAGCATTGGATTTTAACACATCGAATGATTGTGTTTCTTATCTGAATTCATCTATTATCATTTTGTTTGAAATTACATTGATTTTAAAGTCATTTTAAAGGCCATATTTCCCCCTGCTTGCCAAAAGCATTGCTCCTGCTCCCTCTTTGTTGGCCAAAACAGTCCCACAACTGGATTGCAAAGGTCTTGGTAATTAGGGACTACTATTACAAGACAACCAAAATGCATCGCTTCCAATTCTAATTAAAAGGACAATATGTGTTTTGATAGGAGACCAGTGGCTGAGAATCTCATCCAAATGTGTGATGTTTCACTCCATGCTAAATTTGGTGTAAAATGGATAATCGTGCTTGGCTCTGAGTGTTCCAGTTTTTACTCTCTCTTTCCCCGCTTTATGTTCCAGCATTAATTTGATTGCCTCATTTACAGCCAGCTCCAGTGCTGTTGCCAAGGATACAGGAAACACTTTTATTGGTCTGTTTGTATCCAATATTTGTATGGCTGGTATTGAAGCGTGGAAAACTCTACAAACATCTGACACAATTGCCAAGGGCAAATATGCATAGAAGAGACAAGGACAGAATTATTTGCACATTAAGCCACTCTGAGCGAGAAAAGGGGCAAACCTGATTGTACTGTCTTTTTTAAACCAAAGTTGTTCTATTAACAACAACAAAACATTAAATACTCACTTATTAAAGGAATATTTCACACAAAAATTTGAATTAGAAATTAGAATCAGAACCCTCAGGCCATTAATGATAAAGATGAGTTTCTTTCTTCATCGAAACAGATTTGGAGAAATTTAGCATTGCATCATTTGCTCACCAGGATGGTCTGCAGTGAATGGGTGCCATCAGAATGAGAGTCTAAACAGCTGATAAAAACCACACAATATAATCCACAAGTTATCCACACCACTCCAGTCCAGCAAGTGACGTCTTCTCAGGCAAAAAGCAGTGTGTTTCTAAGAAACAAATCCATAATTAAGATCAACTTTAAACTGTCACTTCTGGCAATTTTAATTTCAATTGTATTTATTTATTTCACATTACAAGTCCATTGAACATAATAAAGCTTCATCCAGTGAAAAAGTCTCACATCAAAACCCACTGACATATTTGTTTAGACCCTTTTTTTTACTGTTTTCATGTTTGATCTGTGCATATTTCTTTCCTGATTCAGACCTTTTCATTGAAAAAAGCAATATTATGTGTATATGACTTATGGAAGTTATTTTAGCTGGAAGCAGCCATTTTTAGACTTGTTTATTACAAAACACATAGATTTTTATTATTGTGATATATTGTGATGTTTTTATCAGCTGTTTGGACTCTCATTCTGACGGCACCCATTCACTTTAGAGGATCCATTGGTGAGATAGTTATGTAATGCTTAATTTCTCCATCAAATAGTTTCTGATGAAGAAACAAACTCTTGGATTGCCTGAGGGTGAGTACATTTTCAGCACATTTTCATTTCTGGACAAACTATTCCTTTAAAACAAATTAATGAGTGATCGGACTGACCTTTACTTTAAGGTCTGTCAGAGAGTGATTGCATGTTCATTCAGAAATCAATCACACTGCACAGTATAAATTATTATCGGTATAAAAAATCCAATAAGCCAATCGTTCCTTTGCACTGTGACATTCATGATTTAAGATGCATTCCTTCAGTACCACGAATATAAACAAGTCACGTTCTTATACACTGATACTAGCTGTGCTTCCTATATAAATACATCTCAGATCAATTTTAGTAATGTCCAAAATGTGGTCCTTATATAATGTGGATGAACACTGATCTCATCATAGCCTCCTGTCTGATAACAAATTATGGAGGAATCACAAAAAAATGATATACAGTATGGATTATGATGTGTCAAGCAGTAATTCAAATGGACAGCAGGCCTGCTGGTGGTTTATCTGATGGGTTCTCAACCAGCAGAGATGTTTCATAGTTGTGTCATCATCTCCCAAATAAGGTGGGGGGGGGGGGGGGGGGTGTTACAGGGGCTCCTAAGTTAAAATAGGCCAGACTTTATTTGTGTGTGTGTGTGTAATATATATATTCCAGCTATAGAGGGAGAAAACAGGTGTAATACTCAAGGGACTAATTGTAAGTCACTGCTGCGATGCTTTTAGAAAACGTATGGTATATTCAAAATAGCAGTGTAATACACAGACCAATGATGTCAATCTGTTATTGAATGACTGAGCGGAGGAGATTGTGGGTGTGGCGGAATTACTGGCAGTGACCAGCCAGCCAAAAAACATTTGTTTCAGTGGTGGGGGTTGGGCGTTCAACCGTGTTGTTGATCATCAATCCGATTTTATTAACTTTAACAGTGTTTTGCTACGTTTATTTTTTATTAATAATGTTTAATAAGTTTGTTTTTTATTTATTTGCTCGTTTTTTATATATATTTATTTTTGCGACTGGCAGGAAACCACGTTGGTCCGATATCCAATTTTCGCCTGGAAAGTCTCCTCCCAACTGCTAGTCAGAGGCCGTCAGCTTCCTCTGAAGCGCTTGGCTGTCCATAAGCTGCTAAATGTTTCTTTTATTCCTTTATGTATCCTACAGACAAGCAGGAAAATAGATATTATTCGAGGACAGAAGTATCACGGTGGAGTTGAAAGGTCGAGATCCTTCTGTCGGATCTGCGTCTGCACTGTGGCACATTTGTTCAGTGTTTTAGCTCCAGAAGCTAGCGGTTGACGAGACTGGAAGCATCGGCACGAGTAAGACGAGCCTCTCCGTCGCCCCAAACACATCCCGTAACCCAGCTGTGCGCGAGCTGACCGTGCCGTTCTCCGTTTGCGTTTTTAGATGGCTGAACTGCATTTATAAACCATAAGAAGTGTGGCTTTTACAGAGTGGAACTGCAGCGCGTGTGGCCGCGCGGTGGGGGATGGGCGCCCTGCTTCCTCGCGCCGTACACGCGAGATGGACGTAGACAACAACTAGCTTTTGTTCAACCGATTAGTTAGCAGCGTTGCTATGGAAGCAGCCACGTGCTTGAACTAGAATCGCTCATTTTTTGCATTTGTTTGGGGAGTCTGTTGTTTCCGGTGACGTTTATCCATGATGCGATGTGCGTTAGCCGTAAGTTAATAATCGAATGACATGCAATGGCGCTTCCGGGGTGACATGTTCCGATCAGATAAAAAACAAATATGTATTTCTATTCAGTTTTTTAATTGTGCACTTAATTATGTTTTATTAACTAAATATATGAATGTGTATTAATTATTAGGTAATTTAACTTAATGACGTGTTATCACTCTTAACTCTCTAAGACTTGACTAATCGACCTGTTTAACGATGATGTTGATTATATGATTATATCAGCTGTGTAATTAGAATTTTGCTCCGTGATGTATGATATTGCTTTGTTTAATATCGTCTGAAATACATTTAGCTATTTGATACAAATACAATACAAATTTGATTAAAATAAGTTAATTGCTATTTTTTATTTTAGTGACACTCACGGACCCCTAAATATGATCACCCTCGTGTGAGGGGACCCCCGCAGAAATACAGTTTCTTGTATTAAGACCCTATTTATGCTATTAAAAATTTATATTTAGGAAAATATTTAGCTTATATTAGGCTATCATCTTACACTGCTTTACTACTAATTATTAGAACGTATCTAAAATTGAAAAACCCTGTACTACTAAATGACTGAGAATCACATCTTTACAGACTTTCAAATTGTTCTGAAAATACAGATTCATGACAAATACATGTCTTTGTTAAACACAACAGAAGGTTTTTTGAAGAATTTGTTGGTCTCCATTGACTTCCATAGTAGGGAAATAAATACGGTCGAGTTCAGTGGGGACCGTCAACAGTTCTATTACCAGATTAGTGTCAGTTCTAGTATCTTCCAACAGCCTGTCTACTACTAGTGTATAATGCCGTTCTTTTCAAATATTTCTGATGGATTTTGTGTAAATATTTTGTAATGCTGGGCGGTTACGCGGTTCATACCGAAAATCGGTGTATATTTTCGTTACGATGTTAATTTTGAATATACCGCCATACCGGTGTATTTAATTACTCAGCGTTCGGAACGAACTATGCCGCGGCCGCGCGACACTGTTTCAGACGGACCCTTTACAATGTTGCACTTCTACGCAGCGACTGCGAGACGTGGTGAGGGTAAACGGGGTAAACACAGTAGTGCTCTGGTGTTACGTTATAACGCCTGTTTCACACAGTCCGTCTGCTGTGCGTATTAACGGATTCATACTGCACGATGTTTCAAGGCGCGGTGCTCTGCAGCGGTGCAGTGATTGTTAACGTACTGAGTCTATTTTTGCAGTGCTGCAGACGCTGAATTAAAGTGAAAGCGCATTGTTCGCGGGGAAAATGAACATGGATTGACATGGAAACGCAGTCACATGGGTTTTTGGCTAGGTTTAAAACAAGAAAAAGAGCACTTTTAGATAAACAAGGAAAACAATATATATGTTCACTTTTACGGAAGCACAAAAACAAAGTTCATTAAGACCCGTGGGATTGCTTGTGATAAAGATTTAAATGCAAAATGCACGAGACTGTTTCTGTCTGTGAAAAAATATATTTTTACATGATATGAAATCAAAACAAGCGGACTACAAACACGTCCTGTGTGAAAGCACAATGAGTCCATGCTGCGGACTGCATATGCACCACAGGCAGATTATGCATATGTAATATCCATTTTATGCAAGTGCTGTCGGGCTAAAATTGTCGCCAAAGGCGGCAACACAAGCAATTTGCTCCAGCACCTTAGCCGCAAGCACATCTTGCAATATCAATCAGCAGAAAATGCATTGTACACCTGATTATGCATGAAAAAAAAACCCCGTCATAAACCGGAAAACCGGCATAATGAATAAAAAAACTGCCCAGCACTAATATTTTGCATATCTTTCATGTTTTATATATCAGACAGTGGTCAGCCGTTTAAAGCCCTTATCGGTCGACTACTAGTGCAGTGCAAGTATCATTCTTGTAGTTTCAGAGGCTTGTTTTAGGTTGATCTCAGCATTGGTTGCCAGTTCAGTGGTTTGATAGCTGTGTGATCAGAGCCAGACTGCTAAAGCGAAATAGGTCACAACCTGCCAGTATATCAGATACTTTCTAGAGACCGCACCTTTGTCTTTATGAATGTAACTCTCATGTAATCTTTTGATGATTACATTTTGTGATGAGTAATTTCTACTTGTGCTTGAAATGTGGGAATAGAAGAGTATCATTAGTTTGAATGGCCAGGAATGTTGATTTGATTGTATATACATACACATACAGTAGTCAACATTTGAAGTGGATCAAAAAAGTTACCCTAAGACTATATATATATATATATGTGTGTGTGTGTGTGTGTGTGTGAAATATAAACACCATTGAATTAGATGAAGACAAATTACAATTTAATTTTCACTTGTACTCTGTTGAACTGTTGCCTCTTCTTAATGAAAGAGAAAGAAAATAAAAGACGTACTGTACATCTGATTGTATCTAATACATTGTCTTTTATTGACAGGCTGATTTGACTTTGCTCCTATGGATCGCAAGAGAATGAGCATCTAATCAACACTTGGTATCATGGTAAGCAAGTGTCATACTATATTAACAGGGATCCTTAAAAATCATGTATACATGTTAAATACAACCTTGTAAAATCATAAGAAGTCTTGAATATCATTCATTGCATAAAAAGTTGTTTGAAAAGGTCTTAGATTGGATGACAGATTTCAACTTGTGCCAGTTGAGTAACTACTGTTTAGATTAATGGGTATTAAAAAGACAAACACAAAAAAGACAGTTTTGCTGTCTGAATAATCAGTGCTTTTTTTCTTAAGAAATTAAGTGTTCTGGGGTCTGATTTATAAAATTATCTGTAGATTTCATCCTGAAAGTGTACATATGCATAAAAGCTAGATTTTGTGTATGCACAATATTTTTCAGATTTATAATACCATGCGTACGCCAGAAATGGTGCAAAAATCCCAGTCAGGGGAAGATTGTGCATACACGTGCATCTCCACCCCGTCTCCCCGAAATCACCACATATGGAGCTTGCAACGCCTAGTTTTACTATGCATAGCCTCATCTGCGTATCATTTCAGTGCATATTCCCATCCACGTGACATCATGTTTAACACCATCAAAGATACAAGACATATTAAGGAAATCTGAGATACGGACTATAAATGCCAATTGTGCCATAGCCATACATACATTTTTATTGCTAAAAATCATCCAATATCCTTGTTTTAGAATAAATACATCAAAATATCCATAAAAACAAAACTGTTTAAAATAGTAATAAAGATAAATATTGTAGAATAGAGTTAATCTCGATCTTTTACATGGGCCCAGTAATATTTAAATTGTTTAAACAATTCAAATCAATAGATGCAGATTTGCTGATAAAGTGAACATCTTTAAGCTCTTTCTAGTGGAAACAGATAAGCCTATATGTATTGCAGTGAAAATAAAGTATTCTGACTTGGTGCGTCAATGACAAAGTATTTTAAAAAGGAAACATGTAAATTGTACCGTTTTCTTCAAGTTGAATTCTTCAAATACAGTGGTAGGCTATTTTTCATAATGTTGTAGCGATGTCTTCACAAGACATCAACACCTCTGTGCAGCAGCAGTTGTACAGTAAGCTATTATCATTAGACCTATTCAAACCAAATCAGTATCTGCCGTAATATCAAAGTAAGTGCGCATCGTTGATCATTGTTCTCGCGAATATTTTCTCACAACACGAGTTTAGCTGTTTAGTTTAAAGATGAATTATTGTGCACCTATAGCACTCCTCGCTGTCATTAAAACACAGAATGCCACAGGAAAACTGATCAAGCACATCCACTACAAATGTGTCTAAATTCATATAATTTCGGTTTAACTTCTGCATAGTGACTACATGTAATTTCAGAGCTTATCTCCACTAACGAGGGTGGAATATTTAATGTAGATGTGTATATTGATATGAAAACTGAATTTAAAATGGTTGTTTGCTTCATTAATTTTCTCACTCCAGGGAAAAGTTTGTAGTCATAACTCAGAGTTTGCGTGCTGGTGTGTAAATTTTCCCGTCAAGTTTGTTTTTATAAATCCCATCTTTTGCATAGGAAGTGGCATTCACTTCTTTCAGGGCAAATAAATGAGGTCTCTGGACAGTGATTGCTGTGACTGTCTGATAAAATAATTTAATGTAAAGACATTTAGCTAAAGTTGATCTTGCACTGCTTAAGAATGTTGTGTAAGCACATTTTCTTTGATTATCAATATGAAAACCTTTGCACTTTCGGGGCTGTTGACGCGTCGTAAACAACAGGGAGTCGTGTTATATATGATGGGTTGCTGTTTAACGTGAAGGCTTATTAGACTGTGAAAGAGGCTTAAAGACTGAACAAGAGGCTGTACGAGTTCTTCTGGAGTATTTCCTCTTGTTTAACACATGCAGTTCTTCCTATCACAATATTCGTCCCTACTGTGTAGCTTCCTAACAGATCTTTCCAGTGCTGAGCATATGGCTGGAAAATTTCCCCAGGGCTCAAATGGGCTTCCATGAGAAAGTTCAGTCGAGGATGGCAGGTTCAGTTCTCTGTTTGGTTAAAAGGTTTGCATTTTCTCATGTTTACTGAGAGCAGGTTTACTACATCTAGTCATTCTGTCTGGGATGATGATAAAAAAAAAATTGTACTATCTATAAATTGTACAAGCCAGTCAGATTTACTACATCTATCTATCTATCTATTAGGGGTGGGACGGTTCGCTGAAAAACGTTCGGTTCACCACACGCGGTTCGGCACGCGCTGGGACCGTGGTTCAACTTAAATCTGACAAAGAATCTGTAATATGGTTTAGCACGTAAAACAAACAGGGTTCAGCTAATATACGTTTCTGTTGATGGATGCGCATTCTGGCTTCCCAGACATTACAACAACAGTGATGAAAAAAAAAAACGTGGACTAACCATTCACTCTTGTTCAATGTGAATGCTGTAATATGAGCAGTCATTTATTCCGTCATCATCCGGGTGCTGATAGCGTGCGCACACAGATGAGACCTGAACAGCACACGTTAATATGTTTAAACTATCTCATTTAAGCGTTGCCAGTTTAAACATTTATAATGTTGTAAAATGTTGCCCCTCAGAAAGCCCCGACTCGCGAGGTCATACTTTTTCAAAGGTCACGGGAAGTTTTCGGGGGCGGGACTTGGGCGCTAAACATGCCAAGTGGTTGAGTTCACGCAGCATTGTCATTTCAACCACCATTTATTCGGATCATTATCAAAATATTACTGTTATTGTGTCATGAAATGTATTTTTAAAAGTATTTCAGGTGAGAACAAAGTTGTTTAAAACTCAAATCTGCGATTTATTTTTTTAGACAGCGCCTGTTTAAAAGTTTCGCTGATTTCGGAGACGATCAGCTCCTCAATCAGTGATCAGTGCTCATGTTCACAGAAGAGAGCAGTCTCGACTCGGCTAGTCCTTCTGACATTTGTCGCTGGCTCTGATGCCTCTTTAGTGGTTAAACATAAAATATACATAAAATATAATTCGTTTTGGGTAAATTTAACCGGTAATCTTTGGTCTGTATTCAATTTATCTTAATATGTTTAAATGAAAATGAAAGGAGGCAGTGGTATTTGATATCATATTTCATCTAATTTTAAATTAGCAGAATTACCAGACTTGTGATCACACTCCTGAGTCATCTCTGATATCTATCTACCTACCTACTACTTAAAACCTATTATTGTATGTTTTTTATGTCAGGAAGTTATAAAATATAAAACATTTAACTTTATTTTATATTTTTTCACATTGGGAAAAAAAAAGTGTTAAAGCAGCAGGCAAAATTCAAATACTAAAATTATGAAGAAAATCATAATATAAGTAATGTGCATGACTTGTCAATAAATGACAGGTAATGTTTTTGTTGTTTTTTGTTTTACATTTTAGTTTTTCATTTTTTTAGAATTTGATGAGCTATCAGCTGGTGAAAAGTTTGGTAATATTGTGACCTATACAATTTAAATGATCATTTTTTTTGTGTTAATATATTTCATAATAAAATTTTATCAGTGTCTTTACTGGTTTGCTGCTTATTATTTTAGGGGGAAACCATTTTTTTTTTTTGTAAAAAAAAAAAAACACATTTATTTGAAATAGAAATCTGGAAACATTATAGATTCCTGTCCATGTTTTAAGAAAATATACATTTCTTTACAAAAATCTAGCTGACCCTGAACATTTGCTAGTAGGTGTGTACTATATTAAGTGTGTCCAGTAAAGTCAATGCTCTGTGCTGTTGGTGAAGCACAGTAACACAACGTGCCTTTGTTTTTTCAGGCCCTACTCTCGCCTTGACCTCTTGGTTCACCCAGGATCCAAAATGAGCGTAAGCAGTGATGAGGTCAATTTCCTGGTCTACAGATACCTGCAGGAGTCAGGTGTGTATCTGCTCATTATCTGCACACTAACTTCATTTCAGCTAACAGGACATACTCTGTGTATCCTGTTTCATATTGCATGCAATGGCAGGTTTTTGACCTCTGTCATGTTTATTTCCTAGGAACTAATTGTTGGTTCCTGCTTCGACCACCTAACAAACCACCCAGAACACCCTAGAACCCACATTACATACTAAAAAACACTCAGGAGTTTTCAAATCTTTTAAAGTTGTCAGCGCTAATATCAGTGGTATTTCACTTTATAGTTCACTTTAGTTAGTGTACTATTTCAGTAATTTCATAACAATTTGCCTCCTGCAATTTACATCCTAAAAAATTGACATTTAGTCACCTAGCATTAAATGAATTTGCATATGCAGGTGATTTTCTTGAAATGTGCAGGGTTGTTTAAAACACAAATACTCATTGAGTTTTATTTACGAGGGTTTATAATCATTGATTTTCTATTGTAGTTTTTTGTTTTGTCACTTTAATTTTAGTTCTAGTAATTTTGATGTTTTTTTTTTTTTTTTAATGTGTAAGTAGTTTTTATTTATACGATTTAATTATTTTAGCACCTCAAACGAAAATAAAAAAATTGCCTTGGCAGCTAGCTAAAATTAAACAAGTTAACTGTTCGTTTAGTCATTTGAATCATTTAATTTCAGTTATTTAGTTTCAAGTAACAAAATGGTTTTGAGTTATTGAGAATAACCCTGTTTTGAAATCAGCTGCCTGACAAAGTTGGGTCAGGACGACTGTTATCAATTATGTAACATTTTTAAAGTTTCTTTGAGTACGGATACTTTTGACCTCACTATTCACAAATACTTGTTCCTAAATGGTAACAGGAGATGTCTTTTTTTTCCCCTGCAGGCTTCTCCCACTCAGCGTTCACCTTTGGCATAGAGAGCCACATCAGCCAGTCCAACATCAACGGCGCTCTAGTGCCCCCTGCTGCCCTCATCTCCATCATCCAGAAAGGCCTGCAGTATGTGGAGGCTGAAGTCAGCATCAATGAGGTCAGCGCTGGTACCACTGCCAGATATGGATATTTCACAGTTTGCCCATTACATATGCAAGACGTGCTCAATCTGTACTCCGTGTTCTTGTACCTGTTGTGTAACGTGTCACAGGACGGTACTCTGTTTGATGGACGACCGATCGAGTCGCTGTCATTAATCGATGCAGTGATGCCAGACGTGGTGCAGACGAGGCAGCAGGTGTATAAGGATAAACTGGCTCAGCAGCAAGCTGCCGCCGCCTCCAGCACCACAGCAGCCAAGAATGGAGAGAACACAGCTAATGGAGAGGAGAACGGATCTCACACGCTGTCTAGTAAGCTCACGCCCCACATTACTTTGTCAAAACTGTTGGGATAGTCAATAAGGAATACTATTTAGTCCATAACACGGTTGAACCTGTGACTACCAAAAACAAAAAATTGTCACCATTTACCCACCCTTTTCACAATATTAACTATTGATGATTAGCTGATGAAACTATTGAACTATTGAACTATTGATGATTTTTTGATAAAAATTTGGGGTGAACAATAAATATCGTCTGATAATTAATGCACATCTCGTCAGTAAAGCCGGTTCTCTAATCAGCGGTAAATTCCATCAGGTGCGTGATTTCACATAGAGCAGCCATTATTAACTGACAAGCTGCGCAAATCCACGTTTATTATCAGCGTTGATTTACGCAGTTTGTCAGTTAAACACCGCTTGGATTTTTTTTTTTAGAGATTATACTATTATATTTTGGCTAAGCTTGTATTTGCTAGTTTTTGAGTTCCCATTTTAGTTTATTGCTATTTTATTTTTTTTATTCTGATTAGCTTTATTTTTATTATTATTTTCATTTTTAATAAACTAACTCAAGCTTATTTTAGTTTAGATCTAATTTTTAAGTTTAAAAAAGGTGAATTTTTAAAGAACATCATGGCTATACAGTTACATATAAGAATAAAGCATATTGGTTGTTTTTAGGATGAATGATGTGTCGGGGTGGGAATCAGTTTTATTAAATTACTTTTAGAATTCAAATTGGTTTTTAACATTATTTTTCAAATACTGTACATAATTGTAGGTCCTTTATGCCCTGCCTCTCTCAAACACGTCATTTTCTACAAAGTCCCTCTTTCCGACAAGCACAGTCTGCTCTGATTGGCCAACTGACCCAGTGATTGTGATTGGCCGAACACTGCAAGCACTCGTCGGAAATGTAATGACCCTTTCCATAACCCAGAGCTTCATCTTTCAAAATAAATGTAAAGACAGTTCATAATGTCCTTATTTTTACCATCAGTTCAAGCCTGAAAGGGGAACAGAGTGGTGTGACAGACACAGTGATGAAGCTTGTATGTGTTTGGAGTACACAAGCCATGGATGGTTAAGACAGCTGAACCATCTCTCTTTCTCTCGCGCACACACGCGTTGTGCAAAACTCAGCATTTGAACAGTCAATAGCAAATACTTAATAAAAAAGCATACTTACAGTAGCTGATTCAGAAGCGCCAGATTGTTGTCGCAAAGTCAGAATGACCTCCTCTCCAAGGTTCACGAAACGGTCATCCATAAAATGCATTGCTGTTCTTTTGTAAGTAATCTTAAAGATTTCTAAATCAATCTACTTTCTGAAGGCCAAATAAAATGCTTTTACTTTTGCCTAGATTCACACAGCATCTCCCTGACATGACTGCTTCAACACTAACTGTGGTTACTGAAACCACGCTTTCTTTCTTTGCGTGAACATTTGGGCAGCATTACGCAAATATTACCACATAGTGACGTAGAGATGTGGGGGCATGTTTGAATGAGCCGTTTTTGGGGGGGTGTGGCAGAGTCTTAATTTTGATAAAGAATATCTCTTTGGATTTGAGACTTTTAGTCTTTGAAACTTTACAGATCTTCTTTATGTATCAATAGCTTGTAACACTCCAAAGAGAAAGGGAAAATTGAAATCACATCATATGACTCCTTTAAATCAAAACATGTTGAGAATTATTAACTTAACTAAATAAATATTCAAAACATCAAAGCAAGTATAAATAAATGGGGAAAAAAGAAACTCATTACAAGCAATGAACAAAATGTGTTTTCAGTGTCTGAGTGTTTTAAGTATCTACATTTTTCCAGAAAAGCACAGTATCTTTTTCCTCAGCATTAATTCTGTCTGACTATTACTGCTAATGTCATAGACGGCTGCAATGCTAATAGGCTGTAGTCACACTAATGTACAAATCTATTTAAACGTATCAATGTTTTATCCTGTCCTAACTGACATAACTGACTGTGTTTACATTAAAATCACAATCACGTAATTGCTTACATGAAGTCACGCACAACCTTATGCTCCAAACTAACTTTCAGAACAAAGACACAAAGGGCACTTGAGCATTTGAAAGCAGATGTCTGTCAGTAAGTGAGCTTAGTTTATCAAATTATAACTGCATTCCAAACAGCATAAAAGATGCCTTCGTAGAGCATTTGGAAAGAAAAACACTGAAACCTCACTCGCTCAAGCAATGTTTCTCACAATGTGCAATAAAAGTCCATGGTTTTCTTGTATTTGGTTTCAGCCATGAAAAGAAGTTTATTTACTTGATGATTTTGTGTGTTTTTGGGCATAATTGGCAGCAAACAGAGTACAGCTGTCTCTAGTGTACACAAGTGTGTCTTGTCACACGTACAGAAAAAACTATCTCAGAATCATAGAAGAGAGAATTGTGATCCATTGTAGAATCTACCGTTGTAGTCTCTTCCCTAATAATGCCTCTTGTTTTGACAGATCACCACTCCGACATGATGGAGGTGGACAGGGCAGTGGAGATCCCAGCCAGTAAAGCCATGGTGCTGCGGGGCCATGAGTCTGAGGTCTTCATCTGTGCTTGGAACCCTGTCAGCGATCTGCTGGCATCTGGGTCGGTACTAAGCCAAATCCACGGCTTTATTATCTCAAACTGTGAATTTTAATACAAAGCTCTGTCATGAAATTCTAGATGGTTGCAGCATGATAGTTTCTATCTCAGTCTGATATAATGAAACCATTATTCACATAGCGCAGCTGACTGATTTCTTTCACATCAGCAGCCAATGAGTTTGCTGCACACTAGCCGCATTTCCACTGTCGGGCCACTGCGAGCCAGGGCTTAAAGCGGGCTGGGCGGGGGGCTAATAGCCTCGGGCCAGTAGCACCGAGGCCAGAATAGTGCAGGGTTTCCACAGTCGAGCCTGAAGCACCGCTGCGTGTCACTAAAACACGCCCTTTACACGCCTCTCAGAACAACGTCACGCAACCTCATCATTTCACCCACAAAGAGAAGTTATCAGAAAACTATGAAATAAGTCACTGGAACATGCGCGATCACACACAAACATGATAAAAGCTGCCGTTTGTTTGTATGCTTTGGTAAATATTCAAATTCAAAGCATCGATGTTTTACTATAGAATAAGTGATACATTGATCATAATGAATTAATTGATCAGGACTCAAAATTACATCACACAAAAATTTATGTATTTTTATTTTATTTATTTTTAACACTTATGAAAATAGCCTGCTTATTCAGTCGAGTCTGTTTCTATTTATTTGCGCAGTGGATAAGACACATGCCTTTGGTGTGAGAGACCCGGGTTCGAATCCACTCTGAGACACCAGTGTCCTTGAGCAAGATAGTTAACCCCTAGTTGCTCCAGAGGCGTGTGACCTCTGACATATAGCAATAGTCGCTTTGGATAAAAGCGTCATCTAAATGAATAAATGTAAATGTAAATATTTTTATGATAGGCTACGTGGAGCTAAACTCTTGAGACGAGACTTATGACAGATAATATAAGTTACTAAATAAATACACGATTGTGATAGAATAAGAAGCTGACATCTGATTTCCTCAAGCGGTCATATTTACCATGTTTACTATGGTAACGTTAATGTTTAGTGTGCACAGTCTTTTACATGGGTTATAAATATTTCTGCCTTGTTTAGTGATTATAATCCACATCGGATCAAGTTATTTCAATCACTCGCTGCTAACTAAGAGTGAGTTATGATCTCAAATTATTTTAAAAAGGCTTTAATACTGGTGTTAAAGTGGTTATCTTTCTGTAATGATCTGCAGCGCTGAGCTCTTCAGACGCGGAGAAACTCCGCCTTTGTTCATAACCCCTCCTCTAGCCCAAGCTGGCCCGCTTTGGCCCAAGGTTTCCGTCGGGCCAAAAAACCCTGGCCGTTGGCCCAGAGGAAGCCCTGGTGAGGCACGGAAGTGACAGTGGAAACGCAACTGGCCCTGGCACACACTAGCACGCCCGCTTTAAGCTCGACAGTGGAAACGTGGCTACTGTTCAAATACTTGGCTAGAGCTTGCTGTAGAAGTTGTAGTGCGCTTTAGAAACCCTCCTCAATCCCCAGCTCCACCTGTATACATCTGCTACAGGGCAATTCATGTGTGTTGTATTTAAAGGTAATTTTATATGTGCACTAGCAGTATCTCTTACATAATCTGTACAGCATGTCTTTGCATGTATTTGCTGTAGCAAGTATCTGCAGCAGTGTAGCAAATCTGTTCCATCAAACTCCAGTTATTGTTATTGAAGTCCAGTTATTGTTTTGCATGTCTTAGCCTAATGTCCTGTACTTTTTGAATGGCAATTCAGCTGTTTTGTTGTTGCCATCAGCTCTGGAGACTCAACCGCACGGATCTGGAACCTGAGTGAGAGCAGTGCGGGAGGATCCACTCAGCTGGTGCTGCGGCACTGCATTCGGGAGGGGGGGCAGGATGTACCCAGTAACAAAGACGTCACCTCACTGGACTGGAATGTGAGTGCTGGGACTAGCACTTGTGAACTGCAGTAACCCTGCATGCAACATTTGCATCTAAGCCTCTTTCTTTTTTCCACACACTTCATGCAAAGAACAAATCACTACGATTCATATTTTTCTGTCTCTTGTGTTGGACAGAGTGAAGGTACACTTCTCGCCACAGGATCCTATGACGGCTTTGCCAGGATATGGACTAAAGATGGTGAGCTTTATACACAAATCATAACATCAATTACAAAATCCTGTTTATCTAATAGGTGTCCTATAACTGTCAGGTAATCTTGCCAGTACACTGGGGCAGCACAAAGGTCCCATATTTGCTTTAAAGTGGAACAAGAAAGGGAATTTTATCCTCAGCGCTGGTGTTGATAAGGTACAGTATAATCTTATGTGGTTATCATATACTGTCAAAATAAGATGATGTGGTGAGGTTAAGATGCTAATGTGAATCTGCACCTTTCAGACCACCATTATTTGGGACGCACACACAGGAGAGGCCAAACAGCAGTTTCCATTCCATTCAGGTGAGTAACAAGAATCACCACAAGCAGGGCATTCATTTATCTAGAGCTGATCTTGACCTTCTTGCTAATCCAGTTGAGAACTAAGAAAACTCTTTGTTAAAAACACTAATTAATGCACATTAATAAACATGCATGGCAGGTTTTCTCAGCTGTATTGTTTGTGATGTGAACTGCAGGATCTTCAGAGTATTTCTGTATAGCTGTGGGATTCTTCTTTTAATGCCCACTGAGAAGGGTTCATTATTATAGATCTACTTAAATTTAAATTAAAATTAAAAATGTAAAAAATTAAATCCAAAGCGACTTACAGTGCATTCAGGCTATCAATTTTTACCTATCATGTGTTCCCGGGGAATCGAACTCCTAACCTCGCAGTGCTCTACCACTTGAGCTACAGGAACGCTACATCAGAACATCTACTTTTGGTTTCAATTTAGAAAACTTTTTCCTTGTCACCCAAATGTACATTTAGCTAGTTTCAAAAGAATGGTCACGAATGATGTAGTTTGCATTTGCCGCCTGCAGCTCCGGCTCTGGACGTGGACTGGCAGAGCAACAACACGTTTGCATCCTGCAGCACAGACATGTGCATTCACGTGTGTAAACTGGGCCAGGACAGACCAGTCAAAACATTCCAGGGCCACACAGTAAGCCTCTTACATTAGATGTTCTACCGTTGCATATATTCTATTTTTAATCTTCATCCATATTTACTTGTTTCTTTTTCTTTTTGCATTGACTCTTTAGTCTCCCCGAAACCCTAAAAAGGTGTTTATTTTACAATCAAAAAAAGCATGTTATGTATGTATGTGTGTGAGTGTACACATACATACATACATACATACATGCATACAAATATCTATCTCACATTTGAGGCTTTTATTTATATATATATATTTTTGTAAACTAAAAACATTTTGGTGGCCAGAACAATGGATGAAACCAAAGAAATTATATAAATATATTTATTCTTATTAATATTTAATCTAATGTAATATAATTTACACAGACATAAAATAGATTATAGAATTATTATTAAAATTATAGTGGCAAAAATATTGTTACAGAACAGGCTGCATATTTAAAAAAAAAAAAACAGATATAATTATCTATCCTTGTAAATATATCTTTATAAAATAACCTTTTGAAAATGCATTACCATGATGACCATGATGAAATACATGTACCCATTTCATTTTCAATAGAAATTTTCAGTTTTGTTTTTAGTTTTTCTCGTGAACGAAATATTTAGTAAACAAATCCAAATTTTTGCATTTGGCAGGCACTTGTATCCAAAGTGACTTGCGCTGCTTGCAGACGACACATTTAAAGTTCAGGCATTATGTGGGAATCAAGCCCATGATATCAGCATTGCTAGTAGGGCTGTGTATTGCCAAGAATCTGGCAATACGATATGTATCACGAAACAGAGGTTGCGATAGGATATGTTGCGATACATTGCAATACTGTCAGCAAGGTGATATATTGGGATATTTCTTATTTTAGGAATAGGGTCTATTTTTAGGAAACCTGTCATTAAGAACACAGTTCAATTCAAGTTTATTTGTATAGCGCTTTTTATAATACAAATCATTGCAAAGCAACTTTACAGAAAATTATGTTTCTACAATATTTAGTAGTCGCTTATCAGTGGTGATTGTCAGTTTAAGAACATATGGCAGAAATGTACAGAAAAATCAATTAAAGACATAATCAAACAGTCGATGAACACTATTAACATCAATTATATATATTATATTATATAGCAAAATTTTGCAGTTCTGTATGTTGTAAGAACCACCATATGCAAACCTTAGCAATAAGTAAATAAAAATAGTTTAACCAGAACACATTGGATCTGCATTTGCAATAATCAGTCCCTGTAACATTCAACATTATTGAACCAATTTTTGTGCAGTACGAGTAAAGGGTTGGGGGTGTTGGGAATCAAAGTGCTTGCAGGATCCTTTAGTTAAATGTGTAATTTGTATAAAATGGATTACATCACTGATGATTTGCACTCCTTTATCCTCAGAATGAAGTCAATGCAATCAAATGGGATCCAACAGGAAATCTCTTGGCCTCCTGCTCTGATGACATGACCCTAAAGGTGAGATACAACCAACCATCTCACTGTGGATGATTTAGCTTTTTACTAATGTGTTTGCATTAAAGTGCTCCTAGTATGCCATTTTTATGGTCCTTCAAATTGAATTTATTTAAAGTCTCCTACAAAAGGATTACATGCATGCAAGGTCAAAAAAATCTTTCGTTTTCTCCAAATATGCATTTAATATCACCTCATTTTCCAACGATTCTCAAACGATTTGTTCGAAGCCGTTCAAAGATTGATTCTCTCTAAACCCTTCCTTTCTGTGAGCCTGCTCTGCTCTGATTGGTCAGATGGCCCAGTCTGTTGTGATTGGTCTACGGCGTACGGTGCGTTTCGAAAATGATACTCCTATTTCAATAGTTTGTATATTAAACGCTCTTTAGAAAATATAAACCTCTATTATTTATCATACTTGCAGGTTGTGATTCAGTGGAACAGCTGGTCCAAATAGACAGGGTACTGATCCATCTTTCAACAGCAAGCATTTTTTGAATCTTGCGTTGAACTCCCTGAGATTAAAGAAGCAGTCGTCAGTAGAATGACGTGTTTGCGACCGGCCAATGGAGAACATAACACATTTGCATAATGTATGTCTATCCTGAAGTGGTATTAACAACTCGTTTCAGCTGTTCAGAGTCAATTCTATATTTTGCGAGGCAATAACTTTATTTATTGTGCACTTTCAGCTTTTTTACTTTGCAGATCATTTACATTCACATACAGCTACATGACACATTTCATGACAAGCAATGTTGGAAATGGTCTAATGGGGGCACTTTGAGTGAATGAGTGAGTAAGTGTAATAATCATTGATATTGTGGTGTGTATTAAACATTAGCTTTGGAGCATGAAACAGGACACTTGTGTTCATGACCTGCAAGCCCACAGTAAGGAGATCTACACCATCAAATGGAGCCCAACTGGCCCTGGAACCAACAACCCCAATGCCAACCTCATGCTGGCCAGGTACACAACCAGCCACCACTCAATTCCGTTCAAGTTTATTTGTACAGTGCCACGATACACGATACAAATCGTTGCAAGGCAGCTTTCAAGAAAATGAAGTTTCTACAATATATTTAGTAGTAGCTTGTCAGTGGCGACTATGTGAAATTGATGTACATGGCAGAAATGTACAGTAAAATTCAGTTAATGACTTAATCAAACAGACGATGAACACTATTAACAGCAATGATTATATGTTGCAATCAAACTTGTAGCAAAATTTGGTAGTTTATGTTGTTTCAGGGTTGGCATCATCTGAGGTCCTCTGAGGGGTTGGCATCATCTCTTCTCAGGTGTTCTGGATCCAGACTGAAGCTTGTGTAAATCCTAGTTACGGCCAAAACAGAGACACAAATAGAATCATAATTTAGCATAGCTGCAACCAAGCAAAAAGGACTTATTCAACCCAAGCTAAAGAATAATACTGCGCATTTACAAGATTATGAGATGCATTATTTGAATTTAATTTAGATTTAAACAAAGAGAGTGTGTCTGAACTTTGCTATCCTAGGAACTACCAAAAGTCCAGCATTTAGTGACCTTAGGGAGCGTGATGGATTGTAACGTGGTATAAGACTAGTTAGGTACGCAGGAGCTAAACCATTAAGCCTTGTAGGTAAGTAATGATAATTTGTAACTGATACAGAAGTTAAAAGGTAGCCAGTTCAGAGACTGTAAAATCGGGGTAATATGATCATCACCATCATCACTCTTCATTTGGAAAGCCTGTCCTTTTTAAGTATTATTTTGATTTTGATTGGCTAAATGTAAAATCTGTATCTATTTTCAGTTTAGAACTTGTATATATTATACACATTGAGTAGCTGTTTTCTTATTTTCTGTCTCAAGTGCGTCGTTTGATTCAACGGTGCGTCTGTGGGACGCAGAGCGTGGCGCCTGCATCCACACACTGACCAAACACCAGGAGCCCGTCTACAGCGTGGCATTCAGCCCAGATGGGCGGCACCTGGCCAGCGGTTCCTTCGACAAGTGTGTCCATATCTGGAACACACAGGTACTGTAGGCTCTTGAGCAAACTAATACTCATTACATATTCACATGAGAATATTAAAGTCTTCATTTTATTAGACAGTTGATTTGGCCGACTGTTTTGTGAAGAGAATTATTTGAAATGTCTTTTGTAACTTTTGATAAATTTAATTCATCCTTCCTGAATAAAAATATTAATTTATATATATATATATTAGGGGTGTAACGGTTCACAAAATTCACGGTTCGTTCGATACAATACACTGGTGTCACGGTTCGGTACGTTTTAGATACAGCAAAAAGAAAAAATTGGCAGATAAATTTCCTTGATTTTTAAAAAATGTTTTATTTATTAAAACTAACAAAGTATTTTTTACATTGAACAATGATGGAGCTATTCTTTACCCATCTTCTATGGTGTTTTCTTAGCAGCATACTGTATAAAACAAAAACAGCTCCTTATAAAAAAAAAAAGGAAATGTTATATTATTGTAGTAGTTATGAACAAATACAAAGATGTAACTTATTATATGGAACTCTATAACTCTTTATATTGAGTGTGTTTTTACTCAATTGGTTCTCTATAGGGCTTATGTTTTTTGGAACAAAGCAGGAATTACGGTCTGTCTGAAATGGGCTCGTGAAGGAATATTGTAACGGGGCTCAATTACATTAAGCATGTTCTTAAAACCTACGTTTTCCACTACAGAGTATGGCGCTCGCTCACTCAGTACGCGCTGAAGGCTCGTTGCAAAATGGCTAATGCATTTTAACAGACCAGAAATAGAAGATCCTCCAATAACCAACAGGTCTGGTGTTTGGGTGCACTTTGGATTCCCTGTAAGCTATAATGGTGGTGATAGAATCAATGGTAAATAGTAAGGTCTCATATCCGCGGCTATAACGTAAATGTAGCCTTACCAATCGCCGTGGTGATGTCTTTTGCCCTGTTTGAATCCGTTGGAAATGTCTGTCTAAATGCTGCGGGGATAGTTTGTTGCATGTATGGTTCTCCTTTTTTTCGTCTTTTCCCAGATACTGACACACTAAGGTGATGTCGGCGTAAATGAGTTGACATGTTTCAAGTATTCCCACTGGTGTTTTTTTTTTTTTTTTTTTTTTGTATTCCCGCTGGTGTACCCTAGATGCGACATATCGTTGATTTTTTTTATCCACCACTCTCTTGCCATCACCATTATAGCTTACAGGGAATCCAAAGTGCACCCAAACACCAGACCTGTTGGTTATTGGAGGATCTTCTATTTCTGGTCTGTTAAACGCATTGGTCATTTTGCAACGAGCCTTCAGCGTGTATTACTGAGTGAGCGAGCGCCTGACTGAGTAGCCTAACATAAACATATAAGTTGGTGTTTTTTTCTTCTTCGGAGGGGTCAGGGGCGTTGCCCGTTACGTCGTTTGGGTTATTGGGCTACCTTGTTGAACGCATATCATTATATTTCACAATTTTTTTTTATTTTCCAAATATAATTAATTAGTCCAACAAACCGTTCGGTCCATAATGCGTACCGCGTACCGAACCGAAAGCCTCGTACCGAACGGTTCAATACGAATACGCGTATCGTTACACCCCTAATATATATATATATATATATATATATATATATATAAAAAAAAACAATCTCACCTACCCCCAAACCTTTGAAAGAGTATCTATTACCTGATAATTAATTCCTTTCATGAAAAATCTTTTTTTTTTTTTAAAGATTAACTATATATGAGAATTAGAAGATGTCAAAGGAAATCTAAATGCAAAAACTGTAGAAATCATTGTGAATTATTAAATACCCATTGTTGACTGATACAAGAAAGAAAACAAAATACATCTAATGCAGTCCAATATTAATAATATAAAATGCTAACAGATAAGAGAATGCTAACTCATCCATTTAATTTTTATTAGTGCTGTCAAATGATTAATCGCATCCAAAACTGTGTTAATTTTGACAGGCATTTTTGATTAAGTCTTAACCTTTATCTTGAGACTATTAATGCTTAATAGTTTGTCCCATTTTAGTCATTTGAGTCTTTCATAGTTTGTCGATGAAAAGTCAATGCATTTTTGTCAACTTTTAGTCATTATTTTAGTCAAACTGCAGTTAACAACATTTATTTTGGTAGCTATTTTATATGTAGTCTTCAAATTAAAATCATAAATTCTTCTCTATTTAGACCAAATCAATTAAGCTTATGAGAAATTTTAATCAAGGATTGAATTTGGAAAAATTTGAATAAATTGAAAATTTTTATTAATGTTGAACTATCCCTTTAAAGAGTAGTGAAAAGGGAGCAACTTATAAAAATTATAGTTGTTCATATAATATTCATATATGATATATTCAGGGCTTAAAGTATTCCGGCACCGTGCCGGATCTCCGGCGTGTGGCCGTGAGGAAAAAAAAATATAATAATATTTGAGAGCCTGTGCATGCAGTTTAATATTTTCGAGCCAATTTATTTCTTCTACCAGTACCAATCATATGAGAGGAACGCAGCTTTAACTAATGTTACAAGCCTATCAGAAGCAGAGAAGGGCGTGTCCTTGCAACACAGTATGATTGACGCCCATACGTCAATGTCACGTTAGCGTTGTCGGAGAAAAACAAATGGAGCGCAAATTTATGAAGCCTGGGGGATGATGTCCTAGACTCCTAGCAATAGATAAAGGACTCAAAAACAAATAGCGCTTTTTGGCACTTGGTGCAAGAAACTGAGAGAACCTGGGGCTTGTTTCTGCATGATTTGCTCGAGGAAACTTCTGTATGCCACCAGCGGTAAGAAAGTGCTTGCTTGCTATGATTTATGTCGCGTTCCAGGCAACCCGTAACCCGTGTTTTTCCAACCTTAAACCCGTGAAAGTGCACTGGAACGGCAGTCAAACCCGTGACTTTTCCACCCGTGAACTCGTACTAGATCGATGTACTCGGAGTTCTGACGTCACACAACACGCGAAACAACAGTGACAGCCCCTACGGATAACACTGCCTACGGATGCAGTGTTTATGCAAGTGGTACACGTTGAAAAATAGATTTTAGGACAATGTAACGTTGCAATAAAATTAATAATCTAGCTAAATTTCCTTGCGCTCAGAAAGTTTGGCATGACTTGCCTGGAACGGTACAAAGTCGTTAGTCGTGGTTTGAAATAGTGACTTACGAGCTCAAAAACCTGCCTGGAATGCAGCACCAGACTCCGGTCATAGAGCCGCTGTCCGTGCACTCAAGCTAACCACCGGGAGTTGAGACCTGCGCGGGAGGTATTTTTCCTTCCCTCTCCCGCAAAAATGTTATTTTCTCTCGCTCCTGCCCGCAAAATCCCACGGGTAAACGTATAGTAGTTTTTCTTTTTTTAAATACATTGCATATTCTACCTGCTACTCTTTTTTTTTTTTCACTTGCTCCCCTGTTGAATATAAATGTAAATAATAAACGGAAAATAAACAAATGTTTCGTTTTATTTACGTTTAATTAAAAGTGTGAACATGAACAAGGAACTTAGAACATATAAATATAGTAAAAAAAGTAAGAAATGTAAATAAAAAATATATACCTATAATAATTAGGCTATATAGCCTAATAAATTATATAATAATAATAAACCTGGATTTATTTCATGTTCAAAGGAAAAGTAGCTTAGGGGCCTGAGCAATTCCTTCAAACATTTAACAAAAAATATCCTTATTCCTCAATAACAAAATATACCAATTTTAAATATTTAGCTAAACAAATAAATAGAAATAAACTGAATTGACAAAAAAACCTGTACGACTTCTTGTGCCCATGCAGGAATAGCATGTCGTTCACTGTTGAGAGCTTCAGTTTAATCCGTCTCTGCTCCAGTATGCGACCGCAAATACTGAAAGCCCTGCGCTAGCTGGAATGCAAAGTATTCGTGTTTGCCCTGCGCTAGCTGGAATGCAAAGTATTCGTGAATGTTGAAATTCGTCTTTTCCACCACTGGAGGACATCATCCGGTCTGTGTGCTTCTAATCCATCCAATTTGCCATTTAAATATATCGCTATTTCGGAATCGAATTACACGTCGCTGTCTATGGTATCATCCGCATCCTCCCATTCCGCAAAGTCTATTTTATTTTATTTTAAATAAATGTCTATTTGTTTCTAGTTATTTTATTTTGTTAGATATTTCCACTTAAAATAAAATAATTTTACAATAATTTTATTTTCCCCGCAACCCGCACACAATAATATCTATCCGCCAGCGTCCGCATTCACCAATCAAATATTGTCCCGCGCCGCAATCGGTTGCGCTGGGTCTTGTGGTACTCCCACGGGAGAGCAGGTCTCTAGCCGGGAGCAACTATTAGCTGACACACCGTTGTCTATGACTGACCATGTCTGCGATTTAAAAAATAAGTTTGTGCACATTTAGACCAGAACATGATTTGTCATTCAGAATTTCGCAGCCACTGGTCGCCCTGTGTAGAAAACTGGCAGAAGACAAAAAAAGCGTTTACTAGCCTGTTGGTTTCAAATCAACATGCGAGTTACATCCCAGAAAAAAAAGTGATAATAGCCTTGATTTCACTTCTAATCTTCAGTTTAACAGTTCAGTTCTTTAGCACTTTGAGCACTTAATTATTTAAGCACTTGTTATTTTTTTTTAGAAGAAATCACTTTATTTGACAGTACTTTTACATAAATGGTGCCAAACATAATCATTGAAGATATTCATGTCTATCTCAGTCTGTTTACCTTTTTTTTAAGCACTTTAAGCTCTTGTTACTGTATTTTTGTTATTATCGTCAATATTTGAATTAAGTCTGTCTGTGGACAGACTTAACCCCCCCCACCCCAAAAAAAAAGTTCAGGCTCAGGATTTTTTTCCACTTTAACCCCTGTATATTATCATATATAATACGTCTTCATTGACAAAATTAACACTGATCCAAAAATTTTTTTTTTTTACATTATGTGTGTGTGTACTGCGTATATTTATTGTGTATATATAAATACACACACATGCATGTATATATTTAAGAAAAATATGCTACATTTAATATATTTATATGTAATATAAATTGTGTATATAAATATATACTTTTATATTTTCGAAACATGCTGTATGTATGTCTCTATATATACATAAGTGTAAATAATAACTTTTTTATTTTGGATGCGATTTATTGTTTAACAGCACTTATCGTTTCATTTTAGTTTTGTAAATAAAATAAAATTTCATATTTGATTGTTTTTAATATTCATTTTTAAAATGTTCTACCTTCCAACTTTAGTTTAGTCGTTTATACCCTAATTTAGATGTTTAGGCATAAGACCAGTCTATTGAGTGTTTTGATAAATATACTTAAGTGTATCAGACTTAAGTACTGTTAACACCATGGATGATAACTATAATGATATAATCGTTCTCAATATTATAGAATAGCGAGACCATAGCTATGACTATAAGGACACAGAAAAAAAACAATATCGTTGTAATCATTTTCAGAACTATTTTTTTTTTTTTAAATATTGACAGTCAATCATTATCAAACCTGCTGTCAAGAGGTTGAGAATTTAAAGTTGCAGAAGAGTGTGCGCTTCGATTAAACGGAATGGATCGTTCGCTGGTGTGAACGCTAATATCCTTATCTTTATATTTATCGTTCTTTGTGTGAACGGGCCTTTACATTAATCATCGATACAGTTTTCATCTGCTCGCCATTAACTGGGCTGGCTAACATATTGATCTGTCACTATGATTGGTGTTTTTAACTTGGGTTTCATTTTCCTCCCGACAGAGTGGTGCTTTAGTCAACAGCTACAGAGGGACGGGGGGGATTTTTGAAGTATGCTGGAACTCCACTGGAGACAAAGTGGGCGCAAGTGCATCAGATGGATCGGTGAGTTTCTGTGTTGCAAACCAAAGTCACTTAGATGTCCTTTGGCTATGATGTAGACTCCGTTTGAACTGAATCTGTTATTATAGTTTTAAGCAGGGCTGCATGATTAATTAAAATTAAACCAAAATAATGAACCTTCTTACACATAAGCAGTTCATTATTCACCGGTGTTGTCAGTATTAGTTAGTTTGCAGTAAATGCTACCCCATCCAAACTACATCTCTGAATTTTTTTTTTTTTTGGGTTCGGGTCGCTTTTACATGCATATGAGAATGCAACATGTGCCAGCGATCCTTCCATACTTGTAATGAGAAACACAAAAATAAGGCCCTATGAAATCAGTTTTATTTTTTCCCAAATTCTGGATTCCATTTTTATCAATTTAAATTTTTCTGGACTCCTTTATAATGGTTAAATAAAATTGTATTAATCAAAAAGCATGTTTATTAATTAAAATCATGAAACTTAAAAAATAAGTTTAACTAGGGGTGCTCCGATCACGATCGGCTGATCGTTAATGCGCATCTCGTCAGTAAAGCCGGTTCTCTAATCAGCAGTAAATTCCATCAGGTGCGTGATTTCACATAGAGCAGCTGTTACTACACGGAGACGTTGTTAACTGGAATTTACCGCTGATTAGAAAACCAGAGAAGTTTAACAAAAAATTACATTTTGTGCTTTTTTTCACACCTTATATTTTATTGTTACCAAATTCTGCTTTAGCATGTCTGATTATTTGAATGTATAAAAAGTCATTTATTTTTACAATAGCTTTATGAAATTATTTTTTTCGTTCCCTCTTTATCTGTCAAACAAACTAAAAGCACAATTGGGCTCAATCCATTCATCAAGTCTGATTTTGGTGTACGTTTCTAAGCGAAGTGCACACATTTTTGGGGTGATCAGCTCGTGATCTGGTGTTTGTTTTCTAGGGCTGTGTATTGCCAAGAATCTGGCGATACGATACGCATTACGATACCAGGGTTGTGATACGATTTGTTGCGATACTGTAATCAAGGCGATATATTGGGAAATTTTTTATTTTAGGAATAGAACACACCACCATATGCAAACCTTAGCATTAAATAAATAAAAATAGTTTAACCAGAACACAGTGGGATCTGCATTTGCAATAATCAGTCCCTGTAACATTCAACGTTATTAAAACACTTTTTGTGCAGTAGGAGTAAAGGGTGGGGGTGTTGGGAATCAAAGTGCTTGCAGGATCCTTTAGTTAAATGTGTAATACGTATAAAATGTATTTTATAAAAACACCATATATATTTTTTAGACCCTGCTTTAAAAGTTCACAGTTTAATTTCACTACAATGTCATAACATTTTGATCTGAACAAAATAATTACATCTGCTTAATATCAATGAAAAATAAAGTGTTAATAGGATTCCTAAAGAAAACAAAACAATTGTAAAACAATAAAATAAAAACAGATGTTGAACCTTTCCACTAAGATTTCATAGGTTTATGGCTGCGCCCCGCACGAGCCTCTTCACACGGGCCACGGCAAGCGGCAGAACCGAGGTGGAGCTACCAATGCTACCAAATCTAACTTTTAATTGGATGCTCTTCTGTTTTGGTCTCCATAGGAACCCATTCAAGTAGTGCCCATCTGTTTTTAATGTAGCTAACGTCGGCAGCATCTTTGTGTCGTCTACACACTCATGAAACTGTGAGCAGTGGGGCAAATGAAAGTCATTGTGACACTGAAGTGATGGTGCTATGGATCCATGTGCTTTTTTACAAATATTTTAATAGGTTTAACATTAGATTATCAGCTCAGAATGTACACTTATTTGATTAAAAACACCGGAGACCGGAAATGCAAAGCATCGTTCCAGTAAATAGTCAGGCGTGACTTCCATATTTAGGAAAAATGTCTATTAAAACATAAATAAAAAAGTTACAAATTTTCTTAAAAAAAAAAAAATTCTGATCTGCAAAGAGTCACAATTGCACGAAAAAGTCATAATTGTTGTGAGAGAATTTCTTTTTATTTTTTTATTCTGTGCCTTGAAACCAGAAAGATTTGTGAGGAAATGCACAATTTTAAGATAAAAATTGCGATAGTTTTATTACCCTTTTTTTAAAATCCCATGGTCGAAAGAAGTTTCCATAATAATCAATAAATCAAAGTGCCCCTAAGTCATAATCACTTTTCTTCCCTTTCTCAGGTTTGTGTATTAGACCTAAGGAAATGACACTGCCGCTGGAAAGCCACGGAACGACTATGAATGTGTGCATAGCCAAATTTACTGACTGTCCCTGGCCCATCATCCACTGCTGTAGTCCACGCGTGAGGTGCCAGACCACATCCCAGAGCAACGGTGACACGACACAAACGAAATCAGTGTGCCAGAGAACTGTTATACACGGACACAATGGACACAAGAGAAATACACCACATATGCACACACACCTCATTAGTTCCTGTGTTCATCATTCCAAACCCAGAGGGTCACGGTCCACACCGCTGTCGTGCACATATTGCACACGTCAGCGCTTCAGTGACGGTTTAGTTGTAACTGCATGAGTTTTAGAGCAGAGCAGTTGAATACGGCCAACTCGTGGCCACGTGATATTGTCAATTCAGAGTATTGGCACTGTATGTTTAGTGGCTCTGCGACTTTTGGAACTGTTCTCCAAAAATGCTCAAGGATTTTTTTTTTTTTTTTGCCAAACTTTGAGAAATAATTTGAGCTTTTTTTTTTTTTCCTTTTTCTTTTTTAATACAGAGTTATAAGAGTACAGAAATCCTATTAAATTACTCAACTATATTTTCTAAAACGAATGCCCTGTGTCATTTTATACAACCTATGCAACTTTGTGGAAAGACAAAAAACTGAACTTGCAGTGCATGAATGGGTGAAACTAATAGCTGAAGCCTGTACATTTAAAATATCCGATAGGCCCACCCTAAAAATGCAACAGCACATTCACTCTCGCTGTTACAGAAAACATAGCTATCAGGTTATTCATTCTTTTTTTGGGGGGGGGGGGGGGGGGGGTCATGTTAAATACCAATGTTCTCCTACATTGGTATTTAACATGACACCTCACTTAAAAATGTTTATTACAAAGATTTGTTCCTTCGGTTTGATGTCCTTTCTTTAGTGTTGCGTTGTTAACTGCTTTGCTTTAGAGGTCCGATCTCTGACTGATCCGGTATGTGTGTGATTGTAACTTATGGGTCGGTGCGATTCTTATTCAGTTCCAGTCAGGCAGTGGTAAAGTAAAAGTTCAAAGTCAGGCTCCGTTTTCTCTCTTTTTGCTCACTCTTTTCCTTTGTAAAACGATGTCATTGCGCAGTGATGGTATGGGTGTGAACAGAAACTGACGTGGAAAAACGTAAAAGTGACCACAGGTATTTTTATTATTACATGCTACTGTTGTATGGATTTTAACGTTTGGGATTTCTCAGTGCCTGGTTTCTTCAGGTGGTGGCACACTGATTTAGAGTTCACGAGATGCTGTCACGTGTCTTTATAAAATACCATTAGACAGTCATAGGCCAGAGAAGCAGCTTTTCTCCAGCTCACTCGTGTCGCCTCTCAGCACTTTACAGCACATACTCCAATGAAATCCAACGAGCACTTAAAAGATTTTTTCCTTTGGACTGAAATTACTTGAGTGACATTAAACATTTACTTGAATAAACCAGATCTTCTGATGATTATTAGAGGGTGAGGCGGCTGGTTTAAATCTATATAACTGTGTTTTTGTTTTTTTTAATAAGCGTAGTCCAAAATGCTAACAAATG
Organism: Carassius carassius; assembly: GCF_963082965.1. Lineage (NCBI taxonomy): Eukaryota > Metazoa > Chordata > Actinopteri > Cypriniformes > Cyprinidae > Carassius > Carassius carassius. The sequence continues at coordinate 27,283,418 of NC_081774.1, forward strand.
CCTTTTTCTTTCCACGGATCAAGTATAATCTGCATCCCCTCCTAAAAGTATCAAAATGTTCTGATTTTTCTTCCCTTTTTTTTTTTTAAAGATGAGTATTTTGAAGCTTGCTCTAATATAATCAAAAAGTAGATTGTACGAAAAGGTTGCTATTTATTATATTGTCTATGACAGTGGAATGGTATTTTATAATGTTTTAATTTTAAAGAGATATAGTTTTTACAGTGTGCATGCAAGCGTGTGCTTCTCTTGGTCCTCGAAGCCTAGCACTCTGCTTGCTGTGTCCACAGCCCTTTGAAATTTTGTACTTTAAAATCTTTTGTAATTCTATTGTTGTTTTTAGCTCTAAGCAAAGGCACGTACATGGGCATATCAAAACATCTTGGACCATGTAAATACTTGTTCAGTGATTTTTGTCTCACTTTAGGTAATTTTTAATCTAGTTTTCTCTCTCTCTTTCTTTTTAGTTATGTTTCCTGTTTTGCTCACTCTCTAGCAGAAATCATTCACTGCGATGTTGATTTGACTGTTGTGATTTGAGTCAGATTAAATGAAAAGTCCAGAATAAAATATATTTTGATAATAGTGTTCTGTCTGTGCTTATGAATGTCTTTGAATGCAGAAACACTGCCTCCTGTGTCATCAAGAGTATTGGAGTTAAAGTCTGATTACTAGAATGTAGTTGGTTTGTCTCTCTTTGGTTTTAATAACAGCAGCTCAGCACTCAAGCTGAATGAACTCCTCAAGTTTGTGTAAAACCTGATGATCATGTTTTCCAGCTAAAGAACGATTCTGTCTAAAACAAGAACATCTGATTGTCTGTATAAAGAAAAGACACATGATCAGTTACACAACTGCTTATTTCATCAGTGATGTAGAAATAGTGCACAATCATCATTTTGTCATTTTTTTTTCACATTCAAAATCTTAAAGGTCCCGTTTTAAGCGTTTTTTTAAAGCTTTGATTGTCTTTACAGTGTGCAATATAACATGTTCATGTTTCACGTGTAAAAAAAAAAACAGTATTTTTCACAATTCACCAATCTGTATACCGCTGTTTTCACTGTCATAAAAACGGGCTGATGACGTATAGAAATTCGTAAGGAGTTCTGATTGTGCCAGCGGTTCCTGTGTTGTGATTCGACAGCGCACGCGGCCCTCCTGTAAACGCGATTGGGCTAGTTTAGGAGTAGTTTTGAGAAGCAAGTGGGCAGGAGCATGTGCTGGAGATGTACTTATAATCACAGGAGCGTTTTTACTGACGAGATGCGCATGAAAATCGCATTCGTTTTTTTGCACAGCCCTAACATCTAGTTAACAAAGAAAACAGAACAGAGAAAACAGAGTTAACAGAAAGTGTTAAACGCACCAACTTAAATAATAAAATACACTTACCGGTTGTGGTCCATAAACAACGCCTTCTCCAGACAAAGAGGGAACTGCTCCATCTTTCAAGAAAAATCTTTGTGCGAATCCGGCATTAAACTGATTGAGATTGAGTGGAAGTTGTCTCCAGCAAAATGTGCTGCACATTGTTCCCGAAAATTATAATCCACATGTAAAACTGAGTTAAACATAAATTGTAACCATTAATCTCCAAGTACAGCATCCCTGGGAAGGCCAAACAAAGGTGATTGGACTCCCGAGATGAAAATAACAGCATTTCAACGACATGGCGACAAACACAAACGCATTGCATTTAATGGGTCACGCTATATGCAGTGTGAGGACCAAACCAAATCTCCAGGTTCTCTTATGAGAACCAGGCTGAAAAAATTATGTGCACCCCTGTGTGTGTGTGTGTGTGTGTGTGTAATATATATATATATATATATATATATATATATATATATATATACACACACACACACACACACATATGTATGTTTCTAGGGTAACAACGACCAAGACACATAAAATCATGTAGTGGTTATTTTCACCAACAGGGGTTTGCAGGCTACACTGATTACACAGTCCTGTGTCGCTAATTCAGCAAAGAACAGCATGAGGAGAGAAGAGCACTATTATCATCATTTATCAAGAGACTCCGTTATCCGTTTCAAGGTACAATATTTTTCGGACTATAAGTCACACCTAAGTATAAGTCGCATCAGTCCAAAAATACGTCATAGGAAAAAAACTAAGATAAGTCGCACTGGACTATAAGACGCATTAATTAAAACCAAGAGAAAACATTACCGTCTACAGCCGCAAGAGGCCGCTCTTTGTTTTCAGCGGTAAACTACAGGAGCACTGAGCAGCATAGAGCTCCCTCTCGCGGCTGTAGACGGTAATGTTTTCTCTTGGTTCAAGTCAAATAAATTTTTATAAGTCGCACCTGACTATAAGTCGCAGGACCAGCCAAACTATGAAAAGAAGTGCGACTTATAGTCTGGAAAATACGGTAGTCACATACTAACTCTTCATATTAAATCAAACCCAGCCGGCATATGACCAACCTTCAACGCTGAAATATGGTTGAATTTCTTTTAAATGCTAAACTGTTGAAAAAGGTTTACAAAAAATCCTGTAAATCAACATTGATTCAACATACAAATCTTGTTTAAAAAAAATCTGTTTAATGTCTTCAACAGCATACGAAATACATTTCTGCTTTTTTAAATTATTATTAAGATCATTATTTTATCAGCATTTTACAATATTTTGATCATGAAACCTATTCTAAAATCTTAAGTTATATGTTAAAATTGTATGTTCAGCGTTTATCACGCAATATCTATTGGTTGTTTTACCTTATTTGATCATGATTGATTAATCTGGCTGTCATCCAGGAAACTGGACAATGAAACTGTGCGCACCTTTCTAAGTTTGACAATTTGACCATTAAGCCGGTGTTATACTTTCCGCATGAGCAACCTGGGCGAACACATACATGGACAGCGCGGACCCGGACTACTTGTATTTTTTCTACCGAAAGCGTATGCTGATGGTCCGCTCTAGGGCTGAAACGATTCCTCGAGTAACTCGATTACAAAAAATTATCAAGGCAAAATCCTATGCCTCCCAGCCTCTTTTAATTTACACAGATAAACAGATAGAGATAAACACCGAAGTATGTTAATGACCTTTTTACATTTGTCCTTAATTTTATTCAGATAAACTTTCCATGTTAATTTTTCATCAAACCAAACACCAAGAAACCTAACAGCTTTTACTTGCTCCAGTTGTTGCCCATATAGATTTAAAACCAGGGGTGAGATTTTGTACCACCTTGAAAAACAAATAACCTGTGTTTTTCCTACAGATAATTTAAATCCCCATTTATTGGTCCACTTTTTCACTTCATCAATTGCAGCTTGCTGTCACGCTGTCTGGTCTCTGTTTCCCTGGGTGTCCACTAGTGGTCTCACTTCCCCATAGGCACCTCACCATAGGCACTACTATTCCCACTAGCCTTGTCCCTTAATCACAGTAATTGCACTCAGGTGTCTTCACTTGTTAGTCATTATCCTCCCTATATTAACCAGTCCTTTTCTGTTTGTCTGCATGGATTCCTTAATTTCCGTCACCTAGTGTCCTCGCGTTCCTAGTCTTCGAGTTCCTGTTCTTGTTTGTTTGTTTGTTTGTTTGTTTCTGTTTTGGACTGATGTTTGATTATGACCCCGGCTTGTTTTGACTTTGATTTTGGATAACCCTTTTAAACCTACACTGCACTTGGATCTTCCGTCTCCTGTGTTCCTGTACATGACAGAAGGACTCCATCATGCCAAGATCCAGCGGTGTGGGATTTCGTATACATTCCCCAGCTACCATAGAGGAGCGGATGGGGAGACTTTCCAACCTAACCACTCTCCGTCAAAAGGGGAGTGAGGTGGGGTGCTTGGCGCAAATGTTCTGGACAATGGCAGTGGAGATGGGGTATAATGATGAGGCCCTGAAGGACCTATTCAAAGACTGCCTTGATGACCCATTGCCTGGGTGGGAGATGAAGGGGCTTGGAGATACTGGACTTTTGGGGGTTCACCAGTTACCTACAGCATCGATCTCGTGGGATGACTCAGCCACACCTGTCTCTCTCGGTGGGATGGCCAACTCTAGACCGAGGTCTATAGACAGTAGGAGCGCCAGCCCAGCACCACTGCACAATATGGCCGCCAGCCCAGCGCCACAGCACAAGGTGGCCGCCGGCCCAGCGCCACTGCCCAAGATGGCCGCTTGTCCAGCGCCTCTACACGGGATGACAGCCACAGTTGACCCTCCAGAGTCGAATCAGGTTCCCGTTGACTCTCCAGAGTCAGGTCAAGTCACCGTTGACCCTCCAGAGTCAGGTCAAGTCACCGTTGACCCTCCAGAGTTAGGTCAAGTCACCGTTGACACTCCAGAGTCAGGTCAAGTCACCGTTGACACTCCAGAGTCAGGTCAAGTCACCGTTGACACTCCAGAGTCAGATCAAGTCACCGTTGACACTCCAGAGTCAAACACTACCACAGTTAGACCTCAGGAGTCAAGTCACCGGTGATCTTCAAGGACATAGTCAAGTCACCGGTGATCTTCAAGGACAGAGTCAAGTCACCGGTGTTCTTCATGGACAGAGTCAAGTCACCGGTGTTCTTCATGGACAGAGTCAAGTCACCGGTGTTCTTCATGGACAGAGTCAAGTCACCGGTGTTCTTCATGGGCAGAGTCAAGTCACCGGTGTTCTTCATGGGCAAGGTCAAGTCACAGGTGATCTTCATGGGCAAGGTCAAGTGACCGGTGATTTTCATGGGCAAGGTCAAGTCACCGGTGATCTTCATGGGCAAGGTCAAGTCACCAGTGATCTTCATGGGCAAGGTCAAGTCACCAGTGTTCTTCATGGGCAAGGTCAAGTCACCAGTGTGCTTCATGGGCAAGGTCAAGTCACCAGTGTTCTTCATGGGCAAAGGCAAGTCACCATTGATCTTCATGAGCAAATGCAAGTCACCATTGATTTTCCTGAATCCAGTCTAAACTCTGAGGAACTACCAGAGCTTCTCCACGTCTCTGCGGAACTACCAAAGCCTCTCCACGTCTCTGCTGAACTACCAGAGCCTCTCCACGTCTCAGCCGAACTCTCTGAGTGCTCTACTGATACTGTCATGGCCACGGAGGCCACCCTTAACTTGTTCATGTTCTCTGTTTCAGACTTGCCTATCCAGACTTGCTCTCATGTATCATCGATCCCACTGTGGTGGTCCTCGGTGCTGCCCTGGTGGGCTCCTGTCCCGACCGCACGGCTGTGGTGGTCTTCTGCGCAGCCCTGGTGGGCTTCTTCTCGACTGCACGGTTGTGGTGGTCTTCTGTGCCGCCCTGGTCAAAGTCAAAGAAGGGCCTCGTCCTCGCGCTTCAGCGGCGGTCGTTCCTGTGTCGAGTGGATTGCACACTTCAGGCTGCACTACCCCTGTCGTGTTGCAAACGGCCATTTCCCCTGTGCGCCTCAGCACTAAAAGAGCATTTCCTAAAGAGCAAATTTCTCTAAAAGAGCTTCATGGGTGCATCTTTGTAAAGGCGATGGATCGTCCTTATAAGGATGCCGTTTAGACTGTGCGTTTCTGGGTGTGGTCGTTACCTGGCAACGGGTGATGGTCACGATCGCTGCCTCATGTGTCTGGGTGTCGAGCACGCTGAGGTGGCTTTCGTAGATGAGTCATGTTCTCACCGTGGGAATATGACCATCTCAGAGCTGCAAACCAGGCTCCGCTACCTTCAGGGGGGCGGAGTCCCGTTGCCGCGATCTGGGGGCTCGTTCTGGCGGCCGACAGACAAGAACCACTTCCGGCAGTAGCGCGGATGGTTTGAGGGTCACAGTGGTGGCAAACCCCGCAGGGAACCAACCCTCTGGGGGACCACCACTCCTCTTGCACCTCCGATCCAGTGGAGCAACCCACGGAACGCACTGGGCCCTCTACAACGAGCGTACCAGTGTTATCCAGTGGGCCTCCCCCGACCGGATGTCATTTCTCAATGCCCCTGTGTTCCAGACCGGCCTCTTCGGCGACGCAGTCGAGAACTTGGCCCAGCAAGTCTCGGCTGCCCAGAAGCAGACTGAGGCTATCCAACACATCCTGCCCCGGCGGGCAGCTGCTGCCTCCACCCGCCCGCCGGCCGCAGTGCCCCAGCCTGCTCGTCGACAAGGGCAGCCCCCTGCATCCGCCACCTCTCACGCGCCGCATCTGCAGCAGCATCCAAGTGGTGCCGTGGAGCTGGGCGCAGGCAGGCTGCCCGTCCCGGCCCCCGTCAAACTTGCCGGTGAGCAGAAGAGCAAGAGGAGGAGGTCCAGGCGGAGAATCTGGAAATCTCGACAGGAGAGCAGTTTTCTCCCTCTCTGGGTCCCAGGAGGGCACGGAGAGTTGCGGACGGCCAAGCTCCGGACCTCACTCATCCTCCTCCTTCGCCAGATGGCAGCAGCGGGCGGTTCGAGAGCGTCAACAAAGGCCCTACTCACGCACCCTCTGCCAACCCGTGGAACCAGGTGAGCCCTGCACCCCACACTCGCAACACACTACGGGCTGCTCAAAGGCCGCCCGAGTTGAGTCCCTGTGTCCCACCTCGCTGCCCCACTGCGGGTACAGCTGTGGTCCCGCTGGTCCCGCTTGTACGGTTTTTAAGCGCCTGGTCAGCGCTACACAGCCCGTCTCGCTGGCTTCTGCGAACCATCAGCCTCGGCTATGCGATTCAGATCACCTGGCATCCCCCCAAGGTTTGCGGTGTCAGCTTCACTACAGTGAAAGCATCCGATGCCCCTGTCCTGCGGGAAGAGATCGCAGTCCTACTGGCGAAGGACGCGATAGAGCCGGTCCCTCCAGCCGATATGAGGACGGGGTTTTACAGCCCGCACTTCATTGTACCCAAGAAAGGCAGTGGGTTACGACCGATCTTAGATCTGCAAGTTTTGAATCAGGCCCTCCATTGGCTACCGTCCAAAATGTTGACACAGAAACGCATTTTCGGGTACGTCCGTCCCCAAGATTGGTTTGCAGCGATCGACCTGACGTGTACTTTCATGTGTCCATCCTTCCGCACCACAGACCTTTTCTGCGGTTTTGCGTTCGAAGGACTGGCATATCAGTACAAGGTCCTGCCCTGCGGGCTGTCCCGGTCTCCCCGTGTCTTTAGGAAAGTCATGGAGGCAGCTCTCGTTCCTCTCAGAGAGCAGGGTGTTCGCATTCTCGACTACTTAGACGATTGGCTGATACTAGCACAGTCTCGAGATCAGTTGTGCGAGCACAGGGATGTGGTGCTTCGGCACCTGAGCCTGTTGGGCCTTCAGGTCAGCTTGGAAAAGAGCAAACTCCCGTGGCAGAGGATCTCTTTTCTCGATTTGGAGTTGGATTCGGTCGAACAGACAGCATGCCTCACAGAGGAACGTGCGCGGTCGGTGCTAGCCTGCTTGAATACGTTCAAGAGAAGGACAGCGGTCCCACTGAAACTCTTTCAGAGGCTCCTGGGGCATATGGCGGCCGCGGCGGCACTTACACCGCTCAGCCTATTACATATGAGACCGCTCCAGCACTGGCTTTATGGCCGAGTCCCGAGGTTGGCGTGGAAGCGGGGCACTCACTGGGTCCAAGTTACACCGGCCTGTCGCCAAACCCCCACTCCGTGGTCAAATCTTGCATTTCTCCGGGCAGGGGTGCTCCTAGAGCAGATCTCCAGGCATGCTGTGGTTTACACGGATTCCTCCACCACCGACTGGGGGGCCACGTACAACGGGCATGCAGTCTCAGGGGTTTGGACGGGCCAGTAGCTGCAGTGGCACATCAATTGCCTAGAGTTGCTAGCAGTACACCTTGCCTTGAACCGTCTCAAATGTCTCTTATGAGGCAGGCATGTGCTGGTCCGAACGGACAACACTGCGACCGTTGCGTACATCAACCGACAAGGTGGTCTGCGCTCCCGTCGCATGTCGCAACTCGCTCTCCACCTCCTCCTTTGGAGTCAGAAGTGAGGTCACTTCGTGCCGTTCACATTCCAGGCCTGCTCAATCGTACAGCCGACGAGCTGTCTCGAGCAATGCTCCCGGGAGAATGGCGACTCCATCCCCTGATGGTCCAGCTGATTTGGAGACTGTTCGGAGCCGCTAAGGTAGACCTGTTTGCTTCTCCAGAGAACTCTGACTGCCAGTTGTTCTACTCCCTGACCGAGGGAACTCTCGGCACGGACGCACTGGCACACAGCTGGCCGTGGGACCTACGCAATTATGCATTTCCCCCAGTGAGCCTTCTTGCACAGACACTGTGCAAAGTCCGGGAGGACGAGGAGCAAGTCTTGCTAGTAGCGCCGTATTGGCCCACGTGGACCTGGTTCCCCGAACTAGTGCTCCTTGCGACAGCCCCTCCTTGGCCAATTCCTCTGATGAAGGATCTACTGACTCAGAGATGGGGCACCATTTGGCACCCGCGTCCAGACCTTTGGAAACTCCATGTCTGGTCCCTGGACGGGACGCGGAGGTTCTAGGTGACCTACCCCAAGAGGTAGTGAACACCATTTCGGCGAGAGCACCGTCTACGAGACACGCTTATGCCTTGAAGTGGAACCTGTTCGTTGAGTGGTGTTCTTCTCGCCGAGAAGACCCCGAAGATGCCCGATTGCGGTCGTGCTATCCTTTCTGCAGCAAGGGTTGGAGCGAAGGCTGTCTCCCTCCACCCCTAAAGTCCAGTTTGCCGCTATTGCTGCGTACCATGATCCCGTGAATGGGAAGTCTCTGGGTAAGCATGACCTCATCGTCAGGTTCCTTAGAGGGGCCAGGAAGTTAAATCCTTCCCGGCCCCCCTGTATACCCTCTTGGGACCTGTCTCTAGTGCTTAAATCACTACAGCAGGGCCCATTCGAGCCTTTGCATTCAGTTGAGCTAAAGTTTCTTTCATTGAAAACTCTGCTCCTGCTTGCACTGGCCTCCATCAAGAAGGTAGGGGACCTGCATGCATTTCGGTCGACGATTCGTGCCTAGAGTTCGGGCCGGCTGACTCCCAGGTAATCCTGACGCCCCGGCCTGGCTACTTGCCCAAGATTCCCACTACATCCTTCAAAGACCAAGTGGTGAAACTGCAAGCGCTGCCCCTGAAGGAGGCAGACCCAGCCCTGGCTTTGCTTTGTCCCGTCCGAGCATTAAGGTGCTACGTAGACCGGACACAAAGCTTCAGGACCTCAGACCAGCTCTTTGTCTGTTACGGAGGCCGGCAGAAGGGGAGTGCCGTCTCTAAGCAGAGGATGGCCCACTGGATTGTGGATGCCATAATCCTGGCTTATCAGGCTCAGGATGTGCCCTGCCAGTTCAGGTTGCGAGCTCACTCAACTAAAAGTGTTGCATCCTCCTGGGCGCTGACTCGTGGCGCCTCGCTGACAGATATTTGTAGAGCTGCGGGCTGGGCGACCCCTAACACGTTCCCTAGGTTCTATAGCCTTCGTGTAGAGCCGGTATCCTCCTGTGTTCTCACCTCAAATGAGTAGTGGCACTGTGAGGCCCCGATTAGTGTCTGCTTGCTTAAACCGCTCCAGAGTGTCCGTACTGTAGACCCTGTTGAGATCCTCCATCACCCTAAGCAGCTGGATGCGGCGGAACGTCCGGCGCCAGACCTTCATGACGAATCCATGAGAACCATGGAAGGGTGGGTTCCATATTGAGACCTAAGCGGTACTCATATGTGTATAGTCCACGGTATAGCCTTAGAGCCTGTGTTTCCCCAGCAGACTTCTGCCTTCCCAAGAGGGTTTTAATCACCTCACCTCACCTTCTCCGTATACTCCTACACGGATGCTATATGTGTATTTGCCTCCGAGACCTCCTTCGGGAAGGATGGGGCTTCCGCAGCGTCCCGGCTCCAAGCGGACCGGGTACGTTTTCCCTGTGTTATTCAATCTCACCCAGTGAGGTAGTGCTTTGACAACGGTGAGTGGAGCTACTTGTTCTGAGCTCCGGCCTACACCTAATAGGGGCGCAGGTGGCTCACACAGGGCACTGGAAGGGGCAGCACCCATGGCGCTTTGATAGGGATCCCATATTCGTCGGTCACCGACGTGGTGTCGAGAGTGACCGACTGAAAGGGAACGTCTCGGTTACGTATGGTAACCCTCGTTCCCTGAAGGAGGGAACAGAGACGCCACGTCCTGTCGCCATGGTTGCTGTACCGCCGCTGAGCTGCTGGGTCCCCGGCTCGGCTCCTCAGCGAAAAACTGGAATGCATTGCACCTGCTGCCTTCTTATACTCGCGCAGTGATCAGCAGCAGTTGGATGCAATAATTACATGCCAATGTGCATTGGCTCGTTTAGTTTACACTCGAAGTAGATTGGTCTATCGAAGCGATATATTGTATATATATGTAACCGAGACATTCTTACAGTTTATAAATGTGTGAATTTCTGTCATGATGGTTATTTTCCATACACTGAATGTTGAAAGTATAAAGCATGTTGTTGTGTGTTGCTGGTAAGTTGTGTGTTTGTCTTTCTTTTAGCGATTTTTCAAATTTTTGTAAACAAACCTGCATGATAATAGCAACCAGGGATTATCAAAAATGTATTCATTTAACTGATATAAGATAGAGATCGGTAATTAATTTTATTTTGAGTTAAAAAAATTATTATATTATTTATTGTAGAAATTATTAAATTATTATATTAATCATAGGCCTTGGCTACCGGTCTGTATTACATGATAGTCAGCATTTAAATGAAGTCTATCATGAATAAATGTTACTTAAAGGGTATAACATAAAATAGGCCTACAAGAACACATTTTCATCCATCCTACTGTCTTGTAAGTCCATTAATTGAATATCTTTTCAAGCTTAGGCCATAATAATAAAAAACTAAGTAAATTCTATTAGTACTCAATTCAAGCTTGTAGAAATGAAAGCATACATATCAACTTTCCGACAGGCTACTTGTGTTCCCATCATGCACTGGGGCATGAATAATTAATAAGGTCAATTTTTTGTTGTTGTTTTCCAACTGTATTTATACTGTTTTATAGTTGCATTTGTTGTTAGGTTTTTAGTAACTTGCGGAATTCATTTTCAAGTCAAAATTACACATTCAGTACTCAAAAATGAGCCACCGGCATTGTGTACTGTTTACCAAGTACTGCAGTCTCTGTTTTCGGATGAGTGCCACATTACTATTTATGTAAATGTGGTGTTTATATGATATTTATTGTAATATTTACTTAGATGTTTCATCTAATGTTTAAAAGCAAGGTTTAATTAGGTACTATATTGGGTAAAATAAAAGTATTTCAAGTAAGCATTAACTAGTAAAAAGTATTTTTTACTGAAAAAATTTAAATTTTATTGGCAAAATTGCTTGTTGTCTTTGTTAAATTTACTTAGGTAAGTAAATTTTACTTAATTGGAAATATTACATTAAATATAATTATGTAATATTAACCTAATTTCTTTATGAATGTTAAGTTCAATAGCAAATAGATTGTACAGAGTAGTAGCAGTAAAATTTACTTAAAATGTGTTAAGAAAATGTTTTTTTTTCAGTCTATACTCACAACTTGTATACTAACATATAGAAGAAACATGCATGTGCTTTAAAAGAAAGTTGAAAAAAAGAAACTTTGCCATGGATTTTAAAATAAAATAAATGTTTGTGCTTTCTGATTTCAGTATTTGACTAACACTTTAATTTCGGGAAATGTTCACAATAGTATTTTCTGACACATTTCTTATAAACTGGCAGGAAACTGTAGGTAATAATTCAGTGTTATAAAACATTTATTTGTTTAATATTTCATCCTCACATTGTTAAATTGTTTGGGTGTTTCTTCAAAGATATTCAATCTTGAAGACACATTACACATACTGCATGTAATAAAATATATATGTAAAAAATTAGCACAGCTGCATACAATATATTTAAATAAACAAAACATTATAGAAGAGAACAGAAAACTGTATGGTAGCTTTCATTGTTTTAAACATACAATAATCAGCTTTAAAGCATAAGAATAATGATAAATTGAGTGAGTAACCTTTAAAATACAGAAAAACAAATCTGTTTGTGATCTATATCCAACTTTGTCAGCTCTAAAAGCTTTTATCTTCAAATTGCAATCACGATGATAACAATAACAATAATAACAAGGGCAATGCCACTGATGATATAATTCACGATGAGTGCTGTCTTGGAGTACCTCTCTGCTAATTCTCGCTGTCCTGAGTAGTTGGCTTTTCGAGTCTGAAAACAAAAATAATGGCAGATGGGGATGTTCAATATTTATTGTTCCATTTAAATTTGATGGTAGAGCTACAATGAAATCAAAATTGGTGTAGAAACATTTACAACTTTATTTATTTACTTTTACGTAGAAATTGCTAGTAAGTTTGCAAGATACATTAAATAATCATGAGAAATAAACTTGCAACTGCCATAAAAAAAAGTTAGGAGTTTTAAGATAAAAAGTCGCACTTACCTTTACTAAAAATGTACTGTGTGCAGTATTCAATTATTAAGCCATTTAGCTATGTTTGCAGCAAATTGTACATTAATCTAACTTTGTGAAGTTGTCAATGGTTTATTTTTATCTTTTCTTGAATGTAAACAGGTTTTTGGATCGGTTTGTTAACATAGCACTGTTTTTATTAGATGTTGCAGCCAGGAAGGGGCCACTTACGCTTTTGGGGGGCACACTTTTAAAACTGATTTTATTCTACTTTCAGTATTATTAATTTAGTAATTTTTCACCATGTCATGCATCACTGCAATCTCTAGAAGTAAGCTATGACAATTTCAGCTCAAATGTAGTGTCAGGGGAGTCATGCACTCTTTTTCGTGGGGGTAAAGAGGGGAGGCCTCTTCATGTTTGTCATATGACACAGAGCAGCCACAATAGCACTGTAACTGATATAGGCTAATGTTTTATATATTTTTTCCTTTTTATTTGAAATATTCCCAGACATGCCACCTATATCATGAAATATCTCGATTCTCAAATATGTGCAAGTAAATGCACACATTTTGCAACTTTAAAGATTGTTAGTTTATCTAAAATGAGCGATGGGCAAAGTAGTATATAGTGTAATCTATTAACTATGAATAAAAACCCAGCTTTTTACCAAATATGGGTGTGATGTCATAAAATATTTTTAATATGACTTTTAATTTGTTGTGTGTGTATGTAGGGAATAATTGATGATGGGCCGTTGAATTATTAGAAAAATAACACACACCCGATGTGGTGATGCGGCCAAGATGCGAAGCCGAGTTACACCGTTAAACCTTGGGTGTGCATTACTTTTCAAATAATTCAGCGGCCCGGAGTCAATTATTCTGCTTATACTACGGTTACCACACCTCAAGACATCGATCAGATGATATATTTAAAAGGATTCGTCTGGTTTTTGTACTTAAGTACCTATTGTGAGTGGGATTATTTCTTCTGCATATAGAGAGAGAGAGAGAGAGAGAGCTCTTGTGTGAATTAGGCTACCATATCTCTGTGCAACCCTCAACACTCTTTTGCTGCAGCATCTCTAAACAGCACTGTTATTACCTCGCTAGTGAGAAATGTCATGTGTAGCCTTTAATTTGATACATTATATAGACTACCTGATAAAATTGTCAGTGCAGTGCTGACAACACCTTTAATAAATAAAATAATAAAATCTCTGTTCAAAAATTTTGACTGGTACTTGATTCCAAAAAAAGTTGGGACACTGTAAAAATTGTGAGTAAAAAAGGAATGGAATAATTTACAAATCTCATAAACTTATATTTTATTCACAATAGAATATAGATAACATAAAATGTTGAAATGTCATGCCAAATATTGGCTCATTTTGGATTTCATGAGAGCTACACATTCCAAAAAAGTTGGGAGAGGTAGCAATAAGAAGCCAGAAAAGTTAAATGTACATGTAAAGAACAGCTGGAGGACCAATTTGCAACTTATTAGGTCAATTGGCAACATGATGGGTATAAAAAGAGCCTCTCAGAGTGGCAGTGTCTCAGAAGTCAAGATGGGCAGAGGATCACCAATTCCACCGATGCTGCGGCGAAAAATAGTGGAGCAATATCAGTTGCTCAGAGTTTCTCAGAGGAAAATTGCAAAGAGTTTGAAGTTATCATCATCTACAGTGCATAATATCATCCAAAGATTCAGAGAATCTGGAACAATCTCTGTGCGTAAGGGTCAAGGCCAGAAAACCATACTGGATGCCCGTGATCTTTGGGCCCTTAGACGGCACAGCATCACATACAGCAGCGGTTCTCAATTCCAGTCCTCGCGCCCCACTGCTTTGCACATTTTGTATGTTTCTCTTAGCGCTTCAGATGTTTGTTCTATTCGAACGTAAGTGCCCTTCAAAGTGGACAAACGTATATGTTCCAATCAAAGTGCACTGAAGTGTGAAAGACGTGAATTTAAATTTTATTCATTTAAAGAGGTATATGATGTCACGGTTGTCCGTGTGTAAAGATGCTGTGCAGCACAAATCAGTGAATGAATGTTCCGAAGTAAGTTAAACTTCAACAGATTTCCCCTGCTCAGGGAGTAGGGAGCATTGAACAATGGGAACACAGTTCATGCACGGAGCTCACTTCAAACGATCAGGTGTGTTAACAAAGAGACATACAATATGTGCAGAGCAGTGGGGCGAGGACTGGAATTGAGAACCGCTGACATACAGGAATGCTACTGTAATGGAAATCACAACATGGGCTCAGGAATACTTCCAGAAAACATTGTCGGTGAACACAATCCAGCTCATTTAGAATGGACTGTGGCAAAGTGGAAAACTGTTCTGTGGTCAGACGAATCAAAATTTGAAGTTCTTTTTGGAGAACTGGGACGCCATGTCATCTGGACTAAAGAGGACAAGGACAACCCAACTTGTTATCAGCACTCAGTTCAGAAGCCTGCATCTCTGATGGTATGGGGTTGCATGAGTGTGTGTGGCATGGGCAGCTTACACATCTAGAAAGGCACCATCAAGGCTGAAAGGTACATCCAAGTTCTAGAACAACATTTGCTCTGATCCAGTCGTCGTCTCTTTCAGGGAAGACCTTGCATTTTCCAACATGACAATGCCAGACCACATACTGCATCAATTACAACATCATGGCTGCGTAGAAGAAGGATCCGGGTACTGAAATGGCCAGCCTGCAGTCCAGATCTTTCACCCATAGAAAACATTAGATGCATCATAAAGAGGAAGATGCGACAAAGAAGACCTAAGACAGTTGAACAACTAGAAGCCTGCATTAGACAAGAATGGGACAACATTCCTATTCCTAAATCTGAGCCACTTGTCTCCTCAGTCCCCAGACGTTTGCAGACTGTTATAAAAAGAAGAGGGGATGCCACACAGTGGGGAACATGGCCTTGTACCAACTTTTTTGAGAAGTGTTGATGCCATGAAATTTTAAATCAACTTATTTTTTCCCCTTAAATTGATACATTTTCTCAGTTTAAACATTTGATATGTCATATATGTTGTATTCTGAATAAAATATTGAAATTTGAAACTACCACATCATTGCATTCTGTTTTTATTCACAATTTGTACAGTGTCCCAACTTTTTTGGAATCAGGTGTGTGTGTGTGTGTGTGTGTGTGTGTGTCTGTCTGTGTGTGTGTGTGTGTGTGTGTGTATATATATAGTACAGACCAAAAGTTTGGACACACCTTCTCATTCAAAGAGTTTTCTTTATTTTCATGACTATGAAAATTGTAGAGTCACACTGAAGGCATCAAGGGCTATTTGACCAAGAAGGAGAGTGATGGGGTGCTGCGCCAGATGACCTGGCCTCCACAGTCACCGGACCTGAACCCAATCGAGATGATTTAGGGGTGAGCTGGACCGCAGACTGAAGGCAAAAGGGCCAACAAGTGCTAAGCATCTCTCGGGGAACTCCTTCAAGACTGTTGGAAGACCATTTCAGGTGACTACCTCTTGAAGCTCATCAAGAGAAAGCCAAGAGTGTGCAAAGCCGTAATCAAAGCAAAAAGTGGCTACTTTGAAGAACCTAGAATATGACATATTTTCAGTTGTTTCACACTTTTTTTGTTATGTATATAATTCCATATATAATTCCACATGTTAATTCATAGTTTTGATGCCTTCAGTGTGAATCTACAATTTTCATAGTAAGAAAACTCTTTGAATGAGAAGTTGTGTCCAAACTTTTGGTCTGAACTGTATATACACACACAAACATACATACATACATGGCCGTAGCCAGGCTTTGAAAATTAGTGAGGTCCAGGGGTTTTCTATAATAACCCTTATAAATAAAACTAATTATATACTGTACACTAACACTTGAAAACAGACAGAAATATAGAGGGATGCTCATTTTTAAATCATACCCTATTTATTGCATCAAAGTTTGTTAATATTTTACTATATTTATGAGGTGGATAATTTCAGTTGTTTATTATTCATGCAAACATACATATTGCTTGGTTTTATTTATAACCATTATATAGCTGATGACTTTGTCTAGTGCTCTTATGAATGTTTATAGCATGATTTGTGAAAGTTTAACTACTATCCTGAATGATTTAGCATAATGGCTAGTGTTTGCGTATTTTATTTCATTCTGTACCCTAAGTTACTTGTTCTACAGTTTTCTGCACTAGTGTTAGACAGCGTTTTGATAGCGTTGATAACGTTTCTGACAGGTAATATAATGTTTTTCCCCCTTATGTCATATCTGGTCAGCAATGCCCTGTTCATGGGCTTTTTTGATCTGAGTGTCTATTTACAGTAAGGTTGCCCAACAAACGTGTTATTTTGGGCTAGTCAAGATTACAAATTACAATCCAGTAGTGTGGAGGTTAAACCGTGTGTCATTTGTATTTTGACGTGATCGACCCAAGTTCCAATCCGCCTTTTGGCTAACTTTTTTCTCCCTTTTCAAATCACATCAGAAAAGCATTTATTTTCAATGAAAATGAAGTAAATAATCAAAAATTTTAAATTTTTGAAATTGAAGTTAAAGTATTGGGTAGGGTAGGGGTAGGGGGGGCTTTATTGTCCCAATAAGGTGGCATCCATTTAATAATTAGAATTCAAATTAAAATGTACACTCTAAGTTTTTTCATTTCATGTTTGTAATGTACTACAATACTGAGGTGCAGATAATTGCCACTATTTGCAATAAGTAGTATAAATAGCAGAAAATCCTGTTATTTTAATATCTATTTGCACTTAAACAGTAAAAAGTGTTAAACAGTGTAAACAGCCGCTGCCTTTTTTGATTACTGCCAGACCAATGCCGGTGATGCAATGTTGCCAGATATTATTATTAAAATAAACAAAATCCTATAAATAAATCAAATAAATTATTTCAAATATTTTGGAAATTAGATAAGATAAAGTTATCGATGACCCTAAACCGCAAATTCCTACTTTTTAGTAACTTTCTAAAGTGTCAAATTAAGTGGAAAAACGGGTCAAAAACGCTTATAATATCTGGATCTGGCAACACGGAGGCTCTCGCTCACAACAGTCTGAAGACTCGTTCACTTGGGAAGCGATCATTTTCATACGGATGCTAAACATTCTGAATTATACATGCAGACATTCATATGAGGAGTTTAGCAGCAAAATAGTCAGAGAACAAATGTTATTTTCGAACATGAAAAATTGACCTCGTGCCTGTGTGTGTGTGTGTGTGTGTGTGTGTATGTATATATACACACACACACACACACACACACAAATATATATATATATATATATATATATATATATGTATATATATATATATATGTATATATATGTATATGTATATATATATATATATGTATATATATATATATATATGTATATATATATATATATATATATATATATATATATATATATATATATATATATATATATATTTGTGTGTGTGTGTGTGTGTGTTACAAAGATTAATGCACATGGACTAATATACTTACAGAGCATGAGTAAATCAGCCCAACAATGCCCAGAGGAAAACAGCACAGCATGGTAAAGATGGAGTAACCCAAGTAATCTGGCACTGGACTGGCCAGTGGAGCAGTGGTCACAAAAACTGCAGGCTGTACAGCGAAATCGGACTGTCCTGAATACGGCCCCTGGGTGTAGGGGCCCTGGGGGACCGGCTGGTTTGGAAGGAAAGGAGTATATCCAGGAGGATTGTACTCGTATGCTGGTGGGGGTGTTGCAGGCATTGCTGGATCCTCAGATGAATTCCAGGCTCCTGGAGGATGACTGAAAGACTGGCTGGGATCCATTCATCTGATTTCTGGATTTTGATTGTAATTTTCCTTTTGCCTTGGGCTCTGGAGCAACGTATTTATTACGGCACACTGCTTGGTCTTTTCTGTGCTGAAGGTAGCCAAAAATGGGAGGTGAGATGTCAATCATAGGGGAGGAGTGACAAGAACTTTACCACCATTTCCGTTACACTCTGTGACTGCAGACACCAACTTGTGGTTTTCAGTTTACCCTGATGAAATATTGAGTGAGTTAAAAGGATTATTTCATCACACCCGAGCATATATTCGGGACCTTGTGGAAGTGAATCTTCCTCTTTTTAATTTTTTTTCCTTCTGTCACAATTGCATTACTTTTAACCATTACAATGTATGTGTTTTTTGTTGTTGTTTTAAGAATTAGATGTTTTTTGGCCAAATCATTCCTCACCATGCCTGCAGATGAACCCATGTCAAGTAAAGTCAAGTCACCTTTATTATACAACACTGATCGTGTTAAAGCAGCTTTTCAGTGTCAAACAGGAAAATAGTTTGTTAATAATGGAGTAATATTTTCCAGCTAAAGTCAGTTCATTTATGATTCATTGATGTTATCATCCAGTTCAGCTATCTTCCTGTAATTGACTTGGGTCGTCCTTTAACTGTTTACTGAAAGTTGTTGAACAGTACAGATAAATAAATAAACTCGCACACAATATAATATGCTGTTATACTCCATATAGCTTCATATACAAGTCAGAAACTAACCTTTTTTTGCACAGGCCTATCTAAAGGGTTAATGGTCCCACCTAGTGATCAACTGTAAAAAATAACAAATGTTACCTCTTCCCAACAGGGAAAACCACCAACAATTAAGAATCTCACACACACACAAACACTATAATTTGCTGTTATACTCCATATAACTCCATATACAAGCCAGAAACTAAGCCTTTTTTTTGCACAGGCCTATCTAAAGGGTTAATGGTCCCACCTAGTGATCAACTGTAAAAATAACAAATTTTACCTCTTCCCAAAAGGGAAAACCACAAACAATCAAGAATGCATGATTATATGATGTCATGGCTTTGCAATCAAAAAATGTCATATAGGGCAAAAACAGCCACCAACAACAAATGAGGGAGAAAAAATGAAAATTTTAATGCTGCACAAAAACTAAAAATACTTCAAAGCCAATGTTGCTACTAATCTTTGACATACCCAAGACTGTTATAAAAAGTAAAAAAAAATAATAATCCAACCACAATTACTTTTATATTGAAAATTTTGTGTGTTTTTTCCCCCCAAATAAGTGACATCATTTATGAACTTGGCAATTAAACAGTTAAAATCTTGGATTTTTTTAAAAACATTTGGTAGTTTTGATAAGGACTGAAGTCGATTAACAGATTTATGCAAAAAAAAAAAAAATTGGGAAAAAATATGAATCGGATACATTTTTACAGCAGTTTAATTGAGTGGATGTTTTCATCCTGAACATAACGAAAGTGTGAATTTGAACAATGCACAGGGGTTAATATATATATATATATATATATATATATATATATATATATATATAAATTACATTTATGCATTTAGCAGACGCTTTTAGCGACTTACATTGCATTCAAGCTAACAATTTTCTCCTAACATGTGTTCCCTGGGATTCGAACCCCCAACCTGGCGCTTGCTAACGCAAAAAGTTGATTTCACTAATTCCATTCAAGAAGTGAAACTTGTACATTACATTCATTCATTACACACAGGCTGATATATTTCAAATGTTTATTTCTTTTACTTTTGATGACTATAACTGAGAACTAAGGAAAATCCC
Organism: Carassius carassius; assembly: GCF_963082965.1. Classification (NCBI taxonomy): domain Eukaryota; kingdom Metazoa; phylum Chordata; class Actinopteri; order Cypriniformes; family Cyprinidae; genus Carassius; species Carassius carassius. The sequence continues at coordinate 27,303,410 of NC_081774.1, forward strand.
AAATTCAGTATCTCAGAAAATTAGAATATAACTTAAGACCAATACAAAGAAAGGATTTTTAGAAATCTTGGCCAACTAAAAAGTATGAAAATGAAAAGTATGAGCATGTAAAGCACTCAATACTTAGTTAGGGCTCCTTTTGCCTGAATTACTGCAGCAATGCGGCGTAGCATATTGCATCTTCCTCTTCACAATACCCCATAGATTTTCTATGGGGTTAAGGTCAGGTGAGTTTGCTGGCCAATTAAGTACAGGGATACCATGGTCCTTAAACAGGTACTGGAAGCTTTGGCACTTTGTGCAGGTTCCAAGTCCTGTTGGAAAATGAAAATTGCATCTCCATAAAGTTGGTCAGCAGCAGGAAGCATGAAGTGCTCTAAAACTTCCTGGTATACGGCTGTGTTGACCTTGGACTTCAGAAAACACAGTGGACCAACACCAGCAGATGACATGGCACCGCAAACCATCATTGACTGTAGAAACTTTACTCTGGACCTCAAGCAACGTGGATTGTGTGCCTCTCCTCTCTCCCTCCAGACTCTGGGACCCTGATTTCCAAAGGAAATGCTAAATTTACTTTCATCAGATAACATGACTTTGGACCACCTAGCAGCAGTCCAGTCCTTTTTGAAGCGAGACGCTTCTGACGCTGCAGTCCACTCTTTGTAAATCTCCCCCACATTTTTGAATGGGTTTTGTTTCACAATCTTCTCCAGGGTGCGGTTATCCCTATTGCTTCTACACTTCACCTCTCTATTAATGTGCTTGGACACAGAGCTCTGTGAACACCAGCCTCTTTTGCAATTACCTTTTGTGTCCTGCCCTCCTTGTGCAAGGTGTCAATGGTTGTCTTTTGGACAACTGTCAAGTCAGTAGTCTTCCCTATGATTGTGTAGCCTACAGAACTAGACTGAGAGACTATTTAAAGGCTTAGCATGTGTTTTGAGTTAATAAACTGATTAGAGTGTGGCACCAGGTGTCTTCAATATTGAACCTTTTCACAATATTCAAATTTTCTGAGATACTGAATATATATATATATATATATATATATAGTGGACCCCCAGGACCACTAGGTAACTTTTTGCATGAATTAAATGTGCTGCTCTCAACCTTTCCTGAGGATGGTACTCCCCTAGTTATACTTGGAGATTTCAACATCCACCTAGATAAACCTCTGTCTGCTGATTTCCACACTCTGCTTGCCTCTTTTGATCTCAACCGAGTGTCAACTACTGCTACTCACAAATCAGGCAACCAACTGGACCTTATTTATACACAACACTGCTCCACTGATCATGTACTGGTTTCTCCACTGCACACCTCGGATCACTTCCTCTTCACTCTTAACCTCAACATGGTCCCTCACACATCACTTACCCCTCCACATGTCATCTTTCAGTGCTACTGATATTTTCTGTTCCACTCTTACATCTCATTTAGACTCTGTTTGCCCCTTGTCTTCCAGGCCAGCCCGTACCACCCCTTCTGCCCCTTGGTTATCGGATGTTCTACGTGAACACCGTTCTAAGCTTAGAGCTGCTGAAAGGGCATGGCACAAATCCAAAAATACTACTGACCTTAATGTGTATCAGTCACTCCTCTCTTCCTTCTCTGCTAATGTCTTCACTGCTAAAATGACATACTACCATAACAAAATTAACAATTCATCTAACTCTCTCATGCTTTTCAAAACATTTTCCTCGCTCCTTTGTCCTCCTCCTCTCCCTCCTGCTTCATCTCTAATAGCTGATGACTTTGCCACGTTTTTCATTAATAAAATTAAAAACATCAGTGCACAATTTTCCACACCACAATCCGTCAAATCCGTTTCAAATCATCCTACTACTTGTCTGCTTGATCCTATTCCATCTCATCTCCTTCAAACCATTTCTCCTGCAGGTGTACCTGCACTCACTCACATCATTAACACATCCCTCCACACTGGTGTTTTTCCCTCATCATTTAGACAGGCTCGTATCACTCCACTACTTAAGAAACCCACCCTCAACCCACCTCTTTTAGAGAAGTACAGACCAGTTCCCCTTTTTCTTTTCATTGCAAAAACACTTGAACGAGCCGTGTTCAAGTCTCTACATTTTTTTTACACAGAACAACCTCCTTGACGGCAACCAATCTGGCTTCAGAAGTGGACATTCAACTGAGACTGCCTTGCTCTCAGTTGGTGAAGCCCTAAGACTGGCAAGAGCGGAATCCAAATCTTCAGTACTTATCCTGCTTGATCTGTTTCGCTGCTTTTGACACGGTTAACCACCAGATCCTCCTATCAACCCTACTGGCAAAAGGCATCTCAGGAACCACTTTTCAATGGTTTGAGTCTTACCTATCAGAAAGGTCCTTCAAATTATCTTGGAGAGGTGAGGGGTCCAAGTCACAACATCTACAGTAACTACTAGGGTGCCTCAGGGATTAGTTCTTGGACCACTTCTCTTCTCTGTCTATATGTCATCATTGGGTTTTGTCATTTAGAAACATGGCTTTTCATACCACTGCTATGCTGATGACACTCAACTCTACCTCTCATTCCATCCTGATGATCTGATGGTACCTACTCGCATCTCAGCTTGTCTAACAGACGTTTCTTGCTGGATGAAGGACCATCACCTTCAACCCAAACTTGCCAAGACAGAACTGCTTCTGGTTCCAGCACACCCATTGTTTCATCAATTTCACCATCAAGTTAGGCACATCAACCATAACTCCTTCAAAAACAGCCAGAATCCTCGGAGTTATGATTGATGATCAGCTTTCTTTCTCAGACCACATTGCTAAAACTGTCCAGTCCTGCAGATTTGTTTTATTCAACATCAAGATGATGTCACGGCGCAGTAGGGAAGGCGCCGTGGAAAGAACAGGATCTGGGTCCAAGTGCAGGGAAGAAATTACTTTTTAATAAATGAGAACAAAAATTTTTTTACTCCACGACTTTCTGAGTCGAACCAAACAGGGTTCGTCCAAGGTTCCAGGGTTGCCAGACAGGCCTGGTTGACCCTCATACGAAAGCGGCCATGCCGCCAGGCATGAGGTGGAACCCGGAGTTTCAGCCAGTATTGCAGGGACCGCATTCGTATGAAGCCGAGCTATAAAACTGGGGAGGTGGAAGCCATCAGCCCTAGCATCCTCTGAAAGTACTTCAGAGGGAAACAGGCTTTGTTTCTGGTGGAGGCCGCGAGCTGCTGAATTACCAGAGCGCACTCTGGTGAAATTAAAGCCCTCATATGGACTGAGTCGAAGACTGCTCCCAGGAACGTGATACGTTGTCTGGGGAGCAGTGAGTTCTTGGCAAAATAGAGTGCCTTGGACTCAGGGTCAAAGTGGCTCAGGAGCATGGATCTGTGATGGTCTAGTTCAGTTCGTGACTGGGCAAGAATGAGCCAGTCATCGCCATTCAGAACACTGTTCAGAACACTGATTCCCATCTGTCTCAGAGGGGAAAGCGCCTCGTTCATGCACTTCGTGAAAGTGCGGGGAGCTAGAGACAGCACGAAGGGAAGGACTGTATACTGGTAAGCCACGCCCTCGAATGCGAATCTCAAGAATTGTCTGTGATGGGGGGCTATCTGGATGTGAAAGTAAGCATCTTTCAGGTCCGGTGAGAAGAACCAGTCCCAAATCTGCGTGAGGATCTGTTTCAATGTCAACATCCTGAACTTCTGTCTCATGAGGGAGAGGTTCAGGAGTCTGAGGTCTAAGATGGATCTGAGACAGCCATCTTTCTTGGGGGACAAAGAAATAATGGCTGTAGAACCCCGATCCGCTTTCTGAGGGGGGAATTATCTCTATGACTCCCTTCCTTAGCAGAGTCATCACTTCGGTGCGGAGGACCTGAGCGTCTTCTGGTTCTACCAAAGTGGGAATTAACCCACAGAAACGCGGGGGTCTTCTGGTGAACTGCAGTGAGTAGCCGTGTTTTATTATCCCCAAAACCCACTTGGACACTCCAGGGAAGGCCTGCCAGGCCTCGGCCCGTGTGACAAGAGGCTGGATAGTGTCGGATGTCAGGCCGCTGATCAGAGGCAGAGGTGAGCAGCCACGGCCTCGTCCAGGGGTGGCAATTGCTCATAGCCCTTCTCCTGAGAGCCATTCACTGAAGTGAGAGCTGTAGAGGAGGTAGTGCGTAAGCGGGCAGAGTAGGGGGCGTGCCACGACCTGGTCAGCTCATCGTGAACTTCAGGGAAAAACCTGGCAGCGTCCTGGCAGGTACCACTCGTCCAGCCTGTTGAATGTTGGCTCTTCAGGGGGGCCCGATCTAGATCAAATTCTTCGATGGCTTTGGAGAGGATGCGGAGAAGCTTGGCGTCCATCCCAGCTCTGGCGTCAATGGGCTCTAGTGACGGCATATGGGCGGGGTCAGAATCACCGGCCCAATCCTCTGTTTCAGAAGCCGCGAGCAACATGGAGTCATCAAGCAGCTCGTCCTCTGATCCGCCAAAAGAGACCAGGTCGCTCGCTTTAGAAGTTTAAACAGATTAAACCAATGGCAGTGCAGTTGCACTGCGTAATTGAAAAAAGGCTTCAGTATCGAGGAAAAAAGGAGGTTTTCCACATACACAGTATGAGTGAAGTATTGAAAGGAAACGTATCCTTGTGGCGCGGCTGACACAGAAGAGCGTACACAGCCTTCATTCAGCGGATATTATAAAATAAATACAAAGACTGCATACTGAATCTAGGTGATGATTGTGTCATCAACAAACCAATATCACCTGGTTGCATTCTCTTTTTGGTTTTTCTTGCCATAAAAAATGTGCCTTACAAACAGTTGCAGCAGCTGGAAAAAATATGATGTTATAAAGTCATTGGTCAAGAATAAGAAACAATCCTAAAAACATTGATATTTTGTACAACACTTTTAGAAGGCTGAGTCATTAATGAGAAAAACAAACAAACAAACTATCAACTACTTACTAATTCAGCGGATCAACCACTGACTAATGTGGATCATCATGCATAAGGCTACCTGTTAATGCAACGACCCTCGGGTGGTCTCCACTCTCCAGAGAGCGGGCACAGATTGTGAGTGATGCTGCAGATCGGCGGAATCAGCGGATCTTTAGCGGAGCGGTAGCAGACAACTTTGAGCTGGGGTGATGGGGGGATTAGTGAGAAGGGCACCTCAGCTGATGAGGGCAAAAGTGCAGTGGCTCTAGCCAACGGGCCTCCCTCGAGCAAGGCCCTGACTGTAAGGGTGCTTTCACATCTGCCTCATTTAGTTCGGTTGAATCGTACAAGAGTTCGTTTCCCCCTTTGGTGCGGTTCATTTGGGCAGGTGTGAAAGCAGCAATCGCACTGGGGTGCGCACCAAAGGCGGACCAAAGGCAGACCAAACAAGCGACCTGCTTGAAGGGATGGTCTCGGTACGCTTTCAAACGAACTCTGGAGCGCTTCGTTTGTGGTGAGTAAGTGATCCGACCTAGAACAGAACCAACTACAAAAAGTACTGATCATTTTTGGACTAAACCAGCTGCCGTAGTCAGCTTTGCTGTGCATTATGGGATGAGGAAGTGTTTGTTGACAGTTTGCACTTTAGCATGGCAGCTCGTGGACAAACTTGGAGTAGTGAGGAGGTGCGGAGCCTCATAGAAATTTGGTCTGATGACCATGAGCATGTTGGTTAAGAAGAATTAATGCACGCCTCCGCTTGAAGTTACGAGCAATGCCCGCTTGCAGTTTGTAGTGCATTAGAACGTTGTTTTCAAGCCGCATCCGCGCTTCATTATAGAAATGTATTGTTTGCATATTGTGGTGTATACAAACAATGTAATTGATTATGGCCAGGGACAAAACCAGCCCGCGCAGTCATCTCTCCATAGTTGTGTTGTCTCCGTGTTGTTTGCTGGCTTTTCCTCTTATGTTGGAATTTTCCTGCACGTCAAGTCAAGTCAAGTCAAGTCAAGTCAAGTCACCTTTATTTATATAGTGCTTTAAACAAAATACATTGTGTCAAGGCAACTGAACAACATTCATTAGGAAAAAGAGTGTCAATAATGCAAAATTATAGTTAAAGGCAGTTCATCATTGAATTCAGTGATGTCATCTCTGTTCAGTTAAATAGTGTCTGTGCATTTATTTGCAATCAAGTCAACAATATCGCTGTAAATGAGGTGACCCCAACTAATCAAGCCAGAGGTGACAGCGGCAAGGAACCGAAACTCCATCGGTGACAGAATGGAGAAAAAAACCTTGGGAGAAACCAGGCTCAGTTGGGGGGCCAGTCCTCCTCTGACCAGACGAGACCAGTAGTTCAATTCCAGGCTGCAGCAAAGTCAGATTGTGCAGAAGAATCATCTGTTTCCTGTGGTCTTGTCCTGGTGGTCCTCTGAGACAAGGTCTTTACAGGGGATCTGTATCTGGGACTCTAGTTGTCCTGGTCTCCGCTGTCTTTCAGGGCAGTAAAGGTCCTTTCTAGGTGCTGATCCACCATCTGGTCTGGATACGTACTGGATCTGGGTGACTGCAGTTACCCTCTGATCTGGATACAGACTGGATCTGGTGGCTACGGTGACCTCGGAATAAGAGAGAGACAAATATTAGCGTAGATGCCATTCTTCTAATGATGTAGCAAGTACATAGGGTGTTATGGGAAGTGTTCCCGGTTCCGGTTTACCTAATTAATGCAGCCTAAAAATCCTTTAACGGATTTGGATATTAAAAGCATATTAGTATGTTATGTGTAAGCCAGGTTAAAGAGATGGGTCTTTAATCTAGATTTAAACTGCAAGAGTGTGTCTGCCTCCCGAACAATGTTTGGTAGGTTATTCCAGAGTTTAGGCGCCAAATAGGAAAAGGATCTGCCGCCCGCAGTTAATTTTGATATTCTAGGTATTATCAAATTGCCTGAGTTTTGAGGACGTAGCGGACGTAGAGGATTATAATGTAAAAGGAGCTCATTCAAATACTGAGGTGCTTAACCATTCAGGGCTTTATAAGTAGTAAGCAATATTTTAAAATCTATACGTAAATTCTTACCAATCGAAGAGCATTTAAGGAAATACGTCATGGCCAATGAGTGATGTGGATGTTGTCATGTGACTGCATTTTGGTTCGTTTCAACTGGTTCGGACCAAAACAATCAGTGTGGTGAAAAGGAACCAAAAAAGCTGAAAAATGCTACAATGTATAATTGTTTGCCCTTGGTTCAGACCAAATGAACCGAACTAGAGATGTGAAAGCACCCTAAGTCATTCTCCTCAAATGCCATTTAACTTTAAATTATATATAGCCTACTTGAGTTGCATGTGGTAGTGAAAAATAGCATTCTTACATTTAAAAGGTGTGCACTATAGTTGACACCTAGATGAACAATTTACAGTTTGTTTTATGGCTGTTATTCATTCTCCTCAAATGCTATTAAGCTTTATATCATCTATTTTTGAGCCCATACTGAACAAAAGTAGAATATTTTCTTATTTGATCTATTATTTTAGTAAATATCAAAATTATAAAAGGTGTGCATTATAGTTGACACCTAGAAGAACACTTTACAAACATTAAAAAAGAAGAAAAATATGTTGTATTAAATAGGCTACAATTAGAATTAGAAAAGTAGAAAATGTGTTTCATCTTGTTTTATTTATGTTAAGTTAAAAAGTGATATTTATTGAGCATTGAATAAGGTACATTACAGAAATCTGGTCACCAAACAGCCATTTCCACGAGCGTCTCTTTTAACATTAATTTAAACAAATACGGGAGTGTCTTTCTTTACTCAAATGCACTCAGTCTTTGTGGTTGGGTCACTTCGCGACAACTTCAGGGCAAGGTTTGGCGCAAAACCTGGACAGTGTGTTGCTCTGGTTATTCACAGATGCCTGAAACTGGAAAGTTAATGTTTAGACCACGGAGACGCACTTTAGCTTGGAGCTTTAATTAAAACATGCTGAGGATCGACCTTGTAAGTCAGTCTTATGTTCTTTATGCTGTAATATATATATATATACAACCCTAATTCCGGAAAAGTTGGGACGTTTTTTAAATTTTCCAGAATTCGGGTTGTGTATATATATATATATATATGACATTTAACTAAGTGTTTTTAGTGAATATTTGAAGCCTGTTCTCCTCAAGTTCACAAAGATGAAAGTGTCCAAATACGTTTTGCCTTCATTTTGAACAATATTTATATACAATATACAATATATATATATATATATATATATATATATATATTCAGAGGCTCAGGCAAGCAAAGTTAGTTTTGATGAATAGTCCAGCATCATTTGTTTGCTGTTGTTACTTGGTTTTACGTGTTTATATCTGCAAATATAAAGGTATGTAAGTGTCCAGATACTTTTTGTGGCTTCGTTTTGAGACTAAGATTTACCAACTTTTTATTTTAAATGGAGTGGACAGAGGTTAGATGTAAGATGAACACTGTTGAACACTTGATTACTGTATGTTGTTATGTGATGTTAAAGGGGTCATATGATGCGATTTAAAATTTTCCTTTCTCTTTGGAGTGCTACAAGCTCTTGGTGAATAAAGAAGATCTGTAAAGTTGCAAAGACTAAAGACTCGCATCCAAAGAGATATTCTTAATAAAGGTTAAGAGTCAACCACCAAAAGAGGACGATATCTGCTTCATCATGCCTGGAGCTGATCCGTGCTGGTTGCTGAGGAAATACATTTACATTACATTTACATTTAGTCATTTAGCAGACGCTTTTATCCAAAGCGACTTACAAATGAGAACAATAAAAGAAATCAAAATCAACAAAAGATCATTGACATACAAGTGCTAAAACATAAATGAAAAGAAAACAGAATACAAAAAGATTAGAAAGCTAGTTAGATTTTTTTTTTTAAGAATATAATTAGAATAGTGAGTGCAAAAGTTAGAAGGTCAAATAAAGATGTAAGAGATGGGTTTTAAGCAGATTCTTGAATATGGCTAAGGACTCAGCTGCTCGGATTGAGTTTGGGAGGTCATTCCACCAGGAGGGAACATTTTATTTAAAAGTCCGTGAAAGTGGCTTTGTGCTTTTTTGCAATGCCACAATCAAGTGACATTCACTTGCAGAACGCAAGCTTCTAGAGGGCACATAAGTCTGAAGTAACGAATTTAGGTAAATGGGTGCAGAGCCAGTGGTAGTTTTGTAGGCAAACATCAATGCCTTGAATTTTATGCGAGCAGCTATTGGAAGCCAGTGCAAATTGATAAAAAGAGGTGTGACGTGTATTCTTTTCGGCTCATAAATTTTTTTTCTTGCTGCCGCATTCTCGATTAGTTGTAAAGGTTTGATAGAACTGGCTGGAAGACCTGCCAAGAGAGCATTGTAATAGTCCAGCCTGGACAGAACAAGAGCTTGAACAAGGAGTTGTGCAGCATGTTCCGAAAGAAAGGGCTTGATCTTCTTGATGTTGAATAAAGCAAATGTGCAGGATCGGACATTTTTAGCAATGTGGTCTGAGAAAGTCAGATGATCATCAATTTACAACTCCAAGGTTTCTGGCTGTTTTTGAAGGAGTTAGTGTCACTACTTTGTTTTTGCCTTCTAAAAGAAAACACGACTAGAAATCATGTTTATATCACATTTATAATGGGTTTTATGTTCTTGTCTCGTCGCTCTGGTCGGACAAGGCTTCACAAAGCTTCACAATATGTACGGTGTGTGTGTGTAAACTAATTTAACCATTTATTGGAAAATACATTTTGAATGGTGAATCGTGAGAATGATCTTTGAGTTTTTAAGAGACTATTTAATCTTATCTATATAATCTGTTTGACACACAACTTCTATCCTAAAAGAAAATGCGCCATATCCTCACATCTAAAGTGCTGATGCAAATGCAAATTTGAAGAGAAAACAGGCCTGAAGGTCTCTGTTCGTGGAAACCCAGTGAAATCACAGAAAGACTTCAGGATACACTTGGACAAGAGAGATACGTCAGAGCACTGAGCATCCACCAAACACTTGGCTTAGATATCAATAGTGTAATATCATGTTTTAATCAGGTAGTTTAGTACTTTTTGGTATTTCGCGCAAGACAATGTAAAATCACACATGCACAGCCAGACCCGTTCTAAGGTTTCCTAAATAATAAGGTACCTCTGAAACTCCTGAATATGGAGTAACACTTTATAAAGATTAACTAGTACGCCACCATCCACAGCAACAGGATGTTAACCTAAAAAATGGATAGTTCACCCAATAGTGATGTCGCGACTTAGTTATTCTCATTGACAAGAAACATTCTTTAAAACAAGTGTTTTGTGTTCCACAAAAGAAAGTTAGTCATAAAGGTTTGAAACGACATGAGAATGAGTAAATTATGACAAAGCTATCATTTTTTTTAATAACAAATGGGAATTTGACAAATTGCACAAAAATCTCACGATGCTGAGAACTTTTAACTGGTTGAACATGAATAATTTTAACATCACATAACAACATACAGTAATCAAGTGTTCACCAGGTATTCATCTGGCATCTAACCTCTGTCCACTCTATTTAAAATATAATGTTGGTAACTCTTAGGGCTTTAAGGTAATTCAAGAGTTTGGAACATGAACGCTCATATTTCAAAACTAAGTTTTAAGGTGTGAGAGAGGACCCAAAAGCGAAATGACAGTCAATAGATTCTTTAATAAAAGGTAAATGAGGCAGCCACCAGTAGGGTAAAAAACAGAAATCTTCCTGACAATAAAAAATCACAATGAAAACAGCAAAAAAAATAAGGCCAGTAATCAGCAACGGAGAATTCTTCTTGGAAACAAACTAAGGCAAAGTTCAATGAGGAAGCTCGGGCACAGATGGTGGCAGGCCTCTGGTCACACAGGAGCGTACACAGAAGAAGCACAGCAGTAGCTCTATCCAGCGCAGCACTGATACAGAGCAGAACATTCTTCTTCTTCTTCTTCTTCTTCTTCTTCTTCTTCTTCCTTTTAATGGCGGTTGGCAAACAACTTTTAAGTGTGCATTACCGCCACCTTCTGATATGGAGTGTGGATCACAATAGCCTTTTCTCACTGTCACTACTACCCTTAAATAAATAAATAAATAAATAAATACATAAATAAGCCAATAAATAACTTCATAAATATCTAATAACATTATTAATATTCATACATTATCATTATTATTAAATACAACTTTCTAAGACAACTAAACTCATATCCTTCTACTAAGCCCTGTTTTATTCAAAAATACAAATATCGCTCTATACCCTACATGCCCTGAATTCATTTGTAATATTTCCTTCATTTCAAATCTAATTTTTTCTTTTCTAAACCAGTCTTTCAGCCTCATCCTTTCCTCCTTATACCTATGACAATTAATAATTACATGTTCTACTGTTTCGTTAATATTACAGACCTCACACATCCCAGTCTCATGTTTCCCTATTATTTTAAGCGTACTATTTAATCCAGTATGCCCAAATCTCATTCTCGAAATAATGTCCTCTTCTTTTTTATTCCTATTATTTTCTCTCATACAACCCGAATTCCGGAAAAGTTGGGACGTTTTTTAAATTTTAATAAAATGAAAACTAAAGGAATTTCAAATCACATGAGCCAATATTTTATTCACAATAGAACATAGATAACGTAGCAAATGTTTAAACTGAGAAATTTTACACTTTTATCCACTTAATTAGCTCATTTAAAATTTAATGCCTGCTACAGGTCTCAAAAAAGTTGCCACGGGGGCAACAAATGGCTAAAAAAGCAAGCAGTTTTAAAAAGATTCAGTTGGGAGAACATCTAGTGATTAATTAAGTTAATTGATATCAGGTCTGTAACATGATTAGCTATAAAAGCTTTGTCTTAGAGAAGCAGAGTCTCTCAGAAGTAAAGATGGGCAGAGGCTCTCCAATCTGTGAAAGACTGCGTAAAAAAATTGTGGAAAACTTTAAAAACAATGTTCCTCAACGTCAAATTGCAAAGGCTTTGCAAATCTCATCATCTACAGTGCATAACATCATCAAAAGATTCAGAGAAACTGGAGAAATCTCTGTGCGTAAGGGACAAGGCCGGAGACCTTTATTGGATGCCCGTGGTCTTCGGGCTCTCAGACGACACTGCATCACTCATCGGCATGATTGTGTCAATGACATTACTAAATGGGCCCAGGAATACTTTCAGAAACCACTGTCGGTAAACACAATCCGCCGTGCCATCAGCAGATGCCAACTAAAGCTCTATCATGCAAAAAGGAAGCCCTATGTGAACATGGTCCAGAAGCGCCGTCGTGTCCTGTGGGCCAAGGCTCATTTAAAATGGACTATTTCAAAGTGGAATAGTGTTTTATGGTCAGACGAGTCCAAATTTGACATTCTTGTTGGAAATCACGGACGCCGTGTCCTCCGGGCTAAAGAGGAGGGAGACCTTCCAGCATGTTATCAGCGTTCAGTTCAAAAGCCAGCATCTCTGATGGTATGGGGGTGCATAAGTGCATACGGTATGGGCAGCTTGCATGTTTTGGAAGGCTCTGTGAATGCTGAAAGGTATATAAAGGTTTTAGAGCAACATATGCTTCCCTCCAAACAACGTCTATTTCAGGGAAGGCCTTGTTTATTTCAGCAGGACAATGCAAAACCACATACTGCAGCTATAACAACAGCATGGCTTCGTCGTAGAAGAGTGTGGGTGCTAACCTGGCCTGCCTGCAGTCCAGATCTTTCACCTATAGAGAACATTTGGCGCATCATTAAACGAAAAATACGTCAAAGACGACCACGAACTCTTCAGCAGCTGGAAATCTATATAAGGCAAGAATGGGACCAAATTCCAACAGCAAAACTCCAGCAACTCATAGCCTCAATGCCCAGACGTCTTCAAACTGTTTTGAAAAGAAAAGGAGATGCTACACCATGGTAAACATGCCCCGTCCCAACTATTTTGAGACCTGTAGCAGAAATCAAAATTGAAATGAGCTCATTTTGTGCATAAAATTGTAAACTTTCTCAGTTTAAACATTTGCTATGTTATCTATGTTCTATTGTGAATAAAATATTGGCTCATGTGATTTGAAAGTCTTTTAGTTTTCATTTTATTAAAATTTAAAAAACGTCCCAACTTTTCTGGAATTCGGGTTGTACCTCCTACCCTCTTTTGGATACTGTAGTACATTCTCGCTTTTGTTTCTATATTACACTCCTCTTGCCACTTCTTTCTGCTTTAATTATGCTTTTAACTTCCGCCTTACTATACCTTATTACCATATCTATCTCTGTTTTTTTTGTAGCATTTTTGGCATATTTATCAGCCAATTCATTTCCTTCTACTCCTATATGGGCTGGAATCCAGATTAATTTTATTACTACTCCTTCTCTATTAATTCTATAAACAGCTTGGGCTATTTCCAACAAAATATCCTGTCTTGCTTCTGATTGCATGTTCTTAATACTGGTTAATGCACTGCTTGAATCTGACCCTATTAACACTTCCCTTGACCTACTATTTTCAACCCACTCAAGGGCTAAGAGAATGGCCAGCATTTCTCCTGTATACACTGACAATTTATCATTTACTCTCTTATTAAACATAACATTCTTTTCTGGTATAATGAACGCAGCTCCTACTCTATCATCTTCTGTTTTTGATGCATCTGTATATATCTTAGTAAACATAGAATACTTCTCCTCTAGGCATCTACTAACCTGACTCCTATCAATATTATTCTCTTTTTTCCACTCTAAAAAATGCAAATCTACCCCAAACTCCCCTAATAACCAAGGTGGAACATTAGATAATGGCACAGTTGGGCTTACCGTAATATCTCCTATCCCTATTTCATTGACTGCATTGCTTATTATCCAACCAAAGCTCTTAATCTGTCGTCTTTCCCTTTCTTGACAAGGTTGTAACACCTTCTGAGTCGGGTGACTTCCATTATGCCCTTTTAAATTTGCCCAATACGTTGATGTTATCTGATTTCTTCTAATCTCCAATGGCATTTCATTCATTTCTACTTGTAATGCTGCTACTGGAGTTGTTTTAAAAGCACCACAACATAGTCTCAGCGCCTGATTTTGAATAACATCCAACTTTTTTAATAATGTTCTTGAAGCAGACTGGTAAACTGCACATCCATAATCAATAACTGCCCTAATTAATCCAATATATACTGCTTTCAACGAGGTCCTACTTGCTCCCCACTCTCTACCTCTCAGACACCTTACCACATTCAATATTCTTTTACATTTTTCAACAACACTCTCAATATGTATTTTCCAGTTAAGTTTTTTGTCAAACCATATCCCAAGATATTTAAAACATTCCACTCTCTCTAGATTTTTGTCATAACGTTTAAGTTGAATCTGTTCTTGATTTTTCCTTTGAGAAAAACAGACTACTTGGTCTTTCCCACTGAAAACCTAAAACCCCATTCCATTCCCCATTTCTCTACTTCCCCAATTGCCTCTTGCATCTTCCTCACTAAATATTCTACATTTCTTCCCTTTTTCCACATAACACCGTCATCTGCAAATAAAGCAACACTTATAGATCTATCAACTCTACTAAACACTTCATTTATCATAATTGAAAACAAAACTGGACTAACTATACTCCCTTGAGGAGTTCCATTTTCCACTAAATACTTTGTACTCACTTCTTTACCTACTCTTATTGCGATCCACCTATCAGTTAAAAAGTTCTTGATCCAACTATACATTCTCCCTCTTATTCCCATTTGATAAATCTTAATCATTAGTCCTTGTTTCCACAACATATCGTACGCCTTCTCAACATCAAAAAATACAGATACTATACTTTCTTTATTAATTTGAGCTTTCCTAATTTCATTCTCTAAACATATAGCCGGATCTATTGTGCTTCGTCCCTTTCTAAACCCGCTCTGGTAATCCTTTATCAGTTTCTTTGTCTCCAAATAATACTTTAATCTTTCATTTATCATTTTTTCCATAATTTTCCCTAAATGTGAAGTTAAAGCAATCGGGTCTATAACTTTCTGCCAAAGTCGGATCCTTACCTGGCTTACATATGGGGACAATAATTCATTCTTTCCACTGTTTTGGCAAACATCCCTCTTCCCATACCTTATTATATAACTTTAATAACGTTTCTTTACTCTCATCATTTAAATTTTTTATCATACAATAACTTATTTGATCATTCCCTGGCGTTGTTGAGCAGAACATTGGTAAGAGCAAAGCAAAAAATACTAGCTGATAGATGAAACCACAACAATACAGGACAGGACTAATCAGTGGTTAACGAACAATCTGACAAAGAGACAGGAGGAAGAGAGGGGAGAAGTAGCAAACGTAATCAGAGGGAAAAGGGGACAGGTGTGGTGTACTTAGAGTAAAGCAGGAGAAGATAGAGAGCAGCTGGGAAGAGGAGAGTGAATGATTGAGTAGACTAAAAGGCCAGTGGCCTGAAGAGGGCGGAAAAGGATAGAAAGAGCCAGGCTCATAACACTGAGCCACAGTGGCCACAAAAAGTATCTGGACACTTACATAATTAAAATGCATTTTATTTTCATATATAAACACATCAAACCAAGTAGCAACACCAAACAAATGATGCTGGAATTCTTATCAAAACTAACTCTGCTTGCCTGAGCCTCTTATCAATTTAATAATTAAATTTAACTAAGTTGTGTTTTGCCAGGTTACATTAATGTCAGGCATCTTCATTTTTGATTGATTTCCTGGTCTCTTGTTATCTCACTCACTGGTCATTCTTGTAAGTCCAATGAAGTTGTCATGTACGTTTCTCTTTCAGACTTTGACAATCACCGTGGAAGCACCTCACTGGCCTTTTGTCTTGACAATGGCTTCAACATCAATGGCAGCTGAACAATCACTGTACCAGACTGTTTTCTCGTCTCATATTGGAACCCAGACTTGGGCACGATATGAAGGCTGCTATGACTCTAAATGAGTCAGCAACAGAAGCCAAAGTTCAGAGGAGCCATGATATTTTACAAAATGCCTAGATTAAAAAAATACCAACTACGGCTAATAATAATATGCTTTAGTACTTTAATGCTCATGGTGTACTGGGAACAGATTGACAATAACCTTGTAACCCATGTAATGTCTTTCTAGTACCGCTACCTTCTCAATAGCTTTACGTTCATTAACACAAGCTTTAGAGTCCATCCCGAAAACTCTATCAAGTACAATAATCGCAGATACCTAAAAAAAACCACGAGGGTAAGTGTGGTGAAAAGGACGTTCTGCTCCTGCTCTTTGTGAAAAGCTCCTCTGGGAACTTTGAGAGAAGACAAGCCATTCGCTCTACTTGGGGAAACGAGGCGTACATTGAAAGGACACTGGGTGTTACTGTAAGGGTGTTGTTTGCTCTTGGCCTCCATCCCGAACCAGAGCAAAGAAGACTACTTAAGATGCAGCTGCTGTTTGAGGACCAAAGATATCACGACCTCATCCAGCAGGACTTCATGGACACCTTCCACAATCTTACTCTGAAGCTACTTTTGCAGCTTGGCTGGAAAGAAACCTACTGCCACCATGCCCAGTTTCTCATCTCTGCAGATGACGATGTCTTTGTTCACATTCCCAACTTAATTCACTTCTTGCAAGGGACTGGCCACAGTAATGCCAAGGACCTGTGGATAGGAAGGGTTCACCACGGTTCACCACCCATCCGAGATAAAGAGAGCAAGTACTACGTGTCCCAAGACTTGTACCCGTGGTTGTCTTACCCAGATTACACCCCTGGATCTGGTTATGTCCTCTCCAGAGATGTGGCTACCAAAATCTATCAAACTGAGCTAACCTTAAACACTTCCTTTCATATCGATGATGTCTTCCTCGGGATCTGCGCCAAAGTGCTAGGAATCGCTCCCAAGGACCATGCGTTCTTTTCAGGAGAGGGAAAAGCTCCTAATCACCCTTGTATCTACAACCAGATGATGACTTCTCATGGACACGTCAAAGACATTTGGGAAATGTGGAAGCTTGTAACAGAAGCTGAAGTTGGTCAGATACCCTCAGGGCTGATTTGGAGGCTCTACTGCACTGTTGCAAAAGTGAGGCTCCTATGTGTACCATTCCTGTCAAACTCTTACCCGTGTAAGGCAGCTTTTTTTAATACAACAGTTATTAAACTTGAAAAGACCTCTCAGATTACAGATAACATTTCTGTGCTGCAGTTTTCATGTGTGCTTTCTTTATAGAAGCAGATTAAATATGTCCTGTCCAGAATACTTCTTTTTTATTAATTTCAGCCTGTTTTTGAAATATACACCTTATAAAACTGGTATAAAATTTCTGAATACAATACGAACGGCTGTTGTTCTTTTAGTGTACTAGGTTTGCTTTACTGGTCTCTTTAAGGCTTAGGATACGTCCTCTGTAGCCACACATAAAAATTGGATAGATCTTGGCCAACTAAAAAGTATAAAAATGAAAAGTATGAGCATGTACAGCACTCAATACTTAGTTGGGCTTCTTTTGCCCGAATTACTGTAGCAATGCGGCGTGGCATGGAGTCAATCAGTCTGTGGCACTGCTCAGGTGTTATGAGAGCCCAGGTTGCTCTAAAAGTGGCATTCAGCTCTTTTGCATTGTTGGGTCTTGCATATCGCATCTTCCTCATCCCAATACCCCATAGATTTTCTATGGGGTTAAGGTCAGGCGAGTTTGCTGGCCAACTAAGAACAGGGTTACCATGGTCCTTAAACCAGCTACTAGAAGCTTTGGCACGGTGTGCAGGGGCCAAGTCCTGTTTGGAAAATGAAATCTGCATCTCCATAAAGTTGGTCAGCAGCAGGAAGCATGAAGTGCTCTAAAACTTCCTGGTATATGGCTGCATTGACCTTGGACCTCAGAAAACACAGTGCACCAACACCAGCAGACGATATGGCACCCCAAATCATCACTGACTTTGGAAACTTTATATTGGACCTCAAGTAATGTGGATTGTTTGCCTCTCCTCTCTTCCTCCAGACTCTGGGACCCTGATATCCAGAGGAAATGCAAACTTTACCTTAATCAGTCATCAGAGAACATTACTTTTGACCACTCAGCCGCAGTCCAGTCCTTTATGAAGCAAGACGCTTCTGACGATGTCTATTGTTCAAGAGTGGTTTGACACAAGGAATGCGACAGCTGAAACCCATGTCTTGCATTCGTCTGTGCATAGTGGTTCTTGAAGCACTGACTCCAGCTGCAGTCCACTCTTTGTGAATCTCCCCCACATTTTTGAATGGGTTTTGTTTCACAATCCTTTCCAAGATGCGGTTATCCCTATTGCTTGTACACTTTTTTTCTTCTTCATCTTTTCCTTCCCTTCGACTCTCTATTAATGTGCTTGGACACAGAGCTCTGTGAACAGCCAGCCTCTTTTGCAATGACCTTTTGTGTCTTGCCCTCCTTGTGCAAGGTGTCAATGGTTGTCTTTTGGACAACTGTCAAGTCAGCAGTCTTCCCCATGATTGTGTAGCCTACCGAACTAGACTGAGAGACCATTTAAAGGCTTTACAGGCGTTTTGAGTTAATTAGCTGATTAGAGTGTGGCACCAGATGTCTCCAAAGTTGAACATTTTCAGAATATTCTAATTTTCAGAGAAACTGAATATGGGATTTTCCTTAGTTGTCAGTTATAATCAAAATTAAAAGAAATAAACATTTGAAATATATCAGTCTGTGTGTAATGAATGAATATACATGTTACACTTTTTGAATGGAATTAGTGAAATAAATCAACTTTTTGATGATATTCTAATTATAATGACCAGCACCTATATATTAAAAAAAACAAATTCAGTAGTTACTCCTAGTTCAAAAACCACTGGACAACAATTCATGAACAGAATAATCCTCTTTATTGTCAAATGGGCCAAACACTTCATGGAACATAGTTAATGTGTTAAGACCCACCTTTGAAGAGGACTTCACCAAAATAAGTTCTTGATAAAACAATATACATTTAAAGTATACATTCCACAAAACTAAAAAGTGCCTTTATATTACTAAATAGGTGATGTAAACAAAGTTATACTGCACACATATGTTAGCATAACATAATTGGCAGACTTAATACAGCACTTATATCTTTTAGTCCACAAGTAAATTACTAAACGATGAAGAACATCCAACACATACATTTTGAACATACTAGAGAAAAAATACCTGAAAAAGAATACATGTAAAGAACCCATGTTTTGTAAACACCACCACCAGTAAATACTGATATGGCTGGAGTCTACAACCGTCCACACAGAGAGTCAGTCACGTATTGAATTTGTAGGTCAGATCCGCAGCCAGCATTGAGGAGTGTAGGTTTTTTTCCTTCCAATAAAATAAGCGCAAATGGAAGTGATCATTCAATGGCTATCCCTGCATTAAAAACTCCAAAGTTTAAATCAGGTCAGCAACATTCATGGGCATCTCCTCAACAGTTGTGTTGTAAAATGTCTCGATGTCTCGAAGAATCCTTTTGTCTTCTTCAGTAACGAAGTTGATGGCAACACCTTTTCTACCAAACCGACCTCCACGGCCAATCCTGAGAAATGACAATTATAACAATCAATATTATAAATTAGTCGTTGAATGCAGACAGTGTCGACACCTGAAAAAAATAATAATTGTACTCACCTATGAATATAATTCTCCCGATTTGTTGGCAAGTCATAGTTAATGACAAGAGAAACTTGTTGCACATCAATCCCACGAGCCTGAGGAACAGTGATCTCAGGATCAGTAATGCTAAAGATGTTCATTCTTTTTTTCTCTTTTTTTTTTTATTTTTTATATTGTAGTCATTTAACACAAAGCCTTCTACAAGCCATTTAATGTCCAGGTTAAGAAAAAAATAAATAAATAAATAAATAAATAAATAAAAAAAATATAAAACTTACAAGCAATTTTAATAAAAATTGAGATTCTGGACAGACCATTAACTTTTCCATGGATATTACCAGTATACAATAGTTTTCTCAGAATACTATAAACAATTTAAATAAAAATGTTCAAAAAAAATTGGTCAATTTTCTCATACATGTAATATGCTGAATCTTACCACTTCAATGTACAGTCGTGGCCAAAAGTTTTGAGAATTACATAAATATTAGTTTTCAAAAAGTTTGCTGCTAAACTGCTTTTAGATCTTTGTTTCAGTTGTTTCTGTGATGTACTGAAATATAAGCACTTCATACGTTTCAAAGGCTTTTATCGACAATTACATGACATTTATGCGTCAGTATTTATGAGTCAGTATTTGCAGTGTTGGCCCTTCTTTTTCAGGACCTCTGCAATTCGACTGGGCATGCTCTCAATCAACTTCTGGGCCAAATCCTGACTGATAGCAACCCATTCTTTCATAATCACTTCTTGGAGTTTGTCAGAATTAGTGGGTTTTTGTTTGTCCACCCGCCTCTTGAGGATTGACCACAAGTTCTCAATGGGATTAAGATCTGGGGAGTTTCCAGGCCATGGACCAAAAATTTCAACATTCTGGTCCCCGAGCCACTTAGTTATCACTTTTTCCTCATGGCACGGTGCTCCATTGTGCTGGAAAATGCATTGTTCACCAAACTGTTGTTGGATTTTTGGAAGAAAGTGCTGTTGGAGGGTGTTTTGGTACCATTCTTTATTCATGGCTGTGTTTTTGGGCAGAATTGTGAGTGAGGCCACTCCCTTGGATGAGAAGCAACCCCACACATGAATGGTGTCAGGATGCTTTACTGTTAGGCATGACACAGGACTGATGGTAGCGCTCACCTTTTCTTCTCTGGACAAGCCTTTTTCCAGATGCCCCAAACAATCGGAAAGGGGCTTCATCGGAGAATATGACTTTGCCCCAGTCCTCAGCAGTCCATTCACTATACTTTCTGCAGAAGATCAATCTGTCCCTGATGTTTTTTTTGGAGAGAAGTGGCTTCTTTGCTGCCCTTCTTGACACCAGGCCATCTTCCAAAAGTCTTGGCCTCACTTTGCGTGCAGATGCGCTCACACCTGCCTGCTGCCATTCCTGAACAAGCTCTGCACTGGTGGCACTCTGATCCCGCAGCTGAATCCTCTTTAGGAGACGATCCTGGCGCTTGCTGGACTTTCTTTGATGCCCTGAAGCCTTCTTTACAAGAACTGAACCTCTTTCCTTGAAGTTCTTGATGATCCTATAAATTGTTGATTTAGGTGCAATCTTAGTAGCCACAATATCCTTGCCCGTGAAGCCATTTTTATGCAACGCAATGATGGCTGCACGCATTTCTTTGCAGGTCACCATGGTTAACAATGGAAGAACAATGATTTCAAGTATCACCCTCCTTTTAACATGTGAAGTCTGCCATTCTAACCCAATCAGCCTGACAATGATCTCCAGCCTTTTGCTCGTCAACATTCTCACCTGAGTTAACAAGACTATTACTGAAATGATCTCAGCAGGTCCTTTAATGACAGCAATGAAATGCAGTGGAAAGGTTTTTTTGGGATTAAGTTAATTTTCATGGCAAAGAAGGACTATGCAATTCATCTGATCACTCTTCATAACATTCTGGAGTATATGCAAGTTGCTATTATAAAAACTTAAGCAGCAACTTTTCCAGTATTTATGTAATTGTCAAAACTTTTGGCCACGACTGTATATCTTAGTTTTATGGCCATTTGTCCCAATGCTTTTAGAAACTCTAAAAACAGAAGCCCTACTCACCAGTAAATCTGTGGTTATTAGCACTCTGCTAGAGCCAGACCTGAACTCTCTCATGATTATGTCTCGCTCCTTCTGATCCATGTCTCCATGCTTAAAAAATAAAATAAAAATTGCTTTAACCAATGCTTACTTGCAATGCTCACAAACGTCACACTGGTTTGGAAACTCTGGACAAGTATGATCAGTAATGTTTAGAAACAAATCTCTCCATAAAAGAGGTCAGTCCCGAAAGATGGTAGACCATCATTTCATACTTCATCCAGCATTAAACCTGATGTGCAATCGCTCATGTCAATACCTGGCCTATCATTAACGATTAAACCATTTCTCATGTTTCATCCATTAACATGTACGTACATCAACTTACCAGAGCAGACACTGTGAAATCTCTGGCATGCATCTTCTCAGTCAGCCAGTCAACCTTTCTTCTCGTGTTCATGAAGATCACAGCCTGGGTGATTGTAAGGGTCTCGTAGAGGTCACACAGCGTGTCCAACTTCCACTCCTACAGCATAAGTTATAAATTAGCATTAGCAGAGAATCACCACAAGGTGTCCTCCTACATCAACATCCTGATTTCATAATACGTATGGCACAAAATCTTGAGACCTTGGACACCGGACATTAAGAAAGAGGTCCTTCCTAGACTCATTTCTGATTGTGTGCTTTTGCTCTACCTTCTTTAAGATTAACCAGTACTAGCATGAACACCAGAGCAAGACCAGAAGGCCTTGAGCTGGTGATTTTAGCATGGCGCTTTTAAAAGAAGGGACACGAGACATTAAAAGAGACAACCAGTGCCTCACCTCTCGCTCTACATTGATGTAAAACTGCTTAATACCCTCCAGAGTCAGCTCCTCCTTTTTCACCAGGATGCGAACAGGTTCACGCATGAACTTTGTGGTCACCTCCAGCACATCAGCAGGCATTGTGGCCGAAAGCAGCACAACCTGGCAACAAAAGAACACTATTAGAACACGAACAAAATTCTGGGTCAATTCTGAAAACACTAGTGAAGGATTCTGCATTTAATAACTGGTAATGGGGGAAGATTTTAGATTTTGGTCACGTCTTGCTTCAATGACAAAAGTCTGTCTAACATGTGATTTAACTTTTTTTAAGCCACATTTTTTCCCCTTACATGGCATTCAAGATTTCTTCCAGTTGAAAATGTATTGTTGCTCTGGACCTTGAAACATAAGCCACTGGACATTAAGAAAGAGGTCCGACTCAGTTTCATTTCCGGTGCAGGGCTATTGCTCTTCTTCCACTTGATACTCTGCTAGCATTATTGCATAAACCAGGAGAACCTGGAATCTGCAATTTTAGCACAGTTCTTTTGAGCGGAAGACCCCTCCATTGAGAGTCTGGTATCAAGACATGGACTTACTTGAATGTTTGTGCTTAACTTCTGGAAAATCTCATAGATTTGATCCTTGAACCCACGACTCAGCATTTCATCGGCCTCATCAAGGACAAACATCTTGATCCATTTAGGAGCTGTTAATAAAAACAAAACAATTTAGTGTAATTCAAACCCTTAATAAACAGTTAAAACATGGTAGTCAAATGTATGATCAGTTAGGTTGTTAATGTCTCCATAAACAAGGTCAGTCCCGAAAGATGATACCATCACGTCATACTGCATCCCAACTGGGCATGCCTGTTTTAGTCCAATTTATTTGCATTCACTACTTACACAGGTATCTCCTGTTCAGCATGTCAAACACACGGCCTGGCGTGCCAACGACAATGTGTGGAGCCTCCGCCTGGAGTTTTTGCATTTCGTTCCGCACGTTGGTGCCTCCAATGCAGGCATGGCAAGAAGCACCCATGTAGTCACCTAAGGCCAGGATAACCTTCTGAATCTAGAGACCAGAGAGAGAAGAAAAAAAGAAAATTAAATAAGAACGCTTCATTTCCTCAAGTACTGATGTTTGATGGTCACCATGCACTAATAAAGCCAAATATTGGACAGGTATGAGAAGATGAAAAGGTCAGTTTGTCTACAATCAACCCATGGAATTCACCTGGCAGTCCAACAACCAAACCATTAACTACAATCTAATTTCCAACCACATACAGTAAATTATTCTGGCTGAAGCACCAAATAATTACTTCCTGCCGAAAAAAAAATTATACAGATGAAAATTACATCCACATTTAATGTCTGATGGAGCAGGAAGAACAGCGAAAGAGTACCTTGAATCGGGATACTGCCAGAATATGCCGCCTTGGTCTGAGACACTAAGTTTACGGTGACCTCAGGTACAGCATACCTGCTGAGCAAGCTCTCGGGTTGGTGCCAGGACCAGAGCCTGAGTCTCTTTCTGCTCAATCTCCAACTGCTGCAGAATGGAAATGGCAAATGTGGCTGTTTTACCAGTGCCTGACTGGGCCTGAGCGATAACGTCATATCCTATGGACAAATGAAAGAGCAATTCACACTAATGCATAACACATCGCCATCAGTTTAAAACGAGCAGAGATACACACTTGAATTAAATATAGCCTACATTAGGCAAGTTGCATACAAAAAATCTTTACTGAAAAAGCATGTCAAGCAAATGTTAAAATGTAACAACTTTTGTACCTTTTATGCAAGGGATTATAGCTCTCTGCTGGATTGCCGAGGGTTTCTCAAAACCATAAGCATAAATTCCACGAAGGAGAGTTTCCTTCAGGTTCATGTCATCAAAATTGTCTGTTATCTCGTTCCAGTTGCTCTGTAAAATCATGCGTATGAGATCTCACTTAATACACTCCGCTCACAAAGCAGAGACCATATCCTTATTGTAAAATGATGGGACGGAGTAATATGCCGCCTTCGAAAATCACAAACAATGAGTGCACATGAAAAGCACTGTAATATTGTAATTAGAATTTTCAATAAACACCTTTGTTCTATATTGGGGCATGTCAATTGGTCAAGTTTTAAATGGCAGCAAAAGCCCTGATTGTTCCCTTTACAGGTTCTCAAACTTCCAACTTCTGAATTGGTAATTAGGAGTCAATGCATTCAAGTGTTTGTAGTCGGAAAGAACAAGAATCAAATTTTCTTCTAAAAGACTGGTCATTATTTTGCATACATAAAATGTAAATTGGTCTAATTTGAATCTGAAAAACAACAAGTCTGACCCACTAGCTGTTTGAAGGGGAAGGAGACTTGAGACAAAGGCTGAGTTTATGCAACTGGCTCGTTCATTTTTGCTTATTTCCAGGGGAAAATAATGTTACTGCAGCATTAGTTTCTTATTTAAATCACTGACTGTTTACATGTTCAGCAAGCTTGAGTTTTGTTTCTTTAAACTGAGGCTAGTATTAGTTTGTGATACTGACACTTGTGACAGGTATAACATTTCTATGGTATCAAAAGGTTGATGTCAAAGACCTTATTTAAATAAAAAAATATAACTATATTGTGATAGTTAACAAGAAATATTGCGGTCATATCACTCCCTCAACTCTCAAATTCATCCCCAAGTTTCCCAGACACTAATGTGACTTGAGACCATTCATGCCCCATTCCCAACTAGGAAACTTAAAACTACCATAATTCAGACCGCAACATGTAAACGTGCGCTCAACATTTATTCTGGCTAGTTAAAATCCAGTGGGCTTTACAGGAATCTGTGCAATCACACAGATTTTGCTTGTGTTTAACACATTTGCCTTGCTCACCAAGTGGCTTGGTTTAAAAGTGACACATGTGAGCTGCGATTCATGCACAACGGACAATTTTTTTTGCCCACAAAAAAAATCTAAATCGACTCATATTTACTAGAACCATTAAATCACCCCTCCAGGCTTCATTAGGATACAGACCTCGATGACACCATCAGGCTCCATTCCTTCAGGCCCCACATGGTCTCGATCTCGTGAGCTTAAAATAAATATAAATAAAGAGTATAAACTTGTAGTTCAAGTAGTCTCTAAAACATAGCAAGTTATATTGATTGTTAACGGTCGTCCACGTGTCTTTTTCTGGAATGTGCAATCGCGTTTCCAGAACCGAACCTTCAGGAAACGCGCGTGCAAGCGAGTGCACGTTCCAAAGATGCCACGTGGACTACCGTTAACAGCAGTAAATAACCATTTTAGCGAATTGGTTGTAATCAGTTAAAAGAACCAAGTCAGGGTCTACATTAAAGCCCACGCCCATATTTGGTCCGACTTGTTACAGTAGAATCACCTCGTCACGTTTGATGTGCTAAATGCGATCCTACAACCCAGAATTATATGATCAATTATTTAGCTCCCGATACAGAAATGGCAAAATAAACAAATAAAATAAAGAGACAGCTATGTATTTATGAAATATAACCGCAATGATTAAAATGCAGTGAACGCGGTGTGAACGTAAAACCTCAAGCATGGAGGCCACGAGTTAGATTTCAGGGTGGGCGTGAAGACTAGATAATAGTCATCGTATCGATCCCTAATATCGGCACGAACACACACAAAGAAGTATTAAAATAGGCAATTTAGTCACAGACGCATATGAGCGCGGAGTACGTGAGAATACACATGTAAGCATATGCACATAACAGGCGTTAGTTAGCCGCGCGGCCTGCGCCACGACAAAATACACAGTACCGGCGATATAATTAGCCCAACGCCTCTCTCGTTCGACAATATACACATTTACGGACAGCATTTGACATAAAGTGAATGAAGGTTACGGGTCTAAAAAAGTTTACCTGTTGTAATTAGCAGAACCGGTAGACATGGTCCGTTCGCGACTTCGGCATTCACTCGGAAAGGAAGAACATGTCAATCTCCGGCGATTTTATCTACGCGGAACTTCTTTTTCTTCATTTAGAGTAAAACTTTATAAACACTAAAGCAGCTACACGCGATTGACGTTTTATCAATCGCGACAAGCAACGCAGTGCGAGCTAAATACGTATCAATTTTAGCTGTGTTTATCTTTGTTATGTCCAAGTTTGTGTGGGACTATATGAGGAAGCGCAAGGATATTGCACCATTGATAGGGAGTAGTGGCGTCGCTACGGGGTCTCCACAGTTCTGGCCTTAAAATGTGACTCGCTTAAAGTGACAGTTCGCCTTAAAATGTAGGTTTTAATTTATTCACCCTCATGTTGTTCTAAACATGAATGGCTTTCTTTCACCGTGTAACACAAACACCATTCACTTTAACTGTATGAAACACTGCAAAGGAAGTGAATGATGACAAAAAATATTGTATGGCTAATAATTAGTTTTTCTCAGTCACTTTGGTGCATTTCTCAAATCAGAAATGAAAATTTTAAAACTACTTGTACAACCTCCACATCATCTAGTCATTTATACACATCATAAAACCAGTTTCTCATTCTTTTGAACAAGTTGTGATTGCTTCTTACACCTCAAAACATCTAGTCTTTAGTTCATCTTATAAGTCATTAAATTGAAAATGGTTAATCTAGTTGTCATAAACTGCCAAGAACACTTTTTATTTTTATTTTTACAAAGTATTATTAGTCAATTTGGCATGAATTGTGCAAGTATATTTACTAATGAAGAGAATGTAGAAGATAAATCAGAATCAGAATGAGCTTTATTGCCAGGTATGTTCACACATACGAGGAATTTGTTTTCGTGACAGAGCTCCGCAGTGCAACATAACAGCGACAGAACAAAAAACACAATAAGGAATAAAAAATACAAAAAAATACAAATAGGTGGGTAAGGATTGACAATATACAAATTGACAATGTATGGCAGGTATATTAAAATGAGCATTTATGTATGTACATGTATATTATGTGGAAAAATTTTAACTGTACGCTAAGTATGTGTGTTTGGATAAATAAGTGTATGTGTATATAAATATAAATATAAGTAGTATAGTGTGTTCCATGTATGTACATGTATATTATGTGCAAAAGATTTACGTGTACGCTAAGTATGTGTGTTGGATAAATAAGTGTATGTGTATATAAATATAAATATAAGTAGTGTAGTGTGTTCCATGTATGTACATGTATATTATGTGCAAAAGATTTACGTGTACGCTAAGTATGTGTGTTGGATAAAAAGTGTAGTGTATATAAATATAAATAGTGTAGTGTGTCCCACAGTTATTATCAGCTGTTCATAAGATGGATTGCCTGAGGGAAGAAACTGTTCCTGTGTCTGGTCGTTCTGGTGCTCAGTGCTCTGTAGCGTCGACCGGATGGCAACAGTTCAAAGAGGGAGTGTGCTGGATGTGAGGGGTCCAGAGTGATTTTGACAGCCCTTTTGCTCACTCTGGATAAGTACAGTTCTTGAATAGATGGGAGGGTTGTACCGATAATTCGCTCAGCAGTCCGGACTACCCTCTGTAGTCTTCTGAGGTCAGATTTAGAAGCTGAGCTGAACCAGACAGTTACTGAAGTGCAGAGGATGGATTCGATGATGGTGGAGTAGAACTGTTTCAGCAGATCCTGTGGCAGGTTAAACTTCCTCAGCTGGCGAAGGAAGTACAACCTCTGCTGGGCCTTTTTCACAATGGAGTCAATGTGAATGTCCCACTTCAGGTCCTGAGAGATAGTGGTGCCCAGGAACCTGAATGACTCCACTGCAGTCACAGTGCTGTTCATGATGGTGAGTGGGGGGAGTGCAGGGGGGTTTCTCCTGAAGTCCACAATCATCTCCACTGTTTTGAGCGTGTTAAGCTCCAGGTTGTTGAGAGTGCACCAGACAGCCAGCTCTTTATCCTCCTGTCTGTAAGCAGACTCGTCACCGTCCTGAATGAGGCCGATGAGTGTGGTGTCATCTGCAAACTTCAGGAGCTTGACAGAGGGGTCCTTAGATGTGCAGTCATTAGTGTACAGGGAGAAGAGCAGTGGGGAGAGAACGCAGCCCTGGGGAGCTCCGGTGCTGATTGTACGGGTGCTGGATGTGTATTTTCCCAGCCTCACTAGCTGCTGCCTGTCTGTCAGGAAGCTGTTGATCCACTGACAGACGGAGGTGGGCACGGAGAGCTGAGTTAGTTTGGGCAGGAGGAGGTTTGGGATGATCGTGTTGAAGGCAGAGCTGAAGTCCACAAACAGGATCCTCACATAAGTCCCCGGTCTGTCTAGGTGTTGCAGAACATAATGCAGTCCGATGTTTACTGCATCGTCCACAGACCTGTTTGCTCTGTAGGCAAACTGAAGAGGATCCAGCAAGGGTCCAGTGATGTCCTTCAGGTGGGCCAGCACCAGTTTTTCAAATGACTTCATGACTACAGACGTTAGAGCCACAGGCCTGTAGTCATTTAGTCCTGTAATTTTGGATTTCTTTGGGATGGGGATGATGGTGGAGCGTTTGAAGCATGAAGGGACTTCGCACAGCTCCAGCGATCTGTTGAAGATCTTTGTGAAGATGGGGGCCAGCTGGTCAGCACAGGATTTCAGACAGGCTGGTGTAACGCAATCTGGGCCTGGTGCTTTTTTCCTTTTCTGCTTCCTGAAGACCTGGCGCACCGCATCCTCGCTGATCTGTATTGCAGGTGTGGGGGAGAGGGGGGATGCAGAAGCTGTGAATGGTGAGAGCGCTTGATTGGAGAGGTGTTCAGGGTGGGTTGCAGGAGTTGTGAGTGGTGTGAACAGTTGTTTGGAGAGGCATTCAGGGTTGGTTGCAGGAGTTGTGAATGGTGAGAGCGGTTGATTGGAGAGGTGATCAGGATGGGTTGCAGGAGCTGTGAATGGTGTGAACGTTTGTTTGGAGAGGCATTCAGGGTTGGTTGCAGGAGTTGTTATTGGTGTGAACGGTTGTGTGGAGAGGTGTTCAGGGCAGGTGATGGGTGTTCTTTCAAACCTGCAGTAAAACTCGTTCAGATCGTCTGCCAGTCGTTGATTTTCCACAGTGCTGGGGGGTGGTGTCTTGTAATTGGTGATCTTCTTTAGACTTTTCCACACTGATGCTGAGTCGTTCGAAGTGAACTGAGTCCTTATTTTTTCAGAATAATTCCTCTTTGCCACTTTGATCTCCTTTTCCAGTGTGTATTTAGCCTGTTTATACAAGACATTGTCCCCCTTCACGTAAGCATCTTCTTTGGCCTGACGGAGCTGTCTGAGTTTTGCAGTGAACCACGGTTTGTCATTGTTGTAATTTAGTTGAGTCTTGGTAGGAATACACATATCCTCACAGAAACTGATATATGATGTTACGGTCTCTGTGAGTTCGTCCAGATCGGTGGAAGCAGCTTCAAAAACACTCCAATCAGTGAGGTCAAAACAAGATTGTAAATCCTGCTCTGCTTCATTAGTCCATCTTTTTACAGTCCTTAATACAGGTTTAGCTGATTTTAGTTTCTGCCTGTAGGTCGGTATAAGATGAACCAGAAGGTGATCAGAACGTCCCAAAGCTGCTCGTGGAACAGAGTGAAATGCATCCTTTATTGTTGTGTAACAGTGATCCAATATATTACTGTCTCTTGTGGGACAAGTAACATGCTGTCTGTATTTTGGCAGTTCACGGGAGAGATTGGCTTTATTAAAGTCCCCAAGAATGATTAAAACAGAGTCCGGGTGTTGTTGTTCTATCTCTGTGATGTGCTCAGCAAGTTTCTGTAAAGCTGAGCTCACGTGCGCTTGAGGAGGGATGTAAACACTAACCAGAATGAACGAATGAAACTCCCGCAGCGAATAGAACGGCTTGCAGTTAATGAAGAGCGTTTCGAGATTTGAGCAGCACGTCTTCTTTAACACAGTTACATCTGTACACCACCGTTCATTGATGTAAAAGCATGTCCCGCCACCGCGCGATTTCCCCGTTGATTCTGCGTCGCGATCCGCTCTAAACAGCTGAAAGTCCGGCAGATGGAGCGCGCTGTCCGGTATGGTGTCATTCAGCCAAGTTTCCGTGAAACACAGAGCAGCAGAGTGAGAGAAATCTTTATTTGTCCGAGAGAGCAGAAGCAGTTCGTCCGTTTTGTTGGGAAGAGCGTTCGAAATCCGCGTTTTCTGAGTCTCACGAGCGCTCCCGCTCGCTTTCCCCGCCTGCGCGTCCTCTTGAAGCGTGTGATCAGCGCAGCCGCTCCGCCGACAAGACTGTCTAGCAAAACATCAGAATAGTCGAAAACTGGTGAAATATCGGGAGATGTGTGTTGCCGAATATCCAGCAATTCGTCCCTGGTGAAACTGATTGCAGGAATATAACTAAAGACAGGACAAACTAACAAAAACACAAAAACAACTGCAGAGCACGTCACGGAGGCAGCCCAAAGGTTCATCTCATGAATCTTCAGTTAGAAAGCATATACAGTATAGACAGAGGATAACACAAGAGTTACACATTCTAAAAAAATGAATTATGTTCATCTTTGCGCCCATATTTATTTTTCCTTTTCTATATCACAATGGCATTGTAAAGGTTTTTTTTGTTTGTTTGTTTGTTTTTTGGTCAGACCACTAGAACTGTAAAAGTGTAACTGGGAATTCTATCCAGTCTCTTTCAATCAATATCCCACATACAATATGTGTAAATTTGTACTTTTGAAATGGATATATGGCATACATAAGCATATTGCATACTGTTCAATACAGTAGTTTACATCAGAACATCCCTCTAGAGTACACTGTTATATTGACAACATGACTAAACAATTTGACTGTCTTATCCGTAAACTATGACACAAGGACTTATCACTTATCAGTATTAAAGACCTCAGATAAAGCTGCTGATAAAATATGAATGAGCACAGACGGCTCGACACAAGCAATGCTGGAGAGCCACTGACGGAGCCACAGAGGTCCTCAAAAAGTGCAGCACATATAATAACATCAGAAATGCCTATTTCAAACAAATAGCTCTAGTGTAAGCGAGCGACATAGAAAAACTATTTTATATTCTAGGAGAGAAAGAGAAGTTTATTCACCTGGCGGCACAGTATATATCCTCCTACCATCAAATGAGGGACAAATGCTGATCCCTTTTTTCCATTTTCCATCTGTATTCATTTACTTTATTTTTTCATTATGATGAGATGGAAATGTGTGTAGATTTATTTATTCATTTGCATTCTGTTTTATTTTTTATTCACCAGAATGTTTGTATAATAGGCCTATATATTTGGCAACATTGTGAAATTTTATAGTCATGCTAATAAAGCTCATTTGAATTGATGTTGAAGAGATGTTAGATAGATACATAGATAGATATATAGACAGACAGACAGACAGAGAGATAGATGGATGGATGGATGGACGGACGGACAGACAGACAGACAGACAGACAGACAGATAGACAGACAGACAGACAGACAGACAGACAGACAGATAGATAGATAGATAGATAGATAGATAGATAGATAGATAGATAGATAGATAGATAGATAGATAGATAGATAGATAGATAGATAGATAGATAAATGGACAGACAGACAGATATAGAGACAGATAGATAGATAGATAGACAGAGAGACAGACAGACAGACAGATAGATAGATAGATAGATAGATAGATAGATAGATAGATAGATAGATAGATAGATAGATAGATAGATAGATAGATAGATAGATAGATAGATCATAAGAAAGAAAAACGCCTCAGAAGTTCAGTTCAGTAGCCTGTTCATAGAACATATTTCAAATATTCTGCTTATTCATTTTAATATAATATTACAATTCCTTTTTACACAAGTGGAAGCAAGATTTTCCTCATACAGATTGCTGTTCGTAAATAAATAAATAAATAAATAAATAAAAGTATTTCGTATATGAGCATAGCCGTACAAGTGTCACTGCGCATGAGCGGAAGTAGGTGCAGGGCAGAGAGGGATTGCGGAAGAGGGAGTCTGGAAATCACAAACATGGTAAATGTGTAAAAACAACAACAAAACAATTATTTTTCTAATGTGTGTTGCAGTCTCAAAATACCCATGACGCGCTACGACGAATCACGTTTAGATATTAGGCTGTTTTGACGTCGACATTCCTTTAAATCTACCCAGCAGGAGAGTGGGTTTATTGATGAATTGATGTCAGACAGCTATACAGAGCAGGTAGCTTTGAAGCTAGCGAGGTCAAAGCTGTTGGACAACAGGGCTGTCAAGTTCATTCTGCAAACGAGAAGCCAGACTAATGGGCCACAGTATAGGATTATTTGTTTGTTTATCGGTTACAAAACCTTATGCAAACAGTGTCAAATGCTGCTGAAAGGCAGTTCAGTAGACAAGCGTTCGTTATGTATGACGTCTTCGTGGTATGTAACTTATATTCATACTTGCTAGTATAGAGCAAATAAATTATTTCTATGACCAGTCATTAAAAATAAAATTACATATGCCATTTGGTGTCAATATGCCATTGAGAGACAGATTCTTAACACAGACTGGGTCTATATACAAGAACATGCTGCTGTATCTTACTACGTGAATTTGACTTTATGCTTTTTCCCTTTTACAGAACAAGCTGAAATCCTCTCAGAAGGATAAAGTTCGCCAGTTCATGATCTTT
The DNA here is from genome assembly GCF_963082965.1 of Carassius carassius. NCBI lineage: Eukaryota > Metazoa > Chordata > Actinopteri > Cypriniformes > Cyprinidae > Carassius > Carassius carassius. The sequence goes on from NC_081774.1 coordinate 27,336,442, forward strand.
ACCCAGTCAAATGAGAAAACCGCATTGAATTGTTTGTCACAGAATGATTGGAAACTAGACGTTGCTACAGACAACTTTTTCCAAAATCCCGACCTTTACATACATAACCTAAAGGGAACACTAGACCGGAAGAAGTTAGAACAGCTTTACAATCGGTACAGAGGTAAGGATTGAGCAGCATATCATTACTTTTAAAATAGTGTTTTGTGTGTTAGAAAATAGTTTTATTACAAACACACTTAACCATGCTTTGTGTAACTTTTCTGTGAGAAAATGTCTTGCATTGTATTCATTTTACAGACCCTCAAGATGATAACAAGATTGGTATAGATGGAATCCAACAGTTCTGTGATGATTTGGGACTTGATCCAGCCAGTGTAAGTGTTCTGCTAATAGCTTGGAAGTTTCGGGCAGCAACACAATGCGAGTTCTCCAAACAAGAATTTATGGAAGGCATGGCTGAGCAAGGGTAAAAAAATTTTTTTATCACATTTGAGCTCCCTGAATCATCTTTTCCCCTCATCCAGTGACTTACATGCTTAAAAATAAACATCTTTGCCTTTGTTTTGTCAAGGTGTGACAGTATAGAGAAACTCAAAGCACAGCTACCCAGGATGGAGCAAGAGTTGAAGGACCAAGGGAAATTTAAAGACTTCTATCAGTTCACATTCAACTTTGCTAAGAATCCAGGACAGAAGGGCTTAGGCATGTGTTGGGTTCATCCTCATTTGTTCCTTTAATTTTTATTTATAGTTAACTAGTGTTTTTTCAGTTTTATTGTTTTGTTTTTCTCTAGACCTAGAAATGGCAATTGCATACTGGAATTTAGTATTGGCTGGGCGTTTTAAATTTCTAGATCTATGGAACAAATTTTTATTGGTGAGTATTGTTCTGTTCATGGCTTTAAGTTTTTTATTGATCTGACTTTTAACCTGAATATGTTTTTTTAAATCAATGCTCATCTAGCATCACCAAACTGAAAAACAGATAGTGCTGCCCTAAAAACACAACACTGAAACATGCACTTTGTTGCTAGACGATGCATGACTATTTTAATACGTGTTACAGAATAGGCTCAAAATAACAAACATGTTTAGATGGATTCATAGTGTGATGCTAAAAAAAGAGTCTGTGCCCATGAAACACTGTGATATCTGTCTACTCTGGCTACACTAAATCTGCAGACTGTCTCTGGTTTTTGACAATTATCATTGATGTTTCCAGACTGACAATTGGGGCAAAAAGTTGTGTAGCGTAATCCAGTCTTAACTGGTAAAAGTAATGTTTAATCACTGTAAAACTGGATGAAAATGTTTTGTTTGCTTTTGCTTATGCATTACAGGAGCATCATAAGCGATCCATTCCCAAAGACACATGGAACCTTTTATTAGATTTCAGCACAATGATCACAGACGATATGTCAAACTACGATGAGGAAGGTTGGTTTGAACTACTTTCACTTAATTCATCTTTTACATGTTTATATACACTCACTGGTCACTTTATTGGGTACACCTTGCTAGTACAGGGTCGGACCACCTTTTGCCTGCAGAACTTTGAGTAAAGTGAACTCAGTAAAGTGGGTACAGTGTAGTCATAAAGGGATGGACATAGTCAGCAACAATACTCAGGCTGTGGCATTTAAACAATGCTCAATTGGTGCTAAGGGGCCCAACGTGTGCCAAGAAAATATCCCCCACACCATTACACCACCACCACCAGCCTGAACCATTGAGACAAGGCAAGGTGGATCCATGCTTTCATGTTCTTTATGCCAATTTCTGACCCTATCATCTGAATGTCACAGCAGAAATAGTATAGTGATGCTTGAATGTTTGTGAACCCTTTACAGTTTTCTGTATTTCTGCATAAACATGACCCAAAACATGAGCAGTTCTGCTCAAGTCCTGAAAGTTAACAAATGGAACCAATCAAACAATTAAGTCAGAAATATTTTCTTTCTCATTTATTGAGAAACATTATCACATATCTGTGAGTTAGAAAAGTATGTGAATCTTTGCTTCCAGTATCTGAGGTGGCCTCCTTAATGCAGCAATAACTGCAGGTAAAGTTTCTAGTAACTGCTGTTCAGTCCTGCACATATTTTTAACCCATTCCTCAGTACAGAACCACTTCAACTCTGTGATGTTGGTGGGTTTTTTCCTATGAGCTGCTTGCTTCTGCTCCTTCCACAACATTTCAATTGGATTAAGGTCCGGACTTTGACTCAGTCATTCCAAAACATTAGCGTTCTTCTTGTGTGCTTGGGGTCATTGTCTTGCTGCATGGCCCACTTTCTCTTGAGACTCAGTTCTAGGACAGATGTCCTGACATTTTACTTTAGAACTTGCTTGTATAGTTTAAAATTCCTTGTTCCATCAATGATGGCAAGCCATCCTGGCCAAGATGAAGCAAAACAGGCCCAAACCATGATACTATCACCTTCCACGTTTCACAGATGGGATAAGGTTCTTATGCTGGAATATAGTGTGCTCTTTTCTCCAAACATAATGCTACTCATTTAAAACAAAAAGTTTTATTTTGGTCTCATCTGTCAACAAAACCTTTCTCCTGCAGCCTCGTCCACATGATCTTTAGCAAACTGCAGACTGGCAGCAATGTTCTTTTTGGAGAGCAGTGTCTTTCTCCTTGTAACTCTGCCATGAACACCATGGATGCTCAGTGTTCTCCTGAATGTGGAATTATGAACATTATCATTAGCCAATGTGAGAGGCTTTTAGTTACTTAGAAGTTACCCAGGGTTCCTTTGCACCCTCGCAGACTATTACACATCTTGCTTTTAGAGGGATCTTTATTGGTTAACCACTACTGGGGAGGGTTACAATAGTCTTGAATTTCCTCCATTTGTACACAATCTTTCTGACTGTGGATTTGTAGTCCACACGCCTTAGAGATGGGGTTTGTGACCTTTAACAGCCTTAAGAGCAACAGCAATTCTTTTTCTGAGGTCTCCAGAGATCTGTTTTGTTCGTGCCATGGTACACTTCCACAGACTTGATTAAACTTTGATTGATTCCAGTTCTTTAAATGAAACGTTAGACACTGAAACCTGATAGTCATGGACTCTAACTTCACCTTCAAATTAACAGCGAATCCTAGAGATACACATACTTTTGCAACACACCAATATTGGAAACTGGATTATTTCTCTCAATAAATAAATCACAAAGAAAATATTTTAGTTTGGGTTCTATTTGTCTACTTTCAGGAAAATCTGATGATGTTTTTGGTCACATTTATATAGAAATTTTGAAACCTGTTTGCAAACTTTCAAGCAGCACTGAGTAGATATATGTGTGTTTGTTTATATATATAATTTATTTATTTATTTAGAGATCTAGTTAACATTCACAAAGTGGTTATGATGTCAAAGCATTAGACTCAGTCCTTGTTTTAATTTAGTGAGTAAATTTAAAAATGAAGTTTGCATTCGTACTTCTGATGTTTTCTGTTTTTTTTTTTTTAGGAGCATGGCCAGTACTTATTGACGATTTTGTGGAGTTTGCTCGACAGTACATTGGCACCAAGAGCACAGCTGTATAAGGAGACTCCTTCTGAGGACCATCTGGACCTCACTAAAAAAAAAACAGCTTCTGCTGAGCACAGAGGACTGGACTGAGATCTGCATTGCCTTTTCCAAGCCCTCAGGACCGAGACATTTATACGAACCAGAGACATTAAAGGCATCTTTTCTCTTCAGTCGTCTAATGGTGGTTTGGGCTTTTATCTTTTTGGGCCGGTTTTTGTTTTGACTTCATACAGGATCTTATCCAGTCCATGGGACTTCAGTGGTCTCCTTCAGATGAAGCGGTTTGTCGAACAAGCCGTCACAGATACAGTTAGGAAATGTCAAGATCTTAATTTTAGTACTCCTTGTGCATTCTTGCTTTGAATGTTTGTTTCTTTCCAATTGGTTTTTATGAAAATTATACGTCAGAGTTTTTTGATCGTTCTCTCTTTTTTTATAAAACAGAGTAGCTGGTGTCTCAAAAGCCAGAGTCACGTTTGCTTTCTTTTTGTGTTTTTATTGTGACTTAATGTACTTTGTCTGTTGATATCCAGACAGTGATTTCACTTTGCTTGTTTGGTTTTGATTAAATCAATAGGTCATAATAACTGAGAATATTATATTTGACAGTCCTAGAAATAATATTAATTTGAACATTACCTCAGTTTTCCTTGATGAATGACTCCATTTGGTGTATTGATATACTGTGTTTGCAGTTCATTCAGCACTTTGATAAGTCACATAATCCATACAATAAAATCAGGTTATAGTTGATGAATAAAGTCGAATGGCCTTGAAAATATTGTGTGTGTGTGTGTGTGTGTGTGTGTGGTAGTTCAGTGAGTGTTTACACACGCAGTGCAACTTCCTTTTAAAGTTATTTGAATAATTTATAATTCACCCAAAAATTAAAATCATCATTTACTCCTCTTTATGTTGTCACAAACCTGTATGACTTTCTTTGTTCTAAAGAACACAAAACATGATACCAAACAGTTTTGTAACCACTATGGACTTCTGTTATAAAATCATATAATATATTTTATGTTCTCCAGTAGAAAGTTGATCTTACAGGTTTGGAATGACATGTGGGTGAGTAAATGATTTCCCAAACTATTTTCTAGATGTCTGATTTGATATTTCATTATAAGGAACTCTTAAATCACAAAATTAAACAACTTTAATTCTAAGAATTCAAGAATTATAGTATTTTTTTCTATGGCACAATAACGAGGTAATACATAGTGCTTTTACAGTTTTTCTCAGTCGCTTTGGTACATTTCTCAGATCAGAATTGAAATTGTCAAAACTACCTGTTCAATTCTCACATCATTGTGTCACTTGTGCACATCAAAAAAGCAGTTTCTCATTTCTTTGAACAAGTTGCAAATGCTTTGGTACATCCATGCAAATGATTATATACAATTCTCTGTTGTTTCCTACTTTATCAGTTGCTAATGTCATGTTGCTATATTTATTATATAGTTTTCTGTGCAATAGTCTTACTCCCCAAAACATCGGGTCTTTAGTTCATCGTATAAGTCATTAAATGCAAAATGGTTAATCTAGTTGTCATAAACTGCACACATTTTTTTTTTTTTACACATTATTATTAGACTTTTTGTCAATCTGGCATGAATTGTGCAAGTGAATCTTTACTAATGAAGGGAATGTAGATGATAAACCAATGATGAACCATTTCTCTGAAATAGCTCAAAGGTTAATCTCATGAATCTTCAGTTGGAAAGCTTATACTGTATAGACAGAGGACAACACAAGAGTTACACATTCTGAAAATGGACTTATTTTCATCTTTGTGCCCATATTTATTTTTCCATTTCTATATCACAGTGACATTGTTTTTTTTTTTTTACAGTATTATAATTTTTTTGGGACAGACCACTAGTAAAAGTGTAACTGGGAATTCTATCCAGTCTCTTTCAATCAATATCCCACATACAGTAATGTGTAAATTTCTACTTTTGAAATGGATATATGGCATACATAAGCATATGGCATACTGTTCAATACAGTAACTGTCATCCAAAAAAGTTGCCATAGTTTACATCATAACATCCCTCTAGAGTACACTGTTATATTGACAACATGACTAAGCAATTTGACTTAGATAATAAGATAATTTGATAAGATAATTTGTCTTATCCATAAACTATGACACAAGGACTTGTCATTCTGATGGCACTCACATGTTCATTGACACAGATATTTATTTTTGAGCGATTAACTAAGGATTTTGAGCAGGAGACTGGCTTTTGCATGTAATCCATGGTGTTTTGCTATTTGTACGAGTTGTTTTGAGAAATGCACTTACTGTTTTGCAAATTGTGAGTTTGATTGGAGAAATGTACCAAAGCGACTGAGAAAAACTGTAAATCATTACATGTTTTCATACTTTTTTTTAAATCCAGGTTTCTATATAATTGAACGTCATAAAAAAAAAACCTTGAAAAGTGTGTTTTGCATGTGATACTTTTCTAGTAAAATGAATAACTGAATAATGCTGATCTTTAAAAAAAATTCCTTCGGAAAATTTAAAAATCACATTAAAACAAACCAGCAAATCTTCAAAATTCACAGGTTAAAGATTAGTGAAATGTTTACTAATGAAATGTTTAGTTGAAATCTTTAAAAACATGATTAACTGGATAAATCCTGTGTAGTATTTAGAAAGACGTTTTCTTAAAAAAAAAAAATCTTAATTAGCGTCACCTAACGGCCGAATACGGCACGTCGATATTTAGCGTCGTTGCTAGGATACAAGTCTTGAAAACACAACGATAAACTACGGCGTTTTTAAATGATTAACGTTAGTCGGTCTAATATCATCGAGCCGTTTAATTTTTACCCCTGAACGTCTCTGAAACAACAAAATGTCTAAAACCCTGTTAGCAGAAGTTGGTTGGGACGCGGGGTTTGCCATCCCAGTAGCTGACGCAGAGAATAAAGCATTAGAAGAGGAGGTGAGAAGTTCATATTACTTGACTAACGTTATATCACAATAACTGATGTTTAAAAGAGGTGTTTGTAAATCTCATTCACCCCCCCCCCCCACACAGCTTCAGAAGAAGCAAAAGGAGCAATTAAATCTCGAGAACAAAATAAATATAACCAAGGATGTGATAAATGCCTTGACTGAACACCTCACACATCTAAGGCAAGAGGTTTCCCACACTCAGGTAACTTAACTAACGTTAACTAAAGAGACTATTGTGGAGGAACTTGATTCTTCCGTTTTTTTATTTATTAATTTATTCTTTAAGATGCGGCGTTTGAATGTGTTCAGGCATTGTGCAAAGCCAGAGAGAAGGAGACTGAATCAGAGGTGCATTTCAGAGCCCTGGCGGAGCGAGAGACAGGCCGCTTGAAGCAGGAGATCAGTCAGCTGGAGAATCAGCTGAAAACACTGAATGAGAAGAAGAACACACAAGAGGTGCAGCAGACACACACACCACCCATAAAACACAACCTGCTCTTACAGAACTAGAAAGAAACCATCACTGTCTGTATACAAGTGGGATGCGAAAGTTTAGGAACCCCTTGCAGAATCTGTGAAAATGTGAATAATTTTAACAAAATAAGAGAGATCATACCAAGTGCATGTTATTTTTTATTTAGTACTGTCCTTAGTAAGATATTGTACATAAAAGATCTTTACATTTAGTCCACAACACAAAATAATTGCTGCAATTATTCAAATAACCCCATTCAAAAGTTTTTGAACCCTTGGCTCTTAATAATGTATGCTGTTACCTGGATGATCCACGACTATCTTTCTGTTTTGTGATGGTTGTGCATGAGTCCCTTGTTTGTTCTGAACAGTTAAACTGAGAACTGTTCTTCAGAAAAGTCTTTAAGGTCCTGCAGATTCTTCAGTTTTCCAGCATCTTTGCATATTTGAACCCTTTCCAGCAGTGACTGTATGGTTTTGAGATCCATTTTTTCACACTGAGGACAATTGAGGGACTCAAACACAACTATTAAAATAGATTCAAACGTTCACTAATGCTCCAGAAGGGAACAAGATGCATTAAGCTGGGGGGGGGGGTGAAAACTTTTGGAATTTGAAGATCAAGGTAAATTTTTACTTAATTTGTGTTCTGGGACACATACAAGTATCTTCTGTTGCTTACGAAGGGCAGAACTAAATGGAAAAAATATATATTTCAACAAAATAAGAAAAATTTGGCCATCTTCATCATGTTCAAATGTTTTCACCCCCCAATGCATCTTGTTTCCTTATGGAGCTGTAATCTCACAGACTACAAATGTATACAAACAAACTACAGTTAAAAAGTCTGGGGTCAGTAAGTTTTTTTTTTCATGAAATTAAATTGATGCAAAGTAATAGTTAAGACATTTATAATGCCAAAAACTATGCATTTCAACACTGATATTATTAATAAATGTTTCTTGAGCAGCAAATCAGCATATCAGAATGATATGTTTGTAATGGCTGCTGAAAGTGCAGCTTTGACATCACTGGACAATATTTAAATTTCAACTAGATTAAAAAAAGAAACATTAATTTTGAATTGTAAGAGTATTACTGTTCTAATATTTCTGACTCCAGATGTTTGAGTTGTACTGTACACATTATGTTATTTTATAATGTGATTAAAAACCTAATGTAATTCTGTTAATCATCTTCACAGAACAGCATCTTTAAAGCCACTCAGAAGCTTGATGAACTGAGGAGTCAGCTGAACTGGGATCAGCAGACCCTGGAGGCCTGGCTGCAGGAATCAGCTCACAAGGATGAAGATACCATGGCCATCATCAAGTACGCCAAGCAGGACGAGAGCAAGATTCGAGTGAGTTCCTACTAACAGTGGCAGGATCAGATCTTTGAGTCGGGTCACTTTGCCAGTTCGGCTGTCATAAGGAAAATGTAAGAGGCTGCTTTGCACAAGTGAAGTGAAGTGACAGACACGACGGGGAAGTCGTGGCCTAATGGTTAGAGAGTCGGACTCCCAATCGAAAGGTTGTGAGTTCGAGTCCCGGGCCGGCAGGAATTGTGGGTGGGGGGAGTGCATGTACAGTTCTCTCTCCACCCTCAATACCACGACTTAGGTGCCCTTGAGCAAGGCATCGAACCCCCAACTGCTCCCCGGGCGCCGCAGCATAAATGGCTGCCCACTGCTCCGGGTGTGTGCTCACAGTGTGTGTGTGTGTGTTCACTGCTCTGTGTGTGTGCATTTCGGATGGGTTAAATGCAGAGCACAAATTCTGAGTATGGGTCACCATACTTGGCTGAATGTCACTTCACTTTTTTTTTTTTTTTTTCATTCGGCCAAGTATGGTGACCCATACTCAGAATTTGTGCTCTGCATTTAACCCATCCGAAGTGCACACACACACACTGTGAGCACACACCCGGAGCAGTGGGCAGCCATTTTTTATGCTGCGGCGCCTGGGGAGCAGTTGGGGGTTCGGTGCCTTGCTCAAGGGCACCTCAGTTGTGGTATTGAGGGTGGTGAGAGAACTGTACATGCACTCCCCCCCCACCCACAATTCCTGCCGGCCCGGGACTCGAACCCACAACCCTTCGATTGGGAGTCCGATTCTCTAACCACCAGGCCACGACTTCCCCTAATTCCCCTAACTTCCCCTAAGATGTCCTTGCTTTTATTTTATTTTATTTTATTTTATTTTATTGTTGTTTTCTATTATTATCATCTATTATTATTTTCTTGTTATTATTTTATTTAATTAACTAATATAATTTTTTTCCCGCATGAGATTCACTCACTTGTATGGCAAATATTTTACAATTTTTTTTTTTTTTTTTTAAGTGCTGTGCTGTTAAGTTTATAGTTAATGTAATTGGCTGGCTTCATAAACGGCTTAGACTAGTCTTAAATATTTTGTCATCTACTTTGTTTTCTTAAAGACTGGTCATAACTTTTCATAAAGACAATTACAAAATGGTAGATTGGCCCAATTTGAATCATTAAAGAAAGACTAAATGACCTCTTGGCTAACTGCTAGTTGGTCAAACTAGTTCTTAAGACACAGTCTTAACATAGTGGCTATGCTTATGCAACTGGCTCAATGTCTGCCTTTCGAAACAGGAGTTGACGCTGAACATTGAGAAGCTGACTCTTGAAGCCAACCAGAAGAGAAAAAACTTGGACAGTGAAGTCACTGAGACTGTTACAGCACAGGTGATAGATGTTTTTCTTGATCCCTCACGTTTTGTGAAAAAACATTTTTAGGATTTGATCATGCTTTTAGACTAGCAAATGCACTTGTATTTTGGGATGCAGATTGCTCTTGACAAGACAGCCGAGAGCTTTCGTCAGGCTCACACTGAGAGACAAGAGATGATCAGCCAGTGGGAGAACACCATTGAACAAATGAGAAAAAGAGACCAGGAGATACAGCAGTGTGCCATGGTAACCTGAAGATGGCACTCTTTTCATACAAACACATGAATAAATCCACAGTGTTTCTTTAGATGAAAACCTTTTTTTTTTTTACCGAGAAGCATTAAAATCTCAATATCTACAGTTTAATTCAGAAAATGGTTTATTCAACTTTGAATGCCAATCACTTGATCTTCTAGTCGCAGACAGAGGTGAACCAAGTGATTAGAGAGAAGAATGATATGCTCAAAGAGAGGAAGGACTTCATGGAGCGCGAGATAGAGAACAATAAGGAGCTGGAGAGGAATATAAGCACGGCTGAACGTCAAGCGCTTCGACTCAGGCAGCAGCACCAGGTAGAGGAGAGGAACCAAAGACGTCTGCAGGATGAGGTGGGTCTACCAAAGCTTCGCAACACCGCAGCTCATTTCCTAAATCCATGTTTCCACGCTCCACTGTCCTCAAGCTTATGACCCAGAAACCGATCAAAGTCTACCACGATGAACGGCGTACCATGGTTTTATCATATTATAATATTAGTGTACCATGTTATTGTACATCTTTTTGTTACAGTACATATTAATAAATCAGTTTTTCATGTAAATGAAGTGTAAATGTATTTATGAATTTTGTTAAACTACTCAAATGTGGTGTTTTGCTCTCAGGTGGATGTGCTGAAGGGAACTTTAGACCGAACAGCCACAGATGTGGAGACCACCAGATCTCAGTTAACCAGCATGAAAAAGGACATTCAGAACAAAATAGCTAAGTAATGCTTTCTCTTTTTTCAGACGGCTACTCAGTCCAGCAGTCACTTTCTGGCTTGTTTTTCCTCAGTTCTGTCACTCACATCTAATAAGCAAATCCATTCCTGGTAAATCAGTAGAATAGAACAAACAGAACAAAACAAGTTCTTCAACAACAAAACACACTGAGTGTGGTGCCTAAAGTCAGATCTGACATTGAATAAACAATGTAGATTCTTTGTAGTAATATATGCAGTTCTTTTATGTAGAGTTGAAGAGGCAAAGCTGCAAAACTCTGCTCTGAAGGAGAAGCTGCGGTTGGTGATGGAGGCGGTGCTGGATGGTGAAGAACAAGCAGCACAGATGGACCAACTGCGTAAAGAACAGGAACAGAACATCAAAGTAAGTTTCACTTTGACTTCTTTTAACTCTTCAGCAATTCACTGCCAATCTGGGCATCATTTTGTTCTGCACTGAATAGCCATATGGCTCATAAATAAAAGGAGTTTCTCTCTCTCTCTCTCTCTCTCTCTCTCTCTCTCTCTCTTTCTGTTTTTATAAATGTTATTATATTGTGTGCCATTTATCGACCATTCAGTGTCCAGGAGTAGAATTATGCAGTATATTATTATTATTATTATATAGATTTTAGTTTTCATTCATATTTTGAATTAGCTTTAATTTAAATGTTTTATTTTAATTAGTCATTATGTTATATTTCCTATTTTGTCATTTTTCTTTTATATATATTTTATTTTTATATATTAGGTTTAGGTATAATTTATTTTTATTAAAGTGTTATTCTATTAAATTTTTATTTATTTATTTATTTATTTCCAGTTAGTAGTTTTAGTTGCCAAAGCAACATTTCTAATTTTAATTTCTTTATATATTTAATGTCACATTTCAGCTTCATATTAATTAAATATGTTTTTAATAGTTCTAGTTTTAATGACCATTAATAACCCTCATGCAAAGTTTTGGAAAAAATAGAACACACATTTCATTATTGCAGTCCATAGCCCATGAACACATTTTTTTTTTGTCATAAAATAAAACACTAAAAACTAAAATCAATCATTCTCATTCTACAAATTATTTTAGTAATCACTATATTATAATTTACAGTATGAAAAATGGATATTCGTCTCCAAGTTTTCTAAAGATTACATTTACTATTGACATTTTGAGTACAGTAAATTTTTCAGCAAACGTAACCTAAATGTTTAAAGTAGTGGAAATGTGAAATTATCCAATATCGACTGATACATATACTTTTTTAGTTTTTATTATTTGATCGTACATAAACTACAAATTTTAAGCATTTTTGATAATGACCTGTTCATGAAAGTTGTTCCAACTTTTCCATTTATCTACAAGTCATATTGTATTTGTTAATAATAATAATAATTATTATTTAATAAAGCATTAGTGCATAATCCTAGACTGATCAATACGATTTAGTAAACATTTAGGATGTATGAGAAGACAGTGTCTCCATGTTTGTCTTTAATTATATTTGTAATCAATTTTATGCTACTGTTTGTGTAGGAGATCGATACTCAGCTGCTCCGGCAGAGAGAGCTGATGTTCAGAAAAAGTCAGGAGCTGCAGGGAATGCGTGATAAAGAGAAGAACATCGCGGCTGAGATCTGCGCCAGCCGGGCCGCTCTCTCCAACCTGGGTAGCAGACTCAGCAAACTGGACCAGAACCTGCTCAAACGGCAGATGATCGTCTCCAACCAGGCAAGAGATCCACGTCTCTGTTAACAAATAGTTATTATCATCCAGTTAACACAAACTGGATGGTTGCTTTCTAGAAGTTGACAAATGACTTGAGTGGTGTTCTTTTGTTTGATCTAGGACTTTCAGATCCAGATGCTGGAGAGGAAGACTTTACATTTGCAGGGGAAAGTGAACACAGAGGAGAAGGCAGCTCTGGAGAAGAGGGCCTCTGATCTGGAAGAAGCTCTAGAGGAAAAGAATAGGACAGCCACCACCCTCAGCACACAGCTGAAGAAACTCCAGGTGCGAGTGTGCACTGCACTATATATGTGTATATACACACAACTTAACATTTAAGAGTTTTAGATCAGTTATGTTACAAACTATTTCAGATAAATGCTTTTGAACTTTCTATACTTATAAAAAAATTTTTTTTTTAGATTGATAATAATAATAATAATAATAATAAATGTTTGAGCAGCAAATCAGCATATTAGAATGATTTCTAAAAGATCACGTGACACAAAAGCTTGAGTAATGATGCTGAAAATTTAGTTTAGCCAAAACAGGAATAAATTGCATTTTAAAATATATTCAAATAGAAATCAGTTATTTAAAATTGTGAAAATATTTGACAATATTTTTTTTATCAAATAAATTGAGCCTTGGTGAGCTTAAGAGACTTTAAAAGCATTAAAATATCTTATCAATCTAAAACTTTAATCTAATTTTTTCTTCTTTTTTTTTTTTTACTTTTGATTGTGAAACATATTCTCAGGATGATATCCGCTGCGTTAGGAAAGACACAGAGAAGGTCGGAACTGAAAAAAGAGAACTGACCACCAAGATCCATGAGCTGGAACTCTTCATTGACAACTCTGAGAAAGATCAGAAGAAACTCAGGCTCAAAAAACAGGTGAATAACTTGATCGAACCTGAAAGAATCAGAATTATTCAGTAAAGCCACAGAAATTTGCAAAACTCTTGTCTAAGTACTTTTGGTAAATTTGATAATGCCTTCAATTATCAGTTTTTCAATTAACAGAATTTATATTCCACACAATCTCCCACACCATCAACACTTTTTATCAATTCATTAACTAATAAAATGTCAAAAATATTTTTCATCTATTGCAGATTACATAATATAGCAAAGGCATTTTTTAAAATGTCAGCAGTGAAAAATAGGATAGAACAACAAAGCTCATTTGTGTCCATTTCACACGTGTGTACGTCTCCTCCCTTCAGGACAGCATGGTGGAGAAAGGTCTCCTGAAGTTGGAGGTGCAGCGGCTGAGAGATCTACTGTATGACCGAGCAGATGGAGTGCTGAGCCTGGAGAAGAGACGTCTGCAGCTGCAAACAGCCATGAAAGAGAGAGAGGAGGAGATCCGTGTGCACCGAGAGATGCTTTCTAAACAGATCAAGCTCACTGAACAGGAGAGACAAGGGCTCAGGTAAAACACTGCTGACTAATGGAGTCTTAAAATGATTTCAATGTGTAGTGTGGCCTTAAAAGATAGATTTATACTAAGATGAATATATAAATCAAATTGAAATAAATGAATACCATCATTTACGACTACTTACTACTATTCATTTTGTATTTAAGCATTTATAAGTGATATATAATTGTCTATGAAGGCTGGAAGCACAAAACCTCTAAGGTGTACATAATTTTTAGGGATCAGGTAAAAGGAGCCAAAAAAGAGAACTGTTGTCAGAACATTGGACTTGTCTGTGTGTGTTTTTTCCCTGTGACCCAGTTTCTGTCTCCTTGATTGTTGATTAGTGTGTCTCCTTAGTTCCCTCATTATCCTGTCTTTTTAAGCAATGTCCTTTCAGTTCAGTCTTGTCGGGTCTACCAGTAACTTATTTGTGTCTTCCTCCTGTTTTCCATGTTGGAGTTACCCTTGTGTTGGATTAATAAAGACTTTTACGATTATCCTTGGCTCCGTGTTCCTTCCGGCACAGTAGTGTGACAGAAGAACCGACTTACAACAGTTTTTTGCATGTCTCTCCTCTGTTTGTTCTTTCCATTGTGTTTCATGGATCCCCTCCTTCACTCTGAATTCCTCCTCCTCCTGCTGGAGCAGGAGGAGCCATCCTGCTCAACCCATCCGACCCTACGCTATGGAGCATAAGCCTGAGCCCACCGATGAGGGAGAGGCAGAGCTCAACCCATCCGACCAGGTGCGAGAGTCGGCTTCAGGGCCCACCGGAAGGGAGAGAGCCGTGGACGGTGTGAGTGCAGAGTGGAGTTTCGCTCCCTCCACCACGGCTGAGGTTGAGATGAATTTGGAGCTCCAACAAGGCCAAAATGATCTTATAGATTGGGAATTGGAACTGGAAAATGAACTGCCCCCTCTACTCTCTCCATCTTCTCCCCTTGTCCCGTCCATCCCTCCTTGTCCTTGGTTTCCTCATCCAGCCCTAAGGGGACTTCCGATCCTCCAGTGCCTGCTCCTAGAAAGTGTCCTCCAGTGGCTTTCTGTCTCCGCCTCAGGCTCCTCCTCCACCTGCTCCGTCGACATTGGTCGGCCCCTCTGGAGTCGATGACCATTCCTCCTCATTGGCTCCTCCCACTGTTAGCTCCACCTTGGGCCATCATTATGGCTGTGGCCTGGGTCCAGCTGGACTCCTCCTGCTCCAAGCTCCTCCTGTTTCCTCCCTGGTTCCTCCCTCCCTCGTCCCATCCCTGGTTCCTCCCTCTGTGGTCTCTGTCTGCCGGCCCCCTCACGGGGCTCCGTCCTCCACCGGAGCCTTCTCCCAAGTTCCCACTTACGCCTCTTCCTGTTGTTGCCTAAAGTGCAAGGATCCACCTTCTGAGAGAGGGGTGAAATGTCAGAACATTGGACTTGTCTGTGTGTGTTTTTTCCCTGTGACCCAGTTTCTGTCTCCTTAATTGTTGATTAGTTCCCAGGTGTATCTCCTCAGTTCCCTTTTTATCCTGTCTTTATAAGCAATGTCCTTTCAATTAGATTATCCTCGGCTCTGTGTTGGGAGTTAATTTTTAGTCCATTTCTGCAAGACAGAATTTTCAGGATTGAATATGGTCTAAAAATGGCACTTGAGACTAAATGATTCCTGATGGTTTTTTTGCACACAATTCTTCACATTAATTCTTAATTCTTTAGCAGTTAATGTGTCTTTTCGTCTCCACCAGTTTTTCTCACCTTGCTGACCCAATAAGCATTTTAGTGTCCAATGGTCATGTCTTAACTTTGCACATTCTAGTATTGCATCCTTCTCATGGGCATTTAATAATAAGTTAAATCTTATCTGATACCTAATAAATATGCACACCTGAATATAAGATTTTTTTTTCTGTTCCAGCCTTCATGGACAATTATAAGTCTATATCACTTATACATAATTAGATATAAATGTAATAATAGTTATTAAAATTGATGTTGTTTGGAATTGGTAAAATATGCTTTGAAAAAAATATGATCAGAATATCAACGTGCTTAATAATTATGCATGCACTGTGCTATAGAAATTATATATTTTCTTTAAAAAAAAAAAACAGAAAAAAATAGAACTGCATTTATTTCATGTCATATATTTAATATGTGTGTGTGTGTGTGTGTGTATGTATATATACACATATATATATATATATATATATATACAATTTATTTTCTACACTCTGTTGGTTGTGACAAATGCCCTCAGTGCTGCGGTGAATGAGAGACTGTTCAAAATTGACAAGATGAGGAAAAGGTATGAGATCCTGACTGTTTCTTTGACTGCACCAGAGGGAGAAGAGGAGAAATCCCAGGCCTACTTCATTATAAGGGTATAATACCTCTTTATTTTATTCTGCCAAATAGATGTATGGAGCTCCATCATGTCCAAAGTAGATTTAGAGTAAAATAATGAATATTGCTCGATGCATCAGATTCCTAAAAAAGGCTTAGATCTGTAATCAATACTGTGTGATGTTATGCTTAGTGAAGTGTACATGACTGTTTTTATTAAAATGATTTCTGAAAGATCATGTGACACTGAAGACTGGAGAAATGATACTGAAAATTCAGAAAACACAAGAAAATATTAAATTTTAAAGTCTATTAAAGTGTAAAATGGTTCAAATGAATAAATCTAAGAAGAAGAAGAAGACTAGCTTGGGTCTTTTTGAATTCAAAGCTTTTCTACCTCGTGACTTTTTCATATCAGAATGAACATTGCCACTCCAGAGATCTCAATATCTAACAAATTGTGGACTTTTCCTGAAGGCAGCTCAAGAGAAGGAAGAACTCCAGCGGCAAGGGGATGATTTGGACAACAAAATCCGCAAGACAGAGAAAGAGATCCATGCATTGGAGAACACCCTGCAGGTCGTCAACAACTGCAATACAAGCTATCGCAAAGCCCTGACCAAAGTCACAGAGTCCAGTAAGTACATTCATGTCTTTCACCTAATATATTTCCGTATTTACATGTTATACCAACAAAAGAGGAGGTTCAACCAATAAACAAAAACTCTTGTAAATAGTACAATGGTGCAACACTCACTCTTAAAGAATTACAACTTTTTATTAGGGGTGTAACGATTCACTCATTTTCTCGATGCATCGATTACAAACCCTGACGATTCATATGCATCGATCTTGAAACATGATTTTTGAATCGCCGATCTCGGACAGTAATCAATTTAAAACACTAAGAATCGAATTAATCGTGATTTCTATAGTGATTCAGTGCTTTCAAAATATATACACATTACATTACTACACGCACAATTAATGGAGACCTTGAAGAGTGTTTGTGAATCGTGCCTCTAATCTGTCCTTCACACGCTCCACTGTTTAGCACCTGTGACTGTCACAGGATCCGTTCCTCTCTGACGCAGCAGACCTGCGATCTATAGAACTCATGGACCGTAATACTAAAGTGAAGTAGTTTTACTTTTCTGTAGTTTGTTAATGGCTCTCTGCATACTGACGACATTACCTGAGCAGTCGAAAGCTGCGTATTTATTGCATGGACGGAGCAGAAAGTGTCTAAATCCTATGCACAGTTCCTGTGAATGATAAATGTGTTTTAACAATGCTGATGAACCGAAAATATGAGGGAAACACTTAAAATAACCACACCATTAACAAGAGCGCAAGGTTTATCTGAAAATCAGATGCATGAAAGTAGCGTTTGTTGCTATAGAAACAGACATTGAGCACGTTTTCTCTCAGAATCATTCGATGATGGAGAGGAAAAGTTACAACAGCTACTATACCATTTAAATGAGATAAAGAAGTTTACACACTGAAAGAGAAGTTATCTCGCTCTCATAGACGTGCCAGGCTATATCTGCAGCTAAACTGAATAAAAGCAGAATGAACTGATGAAACATTAAGAAAAAAAAACACAATAAATAAAATTTGCGAATGATGCAGTGCTAATTGACATATCATTTATTACAGTACAGAAACTATAGGCTAAAGTATATTTTCTGTGCAGAAAATTAAAATAATAGATAAATGTAGTAGCCTATATAAAACAATCATAAAATTGCAATTAGGAAAAAATTATCAATTACAAAGTATTATTGTCGAGCAGTGTATTTGATTTCTTACAGCAAATTAAAAGTAATAAAAAAAGAAGAGAATTCATAAAAAAAAAAATTATAAAATGATTTTATTTGACATTTGTCACTTCAGAAATGATGGCTACGCCCCTGGTGTGACAAAATGTTAGTTGATACATAATACTTTTAAAGCTATTTTTTTAAATCTTGGCTTACATACATTTTTACTTATGCCATGTCATGCCATAGCACCATTAAACTAGCATTTAACAATGGACAAAAGGTTTTTTTTTAAGGCTGCTGTGTAATTTGCCACCTGACTAAGCATTTAAAGAATTTAGGGGAAGCATTGAAATAATCCTGTGAATGCACTTAAAGAACGCAATCGTTATAATCGAGTCGAATTGAATTTAATTGTGAATCGAATCGAATTGAATCGTTCTAAATTTGCAAAAATTGTTCTTGAATCGAATCGAAAACCTATGAATCGTGAATAGAATCGAATCGCTGCCTACCCAAAGATTCACAGCCCTACTTTTAATTGGTTAAATAACATGCAATGTTTCAGCTATTGTCAAGGCCTTCTCTGTTCATTAAGTCAGTCTCATACACCATAACTCATTGTCAGCTTCTTACAACATTCTTCATCACTAATGTCACCACTTTCCCACAATGCATTGATGTGTGATTCTGATGTTAAAGTGGTCTGATAAACTTATCTGTGAAGAATGAGGAAACAGATGTAACTATGCTTGAGCAACACTGTTATTCATTTACATGTGTCACACACGATTATGTTCTGTTTAGTTTCTAGGTTATGGATTTCATTGTCTGTCTTTGCCTGAGTTCGCACTCATTTGTTACCATGGTTTCTTATTAGTTTCACACCTGTTCCTTGGTTCATTGGTTATCATTCCTCAGCTTATTATATGCTGCGTTCCAGACAACTCAAAATATGGATTTTTCCCACCTCCTACTTGGAAGTAATATCTGGAACGCTGCTTGAAGTTGGAAATCTGTCCAGTGAACCCAAGGCTGATTGATCAACCCAACCTCAGTGAGATGCGTCATTTTATGTCACTTCCTATGAGCAAAGTGTGGAGTCGAACTTTAAAACATTAGACATTATGTGTATAAAATTATACTTAAATCTTTAGCTGTTTTACAAAACGAATGGCAGCATTTTATTAATTTTCTCCATTTTTGCAATAATTGACACAAAAACTTGTGTCATTGCGACTAAAACTCCCTGAGGTTGGATGTGGGACATTTAAATTTAAATGTTTTCTTTTCCAAAATTCTCAGTTTCTCTGTTCATTGTTCCATGTTACGTTTATGGTTACTGTGTAGTGGTTCAAATTTTTAGTTTACAAACAATTTGTCTCTATCTCCTTTTTTTTTTGCCACGAAAATGTATAGTGATGATACACACCTGGAATACCAACTATTTATCTTTCAATGTATTCGGGCTATCAAGTTATTGTATTACAAAGTTTCTCACTAAATTCTGACCATGCCTTAATTTACTGCCAGCATTTTTGATTATATTCACAATTCCATCAGTGGCAGGGAAAGAAAGTCTCTTATTTCATTCTCATTCATGTTTCTAAACTACCTGCAATCGTGACAACTTGTTTTCAAATGAAATATATTTAGCTTAAGCCATACCTCTTGGCAAATGTCACTTGTTTGCGGTATGTACACTGTGCAGGTTTTTATTTAACTTATAAACAATATCTGGAATTTTGCAATGTATGTAATCACAGAATTTCATTGTAAACTGAGAAGTGCTCCATCTCACTGTAGGTCCTGCGCACCAGGAGAAACTGAAGCTGGAGGAGCAGAGACGAGCAGCCGAAGAGAAATACAAATACAAGAAACGGCAAATCCGAGAACTGCAGGAGGACATTGAGGTAAATATTTCTACTCACATAATCATTCCTCCAGACAGACAGTGTAAAACACTGTTCTTTCGCTTTCATTTTTATGTTACTGGGTAACATAAGAGGTAAAAACACTGGTTGACATCATTATTCACAACAGGTCAAACAGGTTTCTGCAAACCTGCCCTATTAAAAGTGAAAATCTTAAGGTTAATTAGCTAGGTCTGGTTGGGTAATAACAATTATTATTTTGAAGTGCATTAAAAAACAATTAATTTAGATGATAGTCCATGAAGCATGTTTTTTCCACATATTTCAGAGCATGTCCCACACATTGGATGGTCTTCTTCAAGAGGAAGCAGTCCAGAATGAGAGTGTTGAGAGGACTCAATCCCATGTGCTCTCTCTCAACAAAGACATCCTCTCTCAGGAGGAGAAACTCAATCGAGCCAGCAAACAGGTCTGATCGCCCTCACAGATCCTGCCGTTTTCCTGCTTTATCTTTTCAGATTCATCATCAAATAGTTTTTTCAATAAGTATTGGATTTAACCAAAATAATAAAAGTAAAAAGTTTACAAAAGCTTGTTAAATTGAAGGTTCCATTGTGACAACATGCCCACTACTTAAAAAAAGTGTGAAAACTCTACTAATATGTCTCTCTCCTGTATTTTTATATATATATACACACAGTATGGCCAGTAATGACTAATTATACCGATATTGTTGTGATTATCCATTATAAGTTTGAGCACCTAATCTCGAAACTATTGTTCTTATCTCACAGTGTGCCAAATATGCTAGGGAAATTCGGTCTGCTAAAAACACCAATGAGAAGACCTTTGAGGAACGTGACATAGAGCTACGAGAACTCAGAGACTTTAATAAAAGCGTAAATAAGATGCTCCTGGAAACCATGGAGGAGAATCCTGACCTGTCATCTGCACTGCAGATACGTTTTATGCAGGTACAGCACTATAAGAACAATTCCTCTTCATCATTTATAAACCACATGCAGCATTGTAAAAACAACAAATTGGTTGAAAGTAGAAGCAATGATAAGTTAATTGCACTTTTCAACTGTAAATGGTAAAAATTTAAAATGTAACGTTAAGAAATTAAATGATTATTTATTTGGAAGAAATCAATAGTTTGATTCGGCAAGCATGCGTTCAATTTCAAATAAATACACAAATAAAATAAACCACAAACTTTTAAACAGTTTTGCATTTTTACAGATGTGTCAGCTATCAGAGGAATTCCTCTTGCTTTAGTAATTACTAGCTTTTTTCATAGAATTGCGGTTACTTATTAACTCTAATGGTTAATGTGGTTATTTTCCTCTTTTAAGGCTGGTCTGTCCCTGCCTTCTCCCGCTTCCACTCCATCCAGCCGTCTGAGCTCAAAGATCAACTCAGCCCGCAGTTCTGCTTCACTCCATCGGTATTCACATTATCATGCTTTTATCCACAAACTATTGTGATTTATAACCCACATATGCATCTACTCCTATTACAGCAAAATTATCCAGTCAAGTGTGACAGTTTAAACCAGACAAATAGGCATGAAATGCGGAAAGTCCTGATTGGTTTCTTATGTGCCCCACATACACACCAGACCCTCTAATCCATCAGCCAGCAGCAGTCCCAGAAGCCAGTCTGTCACGTCCCCTGCAGTGAAGACACTGGACCTGGGTCTGAGCCTCTCCGTCACGTCCCCACAAGGATCTCAGCCACCCAGCGCTGGCAGCAGCAGGAGCAGCAAGTGCAAAAGCCCTTAGACAGAAGCAGACACCAGTCTCTCTGAAGACCAGAGAAGTTATGTCTAACTACACCAGTACCACCGTTCTTTTTTAATTACTTCAATTCAGTGTTTCTTTAAAACGGCTTTGGTTGTTTAAAATTATTTTTTTATGTTTCAAAGAGAACTTTTAGACTTTACTGTAAACACACAGTTTGATTATTGAGATTTTTCTTTTGAGTACAGACTCAGGTCTAGTTTTATTTTACTACTCACTTTGATTGTGTTAAATGGCAGCAACAAGAGAGAAACAATAAAACCCTACATTCAATAAATGCTTTGGCCCGTGAGAAATCAAAGGTATCGGGTGAACAAATCAGAAATCAGATGAACTTCCTTTGTGTTTGTGCCGTCGGAGCTGGGGTGTGTTCAGCCTCATTATTCGTGGAAACCCATGAGACGCAGACCGCCCTCAGACAGCCTAGAAACCAGAAGAGCCACTGAACGTTTATTCAGACACGTTCCTCCTTAAAGATCAGAAACATGGAGAAAGTTTGCGTCCTGTTTGTTGGATTTCTGTGTTTTTCTGTGGGACAGTCGAGCACTACTGGTGAGTGGCTGATCAAACTCCTACTTCTCCACAAAGTGACAAAAATAATGGACAATTAATCTTATTATGCTGGCTGAGGCTGAACACATTGCTGTGTTAAAGTCAATCTAAGTCCTTACTCTGATTCATTTCGGGATATAATGGATAAAATGCTGAAATATTGATTTTTTTAAATTTAAATCACTTTCATATCCACTGACAAACCTGATTTCTGTTACATACAGTTGATCCTACAACAACAGAAACAACATCAGCTCCACCGACAGACAACTGGCCAATGACTGCTGCACCATCAACTCAGCAGCCTGGTACAATATCATTATATCATATGTTGCTGGTCACTATAGTTGGTATAATATCACAAATTAATATTAGTCAGCCTACTACTATGGAATCAGACATGAACTTGCTAGAGTGATCTTTAGTTTAAATAGGATAGTTCAACCAAAAATAATAATAATAAAATGGTCACTAATTACTTACTTTCATGTTGTTCCAAAATGTATGACTTAAAGAATGCAAAGAGAGAAAAAACTATGATGAAAGATTTAAGTGTTTTTGTCCATACAATGAAAGTATGTATATGTCATCTTTATTAGTTTTTAAAGTAAAAAAATGTCTCTATTGTTTTTCAAAATTTTTATTTCAGTTTTAGTTATTTTAGTTCATCTAGTTAAACTAAATGAAAATGAGAAATGTTGCCTTGGAAACTAGCTGAAATAAAATAAGTGTAGTTCTTTATATTTTATTTTATTAGTAATTAGATTTTATGGTTTCAGTTTTAGTCAACTGTAACCATGAATGTCATCCATATTTGGAACAACATGAGAGTTGAATTTAATATAACACATTCTTTTCTCATAGGCCCTTCAGTAATTACTGGCATGAGAATAAATGTCAAATCTCTGGTTGATCTGTCCAGTAACTCACCTGAGATGGAGCTACTTGTGCGTCAGGTATAATTTTTTTTTTTTACGTTAAAGTGTATCTTAAGACGTTTAAAGTGTGTACACTGTCACATTAACGAAATCTCACAAGAACTCGATGTAAAATTTGCATGAGAAAATATTTCACCCTAACTTGTGTGAATGTGAAAATTCGCCGAACAATGATAAATGTAACCAAATCTTAACGTTTGAATGTCGTTGCATTCGATTAAAAAAACAAAAACAACAACAACAAAAACGAAGGGCTTTTTATTTTAAACCTTGCTCAGCTTTAAACACAGCACACCTGCTGGACAGCTGTGGAAACTTGAGGAGATATATTCACAGAAATCACTAAAACACCAGCTATAAAAAGTTACTTTTAAGTGGCTCATATAATATTTCTCATTTGTTTTACTGTATATCTTTTAATTAGATATGTAAATATAAAACTGCATAAAGTTTTAAAATGCTCTTTGTCATTTCAGATTGAAACATTGATTCCTTCTCAACACAAAGCAACAACGTCCATTACTGTGAGAAGAATAAAGAAAGGCTCCAGAGCTTTTTAAAAACATTCATATATTGTGAGCTTGTATTCATATCTAAGCAGGGTCAAAATAATTGCTAAAATTATATTACTATTGATATTTATTTGTGTAGTTTTATCAGAGCACGTACATGAAGGTGATTTTTATGTACATGGATGTGTTTATAAAGTTCTTTAAATCAGCAGTTGTCATAGTACAACAAGGCACATCTTTAAGATTAATTGTTGTTAATTAAATACTATTAAGCTCTGAGTCTGGAGAGCAAATAAACCGTCTTTTTTCTGATAATAGGTTTTGCTTTTGTTCTATTCATTTATTCTATATGTAATATTTTGACTGTATTAAATAAAAATAAATAAACAACAAAAACCCACCAACCATAATATATTTGCACAGATATTTTGGGAACATGCTACATCCACATCCTCTTTTCCCTAATAAACAATGCTACAGACAGGTGCATGTCCTCAATCTGGCAACCTCAACGAGCTTCGAGGAGGAACGGGAAAAACACCTCTAATATTTTGAAGCTTTCAGTATCACATCCTGCTCCTTTAATAGATCTCAGACTCTTTTGTTCATAATAGACAATGGATGTCTCAGATACTATCCAAAACCCAGCATTTTCTGAAGGAAATCTAGTCTAAGATCAACTTACACTATGTATAATATTACAAAAATGAGGTGGAAACATTTGCAACAAGCACAATACTTTAGAAATGGTGCAGTTCAACACAGCTGTTTTTATTCATTTTTCATTCTAACAATAATGCATTGTGCTCTCAAACACAGTGATATTGACATGCTTTATTAACAATGAACAACTTATAAATAGAGGTGCTTCAAAAGGATCTTCAAGCGATGCCATAGAAGAACCGTTTTGGTTCCACAAAGAAACATTCAGTCAAAGGTTCTTTGAAGAACCATCTCTTTCTTAGCTTTTTATAATCTGAAGAACCTTCTTTCGCCACGAAGAACCTTTAGTCAAACAGAAAGGTTCTTGAGATGTTAAAGGTTCTTTATGGAACCATTTAAACAAAAAGGTTCTTCTATCGCATCGTGAAGCACCTTTATTTTTAAGAGTGTATTAACTGTATATGAGTGACTGCTAAAATACTACAAGCTACAGTTGCGTCTTTGTCGCTTTACAAAGGGTAAGTTCACCCAAAAATGAAAACTATGTCATTAATTACTCACTCTCATGTCATTCTAAACTTGTAAGTCAAATTAACACAATACATTTTTTTTTATGGAATCTGAGAGCTCTCTGACCCTCCATAGACAACAATGATGTTACCACAATCTGGGTTACTCTCAACAATGCCAGAAGATGGAAACTCGGGGAGAAAAATTGCTGAATAAATCATATTATTATTATTTTCTTTGTGCATAAAAAGTATTCTCATAGCTTCGTAAAATTACGGTTGAACCCCAAATGTCACATGGACTACTTTACCGATGTCCTTGCTATGTTTCTGTGTGTTGATTGTGATAACATCCTTGCTGTCTATGGAGGGTCAGAGAGCTCTCAGATTTCATCCAAAATACCTTAATTTGTGTTCCGAAGATGAATGAAGGTCTTATAGGTTTGGAACGACATGAGGGTAATTAATGGCAGAATTCATTTTTGGGTGAACTATCTCTTTAAATCCTATCAAAGACCAGGAGATCTAATCAGTAGATGGTGCAGTTGGCAGTCGAGTAGTCCAGACAAATCCATTCATTTGTGTACTGCTTATAACCCGCTGCGTCCACCAGCCCGCTGCCTGTGAACACACAAAACAAATTCAATAGTTTCTCTGAGTGACTGGAAAAGAAAAAGCTGTTTTTCTTTATCACAGCATATAACAAAGGTCAAAGGCTGTCACATGTGACAGGGTCTCACCCTCAACGAGGTTGTAGAGAGTGCAGTATGTGATGCCGTTGTCTTCCACCCTGGCCCACGCTTTAGAGATAGAAAACCCCTGTGGCATTGGCACATAAAAGAAGCCAAACATATGAAAGTCATTGAGAAGGAATAGTTAGCTAGAGGAAGAGAAATTGCACAACTGTTTAGAACCTTAATAATAAGAAATGCGCATACATATTACGTATTTTTTTTAAACAAATGTATGTATGTATTTGTTTGTTTGTTACCCTGGACCACAAAATCAGTCACAAAGGTACATTTTTTGAAACTGAGATTTATTCATCATCTGAATGGTGAATACGCTTTCCATTGATGTATGGTTTGCCGAGATACAACTATTTGAAAATCTAGCATCTGAGGGTGTAATGTTCCTGTAGCTCAATTGGTAGAGCATTGCGCTATCAAGCACATGGTTGGGGGTTCGATTCCCCAGGAACACATGATAGGTAAAATTGATAGCCTGAATGCACTGGAAGTCGCTTTGGATAAAAGCGTCTGCTAAATGCATTAATTTAATATAATCAAAGCTTAAGTTATTATATATTTACAGTAGGAAATGTATCTTCATGGAACATAATCTTTACTTAATATCCTTGTGATTTTTGGCATAAAAGAAAATCGATAATTTTGACCCATACAATGTATTGTTGATTATTGCTAAATATACTCCTGCAACTTAAGACTGCATTTGTGGGTCACATATTTTGTTATTAATTTATTTAAATTAATAAGAGACCTGAAATAAAGAGACGAAAATAGACATATATTTGCGGCTTTCTGTAATTTGCTCATTTTTATATGAATAAAGCAATAACAGAAATACTGAATGAAAGGTATAATAAAATGTGGCCTTGTATAGGAAGCAACAGAATTAAAAAGTGCCTCGTCTTACCCCACCATCCCTCGCATGTTTTTGATATTATAAAATGAAATATTGGCAGCAGAGCATTTTACCGTCACTCTACACACAGATTCTTCGGTTGACACCAGGTGAAAGTTGAGATCCTCTTTGCTGGTCCACTGTCTGTTGGTGTGTTTGGCTGTGATGTGAAAAGGTGTAGCAGACACCAGCTGAAGAAGACAACAACAGTTCACTAGATTTTTGGCTATTTCTTGAGAAATACCAGATGTTGTGCGTACAGAAACCTTACTGAATTATTACAATTAATGGCAAAAATATATACAGTAAGTTGCTTGAAACAGGTTTATGTTTTTGTGAAAACATTTTGCACAGTATTCTAGATGGCAATAGAAGTTTGATGAGAAGCCCATTAAAGAAGTAGATGAGTTTGTTCCTTCATCAGAAGAGATTTAGAGAAATTTACAGAATTTGACATTTAAGTTTCATCAGCTGTTTGGACCCATTTCTCCAAATCTGTTCTGATGAGAAAAACAAACTCATTTACGTCTTGGATGACCTGAGGGTGAGTACATTTTCAGTAAATGTTCATTTTTGGGTTAAATATTTAGTTTAAAGCATGAGCAATAATAATAGCGAAACTTCAGAAAACAATCCAATAGATGATCTTACCTCATACAGGCATCTCTGTCCAACAGTTATACAGCCGGACATGCCTTTCCAGGCCTTGATCTGGTTCACCAAACTCACATAAACGTCCTGGCATGGGATCGCAAAGAGCCTGACAAATAATGAGAGATGTTTCAGTGCAATGCCATGTTCTCAAGACTGATTGTAACCACTAGAGGTGGTGTGAATGTGTAAATTTTGATTGTGGATCTGGGGCATGCATGACTAAAGGGATGGTATTCAGACCACTGACATCCTTAGGCCTGCATCATGCATGTCAAATGATGTTTATGTGGAGGGTCAGGCACTGTGAGTAATTTGCATGGTGGATGATAGAGATGAAAGATTAAAGCCTTGTGCTGCTAGTCACAAATTTGTGATTTGTCTTGGTTTCTATGCAGCTCAGTCATAAGATTTATAGAGTATAGGGTATCCAAATATCCCAAATACCATAAACAATGTCAAACCAATTGTATCTATACAGAAAAAATGATGCTGGAAATTTTCTCAGAAGTACCATCACTTTTCGAAGCACTTTAAAAATAACTTTTACTTGACTATTTTAAACAACAATTTATAGATGCTTGTATACCTTTGTTTAAAATCGATGCCATTTGATGTGATGTTTTGTGCATACATAGCATTCATTTTGAAGTGATTTTTTCTTTCATTCAAATATTTTTTGTGGTCACTGTATAAAATATATAAATGTATGCTATTGTTTTTCAATACATAATAAAACATACTGAGATTATGAACCACTTTAAACCCTAAAGGATCGCATACAGAACAAGTGAAATACAACAGTAGTATATCTGCCTCTCAACCACACTTTAATATAAAAACAGCCTCTGTGCTTCTTTTTCAGAATCTAGTTTTCAAAATTATTACTATGCTGACTGAAAACATAATGAAAATGTGACGTGAAAGAGTGATAATTAATAAATAGGGGAAAAATAGGGGAAGTCGTCGTGGCCTAGTGGTTAGAGAGTTTGACTCCTAACCCTAAGGTTGTGGGTTCGAATCTAGGGCCGGCAATACCATGACTTAGGTGCCCTTGAGCAAGGCATCGAACCCACAACTGCTCCCTGAGCACCACAGCAAAAATGGCTGCCCACAGGTGTGTGTCTGTGTCACTGCTCTGTGTGTATGCACTTTGGATGGGTTAAATGCAGAGCACATTTCTTCTGAGTGGGTCACCATACTTGGCTGAATGTCACTTCACTCAATTGTTTACAATTATGAATGATGCAAATCGCAGCCATAAAAATGAAAGTTACATAATAAATTAAAGAAAAGGCACTTATTAAACATTTTCAGATTTTCAATAAGTGTGTCATCTTGAAAGGAGCTAGAACATGGAATCCAGTGTTATTGGAAAGTGATTTATAGAGGTTTTTATTCATGTTTTAATTAATATTTTTATTGATGCATGTATATTAATATTATTTATATGTATATATTGTACTATTATATTTAATACAATTAAAATAAAAGTAGCTTTTATTGTAATATTTTGAGTTTTTGTTTATAATAATTTCACAACCAAACAGTTGACGTATTACACTATAACATGAATGCAGACACACTGACAATAGCTGAAACAACATTTCCAATATATTCACACAAAAACCTCCAGGTGAACAGCATCTTACCAGATGACCTTGCACTGAGCGTGAAGCGGTTCTCCTGATGCCATCATGTTGATCCCCAGTGTCAGGGTCAGAGTC
Organism: Carassius carassius; assembly: GCF_963082965.1. Taxonomy (NCBI): domain Eukaryota; kingdom Metazoa; phylum Chordata; class Actinopteri; order Cypriniformes; family Cyprinidae; genus Carassius; species Carassius carassius. The sequence goes on from NC_081774.1 coordinate 27,365,233, forward strand.
AGCAGCAGGATTCTCATTTGCATGGTGAAGATCTGTGCGTCCTGTCAGTGCACAGATAGAGATGTGCTTGAGTTTTATACTGAGGTCTGATGTGTGTGTACAGAGCAGCATCAGATCTGTCATGTGGGGTCAGATGAGATGAGGACTGATTAGTAAAGGACAAGTCGCGTGAGGAGCACAAACAGACGTGTTTGAGCACTAAATGTGTGTCCTGTTCTTAGAGATGCCTGCATTAAATGCATTCATTCACTGAATGTCAGCTGATCTCATGGTCATTTTTTAAAGATTTATTTTCTTTTTTTAATGCATAGAGGCTGTTAGGTAGGCTAATATGTGTAACGTCTGAGGATTAATATGCTATTTATTCATGCTATATACACAAACAGCCTTTATATTTATAAATAGAGCTATAAACCGTAACATATAGTCATTTCAAGTTTCACAATTTTGGTTATAGACGGCAACAACTAGGTTGTTGATAGGTAAAAATTGATAGCCTAAATGCATTGTAAGTCGCTTTGGATAAAAGCGTCTGCTATGCATAAATTTAATTGAATTTAATTTAACAACTGCACAAATGTCTTTGTATAAGTAAACATAATATGCATGCAAGCAATGTATATGTAGCCTATTTTACAAATCATTTGGGGTCAGTGAGAGTTTTAAAAAGAAATGTATACTTTTATTCCACAAGGATACATAACATTGATTCAAGTGGCAGTGTAAGCATTTATGATGTTACAAAATGATTTTTTATTTCAAATAAATGCTGGTCTTTTAAAACTTGTAAAAATGTATCATGGTTTATCCAAAAATATTAAGGAGTTATTAAAAATATATTGAACTGTTTTCCACACTGATAATATTAAATGTTTCTTGGCCAGCAAGCTGCATGTTACAATGATTTCTGAAGGATCATGTGACCCTGAAGACTGGAGTGATGATGCTGAAAATTCAGCTTTGCCATTACTGGAATGAATATCAAAATATGTTAAAAATAGTTATTTTATAAAACTACTTTGTAGTAATTTTTCACAATATTGTTGTATTTTGGTGTATATTTATTTTTATACTTTTGCCTTGGTGAGCACAAGTGAAAAACATGAGCATAAGAGACATGCAACAAAAACTTCTTTAAAAAATCTTACTAACCCCCAAACTTTTGAACGGTATTGTGGTGAAAGTGTGTACATATAGTAGCCTATAGCGTAGCCGACTACAAACGTTGCAGCGCAAATTTCAGTCAGATTATTAGTCACCCTGAAGAGAAGCTTTCTTAGCCTGGCCAGCCAGACTTACATCAAGATGTGTACTCTAGGCTGCGAAATACATTTTGCTGCCGCTAGGGTGCGTCTAGATTTGTAGGCTAAAGCTTTCGCCTATTATGCTACCATCTAGGGATGGGACAACGTGTCGAGGTCATCGATGACGTCGACGTAAAAAATACGTTGACGCAAAATATGCGCATCGATTCGTCGACCTGTTTTTATTTCTCTAAAAAACGTTTGCAAAACGTTTACCTTATGTGCGCTGAATATGCGCGATGGCCGGATCAACATTCTGTCCAACGTTATTTAAAGTCCACATGAAATCAAAATTGACTATATTTACTTTGTTAGCCTAAATTGATCGTTTTGTGCTGAACAATTCATCCATGCGAGTCAATCCACACAAAAAATTTTTTGGGCTTCATAATCTTTAATCAAAATCTGAAAATGCCCCTCCCCTCTGCATTGGAGGACCTTAACTGATGACGTAGGCTTGAGGAATAAGGTGTCTGCTTAATCCGTAACCACGCCCCTCCAACTGACAGTAGACAGGCTGCCTGTGTGTTTGTGAGCATTGACAGCGCGTGAAAGGAGAGATGGCGAGGAGGTGCATTTTTGGTTGTGGAACTCACGGAACACTTTTCCCTTTCCCTAAAATTCCCTCGTTACGGTCCAGATGGCTCGATTTTTTACATTTCGAGGAAAGAGGGATAACAGAGTGGTCACGGATGTGCTCGAAGCACTTCACGCGCCGAGTGAACAGCCAATTGTAAACTTGCGTTTAGATCTGCCTCCATTTTTTGAATTAAACACCTACCTATCTAGATCCAATCAAGGTGCTAGTTGGAAAATAAACCACGCCCACTGTTTTCATCATTTATTATTCCGTTTCTCTCGGAAATACGTCACAACACTGGAGAAAAGTCGTTTGCAACTTCCGTTTCACGGGGACTTTAATCAATCCAGGGTTTTTTCTGCATTGATCTTTTTTTTTTGGCGGCTGTCAAAGCGTTATTTGATCGGTGAGTGACTGACAGGGCGCGTACGAGAGAGAGCCCCGGCTGTGCGCGCGCACTCACAGTCTTCAAACAACACGAGCGCTTCTTGCTCTCTCCCTCCCTTGTGCATATTAATCAAAATCATTAAACACAGTAGAAAAAGGGCGAAACACCAAAGTTTCACGCGCACTCGCGCACTCACAGTCTTCAAACTACACGAGCGCTTCTTGCTCTCTCCCTCCCTTGTGCATATTAACCTTATACAGTCTATGATATTAACCAAAATCATTAGACACGATAGAAAAAGGGCGAAACGCCAAAGTTTCATGGAGCATTAGGAGATTTTTTTTTTCTCCATGACAGGCTGCTGGCTCCCACTGTTAATTATTTTATTTTATTTTTTTTTTTGGAAAAGCACTCTCTGTATTAGCTTAAAACCCTCAAGTTTACATTGGTTACTGTATTCTTTCAATTGCTCTAAACAAGTATTTTGGGTGACCTTTTTTATTGAATGCTAGATATCAAGTTGTTGTTATTTTCATCTGAAAGAAGAACTTTTTTTTCAGTAAACTAGGCCCTATGTGTTCAGTAAGCTATGTGTTTTCAAGGCTTCAAGGTTTTATTGAATGCTATCTCTATACAACTGCAAAGTAATGCATTCTTAGTCAGTCTTTTATTTTGTAATTTTAAGAGCAATAAACATATATTGCAATGTTAAGGAATTCATGTTTTTTTCATTCAGATATGTAAATCAACATGTATAAATTGTTAGTAGTCAATTAATGGGGAGATCATCGAAATCCAATCGGTCTGAAAAATTAATCGGTAGATTAATCGATGCATCGAAAAAATAATCGCTAGATTAATCGTTTAAAAAATAATCGTTTATCCCAGCCCTACTACCATCATAATCATTTTATTGTAGATAAGAAAATAAATCCTCCAAAAATACAATTTAATTTACAAATTACCATAGTAGCCTAATTATAACTACAGTTTATGTATTACTGGCAAAAATGCATTGTAGGACTACCTTTGAGTGGATATGGCAAGCCGTTTTAGCTTAAATCATTCCCAGTGTTACGTATCATAATTGCATTTTTACTAGGGCTGGGTATCAATTCAGATGTTCCGGTTCAATTTGATTTTGATTCACAAGCTCTCCATTCGATTCTTTTTTTAAATTTGTATTATTATTACATTCATTGAATAGAGTTGTAAGACAAATCCTATTGAAATTTAAAAATGAAATGAACAGTAAACATCAGTTTACAAATGGTGAATTTATAAAAAGAAATTAAGGCCTGTATTTTAAACCTTTTTTTTTTGTATAGGGTCCTTTTGTCAAACAATAATAGGGCCATATAAAATGTTCTTGTTTTATTTCTGGTAATCAGATGAAGGCATAAAACAATTTAATTGATCCTAATCGAATGAAAAAATGAAAAACCCTTTTATTTTTTGCCAGACAAAGTGCTGCACAAAAGAGGTTTACTGTTAAAATGAATAATTAGGAACAAATGTGATTATTCCTTTAAAAATAAAGATTTATTAATATTTATTATTAGTAGTAGTAGAATTGTTGTTCCATTGAGTCTTACGACTGCTAAATATTAATATATTTTTGACAGTTTCTTAAATAAACTTATTTTGACGGGTTGCTGTGAGGAACTTGCAGCTGCTGTGTATTGTGATATGATGGTAGTTTTGTTAATTAAACAATAAAATGCTAATGAAGTGACTCTCATAGCAGCTGGGGATGAAATTTGTGTATTCATATCATCATAGTGAGATGACAGAGGCTGAAAACACCTGGAGCGTCATTCCGCGCTTGTGTAAACAAAACAGCCGCCATTCATTCATTCATTCATTGTGGAAATGATGGCGCCTTTACGCGTGGTCAAATGCTTCCACAGATTTGTAGTATTACTATAGAATTTTACCTGAGCATTGCAAATCACGCTTTGTTCTTGGTTCACGAGACTTTGGTTCTTATGAAAAGTCTCTCCGCCATGATAAGCACTGAATGAGTGACAGGCTTTCTGTTGTGACATTACTCAAGGTAAATAAGAGGGTGACATCTATTGGAGAAGACTAATGAAAAGACTCACATTAATCAGATCTTCTTTTAAATGTTTGCTGAAATAAATAGTGGAAAATATTAATTCATGACTTTTGAGAATCGATATCGAATCGACATTATATTCAACAACAACAACAAAACAACTAATCAAACAAAATTATGATTTTATTTTTTAATTTTTGCACAGCCCTAATTTTTACTAGTAATTTCATTATAGAGCTCTGCAATTTACTTAAAGAACTCTGCAATTAAATATATCTTTAATGTAGGTTTTTTTACTAGTAAAAATGTAATTAGAGAGCTCTGTAATTGTATTTTTATTAGGCCTGGTAAGCGATTAAAATATTTATTCTAATTAATTACATGATGTGGTGATTAATTAATCTAATTAATCACACATCAAATTTGGAGAAATGACTCTGAAAAGATCATTTAAAGTCATTGTGCAAAGCATCAAACAGAGATTACAAAAAGTAGGTTCCGCAAGAAATATTTAGTTTGATAACATTTATTAGTTATTATTTATTTATTACTCTTTTGGACCATGTGAGTAAATGATGACAGAATTGTCATTTTTGTTTAGGTGAATTATTACTTTAACAATTTATTTTCTTAATTTTATTATTATTACTATGACAATATTGAATTATTTCTTTAATTAAATTACACTCTAAATAATATACTAAAACGGTCAGTAGGTGGTAGTAAATATCTTAATGATTAAGTCATGGACTCATTTATTCATTCATTTGATTCGTTCAAATGGCTGATTCATTCAGGAGTGAAGTAAATGTTTTTTTATGAATGGTTCAGCACCAACTCCCAGGGCGGCACCATCCCAGTTGCACAAAAAAACTTTAGTTTTATATGTATGTTAACGTATGAGCATATGTAAATAAGCATATAAACATGAACATATAAACATAATTATAAAAAATGCATTTTACGGTGAAGGTAGTACAGGCGAAGCACACGTGACGCACCATTCCCACATCTGCACCCGCGCTCGCACTCACCTCATGTTTGCGGCTGACTGCAAATGATCATAACTGATGGACGACTATGCATGGGAAAAGACAACAATAGTCCGGTGGCGAGAAAAGAAAAAGAAAAAAGCCCAAGATGAGGCCCGTGTGTCACTTTTAGGTACTTAATCCTGTTAAACTTTTTGGAGTTAAGTTAATAACGTGTTTTAATGTCAGTGATAATATCACCAGCGCATCTGCCTTAATATTCTCTGAGTTTCCATGTTCCCTTCCGAAAATGAACCATAATTTTACTACAGAAAAAACAAAACAAAAAAAACATGGTTCTTATAGAAATTATAACAAATTATCCACGGCTTTGTTACTTCAAATCACTTTAAATAATAATTTACGAAGTTATTCAGATAATATTTTTGTGGTGATAAAAACAGACCTAAACGAACAACATTTTAAAATGTCATAAGGCAATAATGATCGGTTAATTAATTATAACTGAATAACACTGTTAAAATACATAATGTAATACAAAATAAACAATGTATGTACATTACTTAGGCTATTATTACAAATGATGTCATACACCGATCTGTCAGTCCAGCACCGCTTCAGATCCATCTATGGCCAATGCGCCAAATGGTTCACCAAATCCGTTCAAAACGTGGATTAAGAAATGAAATGCCGCAGTGGGTTGCTCGGGGATGAACAGTTCTGATTTGTCTTTATCCTCTGGTTGGCAAAATTGAGCAAAACAGACAACATTGTGTCTAAAATAACACAATATTAACTTCTTAATGACCTGTTGTATAAGATGAGTATCACATTTGCACTCGTGTGATATTGCACTTAGCCTACTTCTCTTGTGATATTTCTTAACTATGTGATGTACATATGAGACAAAATTTTCAAAATGGCATTTTGCCCCATATCTTGAATTTTAGGGATATAGGCTCCATCACACAGTAAGTTGTTGCTCTTCCTCATATTAGTCATTAATCGACTGTATGAAATGGCAAATGATCCACAAAGGTCTGGGGCGAGGCAAGTGCGTTAATTGCGTTAATAATTTTAAAGCGTTTTTTTTTTCCACCATAATTAAGTAATCTAATTAACGCGTTAAATTACCAGCCCTAATTTTTACTAGTAAGAATTAAATTACAGAGCTCTCTAATTTCTTACTACTAAAAATTCAGTTGTAGAGCTTTGTAATTATGAATGAATGGAAGTCAATGGAGACATTACTAGTAAAAATTGAATCGTAAATTGCTTTAATTGTAATTGTTACTTTTAAGAATTAAATTATAAAGCTCTCTAAAGATAATTGATACTAGTAAAAACTGAATTGCAGATCTCTATAATTGTAATTGTGACTAGTAAGAATTTAACTGTAGAGCTCTCTAAGTGTTACTAGGATAGAGTAGTCTGGACGACTGCCATAAATGGATGTCACTGAAAACATGCTTTTTGGACTTGTGTGTAGTAACAGTATCTACCAGCAGGGGTTAACAAGTCAAGTCACCTTTATTTAGATGAAGTGACCCCAACTAAGCAAGCCAGAGGCGACAGCGGCAAGGAACCGAAACTCCATCGGTGACAGAATGGAGAAAAAAACCCTGGGAGAAACCAGGCTCAGTTGGGGGGCCAGTTCTCCTCTGACCAGACGAAACCAGTAGTTCAATTCCAGGCTGCAGCAAATTCAGATTGTGCAGAAGAATCATCTGTTTCCTGTGGTCTTGTCCCGGTGGTCGTCTGAGACCAGGTCTTTACAGGGGATCTGTATTTGGGGCTCTAGTTCTCCTGGTCTCCACTGTTGTAGGAGCCATGTATATATTCACCTTCTCTGGATAGGTTAATATTGCTATTATTATTCTAGCCACTGGGTGGGAGTGTTGCACTATGTGTGACACGTCACTGGGAGGTAGATATATTTACAGGTGTTGCAATTAGTTAGGAAAGGGTGTGGATGGCGAGGAACACAGGGTTCTTACCGTAGCCGTGAGCACTCAGGTTACAGAGGTTAACACAGTCATGTTCACCAGACCAATGCTTCAGGAGTGGAGAAGGAGGATTAAATAAGTTTATGCTTCTTCCTACTCCTTTTTAGACATGTATTCAAGTCCAATTTGTTTTGTATTGTTTTTGTTTATTACTTTTCATTGTATTTATTCTACATGTTCGAAATAAAGTATCAACTAAGAAATAATAACAATTGAGAGGAATGGGAATGGGACAATATTCTTCACACTATATAAAATTAGCAGGCGTTTTTCAAAAGGGCAGACTACCTGTCATTAAAAGGCATTAAGAATACATTCAATGTATTTAAAAGTGATATTAATTTTTTAAAAATCTAGTACTGCATTCCCACACTGTTTAGAGAACAGGAGTGTTTGAATTGATCTTGAGGTGAGGAGTTCATTTTAATCAAATGACTACATATGTTGAAACTACACAGAAGCATGACACATGGTGAAGTCAGAAGTTCAGCTCTGTTATGACACATCCTCTGATTTACTTTAATATCAATCATGTATGAGACCAGAAACCAAAAAAAAAAAAAAACGTGCTAAATACATCAAAGTTGGACATACACTGACAGAGGTGTGAGATGGAAATGACATCAAATGATATAAAATATTTGGATTTTCTCATGTTGTGTGTCAGAGGCTAAACGCATCTCAAACCATCAACACCCGACACTGCAATAGTTTTCTCTATTTTTAGCTTCTTTTTAGAAGTCATGAGCCATCAATCGCAACATCTATTAATATATTTAAGGTGTTTAATATATTTAACATCTGTAAGGCAAAAAGGCAAATCAAAGCTGATCGCTTTCTAGGAACTTTTAAATTATGTGAACACTCCAGACATATTCAGTGACGTTTAAGTGATACTTGCAGTTTTCTTTTGTCAAATAAACAAAGGACATCAAATACAGACATCCAGACACTAAGTGTAGTCATCATCCAGAAAAAAAGTGCAATGATATCAAAATGACAAAATCACTAATCTTTGAACTTCACAACTCAACATCGAAAACTTTTCAGTTTTTACTGCATTTGACAAACAGTACAAAAAAAATAAATGTGCTTTTTTGTTTTTTCATGTCCCACAAGTCTATACCATCACCCCAAAATGTCATCCAGTTTGCACATTCATCTTCTTGGACCCGTTTTCTTTCAAAGTCTGAAACTAAAAAGAAGTTCAGTGTCTCCCAGTATCTAAAAGCACAATCCTTTTCAGTCAATAGTTTAACAAGGAACTTCATTTAGACCTTGACAGAATAAATTAAAAACATGGCAACAAGCGATGAAACACACCAGTATGATAAATTACACACAGTATTTTGCTTTTCAGTTAAACTGAGCTATCTTGGAGACATGTTATAGATACAACCCGAATTCCGGAATAGTTGGGACGTATTTTAAATTTTAATAAAATGAAAACTAAAAGACTTTCAAATCACATGAGCCAATATTGTATTCACAATAGAACATAGATAACATAGCAAATGTTTAAACTGAGAAAGTTTACAATTTTATGCACAAAATGAGCTCATTTCAATTTTGATTTCTGCTACAGGTCTCAAAATAGTTGGGACGGGGCATGTTTACCATGGTGTAGCATCTCCTTTTCTTTTCAAAACAGTTTGAAGACGTCTGGGCATTGAGGCTATGAGTTGCTGGAGTTTTGCTAATGGAATTTGGTCCCATTCTTGCCTTATATAGATTTCCAGCTGCTGAAGAGTTCGTGGTCGTCTTTGACGTATTTTTCATTTAATGATGCGAACATTAAAATGTTCTCTATAGGTGAAAGATCTGGACTGCAGGCAGGCCAGGTTAGCACCCGGACTCTTCTACGACGAAGCCATGCTGTTGTTATAGCTGCAGTATGTGGTTTTGCATTGTCCTGCTGAAATAAACAAGGCCTTCCCTGAAATAGACGTTGTTTGAAGGGAAGCATATGTTGCTCTAAAACCTTTATATACCTTTCAGCATTCACAGAGCCTTCCAAAACATGCAAGCTGCCCATACCGTATGCACTTATGCACCCCCATACCATCAGAGATGCTGGCTTTTGAACTGAACGCTGATAACATGCTGGAAGGTCTCCCTCCTCTTTAGCCCGGAGGACACGGCGTCCGTGATTTCCAACAAGAATGTCAAATTTGGACTCGTCTGACCATAAAACACTATTCCACTTTGAAATAGTCCATTTTAAATGAGCCTTGGCCCACAGGACACGACGGCGCTTCTGGACCATGTTCACATATGGCTTCCTTTTTGCATGATAGAGCTTTAGTTGGCATCTGCTGATGGCACGGCGGATTGTGTTTACCGACAGTGGTTTCTGAAAGTATTCCTGGGTCCATTTAGTAATGTCATTGAAACAATCATGCCGATGAGTGATGCAGTGTCGTCTGAGAGCCCGAAGACCACGGGCATCCAATAAAGGTCTCCGGCCTTGTCCCTTACGCACAGAGATTTCTCCAGTTTCTCTGAATCTTTTGATGATGTTATGCACTGTAGATGATGAGATTTGCAAAGCCTTTGCAATTTGACGTTGAGGAACATTGTTTTTAAAGTTTTCCACAATTTTTTTACGCAGTCTTTCACAGATTGGAGAGCCTCTGCCCATCTTTACTTCTGAGAGACTCTGCTTCTCTAAGACAAAGCTTTTATAGCTAATCATGTTACAGACCTGATATCAATTAACTTAATTAATCACTAGATGTTCTCCCAGCATTAAATTTTAAATGAGCTAATTAAGTGGATAAAAGTGTAAAATTTCTCAGTTTAAACATTTGCTACGTTATCTATGTTCTATTGTGAATAAAATATTGGCTCATGTGATTTGAAATTCCTTTAGTTTTCATTTTATTAAAATGTAAAAAACGTCCCAACTTTTCCGGAATTCGGGTTGTAGATGTACTAGAAGTTTATAAATCCATGAGGTATTTGTGTTTGACAAATAGTGTATTTTTTCTCAGAGATGAAATCCATGCTCCAGGCACGTCCTCTTGAAAGAGTTATTGGGTCTTCGGTTCGGCCAACTTCTCTGGCTCCACATCCAAGTCAGTTAAGCAACAGAAGCACATGATCTGAGTGTATTTGGTGACAGAATCTGGCATGGAGGACAGAGAGAGAAAACAGGAGCAACGGGGCTACACTGAGTGGGGGGAAATGATTATACATTCACCTATCATTTACCCTGCACCATCCCACTGGAAAATGTTTTCTGATTTGATTTTAAGTTTTGAGATTTCTTAAATTTGAGTAGATATTAATACACTGATTGAGTTGACAGTTGGAGGATGAAGTAAATATTTAAGAGACTAGAGCTGCGGTAAACATGATATGTCTGAAACATTGCCTTCCTTCTTTCTAGACTATTACTTCTGGATGTGTTCATAACTAGTACAATCTCATAAAACAGTTCTGTCGGACTACTCCTTTGTTTACATTTAATTACTAGAGTCACATAGAATAAATTAAGCAGAACTGCAAACTTGCATGAACAGTAGTCACATGTTTGATGTGGTGGAGCAGCGGCTGATATGGTTATAATGCTTTCACCGCATGACTATATGAACAAAAAGGAAAACAGTTCATTGCTGACAGAGCAGACATGTTTCCTTTCACTATCAAACTAGTATTTCAATACTTCGTATTCCATTTGAAACCAAAATAAAATAAAAAAATTCTGTAATGTCCTGTATTTTTTGTAGCATTTTTTCATGACCATGTTACTCTCTCTGACCCTCAGAATTACAAATCAAGAGATCACTGCTTCTTTAAATTCCACATTTAAACAATAATAAAAATAATAAAAAATAAAAACTTTAAGACACTTTCTCCTTCTCAAACTTAGTGTGGGTTAAATGCATTTATTGTCTGACATCAGGAATTTGGTGATCCGTTCATATCAATAAATGTAAAATACGATTATCCTCACCATTCAGTTTGCCAAACCATTTTGGTTGTTCCTCTTTGGGCAGGTATACACACAGATAATAAACCAGATACACTCCAGATTCCTATGAGAGAGTTAATGGTGTCGCTGTACAGAGGAACAATGACGAGGAACACACTGCACAGGCAGTAGATGAAGGGAAAGAGCAATGTGAGCTCATGGAGAAAAAGACCAAAAAATGCATAATCAACAAACACACAGAATAACACATACTGTTAATAATCAGATGTGAATGCTGGACCGCTGCATGGATCCGGTTACCTTGACCGGCCTGTGTCTGTCAGGCTGAGTGTCTGCCAGTAACTGAAGCTAAAGTAGTTAATAAGTTGGAACACATCCTCCACACACAGGAAGATCAGACCCATCATGCCTTGCAAACACCCACAAATCCAGTTTTGCAAAATTGGCACCAGTAAGCAAAAACAATGGCTTTAGGCTATGCTACATCCACACCACTAGGTGTCAGTATAAATGTCAAAACAGTCACATTTACCATTGCTTTGTGAAAGTTTGTGGATGAAATCCAGTCATTCCAGTAGGAATCTGCTCTCTCTGGAGTTTCTCACACATAATTTGCCCAGGTTCATGTTGGCTGAACAACAGAAACCTGCTTTCTTTGCAAAATTATGCTGACATTTCACTAATGTGACCACATATTAAGTCAGAGTTAGTTGCCATATTGGTTGGTGCAACATGAACAAAACTTACTGAGTGCACCTTTAAATATACAGCAGTAGAAATATGGTTTCACTTTATTTTGATGGTCCCTTTGCACCTACATGTCTACTAATAAAGCAATAAACCCCAAAAAGCCGTCGTTTTTAGTGAATTTATAACAGCTAAGGGGCGTTGTTGGGCACGACGCGGAGGACAGATGAAGCGACGAGAATACATTTGTACGTGAATAAAACAATTTTGGAGAATATGAACAGTACGCAGGAATCTTATACTCTTCTGTGTCAGCCGCGGCACAAGGATGCGGGGTTTTCTTTCAAATCAAATCGTAAATACATGTTGAAAACATATCATTGTGGCGCGGTTGACACAGAAGAGCATACGCTGCCTGCGTTCAGCTCATATTCTCCAAAATGGTGCTACGGTGATGTGGAGAGACACAGAGGATGAACAAAGCTTTTATGGGTTTGGAACGACATGGGGGTAAGTGATTAATGACAATTTTCATTTTGGGGTGGAGTACCCCATTAAAGTCAGTAGAATATCTGTTAGGAAAGTTAGGAGACATGTAGATGCAAGATTACTTACTATAAGCAGAATGTTCAGGGACCATCAAAATAAAGTGTTACCAGATATCTAGACTAATTTTCAAGGCAACAAAAAGGCTTGAAAGCAACGTGTGAAACTAAATTGTGACTATTTTTGTTATCTAAGTGAATTTTAGTATTTAAAAACAAAACGATAATATGACATCACCAGTAGTGAAGGAGCTTTTCAAAACTCTTAATCAATTGCTTTTCAAAATAATTCTGCTGCTGTAAATGCAGCCCAAAAACATACATAAAATAGATTTTACAAAACAGTTTGTAGGGCCTATTCTTTGGGTTTTAGAGGCCATTAACTACTACTCTTCCCTTTTTAATACACATATATTTATTTAAAAATGTCTACAATTTGTAAAACATCATTGAGATCAGGTTAAAAAAAACATACAGACTCAAAGACTCAAAACCTACTTCCTAGTTCTTGTCAATTTCTCTTATTTACTCTAATAAATCCACCCCATCAGTATCCTAGAGAAACTACTTTTCCCGTTAATTATCTTCATGATGCCCACTGTGATGACGAGGAGCAGAGACATGATCTTGGTGTACGTGAAAATATCTTGAACCAAAGTGCTCCACTTCACATAAGCACACTTAATGAAGATCAGAATACCTGAGGGAAGAGAAACAAGGTGGAACACATGAAATGCATTATGAAATCAGCTGTGTGCGAATCAGAAAATTTACCATTAACACTTTAGTCCATAGATGACTCACGAGATATTACATAAGAGGTTGTTTTTTTTTTTGTTTTGCTTTTATTTTCTCAGAAAACGCAGCAGGCACTGTCCATGATTACAGGACCACAAAACCAGTCATAAGTGTCAATTTCTCGAAATTGAGATTTAACATAATCTGAAACTTAATAAATAAGCTTTCCTTTGATGGATGGTTTGTTAGGACAATATTTTGCCCATATACAGCTATTTGAAAATCTGGAATCTGAGGGCCCCCCCCCCAAAAAAAATAAAAATAAATAAATAAATAAAACCCTATTTTTTGATATATTAACAGTAGGAAAATACAAAATACTTTCAATGGAACATCATCTTTACTTAATATCCTAATGATATTTGGCATAAAAGAAAAATCTATAATTTTGACACATATACAGTGTGTTTTTTTTTTTGGCTATTGCTAAAAATATATCCCAGCGATTTAAGACCAGTTTTGTGGTCCAGGGTCACATATGCAACAATTTAAATAATACAACACTATATTACTGGAAGTTATTTTATTGATTATACAGTATTCAATGTATCGTGTTAAGAAATCAGCTTTGTCCCACATTTTATACAACAGAATGATTTACAAAATAAGGATTTTTTTTAATTATGACAATAAGGAATGTTTTCTTAGTAACACAAATTTACACAAATCTCAACCATTAACGTTATTTTATTTTTTATTTAATTTGATAGAAAATATACATTTATGAACAGCTACAAACAACACTTGGTCCTTTTTTTACATTTTATTTTACACTATGAAAAAAGCCCATAAAAATAGGGGCCAAATTATTCTTTTAACACTTTTCCCAAGGGTGTTCCCCCATTATTATAATTACACATTGCATTGTGTTTCAGGTTTAAAGAAAATAAAATTAACTAGTACTTTTTAAATTTTTCTACAAAAGATAAATAAATTATGGTAACAGTTTAGCAAAAATCACAAACATTATATAAGATATATGTCAAATAAATCAGCTCATTTAATATGCAGTTTGACCTGAGGTTGACATTTAACATTTTCTCAAGGTTAAACAATAAGCATTGATACTTGCTGAAAATAAACAATTTCAAATGTATTTATTTTTTGTCCCCTATTCTTGGAAAGTGCCAGGTCCCATCTCAGTTAGCATGTGAATTGTGTGTGTTGTTATAATTTGTCCTCATGCACCGGTGGATCATGTCCCTGCCTTCTGAGAACACATTTAGCTCTGACTGGAAACTGTGTGAAGGCCACAGCTGCTGAGAAGGAAAGAGAAACAGAAACACCTCCTCAGTCTCGTGCGCAAAAGTGAAAATTGGGCAAATCGGAGAAAAGTGCCACATTCATCCTTGTTCTGCTTTAGCTTCGTTCAAACTCTGTTTGCTCGTAAAATACATTTTTTACATGAACTGAAAGAAATGTACATAGGCCTTTAACAAAAACCATTACAAATGAGTGTACACACTCAGGCTTAGACAACATGAGTCACTCACCAACAAAAAAAGTTCACGGGTTTTTGGACATGTCATAGGGATACCATAGTATTTTTTGATGCACCTTGCAGTTCCTTGTATATATAATAATGCATGAACATGGTAATCATTCATATTACCATCTGAAACCATTGCTGTACCATCACTTTTTAGTAAGGGATGTGTCATTGATCTTTCACCGAAATGCCAGAGTCACAGAAAAAAAGATTTGTGTACTACTAAACTGGTTATCAAGGTGTCACAACAAATTGTGCAGAAGTGTTAAGATAATAGATACTACCTCAACTGGGATCTGCTGAAATATGTACTCAATATGCTCTACTGAGAGACAGGTTAATCGTGCTTGTTTGTTTCTCATCTTTCTTGACACATAGATTCTCTTGCTTAATCATGCAGATAACTGTGATGCGTGTTGGATGCCTAAAGTTCTTTACTATTCAAACGTGATGAAAAGCACATTTTATCGGGGTCATGTGATGTCTCATGTGGAACTAGATGCTGTGAGGAAGTGTGTGCAAAACAGAAGCACAAAACAACAGCTCTACACTACAGCAGGAGTCATATCTGTGCAATGCTACACTCAAGTTCTAGGAGGAAACACATTGAAGAAAAACATTTGTGTGTAAAGAATGGCCTACTTCATAGATATTAGTATTTGACCGTTCATAAGTGCACAGTTTTCTAAATGAAAGTAAATGTTGGTCTTCACGATCTTCTTATTTCACTACTGTAACAATTTCCCTTTTTGGCTGAACGACCACAGGTCTTCACAGGGCTATTGGTTCATTCTGGCATGACTTTTCACACTCCAGTTTTGTTTTTTCACATCACATTAGGGAAGTACAGTGGTGGCCAATGCTATTTCAGACAAAAGGGTATACTGTGTGTGTCTGTGTTAGTGAAGTAAAAAAAAAAGGTTTTTTGTGAAAGATAGCGGAAAACTATTTTACTCACACACACTAAAAATGGAGTAAATAAAATCACTAAAATAACATCTACATCAATATAATGAAATTTCTAATAAATGTATTTTATCAAATGATATATTTCAGGTGCTGTTTATGATCTTATCCCCCTTCCTCAATGCCTCAACAAAAACATTACGTGTTTGTGATATCTTGTTTTAAAGGTCCTGTTCTTCGTGATCCCATGTTTTAAACTTTAGTTAGTGTGTAATGTTGTTGTTAGAGTATAATAGTATGATATCTGTAAAATTCTAAAGCTCAAAGTTCAATGCCAAGCGAGATATTTTATTTAACAGAATTCGCCTACAAAAAACGACCCGTTTGGACTACATCCCTCTAGTTCCTGTAGTAATGACATCACTAAAACAGTTTATTGACTAACCTCCGCCCACATGAATACACAAAAAAGGGGGCGTGGCCTTGTTGCGCTACGACGGAGAAGAGGAGGAGTTGCATTTGTGTTTGCCATGTCGTTGAAACGCTGTTATTTTCATCTCGGGAGTCCAATCATCTTTGTTTGGCCTTTCCAGGGACGCTGTACTTAGAGATTAATGGTTACAATTTATGTTTAACTCGGTTCCCGAAAATTATAATCCACATGTAAAACTATGTGCAGCACATTTTGCTGAGCACAGCTTCCTCAATCTCAATCAGTTTAATACCGGATTCGCACAAAGATTATTCTTGAAAGATGGAGCAGTTCACTCTTTGTCTGGAGAAGGCGTTGTTTATGGACCACAACCAGTAAGTGTATTTTATTATTTAAGTTGGTGCGTTTAACAGTTTCGGTAACTTATTACACAAAGGGCAACGCTGTTTAGCTTTGTTAACTAGATGTTAGGGCTGTGCAAAAAAACAAATGTGATTTTCATGCGCATCTCGTCAGTAAAAGGTGAATTGTGTGAAAAATACTGTTTTTTTACACGCAAAACATGAACACATGTTCTATTGCACACTGTAAACACAATCAAAGCATCAAAAAAGCGTGAAAAACGGGACCTTTAAACTAAAGCTTAGTTCAGTACAGTAAATATGAAAGCTCTGTCATCATTTATTCACTCTAATGCCGTTCTAAACCTAAATAACTTTCATTCTTCTGTTAAACAAGATCATATTTTAAAGAACGCTGGGAACCTAACAACATTGGAGTCCATTGACATGTATTGTAAACACGGAGACATATATATATATATATATATATATATAAAATCTGTTTGTTTTTTGCATTTAACAGAAGACAGAAAGACAAATGAACATTTTTGGGTGAAGTATCCATTAGACAAAAGACTTTTTCTTAAAGAGTAAACGCTATGCTAAGCTAATCAGCTCAACTTTTTGAAAACACAAAGATAAATGTTAAATGCTTTGGTAATATATGTAGGCTACTTTAAATGACAAACACATTTTTAATGATCAAGAAAATAATACATTAAAAACTTCATAATGTATTTTTTCTAAATCATGAAAAAAAAGTTTTGTCTTTTTCTTAATCAAACACTGAATTGGACACATAAATAGTTGTCTGAGGTAACACAATGGCTTTGGGGTGAAAGGGGGACAGGATCTCACATGAAACAATCAACTGAAAAGGGAAGTTGTTTCAGAGGTGGTTGATGACAGATTAAGAAATTCTTTGGATTACCTTGAAGAGAAAGCAGACAAGACTTTACAGAGGGAGCATTCACAATCTCTCTCACACTGAGGACTCAGAGACAAGCTGCTGCTATCGGTCTCACAGCATCGTACCGAGGCTGACAGGATGAGAGCTTCCACCAGACAGTAGGCAAACGTCACCGAGATGACCAGCAGGATGGACGTCCACAGGAGAATGAAAGCAAGGACACCCCGAAGGCCTCCAGGATGTACAACAGTTATTACAGCTGTAATCACTGGTAAAACTCGTTAATCAGTGTTGATGAGCATTGTTTTTGTGTTTTGGTTTGGCATTAACATCCCAGATATCTGCTTTGTTTCTGACTCATTTGCAGAATGCAAAATGATTGACTTTTTTACTTCTGTACCAACATGGCTTTCAGAACAACCAGACTAATTTGTCTAGTGATCTTGCATATTTTAGAATGTAACAAATTTGTGATTGGCATTAAATATTATATAACATATATTGGTGACACTTTACAATAAGTGTCCGTTTGTTAATATTAGCTACATTAAAGAAGCATTGCGTAGGTTCTAAAATTTCTAACCGTTACTGACACCAGTGGCCATTAGAGGAACTGCAGCCAGTCTCATGCTCGTTCTCAGTGCGCACGTTGTTTTTTTTTTTTTTTTTTTTACTTACGAGGAGTGTCCGTGGGTGTCTGAATTGCGCTGGAGGCTGGTCATTTCTTTCCATCCGCAGAGTCCATTTGAAAACACTATTGCCGCTGCTTACTATAATGGCTGGCGTGCCGTACGGTTGTAAGCCCAAGTAGACGAGAACGCGCATGACGTCACATTTTGTGAATTTTCGCGTCAATTCGTGCCCGACTCCTCCACACACAATTGAGCCTACAGTCTGATAGAGGCAACCGTGGTGGACAGTCGAGGTGTCATTCTTTTTTTTACATCATGGTTTGCTCATACATGTACAAATGAACTCTATCTTAAAGATTTTTTTAAAGTAAAAACCTCCACATAGCGCTTTTAATCAACATAAACTGATAGTAAAAAAAAAATATTTCTGTTGCATTTAATTATCATACTTTGTTAATTTTAACATTAAATAATACATTATTAAAATTAAGTTATTCTATTTATTATAATAATTAACAATTGTAATATACACACAAACAAACAATTATTAAGAAATAATGCAACAAATGTATTGCTCATTGTTAATGCATTAGCTATTAAATTAGGACTTTTCCTCAATAAACTCCAAATCTGCTGCTTATAAATATATAGTAAGATAGTTGTTAAGTTTAGGTCTGGGGTCATAGAGAATAAGGCATTGATATGTGCTTTATAAATACTAATTAACAGTCAGTATGCTAGTAATATGCATGCAAATAAACAACTAGTTAATAGTGAGAATTGCTCCCTAAAGTGTTACCATAAATTTAAATTAAACTAAGATTAATAAATGCTTTAGAAATATTTTTTGAAGTATTTAATGTTGTCTTAAGGACTTTTACAAATGAGTTTGGGAAACCATTCAATTAAAAACAGCTTAAAGTTAATTGTATTTTTAATTAATAATGACACTTATAATAGAAATCGCTTTCAAATGTACATATTTCCTAAGCAATGCCCTTACTGCAGGGCCACTAGTTTGGGGTCTTATTTGATCTATTTAAATATCATGCCAAAAACAAACTGTACTTTACCTTTAATCATGTCAGAAGGAATGCTGTGAAGAAAAAAAGAAGAAAATGTATTGTGGAGAAAAGGAGTTATGCAAGTTTCCAGAGTGACTGTGATCCTGGTCAGAATGAAGAAAGCTAGACTGTCAGAGTGTAGCGGTGTGTCGCAATCCCAGACCGCAGACCCTGATGTGTTTTTCTACCGGAGGCAAAATGGCTTCTTGAGTTGCCCTGTCTATTTTAAGAGGTCTGTACAAAGAGGGAGAGAGAAACAGAGAATGCCTGTCCCTTCCTATTGATGGCAAATGTAGCTCAGCAAAACCCTGTTGAAGTAAAGCTTGCCTTTGTTATCCGATCTGTTTAAAGACAGGCTGTTTGCCCATTATTAGAGGAGTTTGCTAAGACAATCAGCATCTATGTTCTGAAGAGTTTTAGCTTAAAAGCGGTTTACGAAACTACCAAGAAATGTTTTACAAAAGGAAATGAGGGAAACCTGAAGATAAGAGGAGGAGGCAGAGCTGACTTCACTGCTATGGGCTGCATACAACCATATACTATACACTGTATATGTGTCTTAAGTGTCAATTTTTCTAAATTGAGATTTATACATCATCTGAAAGCTGAATAGATAATCTTTCCATTGATGTATGGATTGTTAACATATATAACTATTTGAGAACCTGAAAAAAATCAAAATACTTAGAAAATCGCCTTTAATGTTGTCCAAATGAATGTTTAGCAATGCATATTACTAATCAAAAAATATGTTTTGATATATTTACGGTAGGAAATTGACAAGACATCTTCATGGAACATGATCTTTACTTAATATCCTAATGATTTTTAGCATATAAGAAAAATCAATCACTTTGACCCATGCAATGTTGTTTTTTGGCTATTGCTCAAAATATACCCCAGCGACTTAAGACTGGTTTTGTGGTCCAGGGTCGGTCATACATGCATACATACATATATATACACTCACCTAAAGTTTTATTAGGAACACCATACTAATATTGTGTGACCCCCTTTCGCCTTCAGAACTGCCTTAATTCTACGTGACATTGATTCAACAAGGTGCTGAAAGCATTTCTTTAGAAATGTTGGCCCATATTGATAGGATAGCATCTTGCAGTTGATGGAGATTTGTGGGATGCACATCCAGGGCACGAAGCTCCCATTCCACCACATCCAAAAGATGCTCTATTGGGTTGAGATCTGGTGACTGTGGGGGCCATTTTAGTACAGTGAACTCATTGTCATGTTCAAGAAACCAGTTTGAAATGATTCAAGCTTTGGGACATGGTGCATTATCCTGCTGGAAGTAGCCATCAGAGGATGGGTACATGGTGGTCATAAAGGGAAGGACATGGTCAGAAACAATGCTCAGGTAGGCCGTGGCATTTAAACGATGCCCAATTGGCAGTAAGGGGCCTAAAGTGTGCCAAGAAAACATCCCCCACACCATTACACCACCACCACCAGACTGCACAGTGGTAACAAGGCATGATCGATCCATGTTCTCATTCTGTTTACGCTAAATTCTGACTCTACCATCTGAATATCTCAACAGAAATCAAGACTCATCAGACCAGGCAACATGTTTCCAGTCTTCAACTGTCCAATTGTGGTGAGCTCGTGCAAATTGTAGCCTCTTTTTCCTATTTGTAGTGGAGTTGAGTGGTACCCGGTGGGGTCTTTGCTGCATACCTCGGTTGTAACGAGTGGTTATTTCAGTCAAAGTTGCTCTTCTATCTTTCGCCCACAGGACTGCCGCATACTGGATGTTTTTCCCTTTTCACACCATTCTTTGTAAGCCCTAGAAATGTTTGTGCGTGAAAATCCCAGTAACTGAGCAGATTGTGAAATACTCAGACCGGCCCGTCTGGCACCAAACAACCATGCCACGCTCAAAATTGCTTATCTAAATTCACCTTTCTTTCCCGTTCTGACATTCAGTTTTGAGTTCAGGAGATTGTCTTGGCCAGGACCACACCCATAAATGTATTGAAGCCACTGCCATGTGATTGGTTAATTAGATAATTGCATTAATGAGAAATTGAACAGGTGTTCCTAATAATCCTTTAGGTGAGTGTATATATACATATACATATGGGTTGTTGACGTGTCTCTGTCCCACAAGATAAAAATGAATAGAATTAATAGTGGTTATGTAAAATGCAGTAAATGGTTAAACATTTCTTTGTCCTACATGGACCTGTTGTTATAAAAGCTGCAGTGTTATTAGATTTTTTACATTTTTGAGCCAAATCTCAAAACTGTCCTATGATGTGACAGTCACAAGCATGGTTCAACAAATTACAACTTTTATAAATGAAAAAGTAAAGCATAAAAATGTTAATAAATACCCTCGGCATAATTTTATTATTGCCTATATTACTAAATGGCAATCATTTTTCATCCATACATTTCTGAAAACATAGGAACTTGATACATTTTGCCTCTGAAAACCATGTCCTGTGGTGTGACACCATATCCTGACTTTAAATCGGCCAAGTTCAGAGAAAACTTTAATTAGTTCAAGTACCCCATTCATGGTCACGTTACTCAATCCAGATTAGTACCAACTCTCATGTAAACAGTGCAGGAATAGAAGAGTTCAGAATATACTTTCAGGCAACACAAAAACAAGAAACCCCACACATTCAGGAAATTCTACACATTTTAATAACACTTCAAAGTTGACCAGATTTGTGGAAGTTCCTCACACAGTACCAGAGCACAGATGTATGCTACTTGTACACTGCTACATGTGCTATACATTATTTTCATTTTATATTAGATGACAAGCCATTTAGATCTTACGTCTAAGAGCTTCAAGGCAATACAAAAAAAGAACATTTATATCAATTGTAGTCATTGCCTGCATCAATTAAAATGTGATAGGAACAAAAATGCAACATTTTCTGCATCCAGACATAACAAGCCCACTTGGCAATTCAGTATTTGTCTGATATATTGCTGAGATGAGTGCTAAAGTATATTCAGCCTCTGAATAATCTAAAGCAAGTGATATTTTCAAAACTATATACATAACGTTACAAACTACTTACGATGCATGTAAATGATCACAAAGAAACTCTATAAATAAATACAAAACTATAACAGACAGCAAATACTCTTTATATTGTAAATGGTCCCAAACCCTGGACAGCCAACATAAAAATCTGTAATAAAAAGGCCGTTCCTTTCTGCTCAAAAAAATTAAATAATAACAAAAAATCAGATTCTTGCATTGATAACCAGTCAATAACATCAAACACTAACAGCAAGATGGGTTTCCTACACGCAACGAAATTAAATCCAAAACTACAGCCTGACTGATTTAGAGAAGGAAACATAAAACAATTTCAGGGCATTCAGAGGACTCACGTAATCAATCTAAGGAAAATACATCACCTCTGTAATGATATAAGGCCTCTAAAACAATGTCTGTTTGCACAGACGGGAAGGCTATAGCACAGACACATGCAATACCCACCGGCACAGGAATTCAATGCCTGAAAACACACACACACACACACACACATACACACAAAAGAGAAAACATAGCAAAACACTTCTCAAATGTTTCATTTAATCTAGTACATGACTTGCTCATCGGTCAAGCAAAAAAGATCAAAGCATCAGCACAAATTTAATTCAGCATTATGAATTCCAGTTTGTGTTCTGCTTAAAGATCAGTAGAGCCGATATTTTCAGTGCTAGCTTCAGGCATTCCCTTTGGTTTCGTTTCTAAAGAACTTCAAACTTAAAACATAGGAAGCATAATTAACATTGGAAATCAAAACTTCGAACAACATGGCAAAAAACTGCTGGTCTAAATGGGTGACGGTTGTGTAAACAGAAGCACTTGTGTTGTCTATTTGTTCCTTGATAAAAGCGTGTTGCTAGTAGCATTTCTTAAAATCTATCCAGATGTGATGTAAACATCAGTATATTCAATACAGTTGCTTCATGCTTTTATGTATTAAAAGTTCTGTAAACTATCCTCTGTCTGCTGCTACATCTGGAGTCAAACTAGGCTACATACTGTAGATGGCACAATACTTACTAAGAAAGAACTTATCCAAGACACTTATCTAAGCTGAAGTGTGAACAACCCTGGGCTGCATTCAACTGTTTTATCTCACAATTCTGACTTTTTTTCTCAGGATTGCATGACAAACTCGCAATGCCGACTTTCTTCTGAGAATTGTGAGATATTGCAGTTATAAAGTCCTAATTTTGAGGGGAAAAAAGCCTGATATGTTCTCAGAATTGCACATTATAGTCACATTTGTGGGATATAAACTAAGTTATAAGTTTCTCACAATTCTGACTTTTTCTGACCTTGCAATTGTGAGTTTAAATCACGCAATTCTAAGAAAAAAGCCTGAACTGTGAGTTCTCACAATTCTAACTTTGTAACTTGCAATTGTGAGATTATCTCTCACAATTCTGTGAGAAAAAGGTCAGAATCGAAAGATGTAAAAAAGATGCCTTTATTTATTTTTTGTTCAGTGGCAGAAACGGGATTCCATACTTGACTGAAATGCCATTTGAGAACAACAAAAAAAGAAAAAAAGAAAAGGCTTGTAAGTAAAGTTGACTTCAGCCAGTTTGTGTAAACTCCATCATTATAGACCCCACTGTGCTACCCTATTCAGCCTGGATTGATTCTGCTTCATAAAATGTGTTGTGTAATATTGCTTATGAAGAGGATGCTACAGTAGTCAGCAAGGAAAGAATGACATCTGATTGGATCAATGGAAAAAACAGTCAGGCAAAGAGCTTGATTTGTTGAGTCTGTCACTGCCAGTTCGGCAAATAATAATAATAATAATAATAATAATAATAATAATAATTTTACAAATTTGTCAAAAGACCACAAAAATCCAAACATGTCAAAACTAACCTTTTGCCACTTTGTTGTTTCTTTCTTCTGAAGACTGTTTTTGTACAATAAGTCAACGGGGTCCAAAACCAATGGACACTGGACCCCACTGATAAAACATTCTTCAAAAGAAAGTCAAATAGGTTTGAAAAGACATGAGGGTGTCTTGGGGTGAACTATCTCTGCATGGCCAAACCATTAAACCACTGGTGTGCCAATGGACTTTATTTTTTAAATTTCTTATTTAAAGTGATACAAATGAAAAAGGGCCATGATACACAGTATGCAACATATCTGTTCAAAAAGTAATGTTCAAGATAATGTCTAATTCTCAAGAAATATTTGTTGACTGAGCCCACTGAATACAATGAAACTTTCAACCCATACATTAACTGTATCTACCCTGACTAAGGTCTGCATCTGTCCACCAACCCTAACACCACATTCAACACAAAGCGAAACAATGAACAGCCACTGTGGGAAACAAGGAAGAACGAAACCAACGATTCACATGAATTTTCATCAAGTTCAGACATGTAACTGTGCAGTAATATGGACGTTACTTCGCATTACAGGAAGGTTTGTTTTCACTCATAACTTTACCACAAGTCTTCTATTTTACCAAGTTCCCTGGCATGAAAAAAGTGCAGGATCGATTGCTTAGGCGTTTCACTGCTTTCCAAGTAGCAGCAACCAGATTCTTTTGATGGCTGGAATAAAGGTTTAAACGTGACAAGGTCAAACTGCCGTACTGCTTAAATTTTCGTCCCTTTCATCAAGGATTTTGGCATTACGTCCAACACAAGCCGAGTGATTATTTCACCAAAGTCGGCCTTGTACGATGTGTTCAAGTTGATACCATAAAAAGTGTGTACTAGGCACCAACACCTTAACCACAGGGGCAAAAGCACTTGTCCAGGCACACAAAGTTTTGGCCAAGCAGCACAAACAAATGTAAGAGCATGTGAATAGGAACCATCCTTAACTGAAAGAAGGACTCACAGAGCTCCGGTTCAGGAGCAGTGATTGGGAGCTGGGAGAAGGTCAGAAGTTTCGTATGTTGTTGAAGGAGTTGGAGAGGAAGGGGGCACTGGGGGCTGTATAAGGTGGCGGCGGAGGGCTGGTGGTGCAGAGGTCAGGATAGGGATGCAGGCCCATCTGTTTGTTGTCCTGGAGCTTCCGCACCACCACGCGGCAGAAGTCCTCGCTATGCCGCTCGCAAGTGTCCAGAAGCTTCCGCACTTTGGCGGTACGCGTGGGCTGGTTCACAACCAGTTCATAGTCCTCGCGCATCAGCAGCTCACGGGACAACAGAGCGTCTAAACTCTGATTGAGACATGCCTCCGTCATCTGCCGCACGATTTCCTCCCTTCGGGCAGCAATCCAGCGAGTCGCCGGCCCTTGAGTGTCCGATGCTGTGACAAAATCTGCAAGAACAGTCAAGAGTTATGTTTGTTTGTGTTTAATGCCATTCCAGCTTCTGCGGCTATTTTCATGGCAAGAAATATTTTGTCTGAATTATATCATGTTTTTATAATTTATTTTTGCTAAAAACTACAAAACTGTATTTGGCTTCATGGGTTAGTTCACCCAAAATTAAGTACGTAAGACCTTTGTTCATCTTTGGAACACAAGATATTTTTGATGCAATCTGAGAGCTCTATGATCCTCCATAGACAGCTAGGATACTATCATGATCAACGCACAGAAACGTAGCAAGGACATCGGTAAAACAGTCCATGTGACATCAGAGGTTCAACTGTAATTTTACGAACCATAATTTTTAAATCATCGTAATCCGCGTTGTTTACATTCAGTAGATTGTAGTAAACAGCGCCGATTACATTCTGGGGTACTCTCCAAAATGGGAGAAGATGACAACTCTGGGTGGAATAATTGCTAAATAAATATGTAATTATGGTTTTCGTTGCGAACAGAAATTATTCTCGTAGCTTCGTAAAATTATGGTTAAAACCATTGATGTCACATGGACTATTTTATAAATGTCCACGCTATGTTTCTGTGCCTTGATCGAGTATCCTTGCTATCCTTGATCAAAAATATCTTAATTTGTGTTCCGAAGATGATCAAAAGGCTTACGCGTTTGGAACGATATGAGGGCGAGTAATTAATTACAGAATTATCATTTTGGGTCAATCTCTTCAAAAGTGTTTACGGAATCAAAAAAAGTTCTCTCAAAGAGTTAAAACCAGCACAATCTAATAAAACATGCTTAATGGATAAAGGGATTCATCGAAGAGAACATGTTGGAGGATATTCCCCATATATTAAAAAACTACTCAGTGGGTATAAACAATCTGGTCTCATCGGTTAGAAAATGTATTTTTTTTCAACATTGGGACTAATTTCATGGAGTTTATTCATTGTATATAGATGACAGTCAAGAGAAAATCTGATAGCAATTTATTTTATACATGCTTCGACCCTGTTCAAGGTTTGGGTAACGGGGATGGTTACCTTGTGGGTGTGGCTGCAGTGTGAGGGGTTGTATGGCAAGAGCCAGGTCGATTTCACTCTGAGGCGCACGCGGTTTAAAAGGTATGCTGATGTCGGACACAGGCTGCGCCGTCTGGTATTCGGGACTGAGGTTGTTCCGAGAGTAGTGGTCCACAAGAGGCTTTGGAGGATCAAGTGGAAGGGAAATTAATGATGCCGGTGGACCAGCCTGAGCACCTGACACACCTGCTGATGTAGAACAGCACCAATAAACAAGCCAGTTAAAAGATGGCAGATGGAAATGAGATGAATAGATTAGGTGCATGTGATTACATTACCCCAACATTTTTTCATTGTTTACTCGGGGATTTTCACATAACGCTTAACCCTGGGTTATTGTCAATCGATAGGAACATTCATGATGTCCTAGTTTGTTATTAAACTCCACTCTGGAGTTTGCTCCTGTTTGCATTGTGTTGCAAAAACGTATATAGTGCAAAACAATGTAGTGTTACAACATTATGATCAGTGTTGGGTAAGTTACTTTCAAAAGTAATTAATTACAATTACATCATCAATGTTGTATTTAAATTACTAATTACTCTGCTTAAAAAAGTAATTTAGTTACTCAATAAGTAACTTAATTATTTAAATCGCTAATTAGGCTAGATCTTGAAATACCTGTAAACCTTAGAATTTTTTTACAGCATGTAACACGAACTTTAAAAGTAACTAATTAAATTACCTAAAAATGAATAGTAATCCCTTACTTTACTTTATCAGTGGATAAGTAATTTAATTACGTTTAAGGGGGAAAATGACAAATGGTGATGAAAAACACTTGAACTGGAGTGAAGAAGAGACCTTTATAGCCCTTTCAGGAAAATATCATACGCAGGGCTTGACATTAAGCTTTGACATGAGCTCAAAGTAAATCAATCATTCACTTGTCCGAGTAAATAAAAAAAGTTACTTGTCCAGGGGAAAAAACTGTTTTTTTTTTTTTTACACAAATGTAATTTATTCTGAAGCAGTCTCATCAGTGCTCTATCGGGAATTACTTTAATCAGTATATTTTTTATATTTGCCTTAAATTGATTACTGTTACACTTTTTAACTTTATGAAGGACGATATATACCTAAACTGATTAAATGTACATGTCTCCATTTACCTTGAATTCTTACATGTGATCCATACATTAAGTTAGAATAATAAGACACTATATGGTTGTTACTATTCAAATGAAATTGGTTTCAACAAACTCCATCTGTCCAAATGCATAAATCATGTTATTAGGTTAATGTTTTACTTTTTTGACATACAAATATGAAATGTTGGAAAAATGCAATGATACTTTTAAATATGAAATTAAACCACCAGTAAGTAGGTGGTGACAAGTCACTCTCTTAATGAGTGAATCATTGATTCAACTGATTTGTTCAAACGGCTGATTCATTCAATAAATGAATCATTTTGTAACGAAAGACTGTTGTGTGTTGGTCTGAGATGTGCGACTGTTCTGCTGTGGCTTTGCTTAGAACTATTTTTGTTAGTGAAATGGAGCAAAAACTGTCCATAATGTGTCTGTTATGCAAGTCAGTTAATATTACCGTATTTTTCAGACTATAAGTCGCACCTAAGTATAAGTTGCATCAGTCCAAAAATACGTCATGACGAGGAAAAAAACATATATAAGAAGTCGCACTGGACTATTAAGTCGCATTTATTTAGAACCAAGAACTAAGAAAAAACATTACCGTCTCCAGCTGCGAGAGGGCGCTCTATGTTTTCAGTGTAGACTACAGGAGCAATGAGCAGCATTAGAGCGCCCTCTCACGGCTGTAGACGGTAATGTTTTCTCTTGATTCATTTCTCTCGGTTCATGACAAATTAATTTTGATAAGTCGCACCTGACTATAAGTCGCAGGACCAGCCAAACTATGAAAAAAGTGTCCGGAAAATACGGTACTTGTTTATTTAACTAAAGTTGTATCAAATCAATATCACATTTGCAATTAAGCTGAAAAGTAGGAAAATCTCACTCCTGGTTAAATATGATGTTGCATATTATATATAGAATATTTATATTTTTTCTACCGCAGTATGTTTGTTCATGTTTGTTTCTTTGTGTGTGTGTGTTGTTCTTATAGTGCTGCTGATATCTCCGTGAGTCAGGCTGCACGTGCCTCAACTGACGTGACCTTGATACTGTCAATACATTATCCGTTATTAGTCACCGTTTACACTCAAAGTAATAAAATCAGAACCATTCTCGCCAATGTTTCAGTGCTGCCCTAGTTATTGTTTGTTATTAAAATTTTGATCAGGTTACTTGTCCGGTCGGGCAAGTAAAATTCTCTTTCACTAGCCCCTTCACAAAATCCACTTGTCCCGGACAAGCGTTAATGTCGAGCCCTGATACAGCAATATATAATACAAGGATTTGCAATGCTAAATCATTTATGTACGTTCATTCAACCAATCAATGACACTGAGACCACAAAACCAGTCATGGGTAGCATGGGTATATTTGTGGCAATAGCCAACAATACACTGTATGGGTCAAAATTATTGATTTTTCTTTTATGTCAAAAATCACTTGGACATTAAGTAAAAATCATATTCAAATATTGTCCTATCCAAACAAACCACATATCAATGGGAGGCATATTTATTCAGCTTTAATGTATGATGTAAAAATCTCAAATTTCACAGAAGTGACCCTTATGACTGGTTTTGTGGTCCATGGCCACTAATATCCAAATAAGAATGTTAACCCAGAGTTTAGGAATGTACAGACTGAAACATCAGTTTATGAAAACACAGGATTAATAGTTATACCCAGTTAAAGTATGAAAAATGTAATCAAAATGACCAAGGATTCTTTTTATGACACATGGTTTACTATTTCAAGTGTGAAAAGCCCAATTGTGAATTTATTTCCATTCAGCAATGTATTTCCATGAGTAAATGATGGAAGAATTTCATTTTGGGGGTGATCTATCACTTTTAGAAGAAATGAATCCTTGCCTTGAGAGGGAGTTGATATGGTAAGGAAGCCCGGATGGGACATTTCTGCTTCCTGGGAAGAGCAGGATCCTGATCCAGATGTTGAACTGTTGTCCTGTCATGCAACATGAACAAATTAAGCCTGATCACCAGACTGCTCTTATCTCTACTTAAAAACTGAATCATCAACAAACCAGAACAACCCAGGATTTATATATAAATAAAAAATGTAACTTACTGGCCAAGGGACATTTTGTTCCTTCACAATCTTTTCCTGAATTTTTTGAGTCGATGAGCAACAGCTTGATGGCTTCATATACTGAGGGAAGGAATGCATGAAAAATTATGATACATAAAAAGTTTTTTTTGTTGTTGTTTTTTTACCTAAGAGCTAGAAGATGCAATCAAATAAATTTTAAGGTCTATTTTAATGTCAGTCTAACCCTTAAAGACTCACCTTACTTCGTTTGACTTCCAACACTGCTTCCAAGAAATCAATCTCATCAAATCTTCTCATCATGGGTTCCAGTTCAATAAGACAATCTGTACAAACATGACAATCAAAGCAGCTATTAACCTACAAAATAATTCAAAGCTGCAGTCCGCATTATTGTAGTGAAGTGCGCACACTCTCTATGGGTGAAAGCAGCGTATATATGATTATATTAATGTGCTTTTGCGCTACAACAATGCACTCTCGACATTTGTCAATAAAATAATGCCATAAAAAATACACATTCACATGTTTATAGTTCCCTGATTGTTGCCTAATGGTTACATGACAAGCAGCTAAACACATAAAATATTTATTATTTATTTATTTGATATTTCATCTTTTTAGTAAGTGTTTTACTTTTTATCTTACAAATATTCACCTTTATGATTTAATCAATACAGTGATGCAAGATGATGCACTTTTTTAATAGGTTTTTGGTTAAATGCCTGAAATAAGGTCTGTGGTTAACAAAAGCTTAAGTTATGCTTCCGTTTTATTTTACAAAATAAAACACCTCAGTAATCAGTGATTTACTTGTCAAGCATTTACTTGTCTTGAAGTAGCTAAATGGGACTATAGAGGTTTTCCGGGACAGGTAAACTCATCTACTCAATAGCCACTGCGTTTATAATCACTTGGAAATGGGAAAATGTTTTTTTTTTTTTTTTAATAAAAACTGAAAAAACTGTCAGTAGCTTGGTGGTAATCATGTAATTTATTCACAGACAATTGGTTGATTGTGTTAAGACTTCTACATCCCAGGGAACACATGTTAGGAGAAAATTGGTAGCTTGAATGCAGTGTAAGTCGCTTTGGATAAAAAGCGTCTGCTAAATGCATACATTTTATTTTTCATTTAATTTTAATTAAAATTTTAACATTCAGAAAAGCTGTGTTCATTTGTGACGATTATGATGTGTAAGAATTATAAACTTCTGTTCATCCCACAGTTTAATTTCCACAATAATCCAAAATCCAATGGAAAATCATATTGGGTTTTTGTCAAGGGTACAAGGGTGATGCTAACTTCCGGGTTGGCCTACAAAAACAAGAACATCATCACCGCACCACTCAACTGCTAACCATATCAGAGCTGACATGATGTGTATCCCAAATCACCATTTCAGGTGGACTTGTGTGCCGTTTAGATGTTTTTTTTTTTTACTACTTTCATATTAAAAAAGATCTTCCTCAACATAGCCTACTGCTAACTATGAAATATAATTGTGTATTGTTAATGGGGTATGTTCAAAAAGTCATCAAAGCCTACATTTAGATATTAGACTTTCACACAGTTTGCTTTAATTCCTGATTTATTAAGCCTTATCTGGTTAATTCTAGATGAATGACACATGACGATGACCTCACTGCTCTCTGTTCGTTCACAGCCATTTCCTCATTGCCCTGAACTGATGCAGGGTTTTTATAAGAGAAAACTTATAATGACTCAACATTTCTACTTGTCTGTAACACCAAATTTTATCATTAGATGAAAATAAGATGCCAGTAAAAACCAATGACTGAATTGTGGTTAGACATTTAAAATAATTGGATTGGATTGTCAGCATGAAGCAAACCAGTTCAGAGGGATTGCGAAAAGCAGGGGAAAGGTCAAAGTTTGGGTGTGGGCTGAAACTCACTGAGAAAGGAGGGCCGTTCATCTGGGTTGGTGGTCCAGCCGCAGGTCATGAGGTTAATGAGGGTCTCTCGGCTGGGGATGTCTGCTGACAGACTGTCCAGGCCCGTGTCGGGTCGCGATCCACGGAGAACGCTGAACATGATCTGCATGGGATTGGTGGCCTCTGCTCACAGAGAGAACAAGAGGAAAGCGTTAGAGAACTGAGGAATGTTGCCTGGAAAGACGCGCTGCTGCAGTTTATGAAATGGAGGAGGAAGTGTCAATGAGAGAAAATCTGTGTCATCGTTTTTTTTTGTATCAAAAACATGACACAGCAAAATGGGCTTAGTGTTGATTCTGACTTCACTGGTTGCTGTGTTAGTTTCAAATACTAGTATAGTTTATCAACGTTTTGAATTAGTTTTTATTTTTATATTTTAGTTGAAGTTTTACTAATTTTGTTGTACTTTTTTACATTTTTTATATATAAAAAAAAACAATAGTTTCGTTTTAGTTTTAGTCATTTTAGTACATCAAGTTAAACTAAATGAAAATGAGAAATTTTGCCAGTTACACTTTAGTTTAGGGACCAACTCTCAAAATTAACTAATTGCTTATTAGCATGCTTGTTACTAGCACATTAGCAGTTTATTAGCACTTATAAAGCTCATATTAATACCTTTTTCTGCATGAGCATATTCTAGATCCCTTAATCCACCACATACCTAAATTTAAAGGGGTCCTATCATGCTTTTTCACTTTTTCAACTTTAGTTAGTCTGTAATATTGCTGTTTAAGCATAAAAAAAGATCTGCAAAGTAACAAAGCTCAAAGTCCACTTCAAAGGAAATATTTTATTTAGCAGAAATCACTTTTCAAAAACTATAACGAACGACTCATGTGGACTACAACGCAAATTTTCCGTGATTTTTGATATCACAAATACTGACGGCTGAAGGTCTGGAAGCCATGGCAGCTTTCATTGGCCAAGGCCCGCCCATGAGGCCATGTGACCGACATGTCAAACAAACAATCACAGTTCGTTTCATTTAGCGGCACGTTTCGGGGCATGGAAATGTCACAACAATAACAGACCGGTGTGAAAAACTCATATTTTAAAGATTCTATGCTGCAAAATTTTAATATTTCACAAAATCCAGCATTTATTTGATCCTGATAAGCACTCGGGTTTGGCGCCACAGTATCTTTGTTTCCAGACAGAACGTTAACGAACTCAACCCACACGTCTCCCGGAAATCCTATAGAATTCAACCAATCCAATGACGACTTCGACACTCCTGATGTGTTTCCACTTATTTATCACATATTCATCATGGGAGTGACGTCTGAGGCTGAGACTAAGTTAAGCTGCACCAGAGAAGGCAACGAGTGTTTTATCACTATGTCGGAGACACGCTAGCTTTCCCAAGACAGATGAACTTAGACTGGTTACAATCATCTGGGTTTAAATCGCGCTCAAACTGATTTGTTTTTCTGGCAATATTTACACTGAAGCTCTCAAGCAACTGTGGTAAGGGCAAGACATTTCCTGACCAGGCGCAGAGAGCTGCCAATCACAACACACACTGGGACGGCTAACCAATCACAGCACATCTAGTAATTCAGAAGGCGGGCCTCCATTTGATACAGGAACTATTTGAGCCGTTCATGCCAGACTAGGGAGAGAGATGTTGTAATAATATAAAATATGTGAAAAATAATGTGTTTTTGAACAGCCTAGTATAAGAGTCTGTTCTAGTACACCCCCAAAATAAAATCCAAGACATTCTAAAAGAGCATACTAGGACCCCTTTAACAAACACCTAACTAATTATAAATAAGCAGCAAAGGAGTTTACTGTGGTGGAATCTTTGTTAATAGTTAGTTACCAGAGAGAATCGGCCCCCAAACTAAAGAGTGACCGCTTTGCCTTGTCAACTAGCTGAAATAAAATCAGATTATGTTTTTTTTTTTTTCTTTTTCTTTAGTTAATATTTATTTTATTTGAAGGTTTTTTTTTTTTTTTTACAGTTTTAGTTGTTGCTGTTTGTCCTATACGTGTTATACTGAATAAAATAAGCAGAGAAAACTCAGAGTATTGTAGTACAGTATTTCATCCATGTCAAAGACTGATATTAGTTTTCATGATACAAAATAGTCCCATTGTTACATATGTCAATATTAAACATCTTCACCACAAGCACAGTGATGCACAAATTAGGAAATATGCTTTGTTGTCTTAAAACACACAAAGAGAAGAATCGGCTCTTAAATCAAAGTAATTTAAACCCCAAATATAATTAGTATCAAACATGAATAAATCTAAAATGACCCTACGTATCTTGGCTGAAGTTTTAGCATGTTTTATTAAAATGCTTTGAAAAGACTTTTCATTTGACTGTTGATAAAAATGTCATACAATCGAACTGTAAACATTTATATATTTGTGCTTTATTAAGAAAATTCTCAGAGAACTGATAATCAGATTCATGAACGTTTTTTTAAACCAGTTCACTAGATTCACAGAAAAGATCTGATTGAAAAGAATGCTTTGTTCACTTTTTTCAAGAGTGTAACATTTTTCAGAATGTAACATAAGACTTGTGAACTATGTGACTCACATAGACACATACATTTTTCTCTAATTCATGATGGACCCTACCTTCATACGGTATCCGTCTTGAAAGCACTTCCCACATGATGATGGCGTAACTGAAAAAGGAAGCACAGAACAGATGAGAGAACGGTTTCACTGCTGCATCCACATCTGGCAATCCCCCTTTGGAGATAAAACACACACTGTCCTATCTGTGTAATAATTTCAACATGCCCTCTGACTAAGATCTCAAAACCTCAGGGACGCTGGCAGGTTGACATTTAGTTTCTAAACCACTTCCCTTTTTTTGACCATAGCAGTTAAGGACAAAATAAAGGCCTCTTTAATGGGTAGTTTTGGTGAGCTATGATTAAACCCAGAAACTGTTAAAAAAAAAATTATGTTTCCCAGCCTCTCTCTTTGTCCTGAAAAATTAGGAAAGTATTTTATAATTTCCAATATCCTGTCCTGCTATATTCCTCCCTCCCAATCAAAGAGTTTGCACATCTGTTAATCAATGAATTTCCATGACTTTTCACTTGTGCCTTGGATAAGGATTTTATAGATTTCTAGACGATAAAATATATTTTAGAGGAAAGAATAACTAGAAAAAATGTTTCATTTTTTTTCCAGGCCTGGAAAACACTTTATAAAGGAGACATCGGATGCCAAGTTGATATGATTCTTTAGGGTCTTAATGAAAAGTCTGTAACATAGTTTAGTTAAAATTTCTCAATGGTACTGAAAAAAAAAAAAAAAAAATTTTTTACCCCCTCAAAAACAGCTCTTTTCAGAGCAATCTGTTTTCTTGCATGCCACTTTAAATGTTAATAAGGTCTGCTGACCCCACCCATTTCTTTCAAGCTACTCTCTGAGCCACTGTTTACTTTAGCCGCATTCATTGCGAAACTTGCTAATTAGATCAAGGGCGCATTCCCTTCAGAAACAAATGTATCCACTGTGTCTTGAGCGGCTCAGATATCAGAAGTAAATGACGAGTGCTATGTTCATTATAACATCCAACAACAAAACACCTCAATCGCTTGGGAGACATCCTGCTCCTGTGGTGAAACTGATAACAGTTCACTCAGGGCGGGTCTGAGGTAAAACACCAGTCCAGTCTGTGCTGAAACACTTCTGTCAATCAAACTATTGTGGGAGGGGCATGTCTGTGTGATCTCATGAAGACAGGCATCTGAGATTGGTCGATTTGAGAAAGGGGAAATTATTTAACGAGAAAAAATAAAAATAAAACACTGGGTGGATCTTAAACATTAAAGGTTGGATGGGTGAACACACACTGCCAACACACATTTCAGTTCAAACAACCTGTAAAAGTGCGTGCTGCATCTGATGACCCCTTTAAATTTTTCTGACATTTCCCTCATCTGACAGGAATTTTGCTGAGTCAGCAATAGACTCGGGCCATGGTGCAATAAGGACATCTAAACGTTTTAAGGGGATGCCCCCTCAAGAAAATACAGGAACTGAGAGAGAGCAGTACATTAAAAGCAAATAGTTGAAATAATTTGCAAAACAAGAAGTTCCTCCATCCGGTCAAAACTGGAAGCTTTATCAAATCTACAGAAACTGACCTGTACATGTCATATTTGACATCAGCTCTGCGGTTTTTGGAAGGTTCGTACTCCTCAGGTGGCATATAGATGACCGTGCCTCCCATTTCGGCAGGTTTGGAGCTGGACCCTTTAGTGATCGAGAGCTGGCGCCATTTAGATAAGCCAAAATCAGCGATCTATTCACAAACACAGATATATAAGATGCACATTAGATGCACTATTATCAAGTTGCTTATTAGAGTTTACAGAAGCAAAAATGATAGTTAATGGTCACTAAATAGAGAGAATTGGTCCCCAAACTGAAGTGTGACCAAATATATTACATACTTTCAAAATATATGCTAATTAATGGTTGAATTAAAAAAAAAAAAGGTTTTCAATGGTGTCTGTCAAGATACAAAAATGGCACCACTGTACTACATTCACCACCATTTCCAACCCTTGTTTTTTTTTACTGTTTTGCAAAACAACAGACAAAATGTTGTGCTAGCATTTCCAATCACAATAAAAGAAGACATACATTTTAAAGGCTGCAATTCAAGACTTTTTAGTGAACAACAACTAAAAAAAATGTCAGTCAACTCCTCATGCAAAGCAATTCTATGGCTTTAAAAAACTTGAATTACAGCACTTCCATGATACTTTTATGGTGCATGTGTCATTTCTGAAGCTTTAGAGCTCCAGCCCTAAGTTAAAGAGTGACCCGTACATTATTGAAAATATATCCTGTTTCACAGAATTAAGTCAATTCACAGTCAAAGTAAGGTTGAATTTACATTACAGTGAGTAAATTATGGTGAAACTTTCATTTTGGGGCTAACTATCCCTTTAAAGTAGTATAAAGGTTTACAGACCTACCAGAGACAAAATAATGAACAGTAATGTTTTCTTTCCAAATCCATATAAGTGATGACATGTTAAGGCATAATTCAAAAGTATGAGTATTTACATTCAAATACTTCAGTAACTGCTTTCATTTGTAAGTTCCAGGAAACTAGATCTACAAATGCATCCAAACACATGTGAAAGTGTAATAAAATGGGGTACAGAGACATCTTCAAGCAGACCTTAACATGGTACTCCCCATCCATCAGGATGTTCTGAGTTTTAAGGTCATGGTGCAGAAGGGGTGGTGTCATGTTGTGAAGGAAGTTTACTCCTAAAGCGATCTCATAAAGAATACGCAGCCTCAATGGCCAGGCCACCGCTGGGTACATATCTTTCTGTAACGGAAGAAGTCAAGATTCAAAAACCTTTATGCCCTAAAGCAGAAAGTGAAACTGCGCTTTACTCAAACTCAAAGTGAACTGTTACACTAATACTACCAGACTAAATGAAGTATGTCATGTAAAAGGAATGCTGTTTGTACATTCATACCTCATGCAGGAGCTCGTCCAGTGATCCATTGGTCATGTACTCGGTCACAATGCAGAAGAACTCGGGCTCATTACAAACCCCAAAGATCTGGATGATGTGGTTAAATCGAGCTTTGTGAAGCACCTCAGCTTCCTTCAATAAACAGTTCCTCTCCCTGAAAAAAGATGAATGGGCTTCTCTGTCAGACAATATCATGAAATGCAGTATAAGTTATTAACTGCCAGGTTTCCCACAGTTTTTGACCAATTAATTTACACAAACTGTTCATTTATGCCTTGCATTATCCATTCTGCCATGAACTTCGTTCAGTTAAAATCTTGACATATTGGAACAGTTCATAAATTAGGATACTTTTATGGTGCTTCAGTTTCCTTTTTAAAGGCTAAAGAGTATATTCAAAGTATATTACGGTAAATATTAACATACACAATATTATCATCATTAGCATCATTTCTCACCTCCCAGACTTTTGTTCATCTTTCGAAAACACAAATTAACAGATTTTCAATGAAACCAGCTTAACGTCACCCAAAACTCTTGCATTTTAAAAAAAAGTTAATAAAATTGGATTCATATGGATAACTTTTACAATTTCTTCACAATGTTATTTGTGTTTCGATGATGAACAAAAGTCCTAAATGAGTTAAAAATGATGACAAACTATCACTGAGAGATAGAGGCCAACATAGATGCTCATTTGCCCCACTTGTAACATTAATTATCCAATTTAGGATGATTCTGGAAAAATAAAATCTCTAAAAACATAGATAAACGTTATGATACAGCTATTGTCTTTAAATTATCCTTTAGTGCTCAACAGAAGAAAAAATTATAAAATACAAATACACAAGTAAAAGATGACATCTTCAAGTGAACTATTACCTTAAGTTTTCATTTAAATATTTTCATTTTTATTTATTTTTTTCACTTCTTTACATGTCTTTTTCAGATCTGGAAATGACATCCCATGACATTTCCAGGTTTTTCATGATCTTAGAAACTTCTCAGCTGTAACTCGGTGCTTATTATCACAAAACAGACAGCGTTTGTCCCAAAATAGCTCGTGGCCCACCACATTCAAACGTCGTCTCGAACATACAGTACCTTTAAAGCAAACTGTTTGACCGCATACTTAATGTATGTACGTAAGTGCTGCATAGTAGTTCAGATCAGTGACCTTTCTAAAAACCTGCAACAACCAGCATTTGTGGCCATACCAGACATAAACCATCAGAGCGCATAAAAGCCCAGCAATCATCGTGCATTTAAGCGAATAAGGAAGAAAACTCACCTCTCACCAACCGGTGAATCCAGTTTCAAGCACTTGATCGCCACCTTGGTGCGCCAGTCGCTGTGCTGCGCCCTGAACACGGTCCCGAAGCCTCCTTTACTGATGTAGTGCAGGTCCGTCAGTTTCCGGTATGGGATCACCGGTAAGGTGCTGGTGAGACTGCAGATGTTGACGCAGCCGGTGTGCTCCATGTTTGAGAATATTATGAGACGAGACGGGGCCCGTTCAGCTTCAGTGGAAAGGAGAACTGAAAGCGCGCTGCTACTGCTTAAAACCCTCACAGATAGAGACAATAACGAACTCACATGTTGTGAATGCGGTCTAATCCACACTACCAAGAGACAGGCGGTTAGGGGATCAACGTTACTAATTTATGTAATAAAAATATCCCTGGAAAAGGAATGTTTCCTACGGATCGCGCTTGGAGACACGCCCCCAATCCGAACAACGCATTTTATATCATGCCATAAAACAAACTGCAAATGACCGCCAAAATCAAATAAAATCACAGCAGTTTGACATTTATCGATTACGAGGCGTAGTGGTGGTGGTGGCTGAGCGCTCGGTAAATATTTCGCAGGTGCGTGAATGAGTGGGTCGGACTAAAACAGCAACGTTTTGTTTTGTGTGTGTGTGTGTGTATGTAACCACCCGTGTAGTCCCGCCCTTGACATGGGGATAGATGAATGACATCTCAACTAGCCAATCGTAGACGACTTATAAACCCGTGCAGCAAATCCTGTCGTAGGGGGCGGGATTTCTCGGAACACAGGTAGGGAAAAAAAACAACAACAACGCCGATCACACGACGACTTTGACTTCAGCTTCCAGTTGTCGACGGGTTCCACCTTTTAATTTTATTAAAAATATATTTTTTGGGGGGGGAACATTCACCAGACCTGAAGACTGTGACGTGTGAACAGCTTTTTTGTATATAATTATTTTTGTTGTTATTAAGCGTATAATAACTTTTACACATAACTCATAACTTTTCAAACTGAAAATATCATTAACTGGACCTTTGCTGTGAAATTTTATACACGATACACAGTTTCGACTGCTAGCGTGTTTGTTCATTTATTTGTATGTTTATAACAGTTCAGTTAAATATAATATAGTTAGGCTATGTATAGTGTTTAATCGTCCACGATTTTGAATTTCTTTGAACTGTTTAAAATGGTCAAAGACGTCGGTCTGACGTGTGCGTACGTTTTTGGCCCATGCAGGCTTCCTGGGTTATTCCAGTATGATGTAAAAGGGAATTCCCAAGAGATTTTTCCTCACTCACACTAATATGGCACTGCATCCTGCCTGTTATATATACAAAAACAGAAACTCAAAGAAATGTATGCCGACTTGTAATAGAAAAATTCCTTCCTCATGTAATCTACTTTGGCTATAGTTCTGGGTTCAGTGATGATAACTAGCTGTCATGCAGAGGATGGAGATGATTTTCGTGGTAACAGGAAGTGTTTTTGCTCTTGGCAAAGTGGCAGAGGAAGTATCTGAGTTACATTATTGCTCATTCTGTTAATGGTGATTATAGTGCCAAAAACAACCAAGGATAGTACTGGAAATGCAGTGTACAGGAGTAAGTTATTTGGTATTATATATATATATATATATATATATATATATATATATATATATATATATATATATATATATATATATATTGTGGAAGAAAGAATGCCAATCTTACAATATGAGATTTGAAACACCCAGCTATAAAACTTAATGTCACTGCTTTTCAAGTTTTTTAAAATTTATTTTTATCCATGCAGTCTGTTTTTTGTTTTTTTTCTAATTGCATGATTTCGACAGTAGATGGCGACAAGCGACTGTCAGCACTGATTCAGTGCCACTGGATGTTACTCGAAAACTCTGCAGTTAGGCAGTTAAGATGGCCTATCATAACCCTCGGACCCAGAAATATGACTGGACAAACATTTTATGGTCCTACGCCTTCCATAGACGATATAAATAAACATGTAAGTAGATCACTTAACTTATTGATTGCTATCAGGATGTGAACACACTTTCAAAGAAGCACAACGTAAAATGTTTTTGAACCAAAACACTTACCTTGGCTTTGTTTAGAACTGTTTTACTGGTTCAGCAAAACTAAGTAACTGGAAATAGTATGTCTAATACTGTGTCTTACTCAATAATAGCTTTTACATCATCATCATTATTATTATAATGTTATACTGTTGTTATAAAAGCAATATTGCACAGTTGTGACTTTTTCTGAATTTCAGTTGCGATGTAAACTAATCAGAAAACACATTCTTGCTTGTGATATTGTTTAATTATTCTTGATATCATTTAGCAATAGCATTAATTATTAAAATCGTCTAAAAACAATGCTTTATGTGAAAAACAAATATTCTGAATATCATTTGTGCAATGTAATATTACACACATTATTTATAAAGACGGAACTGAAAAAAAAACCCAATGAGATTAAGAAAAGTTATTGTAAGACTGAAACTGCTGAGATATTTTATAGTTCATATTTATGCAGAATGAAATGCAGATGTTTCTGTCTGTTATGCCTACATACACAAACACACAACCAAAACTACATTACAATTATAATACATTTAGCAAAATCAAGTATGTACTGCATTCTAGAAAATACTGAGATACAATTTCGACTGATTTCTAGATATTTTATTGCTACATATGCCAGTCCATATTCATACCAGACACTGACTTTCAATAGCTAACATATCATAAACAATATGGCTAGATTATCATTAAATACAGTAATGAACTGCAGAATAAATGATGTAACACAATGGAGATTTCTCGTTTATTTATAGACTGATTCAAATACATTTTTAAAAAGGAATTGTGCCAATGGCGCCATCTAGCGCCTAGCACTGACTCCTGCAGCAGGATGTCCTGAAGGAGCAAAGCAGTGATGTGTTCACTATTTGTCACACCTAATAATAATATGCAAAACAAAGGCAGTGATTTGGGAACTCTAATGGTCATTAAACAGCATTGAGGAAGAATGGACCGTGGTTTTAATTTTTCATTAATTAAATGCCTAACTACATCACAAAATGCCTTAATAATTTGTCATCGTTTTTCTCAGACCAAAACTCAGATGCTACATGATTCTGCAACACTGTTTCATATAACTGTAATAAAATGTAGCTAATTTGAAATAAAGGGGTGAAAACATTGTAATTTTAATGCAAGGTTTTTGTAGATCCACATTTATCGTACCGTGCAAATACAAATGACTTTAAAATTGAGAAGGTGTGGTTTGGTTGTGTCTCATTTGTGACCTGATTCACTTCTCTTAATAGTGAGGAATGCAGAAGATGACATTCAGTCAACTTCAGCTAACATATGACTCTTTTCTCTTCACCAGGTCCATTGCAGAAGATCCAGCATGTTTTACCAGAACCTCAGTCCGGATGTTGTAAGGAGAGGGAACGCGATGGAGTATTACAGCAATGGATTTTGCAGAGAACGCAGTGAAGAAAGGACACTCAAGGTCACCTTGCTTGGATATAAGGTCATGGAGGAAAAAACCAAGTTTACAGTAAGGATTTACTAGTTCTTTTCACTCTGCTGTCATGAATTTATATTCGGTTGTCTGTTGTTCATATTTAAAATGTCTAGCCCTCAATGGCCATATTTCTCTCCAAAGTGGGAACTCTATCATCGTTTCCTTTCCCTCATGTTGTTCCAAACCCGCATGTCTTTGTTTATTCTGCGTGAAACACAATATTAATAATATTATTATACTTGCATTTAAAGAAAATGGAAAGTGGAGCTTCACACTTTAAAAGGAAACAAAAGCATCATAAACGCATCATACAAGTGTCTTCTAAAGTCATTTTGTGTCTTTGTTTCAAACAAACCTAAATAAAAAGGCATTGTTCACCCAAAAATGAACTCGGCCTCATGTCGTTCCGGAACCTTAAATTCAGAACACAAATTATGATATTATTTATGAAACCTGAGAGATTTCTGTCTGTCCATTGGAAGTTCATGTAACTGAAACTTTAAGCTTATAAAAACATTGTAAATATGATCCATATGTGTCAATGTGCGTTAATCAGTTGTTTATATGTGAATAAAAACCTAAACTAAATCTGTTTAATCTGCATTTACAAATTTTCATGTCTCTTCAGAATACT
The DNA here is from genome assembly GCF_963082965.1 of Carassius carassius. Taxonomy (NCBI): domain Eukaryota; kingdom Metazoa; phylum Chordata; class Actinopteri; order Cypriniformes; family Cyprinidae; genus Carassius; species Carassius carassius. Next base: position 27,407,771 of record NC_081774.1, read on the forward strand.
TGGTTTAAATCACTGAACTGGAATACTTTTATGTCATTTTTAATAACGTTTTGAATTGTCAGTTTCATTATAAAGACATTTATTCTTGTTTCGAAGATGAACAAAAGTCTTGAAGGTGAGTAAATGATAGAATTGTCATTTTTAGGGGAACTATCCCTTTAAGAATCACATGGAAAGAGTTGGCAAATGATTCAAAGGCTGTTTTTAGTGATAAAGAGGACATGATGTTCCCTTTTTACTCTTCTCAGGTCTACAAGATCTTAGTGAAGCGTGCACCAGAAGAGAGCTGGCACATTTTTAGACGATACACAGACTTTTCTCGACTACATGACAAGGTCAGGCACAGGTGACTCATGTCAGCTGACAGTCCAGTAATGGAGACATGCTCAGCTTTTCTTAGAATTTCCTTCTTTTAGATGAGGGTGACTCTTTATGTGTGTGTTTTCAGCTGAAGGAGGCGTTTCCTTCGTTTAACTTTACCCTACCACCCAAGCGTTGGTTCAAGAACTTCAGCGCTGAATTTCTAGAAGAGAGACAACTGGGCCTACAAAACTTTCTACAAAACCTGATTGCTCATAAAGATGTGAGAATTAGGTACTTACATTACGCTATATGTCATGGTTCCCTCCCCCTTATGTTGATCCAAACCTGTATGGCATTCTTTCATCTGCAGAACTCAAAGTATGTATATACTAATGTCACATTTTAATGGAAAACCATGAGGTAACAGAGTAACACTGCTTTCTTTCTACTGAAGTGAGGCAGTCAGAGAATTCCTACGTCTGGATGACCCACCCACTGCTTTTGACGATATTAGAGAGAAATGGGTAAGCTCGCTCAGTTATTTTAATTATTTTGCATTCGGCCAAATATAATGCATCCAATTATCTGGTCACACCAGCTTACAACCACATCCCTGACCACAACCAAAAATAAATAACACAATGGACTAATCTATTTCTCCTGCTGCTCCTACACAAGGCCTTCTGTGAGACACCGGGAGGGACCAACGGTTGCCTTCAAAGAGACTTAATGGATGAAGAGAGAGAGACTGAGTCCCTGAGAAATGTCCTGCTGCACAAAGAACTCCTAATCAGCCAGCCGGAGCGAACAAAGAAGTAATGTAGCAACATGAGCTATTTGTGGGTTGCTTAGGAAACAGAGACAAGCAGGTGGATTTCTGGATGAAATTAATGACTCCAAAATGATTCTTCAGCTAAAGGAGATGAAGTCTAATTGCACTAAGTGCTGCACAAAATGCAGCCTCTACCAGCAACACTAATTGCTTTTAGAAACGTGTTGTGCCCATTTCAATTTTTAGTGTAATTTGTTTTATATTTGTATTAGATTTGCAGATTTTAAATGCAACACTGAGCAATTTTTTTACTTTTAACCCTATAAAGCCGGACATATCAAATAAAAGTCAGAAAAATTGCATACTTTAAATGTAACGTGATGTAACATCACTTTTTTTTAACCTTTTTGAAAAAAGTTTGCATATGAGTTTTTATTTTTTATTATTATCATATCTGTTACATCATTATAGCTAATAGATTATGATATTGAAGAATATGGAACTCATAATCGAGTAAACACATCGATTTTATTCAGAGTCCCTGAGCAAAAATAAACAATTTGGTGCAGCCGCTGATATTTATATTGCAAAAAATTAACATGAAATATATGATAGCTTGTAATGTAAATTAAATGATCAAAGCTCTGTAGTTTTTATTGTGTAAAAACATGCATTGATGATTGAGGGATGAATAAAATATTTGATACTCAAATTTGAAAATTATTTTTCTTAAAAAAATTGGATAATCAGGTTCAAGCTGCTTCAGCCAGTGAATATTTAGGCATATACAGTAGATGTAGATGATAAAAGACATGTAGAAGATTCCCAGAGAAAGTTTGATCATGTTGACAAGTTAAACGCTGTATTACAGGGTTAAGTATGTGTTAAGATGAATTAAGTTGCATGATTAATGTAAGTGAAATCCATCCTCATGCCATGCCATAAACACTCCATAATTGTCACAGTGTCTGGGTTGTGTCCCTGGGTTTCCACTAGATGTCCCCCTTTCTCACAGTGTCTGTCACATTATCACTTCCTGTCTCCTTATTTGGTCACCTTCCTCCTTGTTTAGTTAATTGATTGTTCCCCACCTGTCTCCTGTTTCCCCATTATCCTTTTGTGTATTTATACCTGGTCTGTCTGAGTCTTAGTCACGGAGTCCTTGTTTAATGTCCTATAGTTATTCATGTCCGTCGCTTCTTGCCTTGCTTTGCCTTGTCTTCGTGTCTTGTTTATGTTTGATATTCTGGTTTTGACCCTGCCTGGACTGTTTACCCCTTTGGATTACCCTTTAATAAATGACTTACCTGCAATTGGTTCTATCTCCGTGCCTCATTGGATCCCTGCCGTGACAATAATGTTCTCAAGTTGATCAAGACTGTACCGCTGGACTAACATATCACATATGTTTAACTTTTCCCTGTTTAACCCATAAAGTGGCATGTATCGAACCCAAGAGAAGCTGAACAGAGAGCCCAGAGACGTTTTAACAGCACAGGAATATAAAGAAGTGGAGAGAGATGCCCTCAGGAGACCAAATAAATGGTAATCATACATGTCTACCATATAACTGATTCTTTTCCCACACACTCCCTTCACAATGAATGCTAGTTCAATGTTATTATTTAAATAAACAGCCCATAGTTTTACTGAGAATCAGTATGTGTCTTGGGAGCGTTTTGTCTTATTATATTGCTTGTATTGCTTTTCAGCTCTGAACTGGGGTTCATAAGGACTCATGGAGCGTGCTGGTGCGGATCAGCAAATAAAAGTCCAGAAAAGCACAGTTCCAAGAAACCCATCAAATAAATAATAATAATAATAAAAACTGCAAATAGGGCACTTTCTTCAAATCTTCTGTTTGTTCTTGGTCCATAATAAGAACAGAAAAACTGTTTTGTTTTGGATGAATCAAAACTGATTGATTCCAGAAAATGATTTGGAGCACAAACACTTTTAATAACTTAACTTAAAATATGATGTTTGTGAGTACATGATTCTATAAGGTTTGTTTCATAGAGATTTTATGGGACATCTGCGACATCTGTGACTTTAGCAGCCAAAGAAGCAACTTCACCTGCTCTCTGATACATTCTTCTATACAATTTTCTGTTCATTACCCAGATTTTTGACTTCTGTTTTGGATTACTCACATTTGTGCTTTTGTGATTTGGATTGTGGAATAAATTGATACACTCAGATTCTTCTGATTCAAATGGGTCATCAAGCAAGAAACTGTAAAACTTCATGAAAAACAAAAAACCCTGTATGTATTATTTACATTTTATTGATACATGTATTGTATGTGTTAGAGATATTTGATAATTGAATTAACTGTTCTAGTGCAGCTGGTTCTGCACAGCTCTTACCAGCGACTATATCTGTCCACACAACATGTCAGTGTCGACCAGCATGATCTTTCTGGTGAAGCTGGTTGAGCTAGTTAAGAAGCCTGGTTGGTTTATCATGCAGCATCCAAAATTCAACATGAAATAGAGTTCTGCAGTGATTATGTATTTTTTGTTTAGCTTTATCCTTGGAATCCAAGGGTATCAGTGAAACAAAAGCTTATCCTTACACAATATTTTTTCTTCTTGATAATCTCCACGAATTAACAAATCTCCAAAGCCAAAATACCCAAATGCCACCAAACATGTCCTTAACCTTGCACATATATCCCACCTCAATAACAGAAAGTGTTTTGCATTTAAACATGAACACAATACGTACACTGGAACTAATAATTCATTATTTTATTAAGTACATAGTTTTAAAACACACCTAAAATGAAGTGGGACCACTAGAGAAAAATAAATGTAGCTCACCAACATTAAAAAAAAATCTGAAACTGTCAAGGTTTTTTTTTTTTTTTTTTTTTGTTAAGTGGCCACAACAGTGGAACATATTATTGGTTTGGTTTAGCACTTTGTTATGTGCCATATAAATGGTGAAGTGTGTGCTTGTTTCTGTGTATAAACAGCATTGCCACCTCAGAAAAAAAAGCATAATGCAGAATATTTTGAGGCGTATTCCTTTATGAAAGGACACAATGCACGGCATGTTGATTTATTCTCCATAGACTGCATTTAGACTGTAACTTACATTTAGTGGATTACACTTTTAAGTGTTAGTTCCATCTAAAATGAAAATTCTGTCATTAATTACTTACCCTCCTGCCGTTCCAAACTCATAAGACAAGGCCATGAAAATACTGTACTTTTTGTGCACAAATAAAATAAAAATAATGACTTTTATTAAAATAAGACAAACTGCATCTCTTGCTCAAGCTCAAGCACACTAATTAACTCCCTATTGTTTGGGAAATAGCGTTTTGGCAAGTGAACACTGGATATACTCTTTCAAAATGCATTGTAGGTAACAAAACCTCATATAGAGGGTATGCACAGGTATCCCTTTTTTTAGATGAAATGTACCCTTAGTTGGACTGTATGGCCAGTGATCCTGCAGTTTGTCTAGGGAATAGGGAAAACTAGTCAAACAATCAATCTATCCATTTATTTTACACTTTCCCCTTCGTAGAACACAATGCTCATAATAATCATTGTCACTGTCCTGTCAATGAATTGGCGGAAAAAATAAAAATAATCCACTGATTTAATCAAATATTTTTGGTAATTCCAAGCAAGTGCTGGTGACATAATATTTGACATTCAAAACTGGTGGAGGTTGATAAGGACAGAAGATGCGGAGGATGACAAAGGCCAAAGGCCCAGGCCACAGCTAGAGATATTCTCCACGGTGTTGTGAATGGAGGGAGTGGAGGAAGGGCTGATGACTCAAGGGGGCCGACTGATGGAGATGACGCCAATAGAGGAGGAGCGGAGGGGTGGAGACAGGGAAGGCAGAACCAGGGTGCAACAGAGGACTGTGGAGCCAGACGGATGAAGTGAAGCTGGAGAATTGGACTCCCGTAGCAATGGAGGGTTGATGACTGATCAAGGTGATGGGATGAGGGAGCCCAGTGGAGCCAGTGGGATAACGAACCAAGGTGGAGACAATGGAACTATGAGCCAAGGTGGAGCCAGTGGGTCGAAGGGCCGAGGTAGAATCCAGGCTTTAGAAGTGGGAGACAGGACAGACAGAAAATGGCGGAAGAGTAGATATCGGAATATAAATCTACTGCTTCCTCTGAGCTCAGTCTCAGCTGGTATGATTGACGAGACCGAGGAGTTCATCCAGGTGTTCCTCGAGTGTGCAATCTCTCTGCTCAAGGCAGACCAGGGTGATGACAGCGAAATGGTCCATGAAGAAACAGAAAATAAAAACACTGACAACACAAAAAACTAATGGTGGTAAATACAGGTCAAGTCAAGTCAAGTCACCTTTATTTATACAGCGCTTTAAACAAAAAATATTGCGTCAAAGCAATTGAACAACATTCATTAGGAAAACAGTGTGTCAATAATGCAAAATGACAGTTAAAGGCAGTTCATCATTGAATTCAGTGATGTCATCATCTCAGTTCAGTTTAAATAGTGTCTGTGCAATCATTAGCAATTAAGTCAACGATATCGCTGTAAATTATGTGACCCCAACTAAGCAAACCAGAGGTGACGGCAGGAAGGAACCAAAACTCCATCAGTGACAGAATAGAGAAAAAACCTTGGGAGAAACCAGGCTCAGTTGGGGGGCCAGTTCTCCTCTGACCAGACGAAACCAGTAGTTCAATTCCAGGCTGCAGCAAAGTCAGATTGTGCAGAAGAATCATCTGTTTCCTGTGGTCTTGTCCTGGTGGTCCTCTGAGACAAGGTCTTTACAGGGGATGTGTATCTGGGGCTCTAGTTGTCCTGGTCTTCGCTGTCTTTAAGGGATGTACAGGTCCTTTCTAGGTGCTGATCCACCATCTGGTCTGGATACGTACTGGATCCGGGTGACTGCAGTGACCCTCTGATCTGGACACAGACTGGACGTGGTGGCTATGGTGACCTCGGAATAAGAGAGAAACAGACTAATATTAGCATAGATGTCATTCTTCTAATGATGTAGCAAGTACATTGGGTGGAATGGGAAGTGTTCCCGGTTCCGGTTTACCTAATTAATGCAGCCTAAAAATCCTTTAACGGATTTGGATATTAAAAGCATATTAGTTTGTTATGTGTAAGCCAGGTTAAAGAGATGGGTCTTTAATCTAGATTTAAACTGCAAGAGTGTGTCTGCCTCCCGAACAATGTTAGGTCAGGTCTTCTGTCACGGTACTGTGTCGATGAACACCACAACAAGACATAACAAATTCAAACTTAACAGACAGGAACTTAAATACAAAGATCAAGTGAGGATAATTAACGAGACACACCTAAACCTAATAAAAAAAACTCAAATCACAATCCATGACAACTATCTCAATTATGAAAACGGTGCAAACAAAGTCCAAACAGTGATGGTGTGTCAATCATAATATGTTTTCAATAAATGCTAACAAAAACTTCACAGTTACATAGAATATAAGATGCCAAATATTTTTTGATGAGCCCTCAATAAAAAAAACCTAAGGAATGTGTTTACTCCAAAATTCAAGTGCAAATCCACATTTTGGTGACTGGATCTGTCATGTAATTTTTTTTTTTATCTGCTGGAGCTGTCAGTAGTCTATAAAAGTGTTGCCCCAATAAACCCATTTGTCTTGTGTGATGAGTCACCTGCCTCGCCCCTAATTATCAGCATCACCCGGTCCCTTAATCTCCGCCACTTCGCCAAGCTCCAGACAGGAGTGAGAGAGAAGGGGTGCTGAAACAGCCAGGGCTGGCAGCGAGTGATGAAGCACAATGCACAATTCAAATGCAGAGCGCGCCTCTCCCCAGGAGACTGTTGTCTTTCCCCTGCATGCACGCTGGTGTCCTCATGGGTCCAGGAAGGGTGTGTATAGACCTCCTGCACCGCTAGAGCCGTAAGCTGCTGGACACGCAGTCTGGTCAAGAACCGTGCCTGTTATACGACTGATGGGCCAAGATGCTGGGCTGTTTATACCCGGAAAGTGCTGTGGGCCAAGGAGGACGAAGCTGCTTAGAAGAAGCCACCCCTCGTGCCCTGGACCGAAAGGGGAGCGTGATCCCCTGTTTATTTTGAACATCCTTTTCTTTTAGATACTTTATTCCTGGTGTTTTTGTTATTTTCTTTTATTAAAAGCCTCTCCGAGGGCTGATGCCACACCTACGGTCTCTGTTGTTTGCTCCTCCCGCCACAACAGTCAGTTGCACAAAACAGCTGTGTGTTTTCATTCATTGCATTCATTCTTTATGGCACTCAGTAGGTGCAAATGCAATGCCTTCCGCCTACTGTGACATGATGATGGGGAATTGATTTTGGACAAAGCAACTGTTTTCAAACCGGCCTGCTAAACACTGCTTCTGCCCGACAAACATGTTTCCCCACCCAAAACCAATGGGACTGACTGAGTTATGTACAAATTTCCTTATTGGAAAACACAGGCCATTAAACGATAAGACACATTGCAGTTTACTGGCTATTGCTGCCATAGTGGTAAGTATGATTTTTAAATGGCTATTTTATGTTTGCTGGGAAACCTTGGGTTCTGGCATTGTCACAGTGTCTGGTCTGTGTTTCCCTGGGTGTCCACTAGTGGTCTCACTTCCTCATAGGCACCTCACCGCAGGCCCTACAATTCCCGCAAAGCCTTGTGCCTTCATCACGGTAATTGCACACCTGTTAATTGCACTCAGATGTCTTCACTTTCATAGTCATTATCCTGCCTATTTAAACCGGTCTGCTTCTGTTTGTGTCATGGAGTCCTTACTTTCCGTCACCTGGTTTCCTCGCGTTCCTAGTATTTCGAGTCCTGTTCCTGTTTGTTTGTTTGTCTGTTTGTGTTTTGAACTGATTTTTGGTTTTGACCCCCTGCTTGTTTGATTCTGATTTTGGATTACCCATTAAACTCACACTGCTCTTGGATCTCTCGTCTCCTGTGTCTCAGTCGTTACAGGCATTCACTTTGACTCTTACCACCTTCCTAAAGATCGTTGCAGACCACATTCACCCTTTCGTTATGTTTTTCCTGATGGCAGTGACCTCTTTCAGCAGGATAATGGTGTGAGGAACACAAAACACATTTGGCCTTAGCATCCAAATTCAGATCTCAATCCAACTGAGCATCTTTGGATGTGCTGGACCAACAAATCCCATCCAAGGAGAGCCCACCTTTCAACTTTCAGGACTTGTAGCAAGTATCTGCTGCTAATTTCTTGTTGCCAGAAACCACAGGACACATTCAGAGGTCTTGAGGAGTCAATGCTTTAATGCATCAGAGCTGTTTTGGCAGCACAAGGAGTAGGTATAATAGATACAGGTACTGCTCAATGAATTAGAATGTCGAGGAAAAGTTCATTTATTTCAGTAATTCAACTCAAATTGCGAAACTCATGTTTTAAATAAATCCAATGCACACAGACTGTAGTAGTCTAAGTCTTTGGTTCTTTTAATTGTGATGATTTTGGCTCATATTTAATAAAAACCCACCAATTCACGATCTCAACAAATTAGAATATGATGACATGCAATCAGCAATCAGCTAATCAACTTAAAACAAATACCAAAGTTTCCTGAGCCTTCAAAATGGTCTCTGACAATCATCGACACCCTTCACAAGGAGTGTAAGTCACAAAAATTAATTGCCAATAAGCTGGCTGTTCACAGAGTGCTCTATCCAAGCATGTTAACAGAAAGTTGAGAGGAACGAAAATGTGTGGAAGAAAAAGATGCACAACCAACCGAGAGAACTGCAGTTATGAGGATTGTCAAGCGAACTGGATTCAAGAATTTTAGAGAACTTCACAGGGAATGCACTGAGGCTGGGGTCAAGGCATCAAGAGCCACCACACAATGAAGTGTCAAGGAATTTGGCTACAGTTGTCGTATTCCTCTTGTTAAGCCACTCCTGTACCACAAACAACATCAGAGGTGTCTTACCTGGGCCAAGGAGACGAAGGAATGGACTGTTGTCATTGGTCCAAGGTCCTTTTTCAGATGAGAGCAAGTTTTGTATTTCATTTGGAAACCAAGGTCCTAGAGTCTGGAGGACGGGTGGAGAAGCTCATAGCCCAAGTTGCTTGAAGTCCAGTGTTAAGTTTGCACAGTCTGTGATGATTTGGGGTGCAATGTCATCTGCTGGTGTTGGTCCATTGTGTTTTTGAAAACCAAAGTCACTGCACCCATTTACCAAGAAATCTTGGAACACTTCATGCTGATGCTGATTTCATTTTACAGCAGGATCTGGCACCTACCCACACTGCAAAAAGGACAAAAGTTGGTTAAATGACTATGGTGTTGGTGTGCTTGACTGGCCAGCAAATTCACCGGACCTGAACCCCAGAGAGAATATATGGGCTATTATCAAGAGGAAGATGAGAGGCAAGAGACCAAACAATACAGATGAGCTGAAGGCCACTGTCAAAGATACCTGTGCTTCCATATCACCTCAGCAGTGCCACAAACTGATCACCTCCATGCCACACCTAATTGAGGGAGTAATTAAAGCAAAAGGAGCCCCTACCAAGTATTGAGTACTTGTACAGTAAATGAACATACTTTCCAGGAGGCCAACAATTCACTAATTGTTTTTTTTAATTGCTTTGTGAAGTATTCTAATTGGTTGACTTGGTGGGTTGTTATTAAATGTGAGCCAAAATCATCACAATTAAAAGAACCAAAAACTTAAACTACTTCAGTCTGTGTGCATGTAATTTATTTAATACATGAGTTTCAAAATTTGAGTTGAATTACTGAAATGAACTTTTCCTCGACATTCTAATTTATTGAGAGGCACCTGTATATAAAAAAGTAGGCATTTGGTTTCAATGTTGAGGCTGATCAGTGTATAACGTTAATGAATTTAAATTGAAAGATGAAGGCTTAATGTCTTGGAAATAATCTTAAAACATGGCATGATATCCATCTCTGTAAAAGGTAAGCTAGGTTGGTGATGTGTGTGAAATCTTGCACAGTAAATGATTAGTTGTTTGTAACGAGCCCTTCATGATTTAAATATCATTTAAATTTTTACTTTGTTCAAATCAATTTAAATCATTCCCTCAGCTTGATTAATAACAAATCAAATGGTGCAACAAGCACAATAATAAACCTTCTGTTTCTAGAAAAAAGTGTTCAGCAAATATGTAAACTCAGAAGAAGTATCACATCTTCCTTCGCAGAATTTTCTGAAGGGAAGAATAATTTGGTCCAAAGCTTGAAAGCATTTGTTTTAGTTCAGACATTTAATGTCAGAATGTTTTGAAGGGTTTAGTGATTTCTGGCCACTGTACCTGAGTGGAAAGAAAACACACTGTCATCTGCAATCAGTGGATGACACATATCTCAGCCTGCTAAAGTCATACATGTGAATATGGGCCAGTCAGCAATTCCACTTATCCCTGAGGATAAAGCTATCAGATTTTATCTCCCGGACACTACTATACTCCCTTACTTTAGATCCTCAGTGCTCTCCATCGATCACTAGAATATGATATCTGTAGAAGTTCAGCAGTAGTGAAATACAACACAATGGCCACATGATGTTTCATTTATGATGTTTTCACAGAAAGTTGGAGGCCTGATAAACATGATACTGCTAAATAAGTACTAACTCATGAGCCAGGTCTTGAGCAAAGGCGATTCTGTGAGCTGGTGGGATCATGGGGTCACCTCTGTTGTGTCTTGCAAAATTAGCAACAGCCAGAACCTGGACTTGTTTAAGTTTTCCCATCAATGTTGCTTTAAAATTAAGCAAGCAGTTTTCGAAAGTAATCCTGCTCACGGGATCCTTCAATCTCGGTTAGTCATGGAACAAATGAATGCAAGTGAATCAGTACAAAACAGTGCTAGAACGAACTCGCTGTTCCATTTGGCAGTAACATCAAAGATGTCTTGCTTTTTAGTTTATCCACAGTTCATCTCAATATAATAAAAGTCCATATCATTTGCTCATGAATGGTGCATGTGTTAAGGACAATGTAATACAACAATATACTTCATTTTTAAGCTTGTTTCAGAACAATTCGCAAGAAATCTGTGCGTCACAGAAAAACTTTAGCTCTCATCTCTTCATGGCGCGTTAAACCATAATTGGTCATGACGCTTTGGGAAGAATTAAATGCAGAGAAATGAGACAGAACATGCCATTGATTAGCAACAAGCAAATGTGGTAATAGACTGCATATGTTCAGGACTCAAAGCAGCGAGAAAATACAAAAATCTTTTAAAGTCATTTTTACTGGTTGCTGCATAGGCTGACTGAGTAATCCATGGGGAAAATATTATGACACCATACTGTGATATTGTCGACATCTGTATGTTAAAACCATAGGCTGTACATTTAGCCACGGCAGGAGGCAGGGATTAGGCTTCCAATGTAAGGAAGCAAGTAAGAAAGCAAGCAAAAACATACATACATACATACATACACACAAACTTACATACATACATGCTGTTTAGGAGGAGGAAATGTATGTTGGGGAAATTTTCCAGTGAACAGCTTCTTCAGTGTCCATCTGCTTCATTTGAGTGGGAAAGAATATCACACCCTCATGCAATGAAAAATGAACACAATGTACTGAGCATACATCTCTCTCTCATACTTCACTGCACCATGTGCCTGTAAGATAATGTACTGCACATTGCAGACTTCTGCAGTATCATGCATCATTTTGTAGACCTTTCATGCATCTGTGGATGAGAATCACAAAATGAAAAGTGGTGCTTCAATATAGAAGATATGGCAGATCTCTTGCTTTGCAGTCTGTGGTTTATATTCATACCAAGGACGATAATTGTAATGAAGACTATAAAGAAACGTCCACACCACAGCTACAGTATAATGATAATGGCACAGAAGAACTAAAGCATAAGAATCACTTTCAGAACAAATCAGTCAGCTCGCCTGACTTACTGCTTGGTGGTTGCTCTTTTATAGCTCAGGAGATTTCATAGAGTAGAGAGATATGTTTCAAAGATAGTCTCAGAGTTGAACATTCCATATGATTCCATAAGAGATAATAATCATAATAAACTGTAACATCAATAAATCAATAAATAAGAAAGCTCAAATCATGTGCTGGAAGAACATAAATGATTTTTTGAGTTCTGAATGATATCTCTTACTTTGGGCAAATCGTTCAGAGCCGTAGAGTATTCGGCCCTGTCACGTCTGGTAATTCACAAAAAACAGTTATGTAACATCTCTTTTTTTCCCTTTCACATGTCAAGTCAAAAGCCCTAGTGTATAAAGAGTTGCACTGTATGTCATAACTGACATGACTTCAGCACATTATCATTGATATCAGTATCTATTGGCTCTGTGGGTGTACTGCCAGATTAACAAAGTCTGACTGAAATAGGAAACCATTCAGAGAAACAACAAAACAAGTCAAGCAAACTCATTTATTTGCAAATGATCTGTGAGCAGATCCTAGTAGATTAATATTTCTTTTCAATTCTGTTTTTTTAACACAGAATGAGAAATAATACACCCCACTGTCCTTGAACTATACACTTCCCTTACTGAGGCTTCCTTGAACAGCTCTTCTTAAAACCGGCAGACATTGCTTTGAGAGACTACCAGAAGCGTATACAAGAAAACATCTGCAAGCAGTCTTGTACTCTTAATGCTCTTTGTAAACACTGAATCCACTCAGTACTGATCATAAATCATCTCATGAATTAATTCTATGAATTATGTTTTTAATTAGTTTCAGAGTTGATTAATGTCTATGTCCTCGATGGGTCTGATCGGCCGTGTGTTTTGCATTTTCCTTTGATACAACGTCACATGCAATTTACAAACACATAGAGTTATGGTCTGCACTTTCATATAAAACATTAACCATGTTCCATGACATAAAAAAAAAAAAAAAAAAAACACAAATTACATTAAAAAAATAAAATAATAAATCCCCGCCTTGCTCCTGTCATTGGTAAGAAAATCTCAGTGTCAGGATGTGCAGATAAACATATTTTCAGAAGTTCTGAGAGCAGCTCAAAGATATGAATCCATAAATGGGTTACTGTCATCCCTGCACATTTTTGTGGAAAGCATTTTAACACTGAAAAAAAACACATTTCAGCTCTACAAATAAACAAATTAATTCAGTGCTATAGAGGCTTTTGTGGCAGGCCTCAATTCCTTCACATTTCTAGGTTTTCAATTGTTGCTTTTCAGGTTTCATAGCACTTATGACCATCTAGTTTGCAAAGTGTGATATTTAGCATTAATCCAACTCCTAAGCTTTTATCAGTGTGAAAAGGCTAGTTGCTTAGTAACGAAATGAGGAGAACAATAACAATGTGTAAAAATGCACCTCTAAAGCACAGTCCAACCTGTTCTGGACCATTTGCTCTTTCCTGAGGCTCAGTATGGGCAGACGAAAAGCAAAGCTAAATTCTAACCCCAAGACGATTACTTTCCAGACCTCCTTTATCATAAGCAAGACACATAGTCTGTCCATGCATGACTTAAGTCTTGGTAGGAATCGAACTGGATCAAACCAAATATAAATGGTGAATTAAGCAGCGTGAAAAATTGGATGATGTCTTCATTCACATTACACACCTGTCAAGTCAGATTGAACATTTGGACATAACGTTCACAAGTCTGCTTCAACTGAAGGGATAGGCACAAGTGTGAAGAAGAAATATGTTCCCATGGATTCATAGTTTGACTTGAATATGATCCCATGCCAAATATAAAACACATTCTAGGCGACGCTTTACAGCCTCACTGTGGAGCTCTATTAATTACACAATAGAACAAAACAAAAGACTATCGGCTCCAGTCGTCTGTTCAACCTTAAGCGTTAGCTGTCACCAAACACCTCATGCTGAGTGTGAGTGTGTGTACGCTGGTAATGTGTACAGGGATGGAATGTAACACTTTTAGTAGTATGGGCCATTGGAGTGGGTAATGATTTATGCCTAAGGGAGGAGAATGTGTTTTATTAGGATGTGTATGCACCGAAAAATAACTACTTCAGGATTTCAGGGTCAGCTGAAAGGCCTGACAATCAGCCCCGCTTGATGAATGTGAGGGAAGCATTAGGTCCTGGCCTCAAAAACACAAATTAATGAGCAGCTGGAAGATGCTGTTGCACTAGAGCTGATTATTTTAATCAGTCTAAATATTTTTTAAAACAAGTAACATTCATTGAGAAGCCAAGAATTGTAATCTAATAAGACATAGACATATCTTGAAATGAATTTATTCATTATTGGCCCCACTGTAGTACGCTAGTTCGGACTGACTCGGGTACGAAAAGCAGACCCTCTGGGCATCCAATGGGAACAGAAGCGTTGCGTAGTGTATTGCGGACCTTGGACTCCACCCCCCAGGTGACCGCATCCACAACCCATTCGGGATGCAAATGGCCGCAGGGAGGGTGGGACTAGCCTTAGCCTAAAAAACCTGCGACAGCGCGTCAGGTTTACCATTCTTAGAGCCAGAGCGATAAGAAATGGTAAACCTGAAACGTCCAAAAAATAATGCCCAGTGAGCCTGCCTAGAATTTATTCTCTTGGCGGTGTGAATGTACTCAAGATTTTTATGATTGCGCTCCCTCTAACCAGTGACGCCACTCCTCCAGCACCAGCCTAAAAGCTAGTAACTCCCTATTCCCGATGTCATAGTTCCTTTCCCGGGGGGGGGGAGTTAAATGATGAGAAAAGAAGGCGCAGGGATGTATTTTCTCGTTCAAAGATGATCTTTGAGACAAAACTGCCCCAACCCCCACCTCCGACATGTCCACCTCCACAATGAACTGACAAGATGGGTCAGGGGTCGTTAAAATGGGGGCCGAGGTAAATCAACTCTTAAGGTTCTCAAATGCAGCTTGGGCCTGCAACGACCAACAGAATAGTTTCTTTGTGGAGGTGAGATCAGTCAGAGGAGGAGCGATCTGGCTAAAGTTCTGAATGAACCGCCTGTAAAAATTGGCAAACCCCAGAAAGCGCTGGACTACTCTACGACTATCTGGGGTGGGCCAATCAGCAACTGCCTTTACCTTGGCGAGATCCATTCGGATACCCTAAGGTGAGAGAATAAACCCCAGGAACGGAACCGACTGTGTGTGAGACTCACACTTCTCCAACTTAACGAATAGACGATTCTCCAGCAGCTGCTGGAGCACTCGCCTGACGTGTTGGACATGATCGCGGTCATTCTGGGAGAAGATCAGGATGTTGTCGATGTAAACAAAAACAAACCAATCGACCATGTCTCGGAGCACGTCGTTGACAAGTGCCTGAAAGACCGCCAGTGAGTTGGAAAGCCCAAACGGCATAACTAAATATTCAAAATGCCCCATATGGGTATTAAAGACGGTCTTCCATTCGTCCCCCTCCCTAATCCGAACCAAGTGATAAGCAATGCGGAGGTCCAACTTCGTAAAGATGGTTTCCCCCTGAAGGAGCTCGAAGGCCGATGACATCAACGGCAAAGGAAAACGATTCTTTACCGTGATGTCATTCAACCCCCGATAGTCAATACAGGGTCGCAACGATCCATCCTTCTTCTCCACGAAGAAGAACCCCACCCCAGCTGGAGAGGAAGAGGGACAGATAATGCCTGCTACCAGAGAATCATGTATTTACCTCTCCATGGCCTCCCTCTCTGGACCCGATAGAGAGTAAAGATGCCCCCTAGGTGGAGAAGTGCCCGGCAACAGGTCAATCGCACAGTCGTACGGGGCGGTGCGGAGGCAGAGATGAAGCTGGGACTTACTGAAAACCGCTCCCAAATCATGGTAAGCCTCCGGTACATCCGCCAGGTTCACCAGCTCCTCCTACAACACAGAATGAGACAAGACTGGGGAAAATGCAGCACCCAAACACTGAGCTAAACAGAAAGGGCTCCAAGCCAAAATAGAGCCACGGGCCCAATTAATATGAGGGTTATGTTTAATCAACCAGGTGTGACCCAACACCACTGGAGCGGTGGGTGAGTGAATAAGGTGAAATTTAATCCCTTCAGCGTGATTACTAGACAAAGTTAATGTGACAAACAGAGTGGTGTGAATAATATTAGTTAGATGGGTGCCACAAAGGGTCCTGGCAGAAATAGGTATGGCCAGCGCAATGTCCGAAATCCCCAGACATGTTGCCAGTCTGGAATCCATGAAGTCGCCCTCCGCTCCAGAGTCAAGAAATGCCGAAACCTGGAAAACAGCTCCCCCAAACTGTACTGCAGCTTGAAACTCTGAACAGCCCCCAGGTGGCAGTCGAGTTGTAGTGATGCTCACCATGCGCTCTCCCTTGCGTGAAAAGCGTCACCCCGCAACAGGGCACGCCGCTACCACATGACCCGCCCCACCGCAGTACAGACACAGCTGATTATCCAGGCGATTATCCATAGCTCTCCTAAGGTCAGCCATGCTCTCCCGATCTGCATAGGCTCCTCCTCCGGGAGGATGCGGCGTTAAGACATCATGTCACATGCTGCTCCACACGCGACCCCAGTGACGTGTTCATGGGGAATCCCCTCTCTTCGGTGCCGACAACGGAGATTAATATGGTCATCGACCGGAATGGCGAGGTCGATAAGCTCATCCAGGCCAGAGGGCAGCTCCAGAGAATAGATCTCGTCCTTAACATGCTCTGCCAGGCCGTGGAGGAAGTGATCCTAGAGAGCCTTCTCATTCCAGCCGCAGGACATGGCAAGTGTGCGGAAGTGAATGGAGTAGCCAGACACCGACTGCTCTCCCTGCTGAAGCAGCGACAATACTCATGCTGCTTCAATACCGCATGCTGAGCAGTCCAACACCTTGCGCAGCTCTTTTGAGAACACCTCAAATGACGCGCAAAAGTCATGCTTGCTGTCCCACATGGCCGTTACCCACTCTCTCGCTTGACCTATTAAAAGAGTGATGACGAACACTACCCTGGATTGCTCCGTGGGGAAACAGGAAGGCTGGAGAGTCAAAGTCAGCGAGCACTGGGACAGAAATGACCGACATGAGTTGGGCTCACCCGAGTATGGAGCGGGCGGATTAAGTCGCGGTCCCGCGTGGCGAGGAGCGGGTGGAACAGCCGGGGCTGCTGAAGGGCTGGCCTGCAGCTGGTCAAGCCATTCTGCTAGCTGGTCGAGTTGGAGAGTGATCTCCATGTAGGTGCGACGAGAAGCCACGATTTCCTCCTGCTGTCAACCCAGAAGAGAGCCCTGCAGCAGAAGGGCTCGGCGCAACTCCGTTTCCTCTGCTGAATCCATTTACTGGTGAGTAGATTCTGTCAGGGTGCCATCTAGACAGAGGACTCAAATGCAGAGTAGGGCAAAGGAGAAATTTTATTCTCGCCACAAAACATAAAATAACAAAAACAATAAAGAAATGTTCTGGGGCACACAGAGGTCTCCGAGCTGGCCGGCACACTGCAGACCACTCGAGCTGCCGGATTTCCGAACTACAGATCTTTTGACCGGAAGAAAGAAAGTGAGAGTGAAGCTTGGACACACACACAAAACACGGGCAAAGACAAAACAATCTACTCATGGCGACAGACAGAAAGGCAGAGACATATAAAGTAGTGAAAGAATGAGCGACAGGTAGGGAAGAATCAGCTCGTGATCTGCGCACCCCCACCGCGATCAGCACTGATTGCCCAGACCACGAGCTACAGAACAGACAGGACAACACAGACCGCAGGGGAAGCTGAGAAGGCACCCTGCATACAACTGGAAAAACTATGTTTAAGGCTGCATTTACAGTGGCACACACACAGACACACACACACACAAATCAGTATACTCATATAATAAAAAATTGTTGCACATGTAAACGCAGAAATTCACATCCATTTTGAGCCACTTCCAGATGCGTTTTCGATCAGATACATATCTGATATCTGACTTGCATTAAAACACATATTTGATTTTCAAAATGTAAGTTACCTCTCTAGGAAAAAGATGCAAAATGAAAAGACTTATGAGGACAAAAATGCACAAAACAATAATTTGTTTATTGGGAGTTTAGGTTTGGAAGCTGTCAAGGCCAAAATAAAAGTTCTTAGTTTTTAAACAGAGACTAGTATGCTAACTACCAAACCCAAAAACAGAAATCCTAATTTTGAAAGTGCTGTGATCCAATCAGAACACAGCAACAATCAGCCTGTAGAAGCTAATCAGATGATGTTTCCTAGACCAACTACAGACACTCTCAACACAATAGAGAAATAACCATAGAACTAACCATAGTGTCATAAAAGGAACAATTAAAAATGTGTATGTTGAATCAATGGAAAAACCAGTCTGTGTTGTTTGTTCAATGAAATATTAGTATGGAGTAACTATGAAAAAAACACACAAAACCAGGGAATGCCTGAAGTCATGATTCTGCAAGAAATTATATACCTATTTGTCAATTTGCACAAGTTTTTCAGAATATCAGAATTTTCTCACACAGTTTTGCTTTTTAAGTAAACTATCTTGTTTTAAGGAAAGTTCTATATTTTTACTCGAAGGAAATTATTTTTTGTTGAGAAGCTGTGAAAATAGTTTTACAAGCATGTTGTAATTACCTACAGCTGTAGGCTGAATTTTTTATACCTCATGAATTTTCTATTTCTTGATACAGCTAGTCTATATCTCCTTCCTGAATGAGACCAATGTGCAGTAATATTTGAAGGCGGGCTGCTGGGCTCAACTATTTATAATCCTGAAATCTTTAACAAACCACAAATCTAGGAATCACTTTCTTCAATAGCATTTCCTCTGTTGAGCCTAAAATGAGTTTGGTTAAGATGGAGTTGGGAGCCCAGATAATTTTAGTTCTTTATTGAAACAAGATGCACTTGGCCATCTACAGCCTACAAATTTAAATAAGGCTTATGTTATTCTCTATTGATGTCCATCCAGAGCAGTTCAAATTCCATTTGTTTATTAGATTCTGATCTGCATGATTTCTAATTTATATGAGTTGGCTTGTAAGATTAATGTATTCTCTATGGTGGTTGTTTGTCATAGTTATGGAATTAAGGCTGTCGTATGAATGGTTATGATGTCATGTTTGACTTTATTAACACACTGTCGATTACTCATAATGCGCCTCTTGTGATGTCCACAAAGAAGTTTCACATGAACAAGGGTGTAGATTTGATTTGAACATTGGGGGGGGGGGGGGGGTGTTAAGTGTGAACTTTTAGTAGAGTCTTCGGCGACAGCCGCACAGCAGCGGGGAACAGGTGGCGGATCAGCACTGGAAAGCTGTAGCCAGAGTCCGAAGGCAATGCAAAGGTAAGTAGAGTCGGCCGCCTGATAGATGCGGGCTACTGAGTAACAAGAGGCAAGGCAGGGAAAAAAACAAACAAAAAAACAGGAACAGCAGATCGACTAGACAGAGGGAAAAAATACACAAAAAACGAAGTCAGCAAACTATGGCTAACAAGGAGAACGCTTAACTTTAACAACGCTTACGGACTGACACAAGACAGCAAACACAAGGGCATGATAAAGGGAAGATAATCAGCGAAAGACAGGGTGCAGGTGAGGGAGAAAGGGTTAACAGGGATAACAAGAGGGGCGGAGAAAACATAGCGGGAATAGTGAAACACCTGGCGAGCCAGCAAAACCTAAATCATGTGCTCCAGGACAGAAAAAGCCTCAGACCCCACTGAGATCATGACAGTAAGCTCCTCCCCTTGAATGCAGATGAGCCAATGGCAGTCGAGTATCAGTTGCAAGGGGAGCGGAACTCTGACATCTTTAGGTTTCAGCGCAATGGGCTAGGTGCACAAGATGGCGCCGGTGAGCTTCAGCGACGCGAGTGTGTGCATACTTACTTCCGGTCTTGCGACGCTCGCATTGACTGTAAGGGAAACTTACATACGAAACTTGGCTAGATGTATATATTTAATGTTTTTCAAATTTAACAGCGGATAGTGGTATA
Organism: Carassius carassius; assembly: GCF_963082965.1. Lineage (NCBI taxonomy): Eukaryota > Metazoa > Chordata > Actinopteri > Cypriniformes > Cyprinidae > Carassius > Carassius carassius. The sequence goes on from NC_081774.1 coordinate 27,427,736, forward strand.
TCAAAAACATGGGGAAACATCCTCCCTACATTTTGCGTACCTCTGTGTGGAAATTCATCAAGATACAACGCGGAGATTGCTTTATTCTTCTGTTGATTATGCGATCAGCGTCAGGTGAGGTCCACGGGATTTCTTTCAAACACAAACCACTCAATACTTTTCATTTGCGAAGAGCTGGTTTTGTTCTGACTGTTATGTAAGATCAATGTTTCTGACTGTCAAACAAGACGCACAGAGATTTCTGATAAAGCATGTTTTATTAACTTTATTTGTTAACAATTTAAAACTAACTGTACAATTAAACGTAATATAATTATGGTAGGTTTGCATTAAATAAAAGATCGCTGTTTGCATTCATGTGTATTTTTATCTACGTTTATTTGTTTTGTGAAAGATCTGCAGCATAAATCATTATCTGTCTATGAGCAGCCATGTATAATGTTATTCTTTTGCATTAATTATCAGATTAAACACATATTAAAATTAGTCATGTATTTTTTACTGTGTTAATAATAACGATGTGAAAATAACGATGAAACAGACTGATGTATGTGTACAATTGAGAAATGGATACTTCTGAAGATACATTGCAGCCCACGTCTCACGAGGTAAATATTTCATTAAAAAAAAAAAATAATGCAGACATTTTCTAGAAATAAGTAATTTGTACATTTACATATTTGGTAAGATAAAAATACATTTTGTAGCTGTGTATACACACCATGAGTTCAACTTTCATCTCGTGAACATTAGTGTATTTAATTCATTCACCAGACCCAAACATACACAAGTTTCAAATCCACTGGCTCAGTTAACGTTTATAGTATAGTAATAATAGCAGTGTATATCTTATTTGCATTTGAAGTGATATTATAAATCCTGTAAACGTATAGAAAGTAATATTTGGACTTCTCCGTTTCTCTGCACTGACATTTAGCACAACCGGAAATATCTACGCACACACTCGCAAGACCGGAAATCCAAGATGGCGGAGATATGCAACTAGCCCATAGAGAAACACTGCAAGATCTGAAGCTTGCATCATTTTTTATGGGGTTTATGCTTACAAAATCGATGTGCCTGTGGTACTTGTAACAGTGATTCCAGGTATCCTGAGCGGATAGGCAATGGAATTTATTTTATTCTATTTCTTAAACCAAAAAAAAAAAAAAATGGAGCAAATTGTCCCAAAGCATTCAACCCCAATCCCAATGAAGATAAAAACTTACATTTTCTGGTTCATTTTCATTTTACTCTCATTAAATTACAATTTTCATATGCTCAAGCAGAACATTAATGTCATCTTGTGCTTCAACAAGGTATCTCTGGCTAAAAGTAGCTAACGTTTAAAGTTAGTGAGTCCATACAAACCCATATACATTTCAGTTACATTTTCAGTACATTTCAATACACAAACTGTCTACATTTCAGTGTCTCTTCATATTAAACTGGTTAAATGTAAATTAATTGCCTTGCAATTAACTGTACCTTGCGATACATGAACAGTGCTGACCCGGGATGTTGTTATCTGTAATCATGACGAACATAACATGAGGCTTCTCCTGCTTTTGCATTGTGATCAGTAAACCCTCGCTTTCAAATTAATACCCACAATGTTTATTTTTAAATCTTTTATATATCCCTCCATGGCATATTTAAGTACCACTTGAATGGTGGTCCTCCTGTGAACAAAATCTATTAAAAAGATATAGGGACAAGCTTTACACACTGATAGCTGTCATTGTAAGATGGTTAGCAACTCTGTTTGTTTGTCCGAGTTCGCAACTAAGGTGGGTGGGGCTTACCGATAGGTCAATTGCTTATTTAGGCACTTATAGGCTATAATTTGACAGAATGTTATTTCAACATGCCATTCAAAGTCAATCCAACCTAACATTTTCTTATATTGATATTGCTTATTTCTTACTCCTTAACAGTTCATCAGGCTATTTTTTTTAAAAGTGAAAGTGACATGACATACAGCCAAGTATGGTGACCCATACTTTTAATTCATGCTCTGCATATAACCCATTCAAAGTGCACACACACAGACCGTGAACACACACCCAGACAAGTGAGCAGCCATTTATGCTGCAGTGCCCAGGGAGTAGTTGGGGGTTCAGTGCACCTCAGTCTTGGTATTGAGGGTGGAGAGAGTGCTGTATATTAACTCCCCTCACCAACAATTCCTGCCAGCCCGAGCCTTGAACTCGCAACCTTTGGATCACAAGTACAAATCTCTAACCATTACGCCACGACTTGCTCCATATTAATGATTTAATCAATGCCATCTTTTGGCCATGTACAAACCCGATTCCAAAAAGTTAGGACACTGTACAAATTGTGAATAAAAACAGAATGCAATGATGTGGAAGTTTCAAATTTCTATATTTTATTCAGAATACAACATAGATGACATATCAAATGTTTAAACTGAGAAAATGTATAATTTTAAGGGAAAATAAGTTGATTTTAAATTTCATGGCATCAACACATCTCAAAAAGTCCATGTTTACCACTGTGTGGCATCCCCTCTTCTTTTTAGAACAGTCTGCAAATGTCTGGGGAATGAGGAGACAAGTTGCTCAAGTTTAGGAATAGGAATGTTGTCCCATTCTTTTCTAATACAGGCTTCTAGTTGCTCTTAGGTCTTAGCTCTATCTTCCTCTTTATGATGCGCCAATATTTTTCTATGGGTGAAAAATCTGGATTGCAGGCTGGCCATTTCAGTACCTGGATCCTTTTTCTATGCAGCCATGATGTTGCAATTGATGCAGCATGTGGTCTGGCATTGTCATGTTGGAAAATGCAAGGTTTTCCCTGAAAGAGACAACGTCTGGATGGGAGCATATGTTGTTCTAGAACTTGGATGTACCTTTCAGCATTGATGGTGCCTTTCTAGATGTGTAAGCTGCCCATGCCACACGCACTCATGCAACCCCATACCATCAGAGATGCAGGCTTCTGAACTGAGCACTGAAAACAACTTGGGTTGTCCTTGTCCTCTTTAATCCGGATGACATGGTGTCTCAGTTTTCCAAAAAGAACTTCAAATTTTGTTTGGACTGAACACAGGACAGTTTTCCACTTTGCCACAGTCCATTTTGAATAAGCCTTGGCCCAGAGAAAACGCCTGCGCTTCTGGATCATGTTTAGATATGGCTTCTTTTTTGACCTATAGAGTTTTAGCCGGCAACGGCGAATGGCACGGTGGATTGTGTTCACTGACAATGTTTTCTGGAAGTATTCCTGAGCCCATGTTGTGATTTCCATTACAGTAGTATTCCTGTATGTGATGCACTGCCATCTAAGGGCCCGAAGATCACGGGCATCTAGTATGGTTTTCTGGCCTTGACCCTTACGCACAGAGATTGTTCCAGATTCTTTGAATATATGGATGATATTATGCACTGTAGATGATGATAACTCCAAACTCTTCACAATTTTTTTCTGAGAAACTCTGAGTAACTGATATTGCACCACTATTTTTCGCCGCAGCATTGGGGGAATTGGTGATCCTATGCCCATCTTGACTTCTGAGAGACACTGCCAGTCTGAGAGGCTCTTTTTATACCCAATCATGTTGCCAACTGACCTAATAAGTTGGTCCTCCAGCTGTTCCTTATATGTACATTTAACTTTTCCGGCCTCTTATTGCTACCTGTCCCAACTTTTTTGGAATGTGTAGCTCTCTGAAATCCAAAATAAGCCAGTATTTGGCATGCCATTTCAAAATGTCTCACTTCCAACATGTTATCTGTATTCTATTGTGAATAAAATTTAAGTTTATGAGATTTGGAAATTATTCCATTACTTTTTTTACTCACAATTTGTACAGTGTCCCAACTTTTTTGGAATCGGGTTTGTACCATAATTCTTAAATGTAGCATTTTTTATAATAAGACTAGCTTATTAACCATTACCAGGCCATTAATTACTTTTTTTAAACTAATTAAATTAAAATATTTTTTAATTAATCAATATAGCATTTGTTATGAAGAAACAACATGCCACAGCTGTAATTTAAATCTATAGGGGGGAAATCTATTCCTTTAACAAATAATCTAATATAAATTCTACAAGTTAGACAAAATTTTACACAATAAATAAGCCTACAATAAAAAATCGATACATTCTAGTAAAGGTGCTTTCTAGAAATCACAACTAGAAAGGACACAACTAGAAATCAGTGGTTAAGTATTTACAACACTGTTCCAGAACAGTTCAACTCAAATATACAGATGTGTGCAGTGCATTTTATGGAGGATGAGGACTGTTTCCTAAACCAGTTGCCTCCATTGCATTTGTTTCACAAAGGCTGTTCTATAAAGTGGGTAAGTTCCAAATTTGCAAGAACAGTCTGGTGTTTCTGACTCACAGTTAAGAGCTTGCCACTGACTATTCAAACGCAAGTTTTGAGCAGTGTAGAGTGGCGCTTGTTGTTTGTAGTTTCTCTGATCACAAATGCAGACATGGTTTTATGTTTATGCAACTCAATACATAAAACAACATGTAAAAAAGACAGTATAAGTCATTATAATCAGTAATTATGTCCCCACTGGATGCAACAAATGCCTCATTTATAATAGGTTTTATTGGTTTTGTCTCAACGTGCTGGAAGACAGCACCACAGTATGGTAAGGGTGTAACATTTTCGACACACGCTGAGGTATTCAGTCAATTATGTTGCACTGGATAGCTGACCAATCAGAGCACGCCTCGCTTTCCTGAATGATGAGCTTTGTAAAAATTGACACGTTTCAGAAAGGCAGGGCACATAAGAGCAACAATAATGTACATTATATGGAAAATAATACTTTTTTTGTACATAATATTTTTTACATGAGCCAAGCTATAGATTACTGTCACATAGTAATATTTTTAAGAATGTTTGGGTTTATTTTAGCTGACATATGGCATCACTTTTCTGACACAAACTTTGAAATGGAATCTGCAATCTACAAAGAATAAATGCCTAGTATTGATTTTGTGAAAGAAACAACATTCCTTTGCAAAATTTCAGCAAAATTAAATTCAAGAAAGAAAAATAAATATTATTCCATGATTTACTCACCGTCAATTCACCTAACCTACGTCCTACATCATCTACTGGAATGCCACTCTCTCATGAATGCCCTTATGAGAGCTAATGGAAGCTAGAGGCTGTGGTTTATAAAGCTATGTATTTTTTTTACACAAACGCATTGCTTCACATTGCAAGACTTTTATTGCAGTCAACATTGATAGTGTGAAAATAATGAAATGTGATATAAAAACTTATACGCCACGCCATTTTAGCTTGCTTTTAGCCATTCAACTCTTTTTTTCAGTCATGAATCTTGTTTCACGGGACTTGCACCTGAGCACTTCACATCGCAAGTGCAATGCTGTACCAGATAATACCAAATAAGTTTACTTTATCAGAAAAGTTATATACAGCCTTGGATACTGCATGTATTTGTTTTAGGGCTGGGCAATTTAACAGGTTAAAATAAAACTGCGCAATACACTAATTTTGAATTAATTATTGAAAATCATGCAATTAATTGCAATTAAAAATGTCATTGCCCAGCACTAATGTGTATACATAATGTATATACAGTGGGGAAAATGTTTATTTAATCCCCTGCTGATTTTGTAAGTTTGCTCACTTACAAAAAAATGAAGGGTCTGTAATCCTGAATACCAACCAAAAAAAAAAGGTTAGAAATTTATTTGCATTTCAGTGAGTGAAATAAGTATTTGATCTCCAAGCAAAACATGACTTAGTATTTGGTGCAGAAACCCTTGATGGCAAGCACAGAGGTAAGACAATTTTTGTAGTTGGTCACCAGGTTTGTACACATCTCAGAAAGGGATTTTGGTCCACTCCTCAGATTCTCTCTAAAACGTTAAAGTCAGTGTAAAGTCAATATTAAATGTGTGTTCTAAATTTATCACACTACATAAAAATGTTATTAATCAGCCAGCCCAATTTGAATGCTAAAAGAAACAACAAGTGAAAAAGTAAGTTATCAAAACTTTGAAAAGATTGGTGGTATTTTTTGGGTCATTGTAATCCTTGAAGACCCATCCATGACCCATCTAAGGTGATCTGGCTGAGGGAAGGAGGTTCTCGTCCAAGATTTTACAGTACATAGTCCTGTCCATTTGCCCCTCAATGTGGTGAAGTCGTCCTGTACCCTTAGCAGAAACACAGCCCCAAAGTTGGTTGGTATTCTGTGCCCATCTATTAAAATAAACCTACCATAACAGTTACAGACCCTTCATTTTATTGTAAGTGGGCAAACTTACAAAATCAGCATGGGATCAAACAAATATTTTCCCCACTGTGTGTGTGTGTGTGTGTGTGTGTGTATATATAAATATATATATATATATATATATATATATATATATATATATATATATATATATATATATATATATAGTCATATAGACCTAGGATGCTTTGAGGGTAAGTAAAACATGGGCTAATTTGAATTTTTTGGGTGAACTAACTCCTCAAGGACACTAGTGTTTATTTCAGCTGGAAACTGAATTGAATGTATAGATTGTAATCAGTTTAGATGCTGTACTAAATTTAACACAGATGAAAATAAGACTGTAAAGACTGTAAGCTTTCCGCTCATAATGACATGCACTGTATTAAGGTCCTACAGTAAATCAAGTTTTTGAAAGTTTTTTTCTTAAAGACTGATCAGCTGAACAATCCAGATTTTGTTAAACAACAGTACAATCCACAGAATGCATTGTACTCCTATACCTCACAGACTTGTTTTCAAATGAAATATGCCACTACCTGACTAAGATCTAAAGCTACGTCTTAAGTTTGCAAAAATATCAGTTGAGGCTTTTTATTAATCCTTTTTCAAAATACCCCAAAATGGTAAAATAAGAAGCTACAGTACACTGATGTAAAGCATAATTAGTATGTGTGATATAAGAGATGTTTATATGTTAAAGTTCTTCCACTGAACACATTTCTGTAACATGAGGGAGCCATTAGAGGCTTGTCAGCACATGTGCATTTGAAAGTATATTCTTGAACACTGAGGCTCTTTGGGGCAGACAAGTATTACAGCAGAAACCAAATTCCTTTTCTAAATAGGAAATACAAAACAACAGCACAGCTCTGGAACGAGATTTGACCATATGGAACGAAGATGGTTGAGTGACAGTTTGGTAGTGATGTGTGACACTGGTGGTTTTCTGAAAAATCAACGAACAGAGTTCGGGCAGACACTTGCATTCACTCGCATTTTATCAGGCATGAAAACTGCACGATATCAGGGATTACTCAAGACGTATCACACAAGGGACTCCTGAAACCTCTGGGATGAGATGAGTATCTACACATGGTAGAGTAAATGTTGATACAGGACGGATGGATGGAGCAGGGAAATTAGCTAAATTACAACCAGAATGTGTGTTAATTTGTCTGGGGAAATGCATCGTTTGGCATTATTTACCTATTGCTTTAACTACAATCTGAGCTGACATGAATTTCACAAGTTTGTGCAAAACCTGGTGATCATGTTCAGCATGGTTTTAGAAGACCCCACGTTTAATTTGATTAGAGACCTAGAAAAACATTTCTTCTTCTACATAAAGCTTCATTGTTTTACATTTTTCCAAATGCTGAAACTTTTATCCCCTGGTTTAAATGAAAAATGGTTTTTGATGTCATATTAGAATTTTGGATCCCATTTGATGTTTTTCACCTTGTCTTATTGCAGTTATCTACAGGTGAAGCTGACGTATCTGAAATACCAGCCACTATTACAAGACTACATTGTACACCCACACCCACACCCACACCCACCCACACACACACACACACACACACACACACACACACACACACACACACACACACACACACACACACACACACACACACACACACACACACACACACACACACACACACACACACAAGGGGTACAGGAGAGATTTACATGAGTACACTCAAATGAACTTTGCTTATCTCACAGACCATTATCTTTAGATGTAACTATGCTGTATATCAATACAAAATGCATTTCTTTGCCAACATACTAGAGAACTGCATTTAACCTTAGCTAAGTTTATGGTGGTTTCAAATAATCAGGAATGTTGATAACAGTACTCATTTTGATCAGCAACATTTTAATGTTGCGAAAGTGGAGTATCTTTTTTGAAAAATGAACCCTTTCTTTATTACAAAAATAATATTTGCTGAAAATGTACTCACCCTTAAGACATCCAAATTGGAACAGATTTTGAGAAATCTAGCAATACATCACTTGCTGAAGTCAGAATGAGAGTCTAACCATCTGATAAAAACATTACAATAATCCACAAGTAGTCCATCAAACAATGCCTTGTGATGTGAAAAGCTGTATAGCTGTAAGACAAAAAAAAAATCCATATTTAATGCATTTGAAATTACGGTAGCAATTTATTTTACAGTCCTGTTCCTCGTGTACATACTATGTACTTATTATTGTAATTATAATAACTATGTAATAACTAGGCACTAACCCTGAACCTACCCCTAAACCTAACCCTACCCTATGTAGTTACCTTTTATTACCAGAACTTTCTTAGATAAATACACTCTAAGTACACTATAAGTACATATAAGTACACGTACTGTAAAATAAAGTGCAACCGAAATTACTTCTAACTTCTATGAGTTCATGATCCATAATAATGTTTCCTCCAGTGGAAAAGTGCATCTAAAGCTAAATTACGAAAAGGGGATTCATATTTTAGCCAGACGCAACAGTTTGAAGTTAAAAACGCAATGATGACTTAAAAACTGAACTTGTGTGAATTATTATGATGTGGTACATTGGGTCAAAATTAATAGTTCCAAGCACTTGCTGAATAAACATTTCTCAGAAACAATATGCTGGAGTGAAATTATTTATAAAAGTTTAGTTGAACCCAGCAAACCGGTAAAGTAAATCACTTTCAGATACAGTTACTCACTGTCATAGTGTTGAAATATCATATTATGAATTGGTGCGCAATATCCATAATTCTAAACAGGTTGTATTAAAAGTGTGGGAACAAAGATTTATTTAGCATTACATTAGATTTATCAGGTGCTGTTATATAACATTGCAGTTATGGATGGGATTGTTTGAGGTCACATGAAACTGGTACTGAGTGCAAAATATGATGCAGTTGTATTCACAACCAAAATGTATATACAGTAGCCACAGATCCCTCTTAAGCTATGAAAGAGCAATGTAGCAATATTATAAAAGAAAAGAAAATGCATTTTTGAATGTGTAAGTATTTATCTATCCTGACGCAACTATTCTCTAAATGTATAGCTATCTCCTCATAGGTCTCTCTGAGTAACTGACTATGATCTAATAGAAGCCAGTTAAAGATAAAATTCTAGAACAAAACACCAAAGACACGTTTGTGACTTAATTTCTATGAGTATTTTAAATAAACAAAAGTGTGGAATATCTGAGTCCACCTGTTAAACTCCTATCAAAAGCCCCAAAGACCTGAACTTCTGCCGCTTGGTGTTATTTGTGCATCACGCCGATGGCTGCATCAAGCTTTGAGGATGCTTCTTCAACAGCAGTGACTGGAAAACTCATGAAGGGAAAGAGAAATGCTGGAGGACAACATGCTGCGATCCGTACGAGTTCTTGGAGCTTCCAGGACGGTGACCCAAACACAGCGATTTTAAGGTTTCAGAAGTTTAGCGGCCGTGGCAAACCCAGAGTCTGCTCCTATTGCGCATCTCTGCACACAAACAGTCTCCACTGAGACCATGGAGCTGAAGAGCAAACAATTTCAAAGTCAAAACATTTCAAATAAACTTCAGGTAATCAAGTCTTCATAGCTTCATTAGATATAGATGATCAATGCAAGCTTAGACATTGTCATATTCATTTCTGTAGGCTATTCATTTTTAATGCATTGATTTTTTTTGTTGAGGTGTGTGTGTGTGCTCTTGTTTTTGTGACATATCAGGACTCAACTCTGTATAATGACATGGGTATGACACAGGTATTACAAGGAGAGGGTGACTTGTGAGGACATAACCCATGTCCCCATTTTTTAAAACACTTATAAATCATACAGAATGAGCATTTTTGAGAAAGTAAAAATGCACAAAGTTTCCTGTGGGGGTTAGGTTTAGGGTTGGTGTAGGGCCATATAATATACAGTTTGTACAGTATAAAAACCATTACGCTTATGGGATGTCCCCACTTTTCATGTGTGTGTGTGTGTGTGTGTGTGTGTGAATGACTGGCAACACACTTCACGTTCGTGGAGCAGTGATAGATGAGTGAAATGCACAGACACACTTTGGCCGAGTGTTGAATGAGGAGTGCTGTCTCGGAGGGGGCGTGGGTGAGTTTGGGCTTTATAAACGCAGCGAATGGGCTTCAGCACGGACCACACTTGTTGAGTGATCTCAAGGAGGACAGTCTGACGCGAGCCCGGCACACCTAAACAATCCGTTCGATCGGAAAATGACGGCGGCGTCGATGAAAAGATTTGTGCTGTTCGCCTGCTTGTTCTTCACAGTCGTTCAGTCCATCACATGCGAGGCGAACAGGATAGATGCGCGCAAGAAGCACGAAAACGACGTGGCGCACCACAGCTCTGCCACAACAACAGGTAACGAATTATATTTGAACTGAAATTAATAGAACATGTAATAATTTAAGCAGCGACCAGTATTTAATGTTTCATTTAATATAATGATAGTTACAGTATATAACAAAATCTAAATATTTGCACGCATCCACGTATTATTGTATTATAAAATAATGATATTACAAAATAATAAATAGCCTGTATTTTAATTTAACCAGCAGCCTAAAACGAACATTTAATATTCAATTTATAGTGACGGTGTACAATTATATTCAGTTATATTAAATTATAACTACTTTAGATAATTATATGAAATTATAAAATTATGAAAAATATAAAATTTAATTAAAATGTATAAAATATAGTCATTTAACCATCAGCCTAAATGCAACATTTAAAATTATATTATATAATGACAGTTTACAAAGTTACAGTCATGTTACAGTTACTATTATATTATAATGCATATAGCTGTCTGTATGCATATATTGTTATATTATCTTTTTAATTACAATAAATTCGAATATATTAATTTACCCATCAGGCTAAATCCATAATTTAATATTCCATTTAATGTAATGATAGTTAGTTGTATCCATGTATCCAATGTTATATTATTTATGAAATAAATAATGATTTAACCAACAGCATTTAGTATGATAGTTACAGTTTAAAACATAATGTGTATAGATACTTATAACCAGATTATTAATTAAGTATAAGATTAGATATATTAAATATTATTTGTATCAACTAGGTTTGTAATGTTATACCTGATCTTTTATATTGCATTTTTGCAGGCAATGTTTAAATGTTTGTGCATGTGTTCCCCTTGATAAAACACCTGTTTGGCCTGAATTCACACACGAATTAAGACATTTTACCATGCCTTCTGATGGTATTTGATCATTTACTACTGATCACATGATGTTAGATCATTCACTATGCCACTCAACGACGTGTTGCTTTTCACACATACTGTAATCAGGCCAGTATAAACATGCTTTCCAAACACAAAGGCTTCTTTTCTTCTCTGGGATTTGCAGCTACCGTCAACATCACTAATGAGGCTTAGAAGAAAACCGATTTTTTATCATTTTTCCATGCACCGTCTCACCATTCACTAGCCTGCACTCAACAGCTCCACTGAAAGGCTCATTATTATCGTCAGGCGTCTCATGTGAACAGGCTGACGGGAAAATCTACCACTGTCTCTTTCAAGTGCCACCTGGGTTTCTTCCACTTAAGTGTGGAACGATAAAATGTGAACTCCCTAAAAAACACGAATGCATAAATGCGTCCTAATTCGGTGCATCTGTGCATCCCAACAGGAGCATGGAATCAGGAGAAGCCAAAGAGACTCTTTGCCAGGACTCGGTATCTGTCTCAGCAGAGACATCATGTGGTGGTACGTTCCACACATCACACCGTCTCCTTAAACATGGACCCTAATACAACAAACCCAGCATTGTTCGAGTGGACTAATGCACATCTGTCCTTTTGCAAGAGCAAGAATATAATATTCCTTTTTGGAAATCGAGTTAATCCTTTTTACATTAAAAAGCAGAACTGTATTAGTTGTTCTTTACTCTGTTTATTCATTTCTCATGAAAATATGTGTCCTCCAGAGACCTAAACCCAGGCCTGAGGCGGTTTCTCCAGCCCAGACTCCAGCACGGCGCTGCGCCGGTCTGATGGAGAGCTGCTCCCCGCTCACTCCCTGCTGTGACCCATGTGCTTCCTGCCACTGCAGGCTCTTCAACACCATCTGCCACTGCTGGAGACTCGGACACCTCTGCCCCAAGAAGACCTAATCACCCCAGACGCACACGTATATGGATCGGTGCTTCTCAGCTGCTTTCACTTTAGCTCTGCACATTGGACATGAAATGATGTTTAGCGTACAAAAACAAAGTCATGGAAAGTTGCTTATTGGTTGGTTTATAAGTATTTCTTGAAATTTGATGGTATCTCGTTCCCAGCTTTCAACAATTCAACATATGAAGCCATTTTTGTTTGTTTTTTGGTGATGGCACATCTGTCTAATTTGACTCGCTTCTACCAAGATTGTGCCAAAATACTGCTCGAGTTTAGTTGCATACTTTGATGTTGAAGGAATATTCTGTACAACTGGCATAATGTTGATTACCACAGAAATGATCTCATTTTTGCTTTAAAACCAGCAGAAAGCACACGCACCACATTAAGTGAACAAGGCCAATTTTAAAAACAGAAATGTAAAGCTTGTGATCTGCTACATCATTTTCATTTTATTTTTTTGTTAAAAACTTTTTATTGGAGCGGTGAAGCTGTTAAATCAAATTTTATAATCATGTAAGGTTTTAAAAATTTTAAATATTTGTAGACAGAAAAGGTTAGTGAGTGAAATCATATGAAAACAAATATTGTTTATGTGTATTTCATCATTGACAGATTACCATTTTGTGAATTGTCAGTGTAAAACAAAAAAATGCTTTTTTTAAAGAAAGAGTTTTAAAGTGGAGATTCATATTTGTGGTAATAAACGCAATGCAGCTGAATCTGGAATATTTCTTTAATAAAATAAATAGAAAGCATTTCGGTTACTCTTTACAATATGTTTTCATTTGTTAACATTAGTTAACATGAACTTAACAATGAAAAATAATATTTATTAAACTTAGTTCATGTTCCTTTTTATCAAAATCAAAAGTTGTTATCTGTTAATATTATTAATATTAATATCAATATTAATATTATTAAATGGACCTAAGCTAACAAGAACTAACAAAGAAAAATCCACCCTACCCCTCTCTTGCTGTAACAAATGAACTGCTCATTATTAGTTCATGTTAATGAATGCATTCCCTAACTATAACTAATGGGACCTTATTTTAAAGTGTTGCAAGCTTTTTTTCTCTTGCATTTAGCAAATACTTGTCCGGAACAGACCTCCAGATCCACCATATATAACACGCATGCAGCTGTGCACCAGCAGGATTTATACCTGTGCTTCTACACACTCTCATACTACTATGCCATGGATCATACATGACAGTACAGTGAATGTTTAACACCCATATGACTAGAGTTATTCGCTCTTTTTTTGCACCACGACACTAATATGACTTGTTAGTTGACTGGAGTTGTTACTACAGTAAACTCTTGTAGAATTCAAGTTTCATTTTTTGCTGTTATCCTCAATATTTTTCAACCCCTTGTTAAGCAAGGGGCATATACTGTTTAACTTGTACAGAATCAATGTAACAGTGCCTAAAAAAAGCTAATTTTAGGTGCAGTAAATGTGAATCTAATGTTATCCTCATACTGTGATATTTTAATAACACGTTTTAAGATGCTCATTTCTACTGTGATGATTCCACTGTCATGTTTCTGATTTCTACACACATACACACACAAAATATGTGGATGTCAAGTAGATACTAATGTGGATGAAAAGCTTCTTTGAGAAAAGTTGTCATCATTATATATTTCTATCCACTGTCAGGTCATATTGACTGAATATTATTAGAAGAAAAAAAAAATCATTTACAAACATGTTCAGTGCGCTTTCTTTGTATAATAAAAAACATTTAGAACTGCATCATGGGAACTTTACTTTCCTCGAATACCTTTTCAAAGGAACTGTTTTAAACAAACAAACAAACATACAAACAAAAAAAGTAACTGAGTAGATAGTTTGTTTCTTTATCTGAACAGATTTAATTTAGCATTATGTCACTTGTTCACTAATGGATCCTCTGCAATGAAGGAATGATGGGTGCCGTCAGAATGAGAGTCCAAAAAAACATCACAATAATTCACAAGCAGTGTAAGTAATCAAAAACCTGTGTATTTGTAATTTTAAAAAATCCATTATTAAAACTTCAAAGCATTGCTTCAAGCTAAAATACTTAGTACTTAAAATACGTAAAAGTCCTTTATCCATAATATTACTTTCTCCAGTGAAAAAGTCATCTTGTCTGAATCAGAAGAAAAATATGCACAAATCAAGCACCTTTTACAAATGAAATCAGCCCAGAACAGTTCTAAATAAACATGTCGGTGGATTTTGATGTGAGAAAACAAAAGGGGATAGACTTTTGCACTGGAAGAAGCATTTTAATGGTTTATGGACATTTTATTGATGGTTTAAAGTTAATATTCATTAATGATGTAATTGTTTCTTACAAACTTGCAGCACTTGACAAGACATTAATTGATGGACTGGAATCGTATGGATTACTATTGTGATGTTTTTATCAGCTGTTTGGATTTTCATTCTGACGGCACTTTACTAACTTTACTGCTAAATTTATCCCTTTCTGTTCCAATGAAGAAAAAACTCACATCTTGAAATGCCTGAGAAAATGGTCAGCTAATTTTCATTTTTGGCTGAAATATTTCTTCAAGCTATTTGCAGTTTGGTTTGGTGCCAGGAATACACAGTAAATCTCCCTTGCATACTATTTAAGCAGAGCTTGATTCATTACAAGTTGTGGTGTGTCTTCAAAGACGAGGGAATGTGTTCTAGTGTGGACATGAACTTGTACATTAGAGACTGTGTGTGTGTGTTGCATTTTTGGAGATGAGAAACAAATGAATACAATTCTGCAATATCAGATATAGCTGGCTATTTCTTTTTCTTTCTTTTCTTTTTTTTTTGTAGAATGCAATGCTAAAGTCAGTTAAATGGATGTTAATTAAACGAAAGATTCTAAAGAGGTGTTGATAATAGGGGATGGCATTCAAGCAGCATTTTAAGCAGTTTTTGTTGTGGCAACAGGAATAAGAACTCTATACCTGCTTGTTTTATTTAGTAAACTTAAGTAAAGGTTTATTTTATGTTGTAAGTATGCTAAAATCCATTTATCCAGTATACTATTTACATATTGGTACTAAATTGATCTGTTTTAGTTTATAAAAGTGTAAATTTAAGTGTAACAGAAGTAGTCCACAACTAGTTTACTTTAAAGCTTCTCAAATTTACTGTAAAATATACTACAAGTAAACTTAGGTGTAGTGAGTTTGTGTGAGGAAAGGAAGAGGACAAGGGTCGGCTGGACTGCTGACGAGTTTATTATAACTTAAAAATAAATCTTAATTAAGATACACTTTACACTTTATTTTAAGGTTACAGTGTAATTAACATATACTTTATGGTTAGAATTAGGGCTTGGCTTAAGGTTACTTGCATGGAATTATGTATAATTTATTGTTATTAGTAAATACATGTAACATGTAACAAGTACACCTTAAAATAAAGTGTTAGCTAATTTGTTATATCTCTGATAAAAAGCAGTACTAAAACTAGAGTATTTATTTTTAGTTATTATTAACTTATTTTTAGTTTAAAAGAACTAGTAGAGGATTTAAAGGTTTTGGTGTCTCTTTAGTTGTGTCTCAATAAACAACTGATCTGCTGTTTATAAGCCTAAAAGTTAGTAAGGTAGTCGGATTAAGGGATCTTAAATACTGACATGCAGAATAAGGCATTAATATGTGTTTAATAAGTACTAATAAACAGCCAATATGCTAGCAATATGCATGCTAATCAACATCTAGTTAATAGTGAGAATTGGTCTTTGAACTAAAGTGTTACCAAGCTTTTTTTGTTTGTTTTATTTTATTTCGTTTTTAAAGGCTTGGAGAGAGGCCCATTATGACATCAACCAAGAAAGGGAGTACCATAAAATGCTTATTCACTTTGCCGTCTATCATTGTTCCATAAACTTTTTATGAACCCTTGTTAAATAAGTGCACTTTCATTGTGAATATTTACAACCAGCCATCCCTGAGACTTTTACGAACTACGCAATATTTAAAAATAAACTTCACATGAATTATCTGCAGCATGGCAGAACTAGTCCACAGATCTGTCGTCTTGAGGACCATAAATATCTGTTATGGTGTTCTTCTGCAAAAATGCACATTTAAGTTTTTATAGTGATTTGACAAGGCTCTGATCTTACATGATCCTCACAAGAACATCACTCAAAAGTAACAGGAACATTTCTGCCATCTTTCATGTCTGGAAAACCTGCACCCACTTCAAGGAGTAATGGAGAACACAAGCCAAACGTCTCCCACATGCTGTCTATATTCAGATATAACTTACTTATGTGTTTGGATGCCACTTTAATGTAGAAAGATCTATGAAGCTTTTATTGGCACAACAAAGAATAACGTAGAAAGTAAATGCACATTTAAGCTCACACAGGAGGATATTCATTAACGTTTTGAAATGCACATCCATCACACAGTGAAGTTGTGTAGTGCTCAAACTGTTTCATATTTATTTAACTGCTGATTATTATTATTTTCTGTATATTGAAATGAATGTGGCAAAAATACCTTCAAAGGTCAAAGTACAGTAAAAACTACTCAATAATTCTAATGAACTACATATGCTTGTGTATACTTTGTGGAGCTGCTTGTAATCAGACATAGGCTAGTTATTGTTATTACTCAAGTAATTAACACAGTTACTTTTCAATACTTTACTCATACTGTGTCTGCTTAAAGGTGCTATGGGGAAAAAAACATTTCTCCTGAACTGAAGCCTTATTCAGTCACGCAATGAAACTACATGGCCATTGGTTTGACTGCCGTTTTTTCCTGCTGCAGAGCATCGCTTCCCCTGCCGCCATCTGGCGAGAAGAGAGCAAATTTCTACGTCGTTGATGCAAATGCTGTCCCATAATTGCAGCTTGTGCAAGTCTCCCCTGCACACTGATGACGGACACAGTGAGTGTGTCGCGTCTCTGGTGGGATTGACGAAGAGCAGCTTCAGTGTGTCGTTTGCCGGACTGAGCTCAGCCATGCGAAACTCAGGGTGGATGCCTAACTTATCCACGTTCTCTCGAGGGCCATTGACAAGTTGGGCTTGGAATGGTCTCATCCCGAGTAACCATCCCGCAGCCGTCTGGATAAGTGGTTCCTGTTGGTGACATCAGGCCCCTCACCAGAGATACTTCCCCTTCTTCCTGGAGGTTCCTGGTGAGCTGACCTCCGCACTTTTTTCCTCTTCAGCCCTCACCTCACTCGACAGTTCTGAGGAAAAAGGATACGAATATCTGCCACCGCTGGATTAGTCTGTGGCCGCGCATCTCTGTCCGCCCACGGCTATTGGATTGGAAGGCCAAGGCCACCCATCCATCCAAGCCATGCCGGACCACCTCGATGCTCGTGGGTCGTACCTACTTGTCGGCTGGGCAGGATGGCGCTGCACTGCATTCCATGGCAGTGCTCCAGGTCTTACAGGCCAAACTCCTCGCTGCTACTGATGAGTCAGGCCCGGACACTGCAACACTCAGGGAGCTGAGGAGCGCAACGGACCTAGCTCTGCGCGCTACAAATTGCACTGCCCAAGCCATAGGATGCTCGATGGCCAATCTGGTCATGCTGAAGCACAACCTTTGGCTTTACTTGACCAAAATCATGGATGCCGAAAATTGCAATCGAAAATGGATACCTTTCAAATGAATTTACTTTGCTATTACATACAAAGTTCTGTCATGAAACTCTAGATGGTGCAGACTGACAGGTTGTAACTCAATCTGATATATTCACATTATCATTCACATGGCAGAGCCAATTCATATTTGTTGCATCAGCAGCCAAACATTCAACATTCTACTTGGCTAGTGCTTGCTTTAGCAGCTGCAGCGTGCTTTAGAATACCTCCACCTCCCCCAGCTCCACCTGTATAGACCTGCTACAGGGTCATTTCATGTATGTCATATATAAGGGTTATTTTGTATATGTTATAAATACAGCAGCAGCAACATTTCTTTCATGCTCACAGCAGCATGTCTGTGGATGTATTGGCAGTTGCTCTGCTGTGGCAGTGTAACAGATCTATTCCACCAAGACCAAACACATTAACATTGCCATGTATACTACCATGCTAAAAAGATTTCATGACACAAATAATGTCCTTTATTTTATTTATTTATTTATTTTAAATAAATGGGATATGGCCTTGCGCAATCTTTCAACAGCAAAAGACTGGAACATAATGTCTATGTCATGACACAATGTTTTCATAATCTCAGAATGAATCTTAATGTGTTTGGTTTGATTTGAGTCTGTGGTGCATTTGTTGAAAGTTGAAGTGTTTTAGGTTAACATTTGCAAACATAAATGTAAATAATAATAATAGTTCTTCTTTATATTAGGAGTCTTTAAAAGCAATGTACTTAATAATAAAATAATTAACTGTTAGGTAAAATGTGCCTAGGATGTTCATGTTGAATTGCAAAACACTTTTGCTGCTATTGAACTGGGATATGGGTATAGTTTTACCTGAACCTGGGTTGCATATAAGTGTCACTGCGCGGTAGAGACGGCGCCATGGAAAGAACAAGGTCAGGGTCCAGATGCAGGGAAGATTAACTTTAATAAGCACGAAACAAAAAGGCCAACATGGCAAAAACAAAACAGAAACAAATCACGAGAACAGAGCAGACACAGCCAAAATGCAAGACATGAAACATCAGACATATAATACAGCCAGACAGAGTGGTGTGTGAGACGAGAATATATAGTCCATGACAATGAGTAAGTAAGTAAGTAAGTTTTATTTATATAACACATTTAATCACAGCGTAGCTGACCAAAGTGCTGAACAGAGTATTGAAAAAACAACAACAATAATAATAAATAAATATAAAATAAGAATAAAACAACATGGAAGACAATATACTAAAAACACAGTACTAAGATTAGATTAAAACGCCTGGGATAAAATAATAAAAGATATGTTTTCAGCCTCTTTTTAAAAATGATAATAGAAGGTGCTAGACGAATATCCAGTGGCAGCTGATTCCATAAGCTAGGGGCAGCAACTGAAAAAGCTCTGTCGCCCTTGGTTTTTAAACGTGATCGAGGGACATAATAAAGATACTGATCAGCAGACCTTAAGGATCTACTAGATGAATGTGGGATAATAAGATCTTTTAAATAAGAGGGGCTTGATCATTAAGAGCTTTAAAAACAAACAAAAGAATTTTAAACTGAATTCTGAAATGGACTGGGAGCCAATGGAGCGATGTTAAGATCGGGGTGACATGGTCAAATTTCTTTGCTCTGGTTAAAATCCTTGCAGCTGCATTTTGAACCATCTGGAGGCGAGAAATGGTTGACTGAGGAAGGCCTAAATTCAAGAAGTTGCAATAATCTAAACGTGATGTGATAAAAGCATTAATGACCTTCTCCAAATCTTGAAACGACAAGAATGATTTAAGTTTAGAAATAATCCGTAGCTGATAAAAACTATTTTTAACAACCGAATTTATTTGCTTGGTTAAGCACAATTCAGAGTCCAAGATGACACCTAGGTTCCTGACCTGAGAAGAAACTGAGGGGAAATGATTGCCAAGTTCCTTAATAAGCCCGTTTCTCAATTTCGGGGGACCAAAAACAATAAGTTGAGTTTTAGCTTCATTAATTTGGAGAAAGTTATTTTTTAACCATTTCTTGACATCATCAAGACAGTCCAACAACTGTTGAATGGAATCAGCAGCTTTCAATGGGATATACAACTGGGTATCATCAGCGTATAGATGAAATGAAACATTGTGCCCTCTAACAATATTCCCTAATGGAAGCATATATAAGTTAAAAAGGAGCAGGCCCAAAATGGAACCCTGAGGGACACCACTAATAATAGGAGCTGAAGAAGAGAAAAATTTGCCCAATGACACAGAAAATGACCTTTCTCTAAGATATGAACTATGAAGTGAACCACTGTAAGGCAGTACCCTTGATACCAACCAAATGCTCTAAACGCCAAAGAAGTACATCATGATCAACTGTATCAAATGCAGCTGTAAGATCTAGTAGCATTAAAACAGCATTTTTACCAGCATCAACGGCAAGTAAAATATCACTAGATACCTTTAACAAAGCAGACTCTGTGCTATGATAAGCAGTGAAGCCAGATTGGAAAGGTTCCAATAAATTTGCTGAATTTAAAAACAGGATCAATTGTGATTGCACAACTTTTTCTAACAACTTTGACAAGAAAGACAGCTTAGAGACAGGGCGATAATTATTTAAAGTACCCTCATCCAAACCCTGTTTCTTAAGCAAAGGTTGAACAACAGCATGCTTAAAACAATTTGGCACTAACCCAGCATCCAAAGATGAATTTATTAATACTTGGATACTGGGGCCAATTTCAGAGAAAGATGCTTTTATAATATCTGAGGGAAGGACATCAAGTGAGGTGGAAGTTATTTTCATTTAGTTGACCAGATCACCCGGATCCTTCAAAGAAACATGTTGAAAACTATAAAAGCATACCCGAGTAGCCAACGAATTCAAAGTCAGGTCTGGGAACTGTAAAGTGAAGGAAGAACAGATGGCAATCACTTTGTCAGAAAAAAATGTTAAAAATTTCTCACAAAGTTCAGCCGAGGGTTCCCCATGAAATTCACTCAAAAAAATGAAATGTTGGGTTTAATTAAAAATATTATGTCAACAGGTTCCACACAATTTGTTTAAGTAATCTCAACAAACAATAATTTAGTTCATTTTACAAAAGAAGTTTAAGTAAACTTAACTTAACAAACCTTAGTAGATTCAACAAACAACAATTGAGTTAATTGTACATGAAAATTGTAATTAATGATGACAAAATTTTTTAATAATGCCACTTCAGAAACACCACCCCCTTTAATTAGTCCATAACACTGAATCAATAAATAAGAGTGCAGCTGCTCAGTACAACTCAACATATAAACCATCTCTTAATTACAGTTCATCAAACAGATCACAAACATGTTTGAAACGCAATGTCGCATTTCCAACCATTTGTTTGTATGTTTTGTTCTAAAATATATCAGAACAAGTTCAGTAAATCAAACATGATTTTTTTTATTACTCACGTACCTATATAATGATGCTACACTTCTGCAAGAGGGTGACAGAACAACAATTACCCATAATACACTGCAAAATCCTCAACCAATGGGATTCAAGTCTGTATTGGTTTTATTAATCTGTTACTTTTATGCAACAATGTTATGTTGGCTGAACAAATAATTTTTAAGTAAAGCTGACAATTCACACTTTTTTGTTGAATGGACTAGACTAAATTAAGTTCACATTGTTAAATTAATTTTTTAAGTAATCACAACATAAACGGATTAAGTAAAATTGGCAAAAGTGAAAGTAAATTTTTTTGAGTGTTGGCAACTCGGATTAATTATTGAATTAATCGTGGTAAATAAAATCTTAGGCCTATGAAGATGTGTGGCAATTAAATCAGAAAAATACCTTGATCTAGCAAATTTTGCAGCATGCTGAAACTTGAACAGACAGTCTTTAAAAATCTCAAAGGACACAGTTAAACGATCATGCTTCCATTTCCGCTCCGCTTTACGACAGGCCTGTCTGAGAGAACGAGTATTATCATCAAGCCAGTAATACGATTTTTGCTTTGGTTGTTTCAGGTTAAGGGTTCAATGGCATCTAAAATGTTAGAACAAAATGTATAAAATAAAGTAATCAAGTCATCGGGCCCAGAGGAAGACTCGGCAGCATTTAAGATAGATAATTCAACAGCATTAGCTAGATAACGGCTTGTGATCAGAGAAGGAAGCATTTTCAATATTAACATTATCAATACGTGTCCCATACGATAATATAAGGTCGAGAGTATGACCAAGGACATATGTTGCTTGATTTATGTGTTGACTTAGACCAAAGGAATCCAAGACATTTAAAAAATTCAGCAACAAAGGGTCGACCTGGGCAGCAGAAATGTACATTAAAGTCACCTAAAATTAACATATGATCATACAGAGGCAAGATAAAAGTTATAAATTCTGAAAAATCGCTAATAAAAGCACTGTTCAGGTTAGGTGGCCTATAAATCAAGGCACAGAATAAAGTGGAAGTAGTAGATTCTAACACGGCACACTGAACCTCAAATGACGAATAGGCTTTAACGGAAACTGTCCGTACCAGAGCCATATAGAGAGAGAGTTGTGACAACGGAAGTTCGAAATGTTTGGTTGTCACGTGATTCGTGTCGACTTCAAATAGTTCCAGGAAGTGCGTTAGCGGCCATTCAAACTGATAAGAGTAGAGAGACAGAACTGCGATTTCTGGTAATAAGGAGTCAATAAATGCATTTATTTTATATATTTATGTAACACACTAACATGTGTATGTATCATGAGTATGTAGTTACAGCGATGTTGTTTTTAAAATATCAAATCAGGTAATTTTTGATGATTAGTGTTCAATTATCGTTATTTTAAAAACAAGTTAAGTTGTATAAACACGGGTTGCTGTTGCCTTTTTACGTTACATATTGTTCTTTTTTCCACTGATCTCATGTTAACTAATGTCATATTGATGACTTTCAGGTAGTACAGAGACAGGCTGGTGACAGGTGATTTTCAGCTTGCACCGCACTATGGGCCAATTAACTGTCAGCAGCAGTAATTAGCATGTTAAAGACATGTAAAATGAAGCTTAATGTTTATAATTCTTACAATTACATATAGTATAATTATAATATATTTATAATATAATTATGTATTATAGATAATATATCTATTATATCTAGTATAATTCTTACAATACTTATTCATGTACACAATATATTCAGGTTTAAAACAACTTAAGTATACTCATATATAAGCATAATCATATATAAACATGTACACTTCCATTCATAAGTAATGATGCTGAAAATTCAGCTTGGCATCACAGGAGTATATTACATTTTAAAATAGAAAACAGTTATTTTAAACTGTAATTATATATTACGAGTTTACTTTGTATTTTTATTCAAATAAATGCAATTAACTATTTACAGCAATTCATGAATACATTTCTAATAAATGTAATAGAATGCCAAGCATTTTGTATGTGTCCTTTCTTTCATGTTGTCCTTGCATAGTATCCACCATGGTTTGCTGTGCTGCATGGGTATGCTCCACTCGGTCAGAGAAAGGTGTGCGAATGTATGGCTTCCCAGCTGACATAGAGAGGAGAAAATAATGGTTGGCTCAAGTCAACAGGAGCAATTTAAATATAAATAAAAATTACAACAACAAAAAATTGTTAGGTAATTATACTTACATTTATTTGCACTTTTTTACATGGAAAATGATTTACTAGAAATAAGGAACAAGCAAATCCTTGCAAAACCCAGGGAGCTGAGATTCATGGTGAGACATCGCAGGGATTCATCAGTGTTACCTATGCACCGTATGTGGGTAGACAAAAAAAAGTTGTGTGTGGAAACTAAACTCAAGTCACTCTGCAGGCACACTTTGAGGCAAACCAATTTGTCATGACCAAAAAATTAAAGAGTAGGCAGAGACCAGATGCTATTCCCACAATCTTTGTACATCGTCCTGTGGTCAGAAAGAGGAGGGCCCTGCTCCACGATGCACCCCTAGACCTGTAAACATACAGCAAATGGCTGCTGATTACAGCTATATTATTTCAGGTGATACATATATAATAAGTACAAACTCGTACTAGTTTGAAGCAATATTTCTCATTTTGAGGTGATGTGATATTTTCAATATTTAAAATTAGCAATACCATGTATTCTGCCTCTATCAGTTACAAAGGTTGAGGGAAAAAAGAATAAGGACACTCAGGGAAGGGAAAGTGACAGTGAAGAAATAGAGGACATGGCTAGAGAGGAGAGACAGGGACATATGACACTACCCACTCAGCCAGCAGCAAGTCAGTCAGCAGCCAGTCAGCATTCCAGTTAACCATCAGCCAGTTACCTGGGTCTATTAAAAAAATTAAAGAGACAAGAAAAAATATCAAAAAAATGCAAAGGCAGCACTAAGAAAAATAAAGAATGAAAATGCAGCTCTCAAAAAAAAAAAAAAAGGTCCCCTCAGCACTCCTGACCTGCATCATCACTGATGCTCCATCACAGAACAGTCCAGTGGCACCACAAATCCTCCACCTACCAGCACCCACAGAATGTTACAGTATGTTACTTTTATACACTAACAAGTTTAAGTATATAATACAGTAGTATTACATCATATAGACAGGTTATAGTCAATTAATCACAATGACTAAAAACACTCCACCCATGTTTTTAGCATGTAACTCAATTCACTCTAAATTTATGTCAATAGGGTGCATTTTATTATTAAGGAATTT
Organism: Carassius carassius; assembly: GCF_963082965.1. Taxonomy (NCBI): domain Eukaryota; kingdom Metazoa; phylum Chordata; class Actinopteri; order Cypriniformes; family Cyprinidae; genus Carassius; species Carassius carassius. The sequence goes on from NC_081774.1 coordinate 27,452,492, forward strand.
AATTATTTAATACGTGTAATAAGGAACAACTTTATAATCTCATTTTTACCACTTCCCCTCACCGCTGTCACACGTGATCAAACGTTATATTGAACTTACGTAATAGGCTAAGTAAGCTAACTTTCCCCACAATGCAAAAAAAAATATATATATACATATATATATGTTAAGACTCCTTTTTTCTAATTCCAAACACGATGGATGAAACTGAATTAAGAGAACAGATTTTACAATCAATAGGGTGTTCGTTACTAGCTTTATTCAGCTCCAATCCTAGCCTAATCTGTTAGTTATCTGATAAAATCCCTTAAATCTATTCATTTAATGAGTAATAATCTACTAGAAGGTTTTAATTTACAATTTATTGTTATTAAGATGCACTGATAATATAAAATCTTATTATTTAAACGTCTTATCTTTTAAAAGTGCGTCGCAAACGGTTTGTCCTGCTGCATCTCTACGGCGCGGCATCGGTTTACTGCTACTTCCGGGAACCATTTAGAGGCTCCACGAGCCGCCATTGCTGTAAAAAAAGCGTTTCATTGGAGTCAATGGAGTTGTCGCAACTCTCTCTTTACATGGCTCTGGTCCGTACGTTAAGTGTCTGTTTAAAAACCATAGCAACCCCACCGCCCTTGCCAGCGGACCTTGGGGTACTAATAAAAAGTATAGGTCGGCGGACAGAGTTCCTCGAATACTGTCGATTCACCAGCACTGGCCCAAGTCTGTCAAAAATAAAATACCCAAATCATGACTGGAAGAAAAGTCGTTTAAAATAAAAGTTTTGTTGCACACAGACCTAGCATTTACTAGAGCCATATTCAGATGAGATTCAGGTAACGAGGGCAGATCCATTTGAACAAAATCTAGTTGGCGAAGATTTGAATAGTTTATTCCTCTGTGGCAAATCCGTGATCGCGGAGGGGGAGAGCAGACTGACGAGCGAGAGAAGTCCGGGAGAATAGGCAGATGAAAAACATATCTATAATCCCATGAGCGTCGCGTCAAGTGAAGTCCTTCCAAGTTTAAAGTATCCAAGGGAAACTCCGCTGATTGTATGGAGGAGGCAATTGTCCGTCTGATTCTCACTCTAACACCACCACGATTACCTCTCTTTCTACGGCGCTTCCTTACAAGAGGAATGCAGCAAGGTAACCGGCGAGCGCACTCTAACGCGGGTTGGTTGAAAGAGGATTGAAAGCGAGAATACAGAGCAAGACAAAATGGATGAAATCCCATACAGTTTTTGATGGTGAACAAAACTTGGCGATCATAGGTCAACACTGAGTCTAAACGACACCAGTGCGCCACCATGGAAAATAAGAACAGCACTGATGCCAGACGAGCAGGACAAGCAGGTGCAACAGGTGCATCAGACTCTGAGAGACGGCATGCCAACAGGTACACTCGCGCCATCTTGGAAGTTTTTAAGTAACGCTCATCTGAGCAACAGATGTGTGTGATTGAGAGACAGGTGTGCAGAGTGAAGGTAAATGAGTCCGGGAGCAAGGTAGAAACACAGGTGTAGCAACTAAAACAATAATGAGGTAACAAGATAGGCGGGGTAAGAAAAGAGACAGGACAAAAGCACATGGCACCAAACAAACACAACACTCACATAAGACAATGACAGAAAGACAGAAAACTGTGACAATAAGGAGGTTCAAATGGCATTTGGGTTTAAAGTTTAGAGGTGTCAACAAATGTAGATGTAGCCACTGACATTATTTACAGATTTACATTTAATTTACCATTGTATGAAATGCTCAAAGGGATAGTTCAACCAAAAATGAAAATTCTGTCGTTAATTACTCAACCTTGTGTCGTTCCAAACCCATAAGACCTTCGATCATCTTTAGTACACAAATTAAGATATTTTTGATAAAATCTAAGAGATCTCTGACCCTCCATAGAAAGCAAGGATATTACCACAATCAAGGTCCAGAAAAATAGCAAAGACATTGGTAAAATAGTCCATGTGACATCAGGGTTTCAACTGTAATTTTACGAAGCTACGAGAATATAATTTTTTTTTTTTGCAAAGAAAACAAAAATAATTTTATTCATTATGGCGCGTTGGGATGAGGAGGAGAAGACATGAGTAATTAATGACAGAATTTTCATTCTTGGGTAAACTATCCCTTTAATTTAAGGACGCCTAAGGCCTTTTCTTACTGAACTTGAAAACCGGCGGGAATGTTTGGCACGATGACGCTTCTGAATCAAGACAATAGATCCTTAATGGGGCTATTCACACCAGGTACTATCATTTAGGGCATGAAAAAGCTAATATATATAGCTATACACATATAATATATATAATATATACAACTATACAGTTGACTGTATTTTTATAACAATAAAGGATGTTTATGACAAGCAGGTAGCGTTCAGGCTATTATAAAACATACAAAGACTGCATGTCTGCCTATTATAGAATCAAAATCCATTTTAGATCACAAATGGAATTTATTACACACTCGTTGATTGTTTAAAGGGGTGTCTGAGCAAAAACATTTTGAAATGTAGCTTGATGCTAATTTTCAATTCTAATTTTCACATGTATTCTTGTAATAATTTTGGTTAGTTTGTGTTTCTGATGAAGAACCAAAAGTTATTTATCTTAATTTAATACTTTATATTGAGCAGCGAACGATGCTAAAATTATTTACGAAATACATAACTACAGTAGGAAAAAAATGCATTTCTGGTTGGCGCCACCTACCGTGCAGGCAGTACCATCGCCAAGGTCTGTGTCAAGTGTGCAACCGCACAGGGCCTCGCACCTCTATAGGGCCTCTGTGTATAAGAATATAAGTCTCTGTGTATAAGAATCAGTAAATTTGTTTGTTGTTAGGATGTTTAGGCTGGTCTAGAGCCCTGCATTTCACCGCAACTTTTTTACGCCCCTAGAGCAGGGCTTCAGGCTAATTTTCATGTCATAGTTCAGACACAGGCCGAGCCTCAGGCCTGTTTTGGGCATCTCCTTATTTTTATATTTTAGACATCCATCAATTAGTAGTGAAAAAAATTGCTGCGTGACTGTCAAGAGTGACTCAACAGTGTTTATTGTTCTGCAGCAGCAGCGCAGCTGAACAGTTCTGCTTTTAAATACACACAATATAGGCTTAAGCTTGCCACAAAGAATCAGCAAAAGTAATTACCATAAATGTTTCAGGGGAAAAGAAGACAATATTTGAATTATTTTCTAATAAATAGTGTTTTCTGAGTCGGTGTTGCAAGGATGAAGTTGCTGATCCTGACTCGCCATCTCTTCATTAGACGCACATCATCTTCGCACAGGGCCTCGGACCCCCTTGCGATGGCCCTGTGTGCAGGCATGCATGATGATCAATCAATCAGTCAATCAATCGTTTCGAGCTCGGTGTGAAAGCAATGTTCATCGGCAATTCACCTCGCTTTTTTGCATCATGCTTAGTGTGCAGTGGCCTTTAGGGCCAGATTTACTAAAAGCTGTGCCAACACAATCCTTCTTTTGCATTTAAAATAGTACAGTCAGGATTTACTAAAGACGCACAGTGGAAAAATAAGCACTGAAAAGGCATGGACACAGTTCTTTTTGCACCTTATTGAATATGCATTTGTAGGAGCTTCTCTTTCATACGCAAAATTTATGGGAGGAGAGTACTAAAATGAATCAATTACTAATGTTTGCACTCGTCAAATTACTGATATTTTGAACATTATTTAACACACAAAAGAAGAATGTCTTAAAGCAGGCGGTAATTTGTGCTGCTCTTGGTAGATTGTGCTGGTCATTATGGAAATTATCTGGTTGCATCTCTATGTGTGCATTTTCAGTAAATCACATATAGAATTTCCCCCTCCTATCGGTGCTTTTGAGGAATTGTGCTCTAACTCTAATTTGCCCTGTTTATTAAATCTGGCCCGTGATATAAAGTGGGTTCATAATAATAATAATAATTACATAACATAGGCTCATTTGAAATACGTGCCTCTAAATCGCTGCAGTTTCCGGTTGAAATGAACACTAGAGGCAGTAAAACTTGTAGTCCTTTTCACACAAAGTATGATTTGCAGGTGCACAGTTTTGATTAATAAAGCCTAATTTACTATGTGATATGAATACTATGTTATGAATAAAAAAAAAATTTGAGTGAGACTGTGAGATTTCATAACTGATGCATTTGAATGTTAACGTCACATATCCAGTTTTATATGCATGTGTTTTAATATTCAGTAGGCTATGTTCATTCGGTAGCTCACGTGAAACAACGTTTAACTTGGTGAATGAGGAGCTTTGGTACGAACCCTGTGAAACTACAGTTCAATAAAACAGCTTAAATCCACAAAGGAAGTTAAAATAGCACAGCTGAATCATCAAATGCGTATTTATATCACTTTTGCATTTGTTAATTTAATTTAGGGTTGGGTTTGGTGTAGGTGATATTTCCAACACAATACAGCATTAACTTTTAGCCACGATCATCCGATATTTGAATTGTGAACCATTGCAATATGCACCTGAAGCAACGTAATACAAACACAGCAATATGTGCCTATATCAACTTAACAAAAACATGCCAGAGTCACATATTGAACCTGCATTTTAGCGTCACTCGTGAAACGTGCAGTAAGGTACGTAATAATGGTGCTGCTGAAATATGAGTGTGACGAGTGGGGCAGGGCCGAGAGCCGTGGGAATGGAGCGAGGCCGGTGGAGTGATTGGGAAATGAGCGACACCTGCTCCAGGTACGTCAGACGCGGGTAGATGGATTAGCCGTTGAGCTGCATGTAGGCTTACCGAAGACTAGGGTTGAGTTATTTAGTTGTTGTGTTATGTAGATATGGGATGCCTCTAAATTTCTTCTGACGTAAGTTCAGTCTAGTTTATATTTGTTTATTATTTTACTCTGGCCTGTGCATTTAAGGCTGCGGTAAAATTGCAACTTTATTTTTGGCTTTCAGAAAAGTAATAGTAATTACGTAAAATTGATAAATTACAAGATTTTTTTGGCTGCTCCTACTGAAGAGGGATTGAATGGGCTTACAAAAGAGCAATTGTATAAAGTACTTGAGCATTTAGATTTTGAAGAAGTGGTAACTAAAAATACAAAATTAAAAACTTTTCGGGATCTTGTAAAAGAGAAAATAGTAGAGAGGATACACAATCTAAAGTGTTATCACCCAAAAGTTCTTCAACTTCGCTTGCTATGACAGGGGTACAGAGCAGGTTTACTTTTGAGCAACAATTAGAAATGCTAAATTGGCAGAGTAAGGAACGTGAGTTGGATAGACAGCTTGAATTTGAGAAAATGCGAGTCCAAGAAAGAAAGCGTGAATAAAATATGGAGAAGTTTAAAAGTGAACAAAGAATTCAGGAAGCTAAATTAGCTCAGGAGGCGGAACGTCTGAAATTAGTTGCTGAGGGGAAAATAGGCAGTATAAGTGTTGACTCCTCGGGTGAGCAGTTGGTTGCAAACACTGCTTTAAATATTACAAATAAGACTAAGTTGTTGCATAGGTTTAACGAAAAAAATGGATGCTTTCTTTACTTTGTTTGAAAGTGTTGCTGAAGATCGAGGTTGGAAAGATGGCGAAAGAACTCTTTTGTTACAAACCGTTCTGGAGGGTAAAGCTCAAGTAGTGTTTATTTCACTCTCATCAGTAGATCGAAGGGATTATAAAATCATGAAAGACGCAATTTTAAAAGCTTATGAACTTGTCCCTGAAGCTTATCGTTGCCTATTTAGGGGATGGAGAAAGAGAGAAAGACAAACTCATGTGTGTCACGTACGGTGATACAAGAAGCACGGAAGAGAGAACCAAGTGCAGGTATGTGACTTTAATAAGGGGTAATCCAAAGAGAATACACAGTCCAGGCATGAGTCGTAACCAAAAACATCCATCCAAACATTAACCAAACGAAGACAAGGCAAGGGCAAGAACTGACAGACATGAATTAATGTTCAACATTAAACAAGGACTCCGTGACTAAGACTCAGACAGACCAGGTATAAATACACAAAAGGATAATGGGGAAACAGGAGACAGGTGGGGAACAATCAATTAACTAGACAAGGAGGAAGGTGACCAAATAAGGAGACAGGAAGTGATAAATGATAAGCACTGTGGGAACTGAGGACACCTAGTGGAAACCCAGGGAACACAACCCAGACACTGTGACAGTACCCCCCTTCTACGGAGCGGCTCCCAGACGCTCCAAGACAGACACAAAACAGAGACCAGGAGGGAGGCGACAGACATTAACACAAAAACAAAAGGAAAAAACAACATGAAGCCCCCCAGGGCGGAGCCGAAGACCACCATGTCCGTGTGGTCGGAGCGGAAGCCCCCCAGGGCGGAGCAGAAGACCACCCCGTCCGTGTGGTCAGGGCAAACGCCCCCCAGGGCGGAGCAGAAGACCACCCCGTCCGTGTGGTCAGGGCAAACGCCCCCCAGGGCGGAATGGAAGACCACCACGTCCATGTGGTCAGAACGGAAGCCACCCAGGGCGGAGCAGAAGACCACCACATCCGTGTGGTCAGAGCGGAAGCCCCCCAGGGCGGAGCAGAAGACCACCACGTCCATGTGGTCAGAGTGGAAGCCCCCCAGGGCGGAGCAGAAGACCACCACACCCTTGTGGTCAAGGCCAGAGTCCTCCAGGGCGGAGCAGATGACCACCACGCCCCTGTGGTCGATGCCGGAGTCCAACAGGGCGGAGCAGCAGACCACCCAGTGACTTGACTTGACTCTGAAAGTTCAACGGTGACTGGCCCTGACTCTGGAAGGTCATCGGTGACTGGCCCTGACTCTGGAAGGTCATCGGTGACTGGCCCTGACTCTGGAGAGGTCACTGGCACCTGACTCGACTCTGGAGAGTTCACTGGAACCTGACTCGACTCTGGACTGCCTGTGGAGACTTGAGACGCCTCGGCATCGGGCACCGCCTCGGCCTCCGGAACCGCATCGGGCACCGCCTCGGCCTCCAGAATGGCATCGGGCACCGCCTCGGCATCGGGCACCGCCTCCGGAACGGCATCGGGCACCGCCTCGGCCTCCGGAACAGCATCGGGCACCGCCTCGGCATCGGGCACCGCCTCGGCCTCCGGAACAGCATCGGGCACCGCCTCGGCATCGGGCACCGCCTCTGCATCGGGCACCGCCTCTGCATCGGGTACCGCCTCGGCATCGGGCACCGCCTCGGCCTCCGGAACAGCATCGGGCACCGCCTCGGCCTCCGGAACAGCATCGGGCACCGCCTCGGCATCGGGCACCGCATCGGCATTGGGCACCGCCTCGGCATCGGGCACCGCCTCGGCCTCCGGAACGGCATCGGGCACCGCCTCGGCCTCCGGAACAGCATCGGGCACCGCCTCGGCCTCCGGAACAGCATCGGGCACCGCCTCGGCCTCCGGAACAGCATCGGGCACCGCCTCGGCCTCCGGAACAGTCTCGGGCACCGCCTCGGCCTCCGGAACAGTCTCGGGCACTGCCTCGGCCTCCGGAACAGTCTCGGGCACCGCCTCGGGAATGTCCTCCTGGACGGCATCGGCCTCCGGAACGGCATCGGGCACCGCCTCGGCATCGGGCACCGCCTCGGCCTCCGGAACAGCATTGGCATCGGGAACCGCCTCGGCCTCCGGAACAGCATCGGCATCGGGCACCGCCTCGGCCTCCGGAACGGCATCGGGCACCGCCTCGGCCTCCGGAACAGTCTCGGGCACCGCCTCGGCCTCCGGACCAGTCTCGGGCACCGCCTCGGGAATGTCCTCCTGGACGGCAGCGGTCCGCTCGGCAACATTCTCCGGGCTTTGAGGAACGGTAGACGCCTGTCTCCTCCTCCGCCCTCTATGATGGCGAGTCGGTGGCACCTTGTCTGGAGACTCAGGCGTTGAGTCGGCCATCTTGTGCTGTGGTGCTGGGCTGGCGGCCATCTTGTGCTGTGGTGCTGGGCTGGCGGCCATCTTGTGCTGTGGCTCTAAGCTGGCGGCCATCTTGTGCTGTGGCGCTGGGCTGGCGGCCATCTTGGGCCATGAATCTGGATCAGTGACTGACTTGGGCATTGGCGCTGGGTTAGCGGCCATCTTGGCGGAAGAGACAGGAGTGGCTGGGGCATCCCACAGAAGCCTATGCTGCAAGAAGTACACGAATTCCCAGAATTCCAGTGTCTCTAAATGCCCCATCTCCTCCTGAGAAACTGGATCATCCAGCCCGCTGTTGAAATAATCCTTCAGAGCCGCATCGTTGTATCCCATACCCTCGGCCAGGGACCAGAACACCTGTGCCAGGGCACCCACCTCATTGCCCTCTTGGCGGAGGGCGATCAGCCGGAGATACTTAGCTCTCCGCTCCGCCATCTTGGCTGGGGAACGGGAAAAAAACATACCGCTGGATCTCAGTGTGACGGAGTCCTTCTGTCACGTACGGTGATACAAGAAGCACGGAAGAGAGAACCAAGTGCAGGTATGTGACTTTAATAAGGGGTAATCCAAAGAGAATACACAGTCCAGGCATGAGTCGTAACCAAAAACATCCATCCAAACATTAACCAAACGAAGACAAGGCAAGGGCAAGAACTGACAGACATGAATTAATGTTCAACATTAAACAAGGACTCCGTGACTAAGACTCAGACAGACCAGGTATAAATACACAAAAGGATAATGGGGAAACAGGAGACAGGTGGGGAACAATCAATTAACTAGACAAGGAGGAAGGTGACCAAATAAGGAGACAGGAAGTGATAAATGATAAACACTGTGGGAACTGAGGACACCTAGTGGAAACCCAGGGAACACAACCCAGACACTGTGACAATGTGGAGGTTGTGCGAGAGCTTACAAGTCACTTTAATCATTGGTGCACTTCGTTGGGAGTTGATTCTTTTGACATTCTTTGTGACTTAGCAATTTTGAAGCAATTCAAAAATATTATTCCAATACGATTAATCAAAATTCCAGTGGTTATCAAAAGGAGCGCAACTATGAAAATTTGGACCAATCGATGCCAAATGCTGTGTATAGGTCTAGGGGGTTGATCCAAATTCTTCTTGTAGGTTTTGCCTTGAAAAGGGCCACTGGAAAAAAGAATGTCCGCTGTTGAAAGGCAAGTTTAAGTCTACTAAAGTGGTTGGATTTGCCTCAGTTTATTCTCGTAAGTAACGATCAGGCATTGGAAGAATTCCTGACAGTGTGAAAAATCAAAACTTGGATGAATTCAGTTGGAGTCTGAACTTGTAAATGGAGAAGTTGAGATTGTGTTACAACCTTTGTTACCCATGGAAGGCTTGGACTTGATTTTGGGAAATAATTTGGCCGCAAACAGGGTGTGGCATGCTGTTGTACCTCTGGTTGTGAAAAAAACTCGAACTTTGTCTGCAGAAACAGATAAAAGTGCACAAGATTTCCCGGATTTTTTTGTTTCTTGCGCTGTAACTCGAGCAATGAGTATTAAAAAAATGTGACTCAGAATAAAGAGGAATTGGACAAACGTTACTTTGATCCATTAGCCAATTTGTCTTTCCTTCATTGTTGATTTCCCGTTATGAGCTAATTGTGGCTCAGGCAAAATATGTTGGGTTGACATCACTGTTTGCGATTGTTCAGTCTTATAATGACATTGAAAGTGTGGTTTCTGGTTATTTCATAAAAGACAGCATTTTAATTCGTAAGTGGATGCCCTGTAGCAATTGTGCTTTGAGTAAACCAATATTTCAGACGAATTACATGATTTGGTGTTAAAAATGGCTCACGGCTATATAGCTGGACGCTTGGGGGTTAAAAAAAAACCTTACATCAGCCTAATGCACTATTTTTTTCTGGCCTCCACTGAAAGGAGATGTGGCGAGTTTTATTAAGGCATGTCACACATGCCAAATAGTAGGCAAAACTAATGAGGTCCTTGTGCCCGCGCCGTTGTATCCTATCCCTGTTGTAAGCAATCCTTTCGAACACTTAACTATTGATTGTGTGGGCCCATTGAGTCCATCTAAAGCTGGCTCTGCTTACATATTAACGGTAATGTGTCAGATGACTCGCTACCCTGCTGCTTATCCTTTACGGAAAATTACAACTAAGGCAGTTGTAAAAACTCTGTCTCAGTTTATTTCAATGTTTGGTATTCCAAAGATCATCCAAACTGACAGAGGAACAAATTTCACTTCCCGTATGTTTGCTCAGATATTACAGCAATTGAGCGTGAACCATCACAAAAGTAGTGCGTATCACCCTGAGAGACAGGGAGCTCTCGAACATTTTCATCAAATGTTAAAGCAGTTGTTAAAAGTATACTGAAATGAACTAAATAAGGATTGGGAAGAGGGACTTCCCTGGTTGATGTTAGCTGCGCATGAAGTGGTTCAGGAGAGTCTGGGTTTTAGCCCTAACGATTTAGTGTTTGGTCACAAAGTAAGAGGTCCACTGACACTTTTGATGAGTAATGTTATTGAAAATGAAATGCCAGTAAATCTCTTGGACTATGTAAATGGGTTCCGAAGTCGAATGTATTTGGTAGGTATTCTAGCTCGTGAAAACCTAGGTATGTCAGGAACACAACTGGACACAGATGCAGGTTACAGTATGTACCCTTCTCTACTCGTCTCTCGATGTCCCAAGAGAGGGATGCCACCACCACCTATTTGGGCAAGATGGTGTCCGCTGACTCCTCCCCCCCAGGAGCCTCGAAGAGATGAGAAAGAGCATTGGGCTTAACATTTTTGGACCCTGGCCTGTATGATAGGCTGAAATTGAACCGGCCAAAGAACAGGGCCCAACGAGCCTGACGGGAGCTCAGCCTCCTGGCCGAACGGATATACTCTAGGTTTTTGTGATCCGTCCAGACCAGGAAAGGCCGAGCTGCGCCCTCCAACCAGTGATGCCACTCCCCCAAAGCCAGCCTGACCGCCAACAACTCCCGATTACCTATGTTGTAATTCCATTCTGGGGGACTCAGGCGGTGGGAGAAGAAGGCACAGGGATGCACCTTTCCATCCTCGTGCGACCGCTGAGATAGGACCGTGCCCACACCGACATCTGAGGCATCCACCTCAACAATGAATTGATGTTCAGGGTCTGAACATGATGTTCAACGGCCCTTACCTTACAGGGGTCCGCTTTGATATCCCCTGCAGAAACAACAAACCCCAGGAACGGAACCGACTGGGCATGGAAGACGCACTTCTCCCCCTTAACATAGAGCTGGTTCTCCAGCAGCCATTGTAACACCTGGCGAACATGCTGAGTGTGTACCTGCAGAGATGGGGAAAATATCAAGATATCATCAAGATACACGAAGACGAAGTGATTCACCATGTCTCTCAACACGTCATTAACCAAGGCCTGGAAGACAGCTGGGCCATTGGTCAGACCAAATGGTAGGACCCGGTACTCAAAGTGTCCCGTGGGTGTGTTGAAAGCTGTCTTCCACTCATCCCCCTCACGTATGCGAATCAGGTGATAGGCATTCCGGAGGTCTAGCTTGGTGAAGACCTTGGCTCACTGCAATAGCTCAAAAGCAGACTGTCACAGTGTCTGGGTTGTGTTCCCTGGGTGTCCACTAGATGTCCTCTTTTCCCACGGTGTCTTTCACTTCATTAATCACATTCCTCACGTCCCTGCTTAATTATTGCACCCAGCTGTCACTAATTACCTATCATCACACCCTGTCAGTTTCCCATTAGCAATTGTCTCTCCTTGTGTATATAACCCGGTCTGTCTCAGTATGTGTCACGGAGTCGTTGTTAATTCATGTCCGTCATCTTGTCGTGCTCTTGCCTTGTGTCCTTGTTTGTTTATGTTTGGTTTGGTTTTGTTTGGTATCGACCTCTGCCTGGACTGTTTACCCTTTTGGATTGCCCTTAATAAAAGACTTACTCGCAATTGGTTCTATCTCCGTGCCTCATTGGATCCCTGCCGTGACAGAACGACTCCATCCCACTAGGAACCTGCGGTATGTCATTTTTCCGTTCCCCATCCAAGATGGCGGAGCGGCGAACCAAGTACCTTCGGTTGATCGCCCTCCGCCAAGAGGGCAATGAAGTGGGTGCCCTGGCTCAGGTGTTCTGGTCCCTGGCCGAGGGCATGGGCTACAACGATGCGGCCCTCAAGGACTATTTCAATGGCGGGCTGGATGATCCAGTGTCTCATGAGGAGATGGCGCAGTTAGAGACACTGGAATTCTGGGAATTCGTGCGCTACCTGCAGCATCGGCTTCGGTGGGATGCCCCAGCCACTTCGGTCTCTTCCGGCGGGGTGGTCGTCAGCCCAGCACCACTGCCCAGGATGGCAACCAGCCAAGCGCCACAACCCAAGATGGCCGCCAGTCCAGCACCACTGCCCAGGATGGCTAACAGCCAAGCACCACAGCACAAGATGGCCGCTAACCCAGCGCCAATGCCCAAATTGGCCACTGTTCCAGCGCCACAGCCCAAGATGGCCGCCAGCCCAGCGCCAATGCCCAAATTGGCCACCGGTTCAGCGCCACAGCCCAAATTGGCCACCGGTCCAGCACCACAGCACAAGATGGCCGCTAACCCAGCGCCAATGCCCAAATTGGCCACCGTTCCAGCGCCACAGCCCAAGATGGCTGCCAACCCAGCGCCAATGCCCAAATTGGCCACCGGTTCAGCTCCACAACCCAAGATGGCCGTCAGCCTAGCGCCACAGCACCAGATGGCCGTCAGCCTAGCGCCACAGCACCAGATGGCCGTCAGTCCAGCGCCACAGCACAAGATGGCCGTCAGTCCAGCGCAACTGCACAAGATGGCCGCTAACCCTGCGCCAATGCCCAAATTGGCCACTGGTCCAGCGCCACAGTACAAGATGGCCGCCAGTCCAGCGCCACAACCCCAGATGGCCGCCACCCCAGCACAACAGTACAAGATGGCCACCTGTCCAGAGTCATGGCCCAAGACGGCTGCTTGCCTAGCGCCGCTGCACAGGATGAGAGTCTCAGCTGACCCTCCCGAGGCGATTCAGGTGCCAGTTGACCCTCCAGAGCCGAGTCAGGTGCCTGTGAACTCCCCAGAGTCGAGTCAGGTGCCTGTGAACTCTCCAGAGTCGAGTCAGGTGCCGGTGAACTCTCCAGAGTCGAGTCAGGTGCCACTGAACTCTCCAGAGTCGAGTCAGGTGCCAGGGAACTCTCCAGAGTCGAGTCAGGTGCCAGGGAACTCTCCAGAGTCGAGTCAGGTGCCAGGGAACTGTCCAGAGTCGAGTCAGGTGCCAGGGAACTCTCCAGAGTCAGGGCTAATCACCGATGACCTTCCAGAGTCAGGGCTAGTCACCGATGACCATCCAGAGTCAGGGCTAGTCACCGATGTCATTCCAGAGTCAGGGCTAGTCACCGATGACCCTCCAGAGTCAGGGCTAGTCACCGATGACCCTCCAGAGTCAGGGCTAGTCACCGATGACCATCCAGAGTCAGGGCTAGTCACCGATGACCCTGCAGAGTCAGGGCTAGTCACCGATGACCCTCCAGAGTCAGGGCTAGTCACCGATGACCTTCCAGAGTCAGGGCTAGTCACCGATGACCTTCCAGAGTCAGGGCTAGTCACCGATGACCTTCCAGAGTCAGGGCTAGTCATTGATGACCTTCCAGAGTCAGGGCTAATCACCGATGACCTTCCAGAGTCAGGGCTAGTCATTGATGACCCTCCAGAGTCGAGTCGGGTTCCAGATGACCCTCCAGAGTCAAGTCTAGTCACTGTTAACCCTCCAGAGTCAGGGCTAGTCACCGCTGATCCTCCAGAGTCAGGGCTAGTCACTGTTGACCTTTCAGATTCAAGTCAAGTCACCGTTGACCTTTCAGAGTCAAGTCAAGTCACCGTTGACCTTTCAGAGTCAAGTCAAGTCACCGGTGATCTTCAAGGACTGAGTCAAGTCACCGGTGATCTTCAAGGACTGAGTCAAGTCACCTCTGATCTTCATGAACAAAGGCAAGTCACCTCTGATCTTCATGAACAAAGGCAAGTCACCATTGATCTTCATGAGCAGTGTCAGGCCAGCACCGATCTTCTGGAGTCCAGTAGAGACACCATGGAATTACCAGAGTCTCGTCCTCCCGTTGATCCGGCCGCACGGAAGTGGTGGGCTTCTGATCCGCCCTGGGGGCTTTGTGCATCGACCACAGGGATGTGGTGGTCTTCTGCTCCGCCCTGGAGGGCTTCCGCTTTGACCACAGGGGGGTGGTGGTCTTCTGCTCTGTCCTGGGGGCCTTCCGCCCTGACCACATGGTGGTGGTGGTCTTCTGCTCCGCCCTGGGGAAGTGTGGCCTCGACCACAAGGTTGTGGTGGCCTTCTGCTCCGCCCTGGGGGGCTTCTGCCTTGACCACAGGGGTGTGGTGGTCTTCTGCTCCGCCCTGGGAGGCTTCCGCCTTGACCACACGGTTGTGGTGGTCTTCTGCTCCGCCCTGGAGGGTTTCCGCCTTGACCACACGGTTGTGGTGGTCTTCTGTTCCGCCCTGGTGGGCGCCACGTGAAGTCCTTCACGGACTTATGTTTTTTCGTTTTCTGTTGTGTTTTCTGTCGGTTCCCCTCTGTTAGCCTGGCCCTCTGTCCCTCCCCCTGGACCTCCTCCGGTCCTCTTCCCTCCTGGTCTCCCTGTTTTGTGTTTACACTTCTGGTGACTGTTTCCTATGTTTCCTTTCTGGCCCTCCGTCCCTCCCCCTGAGCCTCCACCTGTCCGCCTCCCTCCTTGTCTCTGTGTTGTGTCTTGTCGTGGAGCGTCTGGGAGCCGCTCCGTAGAGGGAGGGTACTGTCACAGTGTCTGGGTTGTGTTCCCTGGGTGTCCACTAGATGTCCTCTTTTCCCACGGTGTCTTTCACTTCATTAATCACATTCCTCACGTCCCTGCTTAATTATTGCACCCAGCTGTCACTAATTACCTATCATCACACCCTGTCAGTTTCCCATTAGCAATTGTCTCTCCTTGTGTATATAACCCGGTCTGTCTTAGTATGTGTCACGGAGTCGTTGTTAATTCATGTCCGTCATCTTGTCGTGCTCTTGCCTTGTGTCCTTGTTTGTTTATGTTTGGTTTGGTTTGGTTTTGTTTGGTATCGACCTCTGCCTGGACTGTTTACCCTTTTGGATTGCCCTTAATAAAAGACTTACTCGCAATTGGTTCTATCTCCGTGCCTCATTGGATCCCTGCCGTGACACAGACGACATAAGAGGCAAGGGGTACCTGTTCTCAATAGTGTTGTCATTCAGGCCTCGATAATCTATACAAGTACGCAAGGAGCTGTCCTTCTTCTTGACAAAGAAGAACCCAGCACCTGCAGGAGATGAAGAGGGTCGGATGAGACCGGCTTTGAGGGATTCATTAATATACTTGTCCATGGCCTCTCTTTCAGGGCCTGAAAGGGAAAACAAGTGACCCTTAGGCGGAGAAGTGCCTGGGAGGAGCTCAATGGCACAATCATAAGGGCGATGTGGAGCTAAGAAGGTGGTCCGGGACTTACTAAACACCTGGCACAGGTTGTGGTACTCCACCGGGACCCCCTTCAAATCAGCAGCCTCCACCTGCAAGACAGGACACACAGACACAGGAAAAGAGGCAGCACCCAAACAAGATGCAAGACAAAACTTACTCCAAGACAAGACAGAGTTGCTGGACCAATCCACATGAGGGCCATGTTGCATCAACCACGGGTGCCCCAGAACTATGGGAGCACTCGGGGATTCAAGAAGGTAAAGCGTGGTCACCTCATGGTGATTGCCCGAGACTATAAGATTGACAGGAGTAGCAGCATAGGAGACAGTGGTGATCAAAGTGCCATTCAATGAACGGGCAGGAATAGGTTCAGGAAGAGGAATGGCAGGAATTCCCCAACGGGTGGCTAGAGAGAGGTCCATAAAGTTGCCCTCAGCTCCCGAGTCAACCAGTGCTAAAGTTAAAAACATCACCAAACTGAATTGAGACAGGAAGGAGAGTGCGAGAGGAGGGGGGATGCAATAAAGGGGTAGCGCTCACAGGATCCCCCTCTTTACTGGTGAGCCTTGACTTTTAACGGACAGCCTGCTGCGAAGTGACCTGATTTGCCGCAATACAGACACAGCCCTAGGGCGAGGCGTTGCTGCTTCTGTTGTGTAGTGAGTCGAAGGCACCCCACCTGCATATGCTCAGACTCAATGGTTTCTGTGGGGGAAACAGATGACGACCCCTCAATCCTCCAGGATGGACGAACTGCCAGGAGCTGACGGTGGCGGCGAAGGCGACCCTCGATCCGCAATGCCATATTAACAAGATCGTCAAAGTCACGTGGCAAATCCAGATCCAAATCACGTGGCAAATGAGTGGCCAGCTCATCCTGGATGTCATCCTCTAGCCCTGCACGGAACATAGCTCGACAGGCCTCCTCATTCCAATCGCAGGTAGCTGCCAGAGTCTTGAAATGAATCGCATAATCCGTCACTGAGCGACCCGCCTGACGGAGCCGTGCTAGCTGGTCAGCCGCTTCCTGACCTCTGGCAGAGCGGTCAAATAGCCTCTCCATCTCCTGGCGGAAATCTTTGAAAGAAGCACAACAGGGAGCTTGAGTCTCCCAGACAGAGGTTCCCCAGTCTCTACCCTTGCCAGTTGCCTCTACAAAAGCCACTTTGGACATCTCAAGCGCGTATGTGCGTGGCTGCAAGGCAAACACCACAGAACACTGGGACTAGAAGGCCCAGCAGGAATTGGGGTCCCCATCATAGGGTGGTGGGTTATTGCATCGGGGCTCAGGTTCATGGCGAGGAAGATGGTGAACTGCACCACCCTGTGCAGCCTCTCGTTGCAGCTCTTGGATGCGGGTGGTCAGCTCAGCCACTTGGTTGGCTAGGAACTCCACCTCCCTTGTGGTGTTCGTCAGTCTGGCTTTGTGCTGGCCCAAAAGAACACCCTGCTGGGTGACTGTGGTTCTGACAGAATCTGCCCTGCCTTCTGTGTCCATCTTGGCCAGATCGTTCTGTCAGGAACACAACTGGACACAGATGCAGGTTACAGTATGAGACCAATTTATTCAATAAATCCAAAAGAAAAAACTCCCTCAGACGAACAGAAACAGGCCGGGAAATAAGGAAAAAGATCCAACAGAAAAATAAGAGACTTCAATGTCCTTGCGAAAACACCCGGCAGGGGGCGCCCAATGGCGCGGCCGCATAGTGAGCGGAGAGGGGAGGAAGACACGAGAGAGCCAGTAACTACAGTGGCCCAGTAGTGCACAACACAACGACATTAAAAAAGCAAACATAAGCTCACAACACAAATACATTAAGCCACAACACAAATACATTAAGCCACAACACAACGAAATTCTCACAACACAACGAAATTAAGCCACAACACAACGAAATTAAGCCACAACACAAATACATTAAGCCACAACACAACAAAATTCTCACAACACAACGAAATTAAGCCACAACACAAATACATTAAGCCACAACACAACGAAATTCTCACAACACAACGAAATTAAGCCACAACACAACGAAATTAAGCCACAACACAACGGAAGTGCTCCCGACCACTAGGGGGCAGTGTTAAAAGTTAAACACCGATATTTCATCGAGACGTATGTGTAACTTAATATGTGTAATCGATTTTTAAATGAAAAAAGTTTTTATTAAATGTTTTGATATCCTAATCTTAATGTATCGATTCATGAATCGAGCAAAAAATAAATTGATAATATTTTCAATTTGGACCGTTTAGCTCTGCTCTTGTACACAATGTTTTTCCTCAGGGGGTTTATTTAAATCTGTTGCTGTGCGGGGAAACCATTGCTCTTTCCGTAGAGCTTTCAAATTGACAAGAGGAGAAGATTTTTCATCTTACAAGAACTTCCCCTGATGACTGTAAATGAATTTCATCGCGCGGAGAAGGGCATTAAACGTTTCAAGTTAACGTT
The DNA here is from genome assembly GCF_963082965.1 of Carassius carassius. Classification (NCBI taxonomy): domain Eukaryota; kingdom Metazoa; phylum Chordata; class Actinopteri; order Cypriniformes; family Cyprinidae; genus Carassius; species Carassius carassius. The sequence continues at coordinate 27,470,365 of NC_081774.1, forward strand.
ACATCAACAACAGGGTGAGTATTGTTCTATCGTCTTCTAGCAAATCTAGCTAATAAGGCTGGATAACGCTGCTGCACTGACTTGATCAGCTCAAAAATATCAGGGCTAAGTTAGAGTTTAGCTTTAAACTCCGTCCACCTCATCTTTTTATAACTCATAAGAGATAGTAGGAATAACAGCAGGACTCCTGGTAATCCACGTTGATTTGCATCGTTGGTTCTGATAACGTAGGTGTTTGCTGTGATAGGAACTTCTTCACTTGATATAAAGTATTTTAAATACTGTTGCCATTTTTAGATTGTCATGTATCGTAATAAATCTTAAAGGACCGTTCACACCAAACTATAAAGAAAACGATAAAGATATTTAGTTTTAAAAATCGTTCTCACTATTTAAAAAAATGGTCTACACCACAGCTATACTGATAAAGACAGAGAAACAATATCATTGGAATCACTTTAAGTGATCCAGCTATAACGAGCTGGAGAATGTAAAGCTGCTGTGGACTCTATCGTTATCTTAATAGTTATCATTCATTGTGTGAACGGGGCTTTAGTCAGACAGTTATTGCTATATTTTCTAATTGTATTATCTGTAACCTGAAGCTTGAATTAATTGTTCACATTTATATAGCAGTTTTCCAGGGATCCCCAACACAAGCATGATAAAGCTATTCAGTAAAAAGCAAACAAGATCAGAAATGGTTAAGAGAGATAGGGACATCCTTTGAAATATTACTGATCTCTTTACAGTCTATTGGCATGTTTGTAACATTTATATAAAATATTAATTATTTGTCATCATTTATTTTAAATATAGAGTAATTTACAATGTAATAATTTAAAATGCAACTGAAAGTAATTCAAAATGTATCTGAAATCAATTAAATATGTAAATCAATGTTATTATCTTCACAGATAGTTTTAACGGACTCCCATCCATACTGTTGCAGCACTGTAGCAGACAGCACACTATTCAGAACTGAGAATCAGTGCAGTTCCTCCTGTACAGAGCTGCACTGAAGGGAGCAGAGCTGGCACAAACCTTTAACAATGGTAAGTAAGAGAATTATCAAATTCATTAATGTATGACATAATTAATAAACTTTGATTAATAATATTAACACGCCCCATTAGTATGCCTAGAGAGTCAAGCCAGGTCCAGTCAGTGGGATGGGGGTCCTGTTTTCAAGAGAGGAAACTCGCTGAGTGGTTAAGGTAGGAGTAAAGTGTCTAATATTGATATTGATCATCTTTTCATATCTTGCTTTTATTCATAATGTATAACATGCCTATTTGATTAGCCCTAACAGAAAAAAGACAAAAACACAATCATAATGATTATGGCTCTATTCATTATGCATGCACTTGTATACTGTAGTTGTTCTCTTGTTGACCTGACTGCTTCTATTGTTCTCATTTGTAAGTCGCTTTGGATAAAAGCGTCTGCTAAATGATTAAATGTAAATGTAATGATGGTGGAAATTTTTTATTTTTCTTAATGGTCAATTTACACTATACCTTTGTTTTTCATCTCAGGAGAATGTTTACAGTGATGTCACCAGTGATCTGCCTGACCTATCAGTCCTCCAAGTGGCAGAAGTGTTATAAATATAGTAGTGTTATAAAAATATAGTAACAGGCCGTTACACTGTCATAGTTATTAGTATTTGTATTTTACATAACTATTAAAACTGTATCACTTTTTTAACTGTAAGTTTGAAAAATTTAAGTGTGGATATTTACATGTTTACATTACACTGGTGAGCAAGAAAACATATTAAAGTTACATATATTTGCACTTACATAATATTTAATTTACATTTTATATTGTAGTCTGTACAAATAAAACCAAATGAATCCATCCCAAGTTTTTTGTGTAAGGCCAGATCTCTCTGTGGAAGATCGACTGAAAGGTGGACCATGAAGAGGGGGAACTCATCGAAGGGCTGCAGACACTGACACTGTCAAAATAAATGTTAAATAATTATGATACATGCATGTAACGTGTGCATCAAAAAGTGAAAATAAATATAACATTTTCTTTCTCTGTCACAAACAATACAATATCAATATTTACCATTGCATTGCTTGTTATTCCAACTTCTCTCCTCGCTTTAGCTGTCCTTGCTCTGGTCACACAAACCATGTGGAATGCAGGTTCAATAACTCTCCAAAAGGCCATTAAATTGATCTACTTCTCAAATCTAGATGGGATAAGACATGTTTTCAGAAAATACACACCAAACAATGTAAAAAGTTTGTTTGCCTACACTGAACCTGAAGGATACTTAAAAATGTATAATGTATTGACATACAAGTGGTCTGTAAATAGATTTTAGCTGGGGTTTTAGCTTATTCTCCCTCATGTCATTCTAAACTGTTCTGAATTTATTCTGTGGGGTCTATCTAGATAGCTGATTGATGGTAACATTATTTACAACATTTCTGTATGCCAATGAACAAAGCAAACCATATGGGTTTACAGCGACATAATGTTGAGCATATGATGACAGCTTTATTTTTTTATTTTTGGGTTAATCATCTATTAACACGTGTTGCCTTGATCCATGGAAGAGGTTTTTAAACAAACAGGCAACCACAGCGACAAAAAATAAATAATGACAATTAAAAAATTCACAATAGGCCTACATTGTGCTCGTTAATATAGTAATAAAGGTTTAGATTTTACCTAGTGTAGATTCGCATGCTGTTGTCATTCTTGAAGAGGCGCCTGCAGACTGAAGTATCAGAAGTAATGTTGAAATCCTTAAATCTTACATTACTAATTTGAATCCACTTATTTCGAGTTTCTACATCCAGGGGAGAAGTGTAAAAAACCTTTGAGGAGCCTCACAAAACGGGTCACAGCAATAGCTGTGTAAACCAGCCTCATAGATGTTTATGGAACTCTTCATTAAATAATTATATTGCTGTGGTATACTTAATTTGTTGTATTATAGCAAAATGTATAAATATTATTTAATATTCATCGTTTATAGATAAAAGTTTGCAGCTGGTAATGCACTCACACAGAATAAAGACAGGAACCTTTTATTTGCCCTGAGATTTCACAGGAAATACGTAGTCTATTGCCGTTTCTGCAGACCAACTGCCCCCTAGTGGTTTGGAGCATTTCCGTTGTGAGAATTTCGTTGTGTTGTGAGAATTTCGTTGTGTTGTGGCTTAATTTCGTTGTGTTGTGAAAATTTCGTTGTGTTGTGGGTTAATGCAGGGCCGGCTTTGCCGACAGGCGACACAGGCGGCCGCCTGGGGCGCCATCTGCTGGACGGGGCGCAAAATTGCAGAATTAAAAAAAAAAAAGTTATTTAAATGTATGTATCGTATTATGAAAGCTGCGCACACGCTGTACACTTTTACTGTGCACTGTCCACACACTGCTTGTATTTGTCCATTTCTTTTACTAGATTTACAATCCTAAAAAACGAGTCACTCGCCTTGGGCACCAAATAACCTAGAGCCAGCCCTGGGTTAATGTCTCTGTGTTGTGGCTTAATGTATTTGTGTTGTGGCTTAATGTCGTTGTGTTGTGTGCTTATGTTTGCTTTTTTAATGTCGTTGTGTTGTGCACTACTGGGCCACCGTAAGTAACGGACCAAACCGAAACACTTCTGAGGAATGCAGGTGCCCGGTCTAGGAAATGAGGGAGGGGAAAATATAGAAAACAAAACAAAACCAGTAGCAGCAAACAATGGCACGACAGAACAAGACTTGACTGGATCAGACAGAATGGCTACACATGGACTATAGTCGAACAACGATCTGGCACCAATTGGGGCGACAGACGGGAATAAATAGAGCAAGAGATGAACAGACATTGAATTCAGGTGAGAGGAGTCAAACAATTAGAAGCGGAAACTGTAGTAATGAGGGGGAGGGAGGAATGCCACAGATAGGTGCAAGACGAACGATCAAAAACAAAACAAAACACCATGTGCACACGAAATGCAGACATATACAAAAACACACACACCGAAGAACGCGGTGATCAGACAGCGGACATGACAAAGTAAAGCCCAGTTGTAAATGAAGACCTTTGATTGTCGGTCTGAGTGCAGCGAATTTAGTCCTGTGGATCAAGTTTTAATGTTCTTAATTGTCCTTAATTAACAGGACATTTTGGAAGCTGAGGTTAAGTACTTGTTAAATACTGGCCTTGCGCAGTCGTCTTATTCAATTTGGGCTTCGCCATGTACTATGGTTGCAAAGCCAGATAAGATGTATAGGTTTTGTAATGATTACAGAAAATTAAATAGTGTCACCAAGACCGATTTGTTTCCACTTCCACAGGTGGAAGATTGCGTCGATTCCGTGGGCTCAGCTAAGTTTGTAACCAAGATTGATCTCTTGAAGGGTTATTATCAAGTTCCCTTAACTCCCAGAGCACAAGAAGTTTCTGCTTTCATTATTCTGTCTGAGTTATACTCGCACAATGTAATGAGTTTCAGTTTGTGAAATGCGCCGGCTACCTTCCACCGCCTGATGAATCGAGTGGTTTCAGGGCTGGAAGGGTGTGCCGTGTATTTAGATGTCGTAGTGCATAGTCAGACGTGGGATGAACACCTTTGTTGTTTGCGTGCTTTGTTTGTTTGTCTTATCAAAGATAAGTTAACTGTCAATTTAGCGAAGTGCGAGTTTCTGAAAGCTAATGTAACTTATCTTGGAAAAGTGGGGGAGGTGCGGCCGATACGAGAGAAGGTGCACACTGTTGATGATTTCCCCGCTCCCATTACTGTTTTAAGAGCGGAGGTGTTACGGCCAGGGTGTTTTGTATTTGTCCACTAGGTGGTGTTCTGGTTTTCTTCTTTCGAGTCTGGTACAGGTGTGGATCGTTACCTGTGATTGGCGTTTGGGCTTAGATGATTTTCAAACATGAAATATCCTGTTGCCAATAGGTGGTGCTATGATTATAACTTTATATTGGCCTTTAGATGTCTTCAGGCCAGGACTCTTACCAAACATGTTATGTCTAGTGCAGACTGGACATTGCATGTTTAAGTTAGACAAGTAATTTCCTGTTGCTAGCAGGTGGTGTTATGATTATAACAGAATATTTGCCTTTGGATGTATAGGTCTATAGCAGACTTCCATTGTATGGCCAAAAATTCCATTCGACTTCCAGTTGAGCAACCACTGGTGTGTTTTAAATGCCGCTACTCTCCTGCTGCCCTTCTGTTTTCGTGACTAATTTTGGAATTTTAAGCATGCAGTTTAAAATTCTGGACTCTAACTCCCTTGAGTTCATCCTGCAAAATTATTTACTTTGATCTGATTAAATACGGTGCTGTTTATGAACTGTCTTTGTATCCCTTCAGTCAAGTTGTTGCCTGCAAAACGCGAGCTTTCGCCACCGAAGCAACAGGCTGTTTCATCTGTCTTCCATGAGTAAGCTCCCACTTTCTTTTGGATTATTGGTTGCCAGATGCTGGTCTGGTTGAGATGGTCATAGGAAGGGCTGTGTCACGATCATTAGATGGAGTGCTCATGAACTTCAGTAGAGGGCACTCCAATCAGGACCATTCCACATCAACCACCAGATGTCACTCGGACTCTAGCACCCCTCATCTGTTGCACCACACCCGAACTACATTCCCCATGAGTCACTGCATCACAATCACCTTGCCACACCTGCACATCATTCATCAGCCAATTTCCTTGTCACACCTGCACCTCATTTACACACACATAAAAGCAGCACACTCACTTCCACTCTCTGCGAAGTCTTGTTTAGCCAGTCTGACATTTCTGAGCGTTTTCCTTGTGTTTTCCTTCTGTACCTGACCTTTGGATTGTTTATACCGACTCTGATTCTCTGCTGCTTGCCCCCGACATCTGCCTGTTTCTGTTATCGATTCTGGTTATCCCTACATACCTGACGCCGTTACTGATCATTGCCTGTCTGACCATTCTCATCATTAAAGTTCTGCACATGGATCCGAACGTCTCTGTCTCATCATTACAGAAGACTTCGCCAAACCAGGATCCAGCAGCTTTATTGAACCCCAGACCAGGTATGGAGCCAGCTAAAAGTTCATTTAACCCTGTAGGTGTGCTTTGCTCCATTTTTCAAGATGGCCGACCAATTGAGCTCTTTGTGGAGGAATTCATTCAGTATAGTCACCTTTTGCCTGGGGATGAGGATCTGGTAAAGGACTGTTTCTGGAGTGGTCTTGACGCTAAGATAAGCTTAAGTTTACCAGAAGAAGAACCTAGCTGGACCCTGGGACAGTTTATTGACTTTGTATTGCAGTTTTGTGGCTCTCCCTTTACACTTGAGGAGGTCACTTCTCCAAGGTATCCAGCTCCTATCCGTTCGGTGGTCCCTGTACCTGAGCCGCTGCACAAGATGGCCGCCAGCCCAGCGCCACTGCTCAAGATGGCTGCCAGCTCAGCGCCGCTGCACAAGACGGCCACCAGCCCAGCGCCGTTGCGCAAGATGGCAGCTACGGTCGACTTTCCAGAGTCAAGTCAGGTCCCCATCGACTTTCCAGAGTCAAGTCAGGACCCCGTCGACTTTCCAGAGTCAAGTCAGGTCCCCGTCGACTGTCCAGAGTCAAGTCAGGTCCCCGTCGACTTTCCAGAGTCAGGTCAAGTCACCACTAACACATAAGAGTCAAGTGAAACAACAGTTAAGCTTCATGAGTCTAGTCAAGTCTCCGCTGACCGTTCAGAGTCAGGTCAAGTCACCATTAACACCCATGAGTCAAGTAAAACCACAGTTAAACTTCATGAGTCTAGTCAGCTCACCATTGATCAGGTCCCTGTTGATTTCCCGGAGTTGAGTCAGGTTCCGGTTGACCCTCCAAAGTCGAGTCAGGTGCTCATGGACCCTCCAGAGTCAGGGTTAGTCACCGTCTACCTTCCAGAGTCAGGGTTAGTCACCGTCGACCTTCCAGAGTCAGGGTTAGTCACCTTTGACCTTCCAGAGTCAGGGCTAGTCCCTGTTGACCTTCCAGAGTCGAGTCATGTTCCAGTTGATTCCCCAGAATCAAGTCAGATTCCGGTTAACCTTCCAGAGTCGAGTCAGGTGCTCGTGGACCCTCCAAAGTCGAGTCAGGTGCTCATGGACCCTCCAGAGTCAGGGTTAGTCACCCTCGACCCTCCAGAGTCAGGGTTAGTCACCGTTGACCCTCCAGAGTCAGGGCTAGTTCCTGTGGACCTTCCAGAGTCGAATCAGGTGACCGTTGAATTTTCAGAGTTGAGTCAGGTTCTGGTGGAACCTCCAGAGTCGAGTCAGGTGCTCGTGGACCTTCCACAGTCAGGGTTAGTTGCCGTCGACCCTCCAGAGTCAGGGTTAGTCGCCGTCGACCTTCCAGAGTCAGGGTTAGTCACCGTTGACCCTCCAGAGTCAGGGCTAGTTCATGTGGACCTTTCAGATTCAAGTCAAGTCACTGGTGATCTTCAAGGACAGAGTCAAGTCACTGGTGATCTTCAAGGACAGAGTCAAGTCACTGGTGATCTTCAAGGACAGAGTCAAGTCACTGGTGATCTTCAAGGACTGAGTCTAGTCACCGGTGATCTTCAAGGACTAAGTCAAATCACAGTCGTTCTTCAGGAACCAAGTCAAGTCACAGTCGATCCTCAAGAGCACAGTCAAGTCCCCAATGATCTTCTTGAGCCAAGTCAAGTCACAGTTGATCCTCAGGAACCAAGGCAAGTCACCAATGATCTTCATGAGCAAAGCCAAGTCACCATTAACCTCCGTGAACTAAGTCAAGTCACAGTCAATCTTCAGGAACCCAGTCAAGTCACAGTCGATCTTCATGAATCCAGTCAAATCACCACTGACCTACCAGAGCCTCGTCACATCTCAGCCGCACCTACAGAGCTCTCGTCCTATTCTGTCACGGCCATGGAGGCCGTCTATGAGCTATCATTTGTTCCGGTCATGGCTACGGAGGTCCTCCATGAACTCACCGCCTGCCCTTTCACAGCCATGGAGGCCAGCTACCATCTCATCACGGCCACAGGGGCCGCTATTAACCTGTTTATGTTCCCTGTTTCAGTCCCACCTGACAAGAATTGCTTTCCTGTGCCATCAACTCCACTGTGGTGGTCCTCTGCTCCGCCCTGGTGGGCCTCTGTCATGTCTGCTCAACTATGGTGGTCCTCTGCTCCGCCCTGGTGGGCTTTGTCCCCTCTTCTCAGCTGTTTTGGTCGTCTGCTCTGCCCTGGAGGGCTTTTGTCTCCTCTTCTCAGCTGTGGGGGTCGTCTGCCCCACCCTGGTGGGCTCCAGCTCCACCTGCTCCGCTCTGGTGGGCTCCCACGCCACCTGCTCTGCCTTGGTGGACCCCTGTTACCGAGTTAGGCCCATGGCGGGTTCCTGTTCCCGAGTTAAGCCCATGGCGGGTTCCTGTTTCCCCTGTCAGGCCCAGGAAGGGCCCTTGTTTCCCATGTCAGGTCCAGGAGAGGCTCCTGATCTCCATGTTAGGCCCAGTTCTGCCTGCTCTGCCCCGGTCCTTGACCACTGCACTTCCTCATGGACCTGGCCCTCTGTCCCTCCCCCTCTTCCGCCTCCGATCCACCGCCCTCTTAGATTGTTTTGAGCGTCTGGAAGCCGCTCCTTTGTGGGGGGTGGGGGGGGGGGGGCTATGTCACGATCATTAGATGGAGTGCCCATGAACTTCAGTAGAGGGCACTCCAATCAGGACCATTCCACATCAACCACCAGATGTCACTCGGACTTTAGCACCTCTCATCTGTTGCACCACACCCGAACTACATTCCCCATGAGTCACTGCATCACAATCACCTTGCCACACCTGCACATCATTCATCAGCCTATTTCCTTGTCACACCTGCACCTCATTTACACACACATAAAAGCAGCACACTCACTCCCACTCTCTGCAATGTCTTGTTTAGCCAGTCTGACATTTCCGAGCGTTTTCCTTGTGTTTTCCTTCTGTACCTGACCTTTGGATTGTTTATTCCGACTCTGCTGCTTGCCCCCGACATCTGCCTGTTTCTGTTATCGATTCTGGTTATCCCTACATACCTGACGCCGTTACTGATCATTGCCTGTCTGACCATTCTCATCATTAAAGTTCTGCACATGGATCCGAACGTCTCTGTCTCATCATTACAGACTGTCTCTTCTATGTATTTGCACTGCATTGTGACTTAGTCGCTCTGTGTGCTGGCTAACGTGGTTTTAAATCCATCTGAGCATCCTCCTCATTATACTGCCTTTTTTTATCTGTTTTTATCTATTTTTGCAAGGAACTTTGTTGCCTACTGGTTTGTGGGGTTTTTATGACATTACTTTTTACTCACCGTTGGATCTGCATCAACTAAACTCTATAGAGTTCGGGTGCCGATGCCAATTAGCCTATTTAATCACTGCATTGCTCTTGGTATCACTCGTCGGCCTCTGTGATGCCTATTGTCTGCTCCTCTTCCCGCCAACTGTATGCAAACACATGCAGAAAATGTGGAAATATAAACTTTGTAAATCACTGTTCTCTGGAATATGTCCCACTCAGGGCTCTACCGCCAGCTACAACTTCCTCTGCAACAGTTCATCCTTTGGTGAAAATGGCTCTAGTAAACGCTAGGTCATTATAAAATAAAACATTAATTATGAACAACTTTTTCTCATCTCATACCTTGGATTTTCTTTTTGTGTCTAAAACCTGGCTGAAACCTGTTGAACTTTTGTCTTTGGGTGAACTTTGTCGTCACTGTTCTTTTTTCACAGGCCAAATGGACCTGGTGGTGGTCTGGCTACAATCCAACAGCCGCTGTCGATCATGTCGCTGGAAATCGCCAGATCTCCATTGAAATTAATGGGATTGTGTCGCTTTGCTGTTGCGTGTCTTTTGTAATGTGAACGGGGCTTTCCTCTTGGGTTTCAGACTTAATACCGGGGGGACTTTTTTGTAGGTATTGGTGTGTTACATGTGTCTACCGAATTGCATGAATGTACTGTATGTGAAACATAGCTCGAGAGGCACTTAGTTGAAATTTTATAGGTAGCTTGTTACAGTGTCTGGGTTGTGTTCCATGGGTTTCCACTAGGTGTCCTCCTTTCTCACGGTGTCTGTCTCCTTATCACTTCCTGTTCCCTTATTTGGTCACCTTCCTCCTGTTTAGTAATTGATTGTTCCCCACCTGTCTCCTGTTCCCTCATTATCCTTCTGTGTATTTATACCCGGTCTGTCTGAGTCTGTGTTACGGAGTCCTTGTTCAATGTTCCTTGTTGAATGTTAATTCATGTCCGTCAGTTCTTGCTCTTGCCTTGCCTTGCCTTCTTGTTTGGTTTATGTTATGTTTGGATATTCTGGTTTTGACCCTGCCTGGACTGTTTACCCCTTTGGATTACCCTTCAAATAAAGGATTTGCCTGCAATTGGTTCCCTGTCCTGCGTTATCTGTAACACCATAAGTGACAGAAGGACTCCGTCATGCAAGGAACCAGCGGTATGTCTTTTTCCCGCTGCCCAGCCAGGATGGCGGAGCGGAGGGCGAAGTATCTGAAGTTGATCGCCCTCCGCCAAGAGGGCAATGAGGTGGGTGCCCTGGCACAGGTGTTCTGGTCCCTGGCCGAGGGCATGGGATACAATGACGCAGCCCTTAAAGATTATTTTAACAGCGGGCTGGATGATCCAGTTTCTCAGGAGGAGATGGCGCATTTAGAAACTTTGGAGTTCTGGGAGTTTGTGTACTATTTGCAGCATCGGCTTCTGTGGGATGCCCCAGCCACTCCTGTCTCTTCCGGCGGGGTGGTCGTCAGCCCAGCACCACTGCCCAGGATGGCAACCAGCCAAGCGCCACAACCCAAGATGGCCGCCAGTCCAGCACCACTGCCCAGGATGGCTACCAGCCAAGCGCCACAGCCCAAGATGGCCGTCAGCCCAACGCCACAGCACAAGATGGCCGTCAGTCCAGCGCCACAGCACAAGATGGCCGCTAACCCAGCACCAATGCCCAAATTGGCCACCGGTCCAGCGCCACAGTACAAGATGGCCACCAGCCCAGCACCAATGCCCACATTGGCCACCGGTTCAGCGCCACAACCCCAGATGGCCGCCAGCCCAGCACCACAGTACAAGATGGCCGCCTGTCCAGATTCATGGCCCAAGATGGCTACTTGCCCAGCGCCGCTGCACAGGAGGAGAGTCTCAGCTGACCCTCCGGAGTCGAGTCAGGTTCCAGTTGACTCTCCAGAGTTGAGTCAGCTGCCAGTGGACTCTCCAGAGTCGAGTCAGGTGCCAGCGAACTCTCCAGAGTCGAGTCAGGTGCCAGCGAACTCTCCAGAGTCGAGTCAGGTGATTGTTGAATTTTCAGAGTTGAGTGAGGTTCCGGTTGACCTTCCAGAGGCTAGTCAGGTGCTTGTGGGCCCTCCAGATTCAGGGCTAGTCACCGATGACCTTCCAGAGTCAGGGCTAGTCACAGATGACCTTCCAGAGTCAGGGCTAGTCACCGATGACCTTCCAGAGTCAGGGCTAGTCACCGATGACCTTCCAGAGTCAGGGCTAGTCACCGCTGATCCTCCAGAGTCAGGGCTAGTCACCGATGACCTTCCAGAGTCAGGGCTAGTCACCGCTGATCCTCCAGAGTCAGGGCTAGTCACCGCTGATCCTCCAGAGTCAGGGCTAGTCACCGCTGATCCTCCAGAGTCAGGGCTAGTCACCGCTGATCCTCCAGAGTCAGGGCTAGTGACCGCTGATCCTCCAGAGTCAGGGCTAGTCACCGCTGATCCTCCAGAGTCAGGGCTAGTCACCGCTGATCCTCCAGAGTCAGGGCTAGTCACCGCTGATCCTCCAGAGTCAGGGCTAGTCACCGCTGATCCTCCAGAGTCAGAGCTAGTCACCGCTGATCCTCCAGAGTCAGGGCTAGTCACCGCTGATCCTCCAGAGTCAGGGCTAGTCACCGCGGATCCTCCAGAGACTAGGCTGGTCACCGTTGACCTTTCAGAGTCAAGACAAGTCACCGGTGATCTTCAAGGACTGAGTCAAATCCCCGGTGATCTTCAAGGACTGAGTCAAGTCACCGGTGATCTTCAAGGACTGAGTCAAGTCACCGGTGATCTTCAAGGACTGAGTCAAGTCCCCGGTGATCCTCAAGGACTGAGTCAAGTCACCTCTGATCTTCATGAACAAAGGCAAGTCACCTCTGATCTTCATGAACAAAGGCAAGTCACCATTGATCTTCATGAGCAAATACAAGTCACCAATGATCTTCATGAGCAGTGTCAGGCCAGCACCAATCTTCTGGAGTCCAGTAAGGACACCAGGGAATTACCAGAGTTTCGTCGTCCCGTTGGTCCAGCCGCACGGAGGTCTGCTCCACCTTGGGGGGCTCTGGTCCTGACCACATGGCTGTGGTGGTCTTCTGCTCCACCCTGGGGGCCTTCCACACTGACCACACGGCTGTGGGGGTCTTCCGCTCCGCCCTGGAGGACTCTAGCTTCGTCCACAAGGACGTGGTGGTCTTCTGCTCCGCCCTGGGGGGCTTCCGTCCTGACCACACGGTTGTGGTGGTCTTCTGCTCCGCCCTGGGGGGCTTCCGTCCTGACCACACTGCTGTGGTGGTCTTCTGCTCCGCCCTGGGGGGCGCCACATGATGTCCTTATGGATTTCTGTTTTGTGTTTCTTGGTTTCTGTTATGTTTCTGTCTGTTCCCCTCAGTGAGTCTGGCTCTACGTCCCTCCCCCTGAGCCTCCACCTGTCCGCCTCCCTCCTGGTCTGTGTCGTGTCTTGTCGTGGAGCGTCTGGGAGCCGCTCCGTAGAGGGGGGGTCCTGTCACAGTGTCTGGGTTGTGTTCCCTGGGTTTCCACTAGGTGTCCTCCTTTCTCATGGTGCCTGTCTCCTTATCACTTCCTGTTCCCTTATTTGGTCACCTTCCTCCTGTTTAGTAATTGATTGTTCCCCACCTGTCTCCTGTTCCCTCATTATCCTTCTGTGTATTTATACCCGGTCTGTCTGAGTCTGTGTTACGGAGTCCTTGTTTAATGTTCCTTGTTGAATGTTAATTCATGTCCGTCAGTTCTTGCCCTTGCCTTGCCTTGTCTTCTTGTTTGGTTTATGTTATGTTTGGATATTCTGGTTTTGACCCTGCCTGGACTGTTTACCCCTTTGGATTACCCTTCAAATAAAGGACTTACCTGCAATTGGTTCCCTCTCCTGTGTTATCTGTAACACCGTACGTGACATAGCTCTATTGAGCCATTTTGCCACACCCACTTCTGAAACCCATATCAGATGTAAATTTATTCTTAGGATTGAATTCATTGAAGTGAGAGTGAAAAATTAACCTAGTGGACCACAGTGATCTGAGTTCAGACACAATATGAATGCAACAAAAACTGGATACTTTTTCATTCAGTTCAGTTTTTATCTACTTAAACTATGGTTATAGATTTTACTGCGTTTGCAGTAATAATGACCGCACTGCACTGGCAGCTGCAGTGAAACATAGTTTCTATGGCATAGATGGATATAGGCAGATGTCAATGCACAAAAGGCTGGTTTGCAAATATCTGCATGCTCTTTACATACACAGTCCAGTTCTTCACACTTCATCATGATCCACCTAAAAAAAGACAGAAAAAATTGCTCAAAAATGCAATGTAAAAACAAAAACAGTGTGTGAGAGAGAATTCTTCATCTGAAGCTCATTGTGTTGTTTACTATTGCATTCTTTCATTCTTTTTCATTTCCTCACTTCCCCCAAGGAGTGGATGTCTTTTGATCAATCTAATCAAAGGGATCTTTATATACACTGGCTTGTAATAGTTAACACATGTCATGGAGTGAGAGGAAACTGAGTACAGTAGTTACCACTCTGAAACAGGGGCTCTGAGGAGAATTTGTGGAGGAGAACAGTAATGTGCATGACAGGGGGTTGGCAGTGCCATTCTGACAGATTTAAGCTTCCCCGCTGACACATTCTGAATCCACCTACAGTAAAGAGCATAAAAATATTATATTAGAGCCACACAACTGTCTTTATTTAGTCACCCGCATGACATTCTTCTTTCCCATGAAACACAAAAATGTTGATCAGTGTTGACACTGTTCTTTGGAGCTTCTTGTTATTTTTGGAGCTATACACTGGTCACTATACAGTATGCCTGAGCATTGTGAACATTCTTAAGTTTTACATTTTTGTTCAATAGAAGAAAGGAGGTTTCGGTTGACTGGATCATTCCTACAGTTTGGTGGATTTTGGACTGAATAGTTTTTTTTATTTTTTTATTCAGTATTCATGTCTTATTTTTTCTCTGACAAGTTGAAAATATTCAGTAATGTTTCATGGGGACATAAAATCCACAAAAATTTTGGAAGGACTTAACTATAGCTTTAAGTCTTAATACTGCACATTATGTTTGATGATATATTATTACATGAAAAAAAAAGAATGTACAGTTTATGTAAATATAAAGCAAAATAATAGAAATAGTGCTGTGGTTTCTGCCTGGCAGTGATATCATATGCTGAACAGGTGTATATTTCTCACAGATTCCTCTCGCCACCTGCCAGCTGTGAGTTAACTGAAGCACACTTGTGTGTGTGGGTGCCATCTGGCAGAAGAAGCTCATTAGCTGCCTCATTATCATTGGTTCCTAAAAGACCAGCGGACACACCCGAAAAACAGTTCATTAAAATAATGTGTTAAACCATGACTCATATTAGAATGATTCACCACAGAAACCTGAACTTTTTGTAGGCAGCAGTGGACCTAAGTGCCATTAAATCCATTAATTCATCACATTACAGCATATTAGCATTTACAATAGATCAAAACAGTGACTGCCCACTTTTTCAGAGGCCTTGGTTCAAAATAATTTTTCCATAACCACTTTAAAAAAGTGATGAATCATAATATTACAACATTTAATTCAAGGCAAAAATAAATATTTGAAAAACGAGGGGGTATACATTTTGTTTTTTTGTGAAGGATTTAGTTATATATCCCATAAGACACTGCAAATGATTAACTCAAATCGGTAACAACATAAGACAAATTAAACTGATTATAATATATATATATATATATATATATATATATATATATATATATATATATATATATATATATATATATATATATATATACCACAGTATATTATAATATAATATACTGTTCAAAGGTTTGGGGTCATTAAGATGTTTTTATTTTTGTATTTTTATTATTTTATATTTAAGACATTTACAAAAGACTTTTGTATTACATAAACACTGATATTTCTTACTTTCTGGTTATTAGACACTTTTTATTGTCATGAACATTAAAATAGAAAACAGTTATTATAAATTGTAATCAAATAAATGTATCCTTGATGAGCATAAGAGACTTTCAAAAACCTGACATGCTGTATACATACTATCATTTAAAAATGTGTATGCACGTGCTTAGAAATCATACAGAATGATATTTTTTGAAAGTTTTGTATGAGAGGTTGGTTTAGTAGCACATACAGTTTGTACAGTAGAAAAATAATTACATCTATGGAAAGTTCACATAAAACATGGAAACCCAATATGTGTGTGTGTGTGTGTTATTTTTATTTATTGTAAAACATCTCATAGTGCACACGGCATATAGACCTCAGAGCACATGGTAGGCAAAATTGTATTGCTAAAATAAGTAATAAAGTTAACAAAGCTAATAATCTTACCATAAAGCCATACATCTAGGATCACACTGCAAACTTTTATATGAGGGTCACATGATACCTGAAGTCCTCTCTCATTGGACACCTCAATTACATTCACATCCTTTCTGATAGCCACTTCACATTTAGTGTATGGTATATGTGTAACATGGAAATTAATATCCACCATCCTACTCTAATTAATTGTATCATATTAAGTTTCTAATTCAGCTAAGAAACAAATATTAGACATCATAATAACAAGAACATGTAACTCTCCATTTGGGTGAAATGCAATCTTAGTGTTTTGTATTTGCACCACAAGTGAGCGACATTTGAACCTGCAATGTTAAAGGTGTGCTTGATGACATCGGCTGGTAGAATGAAATTGAAGCTGGGAGTTTGAACAGTTGTCCACAGAATAAAACCAAAATCTAGACAGAGGAAATAAAGTAAAAATAAAAAAAAACACATGTGAGGAAATAATCAACAAATCAGTCATTTGTTTCCCATGAAATTCTGTCATCTTTTACTCATGTTTCAAACCTCTATGACTTTCTTTCTTCTGCTGAACACAGACAAATTTTAGGGTACAAAACAACATTGGTTCCCACTGGCTTTCATTATGGACAAATAAATAAGATTCTTAAAAATATTGTTTGTCATATACAAGTTGGAAGGACATGGGGTGAGTAAAACATGGCTGTACTTAAATTTTTCTGTCTCATGAATAGAAAATGCATCTGAAAATGACATTAACTGTTGGGACACTGTGAAAAAAATTATATATACATATACATACATATCTTCCAAAAATATATATTATCCTTCAATCAAAGCCTTTTATCATAAGTGTGAAATTCTGGTGATAACAGAACTCAGATCATTTCACCATTTGTATCACTCCGCTTGCAGTATTTCTCACAGCGAGTGTCATGGTGGATGCTTAAAGCCACTATAAATTTTTATAAATAATACTGTGTCCTAAATACTTGTGCCGCAACACACAATAAAATGTATCTTTTCCACGGAATGGAAAGCATAAACGGCTGGACATGGACAGATTTGCTGGTGCGCAAAACAAGTACTTGCTGTTACTGTGGTAGCCAACAACAGCACAGTTTAACCATTTGCAGGTTTATTTTTAGTTACGCCAGAAAGTTTCAGTTTAATTAATTCAGTCAATCTTATTATTTTAACATGTGTGTGTGTGTGTGTGTGTGTGTGTGTGTAAACAAGCTTAAAGGTTTCTTTTTGATTCACACTGTGGTCAAACACAGGATTCAGTGCTCAGTAGTGAGCATCAATATCTATAATAAAAGCAAACAGAACAGTACAAGCACTTCTAAGTGTACAGTTTTAAAACAGCATAATATGCTCCAAATGTATATTTAGTGCGTTTAAAATGGAATGCATTATTTTATTTATTTGCGTTTTGAAATATGAAAAACTAGTATGTGTGCGGACAGTCATAGCAGTATGATTTATCTGAACTACTAGGTTATTGATGTTAATCAGATAATTATATTGATCAAATTACAATGTTTGTTGTGTTGAGGATATTTCAAAGAATGTTTATGATTACCATTGACTTTAATTACATACACAAATTTATTAACTCATTAAAAAAAAACCAAAGCGCTGAGACATTTCTCAAAAAATCTTGTTGTTCAGAAGAAAGAAAACCATAGATTTAGAACAACATAAGGCTGAGTAAATTATCACAGAATCTTTCATTTTATGTGGTGAAGGGGTATTGTATGGCCCAGTTGTTTCAGCTGATGTCTATTGCTGGGATGCTTCTTGAATGTTTTGTTCCAGATCACACCACAGGATTTAAATCAAATTGAGCTCAGAACTTTGGCCATTCTAATTTACGCAATTTGAGAATTCTGTTGTTGATTTACGTCTGTGTTTTGGATTGTGGTCATATCGCATGAGTTTTAGATCACGTCCTGACAATCTGCTGTACAACTTAAAATTCATTGGTCCCTCAATGACCGTAGCAGTCCAGACCCTCAGGCATCAGATCAGCTCCACATCGCTCTCCAGACATATGCTTCACAGTTGGGGATGAGGTTTTAGTGTTGGTATGCTCTGTTTTTAACAAAACATCCCACTGTGTATATTTAGTAAACAGATCTTTGAACTTTGTCTCACTTGCCCACAGAACATTGCTCCAGTAGTGCTCGCAACATCCAGGTGGTCTTTAGCCAACTTAAAATTCAAAACTCTGTTCTGTGCAGTGCAGTGATTGTTATGATCAGTAGATGGTGCATTTCTGATGGTCTGTTATACTTTTTTCAAGGCACATGTTTTAAAAATAAATATAATTAAATTAATTGATAAATATCATACACTACATTTTATTTCAAAACCCGAACTTTTAGTTGTTTTATTAGTCAAACATTTTACAATAAGCAGTTTTTGTTTTTCTCCCAAAGAAATAACAATGAAAGATTATGCCAAAATACTAAAAGGGATAGTTGACACAAAAATGAAAATTCATCCTTGGAAGTGGTTCAACCATAATATTATGAAGCCACAAGTATACTTTTTGTGTTCAAATAAAACAAAAATGATGAAAATTTCTTCTCTTCCGTGTCAGCCTTTAACACTTAAGAATACCACAACGCACGCATGTGGTGCTGCTGATTGAGTAGCCGAAAATAATGCACCTTGTTTACAAGCAGAGGAATGCACACGTACACATTGAGGTTATATTGTGAATGCGCGTCGAAGACTGACACAGAAGAGAAGTTACTGTTGAATGAAATAATTATTTTTGTTTTCTTATAATATCATAAGATGGACTATTTTAATGATGTCCTTACTACCTTTCTGGGTCTTGAACATCAGATGCGTTGCTGTCTATGCAGGGTCAGAAAGCTCTCAGATTTCATTAAGAATGTCTTAATTTGTCTTACGGGTTAGGAATGACATGAGGCTGTGTAATTAATGACAGAATTTTAATTTATGGGTGAACTATCCTTTTAATGTTTTCTTTTGCTGAAGAACGACTGGGTTCAAGGAGCATTTATTTTTTATTTTTTTCTGGGTAACAATTTATTTAGTATATTAATTTGATGGTTCCCCGACAGACATTCTTTCTGTCTATTAATTACTTTGCAAGTATGTCAACTTATTGTTCAGACACACTCTCTCTGTTTAAATCTAGATTAAAGACTCCTCTGTTTGGCCAGGCATTCAAATAATGCATCTCATAATCTTGGACTGCAGTTATATCTGATCAAATGCTCATTATTATTTTTTAGCTTGGGTTAAACAAATAAATTTTACTTGGTTGGAACAGCAGCTATGCTAATTATGTCTCTATTTGTTTCTCTGTTTTTGCACTAACTAGGATTTACACAAGCTTCAGTCTGGATCCAGAACACCCGAGAAGAGATGATGCCAACCCCAAAACTACCAAATTTTGCTATAAGTTTGAATGCATCTTATAATAATTGCTGTTAACAGTGTTCATCGTCTGTTTCCATATTTCTGCCATATGTACATAAACTGACAGTCACCTTTGATAAGCTACTACCAAATATTGTAGAAACTTAATTTTCTGTAAAGTTGCTTTATAATGATTTGTAGCTTAAAAGGTGCTATACAAATAAACTTGCATTGAATAGAATTGAATATTAATTACCTTAACCTAACAGTCTACTAATACTCTACTACATTTACATTTATTCATTTAGCAGACGCTTTTATCCAAAGCAACTTGCAGATGAGGACAGCAAAAAGAGCAATGATAATACAAGTGCTATAACAAGTCTCAGTTAGCTTAACACAGTACACATAGCAAGGGCTTTTCAATAATATAATTAATAAAAAGAAAACAGATAGAATAGAAAAAGAATAGAGCAAGCTACTGTTAGAGGTCTTATATATACACACATAACTGCATAATAAATGAAAATAAAATAGAATACAAAAAGATTAGAAAGGTAGCTAGATTTATTTTTAAGAATAGAATTAGAATAGTGAGTCCTAAAGTTAGAGGGTCAAATAAAGATGGAAGAGATGGGTATTGGTATATATTAATACTCTAATTAGAGTTAGTTAATATGTAGTTGCAAAGGTACTTATAATAACCAGAATGTTTGATGAGCCCATCACAATTATTAAACTGTTTTTAAAGGGACTTTAAGAGGCTAATTTTATACACAGTCATACAGACATAGCCAAGGGGCTGACATACTGTAAGTGCAGACAACACCCCAAACACACCAGTAGAGGGTGAAATACACCATAGTTCAGTGAGCAACCCCTGTGGTGTTCATACAACAAACAGTGATGGGCAATGTTTCTGGCAGATTTACTAGGTAACTTTTAGAGAACTTGTACATTAGTGCAAGCTGTCTTCTGATACCTACTAGCGTGGCAGCCGATCGGCCTCCATCCACTGAAAGATCTGCTGGCTCACCTGAAGAACATAATCATATTCTCTTGTTAAGGTATAAACCCTCTTATTAAGGGTATACCCAACTATGATGTACTTAAAACATAAAAAATTTCATGCACAGATGACATATAAGTCCCACATGTATCAACAAAAACTACTAAAATGCTGTATTATGTATGCAAGGCCAGTAGTTGGCGATGTCACTTTGTAAAGAGACCTGTGCATGCCTATAGACCGAACATGTAATGCGCATGATGCCACTGTTTTTACAAATTCACATTTTTGTAGTTTACACAGAGATAATAATGCTATTTTGTTTTCAAAGACATGGCATGTTTTCAAAAGTTAGCATTTTCTAGTCATAAATGATTGCATAAAAAGTTTTCAGTTTTTAGTTGCAGCAAGTGACAGCACCCTCAGGTGAGGATTGTGAGGTATTACCGGCAAAAGGTACACCTGCTGTTTGGTCCACAGCTGCACTCCTTGCTGCCACTCAGTGTCACACTGTGGTACGCCCCAGCCAGAGTGGCCAGAGGTTCTGGAAGAAATTAAAACTACAATAACACTAATACACACTGACAGGTATTTCCAAGTGAAAGGTGCTGACATGAAACCACAGTTGTGCTGGTGCATGATGGTTTACAGATGCTTCAGATGCAGTGAAGCCACTAGAACGCTGTCAAGATCAATTACCGATAACGTGACCTCACATTGCCAGAGAAAATTACTTAAGCATGCTCTGGGTTTTAGAAAATAAAGGTATGCGTTTCATGTCATTCATCCAGTGCAGCTCAAAGGAAACTGCGCATGTGATTGTAAATAAAATCAGCGGGAACCTGAATGAATGATAGTGACAAACAAAACTTGACTGAGAAAATTCACTCCTGAGTTCTTGTTGGACCTGTTGAGATATGAGATGCAGGACATGGAGCATGTGCGGCAGGCTGTGTGAGAGCACATGTCAGATCAGGCCAGTGGTCCACACTTTCCACAGTGCTCCTGCTCCTGCAGCAGCAGAGTCTCTATAAGCTGAACATTTTAGTTTATAAAGTTTTAAGAATCTACATTTTACTTAAACTAATGCATTGTTTCGCTTCAGAAGGCCTTTATTAACACCCTGGAGCCGTGTAGAGTAGTTTTATGATGGATGGATGTATACACATTTGTTTTCTTTAGCTTTTGAATAAGGTATGTTTGTTTTATTGTATGATTTTAATGTTATTATTTTGTAAAGCACTTTTGGGCAGCGTCTGTTGTTTAAAAAATGTGCTATATAAATAAAGTTGCTTGCTTGAAGTCTTTCCAGCTAAGTGTGCTTTATGCATCAGAAATTCAGCCAGTGGTCTATGGGTGTGACATCTTAGGCTGAGACTAGCAGCTGTATATTTTACACGTGAAGATCAGCGCCCCTCATTGGATGCAAGCGGCTTGATCTTTTTCAGTCAGTCTGAGAAGGAATTTGTTCCTGAGGACTCCATGTTGCTGACTCAGTGGCTGGTACAAGTCGCTGGAAGGCTCCATCCTCTCAGCAACCTGCAAAACATGCGCCACCTCCGACCCAGCCCCAGCCTAAATCTGAGCCTTGGCTTCAGCAGCACCCTCAGGTGGCTAGAATCTACCTGTACCATAATTGCCAAGGTCCCCACCTTTGAGTAGTTCTGAAAGCTGAGCTTTAGAAGCCATTCTGATCCAGAAATGAAGTGGATAGGGTCAGTTCCTGCCTAGGTTGGACTACCCTCAAAGATGTGTTGATCCCGCTCTCCATTCAGTCAATTTTGCGATGGAAGCCCTGTTCAGGCTAGGCCATCCTTCCCACACAACAGGTGCCCATGCAAACTACCACTGTGATAGTGGATACACATACTGAAAACCGTACCTTTCCACTTTACACTATCATGAGGGTCAGTTCCCCGCCTCCTTGTGGCAACCTGTCACTCGAAACTTAGAAGGCCATTCCAGATGTGTCAATCGGAGTTCTAAAAACCATAGAATGAGGTTACTCACTCCAGTTCACTTGCAGACCACCTTGCTTCAGAGGCATTATCCAAACTTCAGTATGGTACAACAATACTCACGTTCTCTGGTCTGAAGTGCAAACTCTGCTTGCAAATGGATCTGTGTAAATGCTCTCTCTAGTGAACAGCGAGTCAGGCTTCTACAACCACTAGTTTCTCATTCCCAAGAAAGATGGCAGGCTCAGACCCATTCTTTGATCTCAGGCATCTGAATCATGCATTTATGAGACAGCCATTGAATATGCAGATCCTCGTGCAAATATGCCCAGAGGACCTTTTTTATCGGTGGATACAAAAGATGCTAACTTTCACATCCAGATAGACCCCATAACAGATAGTTATTGAGATTCATGTTTGCAGGGAAGGTCTACTATTTGGACTGTCCCTGTCCCCACGCAAGTGCATGGACATGGCTATTTCCTCTCTGAGACAGATGGAAATCCACATTATGAACTACTTAAAACTGGAAAACTGGTTTGTGTTAGCCAGATCGAAACAGGAACTTATTGCTCACAGAACGGCTTGTGCTAAAAATCAGTTTAGCTGTGAGTGCTCTGTCTCCCAGGCATAATGTAGTCTTCCTAAGGAAAATGATCTTTTCAGCCCAGGCACAGGCATGAATTACTCCAGAACACTCCCTGACAATTCAATGTCTAGTGGCATCATTCAAACCTGGGTCTTCACATCCTCTCAGAGTTTTCCAGAGGATGCTTAGCCTCATGTCAGAGCTTTCTTTGTGATTCCCCTGGGTCTGCTCTATATGCGGCCCCCTGCAATATTGTCTCAAAGCCAATGTACCATCCTATGCTTGGCATCTGGGATGTTTTCACCTCAGGGTAATCCACCACTGCATCAGAGCTGTGACCCCTCGGAAAAACTCTCGCCTGTTTCAATCATTGGGACTGACATCTAGAAGGAAGGTGGTCATGGCAGATACCTCAAACTCAGTTTGGGGAACACTGTACAAGGGCAGACTGGCATTTAGCTCCTGGTCAGACCTTGAATAATGCTTACACATCAACTGTCTTGAGACTGGAATCTTTTCTAGCCCTAAAAACTTTCCTACTGGCCTTAAAGGGCACCATGTCCTGGTCCGCTCAGACAACATGACAGTGGAAGCTTTTATAAATCACCAAGTAGGTCTCAGGTCACACTCCCTCTTCACGCTGACTGGACACCCCCTTTTTATGGGCACAGGGCAAACTCCTCTCACTGTGATCAGTTCACGTGTCAGACAGACTGAACCTAGGAGCGGACATGCTGTCATAAGGAGAATGGAGGCTACACCCCAAAATGGTTCAGACAATCTAGTTTGTCTTATGGAGGGCAGAGGTTGACCTCTTCACATCAGAAGACAACTTTCACTGCCCAATTAAAACGATTAGCCCAGTGCACACTTGTATGCCTTCCCCCTAATTGCCCTGCTTCCTCAGGTCATCAGACAGATCTGGTAAGTCAGATACTTGGTGGCCCCACTCTGGAGGAATCAGATGTAATTCCCAGAGTCGATTCAGCTGCTATTGACATCCCTTGGCTGATAACTCTGAGCACATACCTTCTCTCTCAAGTGAGAGGCATGATTTGGCATCCCTGGCCCAAGCTGTGGAGCCTTCATGTGTGACCCCTTTAAAAGCTTGAGCCAGGTCTAGATTTAATCAGCCTCATTCTTATACTTTGATGAGCTGGAACTTTTCTACAGTCCTCAATGCCTTACAGGGCCCTCCATTTGAGAAACTCCATTTGGTCGATTTGAGGCCCCTGTCACTTAAGACTGCCTTCTTTTTGGCTTTATCGTCGGACAAGCGAGTGGGTGACCTGCATGCACTGTTAGTTAGTGATTCATGTCTTGAGTTTGGGCCTAATGACTGCCGAATCATCCTCAAGCCAAGACGTGGTAAAGGCAATTGACTTGAGCCCTAAAGTGTCCTCCACTCTGTTCAGAGCCCAAGTCATTACCCTTCTGGCTCTTCCCAATTCAAAGGATGAGCCGGGTCCCAATCAACTCTCCCCGGTCCAGGCTCTTAGAATGTATGTAGAGTGCTTTAGCCCATTTTGGCAATCAGAGCAGGTCTTAGTATGTTGCGGAGCTCCGCCTAGGCAGTATAAGGAGTGAAGGCTCTATTTTGAGCCTAGTTAACTGCCTCTGGCGTTGAGTGTAGCTAGGTCTCCTCTCAGTTTAGAGTCGTGTAAAGATACAGTATCAATCCAGACATAAAAAACAATGTTTTACAAGCTATCTAGCAGATTTATATAATGACAAAAACTTCATAACTCCTTGCTGTTCTCACCTCTATGGCCCACAGGCATTCCCTACATCCCTTAGCTTGAAAAAGCAGAGACTCTGATTGGCAGCTCCTACAGACATAAGGGTAAGGGTCTCATTCTCAATGCCAGGACTGCCTCGTAGAGCCTCCAGGGTAAACCAGTGATGTCCCTCCAAACAGAACAATGCTCTGATATCATCAGATGTTTCTGATGGCAAGTAGAAAGGCAAACAAATGTAAACACTTGTTACAGCAGAGTTATTAACCATATAAAGCCTAACATTTTAAATAATAGCCGTAAATAAAATCTTTCTAAAAAGTTTCACACTTTATACATCAGATTTTGTGGCTCATATACAGTAGGAGGATATAATGGGAATATGGCACTCATAAACAAGGGGGAAAACATCTTATTAATAATTAGTTTTATGTTCAAAGGCTCAAGATGCAGCTCACTGCAGTCTAGTTTTGCATGAACTTGGATTGCCATATTCCTGCCTGAAGACAGGAAACTGCAGGCCACTTCCACATTTCAGTTTCCTACCTGCAACTGTAAATCACACACATTTGTTTTTCTATCATGATGAGGTAATTCCAATGGCTTTTACAGTTTTATAGTAAGCTTATAATAATTTCTATGCTCTAGAAATAACAGCAACCTCCATCAAAACCTCATAAAATGTTACACTCCTTTATAAAATGATTTGGGCAGTGTGAGTACCTTTGTGACAGTGAGAAGGTGTTGTGCTGAGGGTGTCCGGACACAGACACACGGGTTCGACATAGTCGACACCTCAAAATAAGTGCACTTTTTAAAGCATGACAGAAGATAATAAAAACAAAATGATTTAAAATGTAATCTACAGTAAAAACTTTAAATTTGACCTCACAACGTCTACTTTTTTAAAAAGTGCAATATTTAATTATACCTACATGTGGCCTTTTATTTTGTTAATATTATATTATCTGCAAGTACATGAAACAAAACAAAAAAAAAAACACATACTTAAGATTTGGAATACACTAGAAGTGCGCATTCAGTACAATTAAGCACACCTTTTTTTCAACCAGGGAAAAATGTATTCTTTACAGACATTCATGTCACTTACTGCATATCTTTCAAAACATTTTGTAATGATGTGAGAATACAGAGTAAAAGAACACTATTTTTAAAAAATGTTTATTTAAAATTGTAATAGTATTCCATAATGTTAATGTTTACTATATTTTTGATCATATAAATGCAGCCTTAGTGGTAAGTAGAATATATTTCTTTAAAAAACATTAAACCGATCCCAAACCGTTTAAAGGTACTGTATGATTAAAAACGCATCTCTTTCGCCAAGCATTCGAATAATGCATCTCTTAAATTTTGACTGCAGTTGCATCTGATCAAATGCGCATTCATATTCTTTAGCTTGGGTTAAACTAATTAATTTTACTTTGTTGGAACATCAGCTATGCTAATGAAGTCTCTATTTGTTCCTCTGTTTTGCCACAAGATTTACATCCCATGGTAACTAGGATTTACACAAGCTCCAGTCTGGATCCAGAACACCTGAGAAGAGATGATGCTGACCCTCAGAGGACCCCAGATGATGCTAACCCTGAAACAACATACAGAACTAACAAATATTGCTATAAGTGTGATTGCATCATATAATAATTGCTGTTAATTATGTTCATCATCTGGCTGACTAGTCTTGTATTAATTTTTCTTAAAAATACTGTCATATGGGCAAGAACGCACTAAATATTGTAGAAACGTAATTTTCTGTAAAGTTGCTTTGTAATGATTTGTATCGTAAAAAGCGCTATACAAATAAACTTGCATTGAATTGAATTGAATTGTATTGAATATTCAATTACTGAATGGCTGCTTAAATAAAAAATAAATAATAATAATAATAATAACAATTACATTTAAATAATAATAATAATAATAATAATAATAATAAATAAATAAACTGTTTGGAGTTAAATTATTTTACTATGTCAGAATAAAGAGACTGGAAAGTGACTAAGACAGCTGTGTGGGAAATTATAGTTTAATGGCCAACATGTTAAAATATTTAATATTTACCTGTCAGGATTTATTTACCAAGTAATCCAAGGAGCCATGTAATTAAGACATTGCTGGTTATAACAGTGTTTGTAAAATAAAAGTGGTGTACCTGTCCTGGTGAGAGACAGATACAGGCCTGCCCTCTGCTGGAGTAATCATGCCAGTGCTCACTCACTGTTACAGAAACATTTACAGACTTTCTGTGCTCCCAAGAAAGACGGGCCTATAGACACACAACACTCATATTACATAGATTTTATAGATTAGATTTGAGCAACTCTTGGAAATAAGTGCAGCCTAAAGAAAGTGTGGAAAGTGTTTGAAAATCGACAGAATTAGTTGTGTATGGAGAGAAAGTAGCCTACTTGAGAAAAAGAAGAGCATTTGTGAGTCCTGGGAATATGAGGAGGCCTTGAAAGCATTGAGATTATTTGCGAGTGTTTAGGAATGGCAGCTGTGCACCTGCTTGTTGCGGTTTTGTCAGGAGGTGCGTGCGACAAAGGGTTCTTTCGGTTCTAAGGTATCCATTTGTCTGCTCACCAAATTCCAAGAGCCTTGAACTCTGACCTGAAAACAAAACACAAGAGACTTATATCTGGAAGATATCATAACAAATGACCAAACCACAAAAGTAACTCCTAAAACATCTGTCTGGCTTTACCTGATCATGGCGTCCAGTCAGAATCCAGTCGACACTTAGATCAGCTAGTTTTTTTTTTGAGTGTCATTCTCCTAAGATCCAAACCCCAACCCTGAGCCTTTCCTATAATAAGAAAGACATGTCAGCATTTCAGAATACAGTGTTCATGATAATTAAACTGATGACATGTATGAACAGATCCACAACTTCATCCCGATAATAATGTGGCATATCCACCTGTGAGTTCTGGATAACTTTGTAAGTGTGTGACGTCATCTGAGGTGTTGGTCTGTGTAAAATCCTGATTCTGTGCTCGGTGCGTGAGAGTGTGTGATCCTCTCTTTCCACCACAGCGTGTCCTCACCATCCTGGGCAATAAGTGCAGCTAGTGGTACAGAATAAATAAATAAATAAAATTAATGTAACATAACAGAAGGTATCATATTTCATGTATTGTTAAGGTATGGTCACATTAGCAACCTTGGGCAAAGAAAGCAAATTGTCCATTGTCAGCAGTGCAGTGATGCATGAAGCACCACTTAAAGGGTTAGTTCACCCAATAATCAAAATTATGTAATTAATAACTCACCCTCATGTCGTTCCAAACCCATGAGACCTCCGTTTATCTTCGGAACACAGTTTAAGATATTTTAGATTTAGTCCGAGAGCTCTCAGTTCCTCCATTGAAACTGTGTGTACGGTATACTGTCCATGTCCAGAAAGGTAAGAAAAACATCATCAAAGTAGTCCATGTGACATCAGAGGGTCAGTTAGAATCTTTTGAAGCATCGAAAATACATTTTGGTCCAAAAATATCAAAAACTACGACTTTATTCAGCATTGTCTTCTCTTCCGTGTCTGATGTGAGAAAGTTCAAAACAAAGCAGTTTGTGATATCCGGTTCACAAACAAATAATTCGATGTAACCGGATCTTTTTGAACCAGTTCACCAAATCGAACTGAATTGTTTTAAACGGTTCGCGTCTCCAATATGCATTAATCCACAAATGACTTAAGCTGTTAACTTTTTTAATGTGGCTGACACTCCCTCTGAGTTCAAACAAACCAATATCCCGGAGTAATGCATTTACTCAAACAGTACACTGACTGAACTGCTGTGAAGAGAGAACTGAAGATGAACACCGAGCCGAGCCAGATAACGAACAAAAGATTGACTCTTTCACGAGTCAAGAACCAGTTGCATCGGTTTTCGGATCACCAGTAGTTCTTTCGGACAGTTCGATTCAATAAACCGGTTGAAGAAAACAGTTCACCGGTTCTTTTGCGCTCGACGTAATGACGTCATTGGCGATGATTGCCCTTGATTCAAGCCTTCGGTTTACCTGGGCTCATAAAATTAGCACAGAATCAGTTCAGAATCAATCACCAAAAGAATCAGTTTGGTTCAGATGCTCTGTGTGTCAGTCTGCTTCACGCTGAATCACACATGCGCAGTATCATCAGCTCCTCGGTTCTCGAATCAGACGCGTCCGACAGAAACGGTTCTTTACTCGAGAACGAGTCAATCTTTTGTTCGTTATCTGGCTCGGCTCGATGTTCATCTTCAGTTAATAAAGTCATAGTTTTTGCTATTTTTGGACCAAAATGTATTTTCAATGCTTCAAAATATTCTAACTGACCCTCTGATGTCACATGGACTACTTTGAAGATGTTTTTATTACCTTTCTGGACATGGACAGTATACCGTACACACAGCTTCAATGGAGGGACTGAGAGCTCTCGGACTAAATCTAAAATATCTTAAACTGTGTTCTGAAGATAAACGGAGGTCTCACGGGTTTGGAACGACATGAGGGTGAGTTATTAATTACATAATTTTGATTATTGGGTGAACTAACCCTTTAAGTGGTCACTTCCAAAATAAGTGGCAAATTTCTCACCTCACATGAAATTCAATATTGCACAGATTCCTACTGAGATGACTGCATTTTGCTTTCAAAATTGAAATAAATGCACCTGACAAAAATATTGTGGGTTCTTGAATCACTACATTACATTTAAATAAGAGATAATGTGAATTTGTGCTTTTGAATACGTTTGTAATCTAACTGGAAAAAGTAACAGTATGATTGCGAGTATTTTAAATTGTAATATAATCTTATTAAAAGTGCTTAATTTTTGGAATTTGTTTATGGAATCTAAATGATCAGTTACTACCCAGGCCCCGCAAATTTACCTCAACAAAATGATCTTGTGGCCACGACATATTATCACGTTCTCACGAGTTATGATGTCATGGCCATGACAAAACTAAGTGAACCCTCCATGTCATCTCCCGGGCACCATACAAATTAGTAAAATTTCTGCTACATTTTTCTGGTCAAAAAGGCCCACTGTTTAATGTTTATAGTGTAGTGAAAATAATATATTTGAATCAGATGCAAAATCTGTGTGGGGAGATCTTTTGCACTCATCTGAAATTTCAAAACTCCTTTGAAGAACATATAATATTACAGCTGACAGATAATTTCACTACCTGAGTACTCGAACACCAGCACTTGTTTAAAGCCAGAGTTTGTACTGGAGATCTCTGCTTCAAAAGCCAATCCACTCATGCCAAACAGAAGTTCTGCAGTACCTTTAACTGAAGATGTGCATGGCTCAGATGTAAGGGAACAACATGTATGGCATTTTTACATTAAAAAAAAGGTTTAAAAATGCTAAATAAACATTTTATTTCTAAGATGATTCCTGGAAGCCACTTTGGGAAATAAACATGCAGATAACAAATTGATATTAGGTGAGGTGACAAAAAATCTAGCATGCTTAAAGGTGCATTCAGTAGTTTAGAGCTTTATGTATATTGTTTAATATTTCACATTTAAAAAATTGTGTTCTTGTGCAGAGTCATCTGATAACATTAAACCTGATTGTGTCATACCTGTGATTTTGAGTGAAAATCAAACGGCAGGTATGAATGTAAAGCAGATATGTTGTCAGATATGTTTGCCAAAAGTCCATTAGTACAAAACACATCAAAATTGGTTGAATAGTCTACATGTAGAAAAAAAAAGCATAGAATGAATTACCTGGAGGTACTGTGTTGACCTTGAAGACCAAATGAGAAAGCTGGGAGTTATAAAAACTGGCTCTGATACCAACCTACACAAAAATTAGGATGGGTTCAGATGTCCCTAACCATATGATACAAACTCAATCCAATGGTCACGCTCTTGAATGTTCTTTCCCATGTACCTTCAATAAGTCTTCCTGGTTTTGCCCAGAGCAGACGCCCAGCAGGCGGCCCGTGTCGATCCCCTCTGTGCAGTTTACCTGTAAAAACAAGCCTCTGTGCTTTCAGGTTGCTTTGCTCGTGGAAGAGGAGTGTCAGGGGCATTTCCCTACATCAACATGGGAAAAAATTACCCAGAGTGTAGAAGGGGTTTCTGGGGCATCCATATGTACACAAACGCATACTAAACCAATGCTTACTTATTCTTCAATAAGTGATTATTAAGCTGTGTTTAAGTGTGCTTAAGGTAGGCATCACAGGTGTGTTCAAAACAAACACAGATCCAAGTTCAGCCTATTTGGAGGTTTCAAGACTAGCATATTCATTTATTCCACTGTAAAATCGGCTAAATCAGCAGCTGTCAAGCATTTTGATGCCAAGGACCCTCGATCTATGATGACATGTGTTAATATGACGTCACACATACAAGAAGCTGAGAATTATAGGGTAGACTGCCAACACAAATTTATGTTCAAACGTAAAAGTGAATTTAGCATCCGATGACCCCTTTTATGCACCAAAAAAGCATGTTTTAAAGCAGGTGGTAATTTGCGCTACTCTTGATTGATTGTGCTGGTCATCATGGAGATGAGATGTAGTGTCTTTGTTCTTTCATTTGTGCACTGTCACTAAATCACCAGAAGAATTATCCCGTCCATTGGCAATTTTTATTGAATTTGCCCTGTTTTGTAAACCTGGCCCCAAATGTGTTCTTCTTCTTCTTCTGCATTCTTGAAAATATCTTTGTTTGTGTTCCACAGAAGAATGAAGGTAAATGAATGTTATGTTTAATGAATTATTACAATAAATAATGGTAATGCACCATAAGTGAGTATGAAACAAGTTAAGCAGAATGAAAGACTATGATTGTCGAGTTTGCAAAAGGAAAATGAGTAGCATAAAACCCCCATAAAGTAGTTCATATGACTCATTATTTGCTGAAAATCTGGACTTTCATCAGTTCAAATCTGGTGTCAGCTGGTGTCAGTGAGATCTGAGAACTATGGGAGCCTGTCAGCGATTCACAATTGCTGAATGACTGTGATTCTGGAACCTGAGATTGTCCAGTAGTTTGTGTGGTGTGGGGTGCACTCTGCTCCATTGTGGCTGTCAGGCCACTGGCTCCTGCATGCAGCTCCAACTGGGCACAGACACTGCTGTCATTCCAGTTCACATTCACATCTGCACTGCTGCACTCCACTACACAGCCATAGCAAGAGTCTGCTAATGCTGCTGAACATACCTGCAGAACAAAGCCAAGGGGTAGAGTGAGATAGTTGGGCGTGAAGACTTCTGCACCCACAAGTCAAGTCAAGTCACCTTTATTTATATAGCGCTTTTAACAAAACAGATTGTGTCAAAACAACATTAATTAGGAAAACAGTGTGTCAATAATGCAAAATGACAGTTAAAGGCAGTTAATCACTGAATGGTTAAGATCATTTTGGATGTGAAATTACTTGCTGTGCCAAACTGATAGTTGGTTAGGAGAGCTGTGTGAAGTAATGACTTAAGTATTGAGAAATGTGCCCTAGCAATTGTAAAAACTGCAATAAAATCAGTCATTTTATGCTGTACAAAATCCATTTCGTCATTTACAATACTTATAGCATGAGTAGCTCAGTTTGTAATGTTGTGAATCGTCACAGAGCTAGTCGGTTTGGTTAGAACTTTACACTGACAGATTTTTTGAAATCCCCAATGAATGAAAAATTAGAAAGTGAATGAAAAAAAAGTACTTATGGAACTGTTAAAAATATTAGCTAAGACTTGCCTGAGAGCGATGCATCTTTATTGAAGACATTTTAAGCAAAGTCTGTATTATGAACCTCCTGCTGCGAGCATGTGTGGTGTTGACTGAGAGGGAGAATGGATGCCCATCTGCTACCACTTTGGCATCAAGATGAAAGTGGGCTCTCGTCTCTGAAGGAAGATTCACTGTCTCCAGTAGCCCCT
Organism: Carassius carassius; assembly: GCF_963082965.1. Lineage (NCBI taxonomy): Eukaryota > Metazoa > Chordata > Actinopteri > Cypriniformes > Cyprinidae > Carassius > Carassius carassius. The sequence goes on from NC_081774.1 coordinate 27,502,595, forward strand.
TGGGCACAATGGTGAATGATTTAATGAACTACATTCTTAAATAAGACAAGATCTTAAATAATATAGCACACAGCTCTTCTTGAGACTTTGAAATTGATCATAAAAAAGCAAAATTTATTCTCACCTACTTGATAAAATAATGGAGGAGGTTGTCTATCAGTAGTTTGATTCTGCCTGAATGTTGGTTGTTTAATTCTTCAATCTGCACTGTGTTAAAAAAACATGGGAAAATATCCAGAACATTCACAGAAATAATTTAATAAAGTAAATGTAAATACAATTTTATCATGTTCAAGTTTGAATGCAGCCTTAAAGGGGTCATTTGATGCGATTTAAATTTTTCTTTTCTCTTTGGAGTGTTACAAGCTCTTGGTGCATAAAGAATATCTGTAAAGTTGCAAAGACTAAAGTCTCCAATCAGAGATATTCTTTATCAAAATTAAGACTCTGCTATGCCTCCCTAAAATGGATTATTCAAACACTCAACCACATCTCTACGTCACTATGTGGTAATATTTGCATAATAGTGCCCAAATGTTCAAGCAAAGAAAGAAGGCGTGGTTTCAGTAACCACAGTTAGTGTTGAAGCAGTCATGTCAGGGAGATGCTGTGTGAATCTAGGTGAAAGCAAAACACTTTAGTTGGCCTTCTGAAAGTAGATCCATTTTTAGGAATCTTTTAGATTACTTACAACAGAACAACAACACATTTTATGGACAACCCTTTCGTAAATCTAGGAGAGGTCATTCTGACTTTGATGACAGTCTGCTTCTGAATCAGCTACTGGAAGTATGCTTTGTTATTAATTTAAGTATTTGCTATTGAATGTTCAAATGCAGAGTTTTGCGTACACGCACACTCGTGTGTGTGTGTGTAGGTGTGTGTGTGAGAGAGTGAGAGAGAGAAAGAGAGACAGGGTCACACAGTGGAGTCAGCTGTCTTAATTGTTCTGCATGCTAGTAAACAAACTACAGCTAGCTACTACAGCTTCTTACTAGAACCAGGAAGTATGACCATATTAGCCCGGTCCTGTCAACACAGCACTGGCTCCCTATCAAACATCGTATAGATTTTAAAATATTGCTTATTACTTATAAAGCCCTGAATGGTTTAGCACCTCAGTATTTTAATGAGCTCCTTTTACATTATAATCCTTTACATCCACTACGTTCTCAAAACTGATAATACCTAGAATAGCAAAATCAACTGCGGGCGGCAGATCCTTTTCCTATTTGGCGCCTAAACTCTGGAATAACCTACCTAACATTGTTCGGGAGGCAGACACACTCTTGCAGTATAAATCTAGATTAAAGACCCATCTCTTTAACCTGGCTTACACATAACATACTAATATGCTTTTAATATCCAAATCCGTTAAAGGATTTTTAGGCTGCATTAATTAGGTAAAGCGGTACCGGGAACACTTCCCATTCCACCCGATGTACTTGCTACATCATTAGAAGAATGGCATCTACGCTAATATTAGTCTGTTTCTCTCTTAATCCGAGGTCACCGTAGCCACCAGATCCAGTGTGTATCCAGATCAGAGGGTCACTGCAGTCACCCGGATCCAGTACGTATCCAGACCAGATGGTGGATCAGCACCTAGAAAGGACCTCTACATCCCTTAAAGACAGCTTAGACCAGGACAACTAGAGCCCCAGATACAGATCCCCTGTAAAGACCTGGTCTCAGACGACCACCAGGACAAGACCACAGGAAACAGATGATTCTTCTGCACAATCTGACTTTGCTGCAGCCTGGAATTGAACTACTGGTTTCGTCTGGTCAGAGGAGAACTGGCCCCCCAACTGAGCCTGGTTTCTCCCAAGGTTTTTTTCTCCATTCTGTCACCGATGGAGTTTCGGTTCCTTGCCGCTGTCGCCTCTGGTTTGCTTAGTTGGGGTCACTTCATCTACAGCGATATCGTTGACTTGATTGCAAATAAATGCACAGACACTATTTAAACTGAACAGAGATGACATCACTGAATTCAATGATGAACTGCCTTTAACTGTCATTTTGCATTATTGACACACTGTTTTCCTAATTAATGTTGTTCAGTTGCTTTGACGCTATATAAATAAAGGTGACTTGACTTGACTTAACCCTCCGTGGCTTGTGTACTGCAAACACATACGAGCTTCATCACTGTGTCTGTCACGCGACTCTGTTCCTCTTTCGGGCTTGAACTGATGGTAAAACTAAGGACATTATTAACTGTCTTTACATTTATTTTGAAAGATGAAGCTCGTGATTATGGAAAGGGGCGTAACATTTCTGACGAGTGCTTGCGGTGTTCAGCCAATCACAATGTACTCGGTCAGTTGGCCAATCATAGCAGACTGCACTTGTCGGAAAGAGGGACTTTAAAGAAAACAACATGTTTGAGAGAGACGAGGCATAGAGGACCTACAATAATGTACAGTGTTTGAAAAATTATGTGTTTTTTGAACATTAAAGCATATAAACATATTCTGTTAAACCAAATACACAAAATAATGATCTTTAAAAAAGCTTTATATGACCCATTTAAAATATCCATAAGTAAATCCATTTTAAGTAGTTTTGAAACCTTGAATGAGAATGTTTTTTAGAGGATGTGTTATTTTCTGAATCTGCCTTTTTGGACTGAGATTGATATCCAGGGACATGTCTCTGGAGATAGTGGATTGCGGTGTGCCAAGAAAGAGAAGCAGTGTGGCTTCCAGCAGCATCCAGGAATTCCTCTGACAAAGATCCAAAAGAGTAATTGAATGAAAAAGTTATTTTGACCGTAAAATGCTATTTCATGCATTCAGAGTTGTTTACACCGTTAAAGAGTTGGATTCTCATGCTAAGCATGGACAAAGTTTAAAAAAACTATCTGGATGTATGACAGAGTATTTCTGTGCCAAAAATCTTACTTTCGGGTTCGTACAAGTTTTGGAGAGTTTTTTCGATTGTGGCTCTTGATGACGTAGAACTCCTTATAGGGGCATTTCTCAGAGAAAAACGTATCCTCGCACACATCGACCAGAGTGAGAGCAATATCGCGCCCATCAACGAGCTTCATCCAGTGGCTGCGCTACATGGGACTCACTCTGGATTATTGTTTCTAAAGAAGTGTGTTTTTGGCTGTAAAGGAAAAGAAAACTTAGTTCAGCTTCCTAAAGAACCCAGCGCTATGTAAACAGTGGATGCCATTTGTTTTTCTGGGTCACCAATGGAGTTCACAACTGTGTTTTACAAACGTTTTATAAACAAGGCCCAGTTTGACACAGGATTTGCACGCTCCATCCATTCCAGCTCTCACAGAGATGGCATCCAGTGCACTGTGTAAAAGCACAAACAGGAGATGACTTGCCATCATGACTTTGACCTGACACAACTCTACCGTTTTCAAAACTTCATCAGAGACACTTTGGTTTGACATAGCCAGCCAGTGAGAAATGCGATCAATTCTTGTAGTTAGCGATCCCTTTAAGTCTGAGGGAGAACAGAGTGGACATGTTGATGCTTGGGTAATCCAGAAAGAGTTGGTAAAACCAGTTCCTCTGCCAGAACAATTGGCCTTTGGCAGATTTTGAGCTCCTGACCCTGGGAAAAGGAAAGATATTAAAACTATCATAGTATTTACAACATAAAAGTGGGAAATATACTAGACATATTTCAATTTTGGCTGATATGATAAGGTGACAATTATTTAATTAGTTTTAAAGGAATATTCAGGGTTTAATACAAATGAAGCTCATTCAGCAGCATTTTTGGCATAAAGATTTTCACCAAATTATCTCTTAAAAAAAAGCCAACATCAAGGTTTATCAGTTTAAAAGCTTTTCATTATATAAAAGCACTTACATTTATTCTTCTGTTTTAACTTGACAACTATTTGAGTTGAATCATTTTTAGTCACTTATGATGAAGAATTTATAAAATTGGTTATACCTTTAGATAGACAAGGTTAGTAAGTGATTTTTTCACACTAAATATTGTTTACATGCATATTTTTCACATCTTGTAGCATTTTTCAATAATATTGAAAAGGTAAGGGTAACATTTTATTTTAACGACCATTTATCACTGTTAACTGCATATAGTGTGCATATTATTAGCATATCAGCTGTTTATTAGTATTCATAAAGCACATATTTATGCCTTATTCTGCATTACTATATTGAGATCCCTTAAAGGGGTCATATGATGCTTTTTTAAAGATCATTATTCTGTGTATTTGGTGTAACAGAATATGTTGATATGCTTTATTGTCCAAAAAACACATTATTTTTCAAATACTGTACATTATTGTAGGTCCTCTATGCCCCGCACCTCTCAAACATGTAGTTTTCTACAAAGTCCCTCCTCTGCATTGTGATTGGCCGAACCGCGCAAGCACTCGACAAATGTAACACTCCTTTCTATAATCATGAGCTTCATCTTTCGAAATAAATGTAAAGACAGTTAATAATGTCAGTTTAAGCCATGCAAATAGCAGAGTCTTAATTTTGATGAAGAATATCTCCTATTAATAATAATCATATTTGGATTTGAGACTTTAGTCTTTGCAACTTTACAGATCTTCTTTATGCACCAACAGCTTGTAACACTCCAAAGAGAAAAAATCGCGTCATATGACCCCTTTAATCCTACCCCATGCCTAAACTTAACAACTACATTATTACATATTATTAAGCAGCAAATTAGGAGTTTAATGAGGCAAAAGTCTGATAGTTAGTTAATAGTGAAAATTTGACCTTAAGAACATCTTCACATTCATTCAACATCTGAGGCTACCGTCTCTTTTCCTCTGCTCTGTGAACTTACACAGAAATATTGGTCATGCCTGATCTGGAGCCAAATAACAAACACAAAATCACAATTTGCAAGACTCTCACCTTAGTCTTGATGGAACTGAAACCTGTGGACTGACAGCAATCACTGCCTCCTTGTTTCTCATCCCTGTTTTGTCCTTTCTGTTTATTCCTCATAGAGTCTGTTTGACCTCTAGGTCTGGAGTGATCGTCAGATGCTAGAGGATGCTCTTCAGAGATTTTTAGACCAGGAACAGTCCATTACCACTCCTGGAGCGGGCATTACAAAAGGGAGAGAATCAGTGTTATAAATAAAAAAGTGTTGCAAACAGATGGAAATGTTACATTATGTGCAGTGCCTGTGTCCACTGAGTCCATATGTGAAGAATATTTCCATGTTTCAGCTTCAAAGTCTTTACTTTAGATGTCATCTGGCAATGACTCAATTTGGTCTTTTTTCAAAGGATCTTCTGTTTTTTAGATATTGAAAAGGTGACTCCAAACAAAAGACCCAACTGATGAGATATCATAGAGACTGTATCAAAATCTGTCTCACTTTCCAAACTGTAGAGTGCTAGAAAAATGAAATCTGAAAATATGTAACCTCTTCCATGTAGAACAAACTTTCTCTAAAAGTGTTGAAATAATGCAGCACATTTGCAGTACTATTTGATCAATACCTCGACTAGACTTCTCATTGCTCAACGTTGGTTTGGACAGGTCATGAGCTGCTGATATGCTGGGATTCTGCCCTCCACATTCTCCTGCTGGCTTTGAAATGCCTGAGCAAGAGCTGTCCTCTGATAACATATATATATATATATATATATATATATATATATATATATATATATATATATATAAATTGTTTGATGATACTGATGTCATGATGGCATGGGATTCTCCTGAATGCTCGTACATCAAGCTCCAGCGGCACAGACCAATTTCTGCACAGCGACTCAGCGTGAGGATAAGATCAAATACAGCCGCTCCTGCATTCTCCACTGCTTTCAACACACGCAGCAGCTGCACAAAAGGTACAGAACACTTTAAAGTAATACAGGTGCATCTCAATGTTAAATGTGAGCCAAAATCATCACAATTAAAAGAACCAAAGACTTAAACTACCTCAGTCTGTGTGCATTGAATTTATTTAATACACAAGTTTCACAATTTGAATTGAATTACTGAAATAAATTTACTTTTCCATGACTTTCTAATTTATTGCGATGCACCTGTATTTCAGGTTCAGTAGACATCAAGCTCAATTATTTGAGACATAATATTGCAACAAAAAAAATTATAATAATAAGTTCCACTTGCCCGACTATTTCCATGTAAAAAGCAAAAATCTGGTTTAAGGCACGCAGCTTCCATTGTAAGTGTCTCACCATAATATTGTTTTTTTTTTTTTTTTTTTTTTTTTTTTTATGTAAAGAAGGGTTAAGTTAAATTTATTTTGGTAGTAATAAATATTATGTCACAAAAATTCACCCAGTTTGTGTTTCATTAATATTAAAAAGGCCATTTTTTTTAAATGGTCATAATCAGATTACCGTTACATTGTGTGGATTGCATGATTACAAGTTATTCATATTAATATTTTATTGACTCTCCCTCATGTTTTTTTTTTTCATATGATGCAGGGATTCACAAACATTTTGTCAGTCAAATCTATTTGACCACAAATATTTACTTTAAGTCTCCCAGAGATTTAAAGTTATTTCAATAATTTTACAACAGGTTCTCTGATGTCGGTTAATGGTCATATATTGTATTTACTTTTTTTAATAACAATAATACCATTCAAATCTATAAACAATTATAGATAACTATAGCTATAAATATCTATAAACAAAAGTAATCTAAATGTAATCCAAAAGTAGTCAGAACACATTATATAAAATAAGTAATCTTGATTACATTACTGATTACAGACTAGAATTCTACTAGTAATCTACTCAGCTTCAGAACAAGGATGAACTGCTGGACTTCAGAGGTTGTTACCTGGACCCTGTTTCTGTTGACAAAGGCCATGGACCAGTCACACTCTGTTTAAGAGACTTCCACTTTTGCATCATAATTAATTTATAATTATAAGTTCCTGTGGCTCAAGTGGCAGAGCATTGTGTTAGCAGTGCAAGGTTGTGGGTTTGATTCCCAGGGAACACCTGTTAGGTAAAAAATGTTATCATGAATGATCTGTATGTTGCTTTGGATAAAAGTGTCTGCTAAATGTATTTAAATTGTATTTTATTATTTAAATAATTCATTGAACAGCTCAAAAACATAAATGAGGTGGCTAATCATTGATGAGGCAGGGTGTGAAGTAAAACCGATAATACTGATGAGAGGTAGAACATGTTCCTGGTCAACTTCTTTGTTAATTATGAGGTTTGTAGTGACAAAGATGCAATCCTCAGTTTCACAGACTGGCAGTGCTTCTACAAGAGGTTGCCTGCCATAACACCAAAATCAACATTACCATCAGAAAATAAAAATATAGCATAAATGTAAAACAACCACTGTAATGGGAAACTTTGCATTCACTCACAAAACACTGAAATATGTTTTTTCCCTCACTCCTCATATTATATCCAAATGCAACGTTTCTCAGGTGAATACAAAATTATTGCAAGCCAGCACATAATCAAATAAAGATTTTCCTCCCATCCTATTAAAAATTAAAAAATGATAATGTAAAGTGGGGTTTAGGTTTTCATGTCTTTTATTTTGATATTTAGCCATGTTTCATGTAGTAATGGGCGTGTTCGAAATACTGCTTCACGAAGCTTCAAAACATTTGCAAATTTTTTGTTTCGAATCACTGTTTTGGAGCGCGTATCAAACTGGCCAGGTTACGTGATTTTAGCAAACAAAGGTTCGTTACATCACACTGTTTCGAAATGTTTTGAAACTCAGATGGTTCACCACTAGGGGGTGTTGATATTAAAGTGAACCCATGAACCACTTCTGGTTGCCCAGTTAATCATGTGACGTGAAATCCCACAAAATTTTACTATTAAAAAATTAAGAATTCAGGGCCGGATGTTGTGGGTTAAACAAAAGATAACTTCCCTTAAACACAGATGGCTATATAGTTTAAAAAATGTGTAAAAACATTCAGCACTTTCAATCTACAAATCACACGAGTGCTTAGAACAATCAAATATTTTCTGAAGCAATTGATTCAACTGATTCAATGCTTCGAAAAGCTTTGTTTCTCCCATCACTAGTACCATGTTCCGGTCATGTGATTTCCTTGATCCTCATGTTATCCTGCCTTGTGTATGTGTCATGATTGTTTTAGTCATATGTCTTGTTCCTCATTGGCTTTGTCCTGTCATGTGACTCTCAGTTCTGTTTGATCATTAGTTGATTCTTGCCAAGTCAAGTCTGTTCAAGTCACGTTTGTTCCAGTCAGGTTAAGTCTTTGTTTCTATTTTGGATAACATATGTTTCAATAAACTGCACTTGGGCTCATCTCATCACAACTCGCCTTCATTATATGGAGGATTTCTGTTCTTTGTGCCACTTATTGAACTTCAATGATGAGGCCCCTCGAAGACATTTTCTGTTTTGGCCTCATAAAAGAAATCTGTTTGTTAATGCCACGTCACATCCCTTCTTCATTTACTGTAGGGATTGTGAATGAGGAACCCTGCTATCCTCCGGTACCCACCACACCAGAGCATTGTCATGTCCCGACTGCCATGAATGCTCACATCATGAATGCTTCTCCAGTGCCTGCTCACGTCATGTCTGCCAAGCCAAGGCCTGCTAACGGCACGTCTGCTAATCCAGTGCCTGCTCACATCATGCCTGCCACTCAAGAGCCTCTTCACAAATTGACTGCCAAACCAAGAACTGTTTACAAAATGTCCGCCACTCAAGAGCCTTGTCTCATTATTGCTGCCAACCTAGAGATTTCTTTACAAAATGGTTGCCTTTCCAGAGCCTCTTTACAACATTGCCGCCATTCCAGAGTCTGCTCACGTCAAGCAGTCCCCGGCCAAGATGACCATCACGCCAGAGTCTCCGGGCCAAAATGACCATCACGCTAGAGTCCCCAGGCCAAGATGACCATCACGCCAGAGTCCCCGGGCCAAGATGACTGTCACGCCAGAGTCCCCGGGCCAAGATGACCATCACGCCAGAGTCTCCGGGCCAAAATGACCATCACGCTAGAGTCCCCAGGCCAAGATGACCATCACGCCAGAGTCCCCGGGCCAAGATGACTGTCACGCCAGAGTCCCCGGGCCAAGATTACCACCAAACAAGAGCCTCATCCTGCCACAGCTACCATTTTGAGTGTATGGGATACACACTGCACTCCAGAGGCCTCTTCTGTCCACGAGTCTGTACCAGACATCTCTTCTACTCATAAATCCGCTCCAGTGCCTCCAGAGGTGGCGGTTTCTGCTGCAGAGCCTCTTGAGGTGGCAGCTTCCGCTACACCTCCCGAGGTGGTGGCACCCACTTTTGAACTCACTGTCTGCCCTGTCATAGCCATGGAGGCCGTTCACGGACTCACAGACAGTACTGTCATGGCCAGGGAGGCCATTCATTAACTTTTTGCCTGTGCTGCCACGACCATGGAGGCCATGCATGAACCCATAGTCTGCCCTGTGATGACCAAAGAGGCTGTTTGTGAACATTCTACCTGTCATGTTGCGGCTATGGAAGCGGCTCACAAAAACTCTGCCTGCTCCGTCACAGTCAAGTGGTCTGTCCATGGCACCCTGCTCTGCCTGCTCCGCCATGGCTTCATGTTCTTTTGACCTGGCAGACTTCTCCTCCACTGTTTCACAGTCTGCCACTGTTCCACAGTACAGGTCCTCTAGTGCTTCACTTTCTGCCATTGCCCCAGTGTCCAGGTCCACCAGTGTTCCATGACCCATGCTATGACTCATGGTCTTGCCCAATGTTCCACACTACATGCCAAGATCCAGGCCCTGTTCCTCATCACGGGCCTGGCCCTCAGTCCCTCCCCCAGTTCCACCTCTGCTCCACAACCCCCCTGGATTTTTGGGTTTTGTTTGGTTTGAGTGTTGCGTTAGGACATCTGGAGCCACACTTAGAGGGGAGGATATGTAACGTGGGGTTTGGGTTTTGTGTCTGGTTTAGGTTTTCATGACTTTTATTTTGATATTAAGCCATATTTCATGTTCCTGTCTTGTGATTCCCTTGATCCTCATGTTATGCTGTGTTCACGCCATATCGTGAATACCGTAAATTCGAGATGACATCATGTGACATTCTACTCAGAGCTGTTCACTTCCTGGGACTCGGAACAATGCTTTTCTATGGCAACACTATCAACGGCTAAACAGAGCCTTCATTGGTCAGGTGGTACAGTGGTCACGGGGTACAAGTTGTAGCTCTCAGAAAACTCCCAGTTCACAAGTTGTAATTACGAGTTCTACAAGAGAAGAACACTTTTTACAATATGGCGTGAACACACCTTTATAATGCCTAGTGTATGTGTCATGCTCTGATTGGTTGTTTTAGTCATGTGTCTTGTTCTTCATTGGTTATTGTCCTGTCATGTGACTCTCAGTTCTATTTGCTCATTGGTTGATTCTTGTCATGTGTCTCTTAGTGTTTGAACCAAATAGCCCTCATGTTTCCATTGTTTCTTGTTTAGCTTTATAATGTGTACCTGCTGTTTGTTTTTGTTCATAACAAGTCTGTTCATGCCAAGTCAAGTCTTTGTTTGTATTTTGGATTACACTATGTTTCAATAAACTCATCACAACTCGCATTCAGTGGATTGCTTGTTACATATAAGTAATATTTGCATTGTATAAGACCTTTTTTCACTGAAGTTTAGAACATCTGAATTTCTGTTGAATTTAGTTCTTTCAAAAAAAATTATTGTATCTGATCAGATCACAATTTTACTATTTTTTGGAGCATGTACCATGGTTTTATTACAGTATTCTTTGAAGAATATATAATCACTGAACATCTTCATTAAAAAAAAATGAATGTCTGAATTTCATTATTTTGAATGTACGTATTAATTGTTGAAAGACCAACCAGTTGTCTTGACATTTGAATGAGGCTTCCTGCCACAGGTCTTCTCAACTGAAGCACCAGATTAAGGAGAAGCTCTGACTGATAATGGTGATGAAGAAAAGTGAGTGGAACTGACCATCTCGACTCAGAAAAGCCTTAATGCAGTGTGCCAGTGCCTGACCTGTTGTTGATCTGCGAGATGAGCACAAAGCCTCCTCACTGTGTTGGAAACTTTTTTAAAGTAGATTTTTCTGACTAATATTTCATATGTCAGGTTTCACAGGGTTAAATGTCTGAGAATGAGTGATAGTAAGAAGTTTAGGTGGTGTCTACACATTAGACACAAGTTCAATGTACTGTATAACACAATTTAGGCTTGTCTGCACTCTCAGTACATTTTAGTGGCACCATCTGCTGGGCTAGATGTACAGTTACGGAGACCAGGGCATAAAACAAAAGTAATTTGCTTAATTATTTTTCTTGTTCCCTAGACATTCCCAAAACAAAATATCTTCAACATAAAAGCTGCAGCAAAGTTGAAGATATTATAACTTTAAGAGAATTTTGTTTTGTAATTGTTTCCAATTTTGTAAACCCAAAATGTGTGTTTGTGTGCACTATTATAACACACACAGCACACTGCATAAAGGAACTACATGCAGCCTTTATATTCACTGACCTACTAATACTCTATTCTATTATCTCCACATTTCAACTATACCTTCAAGTAAGATATTGGACAAAAAAGGGAGGAGTCCATCATGTATGATTCACAGCACCCTGCTTTATCTCTAGTGACTGTAAATCGCGTGATCTTGCTGTGTTTTGCATGGCTTGTTGTTCTCTGTAAAAGACTCAGTGTTGAGGAGTAACTAGTTACATGTAACGGAATTATGAGATTTAATTGAAAAATAAATGTAACTGTAATCTGTTACAGTTACTGAGAAAAATATGTAATTAAATTACAGTTACTTATGAAAATGTTAATGATTACAATATTTTCACAGACATACAGATATGATTGATTTCTTTCCCAAATTGCATTGACTGCTCTAAAATACCAATGTTTTAGAAGTTTAGAACACAGAAGAGGAGACATGTTTATTTGATAACTGTTTTATTTCCTATTTGGATTTTTGTATATGCTTTCTTTTTTTATATATATATTAACTGCCCCGACCCCCCATCCCCATGCCAGTGTTTCCTTTCATGCAATAAATGGTTTCTTGATATGAATTTAAATATGCATTTAACCTCAGAAAGATCTTTTTTTTAAATGTTAAAGTCAGATTTTGTGATTTTTTTTTAAAGTATTATAATCTGATTTTGAGTCTGACATGAGTTGAGTACTACTGTAAGGTTAACCCCGCCTGCTTTTAATGTTTAAAAATGATTAACAGTTGAAAACATTTGCTAGAAATTAAGAAAAGTAATACATCACTTTAATAAAGTAACTGAAATAGTACAGTACTTGTTACATTTTAAATAATGTATAACTTGTAATCTGTAACCTATGACATTTCCAAAGTAACGCTCCCAACACTGAATACTCTGATGCCAGACTCCATCTGGTCTTTTGGAGGAACAACTGAAGGCCTGTATTGATGATCTTGGTCCAATCTACTGAGGAGTTTATTGTGCACTAGTATATAGAAAGTTGTTTGGAAAGTGCAGAAAAGTGGGGATTTCATGAGAGATGAATAGCATAAGTCTAAATGAGACCCCACCTTTAGTGTGTAAACTGAAAAGAAATAACAACAAACAGACCAAACTTTGAATTCCATGAACTAAGCACTACTAGGTTCACATTGCGCAGTCGTGGCCAAAAGTTTTGAGAATTACATAAATATTAGTTTTCAAAAAGTTTGCTGCTAAACTTCTTTTAAATCTTTGTTTCAGTTGTTTCTGTGATGTACTGAAATATAATTACAAGCACTTCATACGTTTCAAAGGCTTTTATCGACAATTACATGACATTTATGCAAAGAGTCAGTATTTGCAGTGTTGGCCCTTCTTTTTCAGGACCTCTGCAATTCGACTGGGCATGCTCTCAATCAACTTCTGGGCCAAATCCAGACTGATAGCAACCCATTCTTTCATAATCACTTCTTGGAGTTTGTCAGAATTAGTGGGTTTTTGTTTGTTCACCTGCCTCTTGAGGATTGACCACAAGTTCTCAATGGGATTAAGATCTGGGGAGTTTCCAGGCCATGGACCCAAAATTTCAACATTCTGGTCCCCGAGCCACTTAGTTATCACTTTTGCCTTATGGCACGGTGCTCCATCGTGCTGGACAATGCATTGTTCTTCACCAAACTGTTGTTGGATTGTTGGAAGAAGTTGCTGTTGGAGGGTGTTTTGGTACCATTCTTTATTCATGGCTGTGTTTTTGGGCAGAATTGTGAGTGAGCCAACTGCCTTGGATGAGAAGCAACCCCACACATGAATGGTGTCAGGATGCTTTACTGTTGGCATGACACAAGACTGATGGTAGCGCTCACCTTTTCTTCTCTGGACAAGCCTTTTTCCAGATGCCCCAAACAATCGGAAAGGGGCTTCATCGGAGAATATGACTTTGCCCCAGTCCTCAGCAGTCCATTCACTATACTTTCTGCAGAAGATCAATCTGTCCCTGATGTTTTTTTTGGAGAGAAGTGGCTTCTTTGCTGCCCTTCTTGACACCAGGCCATCTTCCAAAAGTCTTCGCCTCACTGTGCGTGCAGATGCGCTCACACCTGCCTGCTGCCATTCCTGAGCAAGCTCTGCACTGGTGGCACTCCGATCCCGCAGCTGAATCCTCTTTAGGAGACGATCCTGGTGCTTGCTGGACTTTCTTGGACGCCCTGAAGCCTTCTTTACAAGAATTGAACCTCTTTCCTTGAAGTTCTTGATGATCCTATAAATTGTTGATTTAGGTGCAATCTTAGTAGTCACAATATCCTTGCCTGTGGAGCCATTTTTATGCAACACAATGATGGCTGCACGCGTTTCTTTGCAGGTCACCATGGTTAACAATGGAAGAACAATGATTTCAAGCATCACCCTCCTTTTAACATGTCAAGTCTGTCATTCTAACCCAATCAGCCTGACATAATGATCTCCAGCCTTGTGCTCGTCAACATTCTCACCCGAGTTAACAAGACGATTACTGAAATGGTCTCAGCAGGTCCTTTAATGACAGCAATGAAATGCAGTGGAAAGGTTTTTTTGGGATTAAGTTAATTTTCATGGCAAAGAAGGACTATGCAATTCATCTGATCACTCTTCATAACATTCTGGAGTATATGCAAATTGCTATTATAAAAAGTTAAGCAGCAACTTTTCCCATTTCCAATATTTATGTAATTCTCAAAACTTTTGGCCACGACTGTAAACTGGCTTGTCTTGTAGATTAGCTTCCTATGAACGTATAAACAGGACGCCGCCTCTTCATCACCAACTGATAATAATTCATTTCGTTATTCAAGTCGTTATGTTATTAATCCAGTCGTATCTTTCACTCCACAAAGGTCATTATTCGAAGTAAACTGTACTCTGGTTAGAAGGATGTTTTTATTTTTTTTCACAGAATCATTTGGCTTACGTTACTATTAAATGGTCTCTTTGGTCCACGCCCGTATCGCGCGTCAGTTCACCACGTGACTTGGTGCGTGTTTCTCTTTGCATGCTGGCGACTACGAATCCTACTACGGCAAATGTTAGTGTGTGAATATCAATTAAGTCACGCTCAAGTTGCTTGGTAACCTTCCTAGAGCGTCCTGTCATGCATTACAATTAATATTCATGAGTCCGACGTGATTCGTTTAATCGCCTGCTGAGGACCGCCTACTTACCCACGTCTGCCTTTCAGCCAATCCGTGGAGAGCGACGCGTTACGTAATTATAATTCATGAACCAAGCCTTCTTCGTAGTAGGGTTACTGAACTCACTACCGGGGGCGTGGTGTCGGCTTTTAGCAGCAGACACAATGAAACGAGGGGCAATGTAGGACACCACGTTGGAGTTTGAAACGCAGAAACGCCGGTACCGTATTATTTTTTCCTTCTTTTGGATATTTTTATCGTTTATTTCATTTGTTTTGTTTGTATTTACTTTAGATAGATAGCAGAGGCTGCTGCTGATGAGAAAAAAGCAACGAGTTGAAAGTCTCTGGAGAAGAAACGGACGCATTCAGGAAACGGCTCTCCGTCGTAACTTTTGCTTTGTCGTTGAACGCAGTCGCACATAAAATGTCGTTCGCCTACTCGGATTATCTGGCCGCCGAGTGCCTGGTGTCGATATCCAGCGGCCCCGTCCTCCATCGACCCACCCCGGTGTCTGCTGCGGCTCAGGGCCCTCCTCAGGGCCTTCCTGCCGGGGAGCCTGACGGGTCGAGCGAGGACAGGGAGGTGCGGGAGACGCTCCAGTTAGAGGGGGCCAACATGATGACGGTGGCGGAGATCCTCACCGACCTGCACGGCAAGTTTCGTCCCATGTCGGCCTACTCCGAGAGCAGCAACTCGTCGTGCGGAGAGAGCGGCTACACCACGTTGTCTGACTCCACCACCCCAACGCCGACCATGACCCCCTCTGCCACCCCTGTCCCGGGACAGTACAATAACACCCCTCAGCAGATCTGGGGAGGAGGGGGCGCCCCCCGGTCCCCCACCAAGCGTCACCCCTGTACCTTCGACGGGTGTGACCGGGTGTACGGCAAATCATCCCACCTCAAGGCGCACATCAGGACCCACACAGGTGAGCTGGAGCACATGGGACGGGATGCTCGTTAATGCTGCGGAGATCATTTGTATCCGTATATCTATGTATCTGTGACCCTGGAGCACAAAACCAGTCACTAGTAGCAATAGCCAACAATACATCGTTTCGGTCAAAATTATCGACTTTTACTTAATGGCAAAATCATTAGGATATTAAGTACAGATCATGTTTAATGAAGATATTGTGCACATTTTACAGTAAATATATCAAGACTTCATTTTTTATTAGTAATATACATTGCCAATACCTTCATTTTTACAACTTTATAGGCGATTTTCTCAATAATTAGATTTTTTTTTCACCCTGATTCCAGATTGTTAAATATTTGTATCTCTGCTATCCTAACAAACCATACTTAAGTGGAATGCTTATTTGTTCAGCTTTCAGATTATGCATAAATCTCGATTTCATAAAAAATAAATAAAATCTTATGTCTGGTTTTGTGGTCCATGGTCACACTTATTCGAGTATACGTACTATATAAAAACAGACAGTATGAAATTATAGTTTTATAAACTGCTCATGTTGCCTGTATTGGTTTTAAATGTCCCTGTTGGATAAGCATTTTAACCATCGGCTGTGTTTTATTATAGTTCTCGGTTACTGTAACTTTTAATTATCCGCCGTTTGTTTGTTGACTGTTGTCAGGGGCTCCTTCTGTCAACTCCAACCAGCGGCTCTGAAAAGAGATATTAAACGTGAATTTGTGGATGGTAATTTAAATCACTACTCGTTAGTTGAACAAAAGAGTGGAAAACTTCCAAATGTGGCCTCCTAACAAAGAAAGTTTATGAACAAAGGAAGGAGCGCGTGAGGGAGGACCGAGTATAGTAGCCTAGTGTAGTGACGAGCCTCATATATTTGCATATGAACTGAGCTCGAGCACAGAAGGCTCGTGTGCGCGCCCGCTTGCGTGCAGGTTCTCATTTAAATGCACTTTCTGTTATTTGACTAAAGCTAAAAGAGCTATTTAAGCCACACACCTGCCCTCTCTTTATGGGGTATTAACAAATAGTCTATTAGCAATTGGGTTTGTTCGTGAATTGATGTCTAAGGGGATGGCTTTTAACGGACATGACTGCAGAAGCTTAAGGCAAGTAAAACTAGTACAGTGAGTTACTTAAACTATACTAACACATGAGAAATCTTCAGTAAAGTATACTAGTAATAATTTAGTACAGTGGCAACTAAACTGCTAAACACTAGTGCAGTAGTTCATACAGAATACATAATCTAGTACAGGACAAATTAAAGGCTAGTACACTAATGAGACACTAGGTGCACCCTGTGAAGCCCGCTTAAGTTAATCTGCCATTTTAAGTGAGATTCCAATGTGATGAGAAGGTGCTGTCTGTGTCTCACAAGAGCATACAACAAGCCACAACACTACAAGTTATGCACATTAACACAAGGTATGGCTCCAACAAAGAATGGAAGTACATTTTATGTTCTTTTTAAATACGCTTTTAAGGCCATATTTTATTGCTTTACAATCTTATAAAGTACAAAATAATAGCTATTAATGAAACGGACAAATACAGAGAGATGACATGATTGCAATTTTTTTGGCTGATTCCTATTTCTGAAAAGAGGTAGAAATAATTAACTGAAAAGGAGTTGCTGTATGCTATCCCACTATGTAACTTAAATAATAATTTTTTTGACTAACCTTATTAAATGTCATCTTTCATGTCAAATTCCTAATGTTGTTGCAATTTAGTTGTAATAAAAAGAAACTGTAGAGCTTTGGCCGTTCAAATGACATCAGTTTCAACAAACTGCATCTTTCCACTGCAAGGAAACACAGAAGCTGCATCTATAGTGGCATTAGATGTATTCACACAGACTGTTTGATGAAGTTGAGGTGCTATAAATGCATATGCACTGCAAAATGTTGAATGCATAAAGAATTTTATGAGATTAATGTTTTAAATATTTTTTAAACATACAAATAAGAAATGTTTGTGAAAATGCAGTGATCGCTTTAAATATGAAACCAAACCAGTAGCAGGGTTCCTACGCGGTTTGGAAAAGTATGCAAAGTACACAAAACAGTCGGTGGAACAGTCGATTCGTTTATTGTCTCCACATTTCATCAGTTAATGGTTATGCTTGTCATTTGGCGAAAAAAAGGGCAGGGGAAGAGTTTAGGTTTTATTAAATGTCGGGGGGGGGGGGGGGGCAGAGGGATGAAAGAGCAGCATGTTGCTCTAGGGGGGAGGGAAGGAGGGTACACTAATGCATCATTTCACAGGAAATGGAGAGGGAAATTTACCCACCAGTCATCGCACATCCCTTTAGCACCAAAAGAAGTTTGAATAAGATAAAGGCAAGTTGAGGCACCAGCATTATAATTGAGTTGAATTATTCCCACATGTGGTTTGTACATGGTTGTTTATGGGTATAAAGTGCACGAGAGGCAACATTTAATCTAACTTGTGATTACAGACAAAAGACAAAAATGTCATATTGTCATATTAAACATGGCAACGGACCAATATCGCTCCGTTTAGCAATTTAAAATATGGCCCCTTATTTTATTTCAATTAATAGTACATTGACATTTATGTAATTATTAGAATTAGTATTTATTAGAAGAAGTATTTCATGTCGCCATACCTCAATTTTTTTTAAAATTTCAATTGATCACCGCCGGGGGCGATCTCTGTTGAACTATTAAAGTTGTTTTTATGCACATTTGGCATGAGTTTTCTATAAGTGTAACGATATCAAAATCTCAAGATGCAATATTTATTGCAGTATTTTTTTAAAAAGACAAAAGAAAAATAGGAAAAAAAATTATATTTTGTACATTTTAAAGTTAAATTAGATATTGCGATATGAAGTCAACGATACAATATTTATTGCGATATTTAAAAAAAAGACAAAAGAAAAATTGGAAAAAAATAATGTTTTGTACATTTTTAAAGATAAATTATTCTATCTAATGCACTTTGAGAATGTTACAAAATAAAGTGATGAAAAGAAAAAAACCTATTTTTATTTGTGATATACTGTCTCAGCTTAAATTACATTCACACTGGGGCTCTAAGAAGCAAAACAAATTAGAAAATAATAATAATAACAGCAATGACCGTAATAGCCATATATTGTAAAACAATTGCACTGTAAAATAAATGAAAATAAATATTTCATAGGTATATTATGTCTGCTTTACACAGCAGTAGGGAAATTGCAATATTTCTTTCTCAATTTCTTTGACCGAAACGTCCCTATTGTTTTTATTTTAAAGCAAAACTCCAGCTTCAGTGAAAACAGGCTTACAAAAACACATCTCACTACAAATCTCATGAAACGCATGAAAATAAAGCATAACTGGTGGCTGTTGCATTCCCAAACGTGCGTTAAACTCGCAACACATGCAATAAACGAGTTGATTGAATTCACTGTGTACGGAGCTGTACTGAGGCGCAGAAAACACCGGATCACGAGCTGATCGCCTGAACGAAGTGTGCACTTCACTTTGTAACGTGCAGTGAAAACATGTTTTATCAAGGGATTAAGTCTGATTGTGCCTTCAGTTTTAGTTCATTTGACAGATACTGTGCTAAAGCATAATGGCCAAAAACACAACTGTAAAGACCTTTTGTGTTAGAATAAGAAGTTTAAATATATTTTAAAAACTACACTTTTTTTATATCCTCGTGACCATGATAATATCGAGACCGTTTTGCTATTGTGATATCACAATATTGATAATATCGTTACAGCCCTAATTTACGCTGTTATGACCAGCAGGCATCATCAGCGTGTGGTGTTTTCAGCACTTCGAAACACTGAATCATTTTGTCAAACAATGGGTTCAATTGATTCAAATCTTCAAAAAGGTTAGTTTCTCCCATCACTACTAATGAGTTTTGGATCACTCATGTTTTCTGTCTAGGTGAGAGGCCCTTTCCATGCACCTGGCCCGAATGCGAAAAGAAGTTTGCCCGTTCTGATGAGTTGGCCCGACACCTGCGTACCCACACCGGCGAGAAACGCTTTCTGTGCCCACTCTGCGACAAGCGCTTCATGCGCAGCGACCACCTCATCAAGCACGCCCGCCGGCACCCCAACTTCCACCCCTCCATGATCAACCGCAAAGGTTCGGCTCAGGGATCCGCTTTGACCCAGTCCACCACTGCCTCCACCACCTCCTCAGAGTACGCCAGCACTGCCATGTAGACGCCCCCTCACCAGGACCCCTGCCTTCTGCACTGTGACCACTGTCTCTGTCAGACACTGCAGCTTGACTCGATCGCCGTGCATGCTGGGATCCTTTTAAGCTCAGTCCTCACTTCCACAGGCCAAAAATGCAGAACTTCACCATGTCTTCCTCCAAACCCCTTCGCCCAACCAGTCATGACCAAAATGGGCGAAGGAGACACAAACGCTCAAGCACATTCCGAGTCGCGTGATTAAATGATCACATGACTGACAAGTGATGCCGAATGCAACATTGCTCTTAAATTGTTTGCTTTGGGTGGAATAAATTCGTCTGAAATACCTTAAAACACTATTTCGGATGCATGCAGAGAAAATGGCCACCAGCAGTAGCACAATATTTTCCATCTGTCATTTTGGTGTATCACTTGTCAGCCATGTTTTAGAAACTCCTGAAGGATGCGTCACAGTTAAAAGGAAAGTTTACTTGTTCTTAGTCTTTTTGCAGTAGTTCCTTCTTTGTCAAGTCTTTTTGTATAGCCAGAATGGCTAACCCTGTCTGGTTTTGCTTGTCCACACATGCTGTATGAAACAATAACCAGATTCATTTGCAGATTATCGTAAAAAAGTATTTGTGTGTTACTCATGAATTTGATTCTTGACACCCTTTGAAACCAAACAACGATTGAACCGAAATGGCCAGTGCGTTTCTTTTGGGTAGAAACACTGCCTGTAATGCCGCATTTCCACATAGCTTTCCCTACTGGAACTGTAATAAGTTATTGTCATTTTAATTTACTTTTATTTTCTATTAGTAGTATCAGCATGGCAACTGAAATAGTAGTATTTTTTTTTATTAATTAACATTATTAGACCATGCATTTATTATTATAATTATTATTTTCCATTATTTTGTTTGTCCATGCAATGTCACATGTTGGTACATGTAGCAATGTGTTTAATGTGGATACGTGTAGATAAATATCTATGCTTGCAGCTTCAATGGTAAAGACGTTATTATATGAACTACTAGAAGTAATACACCTTATAATAGGGTTGACAGGACACGCTTGAATAGAATAGTGCTGCTTGTGTGCGAAGGTTTGCGCGTTGCGTTTGTGTGTGTGTGTATTCACGCGGGAGAGCCCGTGAAACGATCTCTCTCCAAAACTGTCCCTCCTGCGGACCTCTTACAAACTATCTCAGAGAACAAAAAACACATCAGGAAACTCAGAAAGCCTTAAAACCTTTTGACTTGTTTTGCACCATTGTTAACGGTCGGATAATTTCTACAGGTATGCCGTCAGGCATCATTCTTCTCGACTAAAGAAATACACATGCAATATTGCACTTTTTCTCTTACTGGTATTGTCAACGATGCTAGTCGTCTGCTAGTGTAATGGGTTTCACTGTATAGATGCTACTGCATAGTGCTCAACTAAACGAACACTGTGGAAGGGGATAGAGACCTGGCACAATAAATCAATACAATCGTCTAAATGTGCACCTTCGTGTGAGGAAAATGGACTTGATTTTTGTGAACTTTTCACTTGCGTTTGTATTTTGCTTTACATTTGGAGTGTAACGGATACAAAAGGTCTGACTGCACAGTTCGTCTGGTCTCAAAACTACAGCTGTTTTACTGGTTTGTCGCACCATTTTCTAATCATGCAATATTCAGAGCACTTTAAGTAACTGCTGGCAGTAACCTGAAGTGTGATGACAACTTATAAGTTCTCAACCACAATAACAAACCAAACCGGAATAGTATATAAGACTCTGTTTGTTCTGTAGCTAATTATATGAATTCTTGTGTGTCTGGCCGGGATTTTTTGTCATCTTTGCGTAGTTGTTTTCCTGTAGCGGGTCGTCTGTGGATCTGTTGACCATTGACGGCATCAATGGTACACTGTGTTAGGCTGCAGTGGGCTTTGTGCGTATTCTCGACAGACTGAGACCTTTGTGATCCCGTCTTTTGATTTTTCCCTCACAATGCCCTCTTTTAGCAGGCTGGATTCAACTTTGCATTTGATATCCCTCCCATTTTACTCGACATATTTGCAGCTAGTACTCTGGACAGCCATCACAAACCACTGGATCAAGTCTGATTTTATTTTATTTTTTATTTGTTTGTGTTTTGTGGTCTTTGATTTCAGTTGTTTATCTTTTGTATTTGGTTTGATGTACTGGAACGTCTTGTTTCTTATGTGTTGTATTGGTTTACATACTTTAGATGTCTATATATAGTATGCAAAACATAGCTCTCTAGATAGTTTAGGATAACTTGGCAATCGCATAGCGGAGAAAATGCGTATTCTATAGTTCCTTTGGGAAAACGCTGCATCATTTGCTGTGTTTGAGGCATCCGATCTCTGCGGCACGGCTGCTTTTTATCATGATGCTAGATTGAGAAAATGTAGAGTAATTAATTTTTATTTTGAGAACTGCTTTGTTGCTTGGCGTACAATCTAGATCTTGTCCATCACACTAAAAGATTATGCACTGATTGGCGGATAGTCTATAGTGATCACACTAAAGGATGTCTAATGAGATCTCCTGAGGCCTCAGTCTACAGCCATATCTCATATCAGTCAACCGATGGGTTTTGTCAATACAAAAGCTTCCTTGTATCTCCTCAGGTGATAAAACATAATGCTGAAAACCTCTGTCCTTCATGAGCGGGACCTAATGTTAAGCGTTTTTTTTTTTTTTTTCGCTTTGTTTTGCATTATTCTGCAATATAATTCTATTTATTACATGCTTTTTTTGGTGTGCTTTAAAATACCTTTTTTTTCAGTGGTTATTTTATGGTATGAGACTTGACTAATAATTTGATTTGATTCATTGTTTGCCTCCAACAAAAACAAACATCAAAAAACTTCCAGTGCTTTTTAAATAAATAAATGGATTAAGAATTATTGTGTATTTTGGTGTTTATTACTTTTATATGAGAATACTTCGATGTTACTATGTGGTTGTTTTCTTGAGCTCATCACGTGTCTCAAGTGCATACTGGACACAAAAAGGTCATTCAATTTGAGTGTATTAACATGCTGTACTTCATCTAAAACATTTTTCTAATTCTTCTATAGTTATTATGCATAAAATGGATTATGCATTTTTATGACCTAACTGATTGAAATAATGCATTCTAATTTAACGCAACATTTTTTAAATATTGGCATTTTATACATGCATTACATATTATTGGTATAATTGAATTTAAGATGAATGAATTTTTAATTAATTAATTAAATGAATGAATGAATTAAAAATGATTTTTTTTGTATTTGGTTTGTTGTAACATTAATAGCAGCATTTGAGCTGCATGTTTTCAAGCATGAATTTAAGATTTGCTTATTTAATTAGCGACCTGAAATTTTTGTTTTGTCACATTTTCTGTATAATAACAAAATTCAGAATCCATTCATTTTTTTTAGGACAAGATATAGCCTACAGATTTTTCAATGCTATTACAGTTCAGTTTTTTTTTTTTTTTTGAAGCACATTCCATGAATACATCATTTTTTGAGCCATTTTCTTAACTACCACGATCATCTGTATTTTGTATTGTACAGTATATGGTCAGGTACCTGTTTAGTGTTCCTCACAGCTGACATCAGTATGCAGATGCTTAGCTGTATCACTGTCATCCACAAAATCTACATATATATACAAACACACACACACACATATATATATATATATATATACATATATATTGACTCCACATCAATGGTTCTTTCCTTGAGCTGTCATATGATCTTCTTTTATTAACACGTTTGACATGTTGTTTATTACTTCTGTAAGAGTTTAATCAGAGTTCATCTCTCGGGCTGTTCTCAGCAATAGGCGTTGGGCTCTTATCACCACGACTGCGGTCTCCACGGATGTGATGGCGGTCCCAGTCAGTGGCCACAGTCTCATCGTCCCAGATGGTGGAGGTCTCGGTGTCGCTGAAATACCCCGGCTCCCCAGTGTAGTGTGTGGGAAAGAGCAGCAGGGGCTGTACAGAGAAAGCCTTCAAGTTTCGCTGTTTAAATTGAGACATGTATTCCTCCCTAAAGAAAGAAGTTAGTTAGTTCAACTAAAATTCCAGTAACCGTTTAGTTTAGGGTCCAATCCTCACAGTTAACTAGTTGCTTATTAGCATGCACATTACTAGCATATTGGCTGTTTATTAGTACTTATAAAGCACATATTAATTATTCTCCATGACCATATTTTAGATCCCTTAATATAACATAACATACCTAAACATAAGAACTAACTATCAATAAGAAGCAAATAAAGTTGTAGTTAATAGTGAGAATTGGCACAAAACTAAAGTGTGACAATTCATTTTTAAAAGCCATTACTGTACATTCAGTTCTTCATAAATGTGATAAAATATGTCATTGATAATGCATCGTGTTTTAATCCAAATCTTCTGAGAAGATGTGATCACTTTATATGATGAGCAAATTTTATTTGGTCTTTATAAATGTTGATAAACGCACATACGTACACAACTGGTAACATTAGAAAAACTTTAGATTACATTTTCAAATTATTAGTCATTTTTTGTTATTAAAAATATTTCACATTATTACCATTTTTACTGTATTTTTGATCAAATGAATGCAGCCTTGGTGTGCACAAAACACTTTATGTTACGGTTACATCTATTAGTTGCTTATTTGCATGTACAGTATATTACTAGAATATTAGCCATGTATTACTGCTTAAGCACATATTAATGCCTTATTCTACATCCCTAATCCTACCCAATGCCTAAACTTAACAACTACCTTACTCACTATTAATTAGCAGAAATGTAAGAATTTATTAAGAGAAAAGTCACAGTTATGAAGTGAAGTGACATTCAGCCAAGTATGGTGACCCATACTCAGAATTTGTGCTCTGCATTTAACCCATCCGAAATGCACACACACAGAGCAGTGAACACACAAACACACACTGTGAGCACACACCCGGAGCAGTGGGCAGCCATTTATGCTGCGGCGCCCGGGGAGCAGTTGGGGGTTCGATGCCTTGCTCAAGGGCACCTAAGTCGTGTTATTGAAGGTGGAGAGAGCACTGTACATGCACTCCCCCCACCCACAATTCCTGCCGGCCCGGGACTCGAACCCACAACCTTTCGATTGGGAGTCCGACTCTCTAACCATTAGGCCACGACTTCCCACAGTTATTAGTAATAAGCAACTAATAGATGTAACCATAAAATAAAGTGTTCCCAAATAGTTTTAATTATTCCAAACTTCAAAAAGTAGTGTACATAGAGCACACTGAATACAATCAATGAGGTTTATTCTTGCACCTAAATCAAGAAAGGTTTAGCTATTGTTTAGCATTTTTTATGTGCTCTATGTAGGTTCATTAATAAATGTTTATATGTGAACAAAAGCCTGAGTTAAATGTGTTGATGGTATAAAGCAACTGTCTTTTCAGAATATTTGGATCAAACCATTCAGATTCTACAGTTTTTTGAAGCATTAAAGTTTTGCTGGAGAACATGGACTTTAGTAGAGGGATGGAAAATGAGCAAAAGTCTGAGTTTGAAAGGACACGACGGTGAGTAATTTATAACAGATTTTTTTTCTTTAATTTTTGTCCCTTTTAAAAAAAATGCTAATTGCCAACATCTGCCAAAGCTTACTTGGGGTGCTTGTTAAACATAACTGGCAGAAACTCATCCACCGGCAGCATCTTGCTGAGTGGCTGAGCCTCCATAAGCGTCTTTGCCCCCTGCAGTGAAAGGGCATATCCAAGGGTCCAATAAGAGTAATCTGGGATCACCAGGTTCTTCACTCCCTCCACCAAGTGCTCTGGATGCTTAATTTGCAATCGTTTACGCCCTACATATCTTAAAGAGATGAGAAGGGAGAATGGGTACACATGCAAAGACCAGCGACCACTTTGTGGATGCTAGTGATGGATCCATATAAAGACTCAAAGCAGGAGAGACCACAACTCACATTAAATCCCACTGGAGGCTTGATTGTTTCACGTCCTCCAAGATGGTGTTGAGACGGCTCTTGAAGCTGGGCTCAAACCTGACATCATCCTCCAGTACAAGCACCTGATGTTGCTGGAGCTCCACCACCTGAGGGCGACACACAAAAAAGACGAGGGTGTGGGGGGTTGCAGCAATACCATAAAAGAACCATTTTTGGTTCCCCAAAGAACCTTTTACTGAACAGACTTTTGAAGTAACTTTTTTTTTAGTGTGAAAAATATTTTAATAATCTAAAGAACCTTTTGTGCATTGGAATGATGATAAGGTTCTTCAAGGTACCTTTATTTTTAAGAATGCACTTTGCACTTAATGCCATCATACACAAGAGTTTGTTAATGTAGCAACTGGTTGTGGAGCACGTTTTAATGTGTACCTTTTTCCAGATGTTGTAATGACTAAGGAAGCAACCAATTTCACCCTTAGTTAGCACACGATCAGAGTAGGGATCTTTATAACCAGGGAGCATCTCGATTCCTAAAGCTCTTAGCTGAGTTGAATTCAGGGCTCTAGGAGAGAGGAGAAACTGGAAGGAGTCATATTTGATTGTGGTGTAATAGCAAAATATACTTTGCATAGAGAAGGAGAGATGATGGGCAATAGGTTGAACTTTGAAACTGTGTAACTGGTGTGAAAGTGTGGGTCATAATATCATACTTGCCATCCACCGCGTCGGTGATGGTGAAGTCTATGCCCAGCACCTCCAACGAGCGCAGCATACGATCTCTGCGATCTTCCCGACGCTTTAGATTAATCAAATAGACCTTTAAAAAGGGGTGGGGGGTAAGAATATTGCATTACCACAGACTGAAGATGCAACATTCATGCAAAATTCTACATTTAGTTGTCAGTAAATCTATACCTGATTGAATGCCATGGTGTCTTTAGGTTTGGAAGCAATGTGTAGATAACGTGAAGTTTCCAACTTGAAGTCAACTGAGAAAGATAAACTACATATTATTTGTCTTTTAACCCCAGTTGTTAAAAGAATTTTAATTGAAGGCCCAGTTTTCCACATGGTTAGTCAATTATTTTTGTACCAACTTCCCATTTGCTCTTTGGTCCACTATCATGGATATTATCGGCCACATCCTTCAATGACAGCCTCATGGGGAAATGTATTAAACTGAGATTGAACCATAAAACAACCCATGCTAAATGTGCCACAAACTGTTAGGATCAGGTTGAAACAATCAATTAAACATAAACAAGTTTGTTCAGACAAATATGCAGAGCTGTAGGTGCTACACACCGTGGGAAAAGCACAAAAAAACTAAACAAATTATTTTACTGTTCATCAATGAATTTTTGGATTGGGGAGGATGTTTTGAGCTTTGAAAGTTACACTATGTAATGTATCATAATACAATTGATTCTTTTAACATGCAGATTTCAAAACAAATTCAAACTAATCTACAGTCGTGGCCAAAAGTTTTGAGAATTACATAAATATTGGAAATTGGAAAAGTTGCTGCTTAAGTTTTTATAATAACAATTTGCATATACTCCAGAATGTTATGAAGAGTGATCAGATGAATTGCATAGTCCTTCTTTGCCATGAAAATGAACTTAATCACAAAAAAACCTTTCCACTGCATTTTATTGCTGTCATTAAAGGACCTGCTGAGATCATTTCAGTAATCGTCTTGTTAACTCAGGTGAGAATGTTGACGAGCACAAGGCTGGAGATCATTATGTCAGGCTGATTGGGTTAGAATGGCAGACTTGACATGTTAAAAGGAGGGTGATGCTTGAAATTATTGTTTTTCCAGTTTTAACCATGGTGACCTGCAAAGAAATGAATGCAGCCATCATTGCGTTGCATAAAAATGGCTTCACAGGCAAGGATATTGTGGCTACTAAGATTGCACCAAAATCAACAATTTATAGGATCATCAAGAACTTCAAGGAAAGAGGTTCAGTTCTTGTAAAGAAGGCTTCAGGGCATCCAAGAAAGTCCAGCAAGCGCCAGGATCGTCTCCTAAAGAGGATTCAGCTGCGGGATCAGAGTGCCACCAGTGCAGAGCTTGCTCTGGAATGGCAGCAGGCAGGTGTGAGCGCATCTGCACGCACAGTGAGGCCAAGACTTTTGGAAGATGGCCTGGTGTCAAGAAGGGCAGCAAAGAAGCCACTTCTCTCCAAAAAAAACATCAGGGACAGATTGATCTTCTGCAGAAAGTATAGTTGCTTCTCATCCAAGGGAGTGGGCTCACTCACAATTCTGCCCAAAAACACAGCCATGAATAAAGAATGGTACCAAAACACCCTCCAACAGCAACTTCTTCCAACAATCCAACAACAGTTTGGTGAAGAACAATGCATTTTCCAGCACGATGGAGCACCGTGCCATAAGGCAAAAGTGATAACTAAGTGGCTCGGGGACCAGAATGTTGAAATTTTGGGTCCATGGCCTGGAAACTCCCCAGATCTTAATCCCATTGAGAACTTGTGGTCAATCCTCAAGAGCCGGGTGGACAAACAAAAACCCACTAATTCTGACAAACTGCAAGAAGTGATTATGAAAGAATGGGTGGCTATCAGTCTGGATTTGGCCCAGAAGTTGATTGAGAGCATGCCCAGTCGAATTGCAGAGGTCCTGAAAAAGAAGGGCCAACACTGCAAATACTGACTCTTTGCATAAATGTCATGTAATTGTCGATAAAAGCCTTTGAAACGTATGAAGTCCTTGTAATTATATTTCAGTACATCACAGAAACATCTGAAACAAAGCTCTAAAAGCAGTTTAGCAGCAAACTTTTTGAAAACTAATATTTATTTAATTCTCAAAACTTTTGGCCACGACTGTAATGAGAGGTTCAGAGAAAACAGAGAGAATGTGTGAGAGATGTCACAAAGGAGTGAAAATTCTCTCTTTCCTGTGAAAACTATACAGAAGTGTTTGTGTTAGCTTGGTAGAGACACAGAGGTAGAACAGGAAGTGGTGAATAGATGGTCCACACCTCTGCTTAACAGTTTATTCACTTACAAATATAATACAAATACTGTATTTAACGTCACCTCAGCACCCATTTACCACACATCACCAGAAAGTCCCTTAGTTTTGTGGCCTGTAAACACCCTTGTCAGTTCTTCAGATTGTTTTTTGATCATGCAGATTTAGTGATACACACTCAGTGCCTCTGTGACGGTGTGGCTGAAGCTCTCCACCTCCTCCTCCAGAGTCTGCTTTGTATTCAAAGGCAGTGGCAGGTACCCATAATGCTCTTGGTTGCATATGAACATCTGCACACCTGTAAAGAGTTGAAATAGAACAAAAAAATTCAAGCAAATATTAAACATATCATGGTGACCTATATACGTTCCTCTTAAATAGGCTACTTGGATAAAATAGAGATGTAAGATGTAATTGTTACCTGCTTGTCTTGCGGAAAATGCAAAAGCCATGATATCGTCCAAGGCCCAAAGGTAGTAATGGTGCACAGGGTGAAAGGCCAGGGCTGCACTAGCACTGCGCCGCAGGTCTATCAGCATTGTGGAGTGAATCATGGGAACCGGGTGGCAACCAGTACGCTTCCAGTTACGAATGGGAACATAATGTGGTGTTCGCTTATAATACCCCTGCAGAAATTTTCAAGAGATTTTCAAGATTCACAAGAGATTTAGAGCACGAAGAAATAATAAAATGCTCAAATGCTTATCATGCAGACAAAAGGAGAAACAACAAATAAAATCCAACAACAAATAAAATTTTTTTAAAATTTAATTTGCCCTGAATTATAATTATTTGTATTACACTTTTATGCTGCAGTTAGTTCCGGTCCACACTTTCTGTAGGTTACATTAGTTACTGTATTATGAGTGAGTGATTCATTGATTCATTCAGTCAAATTATTCATTTAAAGCGTTGCTGACAACATGGTATTGAAAATGTAAGTTACTCAATGTTAACTTTATTGAACTGTTTTATAAAGAAAAATGTTTTCTACATGTTCAGACACTTCCTGTTGTAGTCTACAAGACTGTGTATTTAACGGCTTTAAGATCTACAATCCCATGTAGCATTGCAAATTTTGCAAAACTACTGATGTGTTGATCATGTTGTTTTTGCAAAATATGCATAAACCAACATTTAAATAGTTTAAACATTTAAGTATTTTGTCATTCTCAGTGCTGATTTCTTTTGGTGTGGTTTCCTTGTTTTTTATTCTCTAATTGGTAGAATTGTATTTCTTTGCAGAATCATGGGTAATGTAGTTTTCTTCATGTCATGTGAATTCCACCAATCCTGAACTTTCAAAAGGAGCAAAATGCAATGTGTTCACATTAACTTGCGATCTTTTTCACACTCTCCAGTTCCAAGATTTACTCGACTTGCCATAATCATGATCATGATCATCATAATCATGAAGACCAATCCCCTAAACCTCCCCCAGTGAATTACAACAAATTGGGTACAATTTTGGAAAATCCACCAAGATTATTTGACTAGCATATTATTATTTAACTAGCATACAGGTGGGAACACAAATGAACATGGGACCTCAGTGTTCATCACACTTGTCTGCTGCAGTTGTAACAACAAGAGTCATTGTAACAAGAACTGTCCTGTACCTGTGAGGTCATTCCACACCAAAAGTTAGAATAGAGTGTTCTTGACTCTAGCATTGGAGCAACCAGTGTCCGATTCTCAGCCATCAGTCGATTCAGTACTTGTGTGTTTGTCAGCAGGTTGTCACTGTCTGCAAACTAGAGGACAAATCATTTAAACAATCATATATTAAAAAACAAAGAAATATCAAAATACACAAAATTATTGGGATTGTATAAAATTGCATGTGTTTTGTTGGTTAACAATTTGATACATCAGGCTTTTATGGATCAAAGTATAATATAGAAGAATATAAGAATCATACACGAAGAGAGAGAGAAAAAAAAAATATATATATATATATATATATATATATTTATATATATCAAACCGATCAATGGTTAAAACTGTATAGTATACTTACATAAAGTGCACATAATGTCCGTTGTTGCAGTGTGTTACAACTGGCTGCATTTTCCTATCATATTTACTTACTATATTTAAATAAGTAGTTATCGCATGGTCTGTTTAACAGTTCTCTGATTTTGATGAGAAAATGGTGTAACGACCACTAAAATCTGTGCCTAGACTAAAATTGTTCTGATTATGTGAATAACATTGGAATATCATATCCAGACTACTGTATTTTTATTTGATATGCAAATTTCAATGGCTCAATGGCTCCCAACAAAATTAAACTTTGCTCAAAAACCCTTCTGTTGTCTGACAGTTTTTAGTAAATTACCCTTTCATATACTTGTCAAAATGTCCACCTTCCATGCTATTCCAAATCTGTCATCTTCCATTTATTTCAACTAAGTGTATATTTGGTATTGTTAGTTTAGTTTATAGAATTTTAAAATGTTAAATCATGTTAAAATGGGAGTATCAAATATGATGCATCAGGAAGCTGATCTAAAATCAGTTCAGCAGGAGAGGTGTTCTCACCAGGATGTAGTCTGCCCACTGAGCCCTGGCCGCTGCGAGGGCAGCCTGCCTCAGCTTCATCACACGAGTGAACCGAGACTCTGGCCAGTGCTTGGGACCCAGTTCATCCACATAACTACAAATATATTGAACGAGAACAGAATGCTTTACACAGACACAAAATGAGTCTCCTTTGGTCAATATATGTCAGTTCTGGAAAACATTAAAGGTTTTATGTTACTTATGGCAGAGAGAATAGTGAGTTGTAAGAGAATGGCTATGAAGATGTAGTGCTTTGTATGTCAAGTGTTTTCACCTGTTCTCCTTCTCCATGGTCTGCAGATGGACTGAATGATACAAACGCTCCACTCCAGACAGCCATTCACGCAGCATTGCAGTGGTGTTGTCAATATTGTGGTCGGTAGCGGCCCTGACATATCAAAAGTCCACATTAGGACCAGAATTGGCCCACGTTGTATTTTTCTTTTCAACATCATCATCTTGCCATACAAAACATTTATTTAGCATAGACACTACTGTTCAAAAGTTTAGGGGTCAGTGAGTATTTAATTTCTTTTCTTTTTTTTTCTCTTTTTTTTATAAATTAATATTTTTATTCAGTAGGGATGCATTAAAATTGATCATTAGTGACAGTAAAGATATTTTTAATGTTGCAAAAAAAATCGATTTCAAATAAATGCTGATATTTTGGCCTTTCTATTAAAGAGTCCTGCATTTTTTTTTTATAAATTACATTTTAAAATATATTAAAATCGAAAATGGAGACTTCTATCAAAAACATTAAAACATCTCAAAGACTCTATAATAAATGATATAAACGTTTGAATGGTAGTCAGTGCACAAAATTGTTATTCAAGTCAGACCTTAAGCAGCTTGCAATCATAATAGTTTGTGTCATTACTCCTATAAATAGTCTGAAATTAATATGGCAAGTGATGAACTTAAAATAAGTCCACTACGTTAGTAAATTATGTTTTTTAATATTTTTTATTTATTTTTGTATTTGGTTTTCAGACTGGCTTCCATGAACTCTAAGGGGGTTGCAAGTTGGTGCAGAAAATGCAAAAAAAAAAAAAAAAAACAAAGAAAGGAAAATAAAAAATAATAATTAAAATAAAAAATAATTAATAAATAGATTATTTTCATTTTATTTAAAAATGAATATTTATGATTAAAAATTTATAAATATGATTTATATTTATTACAAAATGTATAATGTTATAGAAATAAATTATAAAAGAAAATATACCTGGTTGCATTTTTGGCATTTATTGGAGTGGCAACCCCCTGCACTTTCTCCTCCATTTCTCCTTTTACCCTTTCACACATTCTTTCACTTCACTGTCATATTTACTTTTCAAGCTTTCCCAGATATTTCAGGCTAAGATGTCATTTAAAGCCCTGAGCTCACATCAATGTGGTCATATACAAAACCACATATGTATACATCTTAGACTGTGATAATTTAGACTGTCTTTCAGCAAAAACACTTTCCAATACTGTAGTCGTTAATAAACCAATAATCATGCACTTTCAAATATGTGTTGATATAAAAATGCATTCATCAAAATTTGAAGTAATATAAAACTATATATGCAATATTCTGTTAAGCTTAATACAAGTGAGGGTTGATATTAATGCAAGTCTTCATGAAATGTATGTCTGTTCCTACCTTCAGCTGATAGCCTATCTTCCTATTAGAAAGCAAACAATTTTTCATAGAAAATTATTTTGAAATTAACATTCAAGAATTTGAAAGTACATATTCCAGCAAAATTGCGGTTACCAGATGGAGATGCGGTCCTTGGGATAATCCAGTCTCTCAATACATCCCAGAAAATAAGGAAGACTGTGTTCACTGTTACGGGCCAAAGCTGCAATGACTACTTTGGGCTTGAGAAGAGATGTCTCGTGCAGAACAGGCTCCAGGTCACTGAGTGTATGAATAAAGCCCATCCATGTCTCTAACAGTAAGAGTCCGAACAGAAGCTTTCCAGTTGCTCTCAGGTCCATCATAGTGTCTGAATGTGCAGAAGTACGCCGCACTATAGGATACCGTTGTGAGAGAGGTGAGAGAAAGACTCACTGACTGGGGAGGTTTGAGTTTGCTTAGCCTACATTATACACAATGCAAGTACACTCATTTGAATGGAAGGACTGTAAAAGAATAACATATAAGCAAATCAATGGCTAAATAAAGGCACACAGCTAAAATTTATTAGTGCACCCCAATTCATTGTACAGATTGATTAAAAATAATAATAATAATATTTTTTTTATGCATTTTCATATCCACATTGACTAGTCTTGACTGATCGCAGGGTATTTAATGAAAATGCAATTAAAAAATCTTAAGTGTCAATGCATTTAAGAAAAAATAAGACATTTTGATCACCATTTTGCTGCAAATTTGGCTCAGAATGCATTTTGAAATTCACACTGCATTTTGCTAAAATTATCACGTGGTATCACGATGAAAATGCAATCTCAAGTGCCCTACCTGTAAGTCTAAATGCATCCTCAATATACTAAAATTTTCAAAAAACATGTTTCAATCAATCAAACTGCAGTTGGGTAATTTTGATTAAACAAAAATAACAAACAAACAAACAAAAAATACAACTAAAACAATTAAAGACAACAAAAACATGATAGCATAATAAAAAAAAATGATTTTTTAAAATAAAAATAACCCCAGATTTATCTGTTTTTGTAAATAAACTCTTCATATATTATATTTTTATATTTTATATAGTTTAATGTGTAATATAGTTTCATAGTTCTATTGTCTAAATGTAATATATATATATATATATATATATATATAATAAAAACATTAAAGAGCAGGATCCCAAATTGAAAACTTGCCCCATAGAATATTACAATGTCTCAAAATTGCATTTATGAAGACTGGCCAGCAGATGGAGAAAATGATGTAGCTTTAAAATTATGCTTCTCGAATATCAGACTAATATATTATTCTTAATACTGTCATGTAGTACACAGTATTCAGACTTTCTTTATGTGTGATATACTTACAGTATATGGCATACTATATTTGCTAAAATGAGCAGCAAACAGATCACACTGCATCAGATTCTTTATTCCAGAACGCAAAGCACTTGACCTTCCATTTTCATTTGTCATGTCTGTAAAGTTTAGTGTCTACTTGCAGCATAACCAGTTATGTTGATTAATAATAAGCTTTTTTAAAGAGATAGTTCACCCAGAAATTAAAACTGTCGTTGTTTACTCACCCTTATGTTGTCAAACCTGTATGACTTTCTTCCCCCCCCCCCCCCCCCCCCCCTCTCTCTCTCTCTCTCTCTCTCTCTCTCTCTCTCTCTCTCTCACTGTGTGTGTGTGTGTGTATTTTTCATATAATGAATGTTGATGCTGTTTGGTTACCAGAATTCTTCAAAATATCATCTTTTGTGTTCCTTAGAAGGTTATAAGCATTTTGAGCAACAAGATTTTCATTTTTGAGCAAACTATGCATTTAATAAAATATTACAAGCACAAATGTTAAGATAGATTTGTTGACAGCTAGAACCTTCACACTGATGGCAGTTGCTTATTGCTTACATTTTTTAGGTTTGTTTGATTGATTGATTGATTGATTGATTGATTGATTGATAAGTGAATGTAATTTAATAGTCTAAATATAGTGCATTTTGTTTGTACTAAATTGAAATTGTTTGGAATGGTTTCAATCCACTCATCCATCCCTGAATCATCACAACTATTTAAAAAAGACCAGGTTTTGAAGTTTTTATTTCTTACTTCTCTGGAAACAATGCATTGTACAATCTAATGCATACCTAACCCAGGACAGAAGAACATGTCTAAAAGTGCTTTGTCAACTTTCCTTAATGATCTTTTCTTCATAATTCCGTCTTTCATATTTTGCCCATAAATTGCATCAGTGCTTGACCCAGGAATGTGGCAGAATCCGGATTGTGGCTTTGCTATCCCGGGTCATGAGGCGTGTAACCTGATCCAGGGTCAGTCCAGCTACGATTTCCCCATTGACTTCTAGAATCTCATCTCCAACACTCAGGAGTCCAGTGTAGATGTTCTCCGTGGCACTGTCTCCGACCCGTTCCACATATATACCTACAAAACCAGCATAACTGATTTCCATAAAATACCTCTAAATGATTTGAAACATCTCAAATGTAACAAATCTCTTTTTTTTCAGTGTCATGGAAGCAAATGTGGAGGAAGTAGAAGTCTAACCTGAGTCAGGTCTTCCTTTGCCCCTGGAGATGACGAAACCAAAAGGTCTATTGTTGGCTGGTCTGGTAAGTTCTATGAGTAAAGTCCCGTCAGGAAAGGCCTGCACCAGCCGCCCTAGTGGACCGGCTCCTCGAGAATCCTCTAGTGACTCCTCTATGTTCACTTCCTTCTGAAGCTCCCTGAAACACAGATATAAACGGCTCAATCAGAAAATCAACATATTCTATATGGTTTTACAGCAGAATCAAGAGATCACAAAGCTGAGGCATAGAAATAATAATAATCTTTATTGCTTAAAAATAGCATAGATTTTAGCACACACGCATTATTACAGACCTTGGCCCCAAACTCAGAGGCAGTGGTAACTCTCCTAAAATAGTAGAACGTTCAAACTTCCGTTTTGGGGACTGTAGACTCTGGACAGAAGATGCCTTACGTAACTGAGCCAAAGGAGACTCCTGGTGGCAGAGAGCAGATTTTACTGTGATCAAACCTCTGACATTACATGGACATTAGAATTTAGATTAAGAAACCTAAAGTCTTTGGTGTGCTACTAAGTACTTTTATTACAGAGTGAACGTCACAAAAACATATCATTTTCACCTCAAAATCTAAATTAAAAAAACATTTATTCACAAGCATTTTTACCGATTTCTTAATGTTTTTTTTTAAAGCCTCTTATAAGACTATTTAATCAGTAGTAAAACTGTAATATTGTGAAATATTATTACAATTTTAAATAACTGTTTTCTGTTTTAATGTATTTTCAAATGTAGTTTAATTATGATGGCAAAGCTGAATTTGAAGCATTCTCACTCTCATGCTTAATTGTTTCAGCCACATATAACAAATTCAAGCATGGTGCATAAATATTTTGCTATATAATAATAGGCTATGTCATTGTTTCTTTTCATAATAATAATAATGAAGAGGTAATTGTCATGAAAGTAATACCAATAAAATGGAAGTAGACTATTTTACAGTCCTGTTCCACATTTACATGTGCTTATTATACCAAATACAATAACTGGGTAATAGGTACTAACCCTGAACCTACTCCTAAACCGGTCCTTAACCCATGTAGTTACTACCAGTGTTTTCTTGGATAAGTACACTGTAACTAAATGCACTGTAAAACCATCCAAAATGCATATGGTTTTGACTGGTTTTGTTATATTAACTCTATTAGTTTTAAGGCTAATTCTCACTGCAACAACAGACAGTGGCTATCACCAGATTAATGTTAGGTCACTTCTCAGACATTACATGACCTGACAAACAGCGATTGAACATGCTCAGTCGGCCAAAACAAGCGGCAACCAACAGCAAGAGACAGTTGTCCACACACTGATCTGACAAAACCTGATGAATGTCTCTGTTACTGTTGGTTAGAATCCATCTGTGTGATATAGCCTGCAGTATTCTATTTTCTATAACCTTATTCCTTAGCAAGTAAATTCAGTAAACATGCATCTTATGTCGATTTTTCCTCTTTAAATAGAAAGCAGTTGGTTTCTAGTTTGTTCTGTTAGGTCCACATGACTGATATGTTGTGAGTCTGCAGATGTATTGTGGTCAGCAGATGAACTACATGATATGATGTTTCATTAAACAAAGCCAGAGCTACAGTCCAAATGATCTCAAGTGATATTGCAAGGGAGGGTGCAGCTGTTGGTGGACTCTCTGTCTTTAACAAAGAAGAGAACTCACTGTGTGGAGAGACTGGAGAGAGGGGGTCCTCTTCAGAGGGACTAGGCCTCTGTGTGTAGGACTTGGGGAGGCAGAACTGTAGCGGGCAGTGGGGGAACACAGGTGCTCCATGCTGTTGGACCGGCTTCCCTTCACCAGCTTACCCATACTGTTCAGTCCCATGGCTGAGAAAAAGCGACGGAGAGATAGCTTAGGACGCCCTTCTCGCTCCCCAGCTCTCCTACACATAGGAGAAAGAAGGAGTCCATAATGGAAGCTGTAAACGACTACCAGATGTTTATCTTATACTTAAACTTAAATAAATTGTAAGTAAAATAAAATTGGTGTGTGTTTTTTAACCAAAAAACTGGGTTCAGCCTCTTTATTAAGTTCTTGGGTTATTTACACACTGTTGGTAGTTTTTGGCTAACCAGGTTCTGGGTTAGTGGCAGGTTTAGTTTCATATATAGTAGAAACAATGCACCTTTTAACACATCTAAGCTAAACCACATGTGCAGTTTACTTTATTTCCTGAACAAGTGCAAACCTGAGTTTGAGTTGCTTTCACATTCACACAAATCATGTCACAATTTCAGTGCAATCGAATGCATATCACCTCCTACATGTGGTCTCAGGTTCAACACTTCGGTGCTCTCCCAGGGAAAACATGACAGATTTCACATACATTTTTCAAACTAAACTCATACCTCTTTGGGTCATTGGCTTTGCACAAATGCAAATGTATCCACAGGGCTAGCAACACAAAGCAATACTACAACTATTGGTGTTTCACCTAGCATCAGGGGAGAGATATGATTACATATGCAACTTAATAATTAACAAAACTGCAGTCACACCCTTGCAGTGTAGACAGCAGATATTCCATTGATTATAATGGAAGCAATTTAGTGTGATTGCATGGCAGATGTGGTCATGTCATAGATTACCAGTTTAGTTGTTTTTAACCCATCTATTTATCAAGCATACAGGTAATTTTAAGAACACTCCATCAGGTGAGTTTCACCTCTGTGGGAACATGTGTACATTATACAGGTGAATCTAAAAAATAAAAAAGAATGAAGGTTTTTATTTTTTTGTAATTTAACTTTCAAAAGTAAACTTTCTTATATTCCAGATTCATTGCACACAAACTGAAATATTTTAAGAGTTTTTTTTCTTTCTTTCTTTGTTTTAATTCTGATGGTTAAGTCTTACAGCTTAGGAAAATTTAAAATTCAGTTCTCAAAACAATTTAACACTCCACTTTGAGCTGGGTACATCTTCGGATAGTTTAGAACAGGGGTGTCAAACTCAGTTCCTGGAGGGCCGTAGTCCTGCAGAGTTTAGTTCTAACCCTGCTCTAACACACATACCATGTAGTTTACAAATAAGCCTGAACGGGGTTGAATTAAGGTTTAAGTTAGGGTTGAATCTAAACTTTGCAGGGCTGTGGCATTCCTGGAATTGAGTTTGACACCCCTGGTTTAGAACATGCACCCACAATTATGGGAAAGACTACTGACTTGACAGTTGTCCAGAAGACAATCATCAACACCCTCCACAAGGTCACAGAAGGTCATTGCTGAAAGGGCTGATTGTTCACAGAGAGCTGTATCAAAATATATTCATAGAAAGTTGACTGGAGGGAAAAAGTGTGGTAGGAAAAGGTGCACAAGCAGCAGGGGTGACTACAGCCTTCGGAAGATTGTCAGGAAAAGCCGATTCAAGAACTTGGGAGAGCTTCACAAGGAGTGGACTGAAGCCGGAGTTGGCGCATCAAGAGTCACAACACTCAGACGTCTTCAGAAAAAAGGCTACAGCTTTCCCATTCCTAGAACCAAGCCTATCCTGAACCAGAAAAAAACATCAGAAGCATTTCACCTGGGGTAAGGAGAAAAAGAACTGGACTGTTGCTCAGTGGTCTACAGTCCTCTTTTCAGATGAAAGTAAATTTAGCATTTTATTTGGAAATCAAAGTCTGGAGTCTGGAGGAAGACTGGAGAGGCACAGAATCCAAGCTGTTTGAAGTCAAGTGTGAAGTTTCTGAAGTTAGTGATGACTTGGGTGCTGTGACATCTGCTTGTGTTGGTCCATTGCGTTTTATCAAGTCCAAAGTCAATGCAGCCATCTACCCGGATATTTTGGAGCACTTTATGCTTCCATCTGCTGACAACCTTTATGGAGATGCTGGTTTCATTTTGATGCATGACTTTAGCACCTGCCCACAGTGCCAAAACCACTTTCAAGTGGTTTGCTGACCATGATTGGACAGCCAACTCACCTGACCTGAATCTGATCAAGATCAAGTGCGCATTCTTATTCTTTGGCTTGGGTTTAACTAATTAATTTTACTTTGTTGGAACAGCAACTACACTAATTATATCTCTATTTGTTTCTCGGTTTTGCCACAGGGTGTACTAGAATTTACACAAGCTCCAGTCTGGATCCAGAACACCTGAGAAGAGATGATGCTGACTTCTTAGAGGACCTCAGATGATGCTAACCCTGATACAACATACAGAACTTACAAATATTGTTACAAGTGTGATTGCATCATATAATAATTGCTGTTAATAGTGTTCATCGTCTGGCTGACTATGTCTTGTATTAATTTTTCTGAAAAATCCTGTCATATGCACATAAACTGACAGTCACCACTTATAAGCTACTATTAAATATTGTAGAAAAGTAATTTTCCGTAAAGTTGCTGTCACGGTTCATGGGTCAGTGCATTCATCTTGTGTCTCTGTCTGATTGTGTGCATCTGTTAACTAGCAGCAGCTGCGGTCTATGAGCACCAGCTGCAGCTCATTTGCGCTGCATTTAAGTTTGACTGGCATCCTGTTCGTGTTGTTGGTTCGTTGATTTCTCGTCTGTCTCTCTTGTCTAGTCGTGCCCTGTCCCTCCAGTTGGGAGTGTCTGGACCTTATTCCTCGCCCGCCTGGGATTCCTGAGCTGGGTTTGAGTTACTGCAGCTTGAGCGATCTGGACCTTATTCCTCGCCCGCCTGGGATTCCTGAGTTGGGTTTGAGTTACTGCTTGAGTGGTCTGGACGTGATTCATCTGGGGTTATGCCATCGTCTTCCTACGTTCTCATTGCTGGCTATCTGAGATACAAATAAACCATTTTTACCTCGCACTTGGATCCCGTGACTCGATCATTGTGACAGAATGAACCAACCGAAATGGATCCAGCGAGCTCGGCAGAATTATGAGACTTTTTAACCAGTAGTAACTCTCGCATGGAACGCCAAGAGAACTGGGGAGAACTGGGGAACTAGCATGTGGGAACAGAGACTTCCATGCTGCGCCTCCTTCCAAGCATTTTCGCAGGAGCTGAAGAAGGTATTTGATCATGCTGCTTATGGCAGGGAGGCAGCTAGACTTCTCGCGGAGCTGCGACAAGGGAATTGCACCGTAGCCGATTATTCTATTGAATTTCGCACTTTAACCGCGGTGTACAGCTGGAATTCTGATGCACAGTTGGACCTGTTTCTACACTGACTTTCGGACACCATCTAGGACGAGATTTATTCCTCGGATTTACCAGCGGGAGTGGATAAACTCATTGAGCTGGCTATTCGTGTGGATGTCAGAGTAAGGAGGCGTGTCCAACAGAACCACAGAGAATCCCTGACGTCACTCATCATAGCAGCCTGTCATCAGTCACTGAGGAGAGTGAGTTCTCTTTTCCAGATCCAGAGCCCATGCAGATGGGCAGGTCTCGTCTTTCACAGCAGGAGAAGCAGAGACGCAGAGAGAAGGGTTTATGCTAGTACTGTGGAGCCACCGGTCACGTCGTTCTGCAGTGTCCAGTAAACGTCGGTGCCCGCCAGTAGGTAAGAGGTTACTGACGGGTGAACTCTTAATAAATCCTCTCTTTCTATCACGTCGCTACCAGTAAGGCTGACACTCCATTCTCTAACTTTTGATTGTGAGGCTTTGGTGGATTCGGGGGCGGAGGGTAATTTTCTAGACATTAATGTCGCGAAAAGACTTAAGATACATATGGTGGAACTCTCTCAGCCCATCTTTGCAGTGGCACTAAATGGTCAGCCTTTCTCTTAACTGACACTCCTGCTGCTCCTGTGGTTTTGGGGCATCCCTGGCTGGTGCTCCATAATCCCCAAATAAACTGTTTTTTTCCAGGACAAAATTTCTGTTTTGTCCTGGAGTGAATATTGTCATGCGTCATGTCTGTTGTCTGCATGTTCTCCTGTGTCTTGTTCTGTGTTTCAGGATGATCACACTGACCTGTCTAACGTGCCACGTGAGTACCTCAACCTGAAGAGAGTGTTCAGTAAGTCTCGGGCTGCTTCTCTACCTCTGCATCATCCCTATGACTGTGCTATAGAGGTATAGTCAGGTACGTCTCCGCCTGAAGGCAAATTATATTCGCTTTCCAATCTGGAGAGGGAGGTCATGGAGAAATATATTTCTGATTCTCTTGCAGCCAAGATCATCCACCCTCTTCCTCTCCAGCAGGTGCAGGATTTTTTTTTTGTGAAAAAGAATTGTATTGACTATCGAGGGTTAAATGATATCATGGTAAAAAATACTTATCCTTTGCCGCAGGGGGCATCATTTTTCACGAAATTGGATCTCCGTAACGCTTATCATTTGGTTCGCATAAGAGAGGGGGATGAATGGAAGACTGCTTTTAATACCCCCAGGGGGCACTTTGAATATCTTGTTCTTCCTTTTAGCCTTTGTAACGCCCCTGCGGTATTCCAAGCACTCATCAGCGATGTGTTGAGAGATATGGTAGATCAGTTCATTTATGTCTACCTGGATGACATACTGATATTTTCTCATTCTCCCTAGGAACATGTTCAACACGTCAGGCAAGTGCTTCAGAGGCTGTTAGAGAATGGGCTTTTTGTCAAGGCGGAGAAATGCGTTTTCCATGCACAGTCCTTTTTTGGAATACATTGTCTCGGCCAAGGGGGTGCGCATGGATACCGACAAGATTCAGGCTGTGGTAAATTGGCCAACCCCAGAGTCTCGTAAGGCCCTGCAGAGGTTTCTGGGCTTTGCCAATTTCTACCAGTGATTTCTTCGCAATTTCAGCCAGCTAGCCACCCATTTGACTTCCTTAACCTCCATCAAGACTGCCTTCAGGTGGTCTAGTGCAATGGAAGCTGCATTTTCCAAACTGAAAAGCTGCTTCATTTCAGCTCCCATCCTTATTGCCCCTGATCCTTCCCGGCAGTTCGTGGTGAAGGTTGACGCGTCAGAGGTGGGGGTTGGCGCGGTTCTATCCTAGCGTTCCCTCACGGATGGTAAGGTGCATCCTTGCGTATATTTTTCTCACCGTTTGTC
Source organism: Carassius carassius (assembly GCF_963082965.1). NCBI lineage: Eukaryota > Metazoa > Chordata > Actinopteri > Cypriniformes > Cyprinidae > Carassius > Carassius carassius. The sequence continues at coordinate 27,545,094 of NC_081774.1, forward strand.
CCCTGCCGAGCGTAATTATGACATTGGTAATAGAGAGAGAGCTGTTGGCAGTCAAGCTCGCTTTGGAAGAGTGGCATCATTGGTTGGAATGTTCGGGGGTTCCTTTTATTGTTTGGACCGATCACAAAAATCGTGAATACATCAAGACCGCTAAAAGATTCAACTCTAGGCAGGCTCAGTGGGCTCTTTTTTTTGGTCGTTTTGATTTTTCTATTTCTTATCGTCCAGGTTCTAAAAACATCAAATCGGACGCATTATCCCGTATTTTTGATGTTTCGGATCGCCCATCTTTTTCTGAGCCCATTGTACCGCAGAAAGTCTTTATTTCTGCAGTCACGTTGGACATCATGTCGAAGGTTCGCACAGCCTCGCAAGGGGTAACGCCCCCGCCTGGATGCCCACCGGGTCGGTTGTTTGTGCCAGAGGCTTTAAGGTCTGAAATTATCCGATGGGGTCATTATTCCAAGGTAGCTTACCATCCTGGGGTTAATCGTACCATGTTTCTCGCTAAACAGTGGTTTTGGTGGCCAGCCATGACTCGTGACATTCGTCTTTTTGTTTTGGCTTGCTCTGTCTGTGCTGTTTCGAAGTCTTCCAATCGACCCCCTGCTGGACTCCTCCAGCCGTTGTTAGTTCCTTCGAGACCCTGGTCCCACATTTCGCTAGATTTCGTTTCGGGTCTCCCTCCCTCACAGGGAAACATGGTGGTTTTGACCGTGGTGGACCGGTTCTCGAAGGCAACTCATTTCATTCCTCTGCCTAAATTACCTTCTGCCAGAGAAACAGCAGTTGCTGTCATAGATCACATTTATCGCTTACATGGCCTCCCGATGGACATGGTCTCTGACAGGGGGCCTCAGTTTGTTTCCAAATTTTGGAGAGAATTTTATAAATTACTCAGGGCGACTGTTAGTCTTTCTTCTGGATTTCATCCTCAGAGTAATGGTCAGACGGAGAGGGCCAACCAAGACCTAGAACGAATGTTGCGATGTTTGGTTTCTCAGAACCCCTCCTCTTGGAACCAGCAGCTCTCATGGGTTTAGTATGCACATAACTCATTACCAGTTTCAGCTATGGGCCTATCGCCTTTTCAGTGTAGTTTAGGGTACCAGCCACCACTTTTTCCAGAATTTAAATCCGAAGTCGCGGTTCCCTCTGCCCACGCATTTATCCAGAGGTGCCGACGCACCTGGACCAGGGCCAGATCGACCCTGCTCCGGGTGGGGGCGCGCACCAAGGTTCAGGCCGATCGCCACCGGTCGAAACCTCCCATCTACGTCGTAGGTCAAAAAGTGTGGCTTTCATCAACGAATATTCCTCTCCAATCCGTCAGTAATAAGCTTGCGCCCAAATTTATTTGTCCATTAACTGACACCAAAATTATTAGTCTGGTGGCAGTCCCGCCTCAAACTTCCTCCGGCGTACAGGAGAATTCATCCGGTGTTTCATGTATCTAAATTAAAGCCCGTTTTTCATTCACCCATTAATCAGCCGGTCCCGGTCCCGGTGAGTGCATAATTAAACCTGCTTTGGAGATCTTGAACAAATCTGGGTTTTTTTTTATCTTTGAGGAAAATATTAAATTTTTTTGAGATACAGAATTTTTTATTTTCCTAAGCTGTAAGTCATAACCATCAGAATTAAAACGCAAACCTCTTGAAATATTTCGGTTTGTGTGCAATGAATCTAGAATATAAGAAAGTAAGCTTTTTTAATTAAATTGCAAAAACACTTTTCTATGATATTCACATTTTTTGGGAGATGCACCTGGAATGCAATTGTCAGTCACCGTGATTTTTCAACCTTCAAGCACAGGATCTGGTGTGACCGCACCAGTTGCACACTCCTTAGGAAAGTCCTATCCAAAACTAACCCTACCCTTAATTTATCCCAAAAATTTTATGGAAATAATCACTGCATATCATTGTACAGACATCTTTGACTGAAGGTTTTTCGGGCTACCATTTTTGACAAGAATAAATTCATTCTCACACAAGAACACCTGTCTCTCATGTGATCTTTTGTTATTTCTTGTATCAATTCCGGTGTGTTTGGTTGTAACGTAGTTTGTAAACAGTGCAGAGTTGTTGGCGGCCTTCCCACTGAAAAGTTATGTACTGTGTGACCCCCTGTCGCCAAACCATTGTGGACTGAAGGGTCTTAATATATAGCTTACCTAGACACAGCTAAACTGTCATCCCAATGTATTTCAGCCTTTCGGTGCTCTGCTCTCAGAAGTTCTGCCCTCAGGTCTTCTGCTTTGGATGTACCCATAGCTCTCAAAGCTGGGCGACAATCTGGGGGAACAGGTGCTGCGCATGAGCTTCTGGGATCTCTGCAGACACCCTCACCTGCCAAATGACCTGATGCACAACAAAAGAATTAGCAAACATAGTTGCAGTAGGAATCGATAAACCAGGTTGTTTAAACCTGTTGTTCATGTAGATGCAGAGTCTCCCTATTGCTAACTTTGGGTGTACTTACACTGGGTGTGGTTGCCTTCAACTGAACCTGAGCGTGATTGTTCTCCCTCCCCTCTCCCCCACTGGCCTGCACTCATATTGCACTTTAATGTTCCGGGCCAGAGCACACTTACGTCATTCATGATGCAACATTTTAATTTGAAAAAAAAAGAAAGAAAAGCACTTTCGCTAATAGACTGCCTAATAGATTTATCATTTATGCCATGCAGCAATTTTCACTTGATTTCGCTGCTCGTATGAGATGATTATTATGTAGGAAGCTGACATTGGTGGAGGAATTTGCAGCTGTTCATCAAGAAGATGAGAACCAAACCCATTATAATCCTAAATATACTTGATATATACTTTACTTTAATTAATTGATAAGTGTACTGTAGTAGTAACAGGAAATGTATGCGGTCATAATGATGACAGTAGTGCACACAAAATAGTAGCTGTTCTTGAGCTCAACCAGACCGTGCTCTTGCCCACCTCTTCCAAGTGAACCAGGGACGGCCAAACGAACCTTTCCCGGGTACAGTATGGAGCATTTACACTAGTCAAACGAACCAGTGGTTCGGGTGACAAACACGCTCGTGCACTGTTCAGATTGCCTAGTGTGAATACACCCTTAGAGCATCAAGAGAAGAACATCAAGGTTTCAGCAGAAAAACTGGTGTTAGGTGTGACATCCTGACCAAGTTATTTTAAGTCAGCTAGTCGGATGCCACATTTGATCATTTAACCAGGTAAACTTACCTGTGACTAGGTCACCTGCAGAGTCCCATATAGCTAGAGCCTGGAGGTCTGTGGTCAGCATAGATGAGGAATACCTGAGAGAAGATGGTCTGTTGCAAGAAGTCAGTCCTGAGGTGACTGGATGAACCGGAGGGGAGGCACTGAGAGTGACACTGAGGTGCTCTTCAGGCAGTATGTTGTCATGGTGAGAGCTCCCATCTAGCTTGTGGTCAAGATGAATTAGGCGGTACTGAACCGAGGGCATTAGCTTGACCACCCGTTGCCCTGTCGGCCGACTCTTGGAACTTGATTTCAGAGCCGATTTGATGGGAAGATGGGGGGGAGAGTCCTTGACATTGCAAGAGAGATCCTTATTCTCAAGGTCAGTAGAGGTTTCTGTCACACCTTGTTCATGCGTATTTAGTTTAGAGCGAGTAGTTTTATCTTCCAGGCTTGATCTGGTTTTGGAGTTCCTTCTCTGAGCCCATAGATCCTGACTTCGAGCATATGGACCATTGCCGCTTTCAACTCTGCTTTCTCCTTTCCTGCTCCTTCTTCGAAGCTTCCCAAAAGCTGACGTGTTCTCGCCTGCACCTCCTACATCTCCCCGTCCTATATTTTCTGCCAGGCTGACACCTCCAGTGAAAGTTAAACTTTCCATGAAGGATGGGTGGATGCTTCGGTGACATGGCTTGCCAGGGGTGACCCATCGAGGGGCAGCCTTCTCCTGAGAATCTACTATACTATGTGTTGGCAGGGAATGGCAATCTTTGTTTTGTGCAGGTCCCAAGATGCTTCCACAGGTTTCACATTTCCTGAGCATATCATCATTTGACACTATGGCAGCCAGACACTCTCCCTCCTTGGTCAATATTGCGACAGGGATTCCAACATTTACCCAGTTTATTGCTACCCCCCTGCCTTCCTCTGGGATGTTGTACACCGGATCTGCCTTCAGCTGTTGGGTTGAGTGGGATTTCTCAGCCACCACTGGCCCACGTTCACGCACCCGTTCCAGGTATCGCCGCTTAGCCTCCTTTTCTGACTCATCTTCAAAACGTACTCGTGTGGGCGATTGGCCGTACCGGCGTGAGCGCACCCCACGTTCATGGCTCCTGCCCCGGACATCCGGTGACTGAAGAGGTGAAGTATCCTCCTTTTGAGCCGTGACAAGAACAGCACTGTGCAGTGCAGATGACACACTGATTGGTAAAGCTTCCCTATAAAGCAGATACGAGAGCTTTTACAGAACACCTGGAGATCTGCAATCACTATCTGTATCATTTCATTATCTCTATTACATCACTGCATCATGTTACATAATTATAATTTAAACTTGAATGGAAACAAATGGCAAATGCATTATTTTTTTTAAATTAAACAGATTAACATGAATTAAGGCTTTTGATTTATTTAATAATCAACTTGTGACAGGATTAATAATAATGCTTGCCAAATATGTGTTATATGCAGTACACGGGATTATATAACACAGGAACACAACTCTGAATGAACTGCTTAAATAAATATTTCCATGTATCTTTGGATATGATTTTAGATGGGATATTAAAAGTTAGTAGTAAATTACTTTTAAAAAGACAACCATGATACAAGACAAACAACAAGAAGGCAGTAGAAAGTCTTAAGGTGACTTACAGGCCCTTTCTTTGACCAAGGCAGGTGGTGGTTTCACTCTCAGAGTTTTGAGAACGTGCTTTGAATCGAGCTCTTTCCAACAGACGCTTTGCTTGTTCATGTCGTGGACTAAGAGTTACTTCAGCAGTGGAGATCAGCGGTCTGTCCAAAGCAGAAAATACATTTACACTCTACTGAGTAAGTCTAATGACTATTCAAAATGCTATGAATTATTTTCTCAAATGTTTTCATTTCTCAACAGCCACACAAAAGGTTTACAACCTATTATTTCCATTAACATTACACTGTCAATATGACAAACTTGCACCATACTTCCCACAAATCAGAAATAAACATACAGAATGTCAGAAGCTTAAATCTTATGTAATCTCTTTCATGGACATGTTATGTGCAAGCCCTAATCTTTAAATGAAGAGGTGTGTCTTTCATATGGATTTGTATTCTGACAGAAGTCTACCACAGCTGAGTGCAAATGCATAGTCATATTAAATGATGTGCTTGATTGAGGACAACGTGTCTTACCTATAGTTAAACACAGGGTCCCTTGTGATGATCGCTGAGTCCCATTCACCTACTTTGTAGGGAGGTAAATCTGTACAAAAACACATACTGTTGTAGAATAATGAACTCAAACCCATTTGGCATGTGTTATAATTTCAATGAGCTTGCTACGGCCATTCGCTACAAGACCAGACTGAGCATCTAATCATTCCTTTTAACAGGAAGTGGAAGAATAGTACAAACCCCCTGAACCAATATCCTGTAGTCCTACTGTTACATAACCAAGCTGGCAGATTTCAGCCTATCTATCCCTACGTCGTTCGGTATTATAACACTATTATCTCCACTGCTCCACTTCCTCCGAAACCCTTCCCCCTCATCTGTAATTATGGTGACAGGCAGCCACATCTGTTCTGAGAGATCATACCGAACTCCCTGCTGTGAGTTTTGGCTCAGTGACCCATGGGTGATTTATGCTGGTTAAATCATAAATACAGTGAAAAACTGCACAAGGTAATTAAACGAATGCCGGGATCCAAACAAAATTGGACACCTATCACTTTAATTGTACAGACGAATAAAAAAACACTGAGAGATTTTTTTTTTAATATCTTCTTTTGTGTTCCACATATGAAACAAAGTCATGTTTCAACACAAAACAAACATAGTCATGAAGAATGTTCATTCTTGGGTGAACTATCCTTTTAATCTAAAGCCTTACCTTTGTGTGGCTCCTTTGGTGGTTGATACTGCCCCTCTGGATGCATGGAAGTATTGATCTCAATAGCATCAGCTTGGTATTCGTTCAGGTCTGTCTTGTTCATCTCGACTTTCTCTGCAATAGACAAAGACCCTCCCCTGTTGCACACAGTCTCCCAACTGTCTGCCTTCCACAGCCCACCAGTTGGATCTGCTGTTGCAGTCTCCTTCTGGAGATACCTACGAAAAGCAGTTTCCAAGCTGTCAGTCCTTTGCAGCTCCTTGTGAACAACAACACCCACAGTCTTTAGTTTTGGCTTCCATTTCAGACCCTCCTCAGTTGTGGGTGGCACATCCTTTGGAGTCGCCAGTGTGGAGGAACTCGCTGAATTAAGAAGTAAAGTCTCTGGTCGTGCCACTCGCCAGAAGCCCTTGGGAGGAGCCCAGTGCCTGGGAGAAGACGTTGTTGACTTGATTGCAATGCCTCTTTGAGGCTCACCAGCTACACCCACTGCAATATTCTCCAGGCTAGACCCTTCACAAAGCCCACGGGACATTTCTGCTGCACCTTGAGATGGACTGTCTTTCCCACTTTTGTTGGCAGTCTCTTTTTCTCCTTGCATCCCAGAGTTGGGTTCCTGCACGTCTGTATTACCAGCAATTGGCTTATTGCTCTGCTCAGTGTATTCTGTTTGAAAAGTAGACAGCGCTTCATCATCTGGGTTTTTCTTCAGTGATTCTTCTGCTGAACCCTCTGGTATTAGATCATCTCTCTCCGCCCCCTTTAACTTTCTCTGGGACACTGCTTTGACTTTAGACTGCAGGGCAGAAACTGCTGAACCCGGGGCAGGGGAGCAAGAAGGGAGAGATGCCTTGGATTTTAATATATTGGCAGAGGGTCCACTTTGAGGATCATCTGGTAGCTCAGCACTTTGGTCTGCCAGACTTCTTAGTGGTTGTGTCTCAGAGAGATCCTCTGTCCCTTCATCCATTTTGCACACTTTAAAGAGAAAAATATATGCCAGACACAAATTTAAACCAGATGGAGAGGAACGTTTTGCAGAGCCGCTGTTTATGTATTCCATGTTAGTAGATTAAATATTCTTGAATCCCTCTTACGCGCATCAAACTATGTAAGCGTTTGCATAATACCAATACTTTCATAGTGTTAGATTATCCACAACAAGAGATCTAAAATGAATATAAGTTCATGACAAGGTTACACGGTTAAAGATGATGAAAAATATATCACAATGGATGTATAGTGAATTCACTGTTACAATACTGACTTATCAGTCCCTAACAGAAAACTGATCTCAAAATTTACTGACAGGTTTCTGAACTGTAAGTGTAGACAGATGTACAGTTTTCTATGTAAAATGAATATTAGTTGTAACTGTGATGGAGAATTTATAATTATAACACACACACACATCAATGTCATTAAATAATCATTACATAATATTGACCTAATACATTATATAATATTATAAACAGTATGATATCTTACCTTACTTTCACTGATGGTCTATTCGAGTCTGTTACATTTCACAGGTTCAGTTGAATAAATGGCACTGACCCAACATTCAAAATCATTCCTGTCTCTTCTAGCCCAGTAGTACTTCAATGGCCGAAACCAACAACAAATGCTACCCGTTGATATGAGGAATTACTCCCATGATGCTCTTCTTCGTTGAGCTGTCACCATCAACTATCACTGCGCATCCACTGGTGGTAGATTCCATCTTTAACCTATGAGCGCTCGCTCAATATTCATGATTGGTCTGTTAATCCCCACAGAAATCAGAGGGATTAGACAAAAATGGAAAATAAATGCGTACTTTAATTCCTTTGATGTCAACTGCAGCATTCCATTGCATTAGTTGGTACAATTCACAGAAATGGTATTTAAAAAGTGTACTCATATGTAAAGGTCAACTGTGATCAAGTATTTTGAGAGATGCTAGTGATTCCAACTGTTCAAAAAGATAATCTGCCTGGGAAACTTGAACATTTTCTAGTATTGACAAATACAAAAAACAAAAAATACTATGTCCTAAATATTTTTATTATCATAATATTCAGGAGACTGTATTATATTTTAATATCTGTAACACAGAGATACAAAACGCACTCCTTATGTGCAATCACTTTTATTCCATTTGCATACAATAGTACATATGCCTTCCAAAACAATAATCTGTAAAAGTAGTATTTATTTTTTAAATTAATATTTATTATTTAATAATATTATTTTAAAAAGCACAGAACATGTTGGACAATCAGACCAGAACTTAATAATTTGTAATGTAAACTATACGGGCCTATATTTAGGTGAAAAATAATGGCATTTTTATACATGAAATATGTTCCATATTTGTTAAATTCCAATATTAATGTTAACAATTAATATAAAAAAATTCCAAAAAGTGTTAATGTATTTATATGTTTATTTAGTAGGTTTCAGTTTGGTTTATAATTTTCCACATTCATTTAAATTTTTTGTGCTTATTTTTTGTACTGAAATTTGAATTGGTGTGAAAAAGAATTATACTGTTTCCCAATGAATCTGAAATATGTGCTGTTGTTGAGCAAATGTTTCATATTGGAAGCCCATTTATGCTATATTTGAAAAAAAAAATCATGCTTAGAAAATCTTAATTATGGCATAAAAGTAGATGATGACATCAAAAGTCAGAATTAAGAAGTAAAAAGGTGATATATTTTATGTCAGAATTATGACTTATCATTTTGACTTTTATAATTTACTTTTTCATCTCATAAAGACTTAATATATCATAATTTCACCTGTTTGTCATAATTGTGACTTTTTATGTCTTAACTTTTGTCTTTTAAACTTTAAACTTTTGTCTTAGTATTTCATAATTTTGTCTTTTTATCTAATATGACCTTCAATGTCATCATTTTGCTTTTTGTATTAATTATATTAAAATTCAGTTTCATTTTATAAAGGATATTTATGTGCTCATTATGAGTTATTATGTCATAATTTCTACTTTTATTAAATAAATTTGGGTTAGTATGTTATAATTTCGTATTTTTATATCATAATCTTAACTTCCTATGTGCAAAACTCACTTCCTATGTGCAATCACTCTTATGCCATTTGTATACAATACTACATATACCTTCCAAAACAATAACATATGTTCATTTCATAAACATTTTTATGTCATAGCTTGGCTTTCATCTCACAATTGACGTTTCATGGCATAGTTTCCACTTATAATATCAGAAATATTACTTATTACGTCAGAATTTTTACTTTTTGTATCCTTCTTTTGACCTTATGTCATAATTATGATTTACCAAAGCACTGTTTTTCTGTGGCGGAAATGAGCTTCCATCGCTGCACGTGTCTTCACCATGAGCCCGACTGCAGCGCGCTGCTCCGCCAGAGGAGGCGCCAGATTCTTCTCCTCCTCGGTCAGCTCGAGTGGCGCCGCTGGCTGCTGCTGGCAGTTTTACGCGAGGAACTCCCGAATTACTTCGGCAACCCGTTATAACGGTCGACATGGCGACCGAGGAAATAATCAAGCGTTTTCTTAAGAAAAGATGAAGATAGCCTATACAAAGTAAGAATGAGTGAGTGATTGAGTGAGTGTGCATTTATTATTTTGCGCCTGTGGCTTGCAGAGTAGCGCATTTTGAGTGCATTATGTGTTCCTTTCTGGGTGTGGACCGCACACGGCTGCTAACGGCTAACCTGATAGCACTTAGCCGTCCGACTAGCCTTGTGTAGCTTTGGGTTGAGATATTTTTTGTGTGTGTTTTCAGTTAGGTTTGGGGCTTACTTGGTGGGTAGTTCGTGTCATATGCAGATTTTAACGTTGTCTTTGTCAGTAATTTGTATTTCAGCCGTGTATTCGATTGTAATAGCAAGTCGGTAGCCAGTGTAGCTTATTAGCTCACGGAGCTGAATGCTGTTTACACGGGCCTTCGCTTGCAAAAATAGATATTTACAGTAATCCACGTGATTGTGTATTTGCATCTATTCTTAACGCATGTCATGTTTCAGTGTTTCGACAGTGGTGTGGATAATAATCTAGTGTTTTGGTCCGGTTCAGCGGCTGCCGTGTTACATAATCGGGATCTCTTGTGGTTTATCCTAAACAGATATCCCTTAAAACTCGTACATTTCGCCTTTATCCTGTGATTTTTGCTCGTTTCACCTCTTACATTAGGAAATGTTTAAAAAAAAGTCTTCGGGTTAACTCCTTGTCTACACTCGCAATCCTTGTAAAACGTCTGTGTAACGTTATATGCTATTAGCGTATTCAGTCCAGATAGAGTGAAGTTAGGAGCCAGGGAGCATTGTGTTAGCTCGATAGCTAATGGAGATGGACAGCGGAGAACAATATTAAACTTTACAAGTTTGGTTTGTTTTTAGCAGGAAAATTGCGTTAATTGTGCACCTTACTATCAAACATGTACATACGATTAAATGTAATGCTTATACTTTCAAAATTGCTTGAACGATGTGAGGTTGCGTTTACTGACAGACGAGTTAGCTGTGGGTAGCCTGTTTACTTGAGGCAAAACACCACAGGTAACTAGAGTAACAATTTTAACTACTAAATACCATAATGCTTTTTTTTCCTTAAACATGCACTAATTAGCATACATTACCAGAACAGAAAGTCTGGATAAAGCGAGGTTCAAAATTCTTGTTTCGTTTTGTTTAGAGTAAAATGTTATACATAGAGGGGTTTGAATCTCCTTTTATCACTCCATAAATTAGAAAATACTGTCATCTGCTAGGGAAAAATCTTTTATAAATCCGTTAAATTATATTTGATCAAACTTCTTGGAGTAAGTGCTGCTGAATTGGAGATTTCTGGCTTAGTAAATGAGGAAAACGCTCATTAAATGTATTTTATTTGAAATCTACAGATGCAATGCAAAATGCAGATGCAAAATCTCAATTCTGGATGTTTGCTTTCCACTAATCTGAAAGAAGATGTCTTATAGAAGCAGGATAGGCCAAAATCTTAAAATTGTCCCTGGCATTAAAAACAATCAGCTCAACACATTACTTTTCAGAAATTAAGAAATGATTCTGCCTCTGTAGGGTTTAAACTATTTATTTTTATAATAAATGTATAAACTGTTGTCTTTTGTTAGTTTTCTTGTTTGTTTGGGTAGCAACAGCTGCCAGATGTGGTTGATTGACAATGCGGCAGTTGGTTCCTGTATTTTACTATGTAATTGTGTTGGTAAATAATGTGCATCATGTGAACCCATCACTAGGTTAACTGTTTTATAATTTCCATATTTGTCAGATTAATCATCAGCTGCATCTCTTTTGTTCCAGGTTTCAGGTTTCACACCATGTGATGATCACCCGGGACGTGTGAACTTATTTAAGAACTCCTGTGTTCAGAAGATTTTTTGATTCCAGTGGAATCTTTCATTTTTGTTTTCCATCTATTTTTCCCTTTTTGTTAAATGACACGCCCAGTCGCACGCAGACCCAAGAGAACCCCCCCCACCCTTGTTTACATGTAGAACAAGCTCGCTACGATGCCTGTACAAGCTCCACAATGGACAGAGTTTTTACTGTGCCCCATATGCACCCAGACGTTCGAGGAGACGGTGCGTCGGCCCATCAGTTTGGGTTGCGGCCACACCGTTTGCAAGATGTGCCTCAACAAACTGCACCGCAAGGCTTGTCCCTTTGACCAGACGGCCATCAATACTGACATCGAGCAGCTGCCCGTCAACTCGGCCCTTTTACAGCTGGTCGGGGGTCAGGTGAGGCATTTCAACCGTGTTTACTGAGTAGCATAATTAGGACTGTGATAGTAGTGATTTTTAAACCACTGGTGGTTTTGGTTTAGTTTTTGTCATTTTAATCACCATTCTATAATAATATTCTGCATTGAAGCACACATCACTCACTCAGAGAGAGATCAGAGATCACACTGCACACACACAAAACCATTAAGGACCACAGAAACATTTTGTCAACCCTACCGGCATGATATTTATTAATAAAATGGCTTTGATAGCATACTAAAAAGCTATATTGATGTTGTATGTTTTTGAAGCAAATAAACTTGCAGCTTCAGTATTATTAGAAGGAAACTGCACAGATGTAGGAAATCCACATGCACAGTTTCTCTTTGTTGTAAATTTGTTAAAAATAAGGTAGCCTTCCAAACTTCTTCATCGCAGTGTCTGATTTAAAGCACGCCGAATGCTAGATCTAAAGACTCGATGCCAAAATAACATTGCATGGTTTCTTGTCTCCAAGGCGTTCATTCAGTTCATTCAGTGTGGAACGAAGTAAAAGTATATACCCAACAAAGAAAAAGTATATACCTGGTCTGCACTTTGCTGGAGCAGTTCTCTATCTTTTATGGTTTCATATTTGTCCTGATATTCCAAAGCAACTGATGATATTTAAAGTTTGGAAGAGAGATCATATCGTTCACACCAGCAAGACGTTTAATCTACAAACTAAATTAACAGCATGTGTAAATTGCATTTTACAGATAAGCTTGACATTCCTTGCCGAATGAATACTAACTTTGTTAAAGTCAATATATATATATTTAGGGCTGTCACTTTTGAGAAAAATCAAATTCGAACGGATATCGAATATCATGCAATGTATTCGAATATATTTGAATATCTACGTGCCTGCCCCCCCCCCCCCCCATAAAAAAAAAAAAAAAAAAAAAAAAAAAACCATAGCCTAATGGAGATTCAATCACAAATGTAACAGTGAGTCATGGTCATAAACAGGACTATCTGGATTATTATTTTTTTTACTTAATGTTTGAAACAGCAGGTTATCAACTTAGAATATCAACTTATATGAAGTGCCACTATGCATATCCCACAACATTAGGCTAAATGAAAAAAGAAAAAAAAAAACGATTCAGAACAGGCACAAACGATAACGTGATAAGTTAAACAGCAGCAGGAGTAAGGCATAGGCTATAGCCTAGCCTAATTCATTTCTTAATATTGTTTGCAAGAAACACCAGTCTATCAACTTGATCTGGATTAAGTGCGGCTCTCTTTTTATTTACAATGTTCCCTGCGGTGGAGAACACATGTTCCCCTCACGTTCACATATCGCGTCTTTTGCCCGCTCAAGTTTGTTATTTCCAATGTAGGCGCGTGGTATTTATCCTTTGCTGAAATTTCCGTGTCTTCTTGGAGAGAGCAGGTCATGGTTGCTTAGCAACGGCAGACGCCTCAGGGGCGCAACTGCCTGAGCGCTTTGGAAAGAAGGAGAAAGCGGCGCGCCTAGCGTTTTCCACGCGTTTTTAGGCGCGATATGTGAACGGCCCCTTAAGATAGCAAAGAATAAAATAAAAAACAAACTGTCTAATCATAGACTGTAAAAAATGCGCTACACATGGCGTTTTAAAAACCGGATATTTTATTTATTGTTCGATTACGGATATTTCACATCACGTTCGAATGCATATTCGAATATCGAATAAAGATATATATATATATATATATATATGTGTAAAATAGCTGTCGTTATATTTATCTTTTTGAGCAGGAGTAATCTGGAAAACATTGTTAAAATGCACTTACTACGAAGAGCAATTAGATAGAATTATAAAATGAAAAGGCGCTCTTTGATTCTGAATGGCAAAGACGTGTGCACCCACAGACATTGTCTACTGTTTTTCAAATAACTTGCGTAATTACCCACTATACATTGTGATATAGCCTGGTTCGTTGGATCGGATTGCTTTTCTCACTACAACCGAAGTGCTCGAGAGTTCGTTTTCAATCGAGCCAAGGCCACCTGGTTCAGGCGATCTCGGACCGATTGTACATATACCCAAATGAACCGCGCTTAGGGGGGAAACACGCCAGGTTCCGAAACAACGGGCCAGGTGTGAAAGGACCCAAAGAGTGAAAAACGAGATATTTTTGAAGCCTACAGTACAAACACACATTCTGACCAGTAAAATTACAAATAAATTGTTGTATAAATAAATAAAAAAAAAAGACTAAGGGTGAGATGTGAGTGATTGTTTTGGGAAAAGAAACGAGTGATTCCATGTGTTGTTCAGTTTTCCATTTGTGGGAAATCTGGTGATCAGATCACAAGACAATTCAGCACCAACATAAATTCATGGGTACCCTTGATTCAGCACAAATCCAAGTGTTTCCATTATTGCAATATTTAGTTGCTAAAGTGTTGTTTCTTAATTAAATTTTGTTCAGTTATTGAATTGTTTGAACAACACTGCCAGTGGTATCATGCCATTGTGGTGGTGCTCTACCGATGTGGTAATGCAGTTGTCTCTAGGGATGGGACGGTATGAAAATTTAATAGCACGATTATAGTGACTAAAATTATCACGATTATCAATATTATCACGGTTTTGTTGAAACGAGTTGAAAGTGTTCAAAAATAGTTGATGCTCACACTGAAAACATTTCAGCAAGTTTTATATTTAATAATCAACAAACAACTAATAAAACAAGCAACTCTATGCACTTCATTTAAAGAAAGATTAAATTCTGTGGCATTTCCTTCCTTACAATGAAAAGTGTAGAAGCATAGAAAAGCATAGAAAAGTCACTGACTTTCGCCATTCCTTCTCGAAAAAAAATCCCTAGTTGTCTCCCTCAATAGTGCAGCCTTAAGCATAACCACAGTTTTTCAGCTCTATCACTGTGTGCTTTATTTAATTTTCTTTTTCTCTCAGGTGTCCAAACAGCAACCTGTGGCGCTCATTACGTGTCCAGAGGACACCGATCATTATGATGAGGCACGGCAGTGTGTTGAGGAGCTGGCCCTCTACCTCAAACCCCTCAGCAGTGCACGAGGTAACTGACATGCCCAGTCGCACGCAGACCCAAGAGAACACCCCCCCACCCTTGTTTACATGTAGAACAAGCTCGCTACGATGCCTGTACAAGCTCCACAATGGACAGAGTTTTTACTGTGCCCCATATGCACCCAGACGTTCGAGGAGACGGTGCGTCGGCCCATCAGTTTGGGTTGCTCTAAAAAGTAGTTGATAAAAATAAACAAAAATTCTAAATCTGAATTTCAATTTAGCCCAAAAAAGAAAATCAAGTTTACTTAATAATCTGTTTGTTAATCAAATGTAAGAATCAACATTCAAATGATAAATGTTGTTTTATACAATCGTTTACATTTCATATTAGTTTTATATGAACCTTATGATATGATGTTTCTACTTCAATTCATTGTTGAAATGTAACTATAATTAACATGTTCTCATGACATCCTTAAATCATGAAGATATCACTAACAGGGTTTGTGAAATTACATTGAATTTGTAATGTAGTGCATGTATTTAGTGAAATGCTCCTCTCTAGAGTTAAATATTCTTGCTAACTAGTGAGCTATAGATATTGAAATGTAATGTTACATGACATCGTCTTTCTGCTGTTGAAAAGCTGATTGAACAATTACATAATATATGAAACGTTAAAAAAGTTACAATTCAATGATGAAATTGAAATGCTGTATCTTACTCACAGTGTGGGAAAGAAATAGTTTCTGACCGTTAGAATGTCGACGGACAAGCACTAATTAAACATCACTGTTTGTCATTTCAGCAGAAAAGTTATTTATATTATGATTAATAAAGCTTCCTCACAATTATTTTTTTTTAAATGAAACCTGTTCAGACAAATCACAGAGTGATTAAAATGATACATTTAAAAAATAGTGTGAATTTTAATTTCATGCCATGTAAGCCAGTATAATGGGCATGGTCAAGTGATTGATGCATATTTTTGGCTGTATCTAGGAGTGGGGTTGAGTAATGCTGCTCAGAGCATGCTGAGCCGCCCCATGCAGAGGAAGCTGGTGACTCTGGTGCACTGTCAGCTGGTGGAAGAGGAAGGACGGGTCAGGGCAATGCGGGCGGCCCGTTCTCTGGGCGAAAGAACTGTTACTGAGCTAATTTTGCAGCACCAAAACCCCCAGCAGCTCTCCTCCAACCTGTGGGCTGCTGTCAGAGCCAGAGGATGCCAGTTCCTGGGACCTGGTAAGATAATGCTTTAAATTCTGTTCACACAAACACGAATGATCATCGCTAAAATTTGGCCTTGTGGAAAATGTGACCGTTTTTATCTACAGCCATGCAGGAGGAGGCACTAAAGCTGGTGCTGTTGGCTTTGGAAGATGGATCCGCTCTTTCCAGGAAGGTTTTGGTCCTCTTTGTGGTCCAGAGACTAGAACCAAGATTTCCTCAGGCCTCCAAAACCAGTATTGGACATGTAGTTCAGCTCCTCTACCGTGCCTCGTGCTTCAAGGTAGGTGCCTTTAATTGTGCACTTGATCTCATCTGATGAGATATTGTTTTCGAATTCATATCCAGATCTGTTGGGATTATTTAGACTCTGATGTTTTTAATGTGCAAATGAACTTTTTCAGCAGCGCGATAGCTTAGTTCTGAGGTTTCAGTTGAGTCTCTTCTGTATCGTAGGCAGTGTTTGGAATAACGGCGTTTAAAAGAACGGCGTTAGGTAACGAGTAACGGGGTAATCTAACTAATTACTTTTCCCGTCGTTACAACACCGTTAACGTTACTGAACGTTAAATGCGGTGTTACTATGCATTGATTTAATATGCAATCCGAACGCACCACTGGCTCACACAGCGAGTGAGCAGGTGGGTTAATAACGAGATAAGCGATTATGATTGGCTAAGGCAGAGTCATGTGTTTCATGGTAGCCAATCAGAGCCAGTGTTTTTACACACACGCGCCAGCGGCGCCAAACACACACAGTCACACACACGCAACAGCTACACAGAGATTGGCAGCAGCAGCAGAAATAGCGAGTCAGGAGCAATCCGATGAAAAGTTGGCATGGTCAATGTGGAGATATAAGCACTACTTCAAATTCATTGTAGTCAAAGGCAAGAACGTGCATGTAATGTGACACACGCATCTACAAAGCTAGTGGCCAAAAACATTTTTCTTACAAAGAGTGCAGGATAAAACTCTTGCTGTCTGTTGACGTGCAATAAATCTCGAAAGTTATGTACGAACACCTGTCTGTTCTGCTTATTTCAACTGACTTGTGAAAATTGCTAAAAAAAAATAAAAAATACTTTGACATATAGCAACTTTTTTTTTTTTTTTTTTACAGTAACGCAAATAATTACTTTCCCTGGTAACGAGTTACTTTTATTATAGAGTAATTCAGTTACTAACTCAGTTACTTTTTGGAACAAGTAGTGAGTAACTATAACTAATTACTTTTTTAAAGTAACGTTCCCAACACTGATCGTAGGTGACTAAGCGAGATGAGGATTCATCACTAATGCAGTTGAAAGAGGAGTTCCGCACATATGAGGCACTTCGGAGGGAACACGACTCTCAGATTGTTCAAATCGCAATGGAGGGAGGCCTCCGCATCGCGCCCGATCAGTGGTCTTCTCTGCTGTATGGAGACCAGTCTCATAAGTCTCACATGCAGTCCATCATTGACAAGGTATAACGGCTATCTGTTTGCCCCCTTTCAAATGCCAGAAGTAGTAGTATGTTTCAGAATAATGAAAAAGGGAATATGACTGTTTGTCTTTCAGCTGCAGACCCCGGCATCGTTTGCTCAGAGTGTGCAGGAGCTGACCATCGCACTGCAGAGGACGGGTGACCCTGCCAATCTCAACCGGCTGAGACCTCACCTCGAGTTGCTTGCTAACATTGACCCCAGTCCAGGTGTGTTGAGACCTACAAACCTAATATGATGACTGAGAATCTGAGACACTGAATTAAAGATTAGCAGTATGACAGGATATGTAATGGCAGTGGAGACATTTATTGTTGATTGTATCATGTATGTATGATTTCCACATTGAAGTTTTAAGGATTATGTGACACTGAAGACTGGAGAAATTGCTGTGGAAAATGTATATGCTAATTGCCATTACAGAAAGTTTTTTATTATTGTAGTATATTAAACCATATTAATGTTTTTACTGTATATCGGATGAAATAAATTCAGCTTTGTTGAGCATAAATTTGAATATGTCTGGTGCTTTTAGAGTGAATTTAAAAAATAACTATATTCCAAGATATATTGTGAAAATAATTGTATGAAATTACTCCTACTGTAATTTAAGGTTTGAGGTCATGGCACTCACCCTGTGAATTTGTAACATGCTTCTGTTCTGTTTTGTGATCCGTTTTGCTTTGATTCATCTTTATTCAGATGCTCCTCCTCCTACCTGGGAGCAGCTGGAGAAGGGGCTGGTGGCGGTAAAGACGGTGGTGCACGGCCTAGTGGACTTCATTCAGAACCACAGCAAGAAGGGTGCCGAAACGCAGCAGCCACCACAGCACAGCAAATACAAGACGTACATGTGCAGAGACATGAAGCAGAAAGGAGGCTGTCCCAGAGGAGCCAGCTGTACCTTCGCCCATTCTCAGGAGGAGCTGGAAAAGTGGGTGCCGTTGCATGTCTGGTTAGTGTTAAACCACAGACTTGTTTAATAATCAGAATCTCATTTGGTTTTCACTCTGCAGGTACCGTAAAATGAACAAACGTCTTGCTGCACGAGTGCCCTGCACCCCTGGCCTGCTGCCTGAGGATGTGGTCCCGCTGGAGCCTGGGCGAAAGGCCTCTATGCATACCAACGGGGGCCCTCTTCCCCAGCTCATCTCCAGAGGCACAGACCCCTCCACATATGACCTCTTACTCAAGCCCAAGATGGACGCCACTAGCCTGAGTGCTCCTGGGTCGCCACCTGACTCGTAAGCCTTTGTTTCTCAGTTTGACTTCTTGTTACCTGCTTTTCTGTCATGACTACAGTATCTGAACTCTTTAGACTGCAAGAGCAACAGAAGAGGTGCTGAGATAGTGAGAAGTTTTGCTTAGTAGGTTTGGATTTAACAGGAAGCGTCTCATTTCTTCCTCTTGTTTCTCTTAAGTTTGGATAAATGTAGCTTGGCCCTGACACCCCACCCTGTGCCTCACCCCAGGGCGGAGCACTTACCCATGCCCAAGCAGGTGCCAGTCATGCCCAGAGGTGCGCCACAGATGTATCCACAACAGCAGCCCCAGCTCTTCTATCCAGAGCCCGCCAGACCTCCTCCCTCAGGATCTCAGTATGATGCTCAGTACCCAACAGGTGACTGGATTTGCTCATTTGGATGGTTGTCTGAGCAGTGAAGTCCTCTGCTCTCAAGATTCTTGGAGCCATTTCATTTTTCATGTAATACTGTGTCCAGGATGTAGATGTTAAAAAATTAACTTGAATGTCTCAGTTGATAATTGTCTTAAGCCATATTCGGATGGGATTAATTTTACATGGAGAGGTCTTAGTCTTGTCTATATGTGCCATCTCAGTAATCATTACAGATGATTTCAGTAAAGATTACAGCTTATTTTACCCTTTGTAAAAAGGTCTGGAAGAATTACCTCAGGTAATACTTATCCCGAGTGAATAGACCAGCTGTAAATAAGTACGTAAATATTAACTTCTAAATCCCCTCTGATGCGCATTATTAATTAGTGTCCTGCATTAGGTAAAATCATGACAGTCCACTACACGAATAGCTTATCCAATCGCATGTTAAAAACCTAAAACACACAGTAAAGACAGTGATGCGGTCAGGACAATATGTTTGATTTCGCCCACGCATGCGCCCGCTCCGTCCCCAAGTCAGAGAGGATGCCGGTTCATGCACGACAGCGTGTGGAGTGCTAAAATAATAGATAATAATTGATTACTTATTTGAATCTGTACATTAGAATGAAAACAGTATCTTAAAAACCGGAAAAGCCCTGTAAACTTTTTAGTCAAACAGCTCTAATAAAGAGAAAACCCAACCACTTTCATCAGAGATTGTGGAGAGTCCAGATGTCAGTTAATTCATATGTTCAGCGTGTATTTGGTTTAAAATCATGAGTGTTGTACTGGATAGTGACAGAAGGTGTTTTAGATTATGCAAATATTCTGAATGGATCCGTATAGTAGCATGTACAGTAAGGTCAAGACAGCCGGTTTAGTGGTCTTTTGGCATCTCTCTGTGGTCCTGTTTGAAATACAGCTTGACTGGTGCTTATTTTATATTAAAAGGATGGGGGGAGTGGAATAAATTCTGCATAAATTAAGTCACAATTTTCAATATATAATTTTTCAAATAGAGATCATGATTCTTCTATGAACAGACAACTAAACAAAATAGCATGTGATTTTCTGACAAAATGTTAACTCCTGCAGTCTATTTATTTAGTTTGTTAAATTTAAATTATTGCAAAATCTGCATCTCTTCTGTGGCTAATTTTGATTTCATAATAATCCTTACTCAATGAAGTCAAGCAGCAGAGTGACAATATGCAAATACTATTGGCCCTTTTTGGGGTAAACTAAATGTACAAGACTAGTTTTACACCCCACTGTTAATAACATAGGGTCTTCATCTTTTGCTGGGTCACTTTAAAAAAGAACTTGGGGCATAAATTAAGAATATACCCACTTCTTCAGGCACTACTTCACCACTGGACAAAGCATACCATTCAGATCAAAAAGAAGGTCGAAAGCACTTGTTAGAGGTATGAAACTTCTGTTAGCTTTAGCTAAGTACCTATTGCAAACAGAATCCAATTATAATTTAATGAATAAATAGATCGTTGTAGCACGCACTTGACGACATCTGCCCCTGTGAAACTAATCCAGTCCGAATAGGGCTTTAGTTTGAAGTTTACAGAATTTTAGTTGTATATTTCTGTTGAGAGGAATTAGGCTTATTTTTAGTTTTCATTTTAATTAACATTTATTGTTTGTATTAACAGATAAAACAATAAAATGCTATAAACTGAAAAGTGAGTTCAGGCATCACAAGATAATAATTTACATAATGAATAATGGATATTCATTTAGAAATTTTCTTAAAGGCATAGTTCACCCCCCTAAAAGAAATTGCTGTTAACTCAGACTCAGGAGATTTTTAAGATGTAGAGGACTTTTTTTCTCCAGTAGAACAGTAATGATTTTTAGCTGAAAGGTCCTTGTTGATTCATAAAATGCAAGTCAGTGTCTACTTTCACTTTGAGAGTCAATAAAGCTTATCAAGCAACACAAAATTAATACCTGTGGCTCCTGACGATATATCGAGGTCTTATGAAGCAAAACAATCAGTCTGTGCAAGAAACTGCTGTAACTATTTACTAAATTTTTACCTGTAATCTATATCTATAGTCTCAGCCAGAGTGATGTCTGGTTTATGAGTTAATTATTCTTTTGACGATGCTTTTGTAAGTGAGCTTATTTGTGTTATTAAATTATTTTTAAAGATTAACTTTAAGTGAGCATTAGATGGTGACAAATGTAGTGTGTGGTGACAAACACCTGCTTTTCACAGAGATGACAGGCCGTTTAAAGAGTATTTAAATGTTTAATTTAAAAAATTTAAAAATTTAAACTGCTGTTCAGTTTTTTTTTTGTATTTGCTATGATGTTTATCAAGTAAGAACAAATACAAGAGTACAAGGACAAGAGAGCTGTTTCTGTATTCAGTTGTCTGGTCTACAAGACTGTCCATGAGCGGCATCAAGTCATAGTTTTAAGGAACAGCAGATCTTATGAACTGGCAAATTTTCTTTGCAGTGTGAAAGTAGATTAAAACAACTCTTTACAGCACGCAAACTCAAGTCTAAATTGATGTTTTGTGAGTTGTTAATTCAAAGCAAAATGTTTATTGCACAAAATGTTTTAAATGAATATTAGTCTTGGCAGGTCATAATGCTCATAACCTTAGTTTTTATTTTTTTATTTTCAGGCAACCCCTACCCATACCAACCTCCACAGTATGTCCCTCCCCGCTACATCCGTAATCCGGCGCCTCCGGGTGAGTCCCCTTACCCAGAGACCTACCCGGGATACGGCCCAGATCGCCAATATCCAAGCCACCACTCTGGTGCCCCTTTCTCAGCCCACACATACGCACAGCCCTCACATTACAGTCGCAGACACGGACACTATCCAGCACCCCCACCTCAGTTTGCCGCAACCAGAGACGACTTGGTCAGGATGAGCCCAGTTCCTTTGGACGTTCCCGCGTCCGCTATGCCTCCACCTCCTGCAGGGCCTGCAGGTTCTCTGTACCACTCCCAGGAACCGTCATCCAGAGACAGATACCCACCGGACGGGTACTACACAGCTGGACCACACCCCAGCCAAATGAGGTCCCACATAGGAGTGAGTTCTGTTCTTCTCAAGATTTTGGCATTATAAACAGTAGTTCCACTTGTTTGATATGCATATCAGTGCATTTTTAAAAGCCCTTACTGTTCACAAATGAATCCCTTATTGAACCACAAAGTTTTTAGTTGTAGCCAATTCAAAATGAAACGGGAGCCATTGCTTTGTATATTTTAGATTTAAATAATAGACTTTTATTAGTCTGTCTACTGATCTTTTTGTTCATTTGGTGTAATGAATGAGTAATAGTACTCTTATACATTCAAATACTTTACAGAAAATATAAACTAATGTACTTCTAAACTAATGTAACTTCATAACTAATGTAAATGTAATTTTTTTTTTCTTCAGAATTGTTTATGGTAATGCATGAACTAAAATGAACTAACAGTGAGAGATTCATTTGTTACAATATTGAGTAATCTTTGTTAACATTAGTTACAACTGTACATTTTTAGTTCACGTCAGCTCAGGTCCTTTTAAATAATGTCACCGATATCAATTTTAATTCTAGTAATGAAGTAGTAAATGTTGAAGTTATCATTTTAATGACGTTTTCATGATTTAATGAATACTAAAATGAAAAAATGCCTTAGAATTATGTCTGAATTATTTATTAATTTGTCCTAATTTTTAAGACACTTTGGATAAAAGCATCTGCTAAATTACTAGATTGTAAATTAGTTTTCATTGTTAGTTTGTTTTAACTACTGTATTTTTCGGACTATAAGTCGCACCTAAGTATAAGTTGCATCAGTCCAAAAATACGTCATGACGAGGGAAAAAAACATAAGTCGCACTGGACTATAAGTCGCATTTATTTAGAACCAATTACCAAAAGAAAACATTACCGTCTCCAGCCACGAGAGGGCGCTCTATGTTTTCAGTGGTAGACTACAGGAGCACTGAGCATCATAGAGCGCCCTCTCGCGGATGTAGACGGTAATGTTTTCTCTTGATTCATGTCAAATTAATTTTGATAAATAAGTCGCACCTGACTATAAGTCGCAGAACCAGCCAAACTATGAATAAAAGTGCGACTTATAGTCCGGAAAATACAGTAATCTTAACATATGTGACCTGTGATGGCAAAATGAGTCGGAATGCGCACAGTCTAATTTTGAGCTACAGGCAAAAAAAAGTGAAATGTACAATTTAAGTTTTTCACAAAAATGTTCATTAGTTCTTAATATATAGGATGTATGTCTCAATGTTAATCTAACAATATAAAAGAGGGAATCACTCACTGTTCTTGATTGAACTGCTTTTGTGATTTTAATAATCAATTTATTTGTAATGAACACACAAAGTTGATTTTTAAATGGAATTGTTTTTCTTACTTGAATGCTTTTGTTTAAATGTAAAATCAAGAAAGTATTACACCTGTTCTTATTTATAACAAAAAAAGATCAAATTAGAAAAAGCTATATTGTAGGGATGCAGGTTATTGGATTGGATCTTATATGCCTATAGTTTTCTATTTATTTTGGCCGATGGCCGATATATAATTATTTTTAATTTTGGTTGGTTTTTAACAAGAACTTATTTGTTAGAATTCAGTAAACAATAATGAAGTTCTTTTATAATGATAGTACATTGAAGATTTGAAAATAACTATAAATAAACTATATATTAATCACTGCAGTTTTTTCCCAGAAATCGCTAGCACGCCCTGATCACATGTAAGCTAATGTATTCCTATTGTCGGCAAGACATACTGACATAATTTTTCATATTGGGTCGATGCCGATATTTACATTTAAAGCCATTTTTGGAAAATTCCAATATTGGTCCGATAATACTGTATAGCCCTACTATATTATGATAATGAATTATCATATGTTGTTATAAGGTCACATAAAATTCAAGGTATTGATGTTTGCATACAAAACCACCACTGGCTCTGCACCCATTTACATAAATTTGTTACTTCAGACTTATGTGCCCTCTAGAAGCTTGCGTTCTGCAAGTGAACGTCACTTGATTGTGCCATCCCAAAGAAGCACAAAGTCCCTTTTACGGACTTTTAAATAAAATGTTCCCTCCTGGTGGAATGACCTCCCAAACTCAATCCGAGCAGCTGAGTCTTTAGCCATCTTCAAGAATCGGCTTAAAACCCATCTCTTCCATCTTTATTTGACCCTCTAACTTTAGCACTTACTATTATAATTCTATTCTTAAAAAAAAAAAAAATTCCATTGCTGGGTGATTTTTTTAGATTTTTTTTTTTTATGAATATTTTCCTCGAAATGGACTTTAATGACTCTATTGACCTCAAACGGGTGTAGATCTGTCATTTTTTTTAGTTTGGTTCCAACAGCTCCTATGTAATTTTGAAGGTCTTTAAAAAAAATAATATTTTTTATTTTATTTTTTTTTAATTTAGCTGATCGTTACTCATTTTGCCCGCACAGGTCAAAATGGAAACATGCTTTAAATTTAGACCATTTTAAGAGCCAGTACCTCCCATTTTTATATCAGGTCACTTGACGTGAGTACTGTTGCATCTTAACCAACTCAGGTCAGTTTATCAATGTTAGTTCCCCAACCTGATTTATATGTTCTCCCCCAGCAGGACCCGTACAGCCGCTCTCAGCCCAGTCTGGATGACTTGCATCGCAGGCGCAAAGAGCTGCTTGTCCAGCTAGAGGAGAGAAAAGTCATCTCTCCTCCCCCCTTTGCTGCCTCCCCGACCCTGTCTACACACCCGTTCCCCAACGACTACCCTCGGGAGGTGAGTCCTGAACGACATCCTCCTGTCCTTCATGGATCATGAATATAGTGCTCAACATCGCTGTTTTCATTTTAAAATTCTGAATGCCTGCAGTATTTGGAGGACGGCTCTAAAGCCTTTGGCAGTCGGGAGCCAGACTACGCTGGGCAGTATTCCCCCTGGTCATGTGACACCATAGGATCATACATTGGCGCCAAGGATGCTAAACCAAAAGATGTCAGCAGTGCTGTGGAGATGATGGCAAGTGACCTGTCTTATACTTTGTGTTCTCACACATCAACTAAAACTATCAAAAACAGAGGTTTAATTTGTTGCTTTCTTCCTGTACTCTCCTGTGACAGAATGCAGAGGGGAAAGTTCTCCGTGAACCTCCACTGGACACACAGCGGCGCTCTGCGGAAGCCAAAGACGACGATCCCATCATTCCCTTTGGTCCTCTGCCCACGGTGTCTCCTTTTGGTGCCATTTCACGTACCTCTAAAACGGGTTACCAGACCACTGGGCCTGTACAGGCCATAGCATCCTCACAGGCCTCGGGCTCCAAACACATGACCATGACAGGTGACTGGACATCTATATAATAGCTAATTCTTCATCATATATAGGGATGGGACCTGAAAGGTGCTATTAACAATTCTTACTTTTGAGTACATTTGTGATTGGTTTTAACTAACTTATGTAGAAAATACATTTCAGTGCTTCCTCTCGCCGTTATATAATTGGGAAATTATTCTGGACATACTTTGCGGGAATCAGGGAGCTGTTAATAATATGCGGGGCATTTTTGAATGCACGCTCTACTTTTACATTGACTTTCAATATTTCGCAATCACACGTACTCTTGTGTAATGTTAAACTATGGAGCGGCAGTACTCTCCACACATTTTACAAGATTAGATGTTTGAGTGGTGATCAGGATCTGCGAATCATTCATCACCCTATCAGTCATCTCTACTAATTCTGTTTATGTGGTAAGTTAAATGAAGTTCTGTAATTTTACAAGCAATGTTCGATGCGAATCGCTAGAAGACTGAATCGCATTTCGTATGTGAATCAGACCCCACCCCTTAGGAATTATGTTCTGCCAATCTACAAGAATAATCATTAGAGATTTGATTCAAGATCATCTTAAATATATTGTTTTAGTATATTTGGTGTATTTGGTTCAAGAAGTGACACTGAATCTGAGTGTATGCTACTGATTCAAGGTGTGGCAGTTTATTTATTATTATTTATTTTTTTGTGGGCAAAATCTAGTCATTTACAAAAGAAACCACGCGTTTAGGAATTTGGGGTGAAAGATTTCCACAAATAGAATTTGTAACAAGAATTAAAAATTTTGCCCAGAATTTTTTGCATTAATGTTGCTATGTTTAGAGTGTTTAATGGTTGGGTTTTTTTTTTTTTTGATAAATTGTGTTTTCCTTACAGCAGACTATCCGTATGGAAACCACAGCGGATGGGGCGGAGCGTCGTACCCTCAGCACCAGAGCATCAACTCTCAGGGACACTTCAGCGAGCGGTACTTAACCTTTCCTCTTGCACTTCCACAACACTAGATTTTTAAATTAAAACACAATATTGAATCAATACCCCATAATAAGGTTTAGGTAGTGTATGATTTAATTTTTGACAATACAAAACATGATTACTTCCTGTGTTTTGCCAGTCTGCCCGTGTCTGCCCCTGACCGCGAGCAGCTCAAGATTGAGCTCCAGCAAGTCAACCAACAGATCAGTCAGCAAACCCGCGGCATGGAGGTGTGTTTAAATCTCCATCTCGTCTATATATAAACATCTTGCGTACGCACACAGGCTGTCAGTAACTCTGTGCTCTTGCAGAGGGAGGCATGTGCGCTGGCGTCTCAGCCCACGGCTGGAATGAAGTGGTCTTCAGGTGGCACTGTTTCCAGTGAGCAGCTCAGCCTGGAGCTTGATCACGTAGAGCTGGAGATCAAGAAGAGAACCCGTGAAATCGCCATGGTGAGTGCAACCAGAGACTCCTTGGCCAGGACCAGATTTAATTTATTCTCATATGAACTGTCTAAGCTCATTGAACCTGTTTTCGTGATTGAAGGAGAATCAGGTGGCCCATGAATACAAGCTGAAGGCCACTGAGAATGGGCAGCCTGACCATAAAGCCCAGCTGGAGGAACTCTCTTTAGCATTGGGGTGAGTGAAGAGACTTTGTTAAACGTGCCCAAACCTGTTGCAGCTATTCAAAGTCTTCTGACACTCCGCTCCTTAGTTCAGCATTCAGGAACTGATCAGGGAGTTGTCTGAAACTGGAATGTTCGCTCCCTGAAAAATCCCACAATGCACTGCCAAAGCCCATGGAGCATCTGTGCTCTCTTGCAGGAAATTACGTCACATTTCTGATGCATTAAACCTAAAATGTACAAGCCATCTCAATAAATCTGACACCCAATAGAAGATTTTAAAAAGGTTTAGCAGTCTGTACCCTCAGGCTACCATCCGCAAAGACCTAAAACGGCCTCTTTAGTTGTCTGTTCTCATGTTGCTCTGTTAGCTAGTAGGCATGTTTGAATAATGTTTGCACAAATGCACTCATTCTCTCTTTGCCTGTTCTCCTCTTCTGTCTATCAGTGAGGTGTCTAATGGATCCAGTGGCATCAAGCCAGCCAGTAGTATGGGAGGATCTATGCTGTCGCTTACCAATAAGACGTCTTCTCTCTCCCTCTGCTCCGCCGACCAAGCAGCGAGTAGTTCAGACCTTCAGAAGAACGGTGTTCACTCTTGCTCTTAAGAGCGTTATTCACACACACAGACAACCTCTCCAGAGATCAATATTCCTTCTCTGAGGGCTTTGAAATTGATCTCTTGAATAATTTGACCAGTTTTTTTAATATTCAGATGAGGGACACGCATTCACACACACGCACAGACACATGCATACACACACCTGCATGCTGCTACATGCATGCACCGACACAAACTTCTCTGTTGCTTTATTTAGAAAAATGAGCAGTATCTGCCGTGATATACATTTTCTTTCTTTTTGTTCTGTGAATGAGCTTTTTGTTTTAATGACTTCTCATCACCTGGAAACCAGGGCATCTGAATAATTCTTACTTTGTTGTTTTCCCTATATATCAAGAAAGAACAGTCAACCCAAAGCTAGCACAGACATGACGACGCAAACCGGTGGAATCCAAACGAGAATAGAGCGCACAATTTTTAGCATCAGGGCTAGTTGCTGATTGTGCGGTCGGGGCCCTGTGGAAACGTTCAACTCCCTGGATCTCTGCAGCCTTGAATATGATCTGACTCACCAGGTTTAAAGTAGCATGGAGAACCTTTTATGAATCCATTTTTATGGACCGTTAACACGGGTCTCCCCACATGACTCTTGACCGTGGCAGTGTATCGCTGTAAGGCAGTTCGATCAGGCTCTGGATGACACAAGGGGGAAGAGAGAGATAACTATAACTATATATAATCAGTTGTCAGGTTTTGTTTAATTTATGATTTGGCTATATAACTGTTAAGGAATTTGTAAATGTGTGGCGACACGTGTCTAAAGCATTCTGTTTTATAGAATGCAAACACTTTTTTCCATGTTTTCCATGAGTGTGTGCTTTTTAGTAGAAGAGGTGCAACACTTTGCATCCCTTGTGTTCTTCAGAGCTCTGTGGTCGGGATGAGTTTCCTTTCTGCCAGCACCACAGTCGTTTCGTAAAATTACAGCCTATTAGGAAATTATTTCATCCATTTTCCCTAACTTCTGTGAAGTTGAATATTTGGCTCTCCTGGTCGAGTTTGCATATTCGGGTCTCGCCGCTAAATCGCTGCATAGAAGTACACCAGGGCAGTAGTTTGGACAACGCAGGGTTTTGACACTGAAAGAAATTGTTAAAGGGATAGTTCAACCAAAAAGATTTAGTTGCCCTTGGGGGGGGAAACAATTATGGACAAAAAAAGTTGAAACATTCTTCAGAAAGACATCTTTTGTGTTCCACACAAGAAAGTAAGTCATGCAGGTGATAAATGATAGCTGTCCCTTTAAATAAAATCCAGAGGGTTGTTTATTAAAGACGAGCTATTTAATGTCTCATAGGCTTCCTCTTTATAAACTCTAAATTAGTTTGGAATTAATTCTCCAGAGACTATTTCGAATTTCTGCAGAATATTTAATGCGACTCGTGAATCAAGGTCTGTTGAGTTTATCCTCTATCAGCCTGCTTTGACCTAAATGTGTTTTTACACAACCTATTCAACGACTGTTTCCGAACGTGGCCCCGTAAATGAAGAGAACAAGATTATTTGAAGTCTGAAGTCTTCCTATAGTGATGACATTCTTCACGTGTGACATTTTGTTCTAGTCTCTTGAGACCGACTATGATATACAGCTCCAATTTTGGGTGCAACCTTTTAACGTGTAATCTTTTGTGGTTTATGTGCTATAGCCGTGGTGAAATAGTTGATTTCTCTTATTACGATGACTTATAGTCACGGTCATAATTTGATGTTCTTGCTTGTCAAAGAGCACACGCAGCCTTTTCAAGCAGTCGGCGAGATTGAAATCGAGCTGTGCCGACACGCAGAGATGACATCAACCTCACTGTCGAGGTTTAAACTTATCGCGTGATGTCCGTCAGCCTCGCTGAGTAAATTCTCCAGAATGTTATCTTTCTCCATGCTAAATTGTTACCTCCTCCCTCTCCTCAATGTGGAAATTTAATTCTCGTAGTGTTTTCATTTCATGCTTTTGAGATCCCACTAGATCCGAGATGTGCTGTGTAAGGTTAGCTAATGATTTAATTGAGCTTCTTGCTTCCCTTCTGGTGAATCTGGCCTCTGATTGAATTTAGATCGTACCACTTTCTCCTGTGGTTCAAAGCTGCTTTGTAGCCCAATAATTCAAGTGAAATTCATAAAAACACCCAGGTCACATTTCAGCAAGAAATATAAAGGATAGAAAATGTATAGGACCTTTTATGTTTAAGCACATCTTTGTCCCCCGTATGTTCATAAATTCTTAATTGTCATTTATTCTCAATGATCAAATAAAAAAAAAATCTAAATTGAGGAACGTAACACCAGGAGGATACAATGCACTCCGCGAAATCGCTTTTATATTCAAACCGGGAAAATAAAACGATTGCACACTGCTTAAAATTGCGCAGGATACGTTTTAATCTTTACGTCTCATCAGTAGAGACATGTGAAAGCGGCCAAGCATAAGTAACACGGCAGGCTTTTATACGATTTCTCCTTAGCAGTCTGAAAATGAGAATTTTCCTCCTCCCTGCGTTTATCCAAATTTTCCTGAGCTAACACTCTCCTGCCATCGCTAACATCGGATTTTCTTTGGCTCTTGTTGTGCGTAAGCGCTAGCATGACGAGTGTTCTTACGATGGGCAAATGTTTAGGCAAATGTGCTTGGTGTGTTGAGATTTTTTCATTTGGCTTTCACAGAATGCCCAAAGCTGTACTAATGCAAGCATTCTCGAGTGATGCACTGCCAGGATGCTGCTTGTATTTGAATCTTTGGATTGTATGGGAATGTGCTATCTTGTATTTAATATTTGGCACTTGCTTGGGTGCTGTAGAATTAATTTTTTTTCCTCTAATGATCAGTGATCTCACTGAGCTAATTACTTCTGCGTGGATATATATATTTTTTGTTTGTTTTACAACCATCCACACATAGCAATTTATGGGAAACGACTCCGTAAGGCTCATTTACAGTTTTGTGCATGAGGTTATTTTTCCTCAAGTGAGAAATTGCAGGATAATGTGATTTTCTTTGAGAATGGGTCTGTTCCTGATGGATGATATTCATTTCTCGGACTGGATTGTGTCTGTTTTGAGCAGACCTGTTGAATTCATTTAAATGCAACGCAAATTAACTAATTTTCAACCTTATAACACTGTTATGGCTGTCTTTGTCGTTTTGTTTTATTCCTAACTTTTTGGGAAATGTAATGGCTTTTTTATGATTACTTCCAAGTTGTCTTGTAAAATCTCTTAAATTAAGGTACAGGCTCAATTTCAACAAGGAAAGGTTTTATATATAAATATATATTATACTCCATTAAGGAATGTTTAGAACCATCTTACTCCAATGTGGATGTAGCCATTATTACGCCATTTTATGACTTTGTAAAAGAATTCACTGTGTGAAAATTGGTTTGCATTTTTGTATAATACAATCTGCTTTTTTGTTTGTTTAAAATGAGAGAGGGAGGTGAAACTGGATGTTAAGAGGACAAGATAAAAAATGAACAGAAACCTGTGATATTGAAGAAAATGTAACTTGTGTACAACAATTACTCTAAATGAGAGGGATGGAATAAACAATATTGGTAACACTGCTATAAAGATGTGTGCTGGCTCCATTTATTTCAGTTTCACCAGAGTGGTTTCTGAGAAACTCAAAACATACAGAGCCGTTTCCACTTTAACCAACAATTTGACACATTTCAGCATAACAGAAAACAATTCATAGGGGAAATGAGAACATGTCATTACAGTTAATACAACGTGTATTAAATGTCAACTTGACTATGTTTACCAGTGGTTCTGTCACATCTGATGTTTGAGGATATGAAGTGTAACTAGCAGTTATTTTGTTCACAAAATTGCTCTCCCTACTAATTGTTACTATTAAGACCATAGAAATATTAAGTCTCTCAACACCCCCGAGTACCAGTTTTCAAAAGGCACAGCATGTGTGACATCAGCAGCATGCAAATCACTGATTTCCTTGATTTCATTTTCTAAAGAAAGCTTTCCTTTCACTGTGAGTTCAGGACGTCATGATCCTGCATTCTGATTGCTAGGTTATCCTTTCCAGATTGGATAAGTGAGATGAATCAGCTTCTGATTGGTGTGTAAATCTCTAATCCGGTGCATGTCTTCTGCTGTTAGTGTGAATCCAAAAACCTGTGAAATAATTAAGAAGCCCTTTGACTTTTTTAAACACTGAAACTGGTAGTTTAAAATTGTCTTTGAGATCATCCTTCATACTGTAACCTGTTAATATCCCGTACATGATTACATCCGGATATAATACCATTATTGATCATTTTGTTTTAAATCTGAGCCTCTGGTGGCTTTCCAAGCTCACCTGAACAGGTGGTTTTCTTGGAGCTTTGGTCATTCCAAATGAGTTGGGTCCCAGCTCACATGTCTCCCATCATGCAGCAAACTGAGCGCTGCCATGTCTGAATCATCCAAGCTGAACCCAAACACCTGAACGGCACAACATTATGAGTGCAGCTTCAAAAAAGGATGATCTCAAAGAGAAACTATTGATGGCTTCAGTCATGAAAAAATACAAACTGAAGAAGAAAAAAAAGATAGAAACTTACTTGGCAGTTTTCACGGACCCTTTCTGGTTTGGTGGACTTTGGAATTGTGACAACTCCATTCTGAAATGAAATGTACAACTAAAATGAGTAACATAACTGCTGCTTCTGATTTACACTTGCTTGACATTCTAGCTAAGAAAAAAAATATCAAGAGCAGAACTCTTCACCAGCTGGTAGATGATCTTTGCATTAATGTAATATGTTACAGACAGGATGCTTCACAAATATTACGAAACTATACAGTGACTCATAACCATACTTTCATATGAAGAGACAATAGACCTTAAGTTAATAGGAAACCGGCATTTAACATTTACAACTTGAGGCTGAGTAGATGATTTTCAGTTTTGTGTGAACTATCCATACCACCACTGGTGATGATCTACTGAAATGCTAACTGTACCTGGATACTCCAGCGTATGCATATTTGTGACGCGCTGCGGCCGTGTTTCTGGGCGAGCTCCATGACTGATGGATGAGTGAGAGCTTGACCTTTGGCCAAAGGACAGTAGCCTTCAAAAACAATATTCTCCTTCCGGCAATATTCAACCAGCTCCAGTGGCTGCTGGAAGGGATGAAACTCCACCTGCAAATAAATCACACACAGCGACACGTTTTCATATATATACCCTTTTTTTCGGTAATTATATTTTCATTTGGACTAAAAAAAACTACTTTATTTGAAGTAATGGCATTGAAAAATAAAATATACAAAAGATTTCTTGGAGTTTAGAAAATAAATGTATTGTTTAGGTTTTATCATCGTGAGTGAGATCAAATTCTACACAACTGTTTATGACCAAACTTTTTTTTTTTTTAATGAAGTGAGATTACTGTATTTGTTTTATTGCCTATGTTTTATACAAATAAAATGTCTAAATTTCTTTAAATTTTTTATTTTGTTAACTTTAGATCAGGGAACACATTCACTATTAACTAAACATTTTCTCTCAATCTTAAGAATCATAAACTCATAATTTGCTGCTTATTGGTAGTTGTTATGAATAGGTATTGAGTAGGTGTAAGAGATCCAGAATATGTTCATGCAGAATAAGAAAAGGTACTAATGAACAGCCGACATGCTAGTAATACACATCCTAATAAGCAAGTAATAAATAGTAATTACTGTTCTCTAAAATAATTATATGATACCTGGTTAACATGAGGCACAATTCCAGCACGATCCTTTAACTCGTCTAAGTGGTGTATGAGAAAGTTACTCACTCCGACTGCACGACACAAACCTGTAACAAAGGAGAGGGGTCGTCACCTACAAACTATCACTTCTAAACTGTAGAATGAACCTAAAAAGAGTGTGAACCTTCATCATAAAGCTCCTCCAGAGCTCTCCACGTCTCTGCTCGAACCTCACGGCTGGAGACGCCTGGAACCATGCAGTCCGGCCAGTGCATCAGATAAAGGTCTGTGAAAAGAAGCTGATTCATTTCAAATGGCTCTTTACAGAGAAATATGACACTTTCCGAGCCATAAAACTATACCTTTGACTTAACAAGTCACGCATTTACCTAAATAATCAACCCCCAGCCTGGCACACGAGTCCCGGCAGGCTTTTCTGGTGCTCTGGTAGCCGTAATCTCCAGGCCATAGTTTGGTGGTGAGCCAGAGCTCCTCTCGTGGTACTCCACTATCAACCACAGCTTTCCCCAAAGCCTCTTCACAACCATAACGCTTGGCTGTGTCTATATGCCTTATGCCACACTCCTGTAGAGCACAGAGCACTGCTTCATGACTGTAACCTCCATCATGAGATGTTCCTGTAGTAAGGACATTAATTAAAAGACAGTAACTGTTACACTGTGTACAACTGTGGCCAAAACTGCCATGACGTGCAATGAGTAGAAACACTTAAGTTAGTTGTTGCAGCATGCGAGTGTCAGGATGAGCTTGTTCTCACCTAAACCCAGAATGGGAATGTTGCGTCCATTGGACAGCGGTACAGTAGGGCAGCTGCTGGGAACTGTCACCATATTACAGTCTGCAGCTCATGTGCTCTTCTGGAGAAGCTTATTACATGACACAAAAGAAGGGATACATCTGGTGCTACTGCGCATGCGCACAACCATATAATTCCTGTGATGCAGCTCGGTCGCCGGCTCACTACCGCTCTCTACAGGACTGAACGCCACTAAAACCACCTTAAAGGATCCACCTACCAAACTTTTCTCTGCTTTAAAGGGTAACATTAGCGACGTTAACGAATCGTTCTTTTGAGTCGAATCTTTTTAATGAACTGGTTGAACTTTGCCACGAAACGAACAGAAGGGTATCATTCGGACATTGTTGACTCGCTGAATCAATGAACCGACAATAAACATAATTATTTATTATAAACTCGTCGAAATATCTTTTCCAAGTCTTGTTTTTCTTGTTTTCTCACCATGATGACTGCATGATAGGTCGTATAATGTATCCTTCCTATAATATGAAGCTGAAAAAATAAATAAAATGACGATGCGAAAATTTTACTCTCGATTCCCAACGCCTCTTTTTGGAGTCGACTCCCAGCCCTAGTTCTTTACAACGAACCGACTCACAGCTGTTCACTATAATAGGCTCAGTGCGCTTGCGCGTGAAAATAAACTTCCTTCTGGGATCCCGTAAAATGGGGAAATGAGGTACTACTTGTTGCTTTGTCTCGTTTCAGAATGTAAATCTACTCACGTGTTTGTCATGACAGATCTATAGTTAGATTATTTACTAAATGCATGCGTTAAATCGTCGCATGCAGTGTTAGCTAAGTCTTCCAGCCGTCAAGCATGAATCAGAATGTCATATAATAATTTAAGTAACAGTTAACTTACTTCAAACTCTTATCATGCATGTATTGGCACATTACTCTTTGTTTGGCGTGTTTGCTCGATATTGAACTTTTTATTTGGGCCATTAAACAAAAACTTAATGCATGTGGAAAGTTTGTGAAATAGAACCTGCAAAGCAAAGAAATGGGTACTGTGAAATTGTATGAGAGTGCAATCAGTTATATATCTATCTATAATAAAAATGCTTGTCCCTTTAATAAATTCCACCAACGAATCCAGACATTGATAATTCTGCAAATGCACAAACTGTTTTACAAAACCACAGTGTCTCCTAATTAGACGACAGAAGTCCCTGATGTTTAATTGAATTTGTCATATTGTGATGTATAAGTGTTCCTTTTATTATTTATTTATTTGAACTCTATATGTGTGTATATACTGCAAAAATATCTTTTTTTTTAATAAAGAAAGAAAATCTTACAGGTTTGCAGGATCATGAAAGTGAGTAAGGCATCTGTTTAAACCTCTTGTCTTGTCCTCATCAGGGTTCGTTGGTGCTGCTGCAGGTCTTTGGGCCGTGTGCGGACACACTTCATCATCGCCTCTATACTGTTGCTACTTCTGGCCGGAGTCTCTCTGACCTTCTTATTGCCTAATAATGAGGACCACAGCATTCTCCTCAAGCTCCGTCAGAGCTCTAACAACTCCCTCACTCTGCTAGACCCCGAGGATAGTTTTACTATAATTATGCAAACCTATAACCGTACTGATATTCTCCTCAAGCTGCTCAACCATTATCAGGCTGTGCCTCACCTGCAGTGCATCATCATAGTGTGGAACAACCCTATGGAGTCACCGCCCAGGGAACTGTGGGACACCCTCGGCCCACACCCTGTGCCCATCATCTTCAAAGAGCAGAGCGTCAACAGAATGCGCAATCGCCTGCAACCGCACCCCGAGATCAAGACTGATGGTGAGTGTGTGATTCTCACGTGAACGATAGCTGCTTTGTCAGATCATTGACCCAAAGATTTCTTAACCTAATCACCTTTTCCATTTAGAGACAATGAGAAATTGCACACCAATAGAAAATAAATTATCTTTTAAAATCTCAATTTATACACGAGTGTCAAATTTTTTATTTATTTATTTAAAAGGGACAGTGCTTATGAATATTTTGGTGTTCACATCAAATTAAATTTACAAAAGTGATTTATAAAAAAGGATATTAAATGTCTGCTTTAATGTTTCAAAATAACTTTAAAAAAAAAGTCAAAATGTATTAAAGTGCTTATTAAAAAAAAAAAAAAAAAAAAAAAAAAAAAAAAAATATATATATATATATATATATATATATATATATATATATATATATATATATATATATATATATATAAAGTGATCATACAAAATTGTATAATATTTTAAATGATTAAAAACATATTGATGACAAATGGGTAAAACTAAAACCTAGTTAGTGGTTTGATTCTTATTTTAGGGCTGCACTGTAATGTAACTTAAATATAATCTTTTAATATCATCAAATGATTCTTGTTCTAAATAAGCCAGACATTTTAGTGGGTAAAATAAATGTATGCTGGTCACTGTGTTTTGCTTAGGAAAAAAATTAAACGGGACACATTCTGAAGAAATACGGTTGTGCTCATGAGTTTACATACCCCTTGCAGAATATGCAAATATGTTAATGATGGTAAATAATGTTAACAAATATTGCTCATGAAAATTGCATGTTATTTTTTAACTGTCCTGAATAAGCTGTTTCACATAACAGATGTTTATATATACTCCTCAAGAAAAAATAACTGAATTTATAAAAAGGACCCAGTTCAAAAGTGTACACACCCTTGAATCTTAAAGGGATAGTTCACCCAGAAATAAAAATTTGATGTTTATCTGCTTACCCACAGGGCATCCAAGATATAGGTGACTTTGTTGTGATATTTTGTTTTTGATATTTGCTCATGAGTCCTGCGTTGGTCCTGGAAGTTCCTGCACATTATTTGGTTTTCCAGCAGCTTCTGGATATTTGAACCTTTTCCAAAAGTCACTGTATGATTTTGAGATTCATCTTTTCACACTGAGGATGACTGCAGGACTCATGTGCAACTATTACAGAAGGTCCAAATGCTCACTGATGCTCCAGAAAGAAAAACCATGCATTAAGAGTGAAAACTTTTGAACAGAATGTACATTTTTCTTATTTTGCTTAAATATAATATATTTTCATTTAGTACTGCCCTTCAGAGGCTACAGAATATAGTTACATGTTTTTCAGAAGACAACATAAGTTAAATGTACCCCTTATTTTCAAATTCAAAAAGTTTTCACCCCCAACTACCACCCTTAAAGGGTTTGTTTAGCTAAAAATTAAAAGCACCCCATGATTTACTCACCCTCAAACCTCATCCTAGATGTATATGACATTCTTCTTTCAGACAAATACAGTTGGAGTTATATTAAATAATGTCTAGGCGAATTAATGCTTTATAATGGGAATGGATAGTAGCCCAAAATTTGAAGTTCATCTGTTATAAAAGAAGTCCTTTAAAAAAAAAAAAAAAAAGCGTATTTAATTTGGGTTTGAAACAACAAACAAAACAGATATTTTAAAGGGACAGTCCATTCAAAACTGAAAATTGTCATTGTTTTGTCATTAAGCCTCATGTGATTCCAAAAGATTCATTCATCTTTAGAACACAAAAGAAGATTATTTTATAGAAAGGTGGTAACCAAACACTGTTGATGGCCATTGGCTTTCCACAGAAGAAAGAAGTCATACAGGAACTATCCTTTTATGTCGTTGTAGCTGTGTTTATTGTGTGCTTTTCTTTAGACCTGTCACGATAACAAATTTTGCTGGACGATAAATTGTCTAAGAAATTATCGCGATAAACGATAATATTGTCGTTCTAAGACCAGTTTCGACTAATATATTGATAATAGCATAATAACGCAGGTACACCTTTTCAAAGATCAATAAACTTTTATTTTATGGCAGATTCAGAGCGAGAAAACATTTTAACTGATGAAGGGGCCGTTTACATATCACATCTTTTTTGTGCTCAAGTTCAAACCAAATCAATCAGCTTCCTTCAGGGTGAAATTATTTTACTGTCTATGGAAATTCCCCGTTGTTTTTGAAAAATGGGTCGCACCCAAACCACTGCAGAGTTTTTTACTTTTCTTCGTAAATAAATCTTGTAACAGAGTTACAGCAAGGGTTTTTCGGTGGTGGAAATTCATTCCTGAAATGTCCTTTTTGTGCTTAGCAACAACAGACTCCTCAACTGCCCGAGCGCTTTGGAAAGAAGGAAAAAACGATGCGGTGTGTGTGTGTGTGTGTGTGTGTGTGTGTGTGTGTGTGTGTTTGTTAACTCACTTGGGCACGTTGGCACACCCAACCACACGCCTACAGACATATTTAGCTGAGCAAGCCAAATGAAGCGAACGAAAAGTAGGCCCATTTCGATAGAAAGGGCAACAAAGTTACTTGCAAAATATGTTATGCAGTATTAAAATAAAGTACAATAGTTGTGCAAGTACAATGCAATATCACTTACGACGCAAACATCCACAAGCAAATGAAAGGCGCTTCCCAAAGCTGGTCACTCTAGCGAGACTTTATCTCTTTATTCCCGGGACATCTGTGCTATCGGAGAGGGTGTTTTCTGCCCCGGGCTGTCCACAGGCTGCGCTCCAGACTAACCCCACATCATGACATGATAAATTTTTTAAATAATAAATAAATAAAAATAAATATAAATATAATAATAAATAAAAAATGATCGCGGCCGAAAATATCGAATATCAAAATATCGAAAATATCGAGCTCATTTTTTTTATCGTGCGATTAATTGATTTATCGACTATCGTGACAGGCCTACTTGTCTGTGAGACTGAACTGACCTTCACTGTCTTTCACCTGGGCAGCTGTTTTAATGCTAGACGATGACACGTTGGTCAGTGTTCCTGATATCAGCTTTGCATTTTCTGTCTGGAAGGTAATGGGAAACTTCATCTGTGCTTTACTTCAGTTTTAAATGCTCTTTCAGAAACTCTCTTCAGAGTCACAGACACTAACTTATTTTTTTTTATATTATTTGTGTTGTAGCAATTCTCAGATCAGATTGTGGGTTTTGTTCCACGTAAGCATGTTAGCACAGCATCTGGAGTGTACAGCTACGGCAGCTTTGAGCTTCAAGATCCAGACGAAGGTGGAGGCGACAGGTGAGACTGAGAATAATGCAGCTTTTCCAGGTTAATGCGAAAGTGTTGTCAAAGTAATGTGGACTTGAAACTTTTTAAATACATGTTCCAGGACTTATTCAGCATGAGTCATCGGTGCATGTTATTATGAAGGAAAGAATAAAACATAAACAGAAATATGGATCAATGACATGTTCATTTTGTCCTGTCTATTAATTTATTACACACAAAACATGAAATGGAAAAATACTAGCTATTGTGTGACTGTCAAGTCTCTTGAAATATCAAATAATTTGACATTTTTATATCGAGCTATACAGGTGCATCTCAATAATTAGAATGTTTTGAAAAAGTTTATTTCAGTAATTCAACTCAAATTGTGAAACTAGTGTATTCAATTTAATGCACACAGACTGAAGTAGTTTAACTCTTTGGTTCTTTTAATTGTGATGATTTTTGGCTCACATTTAACAAAACCCCACCAATTCATCTCAACAAATTAGAATATGGTGACATGCCAATCAGCTAATCAACTCAAAACACCTGCAATGGTTTCCTGAGCCTTCAAAATGGTCTCTCAGTTTGTTTCACTAGGCTACACAATCATGGGGAAGGCTGCTGATCTGACATTTGTCCAGAAGACAATCATTGATACCTTCACGAGGTGATGCAAAATGATGCAAAACCAACCGAGAGAACCACAGCCTTATGAGGATTGTCAAGCAAAATCGATTGAAGAATTTGAGTGAACTTCACAAGGAATGGACTGAGGCTGGGGTCAAGGCATCAAGAGCCACCACACACAGACGTGTCAAGAAATTAGCTGAGCCACAGACAATGTAGGAGGTGTCTTACCTGGGCTAAAGAGAAGAAGAACTGGACTGTTGCCCAGTGGTCCAAAGTTATCTTTTCAGATGAGAGCAAGTTTTGTATTTCGTTTGGAAACCAAGGTCCTAGAGTCTGGAGGAAGGGTGGAGAAGCTCATAGCCCAAGTTGGTTGAAGTCCAGTGTTAAGTTTCCACAGTCTGTGATGATTTGGAGTCAATGTCATCTGCTGGTGTTGTTCCATTGGTTTTTTTGAAAACCAAAGTCTCTGCACCCATTTTACCAAGAAATTTCGGAGCACTTCATGCTTCCTTCTGCTGACCAGCTTTTTGAAGATGCTGATTTCATTTCCCAGCAGGATTTGACACCTGCACACACTGGCAAAAGCACCAAAAGTTGGTTAAATGACCATGGTGTTGGTGTGCTTGACTGACCAGCAAACTCACCGGACCTGAACCCCAGAGAGAATCTATGGGCTATTATCAAGAGGAAGATGAGAGGCAAGAGACCAAACAATACAGATGAGCTGAAGGCCACTGTCAAAGATACCTGTGCTTCCATATCACCTCAGCAGTGCCACAAACTGATCACCTCCATGCCATGCCGAATTGAGGCAGTAATTAAAGCAAAAGGAGCCCCTACCAAGTATTGAGTACATGTACAGTAAATGAACATACTTTCCAGAAGGCCAACAATTCACTAAACTTTTTGTATTGGTTTTAGGAAGTATTCTATTTTGTTGAGATAGTGAATTGGTGAGTTTTTGTTAAATGTGAGCCAAAATCATCACAATTAAAAGAACCAAAGACTTAAACTACTTCAGTCTGTGTGCATTGAACTTATTTAATGCACGAGTTTCACAATTTGAGTTGAATTAATGAAATTAATGAACCTTTCCACAAAATTCTATTGATTTATTGAGATGCACCTGTAGTCAATTCAGGTCGGTAAATGTCATGTGGTGTGACTCCCAAAGAATTTATAAATAAATGATATCTGCAAAGAAGATAAAAGAAATTTATCTTAAATGTATTCAATGGACACTTGAAAATTGTACAAAGGTTTTCAAAACATATATTATAATATATTATATTATTACATAATTATAATAACAATATATTTCTAGATTTTTCTGTTATTGTGGACACTCTTGCATATCATTGATCCACAGGTATTATGAATGTTAAATGCAATACAGCTGAATAAATGTCATTTTATGGTTCCTGTAGGTATTCGATGATCCTAGTGGGTGCGGCGTTCTTCCATCGTCGCTTCCTGCAGCTGTTTCAAGAGCAGCCGGGTGAAGTGCACGCTCTGGTGGACCAAACTCAGAACTGTGACGACATCGCCATGAACTTTGCCGTGGCACGTCAACTCTCACAGGCGTCCGGCCTCAAGCGGCCCTCTGGGGTGTTCGTGAAGCCCGTAGACATGAGGAATCTGGAGAAGGAAGCCAGCAGCGGGTATGTGGGCATGTGGCACAGAGCGGAGCACATGCTGCAGCGCTCCTACTGCCTCAACAAGCTGACACACATCTACGGGAGCATGCCACTCTGCTACTCCAATATCATGATCTCACAGTTTGGCTTTCCCAGCTATGCTAATCACAAGAGCAGGATATGATGTCAGCACATTTGAGAGACAGATACGATCTGAGTTCGGAGATATTAGATCAACTTTTTTGGACTCATACCATCTCAAAATGTACATCTCTCCTCCAAAACCTGTTTGACTGAATAATTTTGCAACAGTAATATCTTCGACATTTACTGATGGTTTTATATACACTGATGGTGGATAATTATTATTATTTTTAATGTTATAAGATATTCCCTTGCTATTATTTGTCTTTCATACCTCACATATGTCCAGTAGATGAGTGTGAACTTTAGTGCTCCACCTTTATTAATGTAGTAAAATGTAGATGAAGGTGGTTTCAAGGTTTTTTTTTTACACATATTAAGCTGTATTATTTTGAGTCATAATTATTATTATTATTATTATTATTAAAAGGGAAAAATATAGAAGGAATTTACTTTTACTATATATAATTTACTACTCAGAAATGTAATTCGAAATACTACAGCATCATAATAAGTTTAACTGTGACAAAAATCTGCAAAACCTCATTAGACCATCTACATATCTCCGTTTTTGTTGTTTAATTTAGTTTCGATATTAACTTATGAATAATTCTGAATAAAATCGGAAAAAGGGTAAAATTTTGTAATAATCAGTCATTTAAATGTGTGTATGTTGTTTTTTATTGTTGTTGTTTTTTACACACCTGTTGTTTTACTACAGGATCCAGATTTTTATTGGATTTACCAAGTGGCTTAATAAAAGTAAGCAAAATGAAAAATTGAAATGAATATCACTATAAACTACACAGGATCTGCTATATAAAATCATTTATTTAATGGTGGCTACATGGAAAGTAAAAGAATAAACACTATAAACATTGATTACTGCAAAAATAACCCAAATAAAACATTCCCAAGAATGTCTTATCAAAAGTGCCTTCCTGAGATGGTCTGTGATAATGATTTCTAATTTAGTCTTGTTTTTAAAGTCATTTTCACTTCTTTTTGATAAGGATGCAGGAAGGGCGACAAAAACTAATGTGCTTTGTTTACAACTTTATAAACGCTTCTAAGCATTATTGTTTTTGTTGCCCTTCCTGCATCCTTATCAAAATGGGGTGAAAATTGACTTAAAAGAGACTTAACTAAAAGCCATCACAGACCATATCAGAAAGGCACATGACAGATTCCCCGGGACGTTAGAGCTCAGTCAACACCTTCTTAATTCTATACAGCCATTATAGCCAAAATGATGAGAGCAAACATTAGAAAACTTTCTTTTCTTTTGTATTTGTTCAATCAGTCCAGATTCAGGATACTGGGTTATTGAAAGCTTTTGGTATTTCCACAATAGCAATTGAAATCAAGACCTTCTGAAATGGCTTTTGTTTGGCTGTTGTTTTGGAGTACAAGATGCTTACTGTATTACATTTCAACACCTAGAGTGTTGGATCAGGAGTGAAACTTCCCGAAGAAATTGTGCTTGATAGACTAAACAGAAACAGGAAGAGAATTAACAATGCCTGTAACAATTATCAGGTTGAATGAATCCAAAAATGCCAAAATTGAATCTGAACTAAGATGAAATCGTATAAATTTAGCAAATATGGTAAACAATAAATCTAAAACTAATATACAGTACAGACCAAAAGTTTGGAAACATTACTATTTTTAATGTTTTTGAAAGAAGTTTCTTCTGCTCATCAAGCCTTCATTTATTTGATCAAAAATACAGAAAAAAATGTAATATTGTGATATATTATTACAATTTAAAATAATTGTTTTAAAATTTATTATACTTTAAATTATCATTTATTTCTGTGATGCAAAGCTGAATTTTTAGGATCATTATCACATGATCCTTTAGAAATCATTCTAATATGATGATTCATTATCAAAGTTGGAAACAGTTTTGCTGCTTAATATTTTTTCAGAACATGTGATACTTTTTTAGGATACTTTGATGAAGTAAAAAAAGAAAAAAGCTATGTTTTTAAAATATAAATATTTTGTAATAACAATATACACTACTGGTCAGTAATTTGGGGTCAGTAATTTTTTTCTTTCTTTTTTTTAAATAAAATCAATACTTTTATTCAGCAAGGATGTGTTAAATTGATAAAAAGTGATAGTAAAGAAAATATATAATTAGAATATATATTATTAGAAAAAAAACTTTTATTTTGAATAAATGCAGTTCTTTTTAACCTTTTATTCATCAAATATATTAGACAGCAGAACTGTTTCCAACACTCATAATAAATCAGAATATTAGAATGATTTCTAAATGATCATGTGATAGACTGGATGTTACATGTGACACTGAAGGCTGGAGTAATGATGCTGAAAATTCAGCTTTGCATCCCAGGAATAATTTTTTTTTTTAAGTATATTCAAATAGAAAACTATTATTTTAAGTTGTGATAATATTTCACAATATTACAGTTTTTTCTGTATTTTTGATCAAATAAATGCATGCTTGATGAGCAGAAGAAACTTCTTTCAAAAACATTAAAAATAGTAATGTTTCCAAACTTTTGGTCTGTACTGTATATATGTATATATACTGTATGTATATATATATATATATTTGCTGAATAAAATAATTAATTGTTTATAGGTATTTACCCCAAATTTGAAACATTTTTCAATATTGCTAAAAAAAATTGTAAATATTGACAATATCTTTCTTAATATTGCTATTTTTACTTCATTATTTTATCAAATAGATGTAGCCTTTATGAACATAAGAAACATTTCAAAAACATAAAAGTTTAGTCCAGTGGGATGTTACCGGAGACGCTCTTGGCTTGCTTTCTGCAGTGTCGGATCAGCAGTACAGCAGCGGTCAACAGCGACACTGACCCTACAGCCGGCAGGATGACCACAGGCAGGTCTGGCTTTCTCCAGAAGTCATGTTGTGCTGCTGGATAAAAAAAAAAAAAAACAAGATTCAAGAAACATAAATCTAAC
Source organism: Carassius carassius (assembly GCF_963082965.1). Classification (NCBI taxonomy): domain Eukaryota; kingdom Metazoa; phylum Chordata; class Actinopteri; order Cypriniformes; family Cyprinidae; genus Carassius; species Carassius carassius. Next base: position 27,589,803 of record NC_081774.1, read on the forward strand.
TGGAATATTCCATCCTTACAGCTATAAATTCAATATAGACACAGCAAAAGGGTGTGTCTAGATATTTTTTTCTTTTTTGTTCATGTATTATTTATTTGCTAAAAAAGCCACTGCTTCTTTGACTACACATTTTTTATTTGATTTGGCTAAAACTTTCTTACTCAATGTCTTCCGTTTTCAAAACTGCACCTTGGAGTAAGTTCAGTCATAGGCTACTGCTAACTTCTCACTATACATTTTCAGTAGAACACCGTATTCAAGAAATATGGTAAGCTGTTTTAACAAAATGTTCCCAGCGATACTCATTTATGGAACCAAAAGTTAAGGTAGGCTATAGAAATCGAACCAGGAACTGCGGGACCCTAACAGATTTCTTGCGACGTGGGATTACATTTCCAATTAAAATACTGTAATGGTCTGTAATTCTGGTGTAAGTTGAGCGGGGGCAGCCTGGAACTGCTTTTGTGCACAACAGTGAGTGCAAGCTACATTAAAGTGATTATTACATTTTGAATATGGATATTATTCCTACAAAAACGCATTGATTTGCTACAGGAGATTTGATTTGCTGTTCATTTCCAGGAGCCGTGTGAGACACCTGCTGCTTGAGTCAGGTGTAGACATGGTGTTAAAAGGTGCTGTATGTAGGATTGACACTGAGTGGTTGAACTAGGTATTGCAGTCCAAATTCAAAATAATGGATATTTTCATCCGGCCCCTCAGACTTGATGCACAGGCAGGTTGCCAGATTGACAACACCAACAGGAATGGGCTCACTTGACTATGAATGAAACTACATAAGCTGTGTTTTCCACCAATTGGCAATGCGGGGTCCCGACCAAAACAGAGACCGACATTCCGGCCAGAACGTACATTTTCATTTTCTGTAGCATAGTTTTTCAGATAAACAAGTATGTTAACTTAGCATATTTCTTAAATATCTGCAAACATATTTTGGAATTGTTATGCTTAAGTACAGTCAAATACCTACATACAGCACCTTTAACGTTGGTGGGGGGGGGGGCAGGGGCGTCATGCATTCATGATTTTTGAGGGGGCACTTTTTTTTGGGGGGGGGGGGGGGTAGTCGGGGGTATAAGTCATTCTACGAAAGCACTGTATAACTGATATAGGCTTATTTTTTTTTTTTTTTTTTTTTTTTCCTTTTTATTCAAAACAATTCCAAACATGCTTAATATATCAGGAAATATCTCGTTTCTCAAATATGTGTAGGTAAACGCGTTTTGCACCTTTATAGATTGCTATTTGATCAATATATGGAAATGTAGTGTAATCTATTAACTACACATAAAAACCTGACTTTTTACTTAAGTGCCATATCATGCCATAAAATATGTGCATTTAATGTAAATTTTAATAACAATATTGTAAGATACTTATTTTAACACTTTCATTTTACAGAGAGTAAAGAACATTTACATTATCAAAAAACCTTTTCATTCAGTCTAGCCAGAGTTCAGGCACTCTCAAAAACTCCCATTAAAATCACTGAAGCACTTTACATTATGAAACGAATATCTTACTTACATTCGTACGCACATCTGCACTTTTTGTTGTTTCTGATGAGAGAATTCGCTAAATAATTCAGTCATACTGCGTTTCAGTGGTGACTCTTCTGGACGTCTCTGATTGGCCATTGCATCCATAAGCGCAACAGAATAGTTTCTGATTGGTTATCATGAAGCGTTGTACGAACGCGTCTGTCTCTGGCTCAGCGCCAGCCAGCGAACGCAGATTTGAATTTAGCAGCTGATGCTGTGCACTGAACGATCTAATCACACCGCTGTGATTGTATCAAATATATAAAAAATATTATTCTGCAATTTTTTTTTTTTTCGTTTGGAAGCTGCATTTAAAATCCACTTGGCTCAGAAATCTGAGGGGGCACGTGCCCCCTCACTTCGAATGGGCACGACGCCTCTGGGGGGGGCAGGTTTTTTAATAGGTTTTAAGGGGGACGCGACAAAATAAGTTTGAGAACCACTGCACTGGTGTAAAAGTAGCTCAATTCCATAGTAATACCGTGGACTTGGCAACACTGAAAATCGAGCTAAAAGTAAAACTGAAATAAAAATAAATTAAACCAACAAATTACTATTTAAATCAAAGCAAACTTGAATGGAAAAATGACAAAAAGTCTAATTAAAACTGAAAATAAGAGAAGTCAACATTTGAAGTGGATGGAAACCTTTCATCAAAGTTGTTCTAAAACAAAACAATACCCGTTCTTGTCTTAGGACAACTTTTTTTTATCCACTTCAAAAGTTGACTACTGTAGCCTATATACCTTCATGAGCCCCCTTAAAATGAAAATCCTAGAATTGCCCCTGACACAGGTGCAAACTGACTTCCCATGCAATAACATTTCCTACGCATGATCTCCAGAATGTTATAAATTTACCTTGGACTGTAATGTTGATTGTGCTTCTCTCAATGCCAAAGTCATTTTTTGCTTCACAGATGTAAATCCCTGCATCAGTTATTTGGATTGATGAGATGTTTAAAAGCACAGTTGATTTCTTCGGATCTCCTGTCACATTGCTCTGGGACTGTCTGTACAGTTTCAGTTCTGCTGGCCCACCATCTAAAGAACAGAGTATGCTTATGCTCTCTCCTTCTTTGGGCTCTTCTCTATGGCTTAACTGGATTTTGGGGATGTTTGGAGGACCTGTTTTTAAAAAAATCAATAAATAATTTAAAGATCATGGCCAGGTTTAAAATGATTAGACAATGCAGTTGATTTCATCATGAGTTAATTTACCCACCTACAACAGTGACATTTACACTCATTTGCTGGCTTCCCACGTCATTGCTTACTTTACACAAATAGCAACCTGTCTGAGACCAGGTAGCATTATTTATTGTCAGCTTGTGGTTCTGACTCTGGAGTTCAGGCCCAGCCTCCCCTAGTTTCCACCAAAAGATCGTTGGTTTGGGGTTTCCGTCTGCATGACACGTTATCTCTAAATGTTCGCCAAGCTTTACCGAGGTATCATTACTGGAAACTGTTATAGTCCCTGGACCATCTGGGAATAAAATGTAGAATTTTCATTGATGACACATGAAACGTGATTTAAAGGGGTCATGAACTGAGAAACCAGATTTCCTTGTCATGTAAGACATATTTTGACACATGTGAGGTCATTGTACTAAGGTGACCAGACGTGCCACTTCCCTGGGACATGCTCTGCACAGGAATTCTAAATTGCCTAAAATAACCAATCGTTGATTGTTTTTGCTGTGTCGATTGATTGCTCACAGTAAAGTACCATGAGAGCAGACAGCTCAATTTATGCATTTAGCAGACACTTTTATCCTAAGCAATTAACAGTGCATTCCGACTATACAATTTGTATTTTTTATTACCAGTATATGCGCTTCTTGGGAATCAAACCCACAACCTTTTGCGCTGCTAACACAATGCTCTATCACTAAGGCATAGTACTGCTCCATGCAGGGGCGCTGCACAAGATCCCGGGCCCTACGCATAGGCATTCCTAATGGGCCCACCTCCCCTTGAAAATATATATTCCAGACTTTTCAAGGGCCCTCTCTTCCTTTGGGGCCCTGGTAATCAGTACTGGTTTTACCCCCAGTCCGACGCCCCTGGCTCCATGCTTTCGAATCATTCTCAGCAGTACTTTGATGTCATACAACAAGCGATCTATGCAGCGCAAACAAGGTACACATGGTTATTGTAGGCAATTTAGAAATCCTGTGCAGAACATGCATGTACAGTAGTTTAAATAACATGAGAGGAGAGGTCTATGCAGAACCCTGCATTCGCCGGAATGATAAATGATAAAAGCACACCTGTTGTAATTCCATTACAGCTGGTGCAAGTGAGAATGGCAAACGAACAGCCATAAGAAAAACGGCAGTATTATTATTGTCATAAAGTGGGTCACATAACTGGCAATCATTTAGTGTTGTAACGTAAACAACTTCTTCTTTTTCTATTCTTCACAGCAGAAACATGTTGCTGTATCTCTAAGGATATGAGAGAATTTTATGAGTTTATATGAGAAGATCCAGCACTGAGTGTTTCTGTTCATAAAGACTCTGGAGTTATGAATGTTCGTGTCCCTTTGTCTCTGCCTGTCACTCATGAGAAAATTGCGGAGGATCGGAGAGAGGATGAATCCTTGGTTAAATGTTTTGCTATGGGTGGAGATGGCAGAGACAAAGGAGTTTATTATACTGTATAAGATGGCTTGCTGATACAAAAATGGCAGCTGAAAAGTTTGGGGCAACTAGACCAGAGCGAAAGGGCACATTAGCATTGGCGATAAACGGGGCAGGGGCTATGAGCCAGCGACTCTATACCAACCTTGCACACCACTGCTCTTGCTCAAGATACATTTTTATCTGGACATTTAGGGGTTACCAAAATGTATAACCACGTTTTGCACCATTTTTATTTATTTTTTGGCCTGCACTTAAAATGTAGCAAATTTTTGCCGTACAAGTCTTATCTGTCAATATATATGGGGAATCCGAATGAGGTCATTTCCTCAGCTCTGCTAATTCCAATTCCTGCATTGGGTGAACTGTTTGAGCATGTGATTGTCGATTGCATGGGACCTATAGATTAAATTTGTTAATCAGTTTATTCTTATTATTATGTGTACCACCACTCGTTATCCAGAAACTATATAAATTGTGGAGGAAACAAATGAGACTGATTAATTACTCAGTACACCGGACAGGAAACTTCATAAACATATTTGTCATATGAACATGTTGAAAACCTATTTCAGAGATGATGTGCTGGCAGAACTTAAGACTGCAGGGCTTGCTAAAACAGTTAAAAACTGGACAGAAGCCAGCGCCAATAGCCCTGTAGTTAGTGCACCAACATATAGCACAACTGAGCTCGCTACGACCCCCATCCCATCCCTGTTTCCCATCTCGAGGACCTTTGCTGATCCCTCTCTCCACCCAATGCTTTCCTGTGTGCTCTCCACTGTCCTGTCCATTAAAAGCATAAAAGCTTTAATATAATAAAAACAATAGCTTATTACTTCTAAATTATATATTTTGTTCATGTAAAAATCTTGATAACATGATAAGTGATCTTGATAACATTAGAAGTGGACCTCAGAGAACAGTACAAAATAAAAAAGGTTTCAATTTTCAGTTCATGGCCGCTATAATTCTTGCAAATTGTCTAAAGGAATATTCTGGGGTCAATACTAGTTAAACTCAATCGACAACTCTTGTGCCATAATGTTGATTACTACTAAAATAGTTTCAAAAATTGAATCAGTCTGGGTTACACTGAGTTAGTAGTGTTTGGTGTGTTAAAATTATTTAAATATGAAAGTTAAGCTTATTTAAAAGTGAAAAATCATTTAATAGCTTTTTCTGTGTAAAGTTGAAGCTAAAATTAAAACTTTGTTGCTTTGACAATGTAACGCCTAAAATGATTAGGAAAAAAAGAGCAACTTTAAGGCTGCGAAAGGTTTTACAAGAAGAATAAATGAAATCTCAGAAACTTGAAATGAATGTTTTTCATGCAAAAATTGGCCCTATTTACTTCGATTGTAATTGCCTCACCATAATCTTTATTTTTGTGACAACATTATGCCATAAATGCTATTGTTTAGTTTAAAAGGTTAGTTCACATAAAAATGAAATTCTGCCATCATGTACAAACCCTCAAATTGTTTTAAACCCATTTGAGTTTCTTTCTTATTTATGTTCGACAAGTAAAGAATTTTGAAACCAGTTGAGGATGGGTAAATGATGATAGAATTTTTGGGTGACATATTACATTAACTGGTATTGAATGCAGAATATTCCTTCAATAAAAGTTTGAGTGAATTACCAAACAACTTACATTCACCAGTTGTTGTTCTCTCCTGATTTATAGTATCGATTTTCAGTGTTGCCTTGCAACTAATATTCTTGCCCAGATCATTGACAGAAGGTGTGTAATTGAACACGGAGGAATAACTCTGAACATGGTCTGAAGTTGCTTCATCAGGTTCTTCCTCACGGAGGATCTTATCTCCACGAAGCCACTGAATCTGAAAGCTTTTCAAAGGGTAAATGTTGTGGACTGTGCATTTAAGCTCCTGTTCTTGGTTTGCTATCAAACTCTTTATTTTGGGCAAGATGGGATCTTCTGGAAAAGCTGCAGAAAACACACTTCATCATAACAGCATCCAAATCATTTACACAATAAATACAGTGATGGTTTACTTTTTTTACACTCTGTTTAGATCATCATAGCTTTAAACCAAATTAATAATAATAACAATAATAGCCTAAATATAATTACATAGAGACTAAATATAATTATTTATATTATTTATATCTAAATATTACTAAATATAATTACATAGAGAAATATAATTACATGTTAGTTTTAAGGAAACATCATCATTAATGTATTTACGAAAACAACATCATTGGTTTGCCAACATGTTCTGCAAATACTCACAAACTAACCTGGCTGGGACATGATCATATAATTCCTTAGCTTTATGGATATTATTAGCCTAAATAAGCAGGTGAAATACACAATTACTATAAATATAAAACTTTATGTAAGCTGGCTAACTTAATTTGAACTTGTTAAACTAATGAATGTGTTTTCTTAAAAGGGTCATATGATGCTTTTTTTCAAGAACATTATTTTGTGTATTTGGTGTAACAGAATATGTTGAAATAGTTTAATGTTAATAAACACAATATTTTTTAAATACTGTACATTATTGTAGGTCCTCTATGCCCCGCCTTTCTCAAACACGTCATTTTCTACAAAGTCCCTCCTTCTGACAAGAGCAGTCTGCTCTGATTGGCCAACTGACCCAGTGATTGTGATTGGCTGAACACCGCAAGCACTCGTCAGAAATGTAACGCCCCTTTTCATAATCACGAGCTTCATCTTTCAAAATAAATGTAAAGACAGTTAATAATGTCCTTAAATTTTACCATCAGTTCAAGCCTGAAAGAGGAACAGAGTCGCGTGACAGACACAGTGATGAAGCTTGTATGTGTTTGGAGTACACAAGCCACGGACGGTTAAGACAGCTGATCCTCCTGTGTGACCCTGTCTCTCTCTCTCTCTCTCTCTGTCACACACACACACACAAGCGCGCACATGCAAATACTTAAATTAATAACAAAGCATACTTACAGTAGCTGATTCAGAAGCAGATTGTTGTAGCAATGTCAGAATGACCTCCTCTCCTAGATTCACGAAACGGTCGTACATAAAATACTAATAATAATCTTAAAGATTCCTAAATGCATCTACTTTCAGAAGGCCAAATAAAGTGCTTTTGCTAATGCCTACACACAGCATCCCTCTGACATGACTGCTTAAAAACTAAATGCAGTTTCTGAAACCACGCCTTCTTTCTTTGCTTGAACATTTGGGCAAATATTACCACATAGTGACGTAGACATGTGGGGACGTGTTTAAACGTGCCGTTTTAGTGGGCGTGGTAGAGTCTTAACTTTGATAAAGAATATCTCTTTGGATTTGAGACTTTAGTCTTTGAGACTTTACAGATCTTCACTATGCACCAAGCAGCACCGCCGCACACAAAAAACACGCATCATTCGCCCATTGCGACTGCTCGCTTCTCATGTTTGCGGCTGAATATTCATAACTGATGGATGACATCTATGCCCGGTTAAAAGACATCAGCAATCCGACGCAGAAATTGTAAAGCATTTAGGTAAAAACAAGGCCCATGCATCACTTTCATGCACATTCCTGGGAATGTTTTTTACATTTATTTCTATTTTTTGGCTGTTGAAGTTAATAACGAGTTTTAATGTCGGAAATAATTTCACAACCACCAACACATAATAACACATGTAGACATCACAATTACAGCAGCGGTCTTCAACCCGTGGGCCGCGGCATAATACCATAATTTCATATATATAATTAAATAAGAAAAATTTTATATTAAACTGTAACTATACTTCCACTATTCGAGCTCGCTGATTGGTTTAAGAATAAACTGCCAATTTATCTTAGATATTTTTGCTGCATTATGCTACAGAACAACAGCAGTTCTGCCAAGCTGTGCCAGCCCAAGTTATTTTCTGTTCATTGCCAGTTCATTCAATAAAGACAGTTAACAATCTAGCTTCTGAGTACTAAGTTATTAACCCAACAATAGCGGGGTCAGTTAATTTTTTTGCAGTGGGCCGCGCAAACATATGTGTTTGGTTGTGTGGGCCGCGAGTTGAAAAAGGTTGGGAACCACTGCCTTTGACAGAAATAAACCATGGTCTTATCATAGTAAAAGTACTTAATTTTCTTTTGAATGATTTCTGAATGCTTGAGACTATAAAATACATTTGCGTCATAATAATGTCATAGCCATAGTTAAATAATGAAAGCTACAATTGTAATTTGTAAATAATACAATTTATAAATTTATTTATTAATTTTTTATTTTATTTTATTAAAGTTCGATTTTGACCCCAATAATAGGTGCTTTTTTTTGTTCTGTTTTTTTTTCATAATATTTGAGGAAGGGGGGCACAACAATACAATCCTACTTAGAGCACCCACTTGTCCAGAAGCGGCCCTGGCACCAAGAGCTTGTAACACTCCAAAGAGAAAGGAAAAATTTAAATTGCATCATATGACCCCTATTTTTGCAAGTTAATATTTTTTTCATTTTAAAATTCTCTTTATCATTTACTTTATGTCCCAGATTAATATGACTTTCTTTCTTCACAGATTTTAGAAAAATAATCCAGATTTTCTAATCCATATAAAGCAAGAGTATGTTCCCCTAAAAAGTGGACTATATGCACTGAGCGTTCTTCACCACTTATGCATAAAGATAAGCAAGCTCATAAACAGCCATTTCTTCAGGTGTGCAGTGAAATTCACTTTTAAAGATTTACTTTTCATGAAGCTGATATAAAAAATGTGCCTCCTAGTGTCCTGGTGAAGAACAAAGACTTTAAAGATGAAAATTACATTACCAATTACTATGTCTTGCTTTTGGATTTATTAGACAATGTATATTATAAGAAACTTTAGTCATTTACTGTACTGAAGTATGAAATGCAAGTGCAGGAAGTCAAAAAGTATCATGTCATTTCAAAAATAAGCCCAGACAATAAACAACATAGAAGAGTTATTTAAATACTTCACTTGTTAACAACAAATAAAATAAGACCTAATTATTAATTACATGAAAATTAAATAATGCACTACATTTAAACCTGGGAAAACTTGATTTTTTTAGTTGATCTGAATGAAAATGCAAAATCATTCATTGTCACTCAGTGCAAAACTGACTTAGAGAAAAAAACCTATACTAAAAAAGTCTATACTAACATTTGTCAGATAGATATTTTTGATTCTGTTTGAATGCATTTACCTTGTGAATACAAAATTCAAACAAATTGTTTCTGAGCCTCAGATACAGTATACTTAATCTGTGTTTGTAATGACAGTTTCTGATTTGGGATGTTTTTCTTACAATAAAAATCTGAAAATAAATCGTTTTACAAAAAGTCTCCAGTTACTTTCTATTTAGTCTCATTATCATCTAGGAGAAACACTCATGGAAGAGAATTCATTCCTGTTTTTTTTTTGTTTTGTTTTTTTACAAATTTTACATTCTAATTTATTGAGATGCACCTGTATATATATATATATATATATATATATATATATATATATTCTCTAATACACAATGACTACAATTATTTGGAGCACTTTTCTATGGAAGCCCGTTTCCTCTACAGAATAACAAAATAAAAGCTTAATGCTTATTTTTACTCACAATTCCACCTTTTTTTCTTAGAATTGCAATACCTCGCAATCCTGACATTAGAACACGCAATTGCAATCGCAATTTTGAAAAAGTCTGAATTGTGAGTTTATATCTCGCAGTTCTAGCTGTATTTTTCACAATTATGACTTTTTAACTCACAAGTATCATGCAATTGAGTTTGTATCACACAATTATAAGAAAAAAAGTCAGAATTGTGAGATAAAAAGTCGCAATTACCCTCTTTATTTTTTATTCAGTGGTGGAAATGGGCTTCCATACTTTTCATACTCTTCAAACTGGCTCAAGCGACTACAGTAAGTGATGGAACGAATACAATCAGCTGGCCTGAGGTTAAACACAGGGAAATGTAGGATGAGGCAAGAGAAGCTACACTTCCTGGGCCATGAAATCAGTGCTGATGGGGTACGGCCGGACCCGGCCAAGGTATCTTAGGTATATTAACAAACTACCTCCACCTGATAACACCCAGGGGTTAAAAAGAGTTCTCTGGATGATCAACTACCTGGGAAAGTACATCCCTAACTTAGCAGATGTGGTACGGCCGCTCTATGATTTGCTGAAAGTCAAATCAACATGGACATGGGGTCCAGCCCAACAAGCAGCTTTCCAGGAGATAAAAGGACTCCTCATGTCCTCACCTACCTTAGCATTTTATGATGTGAGAAAACCAACCATGGTGTCAGCAGACGCAAGCAGCTATGGAATCGGTGGTGTACTGATGCAGCAACATGACAAGGACTGGAGACCAGTGGCTTATTGCTCCAGACAACTTAGCGAAGCTGAAACCAGATACGCTCAGATAGAAAAGGAGTGTCTGGCAGCTGTCTGGTCGTGCGAGAGATTTGAAAAATACTTATATGGTCTAAATGAGTTCAAGCTTATCAGTGACCACAAGCCATTGGTGCCACTAATAAACGCCAATGACCTGGACTTGGTTCCACTCCGTTGCCAGAGGCTGCTGATGCGATTGATGAGATTCAACCCTACTGCAGAATATGCACCCGGGAAAACTCTCATAGTGGCCAATGCTCTGTCCAGGAGCCCCTCAGACGATTTACAGGACTGTAGTGACACCCACTCAGATGTGGAGTGCTATGTGGCGTCCATTATTGACAACATGCCAGCTTCAAAGCAAAAGATGGACATCATCAGGTCTAGCACTGTCCAAGATGAAAGCCTGCAAAAGGTAATCACATATATTCAGTCAGGTTGGCCTGAACAAATAGCCAGGGTGCATCCGATGGCCAGAGACTTTTTCCTCGTGAGAAATTACCTTTCCACTCTAGATGGAATTGTCACCAGGGGCAACAGAATGATCATACCTGAAAAACTGGGGGCGGAGATCATAGATCGCATACACGATGGGCATCAGGGTCTGAGCAAATGCCGGGAAAGAGCAAACACATCGGTGTGGTGGCCCACAGAAATTAAGTTTAAAATCTCGTCGTGCCAGTCCTGCCAAGAATTGAGAAGAGCTCAGTCTAGAGAACCACTCATTTCCACGCCACTTCCCGAAAGGCCATGGAAGAGGATCGAAATTGATCTTTGCGAACATAACAAACAGACCTACCTTGTCATTTCAGACTACTACTCACGCTTTCTAGAGGTTCTACACATGCCCACAACTACCAGTACACAGGTAGTGAGAAAACGAAAAGCCACCTATATCCGCTATGGTATAGCTGAGGAGGTGGTCAGTGACAATGGGCCACAATTCACCAGTGTGGAGTTCAAAGAACTGGCTTGTGAGCTAGATTTCATACACATAACCTCCAGCCCACATCACCCACAAGGTAATGGGCATGCTGAAAGAGCCGTACAAATTGCCAAAAGAATTCTAAAGCAAAAAGACCCCCTTCTGGCGCTTATGTGTTACAGATCTACTCCATGCAGTAGTACAGGTGCCAGTCCAGCAGAACTCTTGATGGGTCTGAAAACCTTGGACCTTGATAGTAATCTGCTACCTAAATGGCCAAACAAAAAGTCCTCGAGAGAAATGATGCAGCCAAAAAAAAAGAACAAGCTTATTACTACAACCAGTGTCATGGTGTGAAAACCCTTCCTCTGCTATATCCAGGGAATCAGGTCCTCACCAACGTGAACACTCAAAAATCCTGGCTGAGAAAGGCAACTGTGATGAAGGGAAGTGTCACACCACGATCTTATCTGTTGGAGACAGAGCAAGGGGGTATGTTACGCCGAAACAGACGCCACCTACAGGAAGTGCCAGTGGGGAAAGTAAAGTACCAATAACAACATCTGTCAATACCCCACAGCATGAGACCGCACTACCAACAACACTGAGTGCTGTCAGGACACCAGATGTTCCAGAACAATATGGAACAAATCCATCTCCTGACGGACTGGTGCGAACCAGGTCTGGCAGGATTAGCAGACCACCACAAGTCCTGGACCTATAAATGAGGAAAGAAAGATAAGAGACAGAATCATATAGTATGGGTACTCTGAGAAATGTTAAGAGATGTTAAATGCAGTAAACACAAGTTAATACAGGTTCATTAGAGACTGTGTATGTTCTACATATGGAAGGAAATGTTTTGCCTAAATGTTACATGTATGCTTGAAGTAACAATGAAGCATTTGTTTGTTATAAGGCGAACAAGATATTGAAAAGGGGGAGATTTAATAGAATAATGATTAGTTATGTCTGAATGTTGATGTAACGTATGACGTATATGAGGAGAGACGTAAAGTGTGTGTATAGCGTGACTACTGAATAGTTGTAAACGAGTTCACAAATAGCTTCAGTAAAAGTTTAAACATAATCAAGACTATACATTGTATTCTTCTGCAACATACGAAGGGGTTTATTACAGAGTGAATAAATATACATTTAATCTCAAAGAGATGGGATAGTCTGCGCATGACCTGATATTTTATTCGGACCCAGAAGGCGAGATGAACATCACAGAGCACTAAACTCTCATGCAGTGTTTGTTTCTTCATACTCGAAGCCGGAGGGCGCTCTCGCGCAGAAATTCATACCGGGAAACTCCAGAAGCGTCCAGCTATGCTGTATGAAAACAGTTGTTTTCACAGAAAAACAGACACTTTTGGAAACACGAACACATTAAACATACGACTGCGACAATATGGTTTTTCAAGTCATCTCCAGCAGCTGATAAATAAAGTATATGGACAATGCAGTGCTATTACAGTATATTCTGCCTTATTATGTGATAAAAAAAAGTGTTTGTAGTATATAAACAAATCATTATTATTTGTTATTGTCCAGCAGTTATAGATTTCTAAGCCAATTCAAAGCTTGAAATTATCGAAAATTTTAAGTTGCCTGTACACTACCAGTCAAAAGCTTTTGAACAGTACGCTTGTTAATGTTTTTTAAAGAAGTCTCTTCTGTTCACCAAGCCTGAATTTATTTGATACAAAGTAAGGCAAAACAATCAAATTTTAAAATATTTTTACTAGCCTATTTAAAATAACGGATTTCTATTTGAATATATTTCAAAATTTAATTTAGATTTAGAGATTGAGATTTAAAAACTGAATTTTTTGCATCGTTACTCCATTCCCACGATCCTTCAGAAATGATTCTGATATTCTGATTTGCTGCTCAACCACCCCCCCCCCCCCAAATCCCTCTTATTATGATAATGTTGAAAACAGCGAAGTAGATTTTTTTCAGGTTTCTTTGATGAATAGAAGGTTCAGAAGAACAGCATTTTAATGAAATAGAAATCTTTTGTAAAATGATGTCTTTATCATTACTTTTGATCAATTTAAAGAATCCTTGCTAAATAAAAGTATTAATTTCCATAATTTTTTTTCTTCCAAAAAAATACAATTTATACTGGCTCTAAGCTTTTGTTTGATATAGTGTATAATGTTGCAAAAACTTTTTATTTCAAATAACTGCTGATCTTTGGATCCTTCTATTCATCAAAGAATACTGAAAAAAAATGTACTCATATGTTTTAAATATTGATAATCAGCAAATCATCATATGTGAATGATTTCTGAAGGATGAGTGTGACGATCGCGTTCCAGTAAGACACAGGGAGAGAGATAGATCCAATTGCAGGTATGATTATTTATTGGGGTAATCCAAAACGTAATGAAAACAAGCCAGGGTCAAAACCAGAAAGCAGTCCAAAAATCAAACAAACAAAGGAAGGAACAGAAAAGGAAATGGAACGGGAACTCGGAAAACGAGGGGTTTCGGAGGACGAGAAGACTTACGAAGAATCTCCGAGGACGAGAAGACTGGGATACGAAAGGAAAGGACTCCATACAGACAACAGGAAAGGACTGGTAAATATAGGTGAAAGCACCTGAGTGCAATTAGCAGGAGTGCAATTACTGTGATGAAGGTGGACCAGGGGGAGGGACTGAGGGCCAGGTAAACTGGGGAAAACAGAGACAAGAGGACCAGGTAAAATGGGGAAAACAGAGACAAGAGAAGTGCAACACAAAACAAGGAGTCCAGGAGGGAGGTGGACCGGTGGAGGATCAAAGGGAGGGACGGAGGGCCAGGTCCTTAGAAGGAAACAGAAAGAAAGACACAGACAAGAAACCCAGGAGGGAGGTGGACCGGCAGAGGATCATGGGGAGGGACAAAGGGCCAGGTCCATAGATGGAAACCGAAAGAAAGACACAGACGAAAGAACAAAACAACCACAAAAACACAAGTCCAGGAGGACATAACGTGACGCCCACCAGGGCGGAGCAGAAGACCACCACATCCGTGTGGTCGAGGTAGCAGCCCCCCAGGGCAGAGCAGAAGATCACCACAACCGTGTGGTTGGGACGGAAACCCCCCCAGGGCGGAGCAGAAGACCACCACAACCGTGTGATCGGGACAGAAACCCCCCAGGGCAGAGCAGAAGACCACCACATCCGTGCGGCCGAATAAACAGGAGGACAAGTCTGGTTGGGCAAGTCTGAAACAGAAAACATGAACAAGTTAAGGGTAGCCTCTGTGGCCACAACAGGATCCGTCGGGTGCTCAGAGAGTTCGACTGAGACGTGACGAGACTCTGGAAGTTCCGCAGAGGCGAGGAGAGACTCTGGTGGATCAGCCGAGCCGAGGAGAGACGTGACGAGACTCTGGTAATCCCATGGGGTTTATACTGGATTCCAGAAGATCAATGCTGACTTAACTCTGCTCATGAAGATTATTGGTGACTTGTTCTTGTTCATGAAGATCATTGGTGACTTGCATTTGTTCATGAAGATCAATGGTGAATAGCATTTGTTCATGAAGATCAATGGTGACTTGCATTTGTTCATGAAGATCAATGGTGACTTGCCTCTGTTCATGAAGATCAATGGTGACTTGAATTCTCCCATGAAGAACCCCGGTGACTTGACTCTGTCCTTGAAGATCACCAGTGACTTGACTCTGTCCTTGAAGATCACCAGTGACTTGACTCTGTCCTTGAAGATCACCAAAGACTTGACTCTGTCCTCAGGCGGGTTCCCTCAAAACCACTCCTATGGCTCCCACTCGGTGGCTGGGGAGGAAACATGAAAAGACATACCGCTGGATCTTTAGGGGATGGAGTCCTTCTGTGACGATCGCGTTCCAGTAAGACACAGGGAGAGAGATAGATCCAATTGCAGGTATGATTATTTACTGGGGTAATCCAAAACATAATGAAAACAAGCCAGGGTCAAAACCAGAAAGCAGTTAATAAACAAACAAACAAAGGAAGGAACAGAAAAGGAAATGGAATGGGAACTCGGAAAATGAGGGGTCTCGGAGGACAAGAAGACTTACGAAGAATCTCGGAGGACGAGAAGACTGGGATATGAAAGGAAAGGACTCCATACAGACAACAGGAATTTATATATATATATATATATATATAGTAAAATCACCAACATATATATAATTTCTGTCCCCCTCATTTCTGAAAAGATGGCTACGCCCCTGATGCAAAGCTGAATGTTCAGCACCATTGCAGGATCATGATCCAGAAATGATCCAGAAATCAGTCTAATATGCCGATTTGCTGATTATTACAGTTGAGTATATTTTATTCAGGATCTTTTGATGAGTAGAAAGATCCAAAGTTCAGCATTCATCTGTAATGAAAAGCTTTTCTAACATTCTATTCATCAAAGAAACCTGAAAAAATTCTACTCAGCTGTTTTCAACATAATAATTTTTTTTTATTATAATTTATCATTTATATTTATAATTTATGCATACCATATTTTTTTTCAAAAATATTATATTGTTTTATATGAGGTGTCATAGACTTGGCAAATTAATTTTTCATCAACCAAAATTAAGGAATATATTGTGATATACAGTACCCTCCATAAGTTTAGGAACAGTAAAGACAAAATCGTTCTGTTTGCTGTCGAGTCAAGAAATCTGTAAGTATGATTAAAAGATGAATATGAGACAAAACTACAGAATATCACATTTTAGTATTGGGTGATTCAACACAAAGATGTTTTACCATCTAAGAAGATCAGCACTTTTAGAATTTCATCTCCCTATCTGATGTGAGCATAAGTATTGGAACAGTTTCCTCACATGTCTTTCTAAGTGTTCGGCTGTATCCTGTTGCATTAATTCTTCAGATATTAAAAGCAGGAAATGTGTCTTGTCAGTTATATCCATAACTGAGTGCTTCTGAGTCTTGCTTTTGATGATGACACACACAAACCGGGATTAAGACGAGGAAGCTGACTCTGAAAGAAAAGCAAGCAATGTGGATGCTAAAATAAAAGAGGAAATCAATTAGAACTATAGGAAAAACAAAGGGCATGGAGAAATCAAGAGTTTGGAAGTACCGGCGACATCAGCGACCAACGACGACCTGATTGGCTGAGAAAAACAACAGTAGTTGATGACAGACAAATCATAAAAGCTGTGAAAATGAACCCTAAAATACTGACCCTAAAGTCTGTAAAATCACCAACAACCTCCAGAAAGCTGGGGTGATGCTCTTGTCAATCTACAGACCGCAGGAGAATTTGACGCACAATTACAGAAGCTACACAGCAAGATGCAAACCTCTGATCAGCATCGAAAATAGAAAGGCAAGATTCTTTACAAATGTGAGCCAGAAGAGTTTTGGGACTGAGTGGATGGAGACAAAGATGAACCTTTATCTCAGTGATTACTAATGGAGGGCACTGTACATTTTGGCCATATTGTTCAGCCCTAATTACAACAAAAAGCTTCTGCCATGGCTGTCCCAGTCCTCTAACCTGAACCCTAGAAAATGAGTGTGATGAACTGAAGAAGCACCAACATGGATCTGGAAATCTGAAGGGTCTGGAGTGATTCTGTTTAAATCTATTGTCTCTGATCTCTTGTCAGATGTTCTCCAAAGTCTTCAGGCATGAGAGACTCAGAGCTGTTATCTTGGCAAAAGGAGGTTGCAAAAGTCATTGAATAAAAGGGTATGATTAATTGTGGCCAATGTGTGTTAGAGAATTTTTTTTAATTATTATTATTATTAATTAATTATTATTTCATAATGAGACCCCAACCCACCCATTTTAAATTCCTATTCCCCAATGAAAGATCAGATTTTTGTTAATTAAAAAAAAAAAAAAAATTATTATTATAATATAATAATTTACCAAGGGTATGATTAATTTAAAACACAACTGTACATTTGGGAAAGCAATGTGGACAGGGAAATTATGTAAGAATTTAAATTTTGGGTGGAGTATTCCTTTAAAGTAATCATGTGTCATTACACTCAAAAAGTGAATCAACTGGTATAAAACTGTTATTTGTAAGGACAGCAATCGTTAACTAGTAACTGAAAAATAATGAATTGAATAGTAATTAAAAGCAACACTGTAACAGGTAGATACTAGTAACAAACAAACAAACCAACAAACAAATACATTATTGGAATATTTATGTACCAATCAGCATAGTCAGTTCAGGAGTAGGTTAGTGGATAAATAAATGCTAGTGATGTTTAAAAGTACTTATTAATGTTAAAACTATGGCCTGCTTTATCCATAAATTAATAACGGTCTAATTAGCAGGTAGGAGTACAGCTGAAATATTACTTACAGAACATATTTATCTTTGTCATTTTCTGTAGTTGATTTCCCTGACAAGTAGCTTTGCACACAACTGTATCACTGTGTTTGACAGAGATGTTCCTGATCAGAAGGCGGGAAACATTCTTCTCAGATTCAGACTCTCCACCGAGAAATTGATCCAGTGCTGCTTTCCAGACGAAGTCCACATTATTCTTACAATTGGTCACTTCACAGGTCAGCTCCAGATCCTTACCAACATGAATCACTGCATTTAACGGAGTTAAATTCAGTTGAAAATTGTTTTCTCCTGTGAAAAAAAAAAAAAATGTACTGTCAAAATAATGAAATGTGAAAGGTTCAAATCGATTAAGCGGCTGTCTGAAGTCTTCTTACCTGTTATTACACTAAGAATATTAATCCACAGCGCAAAGGTGATGCATTTCACTCCACACATTTTGCCTCTGTTCTGTTTCACTCATTCAACATGCGAATTGAGAAAAAACACGATAATGTTTTTGGATATTCCCACCTGGCTGTATTCCAACCAAGATAATGACCAAACATCCGCCTATTCCTTTTTACTTTTGGTTTCTCCAAACAAACATTATCCATTAGGCTCACTTATCAGACTCCAAACCACACCTACTCAACTTTTTCTCATATCCTCTAATTTGTGGATATAAATAAATACTTGATTATTTCCCACTGATTTACTGTTTGGAGTGTATTTAATTTCAAATAAGTCTTTTGTACATCACAAATCACCATGTCACAGTCTTTCAAAGATCTGTTTAAGGACAGTGGTTTAATGCATCTAAAGTATATTCCACTTAAAGTACATTCCAGTTAAAATTACAACTATCTGTACAAAATGTTTTAAAAATCATGATTTCTGTACAATCATAGAACTAAACATAATTGAATCAGCATCATGTGATCATACATACATGTATATTTTTTGTAAACACCCATACTGTCACACACTCATGCACAACTGCTGAGATTTTCATTCGAATTGTGACTTTCTTAAAAACTAAATAGTGAGACAATGCTGTCTAATGTAAAATTAGTCACAAACAAATGCCAGCACTTACATTCCATTTTGGATGTAGAAAACAATGAATGCATTTGTGAATAATACATCAGACTTACAGAGATGTTCTCAATTAAAACACTATAAATATGTTATAAACACTTTAAACCCATTGTGATTTTTCTGAATGGTTTATCAGCTTTTAGGAATGATTTGTCCATGGTCGAATGATCAGCTATGATGGTCATCAGTGAGTAATCATAGCCTTAGTACTGAACATATCCAGACTGAAGGGACTGTGGAGAGAAAGAGAGAATGAATTTAATAAATTGATATGAAAGGATGTGTGCAAAGTATACTAAAATACCGAATACACTAAACCCGTTTCACAGACAAGGCTTAAGCCTAGTCCTAAAATGCATGTTTGCATTCATACAGTATTAAAATACATCACTGCCAATGATGTGCATGAAGATGCACACCAGTAATGTACAGTATCTTCTAAGGTAAAACAACTTAAATGTCCTAATTGAACTAAAGCCTATTCCTGGCTTAATCTATGCGCAGTCAGTATATATATATTAAATTTGCATTCAGATATCAAACATATTTGTTATTCTTGGACTGGATGGAATAGAATTAGGAACTAAATTATTCGGTGCGTTAGAGATTTATTCACTTTATTTACCCCCAACTGACCCAATGATAAAACAAAAAGTTCTGTAAATGTACTCAAAAAATGAAAATACTGTAATAACTTTAGGTGCGGTCACATTAGCGAAACTGAGGCAAAAGTTTGCTGTGAATCTGTTAATAGTGTAGCAGATGAAGCATAGCTCACACGGAAGTCACTTTCAAACTAAGCATCTTGTTGTTGATCAATGCCGTGAATTCACATGAAAATCTGCCCTCGCACAAAATATACAATCCCTTCTATTCCTATTGAAATGACTACAAAATTCGCAGAACAGCTGCAAATTACCACACCTTTAATCAGTTTTACATTTTATGTGAGGACCATCCCAAAATTGGTTATAATTTGCTATAAATATGTGCTTCTGATACAGCTTGTATTTTATTTGTATTTACATCACCTTTTTGTTCCAAAGAAGAAAACACATTCATGTTTGGAATGACATAGTGGTGGTAAAATGATGACGATTTAAATTTTTTTAAATTATGAAAACCCAGATTATAAGAATCTCACATAAAGATCACAATTATACTATAGCACAGAAACAGTAAGTGAGGCCAGAAAGAAACTGGAGGAAAACTACAAAGTGAAGGGAAGTTAGTGAAACAGCAGAATCGTGAGTGAAAATCAAGCGCCACCGAGACGGCTAAGGCAGCCAAATGTTCACTCACTGGAATGGATCTGCTGAGGTAGCGCCCTGGAAGCCTGCTTAGTCCACCTCGCAATGGACCTCTGCGGGGGTTCGGCGGGCCGCTGGAGAACAGACTATAGCCGGTTCTGTTCATAGGCCTGACTGTGCGATTAGCGCTAACCGTATTAGCTTCAGTAAGGCTGTTGAGGTTGGTGTTGGCCTCTTGATTGATGTTTAAATGTGAGGGAGGAAGTCGGGGCTCAGTAGAGGTGTACCCAAAGCTGAAGCCAGGTGGAGGTGCAGGGGTTAGAGCAGGGGATGGGGAGGGTGCGAAGGAGGAAGGAGGTGTGCTGTTGTCATTGTCACTGAAGTTGTCTTCATCGTAAAGGTTGCTGAGGGAATGGGCTAAACGGGGACTGAAGCTGTGTGGGCCGCATAAAGCGGGGTTAGCGGGATTAGCAATGTAAAAAGGATCTGGGATAAAATAACAAAACACTCAGACAGTGTATATGAACATTAATGTACCTTTTTAGATTGCCGGCAGAGGAGGAAGGGCTTCTTGTTAGTCTTCGTGGTGCACTGGAAGAAGAAATGAAGAGGGGAGCTTTGGAAGACTTGGGAGGGGAAATGGTGCTTGGAGCTAGGTTAATCCCACTGCCAAAAAATGACAAAAAGTAGAGCAAGTGTATTAAAAGTTAATCATTTATTTGCGATTGTCCTCCAGAATGTCCTCAAGGAAGGAAGCTCTTTTGTTTCTTTTCAGTGCAGTTCTTCAGTATGAGTAATGATTTCGGTACCGGTCACTGCTATTTATGTGCAAAACCTAGTCCCTCTTAGACCCTAAAGTGATTTTACTGACTGAAAGAATTGTTCATGGGTACTTTATTTGCTGATACTACAAACCATGAACCAAACTATTAAAATGTTGAGCAGCAAGCTCATTGGCTAAAGATGCAAAGGAGACCAATAGAATGCTATATAGTAATTGGTGTAATTGCTGGCATTGCCGGCAGCCATATCACACTGTAGCCCAAGACTGGTCGCCCACTGAAGCTAAGCAGGGTTGAGCCTGATCAGTACCTGGATGGGAGACCTCCTGGGAAATCTAGGTTGCTGCTGGAAGAGGAGCTAGTGAGGTCAGCAGTGGTGCTGACCCTGTGGTCTGTGTGGGTCCTAACACCCCAGTATAGTGATTGGCTTGGGCAGTAACGCATTACTGTAATTTGATTAAATTTTTAGTAACAGAGTAATCTAACACATTGTAATTTTCAAAATAATAGACGAGTGCAGAGACTTGTGTGTGTGCGGATTCGGGAGAGTAAAATTATTCACGGGACTCCACTAAAATAGAAATATCTAAACATAAAATATCTAAAACAAATAAATTGTTATTCATCTATTGCACAAAAGCAACATGAACTAATATAAAATATAAACGATTAACAGGCGCAAGCGTAAGCAGAGTTTCTACTGAGGCTATCACTAGTTTGCAGCGTTGAGCAATGCAGTGCTGAAATTTGCAAGCTCACGAATCCTCTCATTATAACACACGAATTGTAGACATTATGAAATATTAATTACGCATTTATTTATTGTGTTATAACAGAGATTTGTGAGATTGCAATGTACTGATGTCTTTTATAGATTATAAATGCAGCACTCTTTGCTTGCATTCTGCCAAACCATGCACGCAGCAGCCGCTTGCTTTAGTTAAAAATAACAGTGTTCTGTGAATGTTAATGCTTTAATAACAAATATTTATCAGGAGCATGTATGCTGGGATTTCAAAAATTTCATAGAGAAAAAAAGTAATGTAATTAATTACTAATTACTTTTAAAAGCAGTAATCAGTAATAAGTAATTTGATTAAATTTTCAGAGTAACTTCAGAGCCCAACACTGGTGAATGGGACACTATACTGCCAACAAGAACCATCCTTTGGATGAGATGTTAAACTGAGGTCCTTACTCCTGACTGTGGTCATTAAAAATACCAGGATGTCTTTCGTCTAATCATCCCCATATCTTCTGATTGGCTTCATTACGGTTTCCTCTCCACCAACAGGGTGGTGTGTGGTGGGTGTTCCAAGTGTATGGTGCACACTGATGGTGGATGAGGAGATCAGATAATCAGAAAGAAAGGATATCATGATGATGCATTGGGTTCCTGAGCAGGCTACCTTTGGGTACTAAGTGGGACTGGATTTCAATGGTGAGGGATTCTCAATGCTGTAACTTAGCGGTTCCCAATCCTGGTCCTGGAGAACCCCCCACACTGCACATTTTAGACGTTTCCTTATTCAAACACACCTGATTCAACTCTTCAGCTCATTAGTGAAGGATCCAAGACCTCAAATGTGTCTGTCAGATAAGAGAGACACCAAAAACGTGCAGTGTTGGGTGTTCTGCAGGACCAGGATTGGGAACCACTGCTGTAACTGATGCTTAATCATGTTCTTGCTTCACTATCTATCATCCAGCCCGCGACCCAGAAATGTTTATGCACAATTTAAGAAATGAGAAGCACTATGAATCATGCATGAAGTCACAATGAACTGAAAGTACCACTGGTCCACTGGCCTACAGGTCAAAAGCTATAAACCTCAAAATAATGGTAAATCTAAGGGCCCTATCATACACCCAGCGCAATGCGACGCAAGGCGCAGCGCAAGTGTGTTTGCTAGTTTCAGTCCGGCGCTGTTCACATTTTCCCGTCCAGCGCCACGTCGTTTAATTAGCAAATTCATTTGCGCTCATTTGTGTGCCCATGGGCATGCTGGTCTAAAAAAGAGGTGTGTTCAGGTGCATTGCTGGCGCATTGCTATTTTAAGTAGCTGAAAATAGACTGTGCCATAGACCAACTCAAACCTGGTCTAAAGTCTATAGTCAATGGCGCAATATTTTTTTGTTATTTAAAGAGCGCGGTCCACAGTGCGCGTTTGCTTATTACACACAGGAATGCGCATGACACAAATATGCCAAATATAGAAAACAAAAGGATTACAGTGTAAACAAATATTATTATTATTTTATTTTAACTAGTGACACTAGTGTCCATAGTGTGATTGTGTCGCCTGCCAATGACGTCATAACCCCTCGATTTCTGGTTTTGTTTTGAAGAAAACATATGGCAACACCAAAGACGCTTTATTATGTTATGCATTTTAATAGGCCAGTGATGACCTCACAGAGTAGCATTATAACAGAACTTTCAAACATATCCAGAATGATAAAACAGCGCTGCTTTTTTCCCCCACATCCCGAAAGGAGCGGAAGCGATCAACTGTGGCATAATAAAAGTTCCGCTGCTTTCCAGTTCAGCGGCCTCATTTCGCTTCGATGGCTTTCAGCCTCACCCTGCTTCATTCTACTACGTTAACAAATCATTAGCTCATCCATGAACATGATTTCTGCCCCGTCAGATTGCATCGGCTGAGGGGATGAAGACCACAACTCCCATGATCCCACACTCAGTCACAGCGTTATCAAACTCTGCTACTTGGTCTTTGTTTATTTTGAAGATGAGCCCTCTAGCGGCGAAAAATTACATATTGTGCCTTAACCTAAACACTAAAACAATAACAGTTCAAGTTATGTCCGGAATTTAAATGACAACATGTGTGACACAGATTATATAATAACATGTACGAAATGTTCAAATAAAGCTTTGAAAAGGTTTCATTAAATGGTAAACCTCACATTTCAGCCTTTAAATAGAAATAAGGAAGACAAAATGATAATTGAATAATGATTATATGTATTTTATCTTCTCTATAAATAATTCTAGATACCTTATACGAATTGTTTAAAAGTGTAGAATCCACACAAGCTTGTTTTTCACCAGCATACAGCAGGGCATGCTAATGCGCTCTGTATTTTGGCCAGACATAAACTGCGGGCTGAAAGGAAATGTAACTCTCTGTAAGTCCACTCTCTGACAGCAGGTGGCACTTGTGGAAAAGCAGAATTACAGCTGTTTCCAGTGACCTCCGTGTACAAAGCAGCATTGTAATTAAAACATTACTTTATTAGGTATTACATGGAGTGGAGATGAAAACAAAATCCCATCAAATCTATTCTGAAGACAGTCAGAACCTTCAGAGGTACATTCATATAATTAATACATTCATATATTCATTTCTATAATTCCCTTAGCACTCGTTTAAAACCTCCCAGCTTTTCTGCCATATTTTCACACAAAACAAAGCTACTTTTACTTGAAAGTGTGCTTTATGCTGGATAGTATTTATATATCCTATAACTTTTCATTAATTCATCTTCCTAAAATGCTTTCAAACCAAGCATTAAAAAAAAGAAACGCATGGATTTTTGGTGGGTTTTTTTTCTCCAAAGTTTAAAAAACTAAACTAAAAAACTTTTGATTTAACTGCCACAATATTTTGATCTGGTGTCACGGCTGAGACTGTTGAGACCATATTAATGACAATTATATAATTTATTTAGTATAACTGAAGGTCTACCTAAGCACAGTGGCAGTAGGTCTGGGGTTGCGTTGGCCCTTTAGAGCTAGTAGTTTGTCTCCTTGAGTTGGAATCATGTCCTCTTCCCTGAACTCATTCTGTAGAGTAACAAAACAGTGTCAATAACAGTGTTACTGTATTGTACACTCAGATATGATTGGTAGATTCAGTTCCTCAGATTTCTCACCTCATCCACACTTGGTGGCTTCAGAATGGTGCTGTTGATGGACATGTCATTCACGCTGGATATGAGATGGGCCATGTTTCTCTCCTGTTGTCGGCTTTGCCTTAACTGCTGTTGCTTCTGCATGGACCGATGAAGATCACCTTGAATCCACATACTGTGCTGCTTCCTTAAGAAAAAGAAAGTGCTTCTAAACAGACCTCTAGACCATTTTATGACCTTATGTGCCTCGATCTGTTTGTAGAATTTTTGGACTTACTGTTCGAGAAAGTGCTGCTGTGGTCCAATGACGGAGCCTGGTCTGCAGATTCGTGTCCAGGCAATGGCCTCAGGTGCTGTGAAGCGATAATGCTTCATCAGGTAGCAGCCTATCAGAGTGCCTGTCCTGCCAAGGCCAGCTGTGAAAGGAAGTGGGAAAATAATAATTAAAAAATCTAAATATATTATTTTTTTTAATTCATATCATTTTAATCAGAAAATGCTCCCCATCGAAGAATATGCACGCAATCAAACTATTATGTTCAATGTTCATCTACAGCGATATCGTTGACTTGATTGCAAATAAATGCACAGACACTATTTAACTGAACAGAGATGACATAACTGAATCCAATGATGAACTGCCTTTAACTATCATTTTTGCATTATTGACACTGTTTTCCTAATGAATGTTGTTCAGTTGCTTTGACGCAATGTATTTTGTTTAAAGCGCTATATAAATAAAGGTGACATTGACATTGACATTCAAAGTGTTTAGGCATTAATTCATCAATCACAGGCAGATGAATAAGACAGACCCAACATGGACGAGCTGCATGACTTACCATCATCTTCGAAATCTGAAAACAAAACTTGTGACTTACCAAATAAAATAAATAAGGATGCACTGATTTTAAAACGATGATTCTGGAAAAAATTATTCTGGAAAGTGTCTCACCCTTGCAGTGGACAGCTACGGCACCCTTGGCGCTCTCACATATGTGCAGGAAGCGTCTCGTGAGGAGATCACTAGGTGTGGTGCCGTCTACAAAGAATAAGTCGTGATGTTCAAACCCGGCATCTGTGAAGCGCCGACCTTCATAAATCTTCCTGTTCAGTCGCACAACATCTGTGACATTGTGCTGGCGGAAGTAGGAGAAGTACGCTTCTGGAGCGTGGAGAGGATAACCTGAAAGAGCCAAAACAGTCATCAGCTCAAAAGTGAAGAACAATTACCAAAACACTGATCCAATAACCACTAGAATCTAGTATTTGTTGGTGCAGAATCTTTTAGCTCTCAATCTAATGTGCCAGCTCACCGTTCTCTATTTTGCTCTTGGGATGAGGTCCACTGAAGGCCAACAGTTTTCCTGGCACAATCCAGTTAAAATCACCGTTTTCTACACGCTTTTAATGCAAAAGGTGAGAAGACATGCTAAAACATCTGAATTCATCAAAAACATACCGTACATGTTAACAACTAATGAAAAGAAGTTACATGTGTTGAGTTTTATAGATGCTTTATTGCTTTAAAAAATTTACAATAGGACAGCACTCTTTTTCCTAGTGAGTGTCCTGCATTTCAAATTATGGGAAGCATATCCGGATTGAGGAAGCTCCACAAATATGTCAAATCATAAGGCTGCACTACAAACAATCCTTATCTTTGACTAAATGAACAACATTTTCCTTCATGTTCTATTTTCAGACCGCAGGAGAATAAGATAACAACTGGTATTTCAGAGTGGCATGGTATAACTCAAATATCTATGACAAGATAGACTCTTTTCAGTCTCTTTTCTGTTTTCTTTTGTAACAATATGAAAAAATACAATATATACTGCACATTTGTGGCTTTCCTGATTTAATTTGTGATATGTTCCATGGATAATTCACTGAATGCATTAAGAGTGTTTTTCTCTTGCCACATTCTCACATCTCTTTCCAGATTTGTTTTCACACGGATGCTTTAAAATGTAATTGCCTCCCCTTTTCATTTATAATCCCTATTAGCAGTATTTACTGGAATGTTTCTATTTATCATCTGTCAAAATGACAGAAATCACACTGAAATATTATCACTTGTGAGAATTATAATTAAAAATATTAATATTGACAAATAATTTTTATATATAAAAAGGTGATACCTCATAATGTTCATATTCTTCGACATCAAAATTCTCAAAGTCAAAGAACCCGTGCTGCAAGGCCTGAAGAGAAAATGTATTAAAAATTATTAATTATAAGATTTGACATTTCATGAAATAAAAAAAATATGAATTTGGGTCTTTTAATAACTTTACCAACATAACAGAAAAGTAAATGGTTCTTAAGGAAAAATCTTCAGTTAATGAATCAATTAATTTTAGAGGAATGCTGTATGCTTAAAAAGACAAACTGTCAAGGTTTTCTTCAACCCCATATATGCAAATCATGTTTCATTTACAAGAGGAGCCATCTAACTTGCATCATATCTCACTGATCTTCACATGTATATTATTCCTAAACCTCTCCACCCACACCAACTATTTTCTTTGTTTTGTGCTTCCTCTTACGCAGTTATCACATTGTGTTAATGTCCTTGATATAATGTCACATAGTGCCAGATTGAAAAAACAGATAAGTGGACTAATGTTTTTGATCTGGGAAAAAAGTGCATTACATGGCTACACTGTCCAGCCTTGATCCCAAAAAGGTTTAATAGTGTCACAAACTTTAACATTCGTAAATATTAATAGTTGAAATGCTTTGTGCTTTTATAACAAATGCTTTACTTCAATACACGTACCTTCCGGATTCCTTGTAAACAGTCTAATATGGTTAAATCATATGTGCAGTTCCCAAAAGCAGCATCTCTGTATGGTAAGAAAAAAGTAAATAAAAGATAAAGAATGTTCATTACAAAAAACATTTTTTTTGTTTTTTGTGAACGTATGATTAAATATTTGTGTGTGTGTGTACTACCATTCTAAAGTTTGGTGTCAGTAAGACCATTTGTTTAATACAACAGTTATTTCTGGTCCTCGAATCAGATTGGCTGAGAGCCTTTTCCAGCAGTGCAATATTCTAGTGATAACAGAACTCCAACCATTTCAATATTGTATCGCTCTGCTTGCAGCATTTCTCACCTTTCAAAACGTATTTGTTTACTGTAATTCTGATTAAATAAATCCAGCCTTGATGAGGTATTATCAATGTTGAAAACCGTTTTTGCTGTGTAATATTTATGTGGAGTCAGTATAACTCTTTCAGGATTCTTTGATGAACAAAAAGGTTAAATGAACAGCATTTAGAAGTAGTTTTTTAATTTTTTACAGTCACTTTTGATTAGTTAAATGCATCCTTTCTGAATAAAGGTTTTAATTTCTCTCAAATCTGACACAAACTTTTGAACAGTAGTGATGCAGTGATATATAAAGCTGTAGTAATGAGGCATGAGTAGCATGATGACACGTGAACAGATCAGATTGTGACGCTTGTGTCAGATTGTGTGAGCAGCTCCTCACCTGAAGGACAGGTATGACACATTGTTTTCAGAGATCAGGGCCCTGTACACCTCCTCTGGAGTTCTTTTTAAGTGGATTACCTGCATACAGAAATGAGACGTCATGACTAGAAATTTCTCTGAGAGGCTCTAAAACAAGGTCAGCTGGGTCTACAATAGCTCTTGATTTTCACTGTTCATAATTATGGGGCCTCTCAAATACTAGAACATGACGGTTAATATCAACAAAATGATAATCTTCTAAGGGGACAGAAAAAGAGCTGGACTCACCGCATAAGCACCAATGAGGAAGGCCGCATTGGCTCTCTTTCGTTGGTCATAGCTGGTGTAATGGATGATGCGCTTTCTGGACAGAGTGAAAGACTGCAGACATACAAAACTAACATTTATTTTCATAGCTGAGCTGGTTAAAGAAAATTTTCATCAATAAATTAAAATTCTGTCTTCAGTCATTTGCCCTCACTTTTTCTAGAACTTTTCTATGAAACACAAAAGGAGAATGCTGCTTTTCAACCAATAATGTGCAAAGTTTGAACATACACAAATTTAAATTGAATAAATGAAAAACAGATGTTTCATGAAATTTTAATTCTGTCCCTCACAGAAATCTATACCACTCTGTTTAAAAAAAGTAAAAGAATATAGTGCATGATGTATATGAGACGTTGGTGTGGTTCTTTCATGGTGTTTTTTGTCACTTTCTATCACTTTTTCTGTATGGAAATGTGTAGTTCCCAGTCGATATTACAATCATACTGCGTCTGGTAGACACATATGGGAAAAAGCCTTTTTTCTCCTGAACCGAAGCCTTTTTTATTCACACAGTGAAAACTGCATGGCCATTTGTTTGTGCAGTGTATTGAAAATGAACCGGAGCTGCACAAGCCTATGGTGGCGAAGCCGCCAAGCTTTGCCGAAGCCCGCCAAAATGGGTGGGGCATCTGGCTTCACCACAGGATTCTCAGATTTCTTCTCTTTCAGCGACAACAACTGTACATCTTAGGGGTGTAACGGTACGTGTATTCGTACCAGACCATTTCGGTACAGGGCTTTCGGTACGGTGCACGTGTGTACCGAATGACCGAATGCAATATTTTGTGCGCGGAACATAGGTACATTTTCGTGTTTCCAAACGAACATATTAAGTGGCAGAAGTCTCCGCGTTCAGCGCAAATCCCGCCCCGGCAGCTGATTCTAAGGCCGGTGACACACTGGCTGCGTGAGCATGGCGTTTCTGCTGCGTGATGGCTGCCTTGTGTTTTCTGTGTCTTTACACACCAGAATCGTGCCTGATGCAGCGATGGCGCGCTGCTGCTACTGTAGGTGACATAGAGGGAGACCGCCGACAGACCAGGATCTTGTCTTCACGACAACAATATCTATACTTCATGTTGAGCATAAATATAAAGACTACTGATAAAGGACACCGTCAACAGTATTGACGGCAAAACAGGTTTTCAAAAGGCATCATGCGAGTGTGAACATCACTACAACTAGGAAAAAAACGATTGTAATTCAAACGCAGCTCCCGTCGGCATTTAAAAAGATCTTTGCTCTTAATTCCGATCGGTCCAACGCAATAACGAAATCATAGCAGGTCTAAAAACTGAAACTGTTGATGCTGCAACTTTACACTTTGGAAAAGTTATATATATATATATATATGATATTGGTTTGAGACTGAGAGTATTTTATTTAGTGGATAACTTTGCAGCAGTATTTTATTTCTTATTCTTTTTTAATTTTATATATCTTTTATTAAAAAGTATTTTTAAAAAAAGTGTATAGCAATGAACAACATGCAGTTTAAAGTTTCCATTTCTTTCCCTTACTGTACCGAAAATGAACCGAACCGTGACTTTAAAACCAAGGTACGTACCAAACCATGATTTTTACGTACCGTTACACCCCTAGTACATCTCTACGCTGATCCAAAGCCACTCACCATTCGCCTTCGCAGCTGGAATCAAGACCTCGCAGCACAGTTGACCTGCTTCTCTGCCGCTTCAGCGATGAAGCAGTTCAGGTCCATTTCACCTTCTCGGCATGGCACCAAGACCACTGCTCAGGCGATCTGGACATTAATGGCTAGCCTCGTGGTGCACGGTCCCCATTTGTGGCTGACGTTAACTGAGATCAAGGACGCGGATAAAGTCCCCTTCCTCGATGCTCCAGTCTCTCCCAAAGGGCTCTTCAGTCCGGCGGTCGAAGGATTCACTGAGCGCTTCAAGGAGGCACAGAAATCATCCCAGGCTATGCGACATTTTCCCATATGCGTATATATGTATAGCAGGGAATGTACTCATAAACTAAATATAACCTTGGTTCCCTTTTAGTCGGTCACATTCGATGTTACGAATGGGATCTCGCCTGAGAGCCCAATCACCTTCGAGTGGTACCAAACGAGCCAATGGTACACAAAGTACCTTGGTCTGCGGGATTTGCATTGCGAGCTCCGCCCCGCAGAGCTGGGGCAAAGGGTGCGATAGAGTCGGTCCCACCAGCCGACATGAAGTCCGGCTTTTACAGCCCTTACTTCATAGTACCCAAGAAGACAGGTGGGTTACGTCCAATCCTGGACTTGCATGCCTTGAACTGAGCTCTGCACAGACTCATGCTAACGCCCAAGCGCATTTTCGAATGCATTCATCCGATGCATTGGTTTGCAGCAATCGACCTGAAGGACGCGTACTTTCATGTCTCCATTCTTCCTCGACACAGACCGTTTCTTAGGTTTGCTTTTGAGGGGCAGGCATTTCAGTACAAGGTTCTCCCATTCGGGTTGGCCCTGTCTCCCCGCATCTTTACGAAGGTCGCAGAGGGAGCCCTGGCTCCTCTCAGGGAACAAGGTGTCCGTATCCTCAACTACCTCGACGACTGGCTGATCCTAGCTAACTCTCGAGAGCGGTTGTGCGAGCACAGGGATCTGGTGCTCAGACACCTCGCCCGACTGGGTCTTCAGGTCAACTGGGAAAAGAGCAAGCTCTCCCCTGTGCAAAGGATCTCTTTTCTCGGTATTGTGTATGAGGAGATGTCGTCACGACACAGCGCCCCGCCCCCAGAGACCGCGTCTCCTCCTCTTTCCGCCATTTTGGGAGGATACCCGCCAGCACAGTTCATTGTTTACATTGGTAGTAGAGGAGGTTGTCGCACTATTCTAGAATGCCTGGAAAACACTGCTGTGTAAAAAACTGCTCCAGTGTCTCACACGATTGTCGTGGAAACCGTAGGAACCATTTGTTACAGTTTTTTCGTTTCCCTACATGGAAAAAGCATGAGGGAGAGCATGTCTCTGATGTGACAAAAGAGACGTCGGATTTACTGGACAAGTAAATCGCAGGACCCAGCACCAGGAGCAGCCACCATCCCCGGCACAGCACCAGGACTAGCCACCATCCCCGGGACAACACCAGGAGCAGCCGCCATCCCCGGGACAACACCAGGAGCAGCCGCCATCCCCGGGACAACACCAGGAGCAGCCGCCATCCCCGGGACAACACCAGGAGCAGCCACCATCCCCGGCACAGCACCAGGAGCAGCCACCATCCCCGGGACAACACCAGGAGAAGCCGCCATCCCCGGCACAGCACCAGGAGCAGCCGCCATCCCCGGCACAGCACCAGGAGCAGCCACCATCCCCGGGACAACACCAGGAGAAGCCGCCATCCCGGGACAACACCAGGAGCAGCCACCATCCCCGGCACAGGAATGTGCACTCTGCTCATCTAGACGGGATGTTATCAACAGTCTTTTGGAGGAAAACAGAAAGCTGAAGGAGGAGCTTGAAGAGTACCAGATGAATGAGAACTTTCTGAGTGGTGATGATAACAGAGTGAAGTACTACACGGGACTTCCGACCTATCTAATGTTTCAGACACTTCTGCTCAGTCTCACGCCTTATCTGCCTCAAGGTAGTTTGAAGAAGCTCTCACCCTTTCAGATTGTCCTGATGACTCTTATGCGCCTTAGACTAGACCTGCCAATACAGCACCTCGGCCGTCTGTTTCGGGTGCACAGGACAACAGTCAGTGATGCCTTTCACCATAGTCTTAGTGTGATGTACTCAGGGCTGTCTCCATTGGTGTACTGGCCAAGCAGAGAAAGTTTATTGACCAGTATGCCACACCAGTTTGTGGAATCGTTTTGAAAACATGTGGCTGCAATTGTGGACTGTTTTGAGGTTTTTATTGAAAAACCCTCAAATGTACTTGCAAGGGCACAGACTTTTTATCAGTATAAACATGCATACACCATGAAATATCTAATTGTGATTCCACCCCAGGGTGTAATTTCTTTCATATCCGAAGGGTGGGGTGGGCGCGCTAGTGACAAACACATAACAAAGCAAAGTGGTTTCCTCAACAAACTGTTGCCAGGTGACATTGTGCTGGCAGATAGAGGATTTAATATCAGGGAGAGTGTGGGTATGATGTGTGCTGAGGTTAAGGTACCTACTTTCACAAGGGGTCGTGCACAGCTGGAGGCAAAAGATGTGGAGGAGACTAGGGCCATAGCACATCTCAGGATTCATGTGGAGAGGGTGATCGGTGTTGTGCGGAACAAATTTAAATTCCTACACTCAACTGTACCTGTGAACATGCTTCTCAAATGTGAAGGTGAAAACATAATGGCGTTGGACAAGATTGTCACTGTTTGCTGTGCCTTGGTAAATATGTGCAAAAGTGTTGTCTGAGTGCAGACTTTTTGTTTAAAATAAAGTGTAATCTAATCTACTATGAAATTACTGTAAATTTGAAATAAACTCTTTAAACACCTTTATATGACAACAGTATTTATTGAGAACTCACAATGAACAGTGTATTAATGTTTTCACAATATGCTCTAAATAAATCACAAAAAAGTGCATTAATGTAAACAATAAAAAGTGCATTAATGTAAACAATAAAAAAAAAAGTGCATTAATGTAATGTGCATCAAACATTAATCAGCACAAGAAGGGCAAAACCAAGGAGTATCAGCAGAAGGGGTGTCCACAAGCCCCACACAATGGAAGTGATACCACTGTACTGTACAGTTCTTGTTGTCACATGCCACCATTTGACCTTTCTCTGGTCCAGCACAAAGACACCACACTGACTTATTTCTCTTTGGTGCTTTGTCTTTTTTGGCAGGCTGCTTTCTTGGCGTCTTTACACGCACTTCCAGTGGCTGTTGTTGCTGTAGCACACTGGGGCCAAACAATGCTTGGGAGGTAGGTGGTAGTGTGAAATATTGCACCACGAGTTCAGGGAGAGTCACCTTCAGGAAGAACTCCTGTGACTTCTGAAGCCGTGCCTTCCAAAAAAAGGTGTCTGGAGTTATGCGTAGAATTACACAGTCCTTCAGTGTCCACACTACAAAGTCACAGTATGCACTGTTGGTTACAAGAAGTTGAGTCTGGACCTGGCTGTAGTACTGGTGGATCTTCTTGAGGTGCACCTGACCATCAACCACATGCAGGCAGAAATTGCGGTCATCTGATGCACATGCATCGAGGACTGTGTAGTCCTTGTACTTAGCTGGGCATTTTATTTCAATGCAGCCCTTTCCACAACAGGTGCAACTCACAATGGCATCTGGTGATGCTACTACTTGTGGGAAGGCCGGGTTGACAAAAAACCCACAAGTTTGCACTTGTTGATTTCTGTGCTGTTCTTTTGTGTGTGTGGTGTATGCCTGCCTCGCTGTCTCCTCCTGTTTGATACCCCAACTGGTGGCGGCTGTTCCTGGCCCGCGCGTAGGGTAACAAACCCTGTTTATGGTGGAGAGAGCTGGTGAGCTGATGTCTGTTGCATAGACACTGTGCATTGAGGAGGCCGTGATTCTGCCTGCCCGTGCTGCAAACCAAAGTGAAGAGGTGTGCTGTCCCCTCGTCCTTCTCTCAATCTGCACTGCCTGTTCCTCTGACACATCAGCGATGTTTCTTATGGCCTGGCAGTGCTTCTGCAGCGCTGATAGGTCACTCCTATCAAGGCTAGTGCCACGAACATTTGTCAGAGACTGTAAGCTTCTGATGGGCAGAACAGGGTCTCGAAATTCCTCACAGTATTCTGGCAGCACACTCAAAATGGCTGATCTTGTGCCTGTGTTATGGAGATCCCTGTAGAATGTTTCCAGCTCTTCCGGTGTTGGTGTGGGTGTTTTTTTTGTTGTTTTGGCCGCACGTGTTCTCAACGCAGGACTGGTGTGGGTCTTACCATCAATGCGTCTGTTTAGAGACCTGCGTGTGGCAGCAGCAGATGTGAAGTCGATGCTGTGGCCAACCTCTGGATGGACTTTGTCGATGCTGCTTGGCAGGATCCAGTAGGCCGGTTCATCAGTGACTGTGGCCTTTTCCTTCAACCGGACACAGGCATCAACCATAAAGAGCAGGGCTCCAACATGGGTGCATGACTCAGCTACACCAGCCATGCATGTGCAGTGGGCTGAACACACTTGTCCCGATGGTGTAAGGATGACCCATGGTGTGAGAGGAGGCTCGCTGAGCCGCCTTGAATGCATGACCTGTTAAATACAAGAGGTATATATTACAAAGGTCACATTTTTTTTCAAGTTACACACTTCACATTTCCATTTGTCTGCAGCCTTGCCTGGATCACATATACGCCTTGCACTCTCGCCCTTAATGCACTCAAGTCCCCAACACACAAACCTACAACATTACACACCCCACATTAAAACTCATTAACATACAAAATAATATTCACCTAATATTCAACAATATTTTTTGATCTGCCTGCATTGACACTAGGGGTGTAACGATACCCTCATGAAACGATTCAATAGCCTACATATCACGATACTGAACTCACGATATGATAGTATTGCGATACACCAAGACATATGATAAAAGTTGATTCGGTATTAAATTGTGTGTGTAAATTAATAGGCTTGGACTTGGTGCTGGAAACCCAACACACAGGACAATAGAGACACCAGAATAACAATATTCATGATTCTGAAGCTGAAAATACAGAATTATTTTAGACGAATATGCTTGCACTCTGTCACTGACTAAATATATTTAAAATAATGTACAGTAGGCCTTTTTACTGGTAACATCAGACATACTGCATGCAGGACCCACAAATATTCCCCCATTGCATTATTATACATTATATGCAACATTTATATAAAGTAGTTTAATGTAGTACTGACACTAAATCTGTAAACTTGATTTTTTTTCCTCACACAGTAATTTTCATTTTGGGTGAACTATACACACTAGCTAATACATATTGTCACTATCCACGATATATATTGTTGCATTTTTGTATTGTGATATATTGTGACACGATATTGTTACACCCCCAATTGACACTATTTCATTTGAACTGAATGCCATCACTGTTTGATCCAGAGCTGCTGTAAGTTACAGCAGAAACAAACTTTGTTATTTTACTGTTATTATTATTATATTATTAATCTGCTTTGATACAATCTGGATTGTAAAAAGCACTATATAATTAAAAGTGACTTGACTTGACAAAAGGTGAAGCAACTTACCTTTGCCAGTACAACGGTGTTTTCACAGTTTGGGGGCTTGTAGATGACCAAGTCGCGCACCCAGCCGCAGCAGAATGTCTCGTAACTTTCCAAGGATTTCAGGCTTTTGAATTCTAGCATAGTGTAATAACTGATGCCAAAAACCAAGTAATTAACTATTTCCATGTAAGTGCAAGGTGGTAAAGAGTCTAGGTCTTTGTTCCATTCAGCTGCAGGCAGCTCGTATGGGTCAACGTTTTTAATATTAGCCAGTTTCTCTAAATACCTCTGTTTGGCATTGGTAGTAAGTTTCTCCCTGTAAGGACCCTTTTTTTTTGCCGCATTCTTCTCCATTTCTTCTTAATTTCTATATATATATATATATATATATATATATATATATATATATATATATATATATATATATATATATATATATATATATATATTGTATTATATTA
Source organism: Carassius carassius (assembly GCF_963082965.1). Taxonomy (NCBI): domain Eukaryota; kingdom Metazoa; phylum Chordata; class Actinopteri; order Cypriniformes; family Cyprinidae; genus Carassius; species Carassius carassius. The sequence continues at coordinate 27,626,071 of NC_081774.1, forward strand.
TATATATTATTTATAAAATTTCTCGTAATTTCTATCCGTATATCCGTTACAATTTGTATCCGTCTCTGTATCACTCTTACACTGTTGCCCCTGGCAACCGATAGCGTATCCTCCCAAAATGGTGGGCGGGCTCAATTCGTCACGTGACAGCAAGCTACCATGACGCATCTCCTCATTCTCAATAGAAATAGACTCGGTCGCCATGTTCGTGCGGCTTACGAACAAGCGCGCGCAGTCACTGCTGAATTGCCTGAGACAATTTGAGGGCAAGAGAGCGGTTCCACTGAAACTGTTTCAGAGGCTCCTGGGGCATATGGCGTCCGCAGCGGCGGTCATACCACTCGGGTTACTCCATATGAGACCGCTTCAGCACTGGCTTCATGCCCGAGTCCCGAAATGAGCATGGCAACAGGGCATGCTACGAGTGACCATCACTCCGGCCTGCCGCCAAAACTTCACCCCGTGGTTGGAACCTCATTTCTATGGGCCGGCGTGCCCAGACATGTTGTTGTGTCAACAGATGCCTCTGCCACAGGCTGGGGTGCCATGTGCAACGGGCATGCTGCGTCGGGCTCCTGGATGGGACCCCAACTTCAGTGGGGTCCCGCCGCATGTCGCAACTCGCTCGCCATCTCCTCTTGTGGAGTCACAAGTCCCGGGGAATGGAGACCCCACCCCCAGTCGGTTCAGCTGATTTGGGAACGCTTCGGAGATGCTCAGGTAGACCCTTTATGCCTCTCTGGAAAATTCCTCCTTCCAGTTGTTTTACTCCCTGACCGAGGGCACTCTCGGCACGGAGTTCTTCAGCCTTCTTGCACAGACATTGTGCAAGATCAGGGAGGACGAGGAGCAGGTCCTCATGGTTGCGCCTTTTTGGCCCGGCCGGACCTGGTTCCCTGAACTTGTACTCCTCGCGACAGCCCCTCCCTGGCCAATTCCTCTGAGGAAGGACCTTCTTTCTTAGAGACGGGGCACCCTCTGGCACCCACGTCCCGATCTGTGGAACCTACATGTATGGGTCTGGACGGGTCATGGAAGGTTTAGGTACCTTGCCACCACAGGTGGTAGCTACCATCACTTCAGCTAGAGCCGTGTCAACCAGACACGCCTATGCTTTTAAGTGGAACCTCTTCGTCACTTGGTGTTCTTCACGGCGTGAAGACAGCCATGTGGTGTTTTGTAAGGGCCCCCATTCGTAAGGTCGAACGTGACCGACTGATAGGGAAGGTCTTGGTTAAGTATGTAACCCTCATTCCCTGAAGGAGGGAATGGAGACGTTACGTCCCCTTGACACATCGCTGTTCCGCTGAACGGCCGGGTCACTGGCTCGGCTCTTCAGCGAAGACTTGAATGCGAGTTGCTCGCGCTGCTCCTTATATACCCGCTCTGCGGGGCAGAGCTCGCGATGCACATCCCGCAGACCAAGGTACTTTGTGTACCATTGGCTCGTATACTGTGTTTGGACTCTCAATGAAAAGTCATGTTTAGTTCTGTCTGGCATTTCCGAGCGTTTTCCCTGTGTTTGTTCCTTCCGTGTTTGATCTTGGAATGTGTATACCGACTGCGATTCTCTGCTGCCTGCCCCGACCTCTGCCTGGTATTGTTACTGATTTCTGGATATCCCTTGACATACCTGATGCTGTTTCCTGATCTCTGCCTGTTTGACCTCTCTCTTAATAAAATACTGCAAATGAATCCGAACGTCTCCGACTCCCTGTTACAGTTGCCATAGGCTCATGCAGCTCCGCTGCCTAGCCATTGGTTCGTTTTTGATACACTGCACAAACCAATGGCCGTGCAGTTTTCACTGCATAAAAAAAAGACTTCAGGAGACAAAAGGCTTTTTCCCATATGCGTCTAGCAGATGCAGTACTTGTTCCCCGTATCTCAGGGAACTGAGGTTACATTTAGTAACCGAGTATGACATTCTTTCTGTAGAGTGCTGTAAACAAAACAGCCAAAACAGTTTAAATCATCCTGATGTCAAATGGGTTTTTGAATTGCTTTTTGGTCATTTATTTTAAAGTTTGAAAAGAACATGTTCAGATTGCCCAACCAATCAGCTTCAGTTATCCTGAAGTCAATGGGCTTTTTGACTGCATGGGCTAGTTTATTTTAACCAAATTTGGAAGGACCATGTTCAGATTGTCCAACCAATACATAGCTGTTTTTCACCTTCATTCCAAATTGCTCCTACCCAGCCAAGGAAGTTTGGAGGAGTACTTTGGTTTTGGGTCATATCTCAGCTTGACCTTTCCCTAAACATGCCTAATCTTTACCACACCTGATTTACAGTATGTACATGTAAACTTGTGAAATGCCTGAAATTAAGTCTGTGGTTAATTCAAGTTCAAGATATTTTCATGCTTTATTACAAAAAATAAATTATGTATAAAAAAAGCTTTTACTATTTCTTGTCTCTTTTAACTCAAATTTTATAAATACATTTTAAAATAAAATCTGAAAATGTTGTTGAAGTGGTGGTGAAATTAAAGTAATGCAATGTGTTTTTTTATGGTCTACATTTAGCTTCAAAATTCATAAAAATTTGCGAAGATTATCGTGATGAACAAAACATGTAAGAATCCAAACTTTTGTTGGTAACAGAGTTTGTTTTCTGCAATAATCCAAAAGCTAATGGAAAAATACTGTTGGGTTTTTGTGGAGGGTACCAGGTAAACACACGTACAGTACACTGCAGAGAAACATCTTGAACATGAGTCATACCCCCTAATCTGTCAGCTCCAGACACACAGACATTCACTGAAGTTCAATCATTCATGCCAGAAACCTCTGTCCCATCATTATACAGACGTGAATTGAGCGCTCTCTACTGCTCACTGCATGAACTCTGTGTGCCTCATTATAAGGCCTAGCAAACAAATCTTTGTACATGAGCATTATAAATAAAAAAGGATTTTCCAGGACAGGTATTTTCAATTATCTAAGATTCATATATTCTTATTCTGTATATATAAATAATTCTTATTACGAATATGAACATTCTTATGTATACATATCAAAGGGCTTCACCATGGATTTTTTTTTAACTAAAAATTGGTTAAGTAAATAATTTCTAGTTTTGTTTTTATGCAAATAAATTACGTTACTAAGTAAAAATAATAATAATAAAGCGCTCTTCTGAGTGATTAAGAATCAATTTAAAGATAAAAATGAAAACACACAAGTCCTGTATTTAATCAGTAAGTTAGATGAACATTGCAAACATGGAGCCATTTGATTCAAAGAAGATTAACTTACCTTTAGTTTTTTGTTCAGTTTGCAGCAGTATCTGTACAGCATTGCCAGATTGAGAGGCCCAAAATCTGCATAAAAGCTTGTGACAGAAATGCACAATAAAATCACCACTTGTCATGAAGTATAACAATCAAATGAGCTATAACAATCCAAAATTGAACAATTAAGTGTGCCAAAACCTTAAAAAAACTCACTTTTCATAAATAAATTCATCATCAGTGCAGAAGAAATGTGTGTTTGCTGTGCTCTTGGGTTTGCTTCTAAGAGTTGCAAAATACAGACGATCTGAAAGAAAATACAACAGTATACAGATTGAGTCATAAAATAGCTAAATGATGGTAAATCACAATTATATCTGGAAACACAGTCTCTCTATTTTAGATAACTGGACTACAAACCGAAGACAAATATAAGGTACAATTAATTTCATTTGTAACATTAACAAATGTATTACTTTAACATAGCCTATTAGTTAATGTAGCCTAACGTTACATTCAAAATGTCTAGACACTTTTAACGATATACTGTATTTTATTCCACTGATATCTGAATGTACAGGATCTGTTAAGAGTTTAGTGTTTAACGTTAGGCCTACAGAGTGCAACATATGCTAGGACATGCTGTAATAAGACATATAAACACATGGATTACGCAGATTAGAAAATAAGTTGCCTTTCAACCTTTATTTTACACGAACGAAACTATTTTTAATGTATTCAGTTTATTTAATATTACCTTTGATAAACTCCGATGCTCCGAGCAGCTCATTGTCATCTCCCATTTTATAAAATACTGAAACTTTAAGGTAGTTGAAATATTTCCACGCGTATCGTTCCAAAGGGTTTAATTATGATACTGAATTTTGAAAAATAAATGTATTTAAAGGTAAACCCGTTATCTACACAGAAGTAAACACAGTCTTGCTATAACCCACTTCTGTGTCCCATAAGCTCTCGTGTGTCGAATATAGACGGTAAATCCTCTAAATCTCTTCCGAGCGCAAAGTGACTTAAAACATGGTCATTTCCACCAGCTGAAGCTCACGAATGTTCGTGTCCTTCAGTTTTCCTTTATCTTTTGCAATTATAGTGTGCTAGAGTTGCCGTGCACATTGTACCATTGCTAAAAACTTGCAAACAGGGTAAAAGTTAAAGGGACATTGCCTAGTAACCAGGCACCACACAAATGCGCGTTGCTAAGGAGGGGTTAAATTCGACCAATCAGATTTCGAGACGCAGTGCCTGCTTTGATATTTTGGATCACTTGTGTTACACATCCAGCGACAGAAATAAATCATGTCGTTTTTTTGCTTTCAACGTTGTTGGAAAGTATTGCGCACGTTACCCAGAAAATGTTTATTAGCCTACCTGTGAAATGATTTGTATTTTTCATAAGTGTTTGTGTCATAGACAGGTAAGATAGATTGATTACGTATATATATATATATATATATATATATATATATATATATATATGCATATTCTTCATTTTTAAAGTTAACATTACAGTCTATTTCAGCTTCATTTATCATGCAGACTGACATCTACAAACATACAGCGTGTCCAGTACATAGTTTATGATTTAATGTTGATAAATAGATATTACAGACTGCCAAATGGATGTATAGATTGATGTATAGATGTATAGATGTATAGATAGATAGATAGATAGATAGATAGATAGATAGATAGATAGATAGATGGACAGAGAGATGGATAGATTTACCTGAGATGTGTGTTATCCAGGCTGTTGGTGGCACCATGACCGGGCGTCTGCGCTTGAAGTGCCAGTGTCCCCCCCAGGCTGACACATGGGACATGCCTTCATTGATGTCTGTAAAGGGAGGATGATGATATTGCTGATGAAGAATCACGTCCTCCGGTTCTCCCCCATATAAACCAGAGGAATGTAACAGAACTGAAAAAAGAAGCTGCGTTTCTCCAGAACGCCTCGCAGCTCCAGCTGCCAAAGAGCTACGAAACACAGGTAAGAGCGGCTCAAGTGACGGCCTCGGGTTACAGCTCAACGGCTCCGGTGCTGGCAGAGGGGTCTGGTTACAAACATTCACAAAGAGCTGAGAATGTTACTCCTGAATTCTTGTTCTGACTGGGTTTGTGATACATTCATATTGTTCTGGGTCAATCTCTACATTTACAGTAAAGTGGCGTGGGATTTTGAGCACTGCAGCAGTCTGGATTATTGAAGCATCAGGGCTGTGAGGCAGCGCTGAGGTATCACCTGAGACGAGGACATGCTCAGAGGCCAGAGGCCAAACGGAGCAGGGTTTCTAATAACAGGCGAGGTCACCCACAGCGTTACAGGAGAGCTTATCAGCACTGAAGATATTTGAGAAATGCTCTGCCCCACCGGACAGGGATGGAATGAAAAAAGCAGCAAGAAATCTTAAGTGCCACTTGATATGAGATGCTTTGGACATGTACAGCGTGTCAGAGAGAGAAGTACAATGGCATCTGTAATTATGACATGGCTGACTGGAATGTCTGATTCTGACTGTCAATCACAGCAATCACACAGATGTTTCTGTATAATGACTGCTAAACTGTATTTGACCATTGCACCATGCATTTTCAGGCAGTGTTGTTGTTAAATAAGTTACACTATTAAAAATTATTTCTGTTAATTGAAATAAAGCTGAAGTAAATTAAAAATATAAATATTAGATGGCAAAACTGTAAACGTAAGAAATATTTAAATAAAAAAATGTTCTTACTAAACATAAAACCGTATTAAAATAAATTAAAGCTAAATATAAATAAAAAAACAACACAATTACAAAAATGTATACTTAAAGTAAAATATAAAACTATTTTCAGAAAAACAGGAAAATTTTTTATTTCATAAATAATATTAAAATAAAACTCCATCAGTTTCCATTAGTGTGTTCTTTTTTTTTCTTGAAATAATGAAATAATTTAAAATATAATTATTAATAAGTGCAATAAGCTGACAGTGTTTCTAGTTATTATCACAAGATAAACCCAGTGGATTAATAATTTGATCAGCATTTTAACAGCACAATTTGCATAATTAGAAAGTTAGTCAAAATGTATATTAAAAAAAAAAAATGAAATAGGTGCCATAAGTTCTTATAAACACAATGATGGTCTAATAATGATTTAATTTTAGTACTCTTTACACATAATTACTTATGTGTTCTTTAGGCAAAATGCAATTGAGCAGAAATACAGAGAAGTGATATTAAATGAGTAATGGGTCAAACAATGTTCTAAGCACCCGGACCAAACACAACACATGAGTGAATATCCATAAACATAATTCATAACCCGTCCCGTGCTTCATCTCACACAGTCAGACAGACCTCATCATCTACTGTCGTCTTAACCCATTCATTTGAAGCAGCCAGTTAAGCAGCAGCTTAAACGTTTTGTGGAAAAGAAGTTCAGGGTCAAGGCCACTGTGCTACTCTCAGCATCAGAGGATTGCTGAACTGAGGGACAGAGACCTCAAATTGGTGTAAAATGATTAATTTTTCATTATTTCAAATATGACACAAACCCATAAATCCGAGTCACTGTGTTCCATCATGAATGTCCTTTGTTTAATGGATTTTAACCCTTGAGCTTTATTATTGTACTGAATGTGCACTTGTAGTGTACTACAAATCTTAAAAGCATATTTAAAAAAAACTGTACTTGTGAATAAAATAGCACTAATGAACTAAAATACCACTTGTACTTAAAGAGAGTACACATTTTTAACTATGTTTGTTAACACAGGTACACTTTTAAAATGTGCATTATAATATTGTCAAGTTAGTTCGCACAGCATATGCTTTTGAAGGATTCTCTTTTAAAGTATGCTTGCTAAAGTGTACTTTGTCACAAGAGTCTGTAAACATGTTACTGACTTTTTAAGTTTTCGTTCTGCAACAAAATGACACATTTAAAGATTTATTTAAAGAATTAAGGTACTTAAATAACAATAATAATAAAACTTGAAAATCTAATGTCGTTAACATTGTAATGACAGCACAAAATAATTCATTTTTAATTTTAAGTCATTTTAAGACAGCCAAACCATATTTACGTGCTTGAGAGAACTAAACGTCCATTGGCTGGTCAAGGCAGGCCTGAGCATGACGTCAGCAGAGCGTACCCAAACAAGAGAATTCAAAGAGGAGTGATGGTCAACTCGACATCACTTCGGGCTCGCGATTAGAGGAAGTCATGCTTCAGTTCTTCTCCACGAAAACATTTTCTGTTAAATAATAGGTGGTTGTAGCATTACAGTATGGTTGTTTTGTATTAAAAACGGTTGTTTTGTGCTCAGTGAGGTGGTTATTCACATCGCGGGGTTCCAGAATGTTGGTATGAAGCGAGAGATCTCCAGCGTTTATCATCTCTGCGAGAGTCTCTGGCAAACATGGCGGCGGTGACACCAGTGCGGTGTTCTCTGACAATACTGAGACGTCTGGTGAGTTTATAAACAATGATGCTTTCTTTAAAAGGATATCACATATACAAGTGTCAGAGTTACCTTGTCAAATCATTTTAGCGAACATGCACAACTTATAACATAATAATGTACTGCCGAGGTGCTCAGTCCAGTCCTCTGTTAAAGCCAGTTACCTTACTGCATACACTTTTCAAACAAAACAGACCTAGTGCCATGAATGCCATGAAATGCTATGCAATTTAGAAAATACATTTATGTGTCTTGTGTATATATATATCACTGATCTCTGGTTTAAAACCCTAGTGCCATGAATGCCATGAAATGCTATGCAATTTAGAAAATACATTTATGTGTCTTGTGTATATATATCACTGATCTCTGGTTTAAAACCTGGGTTTATTGTATTTGTTAAAGCAGTAATTGCCATGAGCAGAAAGTGTTAATAGTCTTGTTTGTGTGCCTCACAGCCCTGGGTTGTGTCCCATTGTCTCCAGCAGTGTCCCAGGCTCCAGGCTCTTGGACCGAGCCCTGTATTTCGCAACTCCACACCCCTCACTTCAGTCCACTGGAGAGGCTTCAGATGCAGCCATGGTATGTGCTGCTAGCATGAAATATTGGCTTGTAAAACACATTATTAACCGGATCTTTTTGGGTGTATGTAAGTGCTATACATTTGTTTGTACTTCCAGTTGCCTCTGGACAGGTGCTGCCGTTCAGACTCTCAGACATCGGAGAGGGAATAATGGAAGTGACAGTAAAAGAATGGTAAGCTGAGGTCACATTTGTCTTGTAAAATGCTGCAACAGATTTTAAAGGGGTAGTTCACCCAGAATTGAAAATTTGATAATAATTTACTTATCCTTATGTAATTTGTTTTCTACTAATGAACACAAACGAAGAATGTTGATAAGCAGGCCATTTCATGACCCATTGAGATATATATATATATATATATGTATGTATATGTATGTGTGTATATATATGTATATGTATATGTATATGTATATGTATGTGTGTATATGTATATGTATATATATATATATGTATGTATATATATATATATGTATGTATATGTATATATATATATATGTATGTGTGTGTATATATATATATATGTATATGTATATGTATATGTATATGTATGTGTGTATATGTATATGTATATATATATATATGTATATGTATATGTATGTATATATATATATATATATATGTATATGTATATGTATATGTATATAATGTATGCATGTGTATATATACATACCATTTATATTATAAATAAATGTATTTAATATAAAACCCGATTCCAAAAAAGTTGGGACACTGTACAAATTGTGAATAAAAACAGAATGCAATTATGTGTAAGTTTAAAAATATTCTCCACTATTTTTCGCCGCAGAATTGGGGGAATTGGTGATCCTCTGAGAGGCTCTTTTTATACCCAATCATGTTGCCAATTGACCTAATAAGTTGCAAATTGGTCCTTCAGCTGTTCCTTATATGTACATTTAACTTTTCCAGCCTCTTATTGCTACCTCTCCCAACTTTTTTGGAATGTGTAGCTCTCATGAAATCCAAAATGACCCAATATTTGGCATGACATTTCAAAATGTCTCACTTTCAACATTTGATATGTTATCTATATTCTATTGTGAATATTTGTAAATTATTCCATTCCTTTTTTACTGTCCCAACATTTTTGGAATCGGGTTTGTATAAAAATAACATTTGAAATCTATACATGCATGTGTTTGTATTTATATACACATAATAAATATGCGCAGTATACACACATATATTATGTAAACAAAAACTTTTATTTTTTATGCAATTAGTCATTTGACAGCACCAAATATTACATAATATTATGATATAATGACACTTTTGCACCGTTTTAAAGTCAAAATGAAATGGAAGTAGCAACAGATATTTGTGAATTTTTTGTGACAGGTCTATTACTGTTAACTAAAACCATAATCAATTCTTTCAGCTAATTACAAAGACAACATGTCCCTTTTTTTTTAGTTTAAAATAACTAAAATATAATAAAAACAGATAAACTTTAGTTTTTAGTGTTGGGTTTAAGCATCTGTATATGTCAGAAGTTTATGTTACTGGAATGTCCAGTTATGACCTTTTTGCTTAAATATAAAAAGAGGTACATAAAAATAAACATATATGGATGAATTGTTTACAGTTCTATATATCAAGAGCTATAACTTTTATAAAAAAAAATTATATAGGGAAAATTTTCATTTCATGCTGAATAAACATTACAGGTGTAAAATATTTAAGGGCTTTGTCAGTTAGCATAGGAATCAGTAAATTGTAATAAATGTTTATTTTACCAACTGACCCATATAATATACTGAGTAAATATTCCAAAGCAAATGTATTCTGTTGTTTTGCTTCTCTGTCTTTATGCAGGTATGTCAAAGAAGGGGACCGAGTCTCCCAGTTTGACAGCATTTGTGAAGTCCAGAGCGACAAAGCATCCGTCACCATCACGAGCCGTTATGACGGCATCGTCCGTAAACTGTATTATGACGTAGATGCTATCGCACAAGTTGGTTCACCTCTGGTGGACATCGAAACGGACAAAGTACTGGGTCAGGCACTGCTGTGGATCATAGTCTTTGAAATGTCCTTCCAGTTCAGTCATTGTGTAGTGAAGTTGTTTGTCCTGTTGTCCTGCAGAGGGCGCCCCAATGGAAGATGTGGTAGAGACTCCAGCAATATCCCATGAGCAATCACATCAGGAACTCGAGGGCCAAAAAACCCAGGCGACACCAGCGGTGCGCCGTCTGGCCATGGAGAACAATGTAATTTTGACTTGCATCAGGCTGTAACCACCTATAACACCCTGTCATTGTGGCTTTATCATCTTCTTGGTCATTTCTGATCTCTAAATCTGTCCTCTACTAGATTAAACTGAGTGAGGTGGTCGGGACAGGAAAAGACGGCCGTATTTTGAAAGAGGACATTATCAGTTTCTTAGCCAAGCAGACAGGAGCTATCCTCCCGTATGAAGTCCAGAAAACCCCATCACCCACTGCAGATACCCCACCCAAAGAAAAGATGCCCATCATGGCTCCTCCGGCGATCCCAAGACCTGTCTTCACTGGGAAAGACAGGACAGAACCTTTGAACGGTGAGCGTTTAAACTGTTGCACATGGGTCATGCATATAATAATAATAATAATAATAATAAATAAAACACCTCTTCTGTGATTAGCATATTTTTAATTGCTTATCTTTTTTTATATTGAAATTATATGTGGGGAGATATTAGAAAAAAGATGATCTTATTAAGTAGTTGTCTTTTATTTGTTTTCTTTTATTATCTACTATTATTTCTTAAATGTTGTGTGGTGCGACTCCCAAACAAATGTAATGATATTTAGGAAGTAAGCATTCGTGATTTTCAGTACTTTGAAAAATATATTAATACACTATTTTGCAAAAGATACATATATTTGATGTGAGGAAAATGTTTTTACTGGGTTGCCCCATATGATGTTTTCAGAGTTCATATGAAACAAACACGAATACAAAAAGTATCTGTATAAAACTTAATAGTTATCGTTCTTGGGGCGAATGGGCCTTAAGAACTTGGTGCATGATTTAACTCCGCTTTAAAAAGATATCTCCCTTTTTTTAAATGGTGACACATTTGTCATTGATTGGCTGTCTCTTCCATATGGCCATGAACGCAGGTTTCCAGAAGGCCATGGTGAAGACCATGTCTGCTGCTCTGAAGATTCCTCACTTCGGTTACTGTGATGAGGTGGACCTGACGCAGCTAGTGCGGTTACGCTCCGAGCTGAAGACCCTGGCCGAGTCTCGTGGGGTCAAACTCAGCTACATGCCTTTCTTCATCAAGGTGCTCTCCTGTTTCCTTCCAGCACTGCCACCTGTTTCTGTTCAGACACATTAAACATTCAAGGACCATCACGCTATCAGATCAAATACTTTTCCAGACATGGAAATCTAAATAAAAAATAAATTGATAAAATGATTTTAAAATATGATTAAACTAAAACTACTATATATATATATATATATATATATATATATATATATATATATATATATATATATATATATATATATACCGTATTTTCCGGACTATAAGTGGTCCTGTGACTTATAGTCAGGTGCGACTTATTTATCAAAATTAATTTGACATGAACCGAGAGAAATGAACCAAGAGAAAACATTACCGTCTAGAGCCAGGAGAGGGCGCTCTATACTGCGCATTGCTCCTGTAGTCTACACTGAAGACATAGAGCGCTCTCTCGCGGCTGTAGACGGTAATGTTTCTCTTGGTTCTAAATAAATGCGACTTATAGTCCAGTGTGACTTATATATGTTTTTTCCTTCATCATGACATATTTTTGGACTGATGCGACTTATACTCAGGTGCGACTTATAGTCCGAAAAATACTATATATATATATATATATATATATATATATATATATATATATATATAATATATATATATATATATATTAATAATAATAATAATAATAATAATAATAATAATTATTATTTTTTTTTAAATATAATTAATCAAAACAACCCAACTGCAGTTTGATTTATATTAAATAATAATGTTAATACAAAAATAATAATTCTGTCATGATTTAGTCACTCTCAAGTTGTTTCAAATCTGTTTGGAGTTTCTTTCTTCCATTGAAGAAGATATTTTGAAGAATGCAACCAAACAGTTTCTGGTACCCATTGACTTCCATAGTGTTGTTTTCAAACATGCCATAGGAGTTAACGGGGACCAGTGACCAACATTCTTCAAAATTTCTTCTTTTACGTTTAGCTGTTTTCTTTTTTTTTTTTGGTGAACTATTCCTTTAACTCCTATGTCAGATTATAATTCTAGCTTGTATTTGTACTGTTTTGTTCAGGCCGCGTCACTCGGACTCTTGCAGTTTCCTGTTCTCAATGCCTGTGTGGATGAAGGTTGCCAGAACATCACATTCAAGGCAAGACCAGCCCCAAAACACTTCAGTAACATCACAGCCTTTCAGTTTGAGGCCACAGTTTGCTTAAAAGTCCTAAACAGCCCAACTTGAGTAACAGTTTCATTGTTGTCAGGCGTCTCATAACATCGGCGTGGCGATGGACACTCCTCAGGGCCTCCTGGTGCCCAATGTGAAGAGTGTTCAGGCTCTCAGTGTTTATGACATTGCTGTGGAGCTCAACCGTCTGCAGGCTCTGGGTTCAGCCGGACAGCTGAGCACCACTGACCTCACTGGAGGAACATTCACACTCTCCAACATCGGCTCGGTGAGACTCCACTCACCTGGTTTTAGACCAAGTGTGCAGTTTTTACAGCTCTAGTGCCACCAAACTGAATTGCAACAATAACTGTTATCAAACAGGTTTCTGAAAAATCTCTGTATTTCATAACGTCATTAGATGCTCGAACAGATTGCAGTTCTTTTTCACGCCACTAGTGGTGCATAAATGATGCTGTATTTGGTCTGGAATGCTGTATCACCTTGTTTAGGGCCTCATGATCATTATGCTCTCAATTTTGAAGGTCATATATGAGAGTCTAAGAGCTTCTTTTATGAGCGAAGCACTCAAACAACAGCAGGCTTTCAATGAGCTTCTGTTTGCTATCAGCGATGATCAGATCTCTCATCATAAGGAAATTAAAACAGTCTTTTTTTGTTTAGATTGGAGGGACGTATGCCAAGCCGGTGATTCTGCCGCCGGAGGTGGCCATCGCAGCTTTGGGAAAGGTCCAGGTGAGCTGCTTGTTAATAAAAAATGTCTTTGTATTTAAGGAGGTGATTATATTGAATTATTGGATCTACAATAAATAAGTTGATTTTATGTATTCTTTAGTGTAGACTGTCATTATAGTAACGCATAGAAGCCTAAATGTTGCCCAGCATATTAACCGTATCTTAAAGAGGATGTGAAATGCTTACTTTTTGTTCCATCTATTTATTTATAAAAAAAAATACATTAAAATAGAGCTCATACATACTGTAATTCTAACATAACTCTTTATGAGTATATATTTTTTAAATAATTAATATTATTTTTTGACTGGGGTTAAACTCGTAAAAAACTGTCAGGGTGATGCAACTGTCCTGATGTCATGAAAAAAAGGTTAGTTTGGCATAATCTATGTTATTATATAATTATAAATAATTATTTTTATTTATTTTATTTAAATTATAGTATGGCTTTGTATTTGCATTTGAATATTATAATTTTTTCCCCACAAAATTAAAGTCATGTGACGCAACCATCATGCAAAAATGAACACACAAACAGAAAATGTTATCATAGAGTGGACTCTCTTCAAATATCAGATAATTTGATCTTTTTATGACAAGGCGAGATTAGCTCAGGTTGTAAAATGTCATGTAGCATGACTCCCTAAAAACACTTCTGATAAATGCATTTAAAATACTCCTTTTTTTTTTTTTTTGACTACAATATGTTCACTTCCATGTATGCAAGGTTTTATTAAAATATGTATTTACTTTTTACTGCGTGGTTACACCACATGAGATTTTAGAAACATTAAATTGCCACATCTCTTGAAATGGTGTAAAAGTTTACCAGAACTGTATGAAACCAACATAAATACAGTTCATGAGTTTTTTTTAAATCACCTTTTTCTTTACCGTTGTTTATCAAATTTCAGTAGGATTTCATTAGGACTCCTTGTGGTTGTCAAAGTTTTTATCAACAGCAAACAGCTTGGTTTGTAAGTGACTTTTGTGTGAGCTGTGCTTCATACATCGCTGCACTCTTGACCATAAACAAGTGTTCCTGTAGCTCAACTGGTAGAGCATTGCGCTATTAAGCGCAAGATTGGGGGTTCGATTCCCTGGAAACACGATAGGTAAAAATTGATAGCCTGAATGCACTGTAAGTCACTTTGGATAAAAGCGTCTGCTAAATGCATAAATTTAACAATGAACCTTTTTTTCCTGCAGATTTTCACAGAAATGTTGCTCATTCCACACCTTTAAGCTAAAAGTCTTTTCTCTGCTTTATCCCAGGAGCTGCCCAGGTTTAACCCCTGTGACGAGGTCGTGAAGGCGTACATCATGAACGTCAGCTGGTCTGCCGATCATCGCATCATTGACGGCGCCACCATGTCCCGCTTCTCCAACCTGTGGCGCTCTTACCTGGAGAACCCAGCTTCCATGGTCCTGGACCTCAAATGAAATCAGATCTCACTGTCCATTACTTCCTGGAATGTCTTTAGGTTACTCATAGCTGCAAAACGATGTCATGTGAACACTCAAGCTTCTGCTTTCACATCCATTTTTGAGGAAAAACAACTTTATAAGTTCTTTCTCTAGTTGCCTTGATTCAGATTAAACACTGTTAATGTAACTTGACATCACAAAACACTCGTTTTATGTTTTTGAAAATGCTTTTAAGGAGCAGGCGCTGTGCATTTAAAGTTTTTGTCTTGCTGTGCATCATGCATGGTCTGAAATCCCCTTAAGGTTTTCTGATGCCGTTTATAGAGGACCGAAGCTGACAGCAAATGGCTCTTGGACAGATATCTCATTGTCTGCTGACTTTCTCTGAAACTTTATTCACACAAGCCATTGTTGAGCTAACAGACAGCCACTTCATCTAAAACCACTCGTGTGTCAATGTGTCTGGATGTCATTGTGAAAAAAGGACCATCATTTAACGGACCACACGTGTATAGATTACTGAAATGTGAGGGTAATAAAGATTTTACGGCAAGCTGTATTGCTTTTTACATAGTAAAATTCATTAAATACTGAAGGATTCAATTGGTTAATATGATGAACAGATTTCATTTAAGCCTTTTGAGATGCAAGATCTTGACGCTCAATTACATGAAACATATTTGAGCAAATTTAAGCTTCCGCTTATTAGATTTGATCAAAGTTCATATGTAAAAGCTTAAATAAAAACCGTTTATCAAAGTGAACATGTCTCTTCAGAAGGCTTGGATTAAGTATGGATTAGTTTTATTATCTCTTCATGTAGTTTTTGAAGCTTGAAAGTTTTCGTGGAATAGACTTTCAGTGGAGAGACATCTTGGTCCCACTTTATATTAGGTGGTCTTAAGTACTAGATACTAACATTGAATACCTAACAAGACTTCTTCAAATTATTATCTTTTGTGTTCAGCAGAAGAAACAACAACTTGAGGGTGAGTAAAAGACAATTTTCATTTTTGGTTGAAATATCCCTGTAACTACTATGTGTTTAACCATTGGTTGCAGTATAATTTATAGTATAACAGCATAGTTTGAAATCATGAGTTTTGTTGATCGTGCGTCTCGAGTGAAGCTGCCGAGGACATGAGACCATGCAGGATACAAATGCACACTTCTCACTGCTGGATACAACTAAGACAACATTTGTGATAATTAATTGGTAGGCAGCTGATGTTCTCAATAATTATTTCACTGATTCAGTAGAAAATATGAAGTATTTTACTCCTGAGTATAAGAACACTTTTTGTCAGGTTAGACCGAATCAGTGAGTCAGATGTGATTAGGGTAAATAGATCCCTCTGGCCTTCTTGAAGTATTAGTTTACCTGATAATTGTAAATCTTTCTTTTACTCATGGGATGTTCCCAAATGTGTGGAAATTAGCTGATTATTTTCTGAAGGTGAACTATCCCATTCAGAATCACAACTGATGTATTGAGCGTTCGGCTGAAATCAAAGAACTTTTAAGTTTGATATTGCACTGCAAAAGCTGTAAGAAGTTGAATGAGACAATCTTGTCTATTTTTCTGATTTAGAAAATATAAATCTTAAATGCCAGTCAAAAAGGAGTACAAATGCCATGAGAAAACATCAACAGAAAGCTTGTTTTTTTTTTTTTTTTTGGTCCAAGCATTTACTCGGGACAGTAGTACATGACATAGCATGTGAGGTGTAGCCGGGGAGTCTTTTGAGTATTGCATGAATGTGCAGTACCTCGCGTCTCATATCCATCTCATTCACAGACCGCTAGGCTTTCAGAGGTACAAATACAGAATTTTGATTGGAATGGAAACCATCATATGCAAACTACCTGGGAATAATTGTTCAGAAACCCATCCTCACATAATTTATCACACCGAATTGAAAATGATGACTTATGCAACAAGTTTAACGAATGATTCACGCAGAAACCCATTGTGCTCGTGTGTCAGCCAAAAACTCAACAAAAGGTGTTGTTTCTCCCAGAACCTCTGAAACCCCTCAGGTGGTCTTAAGAATTAATCAAACTCTGGAAGACACTGGCTGAAAATTAAACATAAAAACAAGATCGCAGACATGGAATGCTACTTCAGTGGAATGTGATTGCTGAATAAGATTTGTGTGTTTAACAAGCTTTAAGATACAACAAAATGTGCTTTCAGGATGACTGTAGGAAGCAAAATGACCGCTAAGTTGAAGATCTTAAGGAATGCTTCTGATATTAGGCATGAGCCTGACACTTTTAAAGCAAAGGGCATAATTCTATCTTTCTGGGACTACAATGCAGTACCTCTTCAACCTGGATTGACTTTAAGACACATGAAACGAACATAAGCAGAAACTCTCATTTGGCACTTTTGAGCAGGTAACTACACTGGTGGTTTGTGTTTAAACCAACTGGCAAAGTATTTCAACAAATATTGATCAAATCAGTATTTTTTCTTCAGAGCCACCTGAGGGTTGGTCAAAAGCATGCAGAGGTCCTGGGTAAAGGTCCAAGGTAAATCCTTAATAAATTTAAAAGATTTCCTTTAAAGCAACGTTCAAGGCATCTCTCCTTCACATAAATAACAATGAAATGTACATAAAAAAAAAAAATTAATTGTCATTTTCATGAATGAGGGTAAACCAGTCCATATGTCTGCTACATGAATTTCTTCATACCCTCATCATAAAAGTCTTTAAAAACAAGGTATCCAAACGATTGATTAATCACGACTGCTGCGATGACTTGTCCATGGTTTATATGAGCGCAGTCCCTTCAAGCAGTAAGTGAACTGACATATATGTACACTGTCCATTGGATTCAATTTTTGTTTCTTCCACAAACTGGATCTTCACAAAAATTAACAAGGCAGTAACAAATGAATCATAGAAAGTACAGTAACTAAGAAATGGCTGCTCCTGTTGCATGTGTGAGTCAGTGAGGTCTCGGTGTGAAAGGTGTGTGTGTGTGTGTGTGTGTGTGTGTGTGTGTTTGTGTGTAGTCAGGCAGCTTTGTGATGGATTGATTGGATAGCTTCTGAAGTCGAGGCTCACTTAGTTCTATGGTCCTGTAAAAAACAATTTCCCAAGCCACTGTGGACGCAAGGGTCAGGTGTCGTCATCGGTGTCCTCTATCAGGACTTTGGTGTCTCGGACCTTCAACCTGAAAATAAAAATGGTTGAGTTTCATCAAACTCAATGAAATATCATATGGACATTTGTACTTTCCACAAACAGATGTCCTGTTACTTTTTAATTAAGACATCAACCCTTAATTAAAATTTGTATTTTTAATAAAGAGAGAACTACTAAATCTGTTAAATTAAATATAAAAAACCTTCACCTTAACTCATGTAAGTCAACACACAAACATTTGATTATTTTATCAACAATTCAACTTCATTTTCAAAGCGGTTTTAAGAAAGAAAAATTCCCCCCCTAAAGTTAAGCAAAAAACACATTTACTGCATCAATAACAATAAACCACCATTTGGTCCGAAACTGCTTGCCACCTATTATTTATGGCTTAATCTGCAACCCTGTCGCTCATTCTGAAGTTAGCCATTACAATTTTTACAACAGAAAATGTTCATTGCTTCAAAAAAATTAATTCATAATTAATAAAAAAAATTCAAAAGATTGAGAACCACTAATTTAAATCAATCTTGCTGAACAAATCTCATTCTTATGTATTTTATATGTGTGAGGCTGAGCGTACTGGGAGGAGAGGAGTGGTCTTCTCAAGGACATGCTGTAGCTTCTCTTCCAGTTCTTCTTTCCCTGCCTGTTCCTGACACCATCCTCCTGGTCCATCATCTGCTCCAGCAGCGTCTGGTCATCAGCATTCAGAGGTGCTACAGAGATGTCCCGCACAGCTCTGAACTCACCACAGTTATTCAGGTGCTCGTTTTCCAGACGGAAGAAGTTCCAAACAAAGCGCCTAAAACAGATAACAGATTATAAGGATGGGTTACTTTACAGTTTCCTGCTGAAAATTCATATGCAATTACTTCAAGCAGACACTGATGGGGATGGAGGCATGATAAATATAAACCGAGTGGATGAATATATTAAGTCATGTTTTCTGACTGGTCAATAAAGTATTACTGTAATGTTAAAATAGAAAACAGCTGAACTGGAAATCCTGTCCATCATTTCAAAGCAGAGGATTCACTGGTGAGTGATGTAATGCTAAATTAATGCTTAACAAACTCATACTTCTTGGGTGGCTTAAGTGTGAGCAAACGTATTATAATTGTTTGGGAAAACCATTCTTTTCACCACAGGTGGTTGGTAGAAAAGGTCAATCAATGTTTGGATATATGCTGATGTACTTACCTGAAGACCTCCAGTGGTGCAAGGACAGTTGCTAAAATATCAGAAATGTTTGGGAATGGAGTCAAAAACCCAAGAGAAAGTGGAATGGTCCATGCAAAGCGTAAGATCACATCTTCTATTATGGCACAGTAGTAGTAAGCCTGTTCAAAGAGAGTACACAAATCAACAAAATGACAGTGTAAATGCCGTAAAGTGAACGGTTCTTTTAAACAGCGTTCCCACACCATGCTTGACTTCAAATTCAAGGACCTTTCAAGGACTTTCCAGGTCCAATATCCTCAAATTCAAGGACTTAATGTGGGGACACATTTCAAGTGAGAGCGAGGTTACATCGTGTTATCTTGTAAGATACATTGTTACAGTTTTCATGTGTCAAACTACTGCAAAAAAAAATTTTTTTTCATTTATTTTTGCCACATGACAGAGATCTGATATTCTATTTGTTGTATTTCTATTTTGCATAAAACTGAAGAATATTTGATAAATCCTATACTGTATTCTACAATGATCTGATATTAACTTTTGCATGGATTTTATTGAAAAGAGCTTAGGCTCATGTAACCAGAAGTTTTTCTTGCCTCATGGGTTTACATTATCTTAACAAGCAAAGCAATTCAACATTAATTTCACGGTGTGTCTGTGAAACATAGAGGTACCATCCTAGTAGTTTTGTGCATGTATGAACGCCATGTAGGGTGACCATATTTTAGTTTTCCAAAAAGAGGACAGTGGGTGTGGGCAGCTGGTGGTTAAAGTAGTGCCCAAAGTAGTGCAATGACCATCTCCCAAATATCAAAACTAAAAATGTCGTTTCCATACCTAAAATACAGATTTTACAGTCACTGTTATGCATATTGATCATAAACACAGCTAAAAGGTTTCCTACCAGTGGCCCTCCTTCAGAAAACTTAACATCTGGCAGTTTTATCATGGGCAGAATGCAAAATACAAGCATTTTAGTCAAATGTAATTAAGCAACATTTCAAACCTTTAACCCACGGGGGGAAATCAACCCATTAACAGTTTAAAAGTAGTAAAAAATGCGGACGAGCTGCAGGAGTCAGATTTGACTGATCACGGGTTGAGGAGAGAGAGATGGCTGATTCAAAATAGATTTAAATACTATGCGTATTGATAGCGGCTCCCTGATGCAATATTATAATGTTTGCAGGGAGCGGGCGGGATTGGACACAAAAATCACGGGAGCGGGCAATAATGTTCAGAAATTCAGTGGGAGCGGGATTAAGAAAACAGACCTAAGCTGCGCTCTAATACAAAAACGCACTGGCGACTGTAGAAAGAAAAAAAAACTAATTCCTGACACTTTGAGCGATTCAGACATCCTGGCCAAATGCATTTTTTTAGGTCCAAAAAAAGGACATGTCCAGGAAAAAGATGAAATATGGTCACTCTAACGTCATGGCAACAAAGGACCTCACCTGCAAAACACTAAATGTAACGCATAAACGCACGTTAACTAATGTAAATCAAGCAAGCTTGTGTGCATAGGCCACAAATTGTTTGCGAAATAACACATTAGTGGACCAGAGGGAATAACATGGATTTTTTCCCAGAAAACTTCTTGCACAAAATAAATTCAAGTACTTTCAAGGACCTGCATCAATGTATGTTTATTTTCAAAGACTTTCCAGGGCCTTTATTTTTTTTCAGATTCACAAACTTTCAAGGATTTCAAGGACCCGTGGGAACCCCATTTAAAAAACATTAAAAAAAAAAAAAAAAAAGAAAACCAACTGTGTAGTTTCTTACTTTCAGTGGATATACAATCTCCTCTCTGAGGAGGGTGTTCTCCCCTGCATTACGGTCAAAAAGTCCCCAATCCATCTTCAGGTCCCACAATAAGGTGTAGCATGAGTTAATGATCCTGCAGGCAATTAGCAGGTAAAAGAAGACCTGGCCTTCTTGAAGAGCTAATGAAAACAGAGAGGAAGTGACATAACAGAACATTAGGGATAATTGAAAACATAGGACTGTAAGATAGATGCATGGTGTTCCTCAAGGTTTGGTGTGCGGTCCGCTTTTACTTTGTAAACAACACCATCAACCACATTCTACCTGACAAAGAATGTCTTTTAGACTTGTTTTGAATGGAAACAAAATGTCATGTTGGCTAAACAAAGAATTTCAAACAGTATTCAAAGCATCTGATGTTTAGTTAAAGAATGTAACAGCTCATGTACTTACTTTTATGCGTCTTATAGAGCGCAGAAAATATGACCACAAAGAAGGTAGTGGAGTATTTGCCAGCATTGGCCAGGTGAGGGAAGGCACGCTTTGTGTCCCGATAACGTCTCAGGCACTGCACAAACCGGAACCAGGCAGGTAAACAATGGATTACAGCTCGTACTCCATATGAATACGAGTCACATATCCCTTCACCTGATTTAAAAAAAACAAAAAAACATCAACCTGTTATTAATAACTGCCCCATAAAAAGCATTTTATATCTGCAAAGACAATAATGTGCATCTGCATACCCGCTTTAATCCACTGCTCCCCCTCAGATTTGAACCAATTCAATTCCATGCTGTAGAAGCAGATCATGTACTCCAGGTCCATCAGAACCATAACTAGAGAGTTGAGCTGGTCAGCCAGCCAGAAATCAGCAAACCCCACTCGGTGAAACGGCGCTGTGACCACTCGAAACTATGAAAAGAAAAAGGTGGACAATAAAGCAGGGGAAAAGAGGAGATGACTAACTTAATGACATACAAATGAAATATTAATGTCACAAATGCTTGTGTGTTATGAAATTCTCCTGGCTCTTACCAGTAATTTGAGTAGCCAAAAGCGAGATTTGTAGTAGCACGTTTTAAAAGGGTTGATAAGGAAGAAGAAGAAAAACCCATAAAGAGCTAGAGGGTTCGCTTGTATAGGGATCATTGTGTACTCCGCAAAGAGGCAGGACAGAATACTAACACACCAAAGAACTCCAAGGAAACCAGCAATCTGCACAGAAACAGAGAGAAAACATGATTATTTTACATTGTTTTTAGACTAGCAGGAAATTTGACAGGAACTCTGCACTGCTAAATCTCTAAATGTATAAAGTAGCTGTCAAAATAAATCTGTGGGAAAGGGATCTGTGATTATTTTAAACACTCAAACAGCTGTTCTTTTTCAAAAAAGTAAAAAAGAAAAAAAAGAAAAAAGGACATCTGTAAATTTATAAAGTCAAATATGAAGAAACAGTATTATATTTAACCATCTCCTGGAGTTGTGAAATTGACCTTTTAATGGATTTAAAATAAAAAGTGACATTCATTTTATTGTGCAGAACCTCAGTCACAGATTTCTAATTACCTCAAAGAGATGCTGGTGGGACAGGTTATTGCGGGGGTTGAGCTCAAATATTAAGACATGGTTCACTCCAGCCTGCCTCCATCCATACGTGTTGATGCCCAATAAAAAAAGGAACTCGATGAGCAGGAAACCACCTCGATAAATTCTCACTAGGGGCCAAACATTATCCTCACCATTGCTAACAAGTTTCACCACACCTGCAGTTGTACAAAACATATAATTGTCAAAATAACCAAATCCCTAAAGATTCTGATGGCAGGATTACATTAACATTGTTTTATATCTTTGATTTGGTAAATTAACTTTAGAGACAGGTGAAATATTAGACCTTATGAAGTAACTAAAAGCTTCATTAGAATAGCAGTTTTCGAAAAGGCATATGAGAGCTTATATACCTGTGATGATGACTGTGACTGTTAGAGCAACAAAGACACCACAGTAGAGTCCTACTCTAAAAGTGGTCCATCCTGGTGCAGGCTAAGACAAAGAGCACAGGATGGTGAGATGTTCATGTCCTTTAAACCGTATAAATGATAAGTATTTTAGTAAAAGTCACAGAGTGTCCTACTTGTGCTGCTCCCAATGGGGGCACTCGGAGCCTCTTCATGGCTTTCTGTCGGTCTCCTCCTTCTAACTCTGTGGTAACAAGGGTCTGGGGATTTGAGAAAATACTGTCAGAATAACAAACCACTGTGCTGGTTCGACCAGACAGTTACAGTTCTTCTACTTAAAGTGGTAAGAGTCATTTGAGTGTAGGTACCTCGGTTTCAGAGATGAGCTGAGTGATCTTCTTACAGGTATAAAAAGGAGCCACTTCAACATGGGCCACACGCCAATCAGCACCACGTGCAGTCTCAAAAATCTTGTCATGTTTCTTTAAAATCTTCCGAAAGCCTGTGAAGTTTAGGTTCTGACAGAGAGAAAGCATTTACACTTTAAATAAGTTTGATCTCAAAGAACGGCCAATCGGAAATTAATAAAAAACTGTTTGATTTTAGCTGGATCTCATACTCAAATGGGAATTAGTAAAAAAGCAACAAATGAGGGAATAGGAAAGTTATCATGTGCACATGTCCAAACCAGCAAATGTCATGACAATTTTCAATATTAAAACACTTTTTAAAACATCCAATCAGAACTGTAAAGCACAGCCTAATAGAGTTTTGCACACTTTCAGACCTGGTAGTTCTGCAGCAGGATGAGGCTGAGGTAGAACTCGCTGAAGGCCAGCTGCAGGTCTTTGATATTGCGATGTTTACAGCGCTCCTGCTGTGACAGGTGGAAGACAGCGCGACGGCGACGCAGACCCGTGGCTCGACTGCTCTCTCGCTGCGCGTCCAGAGAAGACTGCAGCTCATTCTGCAGCGTGGCGAATCGCCGCTGTGCTTCTGCAAGCTTCTCTGTGTCACGAGAGAATGGAAACATCATCAGTATGTGATGCAGCTGGAAAGATGGAATGCATATTTCTGGTCTAATTGTGAATGTAATGTCATGTCCAGGGCTCCGTATAAATAAACCTTACATGTGTTACCTTGTCTAACAAGCACAAACTGTGATAATATTGAATTTGATTAGCTATAAAGACTGAAACCTGCACAAAGAGTAAATATTTCTCCTGCACACAGAGTGACCAGTAATGTCTAATTTGTCAACAAATCCCTTGTTACATAGAATGACATTTACAGAATGAAAAAAAGTTATACAACAAAGCTTTCTGTACCAATCGGAGTAACCAGCACACATAACCGCATCTGATTTAACTCCAATTTATGGGCTCATACAACTCTCTCATTTGGCATGAATCCAAATGTTTCCACTGCCACAATCTAACACCTGACTGATAACTATTTTTCTATTTTGTAAACAAAGCCTTGTGCTTTACTCATGTCCAAATATTATTGTAAAAGACAGTGGTACAGTGTTTTGCTGTACCACTGCGGTGGTGTGGTTATCAAGCTAACCCACAAAGCCCTATTTTATTTTTTTATTTTAAAAAAAGAATCATAATTTATTAAAAACATGAATAATCTCTGAGCCATTGGTTAGACAATAAACAAGTGGTCAAGGGCCAAAATGAGAGTAAGAGAATTGTTTGAGTGAGAGAAAGAGAAAGAAGGTTGTTATTTATTGGGATATAAAAAATAACAGCAGTCCTGGTTTAATGCCAATCCTGGCTTTGGCTCAGGAGCTTTAAATGTCTGTTTTCGCAAAGTTAAATCTCTGTGTGATGGGTAATCTGTCACTAGATACTAAAGCAGACAGAAACTGTAAGCTTCACATTAAACAAGTATAATGTTCACACTTACCTGAATAGAATGTGTTGATTTTGGCCAGCTCCTTCTCACACGTTTGGAAGAATTTCTCCTCAAACTTGGCATAGTATCTCTTGACAGTGTCCTCATCTGTGACTAAAGGATGAAGCAAACGTGAAAAAGTTATTCAAGAAAACACACACACATGCACGAACGCACGCGCTTTTATACTGACTAAATGATATCACACAACACACAAACAAATGCACACAAACAAACAAATAAACACACACAAAATGAGACGAGCAATATACTGAACAGAAAATGAGGAAGAGAGACTTGTAGAAAACTTTGTTCTCTCTAACAGCTCAAAGACCTTAAGTTGTGTGTATATTTGTGGGAAAGAGGAAAAAGCAGAGCAGTACATCAGATTCATTTGCTGGAGCTGGTAAATATGACTTCTTGTTCTGAAAAATCACTGGCTAAAGAGTAGCAGATTCACACACTGGCCACAGAAGATGCTATTCTTGTTTATTTATGTGAAGAAATCTTTAGGATGGGAGTTTGGATATCTCAAGAAAAGGTCATTACAATTTTTTTTTTTAAAGATTCAAATGAACCTTTTTGCAAGTGAAATCTGATTAAAATAAGGGTCAAAAACAGCATGAATAAAATGAAGTCCATCCTGGTTGACACTGGAACACACTCTATTGAGGCAACTGAGGATACCTTTTGGATCAACAATCAATTGATCTGATAATCTTGTTGCATTAATTGCAGAAGGAAACATTGGTCTCAATTGCAAAGAAATCATCATTGTCAGGTCCGCACAGAATCTGCACTAGCAGAACTCCACATAAAACTCCACATATTTCTGCAGAATCGGAAAGACCCATATAAATGTTCTGAAATCTAGCCTTACACTGTGACTACACCTGATGGGAGCAGTGTGATGCAATGAAAGAACCCATTATAATCAGATTAGGTCTGCACTGGATGCAGTGTGGCAACTACACAGTACACCGATGCCCTGATGTTCCAAATGCTTGTGCAGCTTCCGAAAACAAGATTTGGAACGTTTGCGTTTACACAACCTTTGAAGATAGTTTGAAGAATGCTGAGGTGGATACAATACTGGATCAGACAGTCTATGAAAACAGTTTTAAAAAAAAAGTGTCTTATGTTCAACAAGGCTGCATTCATTTATTTTGCATTTATGTATTTGCAGTAAAAATAGTAATACTGTGAATTATTACAAAAAATTAAACCGTTTTAACAGTTCTCAATTTTAATACATGTTAAAAAGTAGTTTTTCCGGTCATGGCAAAGCGGAATATTCTGCAGTCATTACTCTTCAGTGTCACATGATGAAATCTTTCTAATATGATGATGTGGTGCTCAGGAAATATTTCTTCTTACCAATGCTCAAAACAGTTATTTTTTTGGAAAATTATGCTTTTTCAGGATTCTTTGTTGAAAAGAAAGCTAAACAGAGCAGCATTTGTTCAAATAAGATTTTTTTCTAACAATCAGTCCTTGTTGAATAAAAATCTTAATAAAAACTTTTAGTTTAGAGCAGTAGTGTATCTTTTTTTGCAATCTGCACAAAAATGACGGCCGTACAGGTTTGGAATGACATGAGGGCGAGTAAATGACAACAAAAAATGTTGATTTTTGGTTGAAGTATCACTTTAAGGAATCCCTGTATAATTATTCTGCGTCATGTCTTTCCGAGATCCTTAGTCTGAGAACCAAGAGTCAAGACTGGTCTTAAATCACAATAATCACAACAGTTCACAGGTCATGACTTCAAACATTTACAGTTAGGGGGCATGTGAAGTTTCTGTTGACTGTAAATACCTTTGACACCATAGAGACGTAACTGCATGATATTCCCTTTGAAGAAAAAATAAAAAAAAACACAGAGCGCAATGACAGTAAGTCTAGCTGATACTGTCCAGACAGACAGACAATGAATCACTACCTCAGGACTCATAGACTCGGGAAAATGACTCATGCCTTGAAATACCTGCATCACTTTATCCTAAGAACATTTTAAGATCACTGCCTTCTAAATTAGGAGTTTCACATTGGCGTATAGATGCATTTAAGAGTAACTCTTAAAAAAAAAAAAAAGAGGCCAGAGAGGAGAATATTGTTACATGAGTGTGTGAAATCCAATGAAAAGGGAGGAAATAAAGCGAGGTTTACTTTAAGCACATTATTACTTATTACTCATATTTCATCTACCAAAGCTCAAGTAATGTGGTCTCTGTGGTTGAAAAACACGTGTCATCTGACGAAACTAAAACAAGACTCTCAGCTGTGATCCTTGAAACACTAGACTCACAAAACCACACACAATCCTACACTTCCACAACAAACACTGTTAGTCTATTAGGCTTTGTTCACAAATTAGCCACGTGTTTAAATCTGCCAAGAAGAATCATTAATGTGCATGTTCTATTAGGTATATAAGATTTGCAAGGAACTGCTTCCTTGTTCAAAGTACTAAACCACAGCTGCCACCAACAGAGAGTTCAAAAATCCCTTATGGGTCAAAAATCTCTCTGAGTAAGCAGTTGGCTTATCACATGATAAGTCACATATCAGTTACTATAAAACCCTCAGGTAAACATGTACGAAATATTTTGGGCTATGATGGCCATTTGAGGTTCAGTGAGTTCATTATTGTGTAAAAACACTTCAAAGCGAAAGGGTTGAGATGATTCTGGGATATTCTCACAGTAAACTGTTTGATCTGGTCTGATCCTGTGTTAATACTGGATTACTCCAGCTCTACAGCAGGGAGTCCCTCTCTGCACTGGTTTAGGTAACCTTCAGCTGGGTCAATGTGTCTGGCCTGCTATGAAAGCACACAGCTCAGTTTCATATCAGCTTGGCAGGCATGAACATACACCGCTCTCTCTCTTAGCTGAAGCTCCTGAGAGAGAAAAATAAACTACTTGAGAACTTGTGAACTGAAATCTTCCAGAGAGAATGCATGACCTTATAGAAGTACCCTCTGTGTTTATTTAAACCTAACACACAGCAGTTCTGGACTTGCTGCTTTCTGTACTTTTGACCACTGATTGATCAATGTATCAGCTATCTGGTCATTTTTACATTACTGGCCAATAACAGTATCTCCTTTGCATTGGTCACTGAAAAGCTCTTATAAGGGAGCTTACTTACAATCCAGGTCAGTGATTTAATTCACACAAAACTATTATTAAAAAACAATAAAAAAAAAAGGCTGCAAGACCTAATCAATAAAATTGACAATGTCAGTATTAATTAGTTGGGTGTGTGCCCTGTGCATGTCTTGTTAAATTACACAACTTTACAGTAGTAAAAATGCATTTATACAAAAAAACAATCCAATTGAGAGCAACAGTGCGAGGGTTGTCCAAAATACACTGATGATTTAATTAACATTAATTACATTTAGGCTTAAAATTGGCCATATTGTAAGTATTGATATTTTTATAGGAACAGTAACTGTTATGGAATAAAAATGTGAAGCATAGCATACATGATATGTATACACTGCTGTTCAAAAGTGACACTAAAAACATTTAAAAGGTTACAAAAGACTTAGAAAAACAAATATCAAGAAGCACAATTATTCCCAACAACGACGGTAATTAAAAATGCTGAAAACTCAGCTTTGCGTCACAGGAATAAATTAAATTTGAAAGTACATTAAAATAGGAAACGGTTTAAAAATATTACAATAATAATATTTTTTAATTGTTATACCATTTCAAAATATTTGATTTGTATCTTACATTTGTAATTTAATTTCTGATCAAATAAATGCAGCCTTAGTGAGAATAAAAGACGAAAAACAAAAACCCTCAAAAAAATCTTACCAAGTCCAGATTTTCGACAATATATTAGGGTACATTTATTTATTTATTATATAGTTCTTTTTTTGAAAGAGGAAAACATTGAGCAGTACGCAGAATCATGATTTCTTTGATGAAGTCAGGAAATAAAAATAAATATTTTAATAAAAAAATAAAATAAAATACACAATTCAAAAGACCTGTCACTCTTATCATTGTCAATTCTCTTTTACTCTATACCTTGTTTTAGTATTGTATGTCTTTATTGTTATCTTTAGTAATCCTGACTGTTCAGTATATATACTCCAGTGTAGTTTTCCAGTGTAGTAAAAAATTTGATATTACAGAGCTTTGAAAAAAAGTGTCCCTGGACGAAATCTCCATTAAGAAATCTAGGGACTATGATCTCATTCTTAAGACTGCCAAGTAAAGACGGTCATAATTACTCATGTAACTTTGTACGCAAACACTTAAAATGAGATGTTTATGTTTATGACTTCAAACACCTGCACCATCAGCCCTTTCCGATATTCGTCATCAAGAATAATCAGCATCTTATTAACGAAAAACTCTCGTCATGCAGGTTCCCCTCCAAAATAATAGCTTTACTTAAACAATCCCATTAGCTACACTTATCACCACCCATAAAAACCACAAACTTCGACAGAAGATTACAGTTATTTCTGGATAATCACAACTACCATCATCCCACAGCTTAGAAAAACACTCAGTGTGCAGCTTTATGGCTCTCTGGGAGTTTTAGCAGTGTTGTAGAAAAAATAAATAAATTAAAATCTGGACTTGTGTTTGTGTTAGTTTGTTTGTGTGTGTGTGTGTGTGTGTGTGTGTGTGTGTGTGTGTGTGTGTGTGTGTGCACGCGCTGTAACCTTTGGATGCAAATCACTGCTTATCTGAGCACTAGAACAGTCCTCCATAAGTTTTCATCAGCCGTGGGTCGAGCTGAACCCCGGGAACTAACAGATAGCATGACATTACAACCGAGACAAAGGTTTTCCTTATCACCCACATTTAGACGTTATAATCTGACAAAGCAATTCGATTACACACTGTGCTAAGGATAACTACACTTCACATGTTTACTGTGGTGAGGTAACCTTACACTGATTTTAGGTCAGGAGTTGTCATTTCCAGTTACTGCCATTAAGGCAGGATGAAACAAACCAAAAAAAGACAAGAACTGAATTTTTTTGCTCTTTGACAAGAACTGTGGACTGTGAACATGAAAAATGCCGGATGGTAGTCACGAATAATGGGACAGAAGGTCCAATGGCATGTTGTGATGCCACTGGGAGTTTTACTGTTGTTAACAGATACGTTTTTTTTTTTTTGATTGAATCTCTAATCTGAAAATTGAATCGCTACGTATAGAGAACACCAGGCACTAATAAGCATTTGTATCTACAATGTAAAGTGTTGCTGTAAACATACGGGTACAGTCTAACAGTATTATACTGTATTTTTTATAAAACGGTAACATGCCGTATTGTTTACATAATGCCTATAAATGTACAGTAGTATTGTGCTTTTACCCTGCTTAATTTGTAATTCAGTATCATACTTTAGAGACATTGCATTGTGAGATTTATTTATTTTTTTACACTTCTGGATCTAACAAATAGCCTACATTTTAACTGCTCTGCTTTAGATCTACTTTTCAGGGTTTATTACTGACATGTAAGAAAAAGAAAGCAAATTATTACGACATTGAAAAACATGTTGTATCTGCTGAAACAGCACAAGTTGCACACAAAACAGGTTTTTCTGAAAACATGTGGGTGAGGTCAAACACAGAAGCTCATGTAACAAAGACACTAACAGATGTTTGTTTTTGTACAAACACCAGAGAATTGCAAGCGAAGCAATTTCAGAATTTAATGGTTGATGGCAGGCCCAGACTGGCTGATTTGGCCCGCTGTCACATGATCCTTCAGGAATCATGGTATAGTGCATGTAGAATGTTACAAAAGCTTTTTATTTCAGATAAATGCTTATCTTTGGATGTTTCCATTCATAAAACAATTCTGATGTACTCGGCTGTTTTAAATATTGACAATAACAACTACAAATATTTTTTTTCTTGAACGGCAAATCAGCATATTAGAATGATTTCTGAAGGATCATGTGAGACTAAAGGCTAGAGTCATGATGCTGAAAATTCAGAAAAAAGGATGGGTGGTGGGGAGGGGCAGAGATACTGGGGAAAATTAAGAAAAGGAAAAGGGTGAAGGTGAAGTGCAAGAGAGAACCTTTATTATTTTCCACGGCCCCAGACTAAGGATTTAGAACTTTTTATGTTATGGCCATACAAATAATAGGTTGTCAGAAATAGTTTTGGATGTATAGGCTTTATACAGAAAAAGAGGGGCCAAAATTGTACCTTTTGGGGTACAACAGCTTGTCACTGTAGCAATACTCTTAAAAGGACATATTTGTTCCTTTTTTACACCGATAGGAAGGCCTACAAATTACTGGTAGTACCTTCTGGCTACAAATAACTACTCAAAATGTACTAATATGTTCCTATTAGGGGTAATAAAAATGTGTCTTTTTAAGAGTACTGCTCCAGTGACAAGCTGTTGTAACCCAAAATAGGGCTGTGCGATATGGGGAAAATATCTAATTGCAATTTTTTTGACAGATATTGCGATTTGATTTGCGATTTTAAATGTACAAAGTCAAGCTTCAGCTTAATACTGTCAATAATGTGCAGTATGAGTATTATTACCCTGCTGAAAAAACAAAAAACATTCTTACAATTTCCATGAAACCATTACAAAATTCCTTTTTGTTTTGGGAATTATTCCAATAGGAATTAATGTTGTTCTATCCAATACAATTCCCATTATAACCCTGAAATCTTTCAATTGTGTTTTGGGAGGGGTTCTATATATATATATATATATATATATATATATATATATATATATAATAAATATTTATATATATATATATAAATAAATAAATATATAAAAATATATATATTTTATTATTATTATTATTATTTACTTTTTTCAGCAGACAAGATTTTAATGGTATAACTAATTTTATAGAATTAACTTAGTTACTGAATTTCACTGAAAATATTAATTTTGTTTATTTAAATAAAGAACTGTATTTCTTAATTGTTTTTTTTTATTTAACCTTTATTTTTCCAGGAAGGTCCCATTGAGATTAAAAGAAATCTCTTCTTCCAGGGAGTCCTGGCCAAGATGGCCGTATTAAAAGTTTCACATAATTACAAAACACATAAAACAAATTCTAAACAGACAAGGTAAATACAAAAACATCAAATGTCACCAAATTAATTAAAACAGCCACACACTTCATTCATTTTACATCACAATATATTTTTAAACACATTCAAAGAAGGAATTCTTTCTAGTTGAGCAATAATTTGAAATTCATTCCACAGCCAAGGAGCAGAGTAGGAGAAAGCTGATCTTCCATGTTCTGAGTGTATCCTTGGTACTTCTAATTTAATGCCAATCGATGATCTAGTGCTATAGTTCTTTTTATACAGGCATAAAAGCCTAGTAATGTAATTTGGCAGCATACCCAGCAATGCCTTTACTGTAAAAAACTAATATATGCGATTTTTTTCTTTGATGTAAGGAGGTCCAGCCTACACGGTTATATAACAAACAATGATGTGTACGTGAACAAGCATTTGTTATAAAATGCAACGCAGCATGATAAATGCAATCTAATCTTTTTAATAAATATATAGAAGCATGCATATAAATAATATCACCATAATCTAAAATGGGTAAAAAAGTACTATGAATAATTTTCTTTCTAGCTCCAAAGGAAAAACATTTTTTTGACGAAAGAGAAAGCCCAATCTTGGTTTTAATCTTTTAACAAAGTAATCAATATGAACATCAAATGCCAACTTCTCGTCTATCCATATTCCCAGATTTGTATGTTATTACTCTCTCTATATGCACGTCATCAACAGTAAGAATAGACGGGGCAGTGGTCATGGAACGACTACTTGAAAAAACAATGTACTTAGTTTTATTCCCATTTAAAATTAATTTTAATTGGAGTAAATTAATCTGAAAAGTATTAAAAGAATCCTGTAAAATTTCAATAGCTTGTGAAAGAGAGGCTGCAGCTGAATAAATTATTGTAAGTTAGTTAAGTAAATTATTAAAGTATTAGCCTACATGTTACACTGTATTTGGAATTTTAAGAACAAGTGCTGAAAATGTGCTGAATGTTTCATTTAATTCAAGTGAAATTAGCTAGCAGTTATACTGACGGAGGTTGCGCACGGCATCAAGCCATCCATACTGCCAGATGCGCTTGTGGAGATTTGTGGTGCAGGGCCGCGCGAGAATATAACCGAGCATTACGAAACAGACTGCGTGAGTGCAGCGAGTGTGAATGGCTCGTCCGTGACACGGGATTCGCGCCGCGTGGGGAAGAGAGGAGCGAGTATGAGAAGCATTCAGAGACCGGCTGTGTGTGCGATCTTCTGAATGGGGAATAGCGAACATGCAATAAGAGATGCTCTTGATATGCATTGTGACGCAGCTCTTGTAAATTATCTTTTTTGTTCGTTGTCTGTCTTTTCAAAGCTTAAGTTACATAACATTTTTCTTTAGTTTTAATTTGCCTAACTATTGACCTGACCCTGTAGACGTCATAATCCCACTCTGTCTCTCTCCTGCTTTTTTTTTTTTAAATGGTGGGCGTTTACACAGTTGGCTAGAGCAGTGCTGATTGGGGAGAACGGAGGTGCGCTCGCTCTATTGGTTAGTAAGTCAGTCACTCAAGGCTGGCAGTCATGCATATGCTCTGGAACAGAGTAATATCGCGTCCACATCACAGGCTTTTGCAATTAGCAAATCGCAGCATCTCAAATCGCGATTTCGATTCGATTTATCGCACAGCCCTACCCCAAAAGGTACAATTTTAGACCCTTTTTTTCTGTGAGGCCTG
The DNA here is from genome assembly GCF_963082965.1 of Carassius carassius. Taxonomy (NCBI): domain Eukaryota; kingdom Metazoa; phylum Chordata; class Actinopteri; order Cypriniformes; family Cyprinidae; genus Carassius; species Carassius carassius. The sequence continues at coordinate 27,659,721 of NC_081774.1, forward strand.
GATGAATGTGAGATTTTCCGGCCTGAAATTGCATCCCAGTCCAGCCCTGGTTGATAGGAAAATTTCATACGCAGCTTGAAGGAACTTGAATTGACAACAATGAGGCTTAACAATGAAGTTCAATTTGGTAACACAAGTTTATGTTTACGAACAGTGGTCAAAACTGAATAATGAACAATGTGTTACATCATTAATTCAGGGTCATTTTTAAATATAACAGTTGGTAATAAACATTAAATTATAAATAGTTAATAATAATATTTAATATAATTATTAACTAATATTACTACTGAACCTTATTGTACAGTGTTTCCTAACTGTGTTAATCAGAGATGCAAATGCAAACTCAGCTCTGTGCTCTGTTGTGATCTGATGTGATCTATGACACCAAATTTACTGAGGTATAATGTTGCCCTTCCTCTTTTAATGATTACCACAGATTATGACTGATTACACCCTGTTGAAGTGAGGGTTTTCAATAAAATCAACTCATTCTAACAAATAAATATGAAGCGTTTATTTGCAAAAACATAACTCTCAATGTTTCTAAAATCATGTTTTATTATTGTGTTATCATGTTAAGTTAGTATTTATTAGTTATTTTTTACCTAATCAAAATAACCCAACTGCAGTTTGACTGAGATTAACTGGGATGTACAATGAAAAAACACGATTTGTAAATATTGTTAAAAACTGAGTAATGTGCTTTTGCAAATGAACTCTTCATATACATAAGATATCAGGGCTCTAGACCACTCATCTATATGACTGGATTGCTTATTGCATTCTAAACTGCCATCCTTCTGGCAGGGAGCATTATTGATTGGCAGCTAGAACACTGACCTTAAATCACCCGGATTTGAAGCATATCAGTCACACAGGATTCGTTTTAATATTATGTGTAAGCAACTTAATTGTTGCTTCAGATGTTATCTGCAATGTTTATGGCCTTTTTGGGAAGGATAAGAGATATATTGAAATTGTTAAGTTAGGTGTGTCTGCTGCGCACTAGCCGACACAGGAAGCTGATCCAACACAAAACATAGATCTTTACATACGGAATTATGCAGGAAATATCAAACAAACATGTTTATGAAATTAGTTTCAGAAACTTATTGGGAAAAATACAATAAATATTACAATATAAGACTGTTAATATTGCTAGAAATATGTTAATATTGCTTGAAAAAGTCCATACCATACGTAGTCTTAGTGCTATCTCTAAATAACTAAATGGCATGTACAGGTGCTGGTCATATAATTAGAATATCATCAAGTTGATTTCACTAATTCCATTCAAAAAGTGAGACTTATATATTATATTCATTCATTATACACAGACTGATATATTTCAAATGTTTATTTCTTTTAATTTTGATGATTATAACTGACAATGAAGAAAAAATCCAAAATTCAGTATCTCAGAAAATTAGAATATTACTTAAGACCAATACAAAGAAAGGATTTTTAGAAATCTTGGCCAACTGAAAAGTATGAACATGAAAAGTCTTTGTGAGTCTTTGTGAATCTCCCCCACATTTTTGAACGGGGTTTGTTTCACAATACTCTCCAGGGTGCGGTTATCCCTATTGCTTGTACCCTTTTTTCTACCACATCTTTTCCTTCCCTTCGCCTATATATTAATGTGCTTGGACACAGAGCTCTGTGAACAGCCAGCCTCTTTTGCAATTACCTTTTGTGTCTTGCCCTCCTTGTGCAAGGTGTTAATGTAGGGCTGTGAATTTAATCGAAAAAACAAATTAAAGTTTTCAAAAAAAAAAAAAAAAAATCGATTTCGATTTTGGCCTCCAACGATTATGAAAATCCAATAATCGAGATAAAACGATTATTGTGCGCCATTCCTCCCCCTTTTGCAGTGCTGTGCTTTTTTTATTCCTCCATAAAAGCCCAATTAGGTATATGATTATATCTAAGATCTACTATGATCAAACTAGGGATGCGCAACAGTGATCCAGTATTCAAGTACTCAGCTGTGACAGCTATGATTGATCATGAAAACAATTGTGAAAAGAAAAAAAAACTAACTGTTATAGCAACACCTCGGGTGGCACCCTGAGCCATTGTTTAGTTTCATGCTCAAATGCAATGCACAATTAGTTATTTGAGATGGTCATCATGCTTTTAGACGTTTTTTTTTTTTTTTTTTTTTAATACTGATGTTTTAATAATGCAGTAGGGCTGTCACTTTTGTGAAAAAATCATTTTCGATTTTTAAGACATAAGTGTTCGTTGAATCGATTGTAAAATCGATTTTCCATGTCTAAAAAAAAAAAAAAAAAAGACGTTTCCTTTTTCAACGTCAAATAATGGACGAACGTAAAGAGAGCGCTGGAAACGCACAAGTCAGCAATATTTCTTATTTATTGGCATGAAGTGCAGAATAACAAACAGCAACAGGAGTGCAACATTCTCGAAAAAAGATATATGCAGAGCGGACGGCTGCCATAACAAAAGAAAAACATCACTGCAGGCTTCAACCCGGCTGCATTTATGATTTAGGCAATTCAAAAATCTCCAAGATTATTTAAAATAATGATTCAATCCATTTCAAACAACTGTTCAAAAAATGAAACGTTAAATGGACCTGAGAAACAGGCCATGTGTGTTTTTTTATTAAACATAACCGACACTTAGACTAGGCGGCACTAGGCAGGCATATTGAAATGTGCAAAAAGTTACAAATTTATTGGACAGGAAAACAAGCCAATCAACATTTTCGGGGTCCAGAGCTTTTCATTTTCGGGGTTAATATGTCCAGCTGTTGAGAAGACGCGCTCCGACTGCACTGATGTCCCAGGGACACTCAGGTACATCTGCGCCAGGTGGGGGTATTACTGCCAATTTTCCACCACAAAAGCCGGCACTGGTCGCTGTCAGCTTGCAATGGTCCTTTTCATAACTCAGAATCTCCTGTAATTAGATGCGCAAATGAGGCGAATTCGTGTCTACCGTGCCGCGAGACCTCCAGACGCACGTAAACGCGTCTTTACATTGCCTTAACATTGAAATCAATCGTGCCAGGCGCTCTATTCGCGTTTGGTCTGAACGCAGCATAAGAGGTTGCTTTCAACGTCACTGGGTCTTATAGGCCCATAAAATTGCTGGTATTTTCTGTCTAGCTTTCGCAAGGTACTGCACTTTCGGATTTCTTTATTTTCTTTTTCTGCTTGTTTGTGAGTTTTGTTACATCTATATTTTTTTATTGTTTAATTATTTTTAAATTAATAGTGTACATATTTGGTTAAAATCGATTCCCTATTTTCATTTTCAAAACTTTTTTTGGTTGGTCCGATCGATTGTGCAATCGATTTTCGAACTAAAAGTGACAGCCCTATAATGCAGCAGTGCTTTTTTCGTCATATTTGTTCTAGGGATGCATCGATCCAATACACATTTTCTGCGGGTATCGGTCAGACGAGACTGATACAAATCCGATATTGTACTAATACTATTCTGTGTTATTGTTGACATGTCAAGTCAAGTCACCTTTATTTATATAGCGCTTTAAACTAAATACATTGCGTCAAAGCAACTGAACAACATTCATTAGGAAAACAATAAACAACATGTTTATTTAAATGTTTTTGTACAGTATATTTGAAGTGTTTTGAAGCTGTTCCATAGTTTAATGTGATGTACAGATGAATATTTAATGCAGAGCCTGCACACTGTGACTCTGTGTTGTTTTGAGCGCATCATTCTGTGCACGGGAGGCGCATAAGCACCCTGTGATGCTCTATATTGGAGCCTTTGGTATTATAATACTTTTCTGCAAAAACAAAATTTTTAATAGTCTCTTGTTCTGTCTTATCTATAATATGTTGCTGCCTTTATTACTTTATTTATTACTCTATTACTATACATTTATATAGAAATGTAAAAAGACATTTATTTTAAATGTATTTACTTGTTTTTTCATGAATGTATTTTACAACAATACAAATAGCGTTAAATGTTAAATGTGTAACATTTTAACAGATTTTCGATTTATTCATTTTTATTTGTAAATAAAAATGTTTTATTAGATTTTATTAAATTATTGTGCACCTGTGATTTTTCTAGAATCTAGAGTATCTTTTGCTGCTGAATAATCCACTAACCTAGTTTATAATAGTATTTTCGACAGATTATGATTATATATTTTTTTCATTTGTTATTTTTAATTACATTGAAGTTGTGTATATGTAGCATATTGTGCTTAATGATCAGGTCAACACAGAAGTATAGAAATTCTACATTTAAAAAAAAAATAAAAACACCTGCACTGGTATCTCATTTGGATCAGTGTCTGCAGATACTCAATTTTTTCTGTATTGAAAAAAATATATAATAGAACCTATTATGCGGTCTACACTGGATGCGGTGCACGCGCGAGGGCTGATAAATTCCGACAGTAAACTGCTGCTGTGTTCTATTTATGATGTACTGACACAAATGTCAAATGGTTTTCAACGGTAACTTTGTGGCGTCCAGTGTACTGTAAACGGACTTCAGCTGTCGCGACGCGGACCGACCTTCTATGGGAGCGTCCAGTGTCATCACTGTATGATAAAGGCAGGAATCTCTGTGTGTCTTTCTGTTGGTTGCATTTTTATTATGTTGAGAACCGATCATTCAATTGACTTCACGCGTGGCAGGTGTGTTGCTGCAGACCCAAGGGAGTGCAGTGTCGCATTTTGGTGCAATTTGGACACTCGACATGTTCAGAATTAATCAACTTTTAATAAACTACAGGACAGCATGGGGGTGCGCGATAAATGTTGTCCGATAATTAATGCACATCTCGTCAGTAAAGCGGTTATCTAATCAGCGGTAAATTCCATCAGGTGCGTGATTTCACATAGAGCAGCTGTTACTACACGGAGCCGTTGTTAACTGACAAGCTGCGCAAATTAACACTGATAATGAACGTTGATTTGCGCAGCTTGTCAGTTAACAACGGCTCCATGTACGTGGGCAGGGCTTATATGCTTCGAGAACGGATGCTGCACTAGTGATACAAAACACAGGTCTGTTAAGAGCAATGCTTTTAATATAGACAAATTATTATAAGGATGGGCTACTGTACCTTTTTTTAATGACTGCCGTATTCGCATTTAAGTGCATGTTTTTAATCATGTGTAAAATTACTGATTAACATGCCAGATAAAAGCAATTCGTAATTTTTTTTTTTTTTACACCAAAAATATACTATAGGTGTATGTAATAATCAAAACTCCATAATGATCGGGAAGGAGGAGGCGGGAACCGGCGGACAATCAAAATTAAACTTTAATAATCAAAATAAACACAAAACAGCGCATCAGCCCCTCGCGGACGACTGATCCGCACAAATAAAAACCAAAACATAAAATAAAGCCCAGGCCTGGTCCTCTCTCGTCCTTCACTGTCGTCGTTCCTGTTTTATATCCTTCCATCTCCTCCGTGGGACTCAAGACTGGTGGGTCGAACAGGTGTCGTTCATTTCCCAATCACTCCACCGGCCTCGCTCGTTCCCACGTCCCTCGGCCCCGCCCCACTCGTCACAGTGTACTACTTATCGAACTCTTGATTTTTCTAACTTGATGTGATGTTGTGGTAGGCCAGTTTCAAATTACATATTTTGGCCTTTGTCTTGCCCTCACTCAATTTATAGTGCTCCCACACAGCTAAGGTCTTCTGCATTTTTGTCTTCTCTTCCAGATGAACTGGATTGTTGACTATCACTCATGCAATTCATATTCAAGAGCAAATGAGAACTGTTTCGTGGGAGATGGCAGGTGTAAAAAAAAAAAAAAAAAAAAAATTATAATTCGAATACCAAAATTAAAAATTTAACCCACCTAACTAATATTCGAATAATCAAATATTTCAGTCCTGCCTTAATAAAATCATGAGCAACCCTCTACATTGCGAGTAATTCACTCGCATATGCGACTAAATATTAACTCTGGCGACTAAATGATGTTTAATATTAGCCAATGGCTAATAAATTCTCAGATTTTACTCGCCAGTGTGTGAGTTGGAGGCTAAGTATAAGTTTAGCGCCGAACACTCTCTGACTGAGCGCTTCAGAGTTATTTTATCATCAAGTGATCTGTGATATTTCTCAGTTTATCTTAGTGAATCTTATTGGGCAGAACTAATGCGCAGATGGCAATCTCATTGGCTGGTGCTCACTTACTGAGCAAATCAGTTTGACCCGAGCGCAAACAACCTGATTAATATACATTAATCCATTACTGTTCTTATTAGTAGAATTCGTAGTATTATTATTATCATCTTATCAGTATTATTGTTGTTTTTTCCTTTTTTTTTATAGAAATACTGAATGATCATCTCAGTCTCATCTCAAAAAATAAAATCACAAACATGACACTTGTAAACTAAATATTTTTATTGATTTATTCAATAATGTGTAATATGTCATATCTTTTAAACAAATTATGACCTCTAAAAGATTTTGAGAATTTTTAAAACTCCTTGCTATAAATAGAACTTCTTATATTAAAAACAATCCAGCCCTGCTCATATTTAAAAAGTAACGCGAAAGTAAAGCAAAAGTAATGTAATGCATTACTTTCCATAAAAAGTAACTAAGTAATGTAATTAAGTTACTTTTTATGGAGTAATGCAATATTGTAATGAATTACTTTTAAAAGTAGTTTCCCCAACACTGATTATGTTTAATTCTAACAAATAAGCTCTTGTTAGATAACCAAAATGAAAAATAATTAGCTTAATTTCCACATAGGAGAGACTTGGTGTTGTTTCCAAACAAAAGGATATATATTTATCAGCCAAAAGGAGTTAAAAAATAATTAAATAAAAATAACGGCATATCAGATATCGGCAAAAATCCAATATCCTGCATCCCTAGTTTTTATGTCATATTTGTATTTTTAACATTCATTTTCATAACAGTCTTCAAATATTTTCATTATCTCCATTATGGCCATGTCCCGTCCCCGAGTAGTCAAGTACCGTATTTTCCGGACTATAAGTCGCACTTTTTTCCATAGTTTGGCTGGTCCTGCGACTAATAGTCAGGTGCGACTTATTTATCAAAATTAATTTGACATGAACCGAGAGAAATGAACCAAGAGAAAGCATTACCGTCTACAGCTGCCAGAGGGCACTTATAGTCCGAAAAATACGGTACTCATTTTTGTAACCTAACGAAATTTCCCAAAATGCCCATCCCTAGATCAAACAAATTTTTCACTTTAAACTATTTGATTTATTTAAAACAAACAGTAAATTGGTATCTATACTGTATTTTTTATGAACTGATTTCCAGAGTATGTTTGCATGTATTTACCTTCGATTGATGGGGCCTGATCCTGGGCCGAGTACAACATTTCTTTAAAAGCCTGTGGAGAAGAAAATAACATTAAACTCCATTTCCAGAGGTCAGACAATTGGCTTTAATATTACAGAGCAGCATGTGACTGGCAAAGCGCCCGTGACAAGGGAAGCCCTGCCAGGATACAGACTGAGACAGAAAGACATGAGTTCTTGAGTGCAGAACAGGAAGTAATAAAACTAAAAGAAAGACAGAGGAAATGGCCGTTTTTAACTTTGTCCAAATCTAGAATTGGATATCCCCTCTGTAAGAAACACATAGTGTCCTTGAATCAGAAAGAAAATGAGGACAAAGCATTGGTTACAATAGATACAAGCATAGGAGACTTTGCAGCATTTCCATAGGGATGCACCATTCGACTGACCAATATTAATTTTAAACCTGTGACCGTAGATTGACAAATAATGCTACAATTCTGGACCAATATATTTTATAAATTATAACTCCAACTCTAGTAAATGCTAGGGATGCGCCGATACGATACCAATTTTAACAAAAAAAAAAAACTATTGGCCGATTCCAGTACTGATATTGGTCAATTGCATAATGCAGGGGGTTAAAAACAAACAAAAAAAATTGATTATTATTATTTTATTATTATCATTCATAGATAATGTAGGCTAAAACACTGGTAAATAAAGCAAAATATTTACCAACACAATTAGGCTATTTTAGTTCCCTTCTCTCCACAACACTCCTCTAAAGTTGTAAAGCTTTTGCGAAATAAAGAAAGTGGCTTTCCTTTCCATGAACTTCAGAGCACATTATAATGATCCAAACTTGGCACAATTTTTATTTTGTTTTGTTAATCTGTTAATGATTTAAGTTTATAGGCCTATATATTCCTTTTTATGTAACCAATATAGTTTTATTCAATTTTTTGTCTGTTCACAGAAACGCTGCAGGTGCGTGATGTGAACTTGTATGAATCAGTGTTTAACACCAGGGGTTCCCAAACTTTTTAGCCCGCGACCCCCATGATAAATGCGCTGCTGCCCCGCGACCCTGCACCTCCCCCACCCCACCTCAACAACCCCTTCCGCTGCGTGAAATGTACAGCAAATCGATTTTATGCCCAGTCTCAAAGCACACAAAGTTATATTTTATAGTTCTACGTGCAAAATCAGTGTTAAAATTCTGCATGAGGTGCTCGATATCCACCTCGGAAAGTAACTGTGCAGCCATGTTGGGTTGAACTCGTTCATTATTCTGCCATCAGGAACCAGTCGAGTAGGTCTGAGCGGCTCACGCACACACACACGCTCATGCTAATCCGACGGCCAACCTGTCAGAAACACTAATTACTCGGTAAAGCATTTCTGTGTCTTGCTGAATAATTCTTCCTCATTTCTCTCAGCGTCACACATATAATGCAATATCAATGTCAGGTTTACACATTAAAAGGATGCCCTTCATTTACAACAAACATTTCAATGTCATAATGTCACAATATCTTGAAGCTACTTGTGTTTGTGTGCATTTATAACACTACAATAAAATATAACATAATATAAATGTGCTTGCATTAGATATTAAGTGTGCATAAAGCTGAAAATTGCAATGCCAAAGATTTATCAAGTTAAAGCTTTGAAAGTATGAACGGTTCATAAAATGCAAACATATCTGCAATGCACCCATCCAGATTCAGTATTTATGTATACAATAAATGCTAAACTGGAATACACAAATGTAATGTGTAAGACGATTTTAATAACTCAGCAGCTTGAGAAAATAAATCAAGATCACCGTTTAGCGTGAGTTTTTCAAGGCGACCGTTATTTAGATGTGTCACTTTATGGTTTCCATGGTGACACGTCATTGCTTGTCACGTGACATACCGCATTAACAACAGAGCTGAATGAATGATAATCTGCTTTTATTTCATTTTTCCTTTTTTATTTAAAATATTCACAAATTTGTTAGATATGGCATGAAATAGCTGATATTCCGATTGTCAAATATATGCAAGTGGAAGGGTTTTTTACCTTTATAACGATCGCGTTAGTTGAGCTGTATGCTCGATGGGCACCGCCATCTTAGTTTGTGCCGCAGACGCAGATCAGAGAATTGGATCTGTTGGATTTACAACACGTGAATTCATCCACTTCTCCCGAAATACATAAAATTAAGTGGCTGCTGAACTGGGAGGATAACAGAGTAAACTTTAAAAGTTACTTACACAATGTGTATCTGATATGAATAAAACGTGTCCAGATATAATGAAAAAAAGGATTATTATTGCCTCTTCCTTTGACATCAGTGTGTATTTTACAAACTCTAAATGTATTGTTTTTTTTAGTACTTATATGTCTGAAACCTAAAATAAACATTATGTGGTTAAAAACACTGAAAGGTTGTGATGACAGCTCTGAGTGCGCCTGTCTCTGGCTCAGCGCCAGCCAACGCGCGAGAGCACATTTGAATTTCACGTCATGCACTGGCTGGTGTGTTCGTACACTCCAGGGACCAGCCTAGACTGATCACACCGGTGTGATCATACGTGCGAAAGGGTTAAATTAATTGCAACAAAAATATATAAAATATATCCACTTTTTTATAGAAATCATCTCGCGACCCCTGCGCCGGGGTCCCGCGACGCACCGGGGGGTCACGACCCCCACTATGAGAACCACTGTTCTGATATTTTTGCTGGTTTCAAACACACAAAAAGCTGCATATTTCCAGTCATTCATTTTCAATTAATTGTAGGTCTAATGCTTAGTTAACGGTTCGTGGCATATCTTCAGATAAACTAACTTTGTTAAAAGTCAATTGCCATTGACAGTTAAAGGAACACACCACTATTTTTGAAAATAGGCTCATTTTCCAACTCCCCTAGAGTTAACCAGTTGAGTTTCACCATTTTTTAATCAATTCTGTCGATCTCTGGGTCTGGAGGTAGCAATTTAGCTTAGCTTAGCATAGATCAATGAATCTGATTAGACTGTTAGTATCTTGCTCAAACATGACCAAAGAGTTTTGATATTTTTCCTATTTAAAACTTGACTCTTCTGTAGTTACATCATGTACTAAGACTGACGGAAAATTAATTGACTTGTAGGGTGATATGGCTAGGAACAATACTCTCATTCAAGCGAAATAATGAAGGAACTTTGCTGCCGTACCATGGGTGCATCAGGCGTAATGCTATTACGCATTGCCTGAAAATAACAATATCTTTGCACCTGCTGCACCCATTGTCTCCATTCAGTTAATTAATAAACCATCGGTATCTGCCCTTTTCATATGATTTCCGATGGTTAAAAAAAAAAAAAAAATGGGCCGATAAATATCAACAGCCGATACATTGGTACATACCTACTAACTGTGTTATTAACATATATTAAATGTGTGTGAATTGTAATGTGCCCATTTTCAAGAATAATCACTGCAAAGATAGAGGCTGAAAAAAGAAAAAGAAACTGCACAATCACAATGCATCAATAAATCAAGAGTGACGTTGCCATTGTTATCACTGCTAACTGTTGCAATTTTAGGAGTGAATCATGGTGTTATATGGATCTATAATTTAAGGGATTCACAACTGCATTTAGATGTGGTTATCACTCAGAAAACGTTGCAGTGTCTGTGTGGATACTGAGCTCTTAACAGCATGAAAAATATAATATTCTGAATAGATGACATGCAGAATGCGTCCAAAGTGAGCAAAGAATGAGCTCAGTGATGTCGGTTTTATCACAAAAACTCCTATTATAATAAATGTAGCCTTCTACACTACATGATGAATCCCTTATTTACAGTGACAACAAAGCTACTCATAACAGTTTTCTGCATATGTATAAATAGTCATATTTCACAAAATGTATTTTTTTTGTAATATACAGCTTTATAGAACCATGTATTTATTTATTTATTTTTTTTGTTTACATATAGCTTATAAAAGTAGCAAGGGGCTGAGCTCAGTCATTGCGGTGTCAGCGTCAAATTTCCTGATTGGTGGACCACTAGTAATTATGATGTTTCTTGCCACATCTTAGCACAAAAGTGCATAATCACCATAAGACATGCAAGGCTATTTTAAAATGCATATTAACTTTCTATGACAAAAAAATTGCTGAAATCGGTAGCTAATATTAATATATATATATATATATATATATATTTTTTTTTTATTTTTTTTATATTACTTAAAATGAAAAACTGCAATGATCTTGTGGAAAGAAGGGTATTTTACATGCTTTTATGCATCTCACTAGGTGAAAGGTCATACACATCCAGTGGAGAAGCACTGAGGATTGAGAGAGGCAGGAACTTTGCCTGTGGAACTCAAATCAATAACAACCCGTCAATATTTAGCTTGCCCTCTATCAGTTATCATGCCACACGGTTATCACAGAGAAAGAGAACACCCCCAAACCCCCTGAAATTCCTTACAGAGGGATGTCAAAATGTCAGTGTTTTCTCTCACTCCAAGATCATTCTGAAACGGATCCAGATTAAAAGCATTTTATTGCTAAATGCTATTAAATGTCAGTGTAAAATATCATCACAGAGAAAAAAACTAAACAATCCAAAAATCTCATGTAACAAATATTTTTATTCCTTTCACATAGAAAAATCTAAAGATGGGCAATACACTTTGTCCTCTTCGAGATGACAGAAGATCATGATATAAAAAATAAATATAAAATTTTATTTTTAAGTTAATTAAGTACAGCTGGGTATTTAGGTTTATCCTTGTGCTTTCTGTGTTCTATTTTTAGGATAGGTGTTAAAAAGTACAGTGTGAATGTGAAGCGAATCAGGACTAAATGCATGATTAAATCTTTCCTCCAGACTAAAAGAACCGAACTACAAGTGTAAACACATCCTAGGGGAAGAAAATAAAATGAAATACCTAGAGTGGAGCTGGAACAAAACAACTATAGAATGCTTTGACTGGTCAAATATTGCAAAAAAAAAAAAAAAAATTATGTTCAACAAGTGATGACAAATTCACATGCAAATACAGTTCTGCAGTAAACATTACAACACAGATTCTGAAGAAGCCTGTTGCAAAAACAGAATCCTGTAAGAAAACATGAGCTCAGAGGGGACGTGGCCTTGACAGCTGCATCAGGGATGTTTACTTGTTCTAGCAGCAGGCCTGCACAGACCCAGCATACACCACATTCCCATGACTAAGAAAAAGGTATTTAACTCTGAGGCAGGCTAGACTTTAGTCTTGACTTCAGCATGCTTTTTTTTGAGACAGTGAAACATTTTTCTTCTCTTTCTGAGCAGGAATCATGTGATTGCCCACTCAGAACACAACAATCAGCAGAAACACTCATATCTCTAAATAAGCTGACAACAGCTTGGTAACGACGGTGTGACACAATAGAAAGGTCACAGAATATAAATCAACACATTCATAGTGCCCAGTCACAGCAGGCAAAAATAAATGTGCTACCAAAAAAATTCTCCTTGAGATCAGATCTGATCTCTCCTCAATGCAGCTCAGAGGGAATTTTAAAACCTAAGTGTGACAGAGAAAGCAAATCTGTCACCGGTTTATTTTCCGCTACCATTTATATTTGATTCAGGAATCCCTTACAAACACAATCAGCTGTGTACTACTCTCAAAAAGAGAGGATGACTAATTAATTAGCAAATGTCCAAGGAGAAGGCAATAATCTCATTATGTGTAGGCCATTAAACCCTGAAGGAGCTGCAGTACACTAAAGCCCTGTCAACTTTAACCCAGTCCACTGTCTGAAAGACAAAGAAAACTGCCTTGTATGCGCTCATGTGAAATAATGCAATCATGTAGTCTGCGAAGCACTGCATTTTAAAGCTCTGTATCACCATCATATATGTTTGTTTTGAATGAATAACCCCAGCAGGTAATAACAGACCTGAAAAACAATGCAGATAACAACTGCATGGCAATGTGAAAAAAATTATAATAATACAATTGTATCGCACTGCCATCCTAAATGTTCTATGAAAGAAATAATTAACTTAGAGATTAAAAAATGAGTGTGCTTGATTTTGGTCATTGTTATAAGCCAGATAAACTTGTTCACCCTGTAAATTCTCAAATATTAAGTTTACCTACTCCTAAATCCTAAAATTGAGGGTACACTATTTGTATTCGAGATATGAATCAGAATTTGATATTCAAACTGACTGTTTAGAGATTTCAGTTCTCTAAACTGCATCCTGGAATTTAGTGAAAAAACAGGTAACGTTAAGTTACTGTCCTTTGAGTTACACACACACACACACTATATATATATATATATATATATATATACACACACACACACACACACACACACATATACACATACACACATACACGTATACAGACATACACATATACATGTATGTTGAATTTGAAATTCTAATTTAGTCTTTTTATTGGTTTATAATTTTTATTTAATAAACGTATTAACAAAGCAGATGATGAGCACGAAGCATGTGGACTGATTCACCTGCATCCCTGATGTTCATATAACGTTACGTTAGACTCACACTAGCTTTAAAGCTATCAGCTGTTAGCTTTCAGTTACAGACTAACCCTGAACATATATGACAGACATTTTAAATCACACAAATACAGATAAAGGTCTCTTTCGTTCATAGATCGCGGTATAACGACAGATGACTGGTTTTAGACAGGTTTCGTGAGCTGAAGGGAAGCTGTCTGAGTTAAAATAGCGCAAGGTTGCGTTTCTTCGGCTCTTAACTTACCTCATATTGAATGTATTGTTTCCTCCACTCCGGGGTGATGTGGGCAGACAAGTGCTCGGTGAATTTCATTTTTATGAATATTTCGGGGTGCTTTTGTCTGAGGAGAGTGTCACGCTGCTGGAAAATTACCAGTGAATCATCGCGAGCTTAAAATCACCCTCAGATTAACGGCTGTTTTTCGTTGCTCCGCGACACACAGTTTTAGGGCAAATATTGCGATATTTTCAAACAGAGTTCCCCGGTGTTCCTCATCATCCCTTCAGTTGTTTTTTCAAAGGCTGCGGGACGCTGGCAAGGGTGGTTTAGAGGGCCAAAGGAGCTCTTGACAGAGTGTTTCTCTGCCTGATATCTGAACCTGAGGCTCCAGCGGCCGCCATCATTGTCGGAGAATGACGTCACGGGCGCGTCACCGCAGAGGATGTTTTCCAACTCGCAGTGGTGACCGACTGCTCGTACCTCTTAAAATAATTACTGTGAATTATAGACACGTGAAGTCAAGGGCAGGTTATTCTTAACCCAACAAGCCTAAAGGTAAAACGTTTCTCGTCGCTCAAATGTGCATTTGAATTTGTGTCCCTTCCTGCACCAGCTTGTTTATCATTCAGTCACAGCTTATCTAGGCTGAGTGACGTGTTTCCCAATTGGGTCCAAAGCTGAAGTCTTCATCTACAAAGCAGTGCTAGTGTCTTTTTTTCACCCACCCGTTTCTCAGTTAAATCTGTTAAAACGTATGTATGCATACATGTATAATTTTATCTATGCAATTAAATAAAATGTACGTTAAATATTGGTAAAAAGGGATCAAATAATATGAGACATGGAACACAGTTTCCATCATATTCCAATGTACTTTGACACTTCCCAGATTCCCCTCAGTGTTTATCAACATAAAGACAACACAAATATTTGGCAATAAGATTATTCGTTCTTCCCAAATGAAGAATCATTTTGCTCCATTAAGTCAGCAAATTTGTACATTTAATAAACAGCAAAATGAAGAGAAAGTACATCACTTTACATACAAAAAAGGAAAAGGGAGTATATTTAACAAAACATAATAACAAAATACCCATTTAATTTTTAGGACATAATATTTCATATTTATATAGGTCAGCATTTATGGTTTTCTTATTTTTAAGCTACACTGAAAAAGAAGGGTATTGCTATTACATTTAGCTGGGCTTCCCTTACATGTCTGGGAATCGCTGAATGTGTGTGGGGAAAAGCTACATCTTCAGTTAGTCATCAGGGTGCTGTGGATCTCCAGGAACGTGGGTCTTTCTTTGGCATTTCTCTTCCAGCAGCTGAGCATGAGGCTGTACACAGAATCAGGACAGCAGTGCGGCTTCGGCAGATACGCCTGAAGGGTTCAAAATACAGCTCAGCACTGACACCTTTAGAGTTTTCCAAGTTATTACATGGATTTTTCCCTGACTCATCTTGCAGTGCCAGCTATTCTTAGGCACAAGGAGGAAAAAAGCATACATTTGTCTGCAGAAATACTCTTTTTCAAACAGGAGTCGAATTTAAATGTCAAAAAATATAAAAAATATTTTGATATTTATATCTAAATAATAAAATTGCATTTAAATTAACATGTTATTTAATAATAAAATACAAAATATAATACATATTAAATATATATATATATATATATATATATATATATATATATATATATATATATATATATATATATATATATATATATATATATATATATATATATATAATAAAAAGAAAAAGGACAATGCACAATTAACATGACCACTTAAAGGGTTAGTTCAGCCAAATATTAAAATTATGTCATTAATAACTTACCGTACACACAGCTTCAATGGAGGGACTGAGAGCTCTCGGACTAAATCTAAAATATCTTAAACTGTGTTCCAAAGATAGACGGAGGTCTCACTGGTTTGGAACGACATGAGGGTGAGTTATTAATGACATAATTTTGATTTTTGGGTGAACTATCCCTTTAAGTGATCATGTTAATGTGCCAGATTTAGCCACAGGCTAATTTTCATCTCTAGTCCCTGGCAGGTTGATGGTAAAAAGCATTAATTAAATTAACATGTTCTTAAACTAGTCATTTACAATGCACAAATACAAATTATTAGTGCGTCAATTAACAATCAACAAATCTAATCAAGTGTAAAATTACATATTTAAGCATTAAAGAAGGAGTACTGTTATTAAATAAGTAAATTAAATATAATGTTACTGAGATTATTTTATTCATTCTGGAGGTCTCTGATGATTTCCTAGATGTTGTACAGTTTGAAAAGTAAAAATGATTTACACAGATACTGGCAGAGATGAAGGTTGTAACTGTTGCATGCTCAAGTCTCACCTGTTTGTTTTGGTCTCTAAAGAACTCGCCCGTGTTTTCGATCACCTGTTCATCTGTGAACTGGGCATATGGCTGCTCTTTACACAGGGTCAGAATCTCCCACAAGGTTACTCCAAATGCCCACACATCACTGGCCATGGTGAACTTGCCCTGTAGAAACACAGATGGTCAAAAAGATTGAGCAGCATATGAGTTTGTGGCTCCACAAATTTAACTCTAGAAAGACTCACCAGTAGGATGCTTTCCCAGGACATCCAGCGGATGGGGAGCACTGCTCGTCCCTGTATACGGTAGTAATCTCCACGATAAAGGTTCCGGCTCATGCCGAAATCAGCGATCTTGATGGTGTTATTTGTGCCCACTAAACAGTTGCGTGTAGCAAGATCACGGTGAACAAAATTTAGGGAGGACAGATACTTCATTCCCGAGGAAATCTGAGAGGCCATGTGGATCAGTATTCTGTAGCTGAAGAGAAAAAAAAAAGTATACTAAAGTTTGGTCTGTTCTTCAAAAGTTTCATATGGCTTTAGAAGACACTGAATATAGGACTAAAGTAAAAGAAACAAACTTTTAAGTGGAGTGTCTGCTTTTTTTTATTGGTCTCTAAGCAAAAATAAAGGTGTTCTCTTTAAACCTGTTTGTGCAGTTTGTGTAAAAGCAAGTAACACTCCCCATTGAATAGAGTGTTGATTTGCAGAATGCATATTGGCTGCAGAAATTATTGTGGGATTGATTCATTTTTCATACTTAAAAAAAAGGAGTTATAATAGAAAATATGATGCACTATATTGCAGGGTTGGGGGCTTGGGCAAAATGTCACCAAAATGAACAAAAATGGCTTATAAATTCAAGATAAATGGGGCAAAAAGTGCCCCTACACAATTAAAAAACTTTTTGCGGCTGTTGCGTTAAAAAAGAATTGTGAAAATTAATGAAAACATTTACATGTTGATTCACTCACATTGCAGCAGATTGCTTTTCACACTTTTGTTTTTCTTTTTTGCAGCGTTGAGCCTTATGAGCAATCACACGCATTTCTGTTGAACTTAGGAATGCAATGGCCAATCAGAGACGACTGGATTAGTCAGCACTGAAAACTCTGGAGTTGTTGTTGAGAGTCTGCTCACTGATTGAATAGCTTGTGAATTCCCTCATCATAAACAACACACCGTCAATAAGATGTAAATGAAAGATTCATTTCATAGCTTGAGAGATTATGATGGGAGTTTTTGCATAACTTGCACTAGACTAGACAACATCATGGACCAACATGTTTGTCTGTGAAGCCAGAATATATGAAGAGCCACTTCCCCAAAACAGAGAAACAAATAACAATTTTTTTTTTATATGTATGCTATTAAATTATATTAATAATCATTATTACAATATCAAGAGCAATAATTGATGATTTTTGTCATAATATTGCAGCCATATTAGCTCCTATTTTTTAAACGTATAATTTAGATATCATTTTTTGAAACAGGCAGATGTTATTGTAATAAAGTATTTTGATTGATTGAAGCAGGTGCTTAAATCTGACATTAAAGACAACACATTACTGAGGTATATATAT
Organism: Carassius carassius; assembly: GCF_963082965.1. Lineage (NCBI taxonomy): Eukaryota > Metazoa > Chordata > Actinopteri > Cypriniformes > Cyprinidae > Carassius > Carassius carassius. Next base: position 27,677,712 of record NC_081774.1, read on the forward strand.
ATATATATATATATATATATATATATATATATATATATATATATGCCCAAGGAGATCATTTCCAGGGAGCAAAAATTAAGTTAATTTCTGACCCTGCTATATTGTATTAATATAAAGGAATGTTCTAATTTATTTTTTTTATTCTACTCTCATATTATTGCTAATTTAGCTTTTGTTTAAGAGTCAATCGTTCGTTCGTTATCTGACTCGGCTCGGTGTTTATCTTCAGTTCTCTCTTCACAGCAGTTCAGTCAGTGTACTGTTTGAGTAAATGCATTACTCCGGGATATTGGTTTGTTTGAACTCAGAGGGACTGTAAGCCACATTAAAAAAGTTAACAGCTTAAGTCATTTGTGGATTAATGCGTATTGGAGACGCGAACCGTTTAAAACGATTCAGTTCGATTTGGTGAACTGGTTCAAGAAGATCCGGTTACATCGAATGAACGCACTCACAACAGACCCGGAAGAGAAGACAATGCTGAATAAAGTCGTAGTTTTTGATATTTTTGGACCAAAATGTATTTTCGATGCTTCAAAAAATTCTAACTGACCCTCTGATGTCACATGGACTACTTTGATGATGTTTTTCTTACCTTTCTGGACATGGACAGTATACCGTACACACAGTTTCAATGGAGGGACTGAGAGCTCTTGGCACTTCAAGTCAATCGAACCAACAAACACGTGTGTATATTTGCATCGCTTTGATCATTCCCTCTAGATCTTACCTTCTCACACGCAGCCCCACGATTGGTCGATTATGTACAATACCTGCATGTTATTGGTCAAACTGCTGGGACGTGTCCCGGATGAATGGCGCATATGGTCATCCTATTTTTAATGTAAATTAATAAAAATACAATGGTTCATTGGTAGTTCATGTCTGCTCAGGTCCATTGAAGGTAGGTTATGTGATTTCGGAAAGGGTAGCATTAGCAAAAGATTTGAGGATTCAAGATTTAAAAGCATAAGATCCCAGCCTCCCTGCAAAATCACTCTCCAAAGCCACGCCTCCTCCAAAACACATGAACTGCCACAGGCAGACCAGACCAGTTTTTGAACCAAATTACCCACTCTGACTCTGACTCTGAAAAATTAACTACGGAGCCCCGCACATGACATGCAAGAAAAAATAAATAAATTGTGCGCACAATTTACTAATTCCTTCCCTCGATTTGCTAAATCATGCACACGATTAAGCAAATCGAGGGAACGAATTAGAAAATCGTGCGCACAATTTATAAATCGAGTGAACGCAATAGTAAATCGAGGGAACGCTATAGTAATTGTGTGCACGTTTTAGTACATTGGGGGAACGAATTAGTAAATCGTGCACACGATTTAGCCTTATATTTTTTCCTGTGGGTCATGTGCGGGTCTCCGTAATTAACAGATGAAACTTTTGAAATCTAAAATATCTTAAACTGTGTTCTGAAGATAAATGGAGGTCTCACGGGTTTGGAACGACATGAGGTGGAGTTATTAATGACATAATTTAGATTTTTGGGTGAACTAACCCTTTAAGTAACATTTTGGCTTGAGTATAAATAAAATACTGTATATTTATTATTTTTATAATAATAATATAATATTAAACATCTTTGTATGAAATAAATTAATGTCTGAATTAAATCATAAATATAATTTAAGAAACTGAATTATGTTCCAAAGGATCTGCTTTTTTTTTCATTTTTCATTGTGATATACCTGATGGCAGCTGAGTTGCCAGACGGAAGTCCTTCTTCCTGCAGCTCATGGCGGGACAGGAACTGATTGAGGTCTCCGTTTTCCATGTACTCCGTGATCATGCACAGCGGATCGCTCTCAACGCACACCGCCAACAGGCGAATGATGTTCGGGTCTCTTAATCGTGAGATGATCCTGATCTCTTTCAAGAAGTCGTTCCTGAAAATGTAGATTTCCTTGAGGAAAATGTAAATTGTCCTAAAATGGCTGGACAGCATCTGTAAAGCAAAAAGCAGTGCTTCTCAGCAACAACAGGCATGTAACATCGATTGCGGGACACCTGCACCTATGTGTCACCTTGCATTTTTGTTTGCATCCTCTCTTAGTGTCTTGACTGCTACGAGTATTGGCTCATTGCTGATGTCGCCACAATGGTCCTTCTTGAACTCCTGCATTCCCTCAGCTTCACACAGATGAACCTGTGGCAGGAATGAACACATAAAACAAATAACTTGAACAAGAGTAACTTTTTTTAGTGAAGAGAATTGTTCACTGACTTCTCCAAACTGTCCTTCTCCAAGTTTCTCTTTGAAAGTCAGTCTCTCCCTCGGAAACTCCTCCAGAGCTCCGTCTCTTCCTGGAGATAGGGGCATGTTGACCACTGTGACGCGGTAACTGTGGGCACCAGCGGCTTCCTGCTGGGTCACGATATCTGCCTCTGCGTAGTGTGGGGCCTCGTTTGTAAGATGGGTTGTAGAGGGTTCGGAAGGGGCATCGATCATTGCTGTAACACAACCATATTAACATAGATATGTTATGTTGTTAAAGGTATAGTTCACCCAAAAATGAAAATTCTATCATCATGTCAGACTTCATTTCAGTTATTTTTTGTTAATATGTATTTACTTGGGTGGTGCTAGCGCAGTGGATAAGACACATGTCTTTGGTGTGAGAGACCCGGGTTCGAATCCACTGTGAGACACCAATGTGTCCCTGAGCAAGACACTTAACCCCTAGTTACTCCAGAGGTGTGCGACCTCTGACATATGTGGCAATTGTAAGTCGCTTTGGATAAAAGCGTCAGCTAAGTGAATAAATGTGAAATGTGAATGTACTTGGAAAATACAGAAGTATGCATCACTGGGCTGATAAGAGTTTTAAATGTCTCTTATGCTTACCAAGACGTGCTTATGCTTATTTGATAAAAATACAGTGAAAACAGCAATAATATGAAATATTATTACAATTGAAAATAATGTTTCTATTTCAGGTTTTTTTTAATGTAATTAATTCAGCTGATAGTGTCATAGTCATCTGCTGGAGTGCCCATGACAGCCACCAGAGGGCACTCCTCCCAAATCATTGCCCAGTGCTTGTGGACTTCATTTCCCATCCTCCACCCATATTTTTTATACACACACACACACACACACACACACACACACATATATATATATATATCTTTGTGTGACAGAGACAACAATTTCAGTTGTTATTCATTGATAAAACCAATATGGTGATAGGATTGCGAAAAAAAATTAAGTCCAGTTTAATATCCAATGTCACATGATACATTGAAAGGAGACATATTTGAAATTAAAGTTTGTCAGTGAATGTCATTGTCAGTGAATAATGCTCTTAATTTCAGGCTGTTCATCAAACAGAGCTATTTCATATGGCTATTTTGGTGGTATTTTTTCCAGACAGATGAAGCTACTATAAACTCCTGGGTTTGGAATGACATGAGGATGGATAAATATTGAGCAGTCCTACCAAGGTTTTCCGTAGCCTGGAACTCCGGTAGTTTCCGTAAAAGTTGTGATGGTTCCTGATAGTCAGATCCCATGGGGAAAATTCGTTCATACGTGGAAGTGGACTCAACATCGCTGGACAGAGAGGAGTGACGGTGGATGAAGGCTTCTCTCTGAACAGACAGACGCACGGTCAGCTCATCATCCAACATACGCCGAGAGGCCTTCAACAAAATATGATACATAACATGCTACTGTACATTGATAACCAAAAACTGACAGCAAGGTTATTATAGTTAACAAAAACTAAAACCATTTAAAAAAACTAGCATTACTTGAAATAAAATAAACTTTAACTGAAAATAAAACATAAAACCTTTAAATTAGCCAATTACCAATGCAATGTTTCCCATTTTCATTTAGTTTAACTTGATGTACTGTACTAAAACAATGGAAACTTAATCAATATTAACGTTATATTTTTTTATTAAATTACAAAAACACAAAAAATTACTAAAGCTTTAATTAAAATCCAAATGTAAAACACACACACACACACACACACACACACACACACACACACACACACACACACACACACACACACATATAACATTTGCTGATGGGGTGAATGTTACTGTCATGTTATACAGCTTTCTATTGCTCTCTATTGTCATTTTACAGTACAGCAAGCTTCAAACTAATAATCCTACCTTCTCAATCATCTTCTGCCAGACCTGTCGCCACAGTATGATTATTATGATGGCAAACAAAATGACAATAATGGCCACCAAACAGCCTATCAGGATCCTTGTGTTGCTGTCATCGATTTTGTGGGTGGGATCATCACCTGCCGAAAGTTCAGAGTAGGAAATAAAATTTTTATGTTTTACAGAATCAAAATCTTTTTTCTTCTTCTTTTTTTCCCTGTTTTTCTGCTAAATTACATCCTTTTAATGCAATATTGAGCAGTGCAATGCTTCTATCAAAAAAGTGACCTGGCACTTTTAACTGTGGATGGAACTGCAGTCACCATAGTTAGTTTTTTTTTTTTTTTACATTTTATGTTACAGCATAATAAAAAAAATATATATATATATATATATATATATATATATATATATATTAAAAAAATATTATTTTTCATAAAACTCTAAAAGCCATACCGATCTATTACTCTATAAAAATATATTTTATTTGTAAAATTGTGAAATTCATGAGGCCACTGCATGAAGCACTGAACAACAGGTGGCACTGTTGCCTGCTAATTAACACTGTAAAATTGTATAGCAACTATTTGGCACTGTGTGAGAGCAGATAATTATTCACAAATAATTCTTTATTGCATCTAAAATAAATATAACATTCACCTGGGAGAATCCCTGGAGTCTGATTACGTTTACGAGGAACAAGAGAGGTGTTGTACACTGCTGTATCTGAAAGGTGAATATGGGTGAAAGGCATTTTGAACTGCAGAGGTACTGTATTTTTAGTAAGCTATTAATATGTTATTAATTATGAAAAAGCGAACAGATAAGAAAAGGAGCGCTGGAGATGAAAGAAAGAACATGCAGCGTGATAAAAACCATAATTACCTGACTGGAAAGCAATTTCACTGAACATCATCCAGATGTCATTGAATGCAAAACGGCACCTAATTGTGCTGGCCATGCGGTTGCCAAGGGCAACTGTGACAAACCGAGCACTTGGACTGATGTTGTCTGCTTTCAGCTTGAAAACCACAGGACTGGGCTCCCAGTCTGAATCCGAACGGAAGTAACAAACGGCCCGTCGAAACATTTTTACTCCCCATGTGTACATGTTGTTACAGTGGACCTATCAAACAAAAGGTTATCCAGCAATACAAATGTATAAATTAATAATTATAATAATAACATATATGTTACCCCGTGTGAAAAAAGTAGTAGACCTACAATTGAATGCACTTTTTACATTATGGAAATAAATTATGAACCTATGTAATGAATTGCTTCTATTGCCTTTTGAAATTAAAAAGTATTCTCTAATATACTGACAAGTATTTATTTTGAACAAAAATATAATTTAATGTCATTTTGACTAAAACTTAGCATGTATTTAAGTATATTTTCAAATACAAATTTGTAATGATGAAGTTGCAATTTTGTTCAGTTAAAATATAATTTTAAATGTTATAAGAAAGAACACTAAGTTAAAATGTATTATTATTAAACTGATATTACACTTTTATCAAGAACTTCACGTTTAGTTTAACACATCAAAATAAATGTACAAAAGATGATTAAACAATGATTTAAAATCTACCTTTTAATTTGACATTATTACAAATCACCTTTTTTAACTGTCTATATAATATATTCAATTTCATATATATATATATATAATCTGCAAGTATTTTTTAAATATACAGTATAGTATAATATTTAACTTTTAATATATTTCATATTATTTAATATATAAAATGTTATGATCACTACAAGTGCACATTCAATACAATTAAGCACACTTATTTTTCAGAAGGGCCATGTAGACACAGATGTATTTCAGACAAACCTTCATTGATGTGAAATTTCTGACCCGGTCGAACTCAAATGTCATCTCCACCGAGCCACCAGGGAAACTAGCATTGGTCCAGCCCACATAGTCATAGCCAGGCCAGACCCCATACACCTGGCTTCTGGTGAAGTCATCTAAACCCCAGCTTCCATCAGTGAGCTGTCCGAGGCCTTCTGTCATGCTGGGAGAAAACCTTGTTGTATCATTTATGTGAATGAGGTGGTCATATTTACTGTAGTGTTGACTGTGTGATGCTTTACCTGTAACGAATGGCTCCATCATACACAGTGTCATTTAAGTAGATTTTTTGGCCTCTGAAAGTCATCTGCTGGCCAGCAGGGGCGCTGTAGGACACAAGACCATCTGCAGCAACGATGAAAGGTAGTCACCCAAAAATGAACATTTTTGTACCAAATCTATCTATCTATCTATCTATCTATCTATCTATCTATCTATCTATCTATCTATCTATCTATCTATCTATCTATCTATCTATCTATCTAGGAAACAAAGTCAATGAAATCACATAAGGCTGAGTAAGGTAAGGTTTGTTAATGCTGCAGTCTGCATTTAAGCAGTTGCACGAAATATGTTTTATAGTTTACCAAGCCATTCACAGCCGTAGAGCTCCACCCTCATGCACACAATCATAGAGGGGTCAGTCACAGGCATGAAACGCACAAAACGAGCAATAATTGGAGGCTCCAGGTCCTTAAGCACAACATCATAGGCGTTACTGTTCCCTTCAATGATCTAAAAAGATGAATAAGGATGAGAACACACAAACAATGAACTCCCATTTCACAATCCTCATCACTCTTAGAGGCCTAAAGGTAAAGTTCCCCCCAAAATTCAAGTTCTGTCACCATTCGCTCACCCTCATGTCATTCAAAACCAACGGAGGCCCTCAATGGAGACAGATATGTGAAAAAATTATTGCATGGCCACAAGAAACTTTCCAGTCATCCTCAAACTTTTGAGGAGTTTTCTTGCAAAATTACTGCATTTCTTGAGAAACTTTTTCTTCCAACTTCATTTTATTTATACCACAAAAGTGTTGTGAGTGACCGCAAAGATTCTTGGGGGATTGCAAAAGCATTGAAATGCTCCAATCTAATCCCCCCACCACCACTCCCTGTCCCCCCAGGGGCTCAATACAAACCGGTTTGACTTTCTTTCTTCTGCATAACACAAAAGATGAGATTCTGAGGAAAGCTGGGGTCCAAATGACATTGAGCCTCAATGATTTTTATTGCATGGAAAGAAAATCAACTGAAACATTTTTTTAAAGAATGTCGCACAGGTTTGAAACATCATGATTGTGGTAAAGTGATGACAGAATTGAAAATTATCAACTAATCAGAACAAAGATCTCGGTCTCAGTATAACTGATAAGAATAACATTGGCATCATCTCACCTGTCGACCTTGCCGGTCACGCCAGGAGACCCAGCGTGTGCCGTCCCGGCTGTATTTAACCTTGTATCGCTGGGCAAACTCTTTGCCCACTCCATCTGCGTGCCGTCCCTGCGTGCCAACAAGAGTGACAAAATGAAGGGTGCGAAGGTCAATCTGCAGAAATTCCTTTAGATTATTTGGTTCAGCCATGACATCTGGACACCACGCTCCATCTCCATCTCCATCATCAAAATCCAATCTGAAAATAGAGGGATATGGTGGAGAAAATACGTTTTATTATTAGTATAATAGGATCAGTTGTGTGATCAGTGTGTTAGATGTACCTGCCATATCGAGCTGCGGTGGACTCTGACCACTGGCTGGAAGCAGAAATATCTTCATCCTGAATTTGGCCTCCAGTCATCCCCAGTGGGTACCTACACACAGCTATCACATGAAGAAATTAAGGAAGGTTATATGACACATATTGACAGCGCAGTCGATATTAAAATTATGTGCACTGGCACAAAAGTGAAAGTATTTATTATCTGTTAGTGGTGTGCTCTGATTGGCCAGCTATCCAGTGCATTGTGATTGGCTGAATACCTCAAGCGTGTGACAGAAATGTTACCCCGCTTAACATATAGTGATGCCCTGTCCAGCCGGAGCGATGAGACATAAACATAAAACCCGCATTATACACGTGATATAAACATGATTTCTAGCCATATCCTCTTTTGGAAGGCAAAGTTTCGTTTTCTCAACGAAACAGCGTCACACCGCTGCCAAGTGTGAGCGAAGGCTGACGATCCCGGGCTGGACTCTGCTTCGTCCACGGTGAAAGCCAATCCGGTGATCCACAGTGCAAAGTTGATGTACTTCCTCAGCGACCAGAATGGATCAGCTCCAGACATAACGAAGCTCTTTTGGAAGACCAAACAAAGTAGTTTCGCTCTCACAGTGAAACACACAGTGTCTATACGACATGGCAGCGGTGGCAACAACAATACTACAATGAGAATAAAAGGTACGCTTTCTTTCTTTGCGTGAACATCTGGGCGGTGTTATGCAAATCTTCCCACATTGTGACATAGAGATGTGGGGGGCATGTTTAAATGAGCCGTTTGGGGGGGGGGGGGGTGAGGATGAGTCTTAACTTTAATAAAGAATATCTCTTTGGATTTGAGACTTAAGTCTTTGCAACTTTACAGATCTTCTTTATTCACCAAGAGCTCGTAACACTCCAAAGAGAAAGGATTAATTTAAATCGCATCATATGACATCTTTAAGAAATGTTTCTTGAGCAGCATTCCGAATAATAGAATGATATCTGGATCATGTGACACTGAAGACTGGAGCAGTGATGCTAAAAAATTCAGCTTTAGGAATAATTACATTTTAGAATATATTAAAATGGAAAACAGTTTTAAATGGTAATAACATTTGACACTCCCATTTTTACTGTATTTTTTAATCAAATAAATTCAGCATTGGTGAGCATAAGAGACAGATTACTGCCACAGTAATATAATAGCAGACATCCGCTGAGTGAAACCGGATCTTCCTTGAAGGTGAAATGATCCTAGGTTCTCGGTTTCTAGGTTTTTGGGACTGAACCGATAATCTGTGTATCCTAGCTGCCACCACTCCAGAAACTAAAACACCAGACTAAGATTCACTACACAGTAGGTGGCATTGTGCTGCAGGAGCAAGACTCCATATTTCTGCTCCAGGGAGGTTGTGCGAATAGGTGGAATCCACACCCCATGAGCAAATACCCAAAATACCACTAAACCCCCATCCGTTAGGCCTCAGCAGAAAACAGACAGACTTTTATGTTCATTCCAGGTCATGCTCACCAGGAACCGCAGGACATTCTCAGCTTTGTGATATTTTTCTTCTCAGTTACTTCTCTTTAAAAAGTAGGAAAGAAAAACAGTTGCTGCAAAGTTAATGAATGATCCATCATTATTATTTGTCACATATTTACCAGAAAACACAGAACATTCTCCAATTCCTAACATTATAGAAACTTTCTCTTTAGATTCAGTTTTCTGTAAACAGAGTCTAAACAGAATCCATAAACTATCAATCTCAGAATGTTCTGGGATTAAAAACATTTTAAAGACAAATGCGTCTTTGTTTGATTTTCTTTCCCTGGCAGTAACTTTACAGCAGTGCAGGGATAAATAGACTCCACTGTAGAGGAGTACAAACTCTGTAGTCTCAGTCACCCAGTGAATAAATACTTCCCATCTCTCTAAAATTGATTTGTTAGCCTTGGCAGATGAAACAGACACTGGACCCCAAGCATAGTTTCCTCTATGACGCTACCTAGTGTCAATGACATGCCTGTTTTCAGCCGTCAATATGAAGGTACAAAAAAGGATCTTTTAGTATCTCATTTAGCATATTAGCATAGCTGTATATCAGTTTTTTTTTTACAGGGCAGTCTTATCATCAGATCCTTTGATTTCAGATGTAATTTCCACTTGTAATTCTCTTTATGTCTTTATTTATTTATTGTGTATTAAGGAATTGTATGGCACTAGTGAAGAGTTGAACCCGAAAATGATTTGCACTTGGAGCTTCCTTTGCACAGTTTTACATTTTTTTTCCCCCCTATTGTATTAATTTCTAAGGCATACATTGACATGAGGCTAAATGCAGTGAACCTAATGCTGACCCAACTTTTCCTAAAGGCTATATGACAAAATAACTTGACATATATTTGCACTATATAATATTATGAATCAAAAGCTGTTCCTTGTGATTTGTGAATTATTTTAATTATGCTTCATTCCTCTCACCTGGGTTGACCTGTGACTTCACTGCTCCAACCAGGAGAAGGACAATAAGATATTGTCTCATTTGGAACATCTTATTTTGTGACCTTAACTCCTGTAAAAAACAAAAAAACAAAAACAAAAAAACATTTTTTTCAATGTAGTTTAACAAATGATCTGTTAATTTACATACTTTATTCTCTTGCAGTATTTAAAATGATCAGTTAAACACATCACATTCAAAATCAAAAAAACTGAAAATTAAAACTAGGAATATTTGGTCAATATTGGACAAATATGAATTTAGAATATAATTAAATAATGTTGTTAATAATAACCAATAATAATTTAATAATGTCATACATATAATGATATTAAATAACACTAAAAGGTATTTGCATTACACTGAACACATTCATAATGCTTAAAAGAAAAAATATGGAGAAAAAAGCTTGCCAAACCATGAACCCAAAAGATGAGGAACAAAGTGGCTCTTGTAGGTGCATTTGCCCTCAGGTAAGTAAGTTTTCCCTGTATACAAAGTCCACTATGTGACTGGTGTTTATTTATATTGCGTATGGCTCCACTCAGCTGCCTGTGGGAGAGCAGTACTGTATGTACAGTGACCAATAGAATCCCACTCTTTATGGAGCACAACCATCTACTACAATCCTAAACAACAATGTGTAATCAACTGTTCTCTGGTATAAGCAACTATATGTTTTACTTAATTATTTTAAACCATAATTTATGAGTATTATTGAATGAAAATTTTGCGTAACAGAAATTTACCTAGGAACATTTATTTAAAATTTAAAAATAACATATTTTGTAACTCTTGGATAAAATATGTTGATATACGTTTTTCTTAACACTGCCAAGGATTATTAGTATTATGGAAAAATGATTTCCAGCAGAGACTCAATCATTCATGCCTGATTTGTTGGCCATATGCAATAAACTCATAATCACATATAAAGAGCCAATTGAAACATTCTACAAAATACAAATGACACTCACCGCTTTCTTCAGTCATAAACTCAAAGATTACTGCCTCAAAGTATTAACCTCTGAGCAAAACACAATCCACCTCATCTTCACGATCCATCCTGAGGGAAAATGAGCAGCTGGGGCAAGTGACCCTCTTACAGGAGCAGAAATAAACAGAGAGAAGAAAAAAAAGATACAGTCAGCACCATTCTGGGGAAAGTCCAAAAGCCCAGATTTCAACCTGAGAAACAGGTTTTAATTATACACACAATAGTTGTATATGTCTCATTCAGTTTAAAGTGCTTATAGGCATCATTATTCAAAGTGTAAATTGCACAAAATATTTCCAAAAGTGTCTCCGCTGTGTGACAAATGTCAATTTTTAGATGCCAGCCTGTCTCATAGCTATGTCTTGTGTCCCAAATTACGGAGTTTCTGGAACAAAATATTACAAGTTTTTTCAGATACAATGGACTTTCCTATTGAACCAGATCCTATATTAATTATATTTGGATTTTCCAAAGAATTTTTGAGACTTACACGGGTACAACAACAGTTTGTTTCATATGGGTTGATCTCTGCCAAAAAACGTATCCTTTTGTTTTGGAAGAAAAAAGAGGTTCCAACTCTTAAATTGTGGCTGACAGAGTTGACGAGTACTCTACATTTGGAAAGAATCTGGTATACCCTAATAGACAAGATTGTGTTATTTGAAAAAATGTGGTCCCCTTTTATTGCCTTTTTACATACTTGTGATTAATATGTTTATTATGCCTTCAGTACCTACTTTTACCACTGGATAGCACTTAAGGGTCTGTTTTTTTTCTTTTTTGGGTGGGATGGGGGGTGGCTGTTTATTTGTTAAAATGTAAGTTATATATGTTTGTATTTAAAAAAGTGTAATTACAAGTGACTATCAGCTAACATTTCGAATAATAAAAATATTTAAACCACAATAGTTGTATATAATTTTCACACAATAGTTCCCTGTTTTTCAAAGTAAAACTAATATATATTTACACATGAAAAGTCAGTGTTTGCTGAACAAGTCCTACATTTAAGGAAATTTGCATGTGCACAGGTATATATTATTTAACCATAGTTTAACCATGGTAATTGTAGTAAAACACTGGTTACACAAATGATAATTAATACGCCAAAAGACCATGGTTACTGTACTTTTACTATAATAAAACCATGGGTAATTTTTGTAAGGGCAGTTGGTCAGTTTACTAATTAGAAAAAGTCACTTAGAACTAGTAACTAAGTAACTTTGAGTTGTACTGAAAGCTTATTGTATTATTGTATTAAAAGCTCACTGTATAGAGTAATGCAAGAGAGAGAGAGAGAGGGAGAGAGAGATAAAGAGAGAGACAGAGAGATAGACCGAGTGAATGTAATTACCTGCATCTGATACAGCATTCATTCTTCAGCCTCAGTCTTATATTCACAATAAAACATTAGTTAGAATGGAAAGCGATATCTTTGTCATAGCATTCTTTCCTGTTTCCTCTGTTAAAGGTGATTTCCAATGAAAGCACTGCTCACTGCATTTGTTGGCTGTGTCTTAAGGTGTTGTTGAAAGTAAAAAATAACTTCCTTGTTTGTAACCGTTACAGTCTCTTTCAATATAAAAGTCTTTAATGCTGACTTACTCATAAAAGTATCTTGTCACCATCTAATGGTGGAACAATGTAACTAATCACTATCACAAATGCGTTTCTCAATACTAAATACCATAAAATACTTTTATGTATATAAAATATTATTTAATAAACAACAACAACTGTCATCATCAAGTTGCTAGGCAATTCAGTCAAAAGAACAAAGGCAGTGCTCTGATATAAAGTTATTTAAAATATAACTTTAGACTTTGCCCTTACCAAAACTACTTGCACTTGCTATTTGTAGAACAAATAATAGATTAATGAGACCAGAGACTGCCTGTTAGATTTACCCAAAATGAAGTGGAGTGATTCAACAAAGCTGAGTGATACAAATGGAAACTGAGTTCCCTATCAGGCAGTCACTTTGTTTTATGGCGATGATGACATAAGGGTCTTATATGGGAGCCTGAATCCTCTCTGAATAAGAGAAAATGCCAATTTGGCTAGAGGATTTTGCATGTTGAGCCCCTCCCTGTGCACATGGGTATAAATAGGCAAAGGTGCATCTATTCAACAGATTTTTGCTTTAGGGCCAAGTAAATGAACACAGTTCGGGATTCACCAGGTGAATTCTCTCTGCTTCTGGAAGAAGAGGCTGTTCTGGGTGGTGTTACGGCACAATCAGCAGCGTCCCTGTTAATGATTCCCCTTGGTGCTTCATCTAAAAGAGCAGTTTCTGATCACGGAAGGCTCGCGTCTTTGTAAAGACACTATTCTATCAATGTCCTCTTGGTTGTGGTAATTTCCTATTCCTCTGTTGACAGCCACAATTGTTGTCTTCAGTGTCTGGGCATCCAGCTCACTAAAACTGTGTTCATGGATGATTTATGCGTTCACTGTGAGCGTATAACCATGGCAGTGCTGCAAACTAGCCTCTCTCTCCTCAGGGGGATGGGAGGGACTCCCTCTGTCACTACGTTTTCGTACTGTACACATCCCAGTACCCAGCCATCACGGCGGAATGAATGGTTCCTCGGCATGGGCTGTGCCTCGTAAACACGTGTTGCTCTGGTTCCTTTCCTCCCGGAGGTTCATGATGAGCTGATGAAATCGTGGACGGTCCCTTTTCAGCCGGAAGCTGCTTGTCTGTCTCCTCCATCCTTACTACCCCCGATGGCGGGGTTGCTAGGGGGTATATTGACATTCCCCAGGTGGAGAGTACATTTGCAGTGCACCTGTGCCCGCAAAACGCCACCACTTGGAGGAATTGTCCTCATCTCCCATACAAATCCTGTACGCTGACAGCGGCTCTCACCACCAAAGCTTTCAATCCTGTGGGCCAAGCTACCTCTGCCCTGCATGCCATGGCTATCCTGCAAGTACACCAAGCCAAGGCACTGAAACGAATGCACAAGGGTAGTATCACCTGAGGTTGATGCTGAAACTGCGAACGGCAACTGACTTAACCCTCCCGATGGCGGAAGTCACGGTGCGATTCCCTGGGATGGCGCTGTCCACATTAGTGGTCCAAAAGGGCCATCTATGGCTCAGCCATGCTTAGATGAGTGACGTTGACAAAGTGATCTTTCTTGACGCTCCCATCTGGGTTATGGGGTTCTGGGTTATTCGGCGACCATGTTGAGGACTAGCAGACTGTGGCTATCCAGCATGTCCTGCCTGGTGTGATCCTCCATCTGCCAACGTTCCACTGCGGGCCACGCCTCAGCCTGCCCTTCACCAAAGGCGCTCTACTGTAGTTGCTCCACCCCAGTCCCAAGATGGGTGTGGCACTGCGGTACAGTATTAGCTGTACAGTGTTAATGATCATTCAACCCCTGGATGGACCTTGTCTTTCTACGGGCCGGAGTGCCCCTAGAATAAGTGTCTCAGAAGGTTGTTGTCATGATGGATACGTCCAGTGTGGGCTGTTGCATTTAATGCAATGTGCAGGCAGCCTCTGGCTTCTGGACAGCGCCTCGCCTGCTTTGGCACATCGACTGCCTTGAGTTGCTGACAGTGCTACTAGCCTTGCAGCAGCTCCATACACAAGTCACTGTGTGCCGCCCACTTCCCGGGTGAGCTCTATCATGCAGCTGATGTGCTCTCATGACAGCTCACGTTCCCCGGAGAATGGTGACTCCATCTCGACATGATCCGGCTGATATGGAGTCAATTCAGGGAGCTCAGGTAAACAGGTATGTTTCCTTCGAGTCCTCCCACTGCCAGGTCTTGGCCTGGATGCACTGTCACATGGCTGGCCTCGGGCTTTACACAAGTATGCATTTCCCACAATGAGCCTTTTCGCACAGATACTGTGCAAGGTCAGAGGGATCCCTTTGAGCCATTAGACTCAGTTTAGCTTAATTCTTTTTGACCATGCTCACTTCCATCAAGATCGGGGACCTCCAAACATAAGAGAATAGTGCCTTGTGTTTGGGTTGGCCTACTCTCATGTTGTCCTGAGATCCCAGCCTGGATAGGTGTCCCATGGTCCCACCACACTTTTTTGTGATCAGGTGGTGAACCTGCAAGCACAGCCCTCAGAGGAGGCAGATCCAGCCTTGGCATTGCTGTGTCCTGTAAGAGCGCTGCACATATACGTGGACCGCACCCAGAGCTTCAGAAGCTCTGAGCAGCTCTGTGTCTGCTACAGAGTTTAGCAGGAATGGAAGGCTGCCTCCAAGCAGAGGTTGGCCCACGAGATAGTGGATGGCATCGTCTTGGTGAACAAATCCTGAGGTGAGCTATGCCCCTTGGGGGTGAGGGCTTACTCCACATAGAGTGCAGCCTCCTCCTATTCTATGGCACACAGCACCAGTATTGGTGTTAGCTTGCCCAGGTCTTTGGTCAGCCCCTGTACTGGGCTAGGTGTCTATATGGCTTGATTCCCTTCGCGGGATCCCATATGTGTATTCTTCCATGGTAAGTTGGTGAACCTGTGTCTTCCCTTTGACATATCAGTTGTTCCATTCCCACTCAGGTAGGACCTGCCTCAGAGTCTCTTTCCATATGTAGTACTCCCCCAAGCCTGGGTCAGTCTATATCAGTGGCTCAGCATGCAAAATCCACCAGCCAAATTTCTTTGGCATGTTCTCTTAATCAGAGAGGATTTGGGCTACCAAGTAAGACCCCTAATGTCGACTTCGACACAACATCTCCATTTCCTCCATCAGGAATTGAGGGTTACATACAGTCGTGGCCAAAAGTTTTGAGAATTACATAAATATTGGAAATTGGAAAAGTTGCTGCTTAAGTTTTTATAATAGCAATTTGCATATACTCCAGAATGTTATGAAGAGTGATCAGATGAATTGCATAGTCCTTCTTTGCCATGAAAATTAACTTAATCCCAAAAAAACCTTTCCACTGCATTTCATTGCTGTCATTAAAGGACCTGCTGAGATCATTTCAGTATCGTCTTGTTAACTCAGGTGAGAATGTTAACGAGCACAAGGCTGGAGATCATTATGTCAGGCTGATTGGGTTAGAATGGCAGACTTGACATGTTAAAAGGAGGGTGATGCTTGAAATCATTGTTCTTCCATTGTTAACCATGGTGACCTGCAAAGAAACGCGTGCAGCCATCATTGCGTTGCATAAAAATGGCTTCACAGGCAAGGATATTGTGGCAACTAAGATTGCACCTAAACAACAATTTATAGGATCATCAAGAACTTCAAGGAAAGAAGTTCAATTCTTTTAAAGAAGGCTTCAGGGCGTCCAAGAAAGTCCAGCAAGCGCCAGGATGGTCTCCTAAAGAGGATTCAGCTGCGGGATCGGAGTGCCACCAGTGCAGAGCTTGCTCAGGAATGGCAGCAGGCAGGTGTGAGCGCATCTGCACGCACAGTGAGGCCAAGACTTTTGGAAGATGGCCTGGTGTCAAGAAGGGCAGCAAAGAAACCACTTCTCTCCAAAAAAACACATCAGGGACAGATTGATCTTTTGCAGAAAGTATAGTGAATGGACTGCTGAGGACTGGGGCAAAGTCATATTCTATGATGAAGCCCCTTTCCGATTGTTTGGGGCATCTGGAAAAAGGCTTGTCCAGAGAAGAAAAGGTGAGCGCTACCATCAGTCCTGTGTCATGCCAACAGTAAAGCATCCTGACACCATTCATGTGTGGGGTTGCTTCTCATCCAAGGGAGTGGGCTCACTCACAATTCTTTCCAAAAACACAGCCATGAATAAAGAATGGTACCAAAACACCCTCCAACAGCAACTTCTTCCAACAGTCCAACAACAGTTTGGTGAAGAACAATGCATTTTCCAGCACGATGGAACACCGTGCCATAAGGCAAAAGTGATAACTAAGTGGCTCGGGGACCAGAATGTTGAAATTTTGGGTCCATGGCCTGGAAACTCCCCAGATCTTAATCCCATTGAGAACTTGTGGTCAATCCTCAAGAGGCGGGTGGACAAACAAAAACCCACTAATTCTGACAAACTCCAAGAAGTGATTATGAAAGAATGGGTTGCTATCAGTCAGGATTTGGGCCAGAAGTTGAATGAGAGCATGCCCAGTCGAATTGCAGAGGTCCTGAAAAAGAAGGGCCAACACTGCAAATACTGACTCTTGCCATAAATGTCATGTAATTGTCGATAAAAGCCTTTGAAACGTATGAAGTGCTTGTAATTATATTTCAGTACATCACAGAAACAACTGAAACAAAGATCTAAAAGCAGTTTAGCAGCAAACTGTTTGAAAAATAATTTATGTAATTCTCAAAACTTTTGGCCACGATTGTATTAGTGCCAATTAGATTCTATAACCAGAAAGAACTGATTGATAGATATATAGATAGACAGATCATTTTCAAATAATATTTTTAAATAGGTTTTCATACCCCTTCCCTTGTAACATTAGACATAAAGAAAGGTAACATATAAAAGACAGCAAAATCTTGAATGATTTTCATTTATACAGTTTCATTCACTCCAAAGGGTAAAGTTAACTAAATTCCACCAACACTAGATTATTTAAAGGAAAATGATTGCTACAACACAGCAGCCTTTAGACAAGACTTTAGCACAAAATATGCAGTGTTAGTATTACAGAACTTGCTACATTCTTCCCAAGAAATAAAAAAATAATAGTAACAGAGAAAGAATGCTGATGTATGACATTATTGCACAAATACTTTTATTTTGACATTGGTATCACTGTGTAACAGTTCAAGCTGCTCAGTTGCAAAATTGACAGTGAGGGACAAACATGCTTACACTGAATTTAACATGTTCTTTATCATTTATTTTCTTTCACTTTAGTACTGCTGCATTTTATATTCAAGCCTGATATTAGAAATACTGGCAAACAAATCATGAAAAGCCCACAAAAACAACAACAACCTAACTAATAGCATTGTGATGAACATTATAAAACGTGTACAATAAAAAGTAAACATTTAAAATAAAAATGCCATTGAATGTATTTATGTCTGTCCAAATGTCCATTCATCTATACAAAGAAGGGGGGAGGGGGGCAGTCTTGTTTCATTGCTGACAACCATATAGCCCATCTTCTGAAGAATAGATTGAAATTAAAGAAATTGAGGAGAGACAAATGCATTTATAAAACTCATTTTAACAGACCAGCCAACACTATAGATCAGGGCTCCTCAAATCTTACCCTGGAGGTCCAATGCACTGCGGAATTTAGCTCCAACCCTGATCAAACTCACCTGCCTGTGATTTTCTAATGATCCCAAAGTCATTGATTGGCACTGATTAGCATGCTCAAGTGTGATCTCGAGGTCCAAATTTGAGGATCCCTGCTATAGATGTTTGGCTTTAAAGGGACAGTTCACAGAAAATTATTTACACAGCCTCATGTTGTTCCAAAACTTACTCTCCTCTGTGGACTATAAAAGAATACACTACCAATGAAAAATTTGGGGTGATGGAGATGAATGTATTTGATAAAAAATAAAGTAAAAAGTAATACTAATTCATTTAAAATGTAATTTATTTCTGTGATGCAAAGCAGAATTTTCAGCATCATTACTCCAGTCTTCAGTGTCACATGATCCTTCAGAAATCATTCTAAAATGCTGATGCTAGAAAGCTGAAAAGAGAACCTATAAAGTATTAAATTATACATTTTGAATAGATTTATAAACTATAAAAAACAAAAAAAAATATGCATTTACTCTCAGTTTGGATTAATTTAATGCATCCTTGCAGAATAAAAATATTTTACTTTATTAAAAAAATCTTGAAGACCCCCAAAATTTGAAATAATATATTATGAAAAATATATTCATTATGTTTTGTCCATGTGATGACAGTCAATGGGGTTCAAAACAACACTAATTGAAAACCATTGACTTCCAGTGTATGGACAAAAAAATAATTAACCTGTTTGGGACGAAGTAAGGGAGAGTAAATAATGGCAGAATATTAATTTTTCATTGAACAATGCTTTTTACACAATTTCACATTGTACAGCAATTTTTTTTTAATATGATTAGGACAACCTGGACACCCAATTTTTTAACTGAATCAATTAATACATTGGGATGTGTAACATCCTTTAGTTTTTTTCTGTGTGTGTGTGTGTATGTGTGTGTATATATATATATATATATATATATATATGCAATTTTATTAAAATATATTAAATATACTTTTATATATTCTGATATTTATATATTTATTCTGACAGCTGAATCTGCAATGCAAATGTTGAAGTGCTTAGCTGCTGCTGCTGGTTTAAGCTGTTAGCAGGAATACTCTCACACATGGTGCACACAGCTAGTGGCCCCAGCTATCCCGGTCATCACTCTCATCAGTGTTGGACTCATATCCAGATGCAATACCAGATTCTCTGAATCCTGGTGTGTCCAGTGTGCAGAGAAACTGGTTCCCAGGAGGAGAGCATCCACCCGACTGATCTTCATCCTGACCCTGTCCTGAGTCACGGTCGTGCTCCGGCTTCTTCTCCCGCTCTGAAGATTCTGAGAAGAAACAGAAGCCGTCAAGCCGAGTCAGGCTGTTTGAGAGAGAGAAGCCCTCTTGAGTGCTTGAGGGAGGATTTGGGTTGGGGTCACGTGATACAGCTGGGATGTTGGCACGCAGGGCAATTTCCAGAAGGCTGTCTTGAGATCCCACTGCAGGGAGGAAATGACATCATGGCAGAGTCAGTGATAATAGTAATAAATTAGAGGTGCCATTACTGAGCCGACTTTGCCAAGCTAAATATCTAATCACCAACATAAAGGCCTGTTCCCACCAAAAACGATATCTATGATAATAACTATATTGACATCAGCATCAATGGACAAAAGTGTGCTGCTTAAAATGCTCTAGCTTTTTAGGTCCAGATTTACTAAACAGGGCAAATTAGCATTAGTGCGCAATTCCATAAAGAGGAATCAATACCTACAAATACTAATGAGTTCAACCTGGGCTGGGACTAATTTTATGGTGCTTGTTAATACTATTCTCTTTGATTATATGTTAAAGAGAAGAATATAGAACATTCTTCAAAATTCATTCTTTTGTCATCAGTGGCAAAAGGAAAGTCAAGAAAATCTTGAAACAACATAAGGTTGAGTAAAAGACAGGATATTCATTCATGGAACATTTATTTAACAGGCTGGATCATTCTTCTGCCTTGCACACATTGTGAAAACAAAGAGGAAAATTTCTTCATTGCACGCATTGAGTCTTGAGACTTACAGGGGGAGTTTTTGTGTGGTTGAGTGCGGAGCTCCAGCTCTTGGATGTGTTTTACCAGCAGTGAGAGATGCTGCAGGAGTTCAGTGTTCTGCTGCAGGAGCTGCTGGACTCTAGCCTGAGCCTCTGTCCTGGCGATGGTCTCCACCGACAGCTGCTGCTGCAGCAGAACCACCTACACAACAACAACAAGTACTAGATTTGACACTTTCTAAAGAAAATATGAGTCATGCTTTTGTCATGTGAAAATGTGTATATATATATATATATATATATATATATATATATATATATATATATATATATATTATCATATACATATATCATAGTACAGGTGCATCTCAATAAATTGTGGAAAATTTCATTTATTTCAGTAATTCAACTCAAATTGTGAAACTCGTATATTAAATATATTAAATGCACAAAGACTAAAAGTAGTTCAAGTCTTCAGTTCTTTTAAATGTGATGATTTTGGCTCACATAAAAAAAATTCACCAATTCACTGCCTCAACCAATTACAATACTTCATAAAAAAACAAATTTTTAGTGAATTGTTGGCCTTCTGGAAAGTATGTTCATTTACTGTACATGTACTCAATACTTGGTAGGGGCTCCTTTTGCTTTAATTACTGCCTCAATTCGGCGTGACATGGAGGTGATCAGTTTGTTGCGCTGCTGAGGTGATATGGAAGCTCAGGTTTCTTTGACAGTGGCCTTCAGCTCATCTGTATTGTTTGGTCTCTTGTTTCTCATCTTCCTCTTGACAATACCTCATAGATTCTCTATGGGGTTCAGGTCTGGTGAATTTGCTGGCCAGTCAAGCACACCAACACCATGGTCATTTAACCAACTTTTGTTGCTTTTGGCAGTGTGGGTAGTTGCCAAATCCTGCTGGAAAATGAAATCAGCATCTTCAAAAAGCTGGTCAGCTGAAGGAAGCATGAAGTGCTCCAAAATTACTTGGTAAACGGGTGCAGTGACTGGTTTGCAATGGCGAACCTGGTGAACACAATGGACCAACACCAGCAGATGACATTGCACCCCAAATCATCACAGACTGTGGAAACTTAACACTGGACTTCAAGCAACTTGGGCCCTCCAGACTGTAGGACTAGTGTTGCTTTCTTAAATTAAAATTATGACTAAATATCGTTGTCAACGAACCTTTATCATATGACGAAAACGAGACGAGACTATAATTAAATGTATAATGCAATATTGTTGATGAATAAAAACGAGACTAAATGTGGTTTACAAAATGTGGTTTACAAATGCCTCTGATATTGTCTGTGGTTCAGAAGTGGCTTAACAAGAGGAATACGATAACTGTAGCCAAATTCCTTGAAAGGTCTGTGTGTGGTGGCTCTTGATGCCTGAACCCCAGCCTCCATTCCTTGTGAAGTTCACTAAAATTCTCACTATATTTTGGACTTTAATATCCATTGCAGAGTCAATGTTATACAGCTTGTTAAATAAATCGCTGGCTGACTCAGTGATCAGCCATAAAACAGTGATTCTGTCCAAAATCCCTATAAAATAAAAAATTAATTCATTCGAGCTAAATTGAACTGTTGCCCTTAAAGTGAACAGATAGATGAATTTTCATTATAAATGCATTTAAATATAATCTTTATCAAATTTTAAAGTGAATATGTATATGTATTCATACTATAATGCTGTGATGCCTTAAATCTCTACTATCACTACAAACACTCGGAGAGCACGCAATGTACGTCGAAGGAAGTCCTATCCAACAAATCTATGGCCTGTCCCTCTGACCTCTACTACTATGCTCTCTATTCCAGTTGGTCTCTGGAACTGCCAGTCTGCTGTTAACAAAGCAGACTTCATTTCTTCTATTGCTACCTTATTCCGGTCTCAACCTCATGGCACTAACTGAGACTTGGATCTAACCTGAAAACACTGCCACTCCTGCAACCCTTTCCACTAAATTCACTTGTTCCCACACCCCTCGTACGACTGGGAGGGGTGGAGTTACTGGTCTCCTTATATCAAAAGAATGGAAATTTGATCTTCAACCATCACCTACAGGTAAAGGTTCATTTGAATCACATTCAATTACTGTAACCCACCCTGTTAAAATCCACTTTGTGGTCATTTATCATCCCCCAGGTCAATTGGGAAACTTTTTGGAGGAGTTGGATGTGCTGCTATCAAACTTTCCTGAAGATGGTACTCCTCTGGTACTGCTTGGTGACTTCAACATCCACCTAGATAAACCCCAGGCTGCTGACTTTAACACTCTGCTAGCCTCATTTGATCTCAAGCAAGTGTCTACTACAGCGACTCACAAATCAGGCAACCAACTGAACCTCATCTACACACGCTGTTGCTCCGTGGACAACTCCTTAGATGCTCCACTGCACACCTCAGACCACTTCCTCATTACTGCTAACCTAGCACTTACTCCTGAAGGGGCACACACTCCAACACAGGTCACCTTTCGACGGAACCTCGACACCTTGTGGTGCTATCCCAAAGAAGTTCAAAATCACTCTCACTGAGCTTTTTCACTTGTTCTCCATGAACATTGGTCTAAACTCAGAGCTGCAGAGAGGAAATGGCATAAATCAAGAAACTCTTCCGGCCTCAGTGTCTATCAGTCTCTCCTCTCTTCCTTCTCTGAAAATGTCTTCACTGCTAAAACAACATACTACCACAACAAAATTAACAACTGTTGTGACGCTTTGCAGTTTTCTTCACAAATAAGACAAAAACCATCAGTGACCAATTCTCCACACCTCAGACTGAGGATAACTAAACAATGACTAATGCACAATCTCTCTCCTCCTTCTCTCCTCTCTCAGAGATGGACATTTCCAAACTTATCCTGTCCAATCATCCTACTACTTGTCCACTTGATCCGATCCCCACTCACCTACTTCAAGCGATTTCTTCTTCAGTATTACCTTCACTTACTCACATTACCAACTCATCTCTTCACTCTGGAACATTTCCCTCAGTATTTAAGCAGGCTTAGGTAAGCCCACTGCTTAAGAAACCATCTCTACATCCAGCACTTCTAGAAAACTACAGAGCTGTATCCCTTCTTCCATTCATTGCAAAGACACCTGAGTGAGCTGTGTTCAACCAGCTCTCTAGGTTCCTTGTACAAAACAACCTCCTGGACAGCAACCAATCTGGCTTCAAAAGTGGCCATTTAACTGAGACTGCCCTGCTCTCGGTTACTGAAGCCCTGCGACTGGCAAGAGCAGCTTCAAAGTCCTCAGTACTCATCTTGCTGGACCTGTCTGCTGCTTTTGACACCGTTAATCACCAGATTCTCCTGTCCACCATCAGAAAGAACCGCACTCCTGTGGTTTAAGTTCACAACAACTTGCTACTGGGGTTCCTCAAGGCTCAGTACTTTGACCACTTCTCTTCTCCATCTACATGACATCATTAGGATCTGTCATTCAGAAGCATGGCTTTTCCTATCACTGCTATGCTGATGACACTCAACTCTACTTCTCATTCAAACCAGATGACCCGATGGTAGTTGCTCGCATTTGAGCCTGTCTGAGTGACATTTCTAGCTGGATGAATGACCATCACCTTCAGCTCAACCTTACTAAGACCGAATTGCTGGTGGTTCGGGAGAAACCATCGTTTCATCACAACTTCTCTATACAGCTGGGTTCAACAACCATAACTCCTTCCAAGACAGCCAGAAACCTAGGAGTTGTAATGGATCATCAGTTAAGCTTCACAGACCATATTGCTACAACCAGTGTTGGGGAGTAACTAGTTACATGTAACGGCGTTACGTAATTTAATTACAAAATAAATGTAACAGTAATCAGTTACAGTTACTAAGAAAAAATAAGTAATTAAATTACAGTTACTTATGAAAATTGTAACGATTACAAAGAGGATTACATTTGAATATTTACACACATCCACATACAGCTTATTTCTTTCCCAAATTGCACTAAGACATATGGCCCATAATCTCCGAGACGCGGAAAACACATTCGTAGAATCCAGTCATAAAAATGGAATTCAGCCTATAACGCGGACGCAATATGCCACATTTTGGACGAATAAATCAAAAGTAGGTCAGTACACTTGAATCAAAACCCGATATGGACTGATGTCTGTGAATATTAAGCCGCAAAAAGACTCAAAATGAATCCTGCACGTTCTGCGTGTCTGTGGAAATCAGGCGCTGACTGGACATCGGGAGAACCGGGACTATTCCCGGTGGCCTGGCAGACGATTTGGCCTTCTACTTTAATATTGTTATTGTATAATTGCAGGCCGAATACACTAAAGTGATTATTTCCGAATCCGCCATTCGATAATAAAAATTCTAATAAATCATGAATCGGTTAGTCGTGACTGGCAATGGTTGGGCTCGCGCGCTCTCCGCGCCTCCGCCGAACGGTTTCGATCAGACTCCTAGTAATCAATGCGAGAGAGAGAGACCCGAGTGAACTGTGTAAGCACACAGCTGGAGCAGAGAAGTGACACTTCTGTTCAGGGTTTCAGGTGCAGGTCAGTTTCATCTGTAAATATGCTAATGTAGTTTTGTCTTTGTTTACTTAGTCAAGCAGCAGCAGCACATTGCTCGCAATCACTCAAAATACTGTATAAACGACGTCATTATTATCTTTTGTAATGTTACAGTAGTAAGTTAGCAGACAAATCATCATATTTTATCATAGGTTTAGTGGGAGCTAGTGGATACAAAAACACAACCCTTAGGAAAATTAATATAGCCTATGGTATGGCACTAACCGTGGTTTAATTATGGAATTTGTAGTAAAAATAAATACAAGTGGTAATTCATTTGCCAAAAAAACAAAATTGCACTTACAAAACATGGTAAAAGTCAAATAAAAATCTTCAGTATTAAAGTCATGAGGGAGATGGATGGATAATGGAAGTGAAGGTGCAGTTCAGGAGAGAACTCTTAATTACGTTGCAAGTCCCCCAACCTAAGGAGTTAAATCTTTTTGATGTCAGGTCCAAAAAAAAAAATAGGGTTGTCCATGTTTCAGAATGTGTTGTGGGTGTATGAGTGTGAGATTTCCCAGCCTATTTTTTTTCCCAGTCCGCCCCTCATGGAAATTAATCTCTAGAACAGTCACTTCATGAGCATTTTTTACTTGTTTTGAGAAACTATCATCATATCATATACAAAGAGACAGCAGTGTTTCAAAAAGACACCAGGAGTTTCAGGAGTTTAGTACACAAAATAGGACACATGCTTATTAGATAACCGTATTTGAGTTGATGTATATGCTTTTATTTTTTTATTAACTATTTTTCCCCAAACCATTGTTAGATGCAGTTAGATGCCTGTAGTTATGCAAAGATTTGGTTTCAAAAACAGTATCTATAAACTATTTCTTTTGATTTTGAATCTGCTTTGAACTTCAGATCAATCTCTAAGTAAAGTCTGATTGTGTGGTGGATGTGTTCAAATGTGATCATCTTAATTTAAGTGATGAAGGATGGTGAAAGTCTGACAGTATTGAGCACTACTGTAAGGTTAAACCTGCATGGTGTAAAATGGTTGAAGATGATTAACAGTTGCAAATTAACATTCATTAGAAATTTATAAAAGTAATCAAAATGTACTCAAAAGTAATTAGTTACATTACTTTATTAAAGTAATTAAAAAAGTTACACTACTATTACATTTTAAATAGGGTAACTTGTAATCTGTAACCTATTACATTTCCAAAGTAACCTTCCCAACACTGGCTACAACGACCCGGTCCTGTAGATTTGCCTCATACAACATTAGGAAAATTTGACCCTTCCTGTCAGAGCAAGCCACCCAACTTCTTGTCCAAGCTCTTGTTCTCTCCAGACTGGACTATTGTAATGCTCTCCTGGTGGGCCTTCCTGGATGTACTATCAAGCCCCTGCAACTGATCCAGAATGCAGCAGTGAGGGTTGTCTTTAATGAGCCAAAAAAAGCTCACGTTTCTCCTCTCCTCATCAGGTTACACTGGCTACCAGTAGCCACTCGCATTAAATTCAAGGTACTGATGCTTGCCTACAAGACGACCACTGGCATGGCATCAACATACCTAAACTCACTAGTTCAATCTTATGCGCCCTCCAGGAGTTTGCTTTCTGCAAGTGAATGACACCTTGTGGTGCTATCCCAAAGAAGTTCAAAATCACTCTCACTGACCTTTTCCTGGACTGTGCCCAGCTGGTGGAATGACCTCCCAATCTAAATTCGAACAGCTGAGTCTTTACTCACTTTCAAAAAACATCTAAAGACTCATCTTTTTCGCCAGCACTTAACCAACTAATACTAGCACTTACCTTTTCTTTTCTTGTCTATCATATTCTTAATAAAAAAAACCTGGCTATGTGTTCTGTACTAGACTAACTGAGACTTGTCATGGCACTTGTTACTGTTGTTTTTCTCTTGTTGGTCTGGTTGCTTCTATTGTTCTCATTTGTAAGTCGCTTTGGAAAAAAAGTGTCTGCTAAATGATTAAATGTAAAAGTAAATGTAAATCATTTGTAGCATTTAAAATAAATTACTTTGCATTTCAGTTTTATTTATTTAGACAAAGTATACTGTCTATTTAATGATTAGCCAAAATTAAATATTAGCCAAAATTAAAATAATGAAAATTATTATTGGTTTATCGTGATGGCCGAAAAAAAAAAAGATGATTAAATAAAGAGAGCTGCCTGGAATTACGTTTGCCGTGAATTTCCCTAAAAATAATTGCACACGTTAGAACTTTTGTCAGCCAAACATATTCAAGCATTCAACGGCCCCATAGTATTAATATATAGATTAAATGGTCTGTCTGAATACTGTATTCTGATTGGCTGGCAGGTATGCATTAAAACCATGTAATGTAAAATTATATTATTTTACGAGCTGGTAAAATCGCTGTATTTTTAGTAATTATATTATAATGCTACATGTCAATAAAGGGAGCATGACAGTGATCAGATGTGTGATGTGACCTGTGCGGAGGCGGCTTGACTCCTCTGCTCCTGCTGCTGTAACTGTCTTTGCAGGAGCTGCACCTGATGGCTCACAGACAGAGGACTGGAGAGAGGAGAAGCCAGCCTGGACGACACCATCACCAGCACCGGCTCTTCACACACCTGCATGGAGAAAATAGGAGACACATGCTGTTTACTACCTTTAACCAACAAATTAACTTTAATATGGTCTTTGCAAGGATCAGTACAGCCATGAATTGCTAGGTGCATTAATTGTAACTTTGGGATCTATTAGTTCTTTTGAAATGTATCACACTGTGGGAATATTTTAGTTTGTTATAAAACATCAGCAGATTCACAGAACCGATCAAAGAACACACAACTTCAGCCGTGTCAAAGCAAGTAATTCTGCAAACCATTACAAGTACACGAAAGCTTTAAACTTCTAAAAACTGATGATCGAATATGTGTCTGCATCAACAGCTTTCATGTCTTATTCATTGGAGTCAAGCCAAAATTCTAAAAGCATCTAAAATGTGTTTCCTTAATTGCATAATTAATAAATAATAACTGGAAGAAGTCTGCATGTTAATAAACAAGACTTGTTTTAAACTACCCCTATATTTTGTTAATATAGTTCCTTTTTAAGGATTTAAAATGATTCTGACTTAGTGTTATTACAGATTTCAAAGAATTGCATGACACTTTAATATTTGCTGGTAATTATTTATCTTTTAGTCCTACTTGTGGTCATGGCCCAATTTCTGCCCTATAAACCATGTAGGATGAGCAAGCTGTAGCATCTATAAATAACTGAAAACAGGCAAAACTTGAGCTATATTTAAAATGACAACACCTGAGATCTCTTCTGCCTTCCAGTTTCTTAGTTTTTACTCAACATAAAAACATATATGTAATAGATGAAGAAAAATTAAGACATGAATACACATTTCTTTTAGATTTTCTGCTAAACTTTACAGTCAGAAATACAACTAACCTTTTCATCTTTCTCTATCCCAGTGTTGCTTGATCTCTCAGCGGAACCACTTGCAACTGAAGTCTCGTCTTTGCTTCTCTCTTCCTCACCTTTTACAAGCCATGCTGCAATTCAGAATAAATCACATCATTTAGCATAAAAAAATCATCAACTACCAGTTTCACAGGTATAGACTGAGTCTGTTTCTAGTTCATGTTACAATACAAATGAATGATTTATGTTAACAACAATGTTTTTTGTCCAAGTCAAAAAAATACTTGACAAGGAACCTTCCAAAACCAAACTTAGGACTAAATAATTGTATAAAATATATTTCTTAATAGCTATAGATCTTACTTAATTTTTATATTGGCCTCATTGAAAATTTACTTACGAAATGTTTTTAGCTTCATTTCATGCCAATCTACTTTTATATTATTTTAAATTTAGCATTTGTTTATAGTGAAACAGTGTACAATGCCAAACAATTTTTTATATTGACCAACATTAAGTAATATTTTGACTCATATATATCTAAAAAATTTATTTAGAATATTTTTTTAGAATTAAATAACTTTTTTTCTTTGTGTGATTTTTTTTTTTTGTCTTTTGGACAATAAATATGTTTTAATTCATATTTCAGAATTATTTAAGGTTTGAAGCAACCCATACAGTTAATATGATAGAAGCTAATAAGTTTGGCTTTAACAAATTAACAAATTATTTTAGAATTGGTTAAAAGTATCATTTTGTTTTTCCATATTTTCTTTTACAAAATAAATATCTAAGTTGCTTTGAAACTGATGAATATAAGGACAATAAACATTTTTAATTTGTATTATATTTGTATTTTGCTGATTGGATTTATTTGAATTGGTCTCCAATGCAAGTGCCACACAGTGAAAGTTCAGATGAAATGTGGTTCATGTTTGATAAAATGAAATGTGAGTGAAAGTCAATGTCTCCTCACCGTCAGCATTGTCTAGACTCTGTTTATGGCACACCTCAAACGCCTGACCCACGGTCTGCACTATCCTCATGGCTTGGCTCTAAGACACAGACAGCAGATCTTTAAGTGACCAGGGTTTACTGAACATGTCGAACATGCTTTTCCACATGCAAGTAAACATCTGTAGATTTTCAATTGATATGTGACAAAAAGCTTTACTTGGAGAGACAGAAGAATTAATTCACCTTCAACAGAGGAAAAGAGATTTATAGGAATGAATGACAGATATAAGGCAAAGAGAAGGAGTGTGTGAGAGAGAGAACATTACACCCATAAGTCAATTCCACATTATAGGGGTGCTGTCAAAGTGATGGATTAGTTCATTTCAGATGGGCCCTGGTGCTGTGAACAAAACCCGAGCCAAAGACACTCAAATCACATGATATTTTTCCGGATTTCTATTATACAGACGTTTTACTGAACATTGTTATCGGAGAAGCAGCGGCGCTGATCAAGCGCTTCAGGACGCGCAGACGGGGAAAGCGAGCGGGAGCGCTCGTCAGACTCAGGAAGCGCGGATTTCGAACGCCGTTGCCTAGCATCCATCTCGCAAATCTACGCTCTCTACCCAACAAAACGGACGAACTCCTTCTGCTTTCTCGGACAAATAAGGATTTCTCTCACTCTGCTGCTCTGTGTTTCACGGAAACCTGGCTGAATGACGCCATACCGGACAGCGCGCTCCATCTGCTGGGCTTTCAGCTGTTTAGAGCGGATCGCGACGCAGAATCAACGGGGAAATCGCGCGGCGGCGGGACATGCTTTTACATCAATGAACGGTGGTGTACAGATGTAACTGTGTTAAAGAAGATGTGCTGTCCTGATCTAGAAATGCAGTTTGTCAACTGCAAGCCGTTCTATTCGCCGCGGGAGTTTCACTCGTTCATTCTGGTTAGTGTTTACATCCCTCCTCAAGCGCATGTGAGCTCAGCTTTACAGAAACTCGCTGATCAGATCACAGACACAGAACAACAACACCCGGACTCTGTTTTAATCATTCTTGGGGACTTTAATAAAGCCAATCTCTCCCGTGAACTGCCAAAATACAGACAGCATGTTACCTGTCCCACCAGAGACAGTAATATACTGGATCACTGTTACACCACAATAAAGGATGCATATCACTCTGTTCCACGAGCAGCTTTGGGACGTTCTGATCACTGCCTGGTTCATCTTATACCGACCTACAAGCAGAAACTTAAATCTGCTAAACCTGTAGTAAAGACTGTGAAGAGATGGACCAGCGAAACAGAGCAGGATTTACAATCTTGTTTTGACATCACAGACTGGAGCGTTTTTGAAGCTGCTACCACCGATCTGGACGAACTCACAGAGACTGTAACATCCTATATTAGTTTCTGTGAGGATATATGCATTCCTACCAGGACTTATTTAACATTCAACAATGATAAGCCATGGTTTACAGTAAAACTCAGACACCTTCGTCAGGCCAAAGAGGATGCCTACAGAAATGGGGACAGGGTCTTGTACAATCAGGCCAGGAACACACTGAACAAAGAGATTAGAGCGGCTAAAAAGACCTACGCTAAAAAGTTGGAAGACCAGTTTACTTCCAACGACTCTACTTCAGTTTGGAGAGGACTGAGAGCCATCACAAACTACAAGACACCATCCGCTTGCACTGAGGCTAATCAACGACTTGCTAACGACCTGAATGAGTTTTATTGTAGATTTGAAACCCCCAACACCCACTCTGACCATCTCCCTACACAACCATTAACACCTCCTGCAATCCCCCTCTCCATACCTCCTGATTTTCAAATCTGTGAAGATGATGTGCGCCAGGTCTTCAAGAAAAACAAAAGAAGAAAAGCACCAGGCCCAGATGGCGTTACACCAGCCTGTCTGAAAATCTGTGCTGACCAGCTGGCCCCCATCTTTTCACAGATCTTCAACAGATCTCTGGAGTTGTGTGAAGTGCCTTCCTGCTTCAAACGCTCCACCATAATCCCCATTCCAAAGAAACCCAAGATAACAGGACTTAACGACTACAGACCTGTGGCTCTAACGTCTGTCGTCATGAAGTCGTTTGAAAAACTGGTTCTGGCTTATCTGAAGGACATCACTGGACCCTTACTGGACCCCCTGCAGTTTGCGTACCGAGCAAACAGGTCCATGGATGATACAATCAACATGGCATTGCACTTCATCCTGCAACATCTGGACAAAACAGGGACTTATGTGAGGATCCTGATTGTGGACTTTAGTTCGGCTTTCAACACCATCATCCCAACAACCCTCCAGACCAAACTGACCCAGCTCTCTGTTCCTAGCTCTATCTGTCAGTGGATCACCAGCTTTCTGACAGATAGGCAACAGTTAGTGAGACTGGGGAAATTCATGTCAAACAGCTGCTCCACCAACACTGGTGCCCCTCAGGGATGTGTTCTCTCCCCTCTGCTCTTCTCCCTGTACACCAACGACTGCACCTCTAAAGACCCCTCTGTCAAGCTCCTGAAGTTTGCAGACGACACTACAGTCATCGGCCTCATCCAGGACGGTGACGAGTCTGCTTACAGACAGGAGGTTGAGCAGCTGGCTGTCTGGTGCAGTCTTAACAACCTGGAGCTGAACACGCTCAAAACAGTGGAGATGACTGTGGACTTTAGGAGAAACCCCCCCTGCACTTTCCCCACTCACCATCATGAACAGCACTGTGGCTGCAGTGGAGTCATTCAGATTCCTGGGAACCACCATCTCTCAGGACCTGAAGTGGGACAATCACATTGGCTCCATTGTGAAAAAAGCCCAACAAAGGTTGTACTTCCTTCGCCAGCTGAGGAAGTTTAACCTGCCACAGGAGCTGCTGGAACAGTTCTACTCAGCCGTCATTGAGTCAGTTCTGTGTACTTCAATTACTGTCTGGTTTGGTTCAGCTACAAAATCAGATATCAGAAGACAGAGAACTGTTCGGACTGCTGAAAGGATTATTGGTGCTCCCCTGCCCACCCTCCAAGAACTGTACACATCCAGAGTGAGGAAAAGGACTCAGAAAATCACTCTGGATCCCTCACATCCAAGTCACCCCATCTTTGAACTTTTGGAGAGCCGCAGAGCCGCAAATACAAGAACAGCAAGGCACAAGAATAGTTTCTTCCCCCAGGCAATCTACCTCATGAACAGTTAAATGTTTCCCACTTAAACTTATGCTTATGCAAAAATGTGCAATATCCTTATATTTATTTGTTACCCCTCCATCCTAGAATATTCCTGCATCTCACTCAATCCTATTCCATTATCATCTATAGCACAATTGTTTATACACTTATTTATTTGCCAATTTGTAATTCTCCTGTAAATTTTTTTTTTTTTGTCTGTGTGTTGTTGTCTCTGTTTACTGGAAGCTTATGTCACTAAAACAAATTCCTTGTATGCGCAAGCATACTTGGCAATAAAGCTCTTTCTGATTCTGATTTCTGATTCTGATTCTGATTCTGATCAAGCAGCTTATGCCAACAACACTTTCTTTTTCTTTAGAAAACAGAAAATCTGTGGCAGACTAAAATGATCCCACTTGACAACGTTTGCATCAGAATTACTTAGTATCGCACTGAATAGTAGTTTTTGTTCATTTAATTGAATTTTTAAAGTAATAGTTCACCCAAAAATGAAAATTCTGTCGTTAATGATTCACTCTCATGTCGTTCCAAACCTTTGAGACCTTTACTCATCTCCAGAACAGAAATTAAGATATTTTTGATGAAATCCGAGAGCTTTCTGAACCTGCATAGACAGCAATGCAACTGACATGTTCAAGGCCCAGAAAGGTAGTAAGGACAATTAAAGTAGTCCATGTGACATCAGTTCAACCTGAATTTTATGAAGCTATGAGAATACTTTTTGTGTGCAAAGAATACAAAAATAACTTTATTCAACAATTCTTCTCTTCCATGTCAGTTTTTGCCATGGCCTTACTACGTTTCTGTGCCTAGATCGTGGTAGTACCCTTGCTCTCTATGCAGGGTCAGAAAGCTCTCTGATTTCATAAAAAATATCTTCATTTGTTTTCCAAAGATGAGCGAAGGTCTTACGGGTTTGGAATGACATAAGGGGGAGTAATTAATGAGAATTTTCATTTTTTGGTGAACTATCCCTTTAAGTTGAATTGTTGTGTTGATTTAGACTTTATTTAAACTTAATTTTGTATGTGCGGAAAAAAGTAAAATTGTATTATATATATATATATATATATATATATATATATATATATATATATATATATATATATATATATATATATTAGTGGTGGGCCGTTATCGGTGTTAACGTGCAGCGTTAACGTGAAAAAATATCACCGTTAATCTATTCTCAAAGTTGGGTTGAGCAGGCTATGATGACTTTCACCTTGATATTTTATATAACCGACTGGCTGAGGCCAGCCTAAAAAGATGCTCAGGACAGTTGATGGGCCACTGCTGCGCATCGTCACGAAAGCTTATCTTTTTCACGTGCTTTTAAGCATTACTGCTTGTCGATTTAAACATTAAAGCATCCAAACACAAGACGCGGAAAAGCTGAACAGAGCAGCTGGTTACTCGCAAGCTGTGTTCGGTGCGGAGAGAGAGAGCCGCGTATCACGGACAGCGACACTGAACCGAGCTCTCTTCTGCGAAGTTCTCCTCAAAGTCCCTCGTGCACCTGAACGAACAAATACAAGTCGCAGTTTGAACAAACAAAAAGATGTGAAAGAGCACAATTCAGTACTCGCGGTGTTCTGGTGTTCAGGGCTCATGCAGAGAAAGGCGTCTCAAAACACTTGAACATCGAATTTGCTTATTTTTGCTCTTGTGCTGACAACTTACAAAATATGTCAAAATATCCACCTTGGAAATTATGCTTGAAAAAACTGTCAGTTATTTTTTAAGTGAAAGTAAACAGTTGAGGAAAAAATGGGATGTGTATTATATTGAATGCGTTCAACGTCTCTTAAAGTGACCGCGCCTAATTTAGCTACAGGCTGCTGTAATGTTAATCCAATAAAATGAAAATGAAAATCACTCACTGCTCTTGACTGAATTACTTTGTAGTTTTAACAGTCAAACCAAAAATTACTCAGACACCAGATATAATTTTTGATATATATAGCAAAACTGTAATAATGTGAGAAATGTTGAAGGTGTCTGAATAAATGTAGGTTTGATTGGATATTTCATTTTTACATTGAAGACTATCCAGTGCTATTTTACATTTAATTATTTGGTTTCTGTACCTTGACACCTACAAACTTGAAAAAAACTTAAACATTGTGTAAATAGCACAAATAAATATAAATAAACAAACATACAAATTAAACAATTTCATACAGGGCTCACTGGTACAACCTTCACCGGGTCCCCGCTGACCCCAGCTACGGCCCTGCTCACGCCTGTTTCACACATACTCCGTCTGCAGTGTATGCAGTCCGTGTGCGTTACGTATGTGGTGCAGCACGGACTCGATGTGCTTTCACACAGGACGCGTTTGCAGTCCGCTACTCGGTACGTAAAAGATCGCTGCACTGCTGCAGACGCAACGCTACTGGAACGCAACTGGAATCCGTTAACATGGGTGCGTAAAAAAATATGCAACGCATACGCACTGCAGACGGAGTATGTGTGAAACAGGCGTAAGGTTGTTTGCACCTTGTGCAATGTGGAATGTGTTTACAGCTTTTTCAAGCACTTTGTGATGCATTTTGGAAACAGGAGATGAGCCCCTTTTCTAATGAACCACCTGGCCTGATAAACCCCTTCTCAAAGACTTACTGTTTGTCAATTTTATTTGGGTAACACACATATTCTGAATGCCTTCGGCAGAATTCGATTGAGCCAATTTAATCTAGATTAATCTAGATTAATTTCAAGATCACAGTGAGATTAAATTAGATTAAAAAAATTAATCTATGCCCACCACTAATATATATATATATATATATATGCATTGTTACAGGTTTAGATAAACAACATTTACTATTTTTTTTTTATTTTTTTCCGACCTGTCAAAAACGTCAGGTTTTGCTATCCCTGTGGGGCCATTTCCACAGGGGTCCCCACAATGTACACATGTTTAGTAGTGACAGAAATGTTTTGGTAGCGACCACATCACATTACAGAATTTTTACTTGCATACTAAAACGCTACTAAAACTAGGGTTAGGGTTAACTAAAATACTAAAATTTTGCATAACACTGGGGATAAAGCAATAAGAAAAAATTAAATAAAGTTTGGCAAACAAAAAAAAGTACATTATTTGAAAATGATTTTCCTTAAAAGTAATCTATAATAATAATACATGCCATTGCCATTAGCCCCATTGACAGGCTCAGACTACAGATTATGGTGGACAGCAATACCAAGAAAGGTTACTCACTACAATATGGTGCAAACATATGAAACATTTAGGATGCTTTTGATATCAAGTTTTGCTGGTTAGCTTTGTCCTTGACTGGGTACAAGATGAGCTACAATCTAAAACATTACATTTCTGAAATTTTGTTCAAAATAAATAATGGTAAATTAAATAATCTAAATTAATATAAAATAATAAATATATAAAGACAGATTAGTTTACTTCAGAAAACTACAGTTCAGTTTAATAAACAACAAAAAAACATTAAAATGTCTCAAGAACTGGTAACTTGAACAGGGTTCATACAAATACTGCAAAATGAAATTCCAGGACTTTCAAGGACTTTTCAAACACTACTTTAAAGACTAAAATCAGAGATCTTACTTATCAAACATTATTTGATTCATTGAATCCATACATTTTTTTTAAAGATAAATATCCAGATTATAATAAGCACTTTTTTCTCACTTCTGCACTGTGTGGTTAGTGACAAGTGCAGAGAGAGAACAAAACAAAATGCTGGTCAAGAATTAGAAGCACAAAATGAGGATTTGTAAAGAAAAACATTGGAGGATTTCGAAATAAGCCAAGAGGAGACTGGTTTTCCATTGCTAAAGTAAGGAAACTTTGTTTCCTTTGCTCCTACATTTCCCAGAGGTGTGTGTGACGAATACGTCTTCCACCTTCACCTGCACATCTTCCGGTTCCCATCAGCCAGCAGAAGTTAGAAAAAAGTGTTTATTATGTTTGAAATCTGGATATTTATCTTACAAAAACGCATGGATTCGCTACGGGGGCCTTTATTCACCCACCGGAGCCTTGTGAGAGATGTTTTATTACAGACGCACTTTATTTCACATCTTCTGAACTGTTGACAACAAACACCCGCTTGCCCCATTAAAAGGCTTTGAAGAGCAAGGATTTTTTTTAATATAACTTCGATTGGATTATTCTGAAAGAAGAAAGTCGTATACACCTAGGATGCTTTGAGGGTGAGTAGAAGATGGAAAGATTTTCATTCTCAGGTGAACTAACCCTTTAAGTACATTATGTATTATAACAAATACCTGCAGAGGGTAGCAACGGCTTGGTGATGTTTCACTTTCCCGCATGTTTCAATGATGTTTAAATACATTTCATTTTAATATTTAGTCAAATGCAAACTCAGAAACTTTTATTTTGAAATTGTGATGTACAATAAATTGCATATTTAGAAATATGTTGATGTATTCTCCTGTTTTGGCAAAGGTTTATAAATGAAACTCAAAGCATATGCATAGCCCCATTCACAAATTCAGTCTTCACTGGTAAATTGCTGTTAAGAGATCATGTGTGAACAGTCCCTGTTTACAAAGCCCCGCTGCTTTTTAATAGCTTTTTCTATGCGAATATGCTTTGACCATTGCGCCCCACAGCTTTTTCAGTATGCTGCTCTCGACACCCAGGCTTTCTTTCCATTCATTCCATCAGCCCTGCGACTCTGGACAGGTTAATATGATTATTTTTTCGGATTTATGGCAGGTTGTGAACCAAATTTATAGGTGCATACTCTGGATACTATAATGCGTGTCTCTTTGTTTGAGAGTGAAAGCTGTGTACCTCTCATACCATTGGTAAGTGAACTCATGAACTCAAACATAATATCAAAACATTTTTGTTAAATGTAGGACATTTCTTCCACAGCCAAATGCCGCATGGTGCCAGAAGACTTTAAGCCCTAAAAACTGTACTAAAAATGTGTTTATTTCCCCCAAATAAAGGATTATGTGTTTCCTTTGGTTACTACCGAAACAATAATGACATGTTTTGGTTGTGACTATTTTGGAAGTGACAATTTTATACTTTTGAGTCTACTTCAAAGATGCAAATCAGCACATATGGATACCTAATAGATTTCTGAACAGTGGTACACATATAAAAACTAAATGTTATGGAATAACCCCCGAAAAAGTGTGCTTAATTGCAGAAAAAAAGGTGTTTGGTAGTAGGCTTGTTGCGATAGATGGTGATGATGGTGATATCGCAACACCGGTTACATTACTTGCCCACCGCAGCACTGACCCCCAACATCGTTTAGATTTTTTTATAGTAATAAAAATAATTTAATTCAGTAAAAGAACAGACATTACAATTAAAAACTGAATGCGGCTGTTCAATGTAGCTTGCCGAAGGACAGTCGCATCACAGATCAGATTTCATTTATCCAGTGAGGAGAGTGAGTCGAGCTGACTGACAAGAAGAGTGAGGTGAGATAGACAAGACTATGGCAGATGATTAAGTTTCGAAATGAAATGCAAAAGCACCTGTTTGGCAATATTTTGGATTTTGAAAAGCCTGTTGACTTTTGACATTTATCTAAGGTGATTCTGGAAGATTTTTATATTTCTTATTTAATTGGTTCCACATTGTTTGCTGATTTTACTTAAACCTTGTGCCATTTATTTATTTTATTTAACATCAAGGTGTATGCCATGCCTCCAAGAAAATTTCCTCACCGTCACATCCATTTTTGACAGACTTTCAGACTTTTGAAAACAATTTAACTCAAAAATGGGACCTAACTACTCACACCTTGAAGCAATAAGAGAGGAGACAGGAATATTTCCTGATCATAAATTTAGAGATGTACTTAAAATCTCAGTCAATGGACTAAAACATACACTGTTTTGTT
The DNA here is from genome assembly GCF_963082965.1 of Carassius carassius. Taxonomy (NCBI): domain Eukaryota; kingdom Metazoa; phylum Chordata; class Actinopteri; order Cypriniformes; family Cyprinidae; genus Carassius; species Carassius carassius. The sequence continues at coordinate 27,716,119 of NC_081774.1, forward strand.
AGTAAAATAAAAATTGTGGAAATGTTTTAAACAAAGTTAAATATTTTATAAAGAAAATATAAAATAAATAATTTTGAACTTCACTTAAAAAAAATGATAAAAGATATAAAAAACAACAACAACAACACAATGAAATAAAATGCTTAAAAATAAAAAAAAATATCTTCATAGGGTTCAGGACAGCCACCTCTCAATTAAAAGTACCCAATAAATTATGATTTTATATATATATTAAGCTTACTGATATTTACATATTATTGTGGATTTGATGGATAATAGAAGGATCTTAGTAAACATCTAAGATTTGAATTTTTAAATGGGTTTTAAATGTGTTTTTTCGTTGTGGGACAGCAGTTTGCACCAATTATGTAGAATGGCCCACATGTGTCAGGAGCATGAACTGTTTGCGTGTGTTTTTTTCTGCCCATGTGCTTCGTGTCCTAGTTTTCCCTCTTGTTATATAAGTCATTTGGTTCAGGTCTGTCCAGTTCATTACCCTCATTTAGTTCTGTATTTAAAGTATAATCTGTTTTTTGTTTCTTTTGTCCAGTGTGGTCTATGTAATGTGGTTGTCTTCCTAGTTTTCTGAGTTCTCTGTGTTAGAATTATAATAAATATTTGGTTTACCGATCCTGCTCCTGAATTGGACTATTCACCGCAGCCACACGTGACATAAAACTGGACCAAGCAAAGTATGAACAGGATGAACAGCCTTTGGAGTGATATGTAGAGGAGTTTCTGAGTGTTGTACATCTGGTGAGCCAGAGCGATCATGGTTAATGCCTGCTTCTGAATGATGATAATTTGTATTGATTCCTATCTCCTGACGATTGTTATAGACCCGTAGCTGACGTTATTAATTATGTCCTCGATTTAAATGTCTCTGAGTTCCTTGTTGATGTGGAGGATTGTCGTCCTGTTCCCATCCGGAAGCAAATGGGTGCTTCAGCTCACCATCTACCAGCACCCTCCAAATACTGTTTCAAAGAGCTGCTCCCTCCATTCCAACCATGCTTCCCCGAGCCTGGGATGTACCTGGGAGACAAAGTGGCAGATCAAGCGTATACGTCTTTCCACTCAGCGCTCAAAAAGCCTCCCTTTGTTCGTCTCCAAAACCCAAGTCTTTACCAGTCCTCAGTCCAGTGTTAACGCAGGCCACAAAGCCATCCTCCAGAGCACCTGTGATGCTGGCTGCTCCGCCGTCAATCCCGCTGGCTGCTCCAAAGTCAAGACCTAGGTTGATAGCAGCTATCTCCTTCACCTTAGCCCAGAAGAGGAAAATGAGGAGGAGAAGACTGATGACTCTACCCCCTGAACAAAGTCAAGAGATAGTTCTAGCCCCTAACCAGTGTTGAGAGATGGCTCGAGCCCCTTACAAGAGTCGAGTGATGGCTCTTGTCCCTGACCAGAGTTGAGTGGTGGCTCTAGCCTCTGACCAGAGTCGAGTTACGGCTCTAGCCCCTGACCAGAGTTGAGTGATGGTTCTGGCCCCTGAGTCAACAGAGGGGATTCCTGTTCCCACGTCAAGCCCAGAGAGGGCTCCTCTCCCCACATCCAACCCAGAGAGGGCTGTTGTTCCCAAGTCTGGCCCAGGGAGGGCCTTAGATTCCGAGTCAAGCCCAAAAAGGGCTTTTGTTACCACGACCAGCCCAGGGAGTGCTTCAGATCTGGAGTCAAGCCCATAGAGGGCTCCTGTTACCACGCCAAGACCAGAGAGAGCTCCTCTCCCCACATCCAGCCCAGAGAGGTGTGTTCTTCCCACATCAAGCCCAGAGAGGGCTCCTGTCCCCACTCCCAGCCCAGAGGGCTGTTGTTCCCACATCTGGCCCAGTGTGGGCCTCAGATCCTGAATCAAGCCCAGAGAGGGCTCCTGTTCCCACGTCATTCCAAGAGAGGGATCTTGTTCCCACGTCAAGCCCAGAGAGAGCTCCTTTCCCCACGTCCAGCCTAGAAAGGGATTTTGTTCCCATGTCCACCCCAGGGAGGGCCTCAGATCCGCGGTCAAGCCCAGAAAGGGCTCCTCTTCCCACGTCAAGCCGAGAGAGGGCACCTGTTTCCACGTCCAGCACAGAGAGGGATGCGGTTTCCATGTCTGGCCCAGGGAGGGCCACAGATCCCAAGCCTAGCCCGAGGAAGGCTTCTGTGTCCACGTCCAGCCCAGAGAGAGCTGCTGTTCCAGCGTCTGGCCAAGGGGAGGGCCACAGATCCCGAGCCTAGCCCAAGAAGGGCTTCTGTTTCCGAGTTCAGGCCAGAGAGGGCCTCTGTTCCTTAACACAGCCTGATTCCAGCCTAGAGGCTGTTTTTTTTCTTGGGGGGGGGGGGGGGCGGGGTGTTGGCCATGGGTTCCTGAACTGATACCACCCTGGAGGCTTCCCATCCCGTACAAGCCTGTCCATAGATGCCTCCAGAACGTCCATGCTCCCATTCCCTTTGTGGATTGTAATTGGCACGGGGATGTGCCTTCCAGGAGGGGGAGGTAATGTCAGAAGTATGTGCTCTTTTTGTGTGTGTATGTTTCTTCCCATGTGCTCCGTGACCTAGTTTTCCCTCTTGTTTGATTAGTCATTTGGTTCAAGTGTGTCCAGTTCATTACCCTGATTTAATTCTGTATGTAAAATGTTGCCCATTCTATGGTTCCTTTGTCCAGTGTGTTCTATGTAATGTGGTTGTCTTCCTAATTCTCTGAGCTCTCTGTGTTAGAGTTATAATAAATATGTGGTTTACCAATCCTGCTCCTGTGTCTTGCTCTTCACCGCAGCTACATGTGACAGTATATGTTCATAAACATCTTGTAAAAATTAATAATGATACTTGTAATTAAAACTGTTTTTGCTAGAAAATTATGCCATGCCTGACATTACTGACATGCCTGACATTACTGACTTCGACTGACGACACTTCCTGTTTGTTGTTGGCGTTTGCACTGCATTTGAGCTCCGTCACTATATTCTTTTTATCGACTATTTCAAATCTTCCATTTATGTCTAAAATTTTTGAAACAGTTGTGTCTGCTCAATTGAGCTCCTTCCTGGGAAAAAATGATCTGTATGAAGAACTTCAGTAAAGTTTCAGGCCCCACCATAGCACAGAAACTGCACTTGTTAAAATTACAAATGACCTGCTTCCTGCGTCAGATCAAGGCTGCATCTCATTGCTAGTTTTACTTAATCTTAGTGCTGCGTTCGACACCATAGATCATGACATACTCATAGATCGATTACAAACCTATACAGGTATTCAAGGGCAGGCTCTAAGATGGTTTAGATCCTACCTGTCCGATCGCTACCATTTTGTTTATTTAAATGGGGAGTCATCTCATTTATCACCAGTAAAATATGGAGTGCCACAAGGATCCGTCCTAGGTCCCTGTCTATTTTCAATATACATGTTGCCCCTTGGTAATATTATTAGAAAATACAGAATTAGTTTCAACTGTTATGCTGATGATACTTAGCTATATATCTCAACGAGACCAGATGAAACTTCTAAATTATCTAAGCTAACAGAGTGTGTTAAAAATGTAAAAGATTGGATGACCAATAATTTTCTCTTATTAAATTCGGATAAGACAGAGATATTAATTATTGGACCAAAAAACAGTACACAGAATCTTGTAGATTACAATTTGCAACTAGACGGATGTACTGTTACTTCCTCGTCAGTCAAAAATCAGCTTGTTATATTAGAGAGCAACTTGTCTTTTGAAAATCATATTTCCCATGTTTCAAAAACTGCATTCTTCCATCTTAGAAACATTGCCAAGATACAAAACATGTTTCCTGTTTCTGATGCAGAAAAGCTAGTTCATGCATTTATGACCTCTACTGTAGACTGGACTATTGTAATGCACTTCTAGGTGGTTGTCCTGCATCTTCAATAAACAAGCTACAGGTAGTCCACAATGCAGCGGCTAGAGTCCTTTCCAGGTCAAGAAAATATGATCATATTACCTCAATTTTACAGTCTATGCACTGGCTACCTATTAAGTTCTGTATCAGTTACAAATTATCATTACTTACCTATAAGGCCCTAAATGGTTTAGCTCCTGCGTACCTAACTAGCCTTATACCACGCTACAACCCATCACGCACCCTAAGGTCACAAAACGCTGGACTTTTGGTAGTTCCTAGGATAGCAAAGTCCACTAAAGGAGGTAGAGCTTTTTCACATTTGGCTCCCAAACTCTGGAATAGCCTTCCTGATAATGTTCGGAGTTCAGACACACTCTCTCTGTTTAAATCTAGATTAAAAACGCATCTCTTTCGCCAAGCATTCAAATAATGTATCTCTTAAATTGTGACTGCAGTTGTATCTGATCAAATGCGCATTCTTATTCTTTAGCTTGGGTTAAACTAATTAATTTTACTTTGTTGGAACAGCAGCTATGCTAATGATGTCTCTATTTGTTTCTTTGTTTTGCCTTTTACACAAGCTCCAGTCTGGATCCAGAACACCTGAGAAGAGATGATGCTGACCCCTTAGAAGACCCCAGATGATGCTAACCCTGAATCAACAAACAGAACTAACAAATATTGCTACAAGTGAGACTGCATCATATAATAATTGCTGTTAATAATGTTCATCGTCTGGCTGACTACGTCTGCCATCACTGGTACTGAGCCCTGTTATTGTAAATCATTTCATGAATAATATGACAATTAAATATCTGATCCCCATCAGAATTAATCATGGGCTAAGAAATCCAACTTTACCATTTCCATTCCTGGGTAATCAATCAATATTATAAACATATTTGTGCAGATATAATCAAATGTCCGGTGGATTTCCTGTATTATGGTGATGTTTACCTTTCTCTTCGATTTGAAGACATTGCAGCGGAACACATTGCTTTTCTTGTCTCTTGCTATGTAACTGAATATCTTCAGGTCCTGTGAGTCATGAGAGACGTAAAATATTCTGAAAAAAAAAAGACTGATGAGCTGCAACAACTGACCTTAAAACTGTCTCATTGCCATGGCAACAACAAGGCCAATGTGCTCTTCACTGACTTAGTTCCTTTGACATGTCAAAAAACATTAAAGAAATGCATTAAATGTGCTCGCTAGATTTTGATCTAGTGTGTTACATTACATTGGCATCAAACAGAAACTCTAGAAATAGATCCATTTCAGAACAAACATGTTGGTAATAACTGACATTGTTTTAAAGGGGTCATATGATGTGATTTCAAGTTTTCCTTTCTCTTTGGAGTGTTACAAGCTGTTCATGAAGGGATGAGACCCCTACAGTCGCAAAGACTAAATTCTCAAACCCAAAGAGATATTCCTTATTAGAGTTAAGACTAGATCACGCCCTCCTAAAATACCTTGTTTAAACACGCCCCCACATGCCTACGTCACGATGTGGGAAGCTTTGCATAACATGACTAGAAATCAGTGGTTAAGTTGTATTTACAACACTCTTTCAGACCAGTGCAACCCAAATATTCGGATGCATGCAGCGCGTTTTATGGAGGAATGTTTCCTTATCCTGGGAGAGTACGTTAGACTGCAATGCCGGCTGTTTTGACTCACAGCCTGTGAGTACATTTCCATATGTAAAGGATTTGGCACTGATGATTCAAACGCAGGTTTTGAGCAGTATAGAGTAGCCCTTGTTTTGTCATTTCTCAGATCAAAAATGCAGACATGGTATTATGTTTATACAGTGCAATGCAATGCAACATGTAAAAAGACAGTATACATCATTATAATCCGTAATTATGTCCCCACAAACGCCTCGTTTGTAATGGGTTTTATTGGTTTTGTCTAATCATGCCAGGACATACAGCATCACAGTATGGTAAGGGGAGTAACATTTCTGTCACACTCTTGAGATATTCGGCCACAATGCACTGGAAAGCTGGCAAATCAGAGCAAACCTCGCTTTTCAGAATGATGAGCTTTGTAAAAATCGACACGTTTCAGAAAGGCAGGGCATAGAGGAGCAACAATAATGTACAGTATGTGTAAAATAATGTGTTTTTTAATCTTAAACCGCATAAACACATTTCATTACACCAAATACAAAAAATAATGTTCTTTTTAGCAACATCATATGACCCCTTTAATACAATGAGACTAGAGTGTACTGACACTAGTTAACACTAACAATGTTACTGTTAAACAGTGTGCTTATGTGCACTGGAGACTGTTACTATGGGGATTTCGAAAGACATTCAGTTTTTTGTTGCAGCTCACGGAGCAAAATGATTTTGATGTGACATGTGTGTGTGCTTGCAAAATGACAAAGGTCATCAAACCCCACAGGCCATGTCACTGCAGTCATGAGCAAAATAAGTAATCAACGCTATGTAAACAAGCTGTGGTTAAATTACCTGAAAATAGGATCCTGGGCCAGTGTCACTTGGCTTTCATCCCAGCTATAGTCATATTTCTGACATAAATATATAGTCAAGAAATACGTTCATAATTAATTGCATATACAGAATAAATTGTACAAAATATACAGCATCAGAAATAACTGTTATTATAAAATTAAGAGGAGAAAAAAATAGAAACACCTCACCTTTTTCTTATTCCGCAGAAACACCTTGACACCATCCACTGACACAATAAGGTTGACTTTCTTCTTCTTGATGTTCTTAATTTTAAACTCATACTGAAAATGATACAAAATATGACGAGTTGAATTAATTAAAATATAAATCATGACATGAACCTTACACTTAAAAAATTGTAACCTAAAACTGGTAACATCTAAATTAAGTAGTTATATATATATATATATATATATATATATATATATATATACAAGCTGTTTTGTTTTTAACAGTCCACCAGAGTTTTTTGATTTTTTTTAATTTTGTAATTTTTTATTTTTTAATTTTAATTTAGATTTTTAATGAACATAAAACATGCTATATAGCAGGGCCATGCAGAGACTGTTGGAGGGGAGGTGCTCAAACTATAAAAAGGGCACATGGAAAAAGGCTTTAAATAGGGCTGTGCTCCTTGTTGATACATGTATCGAAATGGATGATTCTGTATTGATAAAGAAGCAAATGCTGTGATGCAGTTTTGAAAAATGAAACACAGAACAGAAAAGACCATTTTAAGTTTAAAAGTTAAAAAAAAATTTCTTTGCAGTTCTTAATTACTCTGGAATTAAAAACTTAATTATATTATTATTATTATTATGATTATTGAGTTTACAGGGTATGGTGGTTTTGCTGTTGTAAACACTACTGTTGTTGTTGTAGAAAAAATATTTCTGTATTATTTAAAATAGAATTCTATTCTAATCCTGTTCTAAATGTATACATTTTTTGAATGATAATGAAGCAGGATTTATAAGCATCATTCGGAGGATAAGAAAATCAGTAAAAGCCTTTTTTTTCATGTGTTGTAATAATAATTTTTAAGGCACTCTATGATTTTTAAATAAATATTGTAATAAAAATATTTCAAAGTATGGATAGTTTTTAGTCAGATAACATTTAAAAGACCAATTGGTGGCATTTAAACTTTTCCCAATCAAACAGCAAGAATGAAAGAGGACAGGCCACTTTGTTTATATTGCTGTGTCTAGAACTATGTAAACTGCATTTTTAATATTTACTAAATAATACATTTTAATACAATGCAAATTTGTCCCCTGCACTTTATTCAGGCAGGTGTGTTCACGTAAAGGTTTCTAGATTTAAATCTAGATTTATATTCAGAGACAAGATAGTCTATGCATGATGTGGCAATTTATCCGTATCCAAAATGAGTCGATGTGAACACTACAGAGTGCTGATCCCCCATCAAGGGGAAAAGGGGCAGGTGCTCAAGTGATTATCAATGTCTAGGAAACTTGCACTGAGATTTATCAAGATATCGCCAATAAAGATGCTATTGCTTCTGGAAGACTTGCTACAGTCGCTCTGTTAGATGCAGACTGCATGAATAATCAAAGACTAGGAAATAAACAGGAAATCCACAGGGGTCAGATTAAAGGACGACGCACTAGGCATACTGAAGAGTGGCTGGGTTAAAAGAGCTCTCTTTCATCCCAAACTTTGATTAATGCTAACATGGACCACTTAGGCAAGCTATTTTCTAAGAAGCTTGTTCCTCTGGCTGCTCTCAGTTCTCCTCAAAATACATAAAACAGAGGGTGATATCTAAAAAAAAAAAACTTGAGCGCTATGATATACTACTGACTTTATCAATTGATTTATCAACAGGAAAAGTCCCCTAAAGAGAAATCTTGTGCAAATAAGTCTAAACATCACTAAAACATATTCTCTTTGATGGAGCAAAGTCGATTAAGCTAAACCGCTCTGCTGCTGCCAGCACACTGGTGCAATCTCATAAATACTGGACCCTTGAGAAGAGAAGACATGAAAGAACAGTCTTTCCACTGGTACTACATTATTAGAATAAACAACCTCCAACATGTCATGAACCACCTGCTTGACCTAATTATAAATGGGATTCTTTTATATTTTTCACAATGTGTGAGAAAATAAAGTTGTCCTACCAGGGATAGTTACATAGAACAAAATGCATAATCATTATGAGCTTTGAAAATAACCGGGAATTGTTACATGGCTACAAAGACATGTCATAGTGCAAAACGAAGAAAAAATATTTTATTTCTAGATCCCAAATCAAAATAAATGAGCATGTGAACATACAACCCGAATTCCGGAAAAGTTGGGACGTTTTTTAAATTTTAATAAAATGAAAACTAAAGGAATTTCAAATCACATGAGCCAATATTTTATTCACAATAGAACATAGATAACGTAGCAAATGTTTAAACTGAGAAATTTTACACTTTTATCCACTTAATTAGCTCATTTAAAATTTAATGCCTGCTACAGGTCTCAAAAAAGTTGGCACGGGGGCAACAAATGGCTAAAAAAGCAAGCAGTTTTGAAAAGATTCAGCTGGGAGAACATCTAGTGATTAATTAAGTTAATTGATATCAGGTCTGTAACATGATTAGCTATAAAAGCTTTGTCTTAGAGAAGCAGAGTCTCTCAGAAGCAGAGGTGGGGACAAGTCACACATGGCGAAGTCTAAGCAAGTCTCAAGTCTTAACCATCAAGTCTCGAGTCAAGTCTCAAGTCACAGTTCAGATAAATCAAGCAAGTCAAGTCAAGTCAAGGGTTCACCCTAAGCAAGTCAAGTCGAGTCCTGATAAGTTTCAAGTCAAGTCAAGTCACAATACTAAAATAAATAGAGGTAAAACATTTTTTGATACATATTTATTTTTTGCAAAGAAAAGATGAAATTGTAAACACATATAATGTATCTTATTCATTATGCATTTGCAATATATATGAATCACATGTATATCTGTGCTACATTAATATCTGAAAATAAAATAAAATTGTGATTACACAAAACATTTAGAGTCTAAGATGTATAATCCAATCTGTCTAATTCAGTTTAATTGAAACGGTCTAAAATGTGTTGCATTTACAGAAAATAAGGTTTGCCAAGACATTGGCACTAAGCTGTGAACGATGGGGCCGCATAATAATCCCCCCATGACTGAACACACGTTCGACAGGTGCGCTTGAAGCAGGCACAGCTAATACCCTCATTGCGATTTGGAACAGTGAAGTCATTTTCTCCCTGTTCATTCCCCAAAACAAAAGGCAGTTCTGGCCATCACAATTGTCCAGGTAATGGTTGAGCTGGGCCGCAGGGCTGAAATGAGTGGATTTCTTTTGCTTTTTGTGGTATAAGAACAGCCCAGTTTCATCACCTTTGATTTGCTCTTCTTCATCTCCATGACCTGTCTGTTCCATATTGGTATGCTCTGCCTCCTGGAGAATCAGATCTAAAACACAAAAATGTAAAAAAAACAAATAAACCTACACAACATTCTAGAGAATTTACTAAATGTTCTGACAAAATGTTAATTGCTGTAGTTTATTTAAAAATATTTACTTTTAAATATTTTTTTAAGCAGTCAGAAACTGAATAAATGATTCAATGTCTCATTTTAATACTTATACATGATAACTGCTTTCTCTGGGCCAGCAGCAGTGCCAATGCAGAGTTTAATGTTTGCTGTGATCGTACTTTGAACATTGTCATTTAGGAATAAGATTACTTGGGTGTTTAAATCAAGATTGCAAACTTTTAATGGTTTATTATGCAGCACTTCCAATTTCTGAAAATAAATAAATAAATAAAATACTACTAATAAATGTAATATTTACAAGTATGGGGTCTCATTATAGAATTAGCCTATAACTTACTTTTTACTTCCAAGGTCAACTGCTCCTTCAGCTTGTCATCAACCAATACATCATGCTCTATCCACATAACCCCAAAGGCTGGATCAAGAACAGCTGCTTTGACATAAACAGGATCAGAGAATGGCAGGATTCCTTCATTGGTCTCTGGCTGAGACATGTTTACATTGACAAAGATTCCTTTGAATCTTCTCTGCAGTGATCTTTGAAGACTGTGGATTAGGTTGACCAAGTATTGTGTTCCTTCTTTCTGATTTTCCAAGTGATTGTTGAGGGAGAGAACACAGGGAATCACAGCACTTATGGTTACAACCTTCTCTCCCTGAGTGAGATCAGTGGCATCAGCAAAGGGCTTTAGAATATTGACCAGTTCTTTAATCTGAGCCCACTCTCTTAGAGTAAAAATAGTCTCTCTGTGCCCTCTAACATCCAAGACCTTGCACAAAGTTTGGTAGTCACAGCTAAGCAAGGACTTCAACTGTCGGAAAGTCGAATTCCATCGAGTAACAACAGAAGCAGGCACTCCACGTTGGCCAAATTCTTTCTCAAATTCCTCCTTAAAAGAAGTACTTGTGTGGAGCAGAGAACTGATCCGCGATGCTTTGGCCAGAGCCGAACTGACAGCCCTGGTCTCTTTAAGACCATCACCAACAACCAATTGTAGTGTGTGTGCAAAGCACTGTAGTCTATGCTGACTTTTGGAGGTCAAGGTCTCATTCAGCCTCTCCTCTTCATCCACTGGAAGGGCATTCCAAAGTTCTGCATCATCAAGGCAGTCATCATCATCCTCATCTGCTTCAGCTGAACTGGGAAAACATGTGGTGAATGCCTTCTTCATATTTGGTGCATTGTCACAAATTATATGATCAATCTTTTGTTTGATTTTATACTGATCACATATTTGTTCAAATTCTTCACAAATTCTCTCTCCCGTATGTGACCCCTTGAAGCGGTTGCAAGCTAGTAGATGAGATTTCAAAGTTATAGCATCTGCTGCAGTGTTCATCCAGTGAGCGGTGACACCAAGGTAGCCTCTCATTCTTCTGTCTGACCATATGTCCACAGTGACAGACAGATTTTCAACTGTGGCCATTTCACTTATTAGTTTTGATTGTCTCTCAGACACCACAGTGTCAAGTCTTGAGGTGATGGTTCTGCGGCTCACTGCAGTATATTTTGGGTCCATAATGGAGAGAAAGTGAATGAAGTGCTTGTTGTCAGTGATAGACAGGGGCATGTTGCAATTAATGATCAGATCAGATATTATTGCTTCTGTAATGGCTTTTTGTCGAGGATGGTTGACTGGATATGTAGTAGTCTGGGGCACAATGAACTGTGACATGGATGGCTGCTGTAGATCGCTACAGTGTATCTTGGATTTGAGATATTCATCATATCTGCATGGATAAAAAAAAAAACAATCAGGGAAAACTGTAAACATTAACATTAACTGTTAACATTAAAACAAATTTATTTTCGTATGCAAAACATTCTTTACATTTTTTAAAATACTGTAATTTAAGGAAAATCAAAATATAAATTAATTTAAGTGATGATCATTTACTGATGTATTCACGTAAAGTTTGGTTCCAGCATTCACACATTATCATATGTTTACACAGAAGTGTTAATACTTGTAAGTTACTGATAGAACGAAAAACTTAAGCATGTATAAGGACTAATAATCTTATAAACTAATTATTGTGACTGAAAAACTGCCTAATATGTAATTGCGCTGAAATTATTCTTGTCTGTATGACCAAAAAAAAAAAAAAAAAAAAAAGAAACTTGTAGGTGCTAGTGATCACATCGGCGCCTCCATGTTAGTCTGACATGCAATATGGTATCAGCGCAATGCTTTTTAGTTTTCACACGCAGTCCACTAACACTTGAAAATGAGCACATGTAATACAGACATTATAGCCTACATTTAATATATGGAGCGTCCCGCTCATTTAAAGATGACTATCAAAATCAAAATTCACGCTACGTCACTGTTATATATAGCCAAAGACCCCAAATAACTATTCCAAATAACATCTATTTACGAAACGTATCATAATGATAATGGTCACATTTCTAATAAGAAAAAAACATAATATGCATCAAGGCCAAATTATACCAAACATAAAAGATTAATTAATTACATTATCGTTATAGATCTTAGTGACACTGACAAGAAGGAGATGACTTTCTTACCTTTCCTTGTGGTTCTTGAAATGTCGAATGAAATTTGACGTCGTGGTTGTCGTGTCGGATATTTTTGCGTTGCATATTTTGCATCTGGCAAATCTTTTTTTATTGGCACGGTCCAGTTCAAATTCCTTATAGCCAAACAAGACTATTTGTGGAGCTCGACTAACATTACCGTCTTCCATGTTTGGCGCGGTTTGAATTGTGCAGCGTTAAAGGCACAGACGCTGATTAGTGGTGCTGACATCACAATAAGTATATCTATTTTTTTTAGTAATTTTATTGCTGTTTGTTTATTATAAGTTCAAGTCATTGTCGAGTCTTCCACTTCAAGTCAAGTCAAGTCTCAAGTAACTTGTTCTCAAGTCAAAGTCAAGTCAAGTCATTTTCATACTTTAATCAAGCAAGTCGCAAGTCCTGAAAATTGTGACTCGAGTCAGACTCGAGTCAAGTCATGTGACTCGAGTCCCCCACCTCTGCTCAGAAGTAAAGATGGGCAGAGGCTCTCCAATCTGTGAAAGACTGCGTAAAAAAATTGTGGAAAACTTTAAAAACAATGCTCCTCAACGTCAAATTGCAAAGGCTTTGCAAATCTCATCATCTACAGTGCATAACATCATCAAAAGATTCAGAGAAACTGGAGAAATCTCTGTGTGTAAGGGACAAGGCCGGAGACCTTTATTGGATGCCCGTTGTCTTCGGGCTCTCAGACGACACTGCATCACTCATCGGCATGATTGTGTCAATGACATTACTAAATGGGCCCAGGAATACTTTCAGAAACCACTGTCGGTAAACACAATCCGCCGTGCCATCAGCAGATGCCAACTAAAGCTCTATCATGCAAAAAGGAAGCCATATGTGAACATGGTCCAGAAGCGCCGTCGTGTCCTGTGGGCCAAGGCTCATTTAAAATGGACTATTTCAAAGTGGAATAATGTTTTATGGTCAGACGAGTCCAAATTTGACATTCTTGTTGGAAATCACAGACGCCATGTCCTCCGGGCTAAAGAGGAGGGAGACCTTCCAGCATGTTATCAGCGTTCAGTTCAAAAGCCAGCATCTCTGATGGTATGGGGGTGCATAAGTGCATACGGTATGGGCAGCTTGCATGTTTTGGAAGGCTCTGTGAATGCTGAAAGGTATATAAAGGTTTTAGAGCAACATATGCTTCCCTCCAAACAACGTCTATTTCAGGGAAGGCCTTGTTTATTTCAGCAGGACAATGCAAAACCACATATTGCAGCTATAACAACAGCATGGCTTCGTCGTAGAAGAGTCCGGGTGCTAACCTGGCCTGCCTGCAGTCCAGATCTTTCACCTATAGAGAACATTTGGCGCATCATTAAACGAAAAATACGTCAAAGACGACCACGAACTCTTCAGCAGCTGGAAATCTATATAAGGCAAGAATGGGACCAAATTCCAACAGCAAAACTCCAGCAACTCATAGCCTCAATGCCCAGACGTCTTCAAACTGTTTTGAAAATAAAAGGAGATGCTACACCATGGTAAACATGCCCCGTCCTAACTATTTTGAGACCTGTAGCAGAAATCAAAATTGAAATGAGCTCATTTTGTGCATAAAATTGTAAACTTTCTCAGTTTAAACATTTGCTATGTTATCTATGTTCTATTGTGAATAAAATATTGGCTCATGTGATTTGAAAGTCTTTTAGTTTTCATTTTATTAAAATTTAAAAAACGTCCCAACTTTTCCGGAATTCGGGTTGTACTTTTAATCTTTAACACAAGATTTTGCAGCTTGAGTCTGAACAATGAATAAGACATTCTGACATGTTTCAGTTATTTCAGTTGACAATTATTGTTTTTGTTGTTTCCTTAATATTATCATAAGCATTTTAGAACATTTATTATTATTATTATTATTATTACTTGTGTGACCCAAAACATGGACAAGCACTTTGGAAAACTGATCCATCTTCTCCTTCTTTTTACACTATATAAGTATTAATATATAGTAATAATGCAAGATGCTATATATTAATGCTGTATTATTAAAATGTACATTAATGACCAACAGTATCATTGTAGAACTTGTGAATCAGTCATTTGTGTGCAAGATATGCTATTCATACGTCATTCTTTCATGAAGGTTCAACTGTCTGCATCCTTATGAAGATTTCGGAACCCTTACCCGTATTCGTCTCATAGCAGCCAGTATTTCAATTCTGCTTTTGGGTCGCACGATATCCAGGCTCCCAATGAACTGTGGCAGAAGAGGTTAAACAAGGGACATAAAATGAACTGTAGCTTATATTCTGAGAAAAATTCAATGATTTGCATTCACGCCAGTGCAACAGGTGAAGTAGCCTACAGTTAGGCACCTTATATTACAGTAGTATCCATGTAAATATTACACATTAATAAAGTAATTACAATGAAAGTTGGGAGTTACAATCCCTTCAACATGATAGTTACATGAATTAACTTGCATATTTAGTACTCATAATGCAAAGATTTGGTAACAGGTTCACTAATGAAATGTGAGCCATTAAAAATAATATATAATAATATATAATAATAATAATAAATAAAAAAATGGTGTTGTCTATTATTTACCTTCACCTCGAACGTGAGCCCTTGCTGGAAATGTCCATCATTATCAGCAGGAATCCTCTGATCCACTGAGTCGTCTACCAGATTATATTTACTCTTCTCCAGCATCGTTTTATGGTATGAAAATAGCGTTCGATACCTTTATTTACTCAAAACATGCTGAAGCCTCCTGGCTGCACTGATTTCTGAGGGGTTTCTCACAGAAAGATGACGGTGGTCCTGTAAATGTCCAAAGGCAATGATGCTCATTCGCAGAGGGATTCAGCATCATCTAGAGTAAATACGACCTCAGTTGTTTAATAACCGAGCAGACGGTTCAGAAGATGTACGCTGACTGTTAACACAATGTCTGGATTTCCAGCATGATGATTAATATCCCACCTGTCCCCGTTGGCGCAGACTCCCCCTTAACATAATTTATGGATCTTACTATGGAGAAGGCTTCTCTATTAATATTCATCAGACAATCATTCGCCATTGGAAGGTTATCAGGCAACACTAGCGCGACCTGATTCATGTTCATGAGGTAATATTTCCCATAGGAAGGTTTCCGAGGAAACTATGCAGGAATTAAATTATTCATTTAAGAACCTTCAGCCTAGTAGCTAGTATTCGTAATTTGCGTCCATTTCAAAAGGGTTTGTGTGAAGCCACACTGGCTGTGAAATACAGTATAACGGACAGGAAATACTTATGAAGTGCTGACACCTTGTGGTTAAAAAGATGGCGGCTGATGAGTGCATGGTAGAAAAATCATTGCACTCATACTAATACATAAAAAAAAACAAGCACTCTGACTTAGGCTAAACCAGAAGTTACAATTTAAAAGTTCTGTAATATTACGTGTGTACAGTAGCTATAAAGTGACAGGCTTATCCTTAGGCTGATGACACATGGGGGAACTTTTTGAGCAATGTTGCTGGGCAAGTTTGGGCAATGTTATCTTTAACGGGCAAACAGGTGAGACACAGGGCCCACAACCAATCTAAAGTATCCAGGTCGAAATTTATTACCCATTCTAAATGGGAAAGTGCCCAAGCAGCACTGCTCAAAAAAAGCTGTCCAGCAAAATTGCTAAAAAAAAGTTGCCCTGTGTATCATAAGATTAAGACTGTTTTTAAGGGGCTTTGACCAGTCTCAGGGCCCTATCATACACCCGGCGCAATGCGACGCAAGGTGCAGCGCAATTGTGTTTGCTAGTTTCAGTCTGGTGCTGTTCGCATTTTCCCGTCCAGCGCCACGTCGTTTAATTAGCAAATGCATTTGCGCTCATTTGTGCGCCCATTGGCTTGCTGGTCTAAAAAAGAGGTGTGTTCAGGCGCATTGCGGGCGCATTGCTATTTTAAGGAGCTGAAAATAGACAGCTCAAACCTGGTCTAAAGTCTGGCGCAATGTTTTTTCTTTGTTAAGAGGGTACATGCTGCTTATTAAACACAGGGACGCACACCAGCACACAAACATGCCAAATATTAAAAATTAAAGGATTGCAATGCATAAGATTTTTTTGTAGACTAATTAAATATATAAATATATATACGAGCGCAACTGGCTCTTAAAGGGAAGATGAGACTCTGATTGGTTTATTGCACTTTACGCCGGGGAACACCAACTGTTAAATAGCAAAAGTGGATTTGGACACGCCCTGAGTGCACCTGTGCTGTTCACATTACACTTTGCATTTAGTTCGTTAAAATAGGGCCCTCAGTGTTTACAATATTTAGGCCTACACACACACACACACACACACACACACACACACACACTAACCGAATATAATTAGACTATAATATTTCTCAACAAAACTAACTGTTGTGTTGTGTTGTGTGTGTGTGTGTGTGTGTGTGTGTGTGTGTGTGTGTTTGTGTGTGTGTGTGTGTTTATACCGCATATTCCCATTCCCTACATTACAGGGACCAAATGTCCTCACAATGATAGTAATAGTAATCATTTTTGACCTTGTGGGGGCATCATTTTGGCCCACATGTGGAAATCAAATTGCAAATCATACTAAATTAAGTTTTTTGAAAATCTGAAAATGCAGAAAGTTTCCTGCGAGGGGTGGGGTTAGGGAAAGGGGATAGAAAATACAGTTGTAGAGTATAAAACAATTGTCTATTGGAAGTCCTCATAAAGCATGCAAACCTGTGAAATTTGAAACTAAATTAAGAAGTAATTTCTTATAGCATCTAATTTCAATGCAACAATCAATGCCTTTACAGGGGCAGCTGTGGCCTAATGGTTAGCCAGTTGGACTTGTAACAAGAGGGTTGCAGGTTTGAGTCTCGGTGCTGGCAGGAGTTTTAGGTGGGAGAGAGTTAATGAACAGTGCTCTCTTCCACCCTCAGTACCCATGGCTGAAGTGCCCTTGAGCAAAGCACTGAACCCCCAGGTGCTCCCCGGGCGCTGGATATATAGCTGCCAACTGCCAACTCTGGGGGTGTGTTCACTTCTCACTGCTGTGTGTGTGCACTTGGATGGGTTAAATGCAGAGCACCAATTCTGAGTATGGCTTACCATACTTTGCAAATGTCACGACTTTCACTACCTAATGTCAGTGATCAAATTCTTTGTTTTTGGTGCAACTGAAACAGGATGTTGTTCTTACACCCACTTCCTCTCTATAAGCACTTTCAGTATTGTTACTGTTAGTAATCAAACACTTTAAAAAAATGCTTGTAAATTTGACAGAAAAAAAATAAAATACTGTTAACACAGAGAAATGACTTTCCCAGAAGCTGCTGTGAGACAGATAATATGATTACATTTGATTTAAATAGTTTTTTTTTTGTCAACAGTTATTTACATTTGGATGTTTTGCATTACATTTTATGTTATTTTATGTTTTAAACATTATTTCAGTGCTTGAGTCTTAAGTGATGTTGTTTAATCTTTGTGTTTATGACCATGTGTACCATTCACTTAACTAATGAATGGCGGTTCATCTGTATGAATTCATATGAAATTTCATTCATATGCCTTTGTATAATCAACAGCAGTAATCAGATTGTATAAGAATAAGTAATCTTAATACTTTTAATCAATTTAGAAACTACATTCACACATTTATCGACAGCTTGCTTACACAAGGTTAGGTTTACAGGTGAGTTTATGGGAGTGAACCTTCATATTTTTATAAAAATTGTACAAATTCATACTGTTTTATGGACAGGCCACATTAAGTTTGGTTCAATATGTAGCTTTTTTATTGCAGTTTTACCACCTTGGTGGTTAACAGTACATTTCTATGATAAAAAACGTCCCAAGGCTATGAATGTAACCCTAGTTCCTCTAAGGAACGAGACGCTGCGTCAAGCGCTTTGGGGAACGTCCCTGACGAGACCGACTCTGAATATCGTATGTAATCAGTCCATCGGAAAGGCGTGACGTCACGGCGGGGTGACGTAGCGACCAGGAAGCTATAAAAGCACGTGCCGTGCAGCTGGCCTCAGCTTCGAGTAGGGAAGCAAGCGCCGGCAGGGGTGTTCTTTTCAGGAACTTGAGCTTGAGGTGATTGCCAGTAGCAGGGCAGTTTTAAGTGTCAGATGTCTATCTGAGATATCTTGTATTGGCTCGAATGGAGCTTTACAAAGAGCCTCTAAAACCACAACCAAATCCCAGGGGGGAACACGGGATCATACTGGAGGTCTCAGCCTCAGCGCACCGTGGAGGAAACGTGTAACTAGGGGGTGTCTACCCACTGACTGATCATTGAAAGGGACATGGAAAGCAGCTATGGCCGCCACGTACACCTTTAAGGTGGAGTGGGATAACCCCGCAGAGAGCCTGGCTTGTAAAAACTCCAGAACTGTACCAACTGGGCAGTTTGCTGGGTCAAGCTGGCGGTCTCTGCACCATGAAGTGAAGAGCTTCCACTTCAGGGCGTACAGTTTCCTCGTAGAGGGAGCTCTGGATTGGAGTAGGGTCTCAACAACCTCGGTTGAGAGACCAGCTGCTAGCAGCTGCGCCCCCTCAGGGGGCACACCCACAGCTTCCACAACTCCGGGCGAGGGTGAATTATCGTGCCCTGCGCCTGTGAGAGTAGGTCTGCCCTGATTGGTACCTCCCACGGAGAGCCGTCGAGGAGCGAGACTAGATCTGAGAACCATACTCGGCCCGGCCAGAACGGGGCTACTAGTAGTAGACGGGCCCCGTCCCGGCGTACTCTCGCCAGAACTCCCGGGAGCAGAGCGATAGGGGGAAAAGCGTACAGACGAAGCCTCGGCCAGGTCTGTACCATAGCGTCCAGTCCCAGAGGAGCTGGATGAACTAGAGAGAACCAGAGGGGACATTGCGATGTCTCCTGAGTCGCAAAGAGGTCCACCTGGGCTGTGCCAAATACTCTCCATATCTGCTTCACCACCTCTGGGTGAAGCATCCATTCCCCGGGCCTCGGCCCCTGCCTCGACAGTATGTCTGCTCCCACATTCAATCTCCCAGGAATATACACTGCTCTGATCGAGAGGAGTTTGCCCTGGGACCACAGAAGGATCTGGTGTGCCAGCTTGTACAAGGGGCGCGAACGCAGACCCCCCTGGTGATTGATATAAGAGACCACTGATGTGTTGTCGGTGCGCACCAACACATGGTGACCTCTCAGGTCTGGGAGGAAATATTTCAATGCTCGATAGACTGCTAGCATCTCTAGGCAATTGATGTGCCATGTCAGATGGCGACCACTCCACAGACTGCGGGCAGGGTGGCCACTCATGACCGCACCCCAACCGGTGAGGGACGCGTCTGTCGCTAGCGTTACACGGCGACAAGGAGCTCCCAGCACCGGGCCCTGATTCAAGAACCAAGGTTTCTTCCACATGTCTAAGGCACGAAGGCACCGCCGTGTGACCTTGATAACTCGAAGTGGATTTCCCCTCGGGGAAAAGCCCTTGGACTTGAGCCACCACTGTAGGGGTCTCATGTGCAGCAGGCCAAAAGGTATCACGTTGGACGCAGCTGCCATCAGCCCTAACAATCTCTGGAATTGTTTGACAGTGAGTGACTGGCCTTCTTTGACTCTCTCGACTGATGTGAGGATCGACTCGGTCCGAGCAGGAGACAAACGTGCCTGCATCGTGGTCGAATTCCACACTACGCCTAGATAGGTGGTTCTCTGAACTGGAGAAAGTACACTCTTCTTGGCGTTTAGTCTCAAACCCAGCTCCCCCATGTGTGCGAGAACGACATCTCGATGTCGAACCGCCATCTGCTCTGATTGAGCTAGGATCAACCAATCATCGATATAATTTAGAATGCGGATGCCCTGCATACGGAGGGATACCAGAGCCGCATCTACACATTTCGTGAACGTGCGGGGTGAGAGTGCGAGGCCAAAGGGAAGTACTCGATATGGATAAGCTTTGCCCCCGAAAGCGAACCTCAGAAACTTCCTGTGTTGTGGAAGGATGGATATGTGGAAGTATGCGTCTTTGAGATCTATTGTGACAAACCAGTCCTCGGATCTGATTTGAGCTACAACCTGGTTGACAGTGAGCATTTTGAACTTCAGTGGCATAACTGAGCGGTTCAGGTGACGTAAGTCTAAGATCGGACGCAACCCCCCATCCTTCTTTGGAACTATGAAATACCGGCTGTAAAACCCGGATTCCCTGTCTAGAGGAGGGACCACCTCGATGGCCTCCTTCCTTAAAAGGGTATTCACTTCTTGTTCCATAACCAGAGCCTGCTGGGGGCCGACCACAGTCGGTGTAACCCCGTTGAACTTCGGTGGTGGACGACCGAACTGAATGCAATAGCCTCTTTCTATTGTACGCAGGACCCACTGAGATACATTTGGCAGTAGCTTCCACGCTGCTAAATAATCTACTAAGGGCTTCCCGGTGTGAGGAGCCGGTATGTGGCGTGGTCATCTCCCGCCCAGATGCACCACGAGAGCGACGAGGGAGGAAACTCTGGAACGCCGCTGCCTGTTTGTGTGCCTCCTGGAACCTGTCGACGACAGTGTCGCCAAACAGGCCCGAGGCTTGAAGCGGGGCGTCCAGGAGGCAGACCCTGTCTCGTTCTTTTATTTCTGACAGGGTCAGCTTCATCTTCAGACTTGATCCCCTCTCCCTCATCAATATCTCTCAGCAGGTCAGCTTGATAAGCTTGCAGGACTGCCATAGTATGAAGGCAAGCCCCAGCCTGCTTCCGAACACAGGGTTTGGGCGCCAGATCTGGCAGATGAGGAAGGAGATAAGGACTGGCCCGTCTCCATTCCCTCTGATAGATCCACCTGCGAACCCCACGAGTGAAGCAGCCGCTCTGCCTCGGCAGAAGCGGGGCCAGCACCGCGAGGAACGCTGGTGAAGGCTCCCTCCTCGAAGAGAGCCATCCGGGATCGAAGCGTCCGCATTGGCAATCGCTCGCAATGCGGACAGTCGGCCCCCTCGAGAGCCGACTCAGCGTGCTTCGATCCCAGGCAAGCCATGCACAGACTGTGTGTATCCCCGCTCGTATTGTAGCGAGGGCAGGGAGGAACACACAATCTATAACGTGGCTCGGAATCGCCCGTCATATGTTTGGTCTTTTGCTTTTGCTTTGGCATATTGAGCTGTTTTAGCGATCTTTTAATGGCTAAGGGACAGACAACAATAAATAGGACCAACGGGACAGACTTTTGACATGCACACACAGAGCACTTGCTGACAGACGCGAAGGTGAGGCCAGCTGCACGGCACATGCTTTTATAGCTTCCTGGTCGCTACGTCACCCCGCCCGTGACGTCACGCCTTTCCGATGGACTGATTGCATACGATATTCAGAGTCGGTCTCGTCAGGGACGTTCCCCAAAGCGCTTGACGCAGCTCGAGTTCCTGAAAAGGAACTGATTTTTGTAGTTGGTATTAACATTGTATAATTTCACATTTAAACCTGCACTGTCTTTTTGCTCTCTTTGCTTTCAATTAGCATTTTAATGGGCTGTTGACTAATGAGATGTGCTCGTAGTCTGCCTCACTGATGCTGCTTTTGATATTTCAGGCATCATTATCAAACGTTCTCCATTTATAGAGACAAGTATGACCTTAATGTTCTTTTTATGTTCTTTTGGCTCATGGGTCTACCTCTCAAGGTGTTGAGAGACTTGCGTCATAATCCTGAACTTGACTGTGATGTGACTATAAATAAGTGTGCACAATAACACAGCAAACGTGTGCACTGCTTGACACACTATGTTTTCACAGCACAGAAACAGGTGAGGAGATTCTGTCTCAGAACGCACTGTACCTATTGAGTTTTTGATCTTATTACTTTAGGGGACTGTGAGGCTTGTTGTTCCACAGTTCATCTTTTGCCAATTTGAGCTCAAATCAGTGTAACAGCCCCCTTCGGAGATGAAAAAAGAACGAAGAGGGAGAAATGGAGTGAGAACACAGACTGTGAAGGATGAATGTGAATGTTCCCTTAGAAAAATATTAGCTTGATAACAGCAGGATGCTAAATGGACCTAAATGAAGCCAATCAGTTGTAATTGTTGCATTTTCAGTAAAGCTAAAGTACCCATCATGCATTAGAGGCTTAAACTGGGAGATGTTTTACTTGTCATTGAGAAACAAGTACATTGAAAAAAAAAAAAAAATAGAAACAGTAAGCAATCAGAAATTGCTTGTAAATTTCGCACTTAATTAAAAAAAATTAATAAAATGTCTTAAAATTAAAATTAAAATTAAATAAACATGGAATTTTCAAAGATTAAAATGAAAAGTATTTTCTTGTACACTGTAAAAAATACATAATTTCCTGCCAGTATATTATCCAGCAATTTTGTAGACATTTTCCATTAACTAAATTAAAACACAATTCGGTGAAGTGCAAAATTCTAAATACAGGTAAAACAACAACAACAAAATCTAGATGGAAATTTTCTTCAAACAAATACGGTACATTGTGCTGTAATATGTTTGTTTTTTGTTTGTTTATAGTAAAACATACTCCAGTAATCTTTGTTTGACTCCCAAAAAATCTTTTAATTAAATAATTTAAAAATATATATACATTAAATATTTCTAGTAAGGTTTAGTTGTTTTACATCAAAACATTTTGTATTATCATTTCTTATATATGTATATATGTGTTGTATTGTATATATATATATACAGTACAGATTAAGGCATCAAAACTATGAATTAACACATGTGGAATTATATATGGAATTATATACATAACAAAAAAGTGTGAAACAACTGAAAATATGTCATATTCTAGGTTCTTCAAAGTAGCCACCTTTTGCTTTGATTACTGCTTTGCACACTCTTGGCTTTCTCTTGATGAGCTTCAAGAGGTAGTCACCTGAAATGGTCTTCAACAGTTTTGAAGGAGTTCCTCGAGAGATGCTTAGCACTTGTTGGCCCTTTTGCCTTCAGTCTGCGGTCCAGCTCACCCCTAAACCATCTCGATTGGGTTCAGGTCCGGGGACTGTGGAGGCCAGGTCATCTGGCGCAGCACCCCATAACTCTCCTTCTTGGTCAAATAGTCCTAGATGCCTTCAGTGTGACTCTACAATTTTCATAGTCATGAAAATAAAGAAAACTCTTTGAATGAGAAGGTGTGTCCAAACTTTTGGTCTGTACTATATATACATATATATATATATATATATATATATATATATATATATATATATATATGTGACATTACAATAAAAATAAATCTCTATAATTCCATGTTTATTGTTTAAACAATTGGTGAGGGTAAAGTGAGTGATTTAAAATAAACAGTAGTTAAAGCCCTTACTCCACTTTCCTGGATGACAAATTTTTAAGGACTTCCTCATCACCAGCTCGTGTTCGGGAAGAGTGGCTACAAATGATCCACAGTCGGGCAGAATAATAGAGATGGAAAACACTGATCATTTCTCTAAAATCTGTCCCCTACATATATACTGCTCCTCTATTGTGTCTGCATGCTCAAGTGTGACTTACACAGTCCTGAGTTATGAAGAACTTCTGCTGGAAGGTGGGTGTGTGTCACCTCAAACAGCAGCAGTTACTAAACATGGCAATGTTTACTTAAAATAACTATGACATGGCAGTCTGCTGACATTGTTGTTCATTTTATCAGCAATTACCATAATCATACTGCCAAAATAGAAAGTGCGCCACATCCTCAGACATCTTTAGAAGAAGAAGGAAATGTTCTCTTCCAGTAATAGAGAGTCCTGGATTTAGCTCACTGTCGAGCAATCCACAGTCCTGCCTTTTCCTTTGCAGAGGTTTTACTTAAGTCAGATTACTTGTAATAAATAAATTAAATAAAATTAAGAAGAAAAACTAAAACATAAGTTTGGAGAAAAAGTTGCAGATACATAAAACAGTTTGTTAGGCAACTGAGGGACTCTTGGTTTTTACTACAGTAATAGCAGTTTCAAAATGATAAAAGTTCAGATTACTATTTCTACACAAATATATAGTTTTGTTGGATAGAACCAATATATACATTTATCTAATAGTGATAACAAGGAAGTCTCAAATAGTGAAAATGTATTATCTTTCCCGTTGATCTCAATGGCAGTTGATTGGCTGGCACAGGACCTTCTGGATCTGTCATTTATTCTCATGAGAAGCACTTTCCTAGGCTATGACATGACACTTAGACAACACTAAGACAACAGACACTTAAAATGTAAGTCCATATAATAATCATTTGGACTCACATGTTATGTGTACATAATATATATATATATATATATATATATATATATATATATATATATATATATATATATATATATATATTCTATAATACTTTATGTTTCATATCATTCTTGGAGTTATTTTGTTAGAATTCACAACTACTTTTAAACGGAGTTCAACAAAGAAACATCCTTTTTAGAAATGTAGTTACAACATCTACCAATAGGGGTAGACATAATATTTTAAGACCCTGGATATAATGTAATATTGGGTGAACGCTCTCTCTCTCTCTCTCTCTCTCTCTCTCTCTCTCTCTCTCTCTCTCTCTCTCTCTCTCTCTCTCACATAGTTCCGGTGTTTTTTTTTTTTTTTTTTTTTTTTTTTTACGCATTGGTCAGTTTTGAGATCTTAGGCTATTTGGCTTGTCATGAAGAGAAGAAAAAAAAATCCAAAAATGCTTGTTCTTTTCTGGCTGTTGACATTATTTTCAGGTTTATGAGAGCTAAAAGGAGATATCAAAAATCCTCTGATATCTCAAGTTATCCTCTGTAGAAACTGCAATGTCAAAAATATGAAACAAGAATTTTGAAATAGGCTAATTCCGTTTTACCCTATTTTACCCTATTTACCTGGGATGTCTCTATATGTTTGGAGATTAAAAATACTTTTTATGTTAAAACCAGTGTGTTTCAATTTCTGAGCTCTTAAAGGCATTTATTTTTTCAAGAAGTAGAGAATAAAAAGCTCTCTTAAAAAACTAAAAGATTTTATGAAAAGACTAATATTATGGCCATTTTTCACAAGCCTGTTCTATGACTGTTCAGTCTGTTTAGTTCTATGAGCATTATTGAGCCAGTTGTCCCTGTTCAAATGTTAATGGTGAGAATGATTGCAGATGGCAGTTTTAAAGGGCAGCATGAGGGGGTTCAGAGCAGGTGAGTCAGAGTGGGCCGCTGTCTCTCAGTGCCATCGCTGCAGAAGATAAACAGGTTCCTGCAGAGGCGTGGAGTGGGTGAGATGAGTGGTCCACGCTGTCGCCATGGAGACCAGCTTTCTTGGAAAAAACACCTCTGCTTGTCCCTGTATTCTGGAATAATGGAATGATCCCATTGGTAGCAGTTAATTATGTGTGTGTATGTGAATAGAGTAGATTTTTAGTCTCTTTATGAGGCTCACTCAGAAAGGTGCCAGGCTATGTGTGCTGGAGGTGACTAAGAGCCTCCATTAACCCTTGTGAGTGGGATGTGTGGGAAGATGAAGAGCAGAGGGGGGACGTCTCTTACGTATGATGACATTAAAGCATCCTAACATTTCCTTTAGATGCACACAACATATTTCTTTTAAATTAATATTAACATACTATCAATAATAATAATAATGATAAAATGTAAAGTAAAATAAGTAACATTAAAATTTAAATAAAACTCAAAAAGCTAAATAAAATCAATAATAATAATAATAATAATAATAAAATGTAGTTAAAATATTTTATTTTGCTGAATAAAAAATATAAATATAAATATAAATATAAATATAAATATAAATATAAACAAATAAAATAAAATAAAATAAAATAAAATAAAATAAAATAAAATGCTGTCAATGATTATGAACCCAAAAATGCAGACAAAGACAGATCTTTGCATGTACAAAATTTATTCTTTTTTTTCACTCAAAAGTTCAATAAATAACCCACAATTGTTCATCAAATATAAATACAAATATAAATTCTATTTTCAATAAATATTCATAGGCAATACAAAATACATATTTAACACATAATTGTGCAAAAGTCATTTCACTTTCACAGTTATTGTTCAGTGCTACAGTACAATCTTGATCTCTGTGTGCTCCAGTGCTGTGTTCATAGAGTCAATGTTCTCGAATGCCCGAGGACTTCCAGTCGGCTTTTGAGACCGTGCGTCCAGTCCTCCTGAACCTCAGGAAACAGGTTCAGATCATTAAGTGACCATCACGTCACACAAATGCCATGTTAACCGGGGACACATTCATCCCCTGCTGTCTTTAGGGTAGTTTAACCCACATGCTGTGTGATGAGTTCTTGGTAGACAGCTGACTTGAGGAATCGAGGGTAGCAGTCTTTCTCCATGAGGGTGTTAATTTTACTCTGGGCAAGGTTGAAGCAGGACGGTGTGGGCTGCTCCATATTCTTCAAGGTGATGTTTCTAGTTTCATTATCAAGATTAACCTGAAAATATGCAAAGGAATGATTTGCTGTTAGACATTTTCCATTAAATATATATAAAGTGCAAGTCTTTTGTACTGTTAATATTCTTAGGAAATGTACCTCTCTTGGTGCGTCAGAGGCGATGAACTCCTCATAGATTTTCCTGGCCTTGGCGCACAGCTTCGATGAGCTCTTTGTGTTCCTGTATTCCTCACAGGCCAAATAGAAAGCAATATTTTCTTCACTGTACTCAGATGCCAGGAACGTTGTGAAAGCGCACAGCCCCTCTGCGAAGAAACATGAAGAAGACATTAGACAACCCTTTCATTCTACAGCAATGTGAGAACAATGTACTTTTAAATTTCCGCACATTTCTTAATGATATGCATTTACCTTTGTGTGCCAGGAGTTCATGGAAAGACCATTTCTGTCTGTCCTCCGGTGTACGTTTTTTATTTTTTTGTGAGTGGCCCATGATACTGAGCTCTTGCTTTAGTAGAAAACTTCCAAACCGAGCCTTGAGCTCCTTTGCCCTGTGACGAACAAAAAAAGCATTCATTTCAGTGGGAAAAGTACTTAATTTTTCTTTCTACATTATTATTTAACAGTGATTTTTTTTAGGTGATTTAGGTTTAAGCTACTTAAATAAGGTCTAGTTTAAAAGAAAATAGTAGCATTTAGCTGTTCTACCAGTATTTATTTTTAAGAAAATATGAAACATACCTTTCCAGACAAGTGACTGGCAGATGCTCTAGTGATCGGCACATGTTAATAGAGATGTCCAGAGATGCTCCACAAGTGGATGGATGTCTGATAGACTTTAGATTCTGTCTAAATGTAAGCAGTGCTAGGTTATTTATACAGTTTCACCCTCCATGACATCACATGAGTCGGCCAATGAAACGCAGGCTGTGGAGGGAGGGGGAGTTTCTGCCCTTCAAGCAGCGTTTAGTCTCCAGTGAATCATTTCCAGAAGGCACTGTCTCAAAGATTCACTTTTTCCTCCCTTGTGCTTAATTGTCTCTTGGCATAAAACAATGGAAATGGATGTAATGCCAAAAGTTGAACTTTACAAGGATAATTCAGGCAAAAAGGAACATTAACATTAACATTTAAACCAAAGAATAAATTGATGTTTCGGTGCTTTTTTCATACACTGAATGCCAGTGTGTTCCACTGTTGTTTTTATATCCCATTGACTTGACAAAAACAGTTCTTTACAATACCTTCTTTTGTCATCCTCATAAGGGGCAGTCAGAATTTTTATTTTTGGGTGAAATATGCTTTTAAATGTTTGAATAAACACTGTAAACATGTGAATACAAAGACACTATATTGACTAACAAATATCTGCCTACGTGTCATTATAAATAACTATAGGCTGATGGAAATATATTTCAACCACATGTGTGCGCAAGCAAGGGCCGTTTGCAGCATATAGGAAGTCTGTGCAGACAGGAGGAAGCCCACCCACGTGCCTTAAAACCCCTGCTGATGTCACTGACTCACACTGTATGAACCCGTCTGGTATGAAAGCAGAGGGTCTTAAAAGCATTGTTGTACAAACAGGAAATAGAGACGGAGAATATGTGGGAGAAGACAGGGTAACTGGAAATATAAAGAGAAATCTGTTCAGGTGAAATTCTAATTGTGATTTCCTTTGTTCTAAATGATTTTGGATCAAAGCAAAAGATGTAACCTCATCTGATTCTTTATTCTCTTTTGAGTTGCATGTAAATAAAATATATATCTTGCCAGGAGGAGATGTTTCTGTTTGATAAGCAATGAGTCTTATCCCAAAAGAAATGCTGTTGGCTTGAGGATGTTCTTCTTTTATGGCCAAAAAAAGAAAATGTCAGAAAATGTGCTTTATGCACAAAAGATCAAACATTCTGATCAAAAATAGTATTTAATAACATTAAATACTATTTAGGGGAAGTCGTGGCCGAATGGTTAGAGAGTCGGACTCCCAATCGAAAGGTTGTGAGTTCAAGTCCCGGGCCGGCAGGAATTGTGGGTGGGGGTAGTGAATGTACAGTTCTCTCTCCACCCTCAATACCACGACTTAGGTGCCCTTGAGCAAGGCATCGAACCCCCAACTGCTCCCCGGGCGCCACAGCATAAATGGCTGCCCACTGCTCCAGGTGTGTGTGTGTGTTCACTGCTCTGTGTGTGTGCATTTCGGATGGGTTAAATGCAGAGCACAAATTCTGAGTATGGGTCACCATACTTGGCTGAATGTCACTTCACTTCACTCACTCAAATCAATTTAACTGATTTAGCTTACAACATGAAAGTTATTTTCAAGTTTTAGATCAAGAATTAGAAATATAATTGTAGAGTGAAGATTTTTCGGGGAGATGAAACATGAGTATTGACATGTCTTTTCTTCTGTTGGAAATATTTAATATACATGTAGAAAATAGGGTGAATTTTCCTTTTGTGCCAGCTCAAATCTTCATTTCCTATTTATATATTGCTCTTACAACAATAATGGATGAGATCTCATTAGTGATTCTCTTAAGTGAACCTGTAACCATCACCATTAGCAATAACATGTTTTGTTTACTGGCTTTGGTACTGACTTCTCAGTGCCAGAGATTTCATTTAGCAACTGTGAACTTTATTACATTCATTTAGAGGACAAGTATGTAGTGCTCTGTTTACATGCTCAGTCAGAGGTCAGTGTTTTTGGGGACAGAGTGTTACAACGTGTGTCTCAGGCCAGCTGTAGCATATCTTATTGAGACTCATCTCCATTTGTCCACTGTCACTTTAGACTGGATGTAAACATGTTTTCTTTGCCAGTGCCCAGGCAGAAAATAACATAAACCCTGCAAAGTCATGGCTGGAAAAATAAAACAAGCCATTTGTTTATAATTGTCATTATGATAGATATAGTCCTAAATTTTCACCGTAAATGAGTTTCCCATGGAAGCCCTTTTCCACTTCAGAGAAATTGCAAATTTGTTTTGAGTAATTGTGAATTTGTTTGTCACAAATGCAACTAACACTTGTGACTTTTTTGTAATTGCAATTTCTCACAATTGCAACTTTTTTTCCCCTCATAAATGCACATTTGTTTCTCATAACTAGAACTTTCTTTCTTTCAATTGTGACTTCATTTCTTAGAATTTAAACTTTATCACAATTGAAACTTTAAATCACAACTGCAACATTTCACATAATTTAGACTTCATATTCCATATGTATTTCATATGTATGACTATTTCTTATATTGCTATTTTTTTAATAATTGCAACTTTGTGTCTTAAAATGTCTTATAAAGACAATATTTACTTTAAACCTCATAATGCCACTTTATTTCTCATAATTTAGAGTTTACTTTTAATAACTGTGAAATTATTTCTTATAAGTGCAACATTTTTATAACAGAAACTTTGTATCTCACAACTATGACTTTATTTCTCAGAATAGCAATTGTGTGTCTCACAATTGTGCCTTTATTTTTTTACAATTGAAAATAGATTTCATATAATTGTGGCTTTATTTCTTATAATTGCAATGGTGTTTTTTACAATTTCATATTTATGTGACTATTTCTCACTGTGACTTTGTATATCACATATCTTTGTTATATTTAAATTATTTCTCAGAATTTAAAGTGTGTATCTCACAGCTGGAACTTTATTGTCATAATTAGGATTTCATTTCTCACATAGCATTATTTCTTGCTATTCGACAATTCAACAAATCTCACAATTGCTACTTGCAATATTGACTTCATATCTCATAATCATTACTATTTCTTGCATTGTGACTTTACATCTCAGAACTGCAACTTTATTTCTCATAACTACAACTGTGTATCTCACAATTTATTTCTCATAATATGCATTTGTTTCTTTTTTTGATTTAGCTAAATATTGTATTTAGTTCAACAGATTCTTATTCAGATTATTTTTGTGAACTGCTGCCACCGGAAAGCCGCCTATCTCTGGAGTTTAGCTTCCTGCTCCGTTGTCCATTGAACAATGGGAATAATTAACAAGGATTTGTAAACCACAGTGCAGTTTCTATTTAAGGAATTCCATGGAAGTTGGCTTGTTCAGCTTACAGGAACACTTCAACTGCACAATATATAATCAAGATATGATGTCAAGGTCACATCTTATTGGTTTTCTGTTTTGCCAATTTATAGGTTACAGGTTGTATAATCTTGTTTATGATGTTACTTTTTGAATAGCTCATCGGTTTTGAATGAAATATCTGTTATATGCACTGAAAAGGATGCAAGATATTTGATGCCAAACCAATGTTGCCAAGATGTGAATAAAAAAGCATGCCTATAATTGGGTCACATGAAGATCAATATGGAATAAAGAATCTTGTCTCATCATGATTTTTATGCAGCATATTATGTCTTCATAAACCTGGGCCTGATAACTATAACGGACCAATTCCAAACCCTTTTCTAATCTAATCATACTATGACAATAATGAAAATGTGTTGTATAATAGACACTTAGGTCAGCTCTGCTGTGTTCTGTATGATTGTAGGAAAAACGATTTCATTAAACTTAGTCAAATAATATAGGTCAGAGATATTTATAAAGTACCTATTTCCTTCATTTTACATATAAATTTATTATTGCATTCATTTATCTGTTACATGCAAATCATTAAAACAGAAACATGGCAGTTATGATGCTTTAGAAATGATTGTTTGCATTAAGGATTTAAAAAAAGTGTTTAAATTTTAATTTCAACAGTCTGAATACAGGAACACAGTTTCAAGATTTGTGCAAGTTTAAAATCCAGTTTATTTTCAAAAGTGTGAGGCCATTCATTAGTTATTCTTATGCTGTCATATCTGATATAAAGTTAATGTGTGATGTTTTACAGAAATGCTGACAAAAACATTGTCATTGTTTTTAAGCACTTGTTGACTAAATAGATGATTAAACCTCCACCAACACATTTGTCATGATGGCATATTCAACAGAATTTCCCTTGGGAAAATGTAATCAACTGCAAAAATAGTTCCAAACAGAGCCAAAGCAGAATCAACTGAGCAGCATAGCATGCATTTTACAAGTTCAGTCTATAGGCATGTGTTGTCATATATAAAACTCTTGCTAATTGAAATAAACCTTCCTTTGACTGTCACATTACGCAGTGTTTTGTTCCTGAATGAAGCAGGAGCATTTGAACAGTTTGACTGGGTGAATGAATTATTTGGTTACTTGTTTCATTCCTAATGTTTTTGAATGAATCAATTGTATGAATGATTCAATGAGTCACTCATAAAGGTAGTCACTTGCCACCGACCTACTTTTGTATCTGTGTAATTTGTAGAAAAAGTCTCCAAAAAATTCCCACCACTGATGCACAAAATCACAGTCTGTCTGGAACATTCAAACATAGACAAACAGTGAAAAGACCCACTTTCAAAAGCTGTTCGACCAAACATATTCAATAACTCTTTTCCAATTGGAATTATACATAAAGTAATTAGATTTGCTAGGTTTGACAAAAAAAAAATGCATTTCCAAACTGCTTGAAAGAAAAAAAAATCAATTACATTAATTATAAATGACAGATGATGATGAACAGGATTTACGTAGATGTTGACATGTGACTGGACCTCAGCAGGGACTGTCCCAAGCCATTCTTCACCAGAATATGGGATTTGCCCAACATTTTGGATAACTGGAATTTAATTGAATTTATGGGAATATAGCTGTCTTGAAGTTTCAAGCCATTACAAACTGGCAAGTGTCCCGGAAACTGAGGACCTAAAAAAATTTCAACTTTCCCTCAAGTCAACCAGCAGAGGTTTTGAAATATGAGGGTTCAAAGGGTCTTGTTGCTAAAAATATGAATCTCCATTTGTGTAACTGGAGGAAGAGTAACAGATAACATGGATAATCTGACTAACTTAACCAAAATAAAGTTAATGTAATGAAAGTCATTTAACTCACTATCAGGAGTAGATTCTTTGGGTAAAAAGTGCAGTTTGCCTTTTTTCAGTGTATTTTGCACTCTAACTTTTTTTCTGTCGCCAGGAGCTGATATAAAATGTATATGCATGTTTTTGTTCTTGTTTTTTTCTGTATTATCACACAGCATATTCTCAGTATGCCGTATTCAAAATCATTTGATGGGTTTTCAGTGAAGAACAGCAGGGGTCTTTGCATAAAACGGTGGTCTGCATTGAGTAGATCAATTTTCCTCCGTTTTCTGCAGAATCAAGCACTCCCGGAGGTACCTGGAAAGATAACAGGCCGACAAATGAAAATGGCCTCACCACAGGATGTTTTCATATAAAATGCCTAATTGGGAACATTATAAAAATTGTGCCGGTTGAGCTCTGATATTTGTCTGAACTGCTTTAACACACAGCTAAAGCTTTAGGATGCTACTCTCATTAGAAGAAAGAATAAAAGAGTGAAGCATATTTACACATGTATTTCAGTCTATATGACACCAAACTAACATGTGACTGTCTGGCCAGTAAGGGCAAAAAGAGGCAATGGGTTTATCCGTGATACACCGATGAGTGATTGTCTTTAGAGATCACATCACCAGACAGCTTTAATGAAACTTTTCTTTCCTCATTCATTTTTCCAATCTTCTCATTATATTGCAACAAGTGTTAATAAAATTAATATAGCCCACTTTAAAAATATATTCAGATATTCAAATATATTCAGGTTGAACTGAATGTAAGGTTTTCAGGACAACTGCATGCTAATTGTGTCAGGAACACAACTGGACACAGATGCAGATTACAGTGCGAGACCAATTTATTCAAAAAGTCAAAAAGAAAAACTCCCTCCAACGAACAAAACAGGCCGGGAAATGAGGAAAAAAGTTCCAACAGAAAAAAAAGAGACTTCAATGTCCTTGCATAAACGCCCGGCAGGGGGCGCCCAACAGCGCGGCCGCGTAGAGAGCGGAGAGGGGAGGAAGCCACGAGAGAGCCAGTGACGGAGCAAACAAAACTCTTCAGAAGAATGCCGGTGCCCGGTCTAGGAAATGAGGGAGGGGAAAAAATAGAAAAAACAAAACAAAACCAGTAGCAGCAAACAATGGCACGACAGAACAAGGCTTGACAGGATCAGACAGAATGGCTACACAGAGACTATTGACGAACAACGATCTGGCACCGATAGGCGCGACAGACGGGAATAAATAGAGCAAGAGATGAACAGACATTGAATTCAGGTGAGCGGAGTCAAACAATTAGAAGCGGAAACAGTAGTGATGAGGGGGAGGGAGGAACGCCACAGATAGGTGCAAGATGAACGATCAAAACCAAAACAAGACACCATGTGCACACGAAATGCAGACATATACAGAAACACACACACACACACACACACACACTGAAGAACGGGGTGATCAGACAGCGGACATGACAGTACCCCCCCTTCGACGGACGCCACCAGGCGCCGCAGGAAGGGGCTCACCTCGTCGCCGGTAGAAGTCCTCGACCAGTGTCCGATCCAAGATGTCCCGGGCCGGAACCCAGCTCCTCTCCTCTGGCCCATAGCCCTCCCATTCCACAAGATATTGAAAGCCCCGACCCCTACGTCGGGCATCTAGCAACTTCCGCACCTTATAGACCGGGGAGCCATCCACTAGACGGGGGGAGGGGGGGGTTGGGGCAGATGGAACAAGAGGGGAATGGAACACAGGTTTAACCCTGGAAATATGGAAAACAGGGTGCACCCGACCAAGCGTGGTAGGGAGCTTGAGCTGCTATATATCACACTATAGAGACTGTGTCTGTTCCCCGAACTAGAAAATACAAAAAACGTCCAAACCAAGTTAAGATTAACAATTTAATTGAGGTTCAACAAATAAAAAACAGAAGCAATATGGATAAACAAATGATAAAGCTTGGCTTATTGAATATCAGATCCCTTTCTACGAAAACACTTTTTGTAAATAATATGATCACTGATCATAATATAGATGTACTCTGTTTGACAGAAACCTGGCTAAAACCTGATGATTACATTATTTTAAATGAGTCCACCCCCCAAGATTACTGTTATAAACATGAGCCACGTCTAAAAGGCAAAGGTGGAGGTGTTGCTTCAATTTATAACAACGTTTTCAGGATTTCTCAGAGGGCAGGCTTCAAGTATAACTCATTTGAAGTAATGGTACTTCATATAACATTATCCAAAGAAACAAATGTTAATGATAAATCCTCTGTTATGTTTGTACTGGCTACTGTATACAGGCCACCAGGGCACCATACAGACTTTATTAAAGAGTTTGGTGATTTTACATCCGAGTTAGTTCTGGCTGCAGATAAAGTTTTAATAGTTGGTGATTTTAATATCCATGTTGATAATGAAAACGATGCATTGGGATCAGCATTTATAGACATTCTGAACTCTATTGGTGTTAGACAACACGTTTCAGGACCTACTCATTGTCGAAATCATACTCTAGATTTAATACTGTCACATGGAATTGATGTTGATGGTGTTGAAATTATTCAGCCAAGTGATGATATCTCAGATCATTATTTAGTTCTTTGCAAAATTCATATAGCCAAAATTGTAAATTCTACTTCTTGTTACAAGTATGGAAGAACCATCACTTCTAACACAAAAGACTGCTTTTTAAGTTATCTTCCTGATGTATCCAAATTCCTTAGCATATCCAAAACCTCAGAACAACTTGATGATGTAACAGAAACTATGGACTTTCTCTTTTCTAGCACTTTAAATAAAGTTGCTCCTTTACGCTTAAGGAAGGTTAAGGAAAACAGTTTGACACCATGGTATAATGAGCATACTCGCACCCTAAAGAGAGCAGCCCGAAAAATGGAGCGCAGCTGGAGGAAAACAAAACTAGAGGTATTTCGTATTGCTTGGCGGGAAAGTAACATATCCTACAGAAAAGCATTAAAAACTGCTAGATCCGATTACTTTTCTTCTCTTTTAGAAGAAAACAAACATAACCCCAGGTATTTATTCAATACAGTGGCTAAATTAACGAAAAATAAAGCCTCAACAAGTGTTGACATTTCCCAACACCACAGCAGTAATGACTTTATGAACTACTTTACTTCTAAAATCGATACTATTAGAGATAAAATTGCAACTATTCAGCCGTCAGCTACAGTATCACATCAGACAGTGCACTATAGATCCCCTGAGGAACAGTTCCACTCATTCTCTACTATAGGAGAGGAAGAATTGTATAAACTTGTTAAATCATCTAAACCAACAACATGTATGTTAGACCCTATACCATCTAAGCTCCTGAAAGAGGTGCTTCCAGAAGTCATAGATCCTCTTCTGACTATTATTAATTCCTCATTGTCATTAGGACATGTCCCCAAAACCTTCAAACTGGCTGTTATTAAGCCTCTCATCAAAAAACCACAACTTGACCCCAAAGAACTAGTTAATTATAGACCAATCTCGAATCTCCCTTTTCTGTCCAAGATACTAGAAAAGGTGGTATCCACACAATTATATTCCTTCTTAGAGAAAAATGGTATATGTGAGGATTTCCAGTCAGGATTTAGACCGTATCATAGTACTGAGACTGCTCTTCTTAGAGTTACAAATGATCTGCTCTTATCATCTGATCGTGGGTGTATCTCTCTATTAGTTTTATTGGATCTTAGTGCTGCGTTTGACATAATTGACCACAACATTCTTTTGCATAGACTTGAATACTTTGTTGGCATCAGTGGAAGTGCATTAGCATGGTTTAAATCGTACTTATATGACCGCCATCAGTTCGTAGCAGTGAATGAAGATGTATCCTATCGATCACAAATGCAGTATGGAGTACCTCAAGGCTCAGTACTAGGGCCGCTACTCTTCACGCTTTATATGTTACCCTTGGGAGATATCATCAGGAAACATGGTGTTAGCTTTCACTGTTATGCTGATGATACTCAGCTCTATATTTCTTCGCAGCCCGGTGAAACACACCAATTTGAAAAACTAATGGATTGCATAGTCGATATAAAAAACTGGATGACGAGTAATTTCTTACTGCTAAATTCTGAAAAAACAGAGGTGTTAATTATAGGACCTAAAAACTCTGCTTGTAATAACCTGGAACACTGTCTAAGACTTGATGGTTGCTCTGTCAATTCTTCATCATCAGTTAGGAACCTAGGTGTGCTACTTGATCGCAATCTTTCCTTAGAAAGCCACGTTTCTAGCATTTGTAAAACTGCATTTTTCCATCTCAAAAACATATCTAAATTACGGCCTATGCTCTCAATGTCAAATGCAGAAATGTTAATCCATGCATTTATGACCTCAAGGTTAGATTGTTGTAATGCTTTATTGGGTGGTTGTTCTGCACGCTTAGTAAACAAACTACAGCTAGTCCAAAATGCAGCAGCAAGAGTTCTTACTAGAACCAGGAAGTATGACCATATTAGCCCGGTCCTGTCAACACTGCACTGGCTCCCTATCAAGCATCGCATAGATTTTAAAATATTGCTTATTACTTATAAAGCCCTGAATGGTTTAGCACCTCAGTATTTGAATGAGCTCCTTTTACATTATAATCCTCTACGTCCGCTACGTTCTCAAAACTCGATAATTTGATAATACCTAGAATATCAAAATCAACTGCAGGCGGCAGATCCTTTTCCTATTTGGCGCCCAAACTCTGGAATAACCTACCTAACATTGTTCGGGAGGCAGACACACTCTTGCAGTTTAAATCTAGATTAAAGACCCATCTCTTTAACCTGGCATACACATAACATACTAATATGCTTTTATTATCCAAATCCGTTAAAGGATTTTTAGGCTGCATTACTTAGGTAAACCGGAACCGGAAACACTTCCCATAACAACCTATGTACTTGCTACATCATTAGAAGAATGGCATCTACGCTAATATTTGTCTGTTTCTCTCTTGTTCCGAGGTCACCGTGGCCACCAGATCCAGTCTGTGTTCAGATCAGAGGGTCACTGCAGTCACCCGGATCCAGTACGTATCCAGACCAGATGGTGGATCAGCACCTAGAAAGGACCTCTACATCCCTGAAAGACAGCGGAGACCAGGACAACTAGAGCCCCAGATACAGATCCCCTGTAAAGACCTTGTCTCAGAGGAGCACCAGGACAAGACCACAGGAAACAGATGATTCTTCTGCACAATCTGACTTTGCTGCAGCCTGGAATTGAACTACTGGTTTCGTCTGGTCAGAGGAGAACTGGCCCCCCAACTGAGCCTGGTTTCTCCCAAGGTTTTTTTCTCCATTCTGTCACCGATGGAGTTTCGGTTCCTTGCCGCTGTCGCCTCTGGCTTGCTTAGTTGGGGACACTTCATCTACAGCGATATCGTTGACTTGATTGCAAATAAATGCACAGACACTATTTAACTGAACAGAGATGACATAACTGAATCCAATGATGAACTGCCTTTAACTCTCATTTTTGCATTATTGACACTGTTTTCCTAATGAATGTTGTTCAGTTGCTTTGACGCAATGTATTTTGTTTAAAGCGCTATATAAATAAAGGTGACATTGACATTGACCGCCGCCGGACTCAGGACCTTGGTGATCCGGTATGGGCCAATGAACCTGGGTGCCAACTTGCGTGAGGCTACCCTGAGAGGCAGGTCCTTGGTGGAGAGCCATACCCTTTGACCACACACATAGCGGGGAGCAGGAGTCCGGTGACGGTCGGCCGCTGCTTTAGTCCGCCTATTAGCCTGGGCCAAGGCCGCCTTAGCTCTCTTCCAGGTGCGTCGACACCGTCAGAAGGCCAAAGCAGACGGGACCGCAGCTTCGGGTTCCTGTGTGGGAAACAAGGGAGGTTGATAACCGACAGAACACTGGAATGGGGACATACCTGTGGCAGAAGCCGGAAGGGAGTTATGGGCGTATTCTACCCAGGACAGCTGTTGACACCAGGAGCTGGGATTGTGGGATGCCAGGCAGCAAAGAGTACATTCCAAATCCTGGTTTGCCCGCTCGGACTGCCCGTTGGTCTGGGGATGGAATCCGGAAGACAGACTCATAGAGGCCCCGATCTGCCGACAGAACTCCCTCCAAAACCAAGAGACAAACTGGGAACCCCTATCAGAGACCACGTTGACCGGAAGACCATGAATCTGGAACACATGATCAACCATCACCTGAGCAGTCTCTTTGGCTGAGGGGAGCTTGGGAAGGGGAATGAAATGGGCCGCCTTAGAGAAACAGTCCACCACCGTAAGAATGACAGTGTTACCCTTAGATTCAGGTGAGCACAGTGACAAAATCAAGGGCCAAATGTGACCAGTGGCGAGAAGGGATGGGCAACGGGTGGAGCAGACCAACGGGAGGCGCATTGGAAGTCTTGTTCTGAGCGCACACCGAGCAGGCAGCCACGAACTGCCTGACATCCTTGGCCATGGATGGCCACCAGAATCGCTGACGGATGGCAGCCAGCGACCTCCGGACTCCTGGATGACAAACCAGCCTGGACGAGTGACCCCACTGGATGACTTCAGAGCGCAACTTGGTGGGAACAAACAGATTACCCGCTGGGCCCCCCTTTGGCACAGGCCCCTTAAGTAGGGCCTCCTCTACTCAAGAGAGGGATGCCACCACCACCCCCTTGGGCAAGATGGTGTCTGCTGACTCCTCCCTCCCAGGAGCCTCGAAGAGACGAGAAAGAGCATCAGGCTTAACATTTTTGGACCCGGGCCTGTAAGATAGCGTGAAATTGAACCGGCAAAAAGAAGAGGGCCCAGCAAACCTGTCGGGAGCTCAGCCTTCTGGCCGAACAGATATACTATAGGTTTTTGTGATCCGTCCAGACCAGGAAGGGCCGAGCTGCACCCTCCAACCAGTGACGCCATTCCCCCAAAGCCAGCCTGACTGCCAACAACTCCCGATTACCTATGTCATAATTCCGTTCTGGGGGACTCAGGCGGTGGGAGAATAAGGCACAGGGATGCACCTTTCCATCCTCGTGCGACCGCTGAGATAGGACTGCGCCCAGACCGACATCGGAGGCATCCACCTCAACAATGAATTGACGTTCAGGGTCTGGAATAGACAAGACAGGAGCAGAGATAAAACGGGACTTTAATTTATCAAAGGCCTCCTGTGCCCCAGTATTCCACTTGAACGGTACCTTGGGAGAGGTGAGTGCCATTAAAGGTGCAGCAATCTGACCAAAGTTCCGGATGAACCGCCGATAGAAGTTGGCAAACCCCAGGAACCCCTGCAGAGCTTTACGAGAGTCAGGAGCTGGCCACTCGGCAACGGCCCTTACCTTACAGGGGTCCGCTTTGATCTCCCCCGCAGAAACAACGAACCCCAGGAACGGAACCGAATGGGCATGGAAAACGCACTTCTCCGCCTTAACATAGAGCTGGTTCTCCAGCAGCCGTTGTAACACCTGGCGAACATGCTGAGTGTGTACCTGCAGAGATGGGGGAAATATCAAGATGTCATCAAGATACACGAAGACAAAGCGATTCACCATGTCTCTCAACATGTCGTTAACCAGGGCCTGGAAGACAGCTGGGGCATTGGTCAGACCAAATGGTAGGACCCGGTACTCAAAGTGTCCTGTGGGTGTGTTGAAAGCTGTCTTCCACTCATCCCCCTCACGTATGCGAATTAGGTGATAGGCATTTCGAAGGTCTAGCTTGGTGAAGACCTTGGCTCCCTGCAATAGCTCAAAGGCAGACGACATAAGAGGCAAGGGGTACCTGTTTTTAATAGTGATGTCATTCAGGCCTCAATAATCTATACAAGGACACAAGGAGCCATCCTTCTTCTTGACAAAGAAGAACCCAGCACCTGCAGGAGATGAAGAGGGTCGGATGATACCGGCTTTGAGGGATTCATTAATATATTTGTCCATGGCCTCTCTTTCAGGGCCTGAAAGGGAAAACAAGTGACCCTTGGGCGGAGAAGTGCCTGGGAGGAGCTCAATGGCACAATCATAAGGGTGATGTGGAGGTAAGGAGGTGGCCCGGGACTTACTAAACACCTGGCACAGGTCGTGGTAATCCACCGGGACCCCCTTCAAATCAGCAGCCTCCACCTGCAAGACAGGACACACAGACACAGGAAAAGAGGCAGCACCCAAACAAGACGCAAGACAAAACTTACTCCAAGACAAGACAGAGTTGCTGGACCAATCCACGTGAGGGCCATGTTGCACCAACCACGGGTGCCCCAGAACTATGGGAGCACTCGGGGATTCAAGAAGGTACAGCGTGGTCACCTCACGGTGATTGCCCGAGAATATAAGATTGACAGGAGGAGTAGCATAGGAGACAGTGGTGATCAAAGTGCCATTCAATGAACGGGCAGGAATAGGTTCAGAAAGAGAAGGAATTCCCCAACGGGTGGCTAGAGAGAGGTCCATAAAGTTGCCCTCAGCTCCCGAGTCAACCAGTGCAGTACAGGAGTTAAGGACATCACCAAACTGAATGGAGACAGGAAGGAGAGTGCGAGAGGAGGGGGGATGCAATAAAGGGGTAGCGCTCACCAGGATCCCCCTCTTTACTGGTGAGCCTTGACTTTTAGTGGACAGCCTGCTGCGAAGTGACCTGATTTGCCACAATACAGACATAACTCTAGGGCGAGGCGTTGCTGCTTTTGTTGAGGAGTGAGCTGAAGGCGGCCCACCTGCATAGGCTCAGGCTCAGTGGTTTCTGTGGGGGAAACAGATGACGACACCCACAGTCCTCCAGGGTGCACAAACTGCCAGGCTGCCAGGCTGACGACGGTGGCGAAGGTGACCCTCGATCCGCAACGCAATGTTAACAAGATAGTCAAAGTCACGTGGCAGGTCCTGAGTGGCCAGCTCATCCTGGATGTCATCCTCTAGCCCAGCACGGAACATAGCTCGACAGGCCTCCTCGTTCCAATCGCAGGTAGCTGCCAGAGTCTTGAAATTAATTGCATAGTCCGTTACGGAGCGACCCGCCTGACGGAGCCGTGTTAGCTGGTCAGCCGCTTCCTGACCTCTGGCAGAGCGGTCGAATAGCCTTTCCATCTCCTGGCGGAAATCTTTAAAAGAAGCACAACAGGGAGCTTTAGTCTCCCAGACGGAGGTTCCCCAGTCTCTAGCCTTGCCGGTTAGAAGAGTCAATATAAAAGCCACTTTGGACATCTCAAGTGCGTATGTGCGTGGCTGCAAGGCAAACACCACAGAACACTAGGACAAGAAGGCCCGGCAGGAATTGGGGTCCCCATCATAGGGTGGTGGGTTATTGCATCGGGGCTCAGGCTCATGGCGAGGAAGATGGTGAACGGCACCACCCTGAGCAGCCTCTCGTTGCAGTTCTTGGATGCGGTTGGTCAGCTCAGCCACTTGGTTGGCTAGAAACTCCACCTCCCTTGTGATGTTCGTCAGTCTGGCTTCGTGCTGGCCCAAAAGAACACCCTGCTGGGTGACTGCGGTTCTGACAGAATCTGCACCTGCTGTGTCCATCTTGGCCAGATCGTTCTGTCAGGAACACAACTGGACACAGATGCAGGTTACAGTGCGAGACCAATTTATTCAAAAAGTCAAAAAGAAAAACTCCCTCCAACGAACAAAACAGGCCGGGAAATGAGGAAAAAGGTCCAACAGAAAAATGAGAGACTTCAATGGCTACACAGGGACTATTGACGAACAACAATCTGGCACCGATAGGCACGACAGATGGGAATAAATAGAGCAAGGTGAGCGGAGTCAAACAATTAGAAGCAGAAACAATAGTGTTGAGGGGGAGGGAGGAACGCCACAGATAGGTGCAAGACGAACGATCAAAACCAAAACAAGACACCATTTGCACACGAAATGCAGACATATACAGAAACACACACACACACAGACACCGAAGAACGGGGTGATCAGACAGCGGACATGACAAATTGCACATAAATTTAAATGTATTATAAGTTTAGATTTATTTAAAATTAAATTAGCCGGAATTATTTTTTTGCCCACTTAATTGATACTTAAGTATATATGTAATTTCATAATTACTTGTATTTTTATCAGTGGTGGAAAAAGTACTGAACATTTGTACTTACTGTTACATTGCTGAAATACTACTTAATTACAAGTAAAGGTACTGGTGTCAAAACAGTACTTAAGTAAAAGTACAAATTACTCTTTTCAAAAACTACTCAGAGTACTAGTAACTTGTTACTTTTTTAGCCGAACTATTTAATGAATTACCAAAAAATATTCATAACAAAGATCTATGTGGATAATAGCTACTTATTTTATTGACAAAGTATGTGAATTAGTGGTCATGATACAGGAATTTCTAACTTCAATATCTTGAAAAATATCAATATTAAAGTACCCGTGAACCGGAAGTTGCAACTGACTTCAGTGTTGTGATGTATTTCCAAGTGAAACGAAATATTGACTAAAGGGTGGAGTTTTATTGTGTTGCACCTCCACTCCACCTCTTGCAGATTCACTGTTGGATAGGAGTGATTAAGAATATCTTCTTGTTAAGTCTGACATCACGCTTCACTGCTTCTGGGTCCTAACACTCTGCCAGATGCCCCAAGAAAACAACAAACTGTGCTAATATACATCCACAATGTCATGTAATCAGGGGCGATTCTAGGATTTTTTCAACTGGGGGGGGGGGGGGGGGGGGGGCACAAGAGGGGCCATGATTAATACAGAGGGGCCAATATTGTGTTGTTTGAGCTGTATATCCAAATCATTTCAAGAGTTCAGTAACCTTTAAAAT
This sequence comes from Carassius carassius, assembly GCF_963082965.1. Classification (NCBI taxonomy): domain Eukaryota; kingdom Metazoa; phylum Chordata; class Actinopteri; order Cypriniformes; family Cyprinidae; genus Carassius; species Carassius carassius. Next base: position 27,759,611 of record NC_081774.1, read on the forward strand.
CAGTAATAAACAGTGATACCCTATTATATTTTAATAGCAGTTATTCATTGCTCTAAATCAAAACAATCAAATACAATTTGTATTAACTTTTCACTTTACAAAAGTGAAAGAAAAACTGTAATAAATAAAAGAATCCAATGTATGAACAGTGTACAACTCACAAATAATAATAATAATAGAATTTATTTATAATAGCCTTATATAATATATATACATATATATAATAGCCTTATTTATATAAATGCAGAATAACATAAATAATTCATAGAAATAAATACACAATTAATGAATTAATATAACTAATATAAATTTAATATAATAAATTGTTTTTGTTTATCATCCACATCCCATTCAATTTGCATAGCAGCAGTTGCAGTAAATTTGCATTGATGAATAAACAAAATCTACTTATGTCAAGGCTAATTAATCTTGAGCATATTGATTTAAAAATATCATATATCCATACTTTGTTAGATAGCTACTTGTTCAAAAAGGTAGCTTTAGTTTAACATGTAAAATATGTGGATCCTATAGAAACAGTTTAGAATAGCTTAATTAATCCAGTGTTATTTTAGTATTAGTTATTTATTTTGCTATTTAATCATGCATTAAATATTTATGTATGATATTTGCGGACATATGATGAACATATGATAAAGCCAGGTGCTAAATTATTTTTTTCATTTTGATTACACACAAGATGAAAAAAGATGTTCAGAGGGATTTCAGCATATTTATATATTTTCGGCATTTTTTTTATTTTTATTAAAATGTCTCATTAATCAGGCCAGTAATGATTTATTAACAAATCCCTCTGGAGATATCTTCAGAATACAGAATATAAGTGTATAACTGGAGAGCTTGGTGCACATAGCTGCTACATAGGCTAAGATGTTTGTACATCTTAAACGGCATTTAAAGATTTGTAATGTAAAAGCTAATTTTTTTTTTTAGTGGAAACAAATATTTACAGACACAATATCTTGTCAAATCCTTAGCAATCAACAATACAAACCAACTAAAACACATCAAAACCTATAACTCAGCATTTATGGCCTTCAACTAAACAGAAAAACAGTCAAAAACACTGTGGAAATGTCAGAGAAATTGGCATCAGCCAATGAGAGTGTTAAATGCCCCATTGTACTTTCACAATTGGTTGCTGATGAAAAGGAATTTACCATATTTGGATCCGAGAACATTGTACGGGAGAGAGAGCTAGAGAGAGAGCTTTCCAGGGTGCAGACAGCAATCGCGGAGCACCATGGTGATTTAGAACACCAGCTGAATTTATGAGAAATCTACAGACGCAAATAGACTAAAGGTGTAGTAAAATAAAGACCTTTATGTGTATTTTGGACTTTTTTTTCACCACAACTCTGAAAGAAGACATGTTATTGAAGACCAACAGCCCCAAATCTCAAAATTGACCAGTAAAAAAAAACGATGTTTTTGCATGTGTCTCAGTCATAGAGTGCAAAAAAAAGTCTCAAGTGTGGAGCGTTAGATAAACATCATACGATTTGTTTCGTCACCTCACTTAAGTGAAGTGCATGATTCAATAATGACTTTATTAGAATTGCAATTATACTTTTTTTAAACCATTGCTTTAAATTGCGTTGTTGCCTATATCGGTGCGTTCGGACGAAAAATAAGTAAATCATAACGCAGTAAACCCCTTTTACATTCAGCATCAGAGGAGCATAGTAAATATAATGATTAGCATCTTGGTCTGCTCTAGGAGATAACATCGTCATCGAACCTGGTCTGTCTAACACCGAAAGACGTTAACGTTAGTACCAAACACTTCTTGCACTGCAACAACTCGCTAATCGAAAAACATAAGCTATATAAAATAGATCAACTTACCGTGTGCTTTTTTTCGTTGGAAAACAGCAGCTCGCTATTCCTGGTCCTCGTTGAGAAGCATCGCGACGCAATCATGGGTTATTTACTAAACTGAAAGATTATGATTTGAATTTGTGAGTGACAGACAAGTAGAAGGGTGGGGGCACAAATCAGTTTTCAGGAGGGGCCAGTGCCCCCATGGCCCCTCCCCTGGCTACGCCACTGCATGTAATTCTGAAAAAATATAACCCTAACCTCTATCTCCATACTGAAATTCCAAATGGCCAGATATTCAGCTAAAATATTAGTGTCTGAGACACTGTGAGCATGGCGCATATTTTTTTTTTTAAGTGCGTAGCTTGATATTAATTAAACAGTGTTCATAAATGCTGAGATAGTATTCTCAAGTGAAATGAGTAAATGTATAGACGGGGAAACAGCAGTCCTTATGTCATGACTTAACAAGAGGATTCTCTCGAAGCTATCATACTGACATCTTCAGAGCGAGAACGCCATTTCAGAGCGGAAGCGACGGCAGACAATTTTTTTTCTAGTGTGTTGACTTGCATAGTTCAATTGTTCACCACAAGACTAGTGATGTGCACTAAAAAAGTAAGTAGGGAATAATCATTTTCAATACAATTTCAATTGGCAAAACTACCACATACTGTATACTGCCATATAGATATTTAAAAAAAAAAAATTTTTGTCCATCCATTTTTTCAAGACAATCATTATTCCAAGCTTTGAAATTGGTTTAATCCGAGTCTTTTTAAAATACTCATTCACTTTATATGATGAACAAATTTTAATATGCTTTTATTTACATGCATATAAATATTGATCAACCACTGATTTTACAATAACAATAAAACCCATTACAAACTAGGCATTTGTTGCATGCAGTAGGGACATAATTACTGATTATAATGACTTATACTGTCTTTTTACCCATTGCGTTGCATATCGCGCTGCGTAAACATAAAAAACATGTCTGCATTTGTGATCGGAGAAATGACAAACAACAAGCGCTACTCTACACTGCTAAAAACTCAAGTTTGAATGTGGCAAATACTTAAATATGAAAACGTACTTACAGACTGTGAGTCAGAAGCGCCAGACTATCCTTGCAAAGTAGAAATTGCCCCACTTTATAGAAACAGCCTTTGTGCCACAGATGCATTGTAGGCTACTTTCCCAGGTTCAGGAAACTGTCCTCCATAAAATGTGATGCACACACTCAAATATTTGGGTTGATCTGTTCTGAAAAAATGTTGTAAATACAACTTAACCACTGATTTCTAGTTGTGTCCTCTTTTGGAAGGCCAAACAAAGTATTTTTGCTTTCACAATGAAACACACAGCGTCTCCACGACATGGCATTGGCAGCCTCAATACTACAGTGATAATCAAGAGTTACGCCTTCTTTCTTTGCGTAAACATTTGGGCGGTGTCATGTAAATCTTCCCACTCAGTGATGTAAACATGTGTGTGTGGGGGGGTGGTGTTTAAATGATGCATTTTAGGAGGCCGTAGACGAGTCTTAACTTTTATAAAGAATATCTCTTTGGGTTTGAGACTTTAGACTTTAGTCTTTGCAACTTTAGGGATCTTATCTATTCATCAACAGCTTGTAACACTCCAAAAAGAAAGGAAAACTTGAAATTGCAAATGACCCCTTCAAACATTTGCTCATTCTGTGTATTTGTCTTTCAAATAGGGTAACTTTGTTGCAAAATCTTACAGCACAAGGAAGTATGATTTCAACTTTGATTTCAAACTGAATTGAATTTCCGAAAAAATAGTCAGCAATAAAATCATCAAACAAATTGCCTCAATTCAGTTTGAGCTATTCAAAACATGACAACACTGATTTTTTATAAGCAGTGATTTAAGAGAGATTTAAGAGAGTGATTTTAGATTAAAGCTCCTTCTTTGTTAAAATACTTTCTGGTGCATTTCACATACAGCCAGTACAATTTCTAGTAGCATTTTGATCGGTCAGGTGTGGATAGGGTTACAACCACAGACTGTATCAAAACATGGACGTAGTGTCCATGACGTCACCCTTTGGTTTCCGAAGAGCGTTTTTGAAGTCAAAAGTGGGCAGAGGTGGCCGTCGCCATCTTGGCAGCACGTCACTGAGCGTCACTCCCGGATAATCTATAATCTATGGGCAAAAAGGCAGGAGCTGGTTGCTGAAACCAAACCAACCTAGCTTTACGGCAGTGACAGCAGTGGCAGTCCATTCGTCACTCAAGTGGTTGAGCCCTTAATTATGCAGAGCTTTAAGGCTTAATAAAATTTAAACGGATGAGTTAAAAAAAAAATTCACCCCCTTCACAGTTGTCACGAAGGGCAAAATTAGCTATATAGACCAAAATATATTTTTTTGTACTAGGCTGTAAATGTTTTTTTTTCTGATGTAAAGTTGGGCATTTTAACATGGGGAGTCTATGGGATTTACTCCCTTTTGGAACCAGCCTCCAGCGGCCAGTCGATGAATTGCAGTTTTAGTCACTTCTGTGTTGGTTTCAAGAGGTTGCCGCTTAGTTGCCACATGTCCCTTAAAATACGGAATCTTTCCGTATCAAATTAACATGGGATGTGATTTGTCAGGTATATTACAAAACCCAACACAAAGTTGAATCAACAAATAAGTATTTTGCACCGTTTATAATAGTAATAGCAATCTTAATGAAATCTATATATTTTTTTTAATTATTAAAGAAGCTCATTTGCGCGTGATTGCATTTTGGCGTCTTTGATTCCATAGCAATGGAGTCCTTAGCCAGGATGTGTGCCCTTAGCCCTTTTTGTCTAATGGAAGTTAGTGAGGACCAGAAGCTGTTTAGTTACCCACATTCTTCAAAGTATCTTCTTCTGTGTTCAACAGAAAAAAATAACTTTATGCAGGTCTAGAAAAACCGACAGAATTTTCATTTTTTGGGGGTGAACCATACCTTTAGAGTGACAGAAACATCCATGTTCCCCATCGAGGGAGAGATGATGCGTCGATAACGCTTTGGGAACGCTTTCTGCGTGAGTGCGTCTGAAGCATCCATGTCAACTAGTCCAATGGCGAGAGTGAGCGTCAGGAGTGACGTCACGACCAGGAATTGATAAAAACCCCAACCGGAGCAACCGGTGTTAGCTTTCTGTGCCTCAGCAAGCGATCTGTGTCAAACCTGTCTGTCATATTTACTGTTGTCTTGTTCAAAGTTTATATATCATGGCGAAACAACTATTCAAACAGTGTGTTTCTCCCTGCCCGCGTTATTTAACGGGTGGGGATACACACAAGCTTTGTGTAGTTTGTTTGGGAGTGGAGCATGCGTTATCAGCCTTCGAGGAGACTGATTGCCCGCATTGTGAGAAGCTTTCGCTTCGCATGCTCCGCTCCCGCTTGTCACTCTTTGATGAGAAGAGCGGCGAGCCTCGCGCTCCTCAGGGTGCAGGACCTGCTTCTGCCGAGGCAGAACGGAGAATGCATTCCTGGGGTTCGCAAATGGATCTCTCAGCGGGGTTGGAGACGGGTCCGAGGGCTCTTTCTCCTCCCTTACCTGGGAGATCCATAGCTCAAACTCCGGTGTCGGAAGCCCGCCCCGCGGCTTCTTCCGCCCGGGGGGAGAGCTCATTGCTTCGTTGCTCTAGCTCCGAGGAGTTAGATGTAACGGGCAGTGAAGGTGACACAATCAGGGGGGAAGAGGATTCGCCATCTCTTTCCCCAGCATATGAGGAGTTGGTTGATGTATTAACACGAGCTGTAGATAAGTTACATATATCTTGGCCATCTGATAAACAGAGCGCTCGTCCTAAAAGCAAATTAGACGAGCGTTTTCTGTCTTCTAAAACATCTCCTACATCACGGGGTCTCCCTTTTTTCCCTGATCTTCACAGTGAGCTGTCAAGATCGTGGAATAAGCCATATTCATCACGTCTTTTCAGCCCTCAAGTGCGCATTTATTCTGATATAAGAGGGCTGAAAGAAAATGGTTATGAAGCGATGCCCCGGGCGGAACAGACGCTCGCGAGCTATCTTTCCCCTGGTTCAGCGTCATCTATTAAGAACCCAACTTTGCCCACGAAGCCTTTAAAGATCACATCTAATTTAGTGGGTAAAGCTTACACAGCAGCAGGTCAGGCTGGAGCTTGCCTTCACTCGATGGCTTTGCTTCAGGCTTATCAGGCTGAGCTGCTGGGGGAGTTAGATAACAGTGAGGGAGTCAGCCGTGACGAAATTCGCGAACTTCGTCGGGCTACGGATTTATCTCTCAGGGCGACTAAAGAAACAGCACGTGCTATTGGTAGATCTATGGCTGCTTTGGTTTCTACAGAAAGACACCTTTGGCTTAATCTTTCAGATATTAAAGATAAAGATAGATCTTTTCTTTTAGACGCTCCCATTTCTCATGAAGGTCTGTTTGGTGATGCTGTGAATGAAGTGGTTGAAAGATTTCAAGAAAATAAAAAGCAATCTGAAGCTTTTAAAAGTTTTCTCCCTCGCCGATCTAATCCTGATGCTGCTGGGCGTGCAAGGCAGCCCCAGCCTTCATGCTCCTCATATCGTGTTTTTCAAAAAGAGAGTGTTGCGTCTCGCACTCCTCCTCAAAAATCACGGGGACCGAGCCAGCACTCACAGCCAAAGCAATCTAAGCATCATCACTCTTGGCACATCAACTGCCTGGAGATGATGGAGGTCTTCAAAGCTTTGAGGCACTTCCTGCCAGACCTGAGGGACCATCATGTGCTGGTCCGCACAGACAATACATCGGTGGTCTCTTACATCAACCGTCAGGGGGGTCTGCGCTCGCGCCCACTCTGCAAATTAGCGCACCAGATCCTCCTGTGGTCCCTGGGGAAATTACGCTCTCTGAGGGCAATGTATATACCAGGGACTCAGAATATTGGAGCAGACACCCTGTCGAGGCAGGTGCTGAGGTCAGGGGAATGGAGGCTTCACCCCGAGGTGGTGGAGCTCATATGGGAATCTTATGGCCAAGCAGAAGTGGATCTGTTTGCGTCTCAGTACACGACGCACTGTCCACTATGGTTCTCCCTTACTCATCCAGCCCCCCTGGGGTTGGACGCTATGGTACAGACGTGGCCGAGGCTACATCTGTACGCCTTTCCCCCTGTTGCTCTGCTCCCAGGAGTTCTGGAGAGAGTCCGCCAGGACGGAGTAAGTCTACTTCTCGTAGCTCCACACTGGCCGAGCCGAATCTGGTTTGCGGACCTGATTCATCTCCTCGACGGTCCTCCCTTGGAGATCCCGATCAGGAAAGACCTTCTATCTCAGGCCGGGGGCACTATATTTCACCCCCGGCCAGAGATTTGGAAGCTTTGGGTGTGGCCTCTGAGGGGGCGCAACTCATAGAGAGTGGTCTCTCAACTGAGGTTGTGGAGACCATTCTTAGCTCCAGAGCTCCAGCTACGAGGAAACTTTATAGACTCAAATGGAATGTTTTTTCTTCTTGGTGTTACCAACATCAGTGTGACCCCGTCCACTGCTCTGTTGGCTCAGTTCTTGATTTTTTACAGGACAGCTTCACTTCTGGTCTGTGTCCATCCACCTTAAAAGTTTACGTGACGGCCATTTCGGCTTTCCACGCCCCAGTGGGTGGTGCATCTCTGGGTCGTGACCCTCTTATCTCTCGTTTCCTTCGTGGCACCTTGAGGCTGAGACCTGCAACTCGTACTAGAGTGCCGGCCTGGGACCTGGCTATAGTTTTAGAAGGCCTTTCTAGGGCTCCTTTTGAACCCCTAGATTCTGTCTCTGAGAAGTTTCTTTCGTTTAAGACTACCTTTCTCCTTGCTATTTCGTCCCTAAAAAGAGTCGGAGACCTTCAGGCTCTCTCGGTTTCTCCCACCTGCCTTGAATTTGCACCTGGGATGGTCAAAGCATTTTCTCTACCCTAAGCAGGGATACGTCCCTAAGGTACCGACCATTGTTCCGAGACCTATTGTTCTGCAGGCTTTCTGTCCTCCCCCGTTTGCACGTCTGTAGCCTCGGTTCCCCGAGAAGGGAATGAGACGATGCGTCTCCCTGCCGTACTTCCTTCGTTCCTGTGATCGACTTGCTTCGGCACTGTCGAAGCTAACACTGGTTGCTCCGGTTGGGGTTTTTATCAATTCCTGGTCGTGACGTCACTCCTGACGCTCACTCTCGCCATTGGACTAGTTGACATGGATGCTTAAGACGCACTCACACAGAATGCGTTCCCAAAGCGTTATCGACGCATCGTCTCATTCCCTTCTCGGGGAACCGAGGTTACAGACGTAACCGAGACGTTTGTTAATGTATAGGCCTGTTGTTTTATTGAAATTTAATTGAAAGTTTTAAAAATGCTAAATTATTTAGATAAAAATGGGACAAATAATGACATAATAATGCAGTCCTAATTTAAGCAAATGAATACAAAAAACACGCCTACTCCCCGTGTTTTAGTTTCGTTTTCAATAGTTTTTTTTTTCTTTTTGTGGTTTCCAAGTTTTTCCCCGTGGCTATGGAATTTGTGTGATGGTGGGGTGAAGGAAAGGCTGGAAACAAATGCGAGTTAACAGTTTTTAATGAAAATGAATAAACAAACAAACACGAGGGAACAATGAGACTGAGAAGAAGATAATCCAAGGTGGTGGTGAGGAGGTGAGGAATCCGGATGATGGCGGTGAGAAGGCAGCAGGAGAGGATGGCACAGGAACTGCGGGGAATAGAGCCGAAGGTAAGTGTTTGTAGCTGAGTGGAAGTGCGTAGAGTGGATTAGGTTCTTGGAAAACACAGACATCCAACACAGACAACACTGAAGCTGACAAACAGGGTAAACGACATGACACAACGATCTCACAAACACAAGACGTGAGACAAGCCAATATATAGGGGATGAGTAATGAGTGACAGCTGTTGCTGATGACAATTAGCGGAGACGCCCACAAACTAATCACCACAAAGTGCAAACACCCAGAGATCACGGTTTACCAACCGTGACAATTTGCCGCTCGGTTCATTGCCTTAGCTAGCCGAGGTCTCCAGCAGGTAGAGTATTCACGGGAGTTCTGCAGGCTCGCTGCCACTCCAGCCTTCGATGACGCCACCATAAACTCGCTGTCCGGGCATGTGGCCAACTACCATCGCCGTGTGGACTTCCCAGACACCATGGGACTAAGCTGGAGGGAAGGAATCGTCCTTTATCTGGAGAGCTTCCTGCACCAAGCCAGAACCAGCCTGCTGGCTGCCGTTAAAAGTTAAACCTGCCGCCGTGAAGATCGCCCAAGTCAGCCGGCAGTTCTCAAGTCAAGTCAGCCAGTAGTTTCTGAGGTCAAATGAGCCGACTGTTAATATATGGCAAGCTCTCCGAACATTAATATGGCAAGCCTGTCATGCATTCATGTGGCAAGCCCACTAAGTGTTCATGTGGCCCCAGTGTTGTTTCCAGCCCCAGTGCCTACTCCTCGTAAGTACTTTCCAGAGCACCCTCAAGTGCCCGCTCCTCCAGAGCTTGCTCCAGTGTTGGCTCCAGCCCCAGAGCTTGCTCCAGTGTTGGCTCCAGCCCCAGAGGTCGCTCCAGTGTTGGCTTCAGCCCCAGGGCTCGCTCTAGTGTCATCTCCCCAAAAGTGCTTTGCTGTGCTTGCTCCTCCAGTGTGACCTCCAGTGCCAGCACCTTGCAAGTGCTATCCTGTTTCCCAGTCAAGCCCAGAAAGGGCTCCTGTTACAGAGTATAGCCCATGGAGGGCTCCTGATCCTGAGTTAAGCCCAGGAAGGGCTCCTGATCTCCAGTTCAGCCCAGGAAGGGCTCCTGTTCCTGGGTATAGTCCACGGAGTGCTCCTGATCCAGAGTTAAGCCCAGGAAGAGCTTCTGATCGCCAGTACAGCCCAGGAAGTGTTCCTGATCCCCAGTTCAGCCCAGGTATGGCTCCTGTTCCCAAGTATAGCCCATGGAGGGCACATGATCCCGAGTTAAGTCCAGGGAGGGCTCCTGTTTCTGCTCCGCCATGGCCTCCCGAGTCCCCTGATCCAGAGTTAAGCCCAGAATGGGTAATGCTCTGGAGGCCCACTGTCCCATGCCTGTCCTGAGGGACCCCCAGAGTTACCACCCCCCCTCGACTTTGGATGTTATGGTGTGAGGACACGCCGCCGTTGGGGGGTGTTATGTCAGATTTGTTTGGAGTTTTGGTTGTGTTTTGCTCCCCATGTGTTCCTGTCCTGATTATGATGATTATTAATTTGATTACAGGTGTTCCCTATGTTGTTCCATTGATCCCAGGTGTTTCCAATCATTAGTCTCTATTGTCTGAGTATTTAAAGAGTGTTCTGTACCCTGTTGGTTTGTCTGATATTGTTGATGTCTACTCCTTGTGCTACATATGATTCCCCGCGATATAAATATATTTCTTGTTTTTTTACTCCTGGTCTCCTGGTCTCCTCATTCCTCGCTCTATGTTCCCACACCTTAGCAAACTCATGACAGTATTTCAATTGCAAAGTTTTTGTTAAAATTAAACCGTATCATACCCTGTATCACTGTTCGCGGTGTTTGGGGATTGTTTGACTTGCTTGGTACGTTCGCATACTGGTGCACGTCAGTTCCTTGTGTGGGATAAATTACCAATGACTACGTTTCGCTTACTAGTGAAGGTCAATTTTTTATTTGCATTTAATAAACCCTTACTAATGCCATGATCAGTGGGTGGTAAAAGCCTTCTGAGTATGTTCATGTACAGGTGAAGGTCATCTTTTTGTTGGCTTAATTTACTGCAGTTAAAATCCCTCAGTGAATATCTCAGTGCTGCTGGTTTTGTCAATCAGCAATGGACCCCCGTGATGGATACCAGGGTGCCCCTCATGTCCAGGGATTGCTCACCTGACAGGGGATATGGATAATCCTTGCAGTGCAGCTTGTGAGACTGGTCTAAGGTGCTGGATTATGCTCCAGTTTCTTGGGGGGCATGGGTTCAAATCCCACCGCTTCCAGCAGTGGTTTAACCAAGGTCGGGAGGCCCTGCATGTACTTGAAAAAGGAGCATGCTTTTCCCAGCAGCCAGGACTGCCATAGACATGTGAGTCAAACAACATGCGTTGTCCTCTCCCACAGCCGATCACCTGTTTTCTAAGGGAGGGTGACTCAGTCCTACTCTTGGGCCCAGTCCTGACTAGAAAGGAATGACTGTCATGCAAACTGGATTTGCAGCATAGTAGAAAGAGGGAATGCTCTTTAGTTGTTTATGATCATAAGTGCAATCGCAAACATTGCGTGACCACCAGTATGACTAGAATTTCAAATCAACAAGTCATAAGTGTGTGGATAAACCAATCACTGCTCCACCCAAAAAAAAAAAAAAATACAACTGGACATCTTAAGATTCTAACTACTCTTCAGAGGTTATCTCAGAGAATGGACAGAATTGGGGCTCATCATTCCTTTTCCTGATCCATTTCTTCCCCTGGCCAGGAAAGCATTCCTCAACCTGTGTCTCTTAGAGAAGAGGCTGTAGATGAAGATGTGCTGCCTATTTTTGCCCCCAACTCACTGTTCGATAGTGGGCATCAGTCAGAAAAGGGAGACTCCCATTCAGATGCTGTAGAGGTAAGGAATCACCAGGGGCCTTATGTATAAAAGTTGCATATGCACAAAATATAAATGTGCATATGCTGTTTTTCACGCACATATCTGGATTTATAAAAATGCTTGTTAAACCAGGAGACACTGGACTTGGGGATATGCCACCAGATGAGCAGGCAATAGCATCATGGACAGCTTTGAGACTGGCCCTTGTCTTGGCTAATCCATGCTGTACTGGCAAGGAGTGTACTGAGGCTGACTGTCTGATTTATCACTGTTTATGCTGCTGCACATGCGCCTCATATGGGTTATGCTTTGGCGTTTCTCCTGGCAGCCTTACAGAAGATCAAGATTCCAAAATGTTAATTGATTCAGCTTTGGTAGCACATTCACAACAAACGCGTGATATAAGTGAGGTTATATCTTCAGCTCTTATATGCCACAGGTAGATATGGCTAACTGTAGCAAACTGATGAATTTGCCAGTAATGTCAGGTCATGGCTTTTCTTCCAGATTCTCAAGAAATGTTGGACAGACCTGAGCATTCATACATTGTAACTTATGGGTACCATTTGCAGTTTTACCTCCCTTCCAAATGACTATTGTCAAGGATACCCTTTTTGGAACCAGTATAGGTGGAGGAAGTTTAAAGTGTGTTGAAAAAAAAGGAACCATTTAAGAGGAGCCTCCCAGCACACAGCAAAATGGTGTTACTCCACAATTGGAAAAAACAATGGGTGGTTATTGGCCCATTTCCAGTCTTGATTCATTGAAAGTATTATTCGAATGGTCTCAGGCTTTAGCCCCTGTTCAGTTACAGGGTATCAAAATTCATCCATATCTAGACGATTGATTGATCTGCATCCCCACTCTAAATTGTAAATTGTAAACTGGAAGAACAGCAGTCTTCAGCCTCAACAACATGAACTTTCTGGGGATCCATTTTGATTCTGTGACAATGAATGCACATCTCACCAGCAGTTTGGGAAAAGCATTAAGACAATTTCAGTCAGGAAAACTGGTGAATGCACACAAATTACAGAAGTTGTTTTCAGCTGATAGCAGCAGCATCAGTGGTGATCTTTCTGGGCTTGTTGAGAGCACATGGCATACAGTGTTGGTTAATTCATTTCATATCCATCCAATAAAGAAAGTTGGTGACACAGTTCTACATGAAGGCTCTGCTCCCCTGGAGGAACAGAGACTTTCTTCTCAGAGGAGTTCTACTAGGAGTTCTTCCTCACAGAACAGCAGTGGTCACAACAGATGCATCACTGACAGGCTAGAGACATGTCTAGGAGGGCTAGTCATTTAGGGGCACATGGAAGCTACATTGGTCTTTGGAACACACAAATTTGCTCAAACTAAAGGCAATTTTTTTCCTCACAGGGTTGCTACAGTTCATTCATCACAAGCATGTGTCAATAAGAACAGATAGCATCTCTGTGGTGTATCATATAATCCACCAGTGTTGGACAAAGTCACTACACTTTTCAATCTCCAGGTGACTAAGTAGCTACTCACTTTGGCATGGCCCCGTCTAGCATCTCTGAAAACAATTCACATCCCAGTTGTGGCAGCCAATATCCTGTTCAGGACAGGGCCTCTCCCAGGCGAGTGCCACTTGCACCCAAAATAGTGGGTCAAATTTGAACCCATTATGGGGAAGACCAGATCGATTTTTGTGCATCCAAGGAAACAACTCATTGTCAGGAATGGTACTCCCTTGTAGTACAGTTGGACTGCTCTGGCCTAGGTGTTTTCAAAATCTAAAAAATGGCCAACAGGATTATTGTATGCTTTCCCCCCTTACACTGATTCCTCAAGCAATTCAGAGGATCAAGGAGGGTCATTACTCTGTGCTAATGGTTGCTCCATGCTGCCCACGAAGGCCTTGGTTCCAGACGGGTATGGTCTCTTTGGAGTCTGTCTATCAACAGTTTGATAACACACTGCTGTGTGAACAGTAAGGTGGACCCAGTTCTCTGACACTTGTCCTTCTTTTTTACAGTTTTAACCTGATCGAGGCAAGGCACTTAGTACTAACAAGGGTTATGGCTTGGTTATTACAGCATTACATGACCAGCTATCAGGCTGACTTCCTTTAATAAGTAAGTTTCCAAAGAGAGTTGACCTGTGTCCATACCGTACTCTGCGGGTGCCGAGTTCGGACTTGCATCTTGTATTTAACTCTCTCACTAAGTCCCAGTATGGGCTTATTGTGAAAACAGATTGAAACATGTCTCTCTAAATGGATTTTCTTGGCTCTTTGCTCTGCTAAGCAGGTAGGAGAGCTCTGTGCTCTCTCTGTTAGTGGAGATTGTTTGTGGTGGAAGGCAGATGGCACGGAAGTGACATTTAGCCTAACCTGCATTTTTGCCAAAAGTATTTAAGCCCCACTTAAAGTTTAGGTACTGAAGGTGGTTCAATGTTAACCCTCTCCTTATATGCAGAACAGAAGCAGTAACTTAACCTGTGTTCAGTGAGGGCATTGCATACTATGTAAGTGTACTCAGTCTTTGAAGAAAGCTAATCTTCAGCTTTTTTCTACTACAGTAGGCCAGGCAGAGGTTGCCGCTTTCTAAGCAGCATTTGTCAAATTGGGTAGTCTATGTTATTTCTTATACCTATGCTGAAAGGGGGTTTCGGTTCCTACAGGAATAAGAGACCACTCCCACGATGAGCCACAGTCTCAATGGCCTAAAAAGAGTTCTGTGGAGGATATTTGTGTGGCAACTTCATGGTCTACTACATGTAATTTTTTTTTATTTATAGAATTGATGTAACCGTGCAGTACATGAGAGCACTGCACTTCTAAAGTGTGTTGCTTCTGTTCCTCATGAACCTTTTGGTATAGGTCATCCTCTTAAGACCGTAGTGACTGTCAGAGTGAGGTGGAAACTGATCGTAAGTTATGAATATAACTATGGATCTGTGAGACGGAAGGATGACCGTCACTGTCCTTGTCGCTCAGAACACTAGGCATTTAAGGAAAGAAAATGAGCTGGAAGTTCATCATGCTTTTTATAGTGTGGGAAGCTGCACTTTCAGGGTAACGGGCATGACTTTGTTTACATAAGGTCTCGAGAGAAGGGAGAACGAAGGTTATCATTCTTTAAACTAGCCGGGCAGGGACCTAGGGCCTGAGCCTCGGACCTGTAGCACCGAGGCCAACATAGCACTGCGTTTCCACCTTCGGACCAGAAGCTCCACTGCACTTCACTAAAACCCGCCCTTTACACACCTCTCAGGAACAATGTCATGCAACACCATCATTCATTAACATACATGTTTTACTATAATAAGGGATATACTGATCATAATGAATTAATTTATCAAGATTGAAAATTACTCACACAGAAATAAAGCATTATGAACATAGTCTGCTATTCAGTCGAGTCTGTTTCTGTTAAGTCACACTAGCCTATATACATCACATTTAGAAAGAATGATCATTTCTATATTTTTTATAAAAGCTTAAACTCTAAACTCTCTACTCTATAATCCACGTCGGATCAAGTTATTTCAAACATTCGCTGCTGACTGAAAGTGAATTTTAAACTCAACTTATTTCAAAAGTCTTTAATTCTGGTGTTGTAGCTGTGAACTTAAAAAAATTATCCACAGTGCTGACGCTCTCCAGATTCGGAGAAACTTTTTATGGGTTAATTAAGGGGTTCATTAAAACAGCCATGATTTAATTACACACAAGTGGCCTTTAACATAATATAATATTTTCTGTATGGTTATTATACAATAGTTAAAAGTATAGTATAGTACAGTATGCATTTTGAATTATACAACAAGTGCATATTCTATATGATTCTTTTTTACAGAGGATGTTAACTATAAAAATAAATAATTTTAGATGCATTGCCTTGCCTTGCAAAGGTAAAATTTGTTATAGTTTGATCAAAATGTATACAGTAAGATACTGTTCAATAATAATAGGCTTATAACAATTTCTGTTATGGTGGGTGATGTGTTTTATCCTGTATAAAGTCAATGAAAGCTCATGAAAAAGACAACAAGCTAGTCAATCCTCATTCTATATTATTTATTTTTTATTTATACAAACACATGATTTCCTAAATTATAATGCAATTGATTGAATTTGATTGTGAATATATATCCTTCTAATTTCATCCTCTATTATTATCATAATATTTTTGTTCATTCTGGCAATGCAAAAGAATAAACTGCAAAAACTAGGTGAGACTGGAATGGGCAGGTCAACGCTACGCATGACATTCTCTTGCCTACACACTGCTTAGACATAATGAATTGTAGGGGGTTACTTACACAATACATAAATCCATAAACTAATGACTTGCAGTCTGAAAGATCCCACAGAGCAGGGACGTGAAATATCGGCCTACACGGCTTCTGAAGAACCTTAAGCTTTTGTTATCATCTTTATTACAATGCAACCTTAGGAAAAGATGACTTATAGCACAGAATGGAGCCATGATTCATTGCTAGAATGAAACTAAACAATTATTTTACATGTATATTTTATAGTAAAGAACATTCTGAATTGAATTTCAGTCTTCACTTATGGTTTGCTAAAACAAGAATAACTATGACTATTGTTACTGTATTTGAAAACATACTACACAGTTTATACTACAAACATGAGTGGTACTTTAAATCATACTTATTCTTCTTTGTTTTCATCTGCCAAGCATCATAAATTTACATCAAAAGAAAAATCATGACTTGGAAAAGAAAGAATCCACCCAGACCACTAAAGACACACTCTAATAACAACTAATATATAACATCTAATAGCATTTTCATCTAATATAATCGCATTTTGAAGGGGATTTTGAAGGTTATGTATAAAAAACAAAAATAATATCCATTTATATATCCTTTATATAACCATATTATATATATATATATACAGTATACATGGTATATACAGTATATACCTATTTATATATTATATACCAGTATATAGCTTTCAAAATAACTGTTCAATGTCAAATCTAAAAATTAATTTAGTAATTTACATGATGCACCTAACATCTCATTTATTAAAGGGACAGTCCTGCTAGAGTAAGCTGAGGTTGTGTCTTGATCAAGAACATGTGGTGAACATGACCTTTTTAATATTAGCCTAGTCTAGATCTTTAACTGTTACACCACAACACCCCCACCTCATTAACAATGTCTGTGTGCTTCTATCTACTCCTACCAATTTTATTATGATGATGAAGATGAAGATTATGATGATAAAGAATTTACAGGGTTGCTGAGTCGAAGGTAACTATTATGTTTTCAATATTTATAGTTACCCTAAACTCAGCAATCCCTGTAAATTCTTCATCCATTTAATTTTTCATAAAATTGGTAGGAGTAGACAGAAGCACACAGACATTGTTAATGAGGTGGGGGTGTTGTGGTGTAACAGTTAAAGATCTAGACTAGGCTAATATTAAAAAGGTCATGTTCACCACATGTTCTTGATCAAGACACAACCTCAGCTTACTCTAGTGGGACAGTCCCTTAAATGTATGAGATATTAAGTGCATCATGTAAATTACTAAATTAATTTTTAGTTTTGACATTGATTTGCTTATTACATTATGCATGCATTGCGTTTTAAACAATTAATCTTGTGAAATGTTAAATATAGTTGACTTTATATTAGACAGTTTTCATATCAGAAGTTGTTTTAAAATGCTTTGTTCAGATATTGTGTAATCTTATGGGTACATTAAATATAGTCAAAAATGAGAATACAACTCTTGTGAAAACGACATGCACTTAATTGTATTGATTTAGGAACTTGTTGTGAACTTGTAATCTTGAGAGTCTGACAACTATAATTTTAACTGTAGTGCATTATAATGTTTAAAGTTAATATGTCGTAAATGTATTAAATTGTTAATTTAACTTTGTCTTGCATGCATACAAGTTTATTTTAAATGCAGTAGAAATAAAGTTGTACATAAACCTGAGTCTTACTTAAGTGGCTAAGAAAAGCACTCTTAAGTTAAAAAGCACAAATTAATTTAAAACTGCATTGATTAAAATTGTAAAAAGTGACGTGATTATAATTTTAATTGATTATACATATTAAATGTGGTTTATTTGATAACATCTAAAGCTAATTTATTTTAAATTTATTAAATTGCCACAACATCATTACAAATGTATAGTTACAAAAAATACAATATATTTAAATACATGACATAAGTTTCAATTGAATTTATTATTACATATATTACTGTATGTATACATAATTACCGTACGTATGTGTGTGTAGATTATTGTAGAATAAAATTGTAGGATAAAAAAGCACTTTTAAGTTAAACTAATTGAATAATAAGTACTTTAATATGTATGTAGGCACTTTTTCACAAGGAAAGGCCCAGTCTATCTTCAGACAATAACAACACAGGAAGTTTTGCATCTTCTTAATGGTCTACCCCTTTACCCTTCTTCTGCCCGTAAGGAGACTTTCATGGCCCATTTCCCCCTTTGTAAATTCCCCATTGCAAAAAATGGGACAAATGCAGCACTCTGTCAAACAGAGCAACGATTTAATGCAACAATCCCCTGTGAGATTCAGCCGGAGTGCTTTGACCCTTTCTGATGAGTAACACATGAGGCTGAGAGCGAGATGGTAACAGACACTCTCCTGCCCACGCTGTGTTATGTGTAGCTCAGATCTCAAGGGATTTCCTGAACAAGATGTGTTTGACCAACAACAGCTGGCAAGCTAGATGGCAGAGATGATTAATTCAGTTGACATATAACATCTAAACACAAAACAAAGCAGCTCACTGATAAGAACTTTGACTGATGGCTTGTGTGAGAGCTTGTTTCTGTGTGACATGTCACATCCTCCCTGCGGTCACTGAAACTCCCATCTTGTGGGTTGAAATCAGAGATCATTAATAATAAAAATATGATATGGATGTCAAATGTCAATGCTCTGACTAAAAATTACAGTTTAAAAAGACAGCTTGGGATGTCGTTGCAAAACACAAACTTGCCCATCTGATGAAATGCCTAATTTACACTCAAGAAGTTCGGGGTCAGTAAGATTTTTCATGTTTTTAAATAAGTGTCTTATGCTTACAAACGCTGTATTTATTTGATCAATACTACTGTAAATTGTAATTTATTTCCATGACAGTAAAGATATATTACCAGCATCATTACTTTAGTGTTCAGAAACTATTCTTAAATAAATAAATACGAACAATCTTACTGACCCCCAATAGTAGCATATTTTGGGGAAAGCTGTCACACGTTATATAATTGTATGTAATTCTTTTTATTATTATTATATAAAACTGTGAAACAATTAATTAAGTGTCTACTGGCTGAATCAATTTGAAATTTTTAGACATAATATTTTAGATTTTTTTGATGTTTCAGAAGTGTTTTATACTTATCTTTTTGTTAATAACAATAATAATTATATTATATTATTATCAAAGGCATTTTAATAGCTGATTCCTAATATGACTTACTCATTATACTGAAAAAAAAAATTCAATTTGAAAATAAAAAACTAATTTCAAAATGTACTTTTAATATTGATTGATTGATTGATTGATTGATTGATTCATTAGTATTTTATTTTGTGTTTTATAAGACCACAGCAGTAGGATCTGAATATGTTATCTGAATATGTGTTTTTCGAGCAACAGTCCCTCTCGACCTAGTGGAAATGCCTCTCAGGTTCTCAGGCCTGGCAGCCTCTTGAAACCACTAGAGAGCAGCAGAGTACTACTATCTCATCAGCGATTAGTCAACATTTCCTTCCGAAATGCTTGGATTAGACTGAAATATGGTTCAAATAATAATAACACAAGCAACCAAAATATATATATATTTTTTTTTTAGTTTTCATATTAAACCGATGACCCTCGCTGACACTGACAAGATGTCTTTGACTCTTTAAATATCAAATTTAGTTTTGCTTTAAGCAGAGAACAAACAAAAAATATAAATCAGCATGCATGAGTCAGAGAAATCCTTGTTAATAGATGTAAGAAGCTATATGTGAAATGTCTTGTTTATAAATGTGAAGTGTCAGCTCAATTAATTTGAGCTTGACAGCTCTATTGCTTTATCTTCAGGGAAGGGCAATCTGATGTAATGAAGAACAGTGGCTTTACTGCTCATCTGAAAACTTGGTTTTAATGATTGCATCAATGACTTTATATTCATAGAGCTTCTCAAATGATTTCTGGTGTAGACATTGCCCTTCATCACGGGCCTTCAGCGGATAGTGTGAATTAGATTCAGAGCTCAGTGACTGGACAGAGTGTCCTGTTCTTCTCTTCAGTGCTCGACAAGACATATAAAACAATTCAGTTCTATGACCATTTATGAATATGCACACTCAAAAAAAAAAAAATTATTTTGACTAAATTCAGTCTTAACATTAAACTCAATTACCTTGCGATGTGATTAAAATGGATTTGGATAAACCTAATAAATAAGACATCACTGACATACCATTACAGTGGTGTAACGCATATGTGTAAATGTCAATAGTTACTCTACTTAAATATATTAGCAAGTATTACTCTCTACTTGACTACCCTCAAAAAAATAAAAAAAATTGTATATATATACAGTACACACACACACACACACACACACACACACATATATATATATATATATAATAAAATAAATAAAAAGCCTTGTACACTTACACTTACAAAAGGTACACCTTAAGTGCATATGTTATTATTAGGCTACCTTATTTTTTTCTGAGAGTGTACATTTCTTTGAATAAGTAGCTTAATACTCTCTACACCTCTACATTTGTAAAGAATAGTTCAATTACTCATTAAATGTTTCATGTCACCTAACTTCAGAGGTTTATTACTGCTACAAAAGAAGCGATATATCGCCATCTACAGAGTATTGAAGTTACTACACTGAAACGAAAGTCTATTTGGATTTACATGATTTAATCACGCTCTGTATATTTATCCCACAAGAATCATTTAGGTACATTAAACGAACAATTGTTCACATTAATTTAAAATATGAAATTAATTCATTTTTGCAGTAGCACATATTAGCATGCTAAATGCTAAGTAGTAAACACTCCTTGAAAAAAGCAACAACAAAAACGTGTTCTTCACATCCACAGCCTAAGCAAATGCTCTACTCTTCTTTACAATTTTAACCCAGTGTAATTTAAACGGTTCTTATTCAGCATAATCAAATATTAAATAAATTAAAATAAATAAATAAATTTATGGATTTAGCTTTTATCCAAAGCGACTTCCAGTGCATTCAGGCTATCAATTTTTACCTATCATGTGTTCCCGGGGAATCAAACCCCAAACATGCGCAACCAATTGAGCTACAGGAACACATATATTAAACACTCTTAAACACTATCCAGTCTTTTTCTTTTCTCATCTTGCTTAAATCACATTAAGTAACTTAATTTCAGCATTTTTACTCTCATCATTAAGTCCTCAAAAGCATGCTGGGAACTACAGTTTTAGCAAAAATTATTTTGGAGTACTTGATTAGCCCACATTTGGCCTAAATAATTTAATCTAGCAGATTGTACATTTTAGAGAATTACATTAATTGAAAGCAAAGAAATCAAGTTTAAAAGAGAAACACAATTTTGTTGTGTATGAAATATCATGATGGACAATAGTTTTTTAGTGTAGATCTTGTGAGATTGTGCACACAAACTTGTCAACAAGGCTATACTTTACACAGATGCTATATCATTAGCAACTACAGCAGTTGCTGAATGGCAGGTGTTTCGTATATGATGAGGCCAAAACTAGTACATCCAGTCCAAGTAGGCTTTGACTATTTCATTTTACTTAATATTTTATTTATCCATTATCCTGAAGAGACTTTTCTGAAGGACATTACTTATGCAGTTTGTGAGCAGCTGAGACTTGAGTGTTTGTAGATGTTTAAGAGGCTGTTGTGTTGACCTTGATTTATTGCAATATTGAGGTGTTCAAAATAAATGTGACTGCTCTCCACACAAACCAGCAGTTTCTTTTTTCTTTTTTTTTATTGACATATGACTCTATAGCCCCTTTCACACAGCCATTCCGGCAAATACATGGGTAAAGTGTTCTGGCAATTGTTCCCGGGTCGCTAGATTTTGCACTTTCACACTGCCATTGATTACCCGGGATATGTGCGTGCTTTCACACACAACCCGTAAAGATCCCGTAACGACACGTGACATCAGGGCGTGACGTGTAATGTACGAGTCGAAAATGTTAGGCACGTTATACTTTCACTGAAGCAAGCGAACGATCTCGGCGTCAGCGCGGAAAGCGAGGAACAAACTGATCTCTGCTTCATTAGAGTTTGCACATATTTTTTCATCGCGAACGTTGATCTTCCTTCAAAACAGACGGTAAAAGAGTCGTGCGATAATGTGCGTCATCACTTCGACACGGCATTAGATCTGGCTTTTGTTCACACAGCGCTCGTCCCGGGTTGAACCCGGCAATGTTACTAGGTCCCCGACCCGGGTTCAATGCCGGAATCAATCCCGGGACGTGGTTGCTTCCACACAGAAGGCGACCCGGCAATGTTCCGGCAATATGCCGGGTCGGACGTGCAGTGTGAAAGGGGCTTATGGGTCTCGGTGTTAAATATTGTTTTGGATGTAACGTTTTGCTTTTTGAAACTGTCTTGAACATTTTTAAGTGGTCTTTTATTGAATTAATATGAACTCTGCAAGTACAGTTCTTTTGAAAATATACTTTTAACACTATAATACAAAGGCACATTTGCACACTTCTTTTTCACATGAGAATCCAAAGAAGAAAATACAGTCATGCTTATATGTTTAACTAAAGCAGAATATAGATCAATCTTTACCTTGATTAGCCTGTGCCCCAAAACTCACAATGCTCTTTCCAACTTAACAGCACACCAACAAGTCCCCATTTTCTCATCTAGCTCAAAAACATTAACACTTAATTTCAACATATTCTCTCCCCATTTAGTCCCATACTGGGATCTAAAAACCCCTTGCCTGAAAGAAGCAAAATTAATCATGTTGTCCTGACACAAACACATGCATTTAACACTGACTGCTTGTAATGAAATTAGCTTGTGACAAAAAAAATCAAGAAATGTTGCATTAGCTCATTTTAATTAAGTAGATTGAGCAAGCAGCAACAAAAATCAATGTTTTGAGTGACAGTTTTTATTGTATATTTCACACTTGTAAAATCACATTTTCTTACTGGTAGATGAAGCCCATATAACCAGCAGAAGACCCATAAACCCATTCACACACACACACACACACACACACACACACACACACACACACACACACACACACACACACACACACGCACGCACACACACACACACACACAGACGTATTAGACTTTCCTCTCATCTGATCTTTGATGATGATACGTCTACATGATATGTCTCCTTTATTGCAGAACATCATTAAAGAGAGTTTTAATTCAGCCCTGAATACAAATAACAACCTTTGTCTCAATAATAAAATGCAGAGTAGGGCTATTTTCCATTACATCGTACACATTAACAGTTACATTATGTTTCTTAGTGGGTGGTACACTGAACAATTTTCCCTGAAGCCTCAGATGAACTTGATTTGCATCCCAACACAAACAATATGAGGGAATCACTGTTGCTTGCATTGCAGATTGTGCAACACATGTTAATGCAGCACGAAACATATTGTTCTTTACAATAATACAACAAAAAAATAAAGAATGAAGACTTAAATAGGCAAATAAAATACACTTACAAAACATTTCGGGATAGTGTGTGACCCTTGGTTTTATTATTTAAACAGAAAATCTCTCTCAGCAGAGATCGGAATGAGGTGGACAGAGCTTCTTCATTAAGCCTGCAAACATTACTGTCAGTCTAAGTGTCAGAAGCATTTTGTAATTGTAATAGTAGAGGATCTGGGCTGGATAATTAATACTCAACCTCCACAGGACCAATAAGAATATAGGTGTTGGCGTAGTGATTTTCATCTTATAATTCAATCTTAATGTTATGATAATGCCTCCATGTATATATTCATCTCTCTGTGTGATGGATGTGAATGCTAGTCCTGTGATTTATGACTATAATTAACCATCTAACATTTGATTTTGTATAACTGGTAAACAAGGGCATTTTTCTTAAACTGGAGGTACTGTAGCAACGCCTAGGCAGCACTGTTATTGTTAACAAATATTTGAACATTTTGTTAATATTATTTGAAATAAAATGTTATATTAGATGAAAATTACTTAAAAATTAAACAAACATTGATGCAAATAACAGAAACAAGTATAAGCACTAAATTTACATCATTGACCCATATGTCACATTATGAATGTAAAATGTCCTAAACCAAGCAACTTAAAGATTAAATATAAATCAAATTTTAAAATATTAAAAAATTTTACATTTAAAAAAAATGTAAACAAAAACTAATAAAAATTACAAAACAAAATTACAGCAATTTTAACTAATACTGAAAAATCTAAAAATAAATGGTATTTCAAATATTAAAATGGTATAATAGTAATTATTGCAGATATTAATAATAATAATAATAATAATAATAATAATAATAATAAATGTTATAAATAGCTGCACCTATACGCCACAGGTTTGAATCTCAGGGACCAGAATTTCATAAACACTCTTTCAACCAATTACAAACACCTTGCAACATCTAGCAACACCTTGGCAACCGTCCAGAACACTTTGCATTGTATCGATGAGATTTGCACAGGTAAGCACTACTGAAAATGTGAAAATCTATTTTGTTGTGTTCTGTCTTAAAATGTAAACTTTTAGACAATGTAAATGTATTACCAAAGGGCCTAATTAATACAAACAGTGTCATAATTATTCTAGCACATAAATGATCCATGTGCAGAGAGAACATGCAAACTGGGCTAAGGCAATCTGCTGGGACTGTAATGCAACACAATTATTATGCGTGTGTGTAATGTGTCTCGGTGAGAGTGCCGCTCAGTGGGTGGAGCTGCAGTCGTATTTCTCTCAGTGCTTTATGGCCGCAGTGAAACGCAGGTTGTAAATGCATCTCAAATGAGGCTCCAAGCTTAGACAAAGGTTTTTCTCAGAGGACAAACAAGGGTGTCTGAACACCTTGTCAGTTGAAGGGTGGGTTATGGGGGTCTAAATGAGATCATGTCTACTTGAATTTATCACTGTATAAATTGCCCTCTATATAGGATAATGTGAACCAGACTGAGTTTAGTTTCTGTTTAGACAATTGGGTGGAAAATCTGAGGATTATTGAAGACCCTGTTTGCGTGATGTTTTTGCAGGAGGGTCATTATAAGAATATGGTGACCAATATGTGCTTTAAAAAATGTCAAATAACTTATTTTGCTCTCAAATGAAAAATTAAATCCATATTCCAGGCATCAATATGTATATATATATATATACATGTGTGTGTGTGTGTGTGTGTGTGTGTGTGTAACATCTACAAGCAATATGGATGCTCCTGATAAATTTCAATTGTCACAGAGAAAGTTATGAACACTTATGTAATGGAATCATTTAATGTTTTTATTTTTAATAAATTTATAAAGGTAATAAAAACCTGTTTTTTTTTTTTTTTTTTTTTTGCTTTACCATTATGGAGTATGGTGTGTACTAATTTAAAGCAGTTAAATTGAAGAGGTATTAATTCTTTCGCAAGGCACTGTATATATACCACTTTTCACAATGCATATCTAATCTGATGACTTCTAAAGCAAAAGCCGAATCTTAAGCAAAATAAATGATTATTGACTGATAAATAAATGAAGTGACTGATTTGGAATTAAATCACAAAAAACACTCTTTCATTGCCAAGTTTGATGTACCACTAATACAAATAAATGTGTTTAGCACAAACAAACAGTGTGTTAAATCATATATAAAATATTATACAGTATTAACAAATTTATAATATTTTTTTTTCCTGTATTCACTGAATTCTCCTTGTAGTCCACACTTCTCCAACAGCTTCCGCCATTTTTGATGTATTCTGCTCACAGAGCTTGATGCAGTGTATTCTGGGATCCTCTTCTCTGCAGAGCAGACATGTGCTGTTGCCTTGGAATTCAACTAAAATCAGGTATATCTGGAGGCAGTGTAATTATGCTTTATAATTATGCTGCCTACCTTTTGGAACAGACCTCACATCAGGTGTGCGCCTGTGAGGAGGATGCTTGATTTGGGAACAGCGCGTTGGTGCCAAAGCAGTTTTTCAGAGAATCGTGCTGGCGAGCAAGCCAAGGACGATAAAGGCAAGGAAAAAACAGCTATGATGGGTATGTCGTCAGATAATAATGTCATTAAATCAGATGACTGAACTTATTTGTAAAAAAAAAAATACAACTTAGACATATAGCATACTGTACGACTTTTGGCTCATTTTACAATATGCCTACTAATTAGGAAAAGAAATGATAGCCGTGCTGGGAGAGATTTTTTCAAGTGGCAAAGCATGGCAAAATGGCTTGCTGTTGTCTCTCAAGACAAATTTGTCTCAATTTTTCCATCAAAGCCTCAAAGCATCCTGACAGTCTTATTAGAGGACCGCCTTCAATCCCAATGACTGTGTACGTGGAGCGAGAAAGAGTGCCAGAAGAAGGCTCGCGAACACCTGAATTAAGAATAATGAGGGCCGAACTGGACTGAGACATCATTTCATCTCAAACCTCCATCAGCGTGAGCAAACTCAACTTTAGATAAAAGACTATATTACACAGTTTAACCTATGGCTTCTGTAGGTTTGCACTTCAACATGCGACACTCGAAATTCAGTTAAACGAGGTGTCATACTGATTATGTTTGAATTGCTATTGGGGGAGATTTATATTTTGGCAGACACCATGGTTCATTCAACCAAGTTTCTAAGTGAATTAATGGTGACAGGCTGGCAGCAGACATGATAGATTTAGTCATTAATTTGATTCTGAGCTTGGTGTGGGGCTCTCACTTTCATCTGAAGACTGTGAGGAGAGCTTTGATCTCAAGATACCTTTGAGACAGACTCTGCTCTTTACAATAAACCATTGAAAATGTCTTTACAAAACTTGTGAAAACAAAGTGACTTTAAATGTATTGAATGTGCACTTTGTAGTATAATTCAAATCTTAAAAGTAGATTTAAAAAAAAAAACGTAAAATAAATAAAAGACCACTGAAGTGAACCACTTAAGAGAATACACTTTCATGACTGTATTTCTTAGCATTTAAAAAAAGTAAACTTATTTGTCCAAAAGAAATGCTTTATTTTTAACGTACATTTTATTTTATTTTATTTTGTAATAATCTTTTGTTATGTTTTAAAGAAGTGCACTTTTTGTAACACTTGTTTTGACATAAAGCACATATAAATTATTTAATTATAAGTTGTTATAAACATAGTGTTATTCAATAATACATTTAAAGTTAATATATTTACATTTATGCATTTGGCAGGTGTGACTTACAGTGCACTCAGGCTATGCATTTTATTTTATTTTTTTAATCAGTATGTATGTTCTCTTGGAATTGAACCCACAACCTTTTATGCTGCTAATGCAATACTCTACCACTGAGCCTCAGGAACACCTTGTAACGATATAGAATCTTCATAATCACGGGAAGAAGGAGGCGGGAACCGGCGGACATTCAAACGAAACCCGGCGCCAGACTGCTACGCCCTACTCGATGGCACCGCGGATTCACCCCAGTGGTGAGGGATTTTTGGCAGTGCGGGACTTCCTTCCTCCTGGGCTTTGGCACCAGTGTAACAATATACATGCTGTGTCCGAAACCGCTCCCTATCCACTATATAGTGCACTATATGGGGTGTCAGCAAATTTGAGTGAACTACTTCATTCCCTACATTTGTCCACTACTTTTTACCCACAATTCTTTCTGATTTCGAGTGTACAACCGATGTAGGCTGCATCCGAAAACTGAAAAATGCTGCCTTCGGAGGACACATTCCAAGGTAGGAAGGCATCAAGGCACGTCCGAATTCAAAGTTAGCTTCACTTCCTGTCTCCTGAGATGCATTCATCTGGCCGATTTCTGAAGGCAGCATAGATGTATCCTTCGCTGCCTTTGATATCCCACAATCCTGTGCGTTCCATTCCATGAGAGTGAAGCCAAAAAATTAATATGGCGTCTGAGAGTTGCGGTCAGTGGTCAGTTTGTATGTAAATGTATGTTTCTGATCAACGTTTTTCACTTTTTATGCCATTTCTAGCGAGAAATGAATATTGCAGTAATGAAATATAAACCTAGTTATCACCAAAGCTCTCTATATTTTGCTGTAGATCATTAAACCATTATCCTGTCCGAAATCAGTTTCATGAGGTACCTTCGTGAAAAAACGCTGCCAGCAAAGTCATTGCCTGATTAGACAGCAAGGCAGCAAGTCACCTGCCTAAGTTTTCGGCACCATTTCCCACAATCCAATGCGGAGTAGCGTCAAGCTGGAAGCGAGAGCGGGAGCGAGCGAGTTTGAATGAGAGATTAAGTTTACATCTTTATTATTTCTGTGTTAAAGGTTTTCCTACATTATTTATATTAAAATATGTTATGTAGGCAATAACTCAGTTTGATATTTGACTAATTGACTGAGATGGCATCATTGTTAACTTACAAAAATGATGATAATTTGGTGGATAATTTACATTTTTTCGTTAATAACAGGTAGTGTATTCTGATGTAAAATTAACGGTCGCCTGAGGACGCTCTACAACCATCTTATCTGAGCTCAAAACGCTGCTTGAGCTAGTGTCAAGATACTAAAAATAATAAATACATAATTATGAACGTGTTTATGTGTGTTTATTTTTGTTCTCAGTACGTTATTTTAATAGCATTTAATGATTATGAACATAAAAGCATTACAAGAATAAATAAATAATACCATCGATGAAACCACAAAGCTAACGCTGAGGTATGTATAACTGCAATATAAAGTAATTTTGAGTATTATTGCTATTAGTATTATTTTCTAAAATTAGGTACATGTAATATAAAATTACATATGGCAATGTTTTTGCTACAGCTCCAGGTCTCACGCGCAGTGTAGGCTATTCGTCACTGTCCGAATCCGTTCACTTATTTATTTGTTCACTCCTTCCTGATATAGTGAACTCAACTGCCATACACTATATAGGGATTAGTGAATGAGTGAATGAGTGAGCGATTTCAGACACAGCAACAGACTTCACAATCATTGGGAAGAAGGAGGCAGGAACCGGCGGACATTCAAATGAAGAGTTTAATAATAAAATAAACACAAAAGAGCGTGAAAGCCCCTCGCGGATGACTACCGCGTACAAACAAAACCAAAACACATAATAAAACCCAGGCCTGGTTCTCTCTCGTCCTTCACTGTTGTCGCTCCTCTTTTGTATCCTTCCAATCTCCTCCGTGGGACTCGAGACCGGTGAGTGGAGCAGGTGTCGCTCATTTCCCAATTACTCCACCAGCCTCGCTCTGTTCCCACCCCACTCATCACACACCTATTATATATGTCTTATATTTTAATGTACTGAATAGCAACTTCACTGTTACAAATGTGAAATTTTGGGTTAAAAGAATTTCTTTATATGAAATTCGAATGGTATGACAATTAGAGATTAGACTGTGCAGAAGCTGAAATCTACATGCTCACTAAATACACGTACACAGTACACAGTCACGCAATACTGATGTTGTTATAATTAACAATTTGAGAAGAAAGTATAACAGTAATAATAATTTGCATGGTTTGATGTAATATGAGATTACCGATCGTTAGATCTAATCACCATTGGTAGCGTGATTTATTGTAACATCAATGTTTTTTTATATCAGTTGTTCAGAACAAAAGTGTCAGACTTGTTACTTACTTGTTCAGGTAACAGTATGCGCTGAAAATTCTTATTTGGGTCATACTTTCAAGACATAGGCTAGAATCTGTGATTCCGAAGTACAGTATCTAAACAGCCATACATTTAACCTCAAAACATTAGATTCATCCATGCTGGAGCTTGTGCTGAAGCACGACCTAACGTTTAGAAGATAATTCTGCAAATAATTGCAGTTGCAGGTTTAAAACAGAGATGGCAAACAAAGAAGCAAAACTTACACCCAATGCAACAGAAAACTATCAAAAATGATCAATATTTGTACATTTTTAAAACATTGTACATTGTACTGTATTTTAGATGCTGAACAACTTAAATTTCACACAAAACTACTGTATGGCTATAATAGCGAATATAGTGCACCAGTTATTCTGACTGTTTTTATATTTTTTTAAGAAAGAAAGTATACATTGGATTGATATATTGGATATGTTGTTGTTTTTGCAGGTTGATTAGTTAGAAAGCTCAGTGGTTTTTTTCATCTTTTGGAGGCCACCTCACACCACCTGCCCATGCTGATTTAGACCCGCGTCTGACCCTCCGGCCCTTCAATCAAACACACAGCTTTCCTCAAGCAGCAAGAGAGCAAAACCAACTAACGATGTACTCATATTTTAATCAAATCCAAATGCTTTTGCATATGGTAACATGAGATGCAACATTAAGACCATTCACTTCAAATGTGTAACTTCTTGTTGTTCATGTCAGGCTTATAAAATTACAAATATATGTATATCCAGTGCACTCAAAAATAATTCAGATCTCCTTCACTTTTTTTTCCATTTGGTTATGTTGCAGCCTGATCCTACAATTGTTTAAATTATTTTTTCTCTTTAATCTACCCTCCCTACCGCATAATTTCAAAGTGAAAACTGAATTTTAGAAATGTCTGTATATTTATTACAAAGAAATAATGCTATAGGGAAAACTCCTCTTGTTCACGTTTATGTAGCTGTACAAACCAATGGCACAATGGCCACATCAGCCCGCCATAAAAGGCTGAGCCGACACCTTTATAAGTCGGTTCAGAGTACCAAAAGGGTGGGAGTGGCAATTGCCAATTTAAACCAAAGGAACCCGTGCCTGCAAGACAGGAATGTCTAAGTTGTAAAATCTGGCAAATGTAGATGGTGACGACCAGGCAGCAGCCACACAAATCTCACCAACAGAAATTCCACTGGACCATACCCAGGAGGAGGCCATGCCTCTTGTGGAGTGGGCCCTCACACCTAACAAACAAAAAGCTGCTCTGACTGTCTGAACAGGCTAGAGCACTCTAGATATACTCTCAGAGACCTTAGTGGAAGAGCAGGTTCTGATACTGCTCACCATCAGTAGCAGGGAGTGCCAATAGGGAGATAACCTAAGCTCTGAGTGGACCTTAGGAACATATCCATCTCTTTTTTTCAGGACGACTTTACAACTGTTAGATCCAAACTCAAGACAAGAGGCGCTGATTGACAGCGCTTGCTAGTCACCCTTTGTTTAACTAAAGGACTTTAGACATGTCCCCAGATGGCACAGTCTGAGAGCATGGAGGGTTTAGCCTATGCTCTTCTACAATTTCCTCTTCAACTTCGGTCAGAAATCTTTGTGTAATCTTTGATGACCAGCTGACCTTCAAAGACCCCATTGCAAAGACTGCTCTTGCAGGTTTGCATTGCACAACATCAGAAAGATCAGGCCCTTTCTAACAGAGCATGCTGCACAACTTCTTGTCCAGGCACTTGTCATTTCTAGGCTGAACTACTGCAATGCTCTTCTGGCTGGACTTCCATCAAACACAATCAAACCTCTACAAATGACTCAGAATGCAGCGGCATGACTGGTCTTCAACGAACCCAAAAGAGCCCATGCTACACCTCTCTTTATCTCCTTGCACTTGCTACCAGTTGCAGCTCAGTAGAAGAAAACCTCAGTGCACCAAAATATTGAGGTAGCCTTAATGGATACATAGTCCAGAGCATTCAAAACCTCAGACTGGGCAGAAGGTTCACCTTCCAACAGGACAGTGACCCAAAGCACACAGCCAAGGAACACAGGAGTGGCTTAGGGACAACTCTGTGAATGTCCTAGAGTGTCCAAGAAAGAGCCCTGACTTGAACCCTATCGAACATCTCTGGAGAGACCTGAAAATGGTTGTCCACCGATGGTCCCCATCCAACCTGACCAAGCTTGAGAGGATTTACAAGGAAAAATAGCAGAAACTCCCTCAATCCAGGTGTGCAAAGCTTGTTGCGTCATACCCAAAATGACTCAAGGCTGTAATCAGGGCCGTCGCTAGTGGGGTGAAAGGTGGTGATGATTATAGAGGCCCATGGCTGAGGGGGAACCCCTGGCGATCTCAAGTGTCTGGCTGAGGCCACCCTAAAAAGGCGATCAGGACAGTTAACAGGCCACTGCTGCATGTTCTCACGAAAGCTTATCATTTTCACATGTTTTTAAGCCTTGCCACTTGCCAATTTAAACATTCAAAAGAGTTTAATGCATTCAAACATAAGATGCGTTAAAGCTCATCTGAGTAGCTGGTTACTTGCACGCTTTGTTCGGTGCACACGCAGAGTACCACGTCTCACAGACAGCAACACTGAACCGTTCTCTACTTTGGGAAGACAGAGATGCCGGAAGTGTGGCACTGCAATGCAGCGTCTCGTTCCCTTGAGGAACCAGGGTTAAATATGTAACCTTAGACGTTTATCTTTAGGAACTCAAGCTGCGTCGGAGAACGGTTTGGGGAATGAGAATGCCCTCGCCGCCAGACTTACAAATTTCTGCCAGTGTGGGAAACTGCACAGCTAGGACGAGAGAACAGAGGAGCCTGGAGCGGCTCGTAAATCTAGACCATAAAATCTTACAAAGGTCAAGGGCATAGACCACCCCGCAGCATCGCAGATGTCACCCATAGAGACACCTGCTAGAAAGACACCTGCTTAGAGGCTTCCACACTTCTAGTGGAGTGAGCCTTGACCCCCAGGGGAGAGGGGAGGCCAGAGGACTCATACGCAAGAGAAATGGCATCTACTATCCACCGGCTGAGGGTCTGTTTAATAGCAGGAAGACCTCTCTTAGGGGGACCATCTCGGTGTGAATCTGCCATTCCCCGGTCCTCGGCCCCTGCCTCGACAGGATGTCTGCTCCCATATTCATATGCCCAGGAATGTGAACTGCTCTGAGCTAGAGGAATTCATCCTGGGCCTACACAAGGATCTGGAATACTAGTTTGTACAAACGGCGTGAGCGCAGACCTCCTTGGTGGTTGATGTAAGAGACCACCACTGTGTTGTCGGTGCACACCTACACATGGTGACCTCTTAAGTCTGGGAGAAAATAATGAAGTGCACAAAACATGGCCAGCATCTCCAGGCAGTTGATGTGCCATGTCAGATGGCGACCACTCCACAGACTGCAGGCAGGATGGCCTTTATTGAATGAGCACTGTGCAATGTCCGAACTGATTGCACTATATTTTCATTGTTTTTTAATTTAAAATAATTTTCTAATTGTTTTTAAGTTCATTTTAATTAAGTCAATTTTTTATCATTTTAAAAGTTAAAATTGCTTGTTTTATTTTTGTTATTATTTTTCTTCATGATTATTTTACTTGCTTTTTATGTAAAGCACTTTGAATTACCATTGTGTACGAAATGTGCTATATAAATACACTTGCCTTGCCTTGCTGCTTTGCCTTGCCTTGGCCACTCATGACCGCCCGAGCCGGT
The DNA here is from genome assembly GCF_963082965.1 of Carassius carassius. NCBI lineage: Eukaryota > Metazoa > Chordata > Actinopteri > Cypriniformes > Cyprinidae > Carassius > Carassius carassius. The sequence goes on from NC_081774.1 coordinate 27,792,637, forward strand.
GAGGGATGCGTCCATCGCTAGCATCACGCGGCGACAAGGAGCTTCCAGCAACGTGCCCTGAGACATGAACCAAGGCTTCCTCAGCATGTCCAAGGCACATAGGCAGCGCCGCGTGACCTTGATCATGCGAAGTGGGGTTCCCCTCGGGGAGAACCCCTTGGTCTTGAGCCACCACTGTAGGGGTCTCGTGTACAGCAGGCCAGTAGGTATCAGGTTGGACACAGTTTTGGAAACTGTTTGAGAGTGAGTGACCAGCCTTCTCTCACTCTCGCCACTGCGGTGAGGATCAACTTGATCTGAGCAGGTGACATGCATGCCTGCATCGTGGTCGAATCCCACACCACGCCCAGATAAGTGGTTCTCTGTACTGGAGAAAGCACACTTTTCTTTGCGTTTAGTCTTAAACCCAGTTCTTTTATATGAGCCTGCTTGGGACCCACCAGCGTGGGTGAAACCCCGTTGAATCGAGGCGGAGGAGAACCAAACTAAATTCTGCAGCCTCTTTATACAGTGTGCAGGACCCATTGAGCCACATTTGGCAGAAGTTTACATGCTGCTAAATGATCTACTAAGAGAGTTAGTCTCTCTAGACTGACCTCTGGTGTAATCAGAACAGCTAGCTCGGTGCCCTGTAACGGCAGACTGGCAGGAGACATCTGAACTAACCATTCTAGAGGCGGAGGAGAGCCACTCAGCACCGCTATATTTCTGAGTGGTAACTGAGCGTGGTGCTCGCGAGAGACCGCTGCACCCTGTAACTCTGGCAGGGTTGGCAGAACAATCTCCTGAGGGCACTGAGGCGAGACGGACACCATGTAATGCGGTGTAACCCGGTGCACCACAGAGGGGACTGCCCTTATAAGCCCCGGGCCATTGGCATTAGGGCTTAATGGCCGAGGACCTCTTAGCCTTACGTACGGACCGCAGATCCAGCTTAGACTTAGAAGCCCCCGACCCAGAGCTTTGTTTTTGTGCCTCCCTGTATGAGGAGCTGGTATTCGGTGGAGGCTGCCCCCGCCCGGCAGCCTCAAGATTTAGAGAGTGACGCGGGAGCAACCATTGGAATCCTGCCACCTGCTTGTGAGCCTCCTGGTACCTGTTGACAACAGAATTAACAGCATCACCGAACAGGCCCGAGGACACAAGCGGGGCATCCATGAGATAGACCCTGTCCTTTTCTCTCATGTCAGACAGGGTGAGCAACAAATTTCTCTCTGCTGCTACCATGGCTGCCATAGACTGCCCAATAGCACGAGCGTTCTCTTTGGTACCGTGGAGAGACAAATCAGCAGTCCTCCTGAGCTCCGTGATATCCTCAGATCTCACATGCTCTTGCTCATCTAAATCTTTCAGGTCGGCTTGGTACGCCTGTAACACCGCCATGGTGTGCAGATACGCACCAGCCTGACCCACTGCCGAGTACCCCTTGCCCACCAGCACTGATGTTGTGCACAGCGGCTTGGAGGGCAGCGCCGGAGCCTTTAAAGACGATGCTGCACCGGGAGACAGATAGCTTGCGAGCGTCTGTTCAACCCGAGGCATCACCTTATAACCTCACTCATTCATCCCTGCTACCTTGCCGTAGTGATCAGAAATGGGGATGAAGAGGCAGGGAGAAAATGGCTTTTTCCACGATTTACACACCTTGGCATGTAAATCAGGGAATAAAGGCAGGCTTCGGCGCGGAGGTGGTGGCTTAGTTTTTTCGCGGGCCAATCAATGTTTAACTTGGCCAAGGCATGAGTAACCTCCCCCAAAAGCTCCTTATACTGGGGCGATTGAGGGGGCGAATCCTCAGCGACATTCACCACATCAACCTCCTCGGGGGAAGATAGATGAAACACCGAGCCTGCTCCCCAGGGAGAAGTAGCACCGGAGTTCGCTTCCGATCCCTGAGAGCGGGCTCTGGATCTGGCATGTGAGGAAGAAAATAGGGACTCACCCTTCTCCATTCCCTCTGCCAAATCCAACTGTGAACCCTACGAGCAAGAACGCCGCTCCACCAGCACCGCGGGGAATGCTAGCAAAGGCTCCCTTGGTGAAGAGAGCCCTTCATGAGAGGAGAACATGCAGGGAAAGCCGCTCACAATTCGAGCAGTCGGCCTCCTTGAGAGCCAACTCTGTATGATCTGCTCACAGGCAAACAGCACTTCTGAAACGCTGCTTGCCTTCGCCCATTTTGTGTTTGGTCTTGGTGGGTGCTTTTGGCATACTTTTTGGGGATGACAAACAAAACTAAATAAGACTCACAAACATAAATGTTGAACAGTACACACACACACAGAGCGCTTGCTGAAGACAGAAGGCTAAATGCCTTCTTCGTTGCTCGTGCTTTTATGCTTCCTGGTCACGAGGGAGCTTCGTTGCTCGTGCTTTTATGCTTCCTGGTCTCTGACGTCACCTGCCTATGACATCTCGCCCATCCATTGGACTGATTACACAAGTGATTCAGAGCCGTCAAGCTAGAGGCGTTCCTCAAAGAGTATTCCGATGCAGCGTTAGTTCCTGAAGTGGAACTGTCGGTTATGTCTTAACCCTATAGGCGCCACGGTCGAGTTTACTCGACAAGATGCGGCACTGAATAAAATGGCTTATTATATTAAATAGGGTGTTCAATTTCGTTCGACCTCCCCTCCACTAAATGGCAGACATGTCATACTTCATCTCCGACTCAAAAAAACATCATGTTTCTATTCAAAATCTTCGAGCTAGAATGCATTGAATCAGTGCGAACAAAAGCGGAGCTAGTGTGAGAGAGAGCCATTGGCTTTGTCTTCTGACCGTGTGCCTCTACGCAATCGTGGTGACAGTATTGTGGTGGAGACTTTGTCTAATGCCACTGGGTATGTTAGACGAGGTTGAAGTATTCATAGGACAGTTAGGGGGTAACATGGAGGCAGGGTGGGGAGTCGCAATGACTGTGCACACTCTCTCGTCTTGTCTCGTCATCTCACTCATGATCTGTGCCTTACCGTGGCGCGTGCCTAAACAGGTCTTGTCTACTTGTGTTTGTGTGACATGTGAATAATATATATGTGCCCCATACATGGAATCAAAGTGCCTATATGTAGTAAATGGAAAATCTCTACAGCAAAAGGCCAACCGCTACATGCATTTGGTTTGTTTCTACCATTTATTAGCAGTGTTGTCAAAAGTATTGGCATTCATTACTCAAGTAGAAGTATAGATACTAGGGTTTAAAAAGACTTTTGTAGAAGTTGAAGTATTAACTCAAGCTTTTTACTCAAGTAAAAGTGTAAAAGTACTGGTTTAAAAAACTACTTAAAGTATAAAAGTATAAGTAATGTAAGGGAAAAAAATGCCATTAAGAACAAAAGCTTAGGTCGCACCACAGGGGCCTATTGTGCACGACCCACCTCCTCAAAAAAAAAAAATTTCTAAAGGCCATAGGCCATAATGACTATAATGTTCTATTAAAATGTTCATGTTGAAAAATTTGGGATGCACTAGGCTACCTGTTTCAGCCGCATATATGCCCATTGAAAATGAACGCACTTTAATACAATGCAAATACATTAAAGAACTAGAGATATGATGACTAGTTGCATATAAGTATTGTTATGGTTCAAAAAGTCAAACTTCAGAGGCATGTCATCAATAACCTTTAATGGAATATAAATGTACATCCAAGCTTAGATGCAGGAATCTGCGAGGGCAATGGACAAGAACATTGGTGCAGGCTTAGTAATAATTACTCTTGTATGGTTGTCTATTTACAATAAACATTAGTGCTGTCAAAATGAATGATTAATCCAAGTGATTAATCAAAAACTAAAAACTAAAAATAACTCATAATCCTGATACCTTCTTGATTGATACCTTCCTGTATTCGGTACATTCGTCTGCTGTGTCCAGTGTTTGGGGGGTAACGAGTTACAAAGTTGGTACAGCCTACTTATCACAACATTTTCAATCGCGTCGTCAATCACAAATGCTAATTTATTCAAACGCTACAGAACTACCTACAATAGCTTAATTTGTGGAGGACGAAGAGAAAGCACCCATTTGGTAAATGAGCCAGTGAGAAATAATAACTTTTAAGTAAGGTCCAGTGCCTTTTCGATACCGGTGCCTAAACGGTGCCTGAACAGGTACTTAAAAAAAAAAGAACCACAAAAAAAAACTATTGATAACATTAAAGAACATTACAAATATTTAAAATAAATCCATAGCTTTCACCTTGGATGCTCTCATTTCCCAAGTTGTGCTTCCCTTGATCTAATCTAAGGCTAATAAATGTATTTCACAATCTGGGTCATTATTTAATACAAAACCACACATAATGTTTCTACTGTATCTCTGTCAATCTCTCTGATGAGTGCTGTCTGTCACTGTCTTAAATCAGTCCTGTGAATTACTGTATGGTCATTCTTTATAAAGTACCAACAATGTCGTTTGTAAAGTACAGTATTTTCACCCCAAAAAAGAGTTTTAAGCCAGTTATTTATATCTTTTGCTGTAGTGTGTCAGTAGGAAATATCAGTTTGCCATTAATTTTAATAATAATCTAGTGCGATTTTGAATGCACAAGCAGTCTGACAACGGCAAAATGAATGATTAAATTAAGTCTATTTAAATAAGTGTAATTAAAGTATGTGTTCGTTCATATGTGTTAAGGACTAGATTGTTGCTGGAGGAAACTAGCTGTGGTGTGATGAGCGGTGACAAGCGAAAACTTTACAGTAGATGAGTAACCGACTGCTCCCTCGTGATCTTTTGTAAACTGTATTTATGACAAAGAATTGCACAGATATGGATATAATAACAATCTATCGATAAACACATACCTTGTGTCTTCTGTTTGTGTTTGAGTCCGCTCGCGCTGCTCCGCTGTGGTCTGTGGATTAAAGAGTGCGCTGAAAGATGGGGAGGAGACCGGTCTGATGCCGGTTTCATATGAAATTTAAGGGGACTGACTCTGAGGCGATCGGATACCGGTTCCATACCCAACCCTACTTTTAAGAAATATAATTTTTGATAAACGAACCCAAAACTGGCTATGTCCTTGCTGGAGTGTGATGTGATTTGTGTCATGTGCAGGTGCGATGGATCGCATACAAACAAATTGTGACAGAATGGTATATGTTTATACTTCTCATCCAACCACAATCCTCATCCAATTCACTTTTTTTTTTTTTTTTTTGAATGAAGCCGGACTGAAAACAAGCCAAAATGAAATAGCAGTAACGAAGCTATTTTTAAAATGTAAGGAATAGAAAGTACAGATACTTGTGTGAAAATGTAAGGAGTAGAAGTAAAAAGTCGGCTGAAAAATAATTACTCAAGTAAAGTATAGATACCCCAAATTTCTACTTAAGTAAGGTAACGAAGTATTTGTACTTCGTAACTAGACACCTCTGTTTATTAGTAATGATTTACACAGTTTGTTTACTACTTATTTACTTGAGCATTCACTATTGTGCAATATAGCATACAGAAGGTGAGGGACATTTTGGGGGGAAAGAAGTGCTGCATTTTATCATTTAAACATGTGACTTTTCATTAAAATTCTATAATCCAAGATGGCCGCCACCATATGACATCACAATATGCAAATTAGATGGGGAAATGTAATGTAATCCCTACATGACCTTTGGGTCATCCTTAATATTTCTATAATTTACAGAAAGTCTCTATCTTTTATCACTTTTAAGATATAGCCTTTTGAAATTAAGATGTCAAAATCGAATGTTTTAGGAAAAAACCTCTGGCGCCTAAAGGGTTAAGTGAAAGTAAACAGTTGAATAAAAAATCGGATTTGTATTATATTGGATGCATTCATTGTCTCCTAAAGTGACCGCACCTAATTTAGCTACTAGCTGCTGTAATGTTAATCCAAGAAAATGAAAGAAAGAAAATCACTCACTGCTCTTGACTGAATTAATGCATAGTCAAACCATAGTCAAACCAAATATTATACACAAAATTTCTTCATACATTGGACTACTAGTGAAATTGATAAATACATTAAAAATAAAATTAAAATTGGGACCAATAGTTATTTATACATTTTGACCTCTCCATGTTTTTTTTTACTTATGTGTTTTTCCCTGACTTGCTAATGCAACCTTTTCACACCACAGCCTAAACAAAATGAAGCATTGCTTGGAAATTGTTCAACAAAGTATTGATAGTTGTGTAAATCTAGTCGTCATACTAACAGTTGTTTGATTGATGTTTTGGTTGATTGTTATCTATCAAAGTTAGCTGACATTATCAAGATGAATTTGTTCTGACAAAGTTTAACTCAGAGTTCTTGTATGTACTTCATATTACTTGTATTGACTGTTGTTACGATCCTAGGTATTTTTTCTGTGGGTGTTGTTTTGTATACATGTGCAGGGATTGGCTGTCGCCGGTGGAGTCTGATTGGTGGATCTACTGATTGGCCACTTTTAAAAAGGTGGCACTTGCCGAAGAGATCGAGCTCATTATGGCGTTGGCTTGTTGGCTTGAAGAGCTCCAGATTCCTCCTCCCGTCGGCAGATCCCATAACCTTCAGTTCCTCTTCAGGAACTCGAGCTGCGTCAAATGCGCTTTGGGGAATGCGCCCAGCGTGAGCGACTCTGAATATTGTGTGTAATCAGTCCAATGGAAGAGCGTGACGTCACAGGCGGGGTGACGTAAGCGACCAGGAAGCTATAAAAGCATGTGCCGCGCAGCTGGCGTCAGCTTCGCGTCTTTCAGCAAGCGCTCTGTGTGTGAATGTCACTTGTTTGTCTTGTGAGTCTTATTTACTGTTGTCTGTCCAGTTAGAGCTCCTAGACATACCAAAGAGCAAGGCGAAAGTAAAGCATTCTGATGGCAATTCCAAATCGCGTTATAGGTTGTGTGTTCCTCCCTGCCCGCGATATATAACGGGTGGGGATACACACAGCCTATGCGTGGTTTGCCTGGGAGCGAAGCACGCTGAGTCGGCTCTCTAGGGGGCTGACTGTCCGCACTGTGAGCGAATGTCGGTGGGGCTGCTTCGAGGAGGGGGCCTTCGCCAGCATTCCCCGCGGTGCTGGTACCGCTTCTGCCGAGGCAGAACGGCGGCTGCACTCGTGGGGTTTGCAAGTGGATTTGGTGGAGGGAATGGAGACTGGCCAGTCCCTATCTCCTTCCACTTCCGCCAGATCCGGCTACCAATCCCTAGAGTCGGAAGCATGCTCTGTGGTTCCTTCCACTCAGGGAGAGGGGTCGACGCTCCGCCTCTCTTCCTCCGAGGAGGTTGATGTGGAGTCGGTCGACAGGGATTCGCCACCCCACTCGCCGCAATATGAGGAGCTCTTGGAGGTGGTAACTCGAGCGGTGGCCAAGTTAAGCATTGATTGGCCCGTCGAAAAGACAACCGAACCGCAGTGAAGCAAGCTCGATGAACGCTTCCTGTGCGCGAGTCAGCCACCTCCCAGCCGGGGCCTTCCATTCTGTCCCGACCTGCATGAAGAGATCGCCAGGTCATGGAAACGCCCATTCTCGGCCCGCCTCTACATCCCCTCATCTGATTATTATGGAAATGTGGTGGGGATGGGAGAGTACGGTTATAGAGCGATGCCCCGGGTGGAACAGACGCTCGCGAGCTATCTGTCCCCCGGCGCGGCATCGTCTCTGAAGGGCCCCGGCATTGCCCTCAAAGCCACTCAGAACAACATCGGCTTTGGTGGGCAAAGGGTATGCGGCTGCAGGTCAGGCTGGTGCGTGTCTGCACACCATGGCGGTGTTAGAGGCGTACCAAGCCGACTTGCTTAAAGAGCTAGACAAGGGAGAGGATATCAAGTCCCATGATATTTCAGAGCTAAGAAGGACCGCTGATCTCTCCCTCTGCGCCACCAAGGAGACCGCCCGAGCTATTGGTCGCGGAGAGGCACTTATGGTTGACCCTATCCGATATGAAAGAGCGGGTCGACAGGTTTCAGGAGGCCCGCAATCAAGCGGCGGCGTTCCATAAGTTCCTCCCTCGGGGCATCTGGGCGGGAGATGCCCCAGCTGCACCCTAGCTCCTCGTATCGCTCTCGGCCGAGGTCTTCTAAGCCTAAACAAGATCTGAGGGCAGTTATTGAAGCTAAGAAGTCCTCGGCCAAGAAACCCTGACGCCAAAAGCCCAGGGTTTCAGAGGGCAGCCTCTGCTGGGGTAGAGCAGTTCACACGGTGCCCGTCTCGCCTCAGCGCCCTCTGGGGGCCAGTCTGCCAACCCAGCCAGTGTTCCAGGGCGCAGCGGTCCCCAGCGAGCATCGGTCTCAGTATCTTCCGCCCGTGCGCGTAGCGGGGCTGAGACACTCGCCGCCCCTGCGGGGGCCTCTTACACCAGAAGTCAGTCTCGAGAGACTGATTCCCTTAGTAGATCCCTTAGCAGCATGGAAACTACTGCCAAATGTATCTCGATGGGTCCTGCACACAGTAGAAAAAGGCTACCGTATTCAGTTCGGCCTCCGCGCCGCCAATATTCAACGGGGTCATCCCGACGATAGTCGGCCCCGGGCAGGGTCTGGTTATGGAACAGGAAGTGAAAACCCTATTAGAGAAGGAGGCCATCGAGGTGGTCCCTCCTCAGGACAGGGAGTCCGGATTTTACAGCCGGTATTTCATAGTTCCAAAGAAGGATGGGGGGTTGTGTCCGATTATAGACTTGAGGGTCTTAAATCATTCAGTTATGAGATTGAAGTTCAGAATGCTCATAATCAAGCATGTTGTATCTCAGATCAGGTCCGAGGACTGGTTTGTCACAATAGATCTCAAAGACGCATACTTCCACATATCCATCCTTCCAAAACACAGGAAGTTTCTGAGGTTCGCTTTCGGGGGCGAAGCTTACCAATATCGAGTACTTCCCTTCGGCCTTGCACTCTCACCCTGCACATTCACAAAATGTGTAGACACGGCTCTGGTCCCCCTGCGCATGCAGGGCATCCGCATTCTCAACTACATCGACGATTGGTTGATTTTAGCTCAGTCAGAGCAGGTTGCGGCTCGGCATCGAGATGTCGTTCTCGCACATATGGGGTAGCTGAGTTTGAGACTGAACGCCAGGAAGAGTGTACTTTCTCCGGTTCAGAGAACCACCTATCTAGGTGTAGTATGGGATTCGACCGCGATGCAGGCACGATTGTCCCCTGCTCGTATCGAGTCGATCCTCATCTCAGTCGAGAGAGTCAGAGTAGGCCAGTCACTCACTGTCAAACAATTTCAGAGATTGTTGGTTTTGATGGCAGCTGCGTCCAACGTGATACCTGCTGTACATGAGCCCCCTACAGTGGTGGCTCAAGACCAAGGGATTTTCCCCGAGGGGCGATCTACTTCACACTATCAAGGTCACGCGGTGCTGCCTCCGTGCCTTAGACATGTGGAAGAAACCTTGGTTCTTGAATCAGGGCCCGGTGCTGGGAGCTCCTTGTCGCCGTGTAATACTAGCGACGGACGCATCTCTCACTGGCTGGGGTGCAGTCATGAGTGGCCACCCTGGCCGTGGTCTGTGGAGTGGTCGCCATCTAACATGGCATATCAATTGTCTAGAAATGCTAGCAGTTTATCGTGCACTGAAGCACTTCCTCCCAGACCTAAGGGGTCACCATGTGTTGGTGCGCACCAACAACACATCGGTGGTCTCTTACATCAACCACCAGGGAGGTCTGCTTTCGCGCCCTTTGTACAAGCTGGCGCACCAGATCCTGGTGTGGTCCCAGAGCAAACTCCTCTCATTAAGAGCAGTATATATTCCTGGGAAACTAAATGTGGGAGCAGACATACTGTCGAGGCAGGGGCCGAGGCCCGGGGAATGGAGACTTCACCCAGAGGTGGTGAAGCAGATATGGAGAGTATTTGGCAGAGCTCAAGTAGACCTATTTGCGACTCAAGAGACAATGTCACAATGTCCCCTTTGGTTCTCTCTAGTTCATCCAGCGCCTCTGGGACTGGACGCTATGGTACAGACCTGGCCGAAGCTTCGTCTGTACGCCTTTCCCCCTATTGCTCTGCTCCCGGGAGTTCTGGCGAGAGTACGCCGGGACGGGTCCGTCTGTTGTTAGTAGCCCCGTTCTGGCCGGGCTGAGTATGGTTCGCAGATCTAGTCTCGCTCCTCGACGGCTCTCCGTGGGAGATACCGATCAGGACAGACCTACTCTCACAGGCGCAGGGTACGATAATTCACCCTCGCCCGGAGTTGTGGAAGCTGTGGGTGTGGCCCCTGAGGGGTGCAACTGTTAGCAGCTGGTCTCTCAACTGAGGTTGTTGAGACCCTCCTCCAATCCAGAGCTCCCTCAACGAGGAAAATGTATGCCCTGAGGTGGAAACTCTTCACCTCATGGTGCAGAGACTGCCAGTTAGACCCAGGAAACTGCCCAGTTGGTACAGTTCTGGAGTTTCTACAGACTAGGCTCTCTGCAGGGTTGACCCACTCCACGCTGAAGGTCTACGTGGCGGCCATTGCGGCCTACCACGCCCTTCTCGATGGCCAGTCTTTGGGAAGACACCCCCTAATTACACATTTCCTCCGTGGTGCGCTGAGGCTGAGACTTCCAGTACAGTCCCGTATTCCCCTGTGGGACTTGGTTGTGGTGTTAGAGGCAATGTGCAATCCCCCGTTTGAACCTATTCAAGATATTTCAGACAGACATCTTACACTTAAAATCTCCTTTCTGTCGGCTATCAACTATCTGCGGAGAGTAGGAGATCTTCAGGCCCTCTCTGTGGCCCCCACTTATCTTGAGTTTGCACCTGGCATGACCAAAGCATTCATATACCCTCAAGCGGGATATGTTCCTAAGGTTCCCTCTGTTACACCACTACCTGTAGTGCTGCCGGCCTTCTGTCCTCCTCCCTTTTGGGAGCCCGACCAAGGGAAGCTAAATTGTATGTGTCCAGTTCAAGCGCTGGACACATACGTCCACAGAGCTGCCCTGTGGAGAAAAACTGACCAATTGCTTGTATGCTACGGTCCCCCCAAGAGGGGTTCTCCTGCTCCTAAGCAGACTATTAGTCGTTGGATAGTTGAGGCTATCAACGCCACCTATGAGTCCACTGGTCGTGCCCCGCTGTCGGGAGCCAAGGCTCACTCTATTCAGGGTATGGCGGCCTCCAAGGCCTTCCTAGCAGGTGTATCCATGCTGGACATCTGCAATACTGTGGGGTGGTCCACGCCTTCTACGTTTGCTAAATTCTATGGCCTAGACATGCCAGTCACTCCAGGCACTTCTGTCCTCTCGTCCTAAGCTGTGCTCTTTGGATACACACTAGGCAGGGGTTTGGTAGTCTGGCGGCGTTGGTACTCGTTCCCCAAAGCGCATTTGACTCGAGTTCCTGAAGAGGAACGTCTCTAGGTTACGTATGTAACCCTAGTTCCTCGAGGGAACGAGACGCTGCGTCTCGGAGCCATACCCCCGGCACCGTTTGCTGGTACTCGAAGCTGACGCCAGCTGCGCGGCACGTGCTTTTATAGCTTCCTGGTCGCTTACGTCACCCCGCCTGTGACGTCACACTCTTCCATTGGACTGATTACACACAATATTCAGAGTCGCTCACGATGGGCGCATCCCCAAAGCGCATTTGACGCAGCGTCTCGTTCCCTCGAGGAACTAGGGTTACATACGTAACCTAGAGACGTTTATTGTGTTTGTTTGTTTATGATGATTTAATTTGGTTCTGTTTTAGGAGCGTAAGGGTGTCCTGCCATTTATTTCGATCTTGTTTGTGATTTGTTTATGTATAGGGAGTTAGGGAAGTTACTGTGTAATTTTGTTTATTTCCTGATTAGGTCATTTATATATGTTTGGTTATAAGTTTATTTTGTTTATTATTTTGGCCTTGGGGCACCCTGAAGTCGTTGCTCCTTAATTTAATTATTCTTTCCACTTTAAATAAATTATACTTTTGTGGAACTTAGTTTTGTGTTGTTGGTGATCTGTCGGCTGGGGCTGGTTTCCTGTTAACATCAACAAAATGTTTGCCAAGCCCGTCCTGATAATTGGGGATGTAACAAATGGGGGCTCGTCCATTCGTAATGAATTGGGACACGTCATAGTAAGGGGTTCGTTCAATGGCATGTATTTATTTATTTTTCTCTCCTTTTGCTGGTGCAGACGTTTTATTTGCAGTTTTTTTTTGAGAATCGGGGAAAGGGGTATAGAGAAATGGAATTTAGTATTGAGGCATTTCGTCAAAAGCCTTCATGTGAAGGATTAGAATTGTGTCGTAAAGCGGATTTGTATTTGGTTGCTGATTATTATGTAATTTCTGTAGTAAAATCAGCTCGTAAAAAAGAAGTGCGAGATGTAATACAAGCTGCTTTTAATGCAACAGGGGGTGTTAACAGCAGTTCAAAATCCTGAAAGTGAGGGTGGGGAGATGAGGAAAACGCAAGTGGTGAAGAAAAGGGTTCGAGCAAGCATCCAGTGCTTAGTTCACTTAGTGGGGTAGGTACAGAAGATTTAAAATTTGCGATCCAATTGAAACAACTGGATTTGGAAATTAAACGTCAAGAACATACTACCCAAATTTTGACCTTTAGACAATGTGAACTGGAAACTCAGGCTGGACGACCGCTTGGTGAGTCTAAACCAATACTACCTGCTGCTGTTCGAACTAGTCGGAGTTTACAACATGCTTCTGATTCACCGTTGCCTATGCCTTCTGTAACTTCACCGGATTTTGATATTAGTAGACAAATCAACCTCGTGCCCACCATTTCGGGAGGCCGAGGTTGATTCCTATTTTGGTGCGTTTGAACGCGTTGCCGCTGCTTTGAGTTGGCCGAAAGAAGTCTGGCCTCTTTTGTTGCAATGTCGATTAACTGGAAAAACTCAGGAAGTCTGTTCTGCTTTGTCCCTTAACGACAGTTTAGATTATGAAAAAGTAAAAACCGCTGTGTTGAGAGCCTATGAGCTTGTCCCTGAGGCTTATCACCAAAAATTCCGTTTACATGTAAAAACTGCCAATCAAACGTTTGTGGAGTATGCGCATGAGAAGAGCGCACTTTTTGATAAATGGTGTCAGGCCAGCAAGATGAAAGGTTTTGAGCAGCTTCGTGAGCTCGCTTTGATTGAGGAATTCAAGAATTCAGTGCCCGATAAAATTGTGGTTTTAACTCTTATGGAGGCTGCTGTGTGTGCGGACGGATTTGTATTAACGCACAAAAACGTATTCGTAGCACCTGTTCATCGTGAAGCATCCAATTTTGTCAATTCTGATAGAACTTCAAAATTGTCTAAACTCTTGAAGCCATCAGTGCAATCTGATGATCGTGAGTGTTTTTATTGTCACAACATGGGTCATTTAATTGCAGTATGTCCTGTGTTGAAAAGAAAAAATAAGACTAAGCCGCCTAAAAGAGCCGGGTTTGTACGAACTTTTGCTAAACTGTAGAAGCCAGAAATCGATGCAGTTTTTAAACCTTTTATTAGTCAGGGAATTATTTCCTTAAGTGATCTGGAAAAGGATCAAATACCTGTTACTATGTTGCGTGACACTGGGACGGCACAGTCTTTTATTTTTGAAAGCTCGTTGCCATTTTCAGAGAAATCGTATTGTGGTTCTGATGTGTTAGTGCAGGGAATTGCAATGCAAGTAGAAAAGATTCCTTTGCATAATATATATATTCGATCTGAGTGGGTAACTGGTTTCGTAAAAGTGGCCATTCGCGCTCAATTACCCATTAATGGTGTAATTCTGATAGTTGGAAATGACTTGGCTGGTGGAAAAGTTTTTCCTCTCCCTGAAGTCATTCAGAATCCGCTAGATAAAACATCCGTTGTGTGTAAGCAAGATGCGGTAGATTTTGTCCGTGTTTCCTGCCTGTGTGATTACTCGAGCTCAAACACAAAAATTCCCCACCATAATTGACCTATCTGATACTTTTCTTGTTGATGAAAACATGACTGATTCTGGTATATTACTGTCTGAGATGTCCGCGTCTAAGCTGCTGTCCACTAGCAGTGGTGTTGAATTTGGTTCCGCTAATTTGTTACTTTCTGTAGATCGGAGGCAGTTGGCTGCCGAGCAAAAACAAGATCAGTCGCTCGAATTTTGCTGAGATTCTGCTGTAAATGCAAGCGAAATTGTGAATAAGTCAACTGGTTATTACTTTAAGGATGAAGTATTAATGCGGAAATGGACAGCTTCAGTGTCGGATAATTCAGGTTGGGACACATTGTACCAGATAGTCGTTCCCAAATGTTTTCGAGAACAGGTGTTAAGTGTGGCGCATGATAATGTGGCTGGCCATTTAGGTGTGGCTAAAATGTTTTATCAAGTTTTGCGTCATTTCTTTTGGCCTAGAATTAAGTACGATGTTATAAAATATTGCAGGTCATGTCATGCTTGTCAAACGGTTGGAAAGCATAACCAGGTTATTCCCCCAGCACCTCTAAAGCCGATTCCTGCTATCGGAGAACCATTTGAGCATATAATATTAGATTGTGTCGGGCCTTTACCGAAAACGCAGGTCATACGTACTTGCTTACGCTCATGTGCACAGCAACTCGTTATCCTGAGGCGATACCACTTCGTTCTTTGAGAGCTAAAGCCATTGTGAAAGCTCTAACGGTGTTCTTTTCTACTTTTGGGCTTCCGAGAATTGTTCAGACTGACCAGGGAACAAATTTCATGTCCCGTCTGTTTAACCAAATTTTGTCTCAGTTGCACATTAAACATATCGTTTCCAGTGCCTATCACCCGGAGTCTCAAGGGGCATTGGAACGATTCCATCAAACATTGAAAACCATATTACGCACCTATTGTGTTGATCCAGAAAAGGAATGGGATGAAGGATTACCACTGTTGTTGTTTTCTGTACGTGAGACTGTACAGGAGTCTCTGGGGCTTAGTCCCGCAGAGTTAGTTTTTGGTCATACGGTTCGGGGGCCACTTAAGCTGCTTAAAGAGAATTGGTTGTCTGAAACAAAGCCATCGTGCAATCTGTTAGATTATGTTAGCTTGTTTCGAGAACGTCTGCATAAGCTCGAGATCTGGCTAGGTCAGCTTTATCAAATGCTCAAATAAAGATGAAGGTTTGTTTTGATAAAAAGGCAGTCAGCTGTTCTTTTGTGAAGGGAGACAAAGTTATTGTTTTGTTACCACTGCCTGGCTCTTCATTGCAAGCAAAGTTTTCTGGACTTTATGTCGTGGAGTGAAAACTCAGTGATACTGACGATATTATCTGTACCCACGATCGACAGAGAAAAACCCGCGTGTGCCACATTAATATGTTGAAGCGTTACGTTGTTCGTGATGAACAAATGGAGTTGACCAGCTCTATGAAGATGTTTTAAAGTTACGCAGTATGCCAGTGTCTGATGTCAGATTGAATTTTTCTGAAACTTTGTCAGATCTCAATTCTCACTTATGTCATTTATCGGCGACTCAACGAGATGACATTGTGAGTTTGATTCAGTCTTTTTTAGGACTGTTTTCGGATGTGCCCATTCAGACAAATACACTGTGTATTTTATTTTTACACTTTACATATTTTATTTTATTTTTATTTTATACTTTTGAAGACTATGCAGTGCTATTTTACATTTGATTATTCGGTTTCTGTACCTGGACACCTAAAACCTTTAAAAAACTTAAACATTGTGTAATTAGCACAAATAAATAAATAGAACGAACATGCAAATTAAATTAAACAACTTAAAACAGGGCCCACTGGTATAACCTGCACCGGGGCCCCGCAATCCCCAGCTACGGCCCGGGATGTAATTGCTGCCAGAGGTTATTCAACTAAGTACTGAGTAAAGGGTCTGAATACTTATGTAAATGTGATATTTCAGTTTTTTTCTTTTTAATACATTTACAGACGTTTCTAAAATTGTTTTCACTTTGTCATTATGAGGTACGGATTGAAGTATTTAAACAATTGTAGTATCAGGCTGCGGCATAACAAAATAAAAATAAAAACTGAATGGGGTCTGAACACATTCAATTTCACACTGAATTTACTGTGCGGGTGTGTGTGTGTCTTTGTGTGTGTATATATAAACAGGACATATTAAAAAAATTAAAATGCAGTAGTTTATAGGTTACAATTAACAGTTGGCTTGGTGTTTGAAATAATCATTATTTTGTATCATATATTGTAAATACTATCATCAATTAATAATTATTTAAATACTTTTTATTTAATTACACACACACACACAGACACATACAATAATATAAATTATTTAAAAATTGATTTAATTGTTGGTCATTTTAAGGCATTATTAAAATGAATATACAAAAACTGATGCTCATGCTTTCTATTAGTGTTACAACTCAAACCACCTACTGTTACAACCCACCTAGTAAAGCGACTGTAATAGCAGCACTTTGTATTTGACATTAATTTCCACCATTTATGGATCTAGAGATTACGTTTTTTAATTACTTTAATTTGTAGATAATATGGAAACAACACATACAAGAAAGCTATGGCAAGTCTTACAGATGTAAAAAAAAAAAAAAAAAAAATGTTGTTTCCAATGCGATCAGCAATGGAGCAGTAAATTGTGTGATTATTTATCACCAGGTTTTGAAAGCTATGACTTCTAACGTCTCGGTGGACTGCCCTAATGCTGACGTGGACACTTTTTTACATGTCCCTTAATTGCAAAGCTGTCCCCTTTTGTTTCCTTTAGGTGCAGTTGTGTGGATATCTGATTTATGTAGTGGTGTTTGTGTGTTGTTATTTTTTAATGAGTTTTTCATAAACTAAAATTCCCCGAGGTTACCGCTGGTGAGCATTTGAATCCCCTACAGTTTTACTTTACACTGATAACAGATAACACGCTGCTTCTGTTTTACAATCAAAGATTCCAGTCAAATTATCTTTAATAAGATTATTAAATATTCTCTTCTTGGCTTGCACAGTGCTCAAAAGCAAAGCTCATTTTTTATTCCATTGTAAGTTTGACTTTTATCTTTTGTTGTAGCCAGTGTTATTGTTGAATATAATAAGTGCTCTAGTCAGAGGAAGCTGCATAATTCCTCCAGTGGAGGTTCTAATGGTATGCTGTTTGATGGGGCGTGAGCGTGCATTTGCATAATGCTCTGTTGGTGTGAGTAATGTGTAAATAACATCCTTTTGCTTGGTTTTCGTCATTAATTTCAGTATTGTATCAGTCTGAAGAAGAAAGAAAAGAGACGAGAAAGAATGAAAATCCTGATATTTCATGCTGGGATGAATTCTCTTGAGGGTTTTTCTACAATTGTTCTGAATTCACATGCATGATGGTAAAGCAGCAAAAAGATTTTCAAATAGCAACGACTACCAGTCAATAGCTTGGACAATTTATGAACTCAAAAACCGATAAAAAAACGTGTAATGCCCAGATCAGCTGGAACCTAAACAAGATTTAACTAAGAAAGGCATTGAATTGTGTTTATTGCCTTTGATAAGCAAGTCATCTTCTACTGGCTAAACAACAGCAACTCTTACTTGCACACTTAATGTTGGTGACTAATCCTGATCTTCAAGCATAATATGACCTGCCCAACTCAATCCGAGCAGCGGTGTCTTTAGCCATCTTCAAGAAATGACTAGAAACACATCTCTTCCGTCTTTATTTGACCCTCTAACTCTAGCACTTTCTATTGTATTTTAATTCTACTTTTATCTATTTATCTTCCTTTTTATAAAAAAACAAACAAACAATAAAAACAAACAAAAAACACCAGCTTTCTATTTTTTCTATTCTATCTACTTGTTTTTCTTTGTGTGTGTGTGTGTGTGTGTGTGTGTGTGTGTGTATATATATATATATATATATATATATATATATACCTTGCTATGTGTACTGCTTTAGGCTAACCAAGACTTGTTTTTGCATTTGCACTTACATATTGTTGCTCTTTTGTTACCTTTTTTATTGCTTTCTATTGCCCTCATTTGTAAGTCACTTTGGATAAAAGCATCTGCTAAATTACTAAATGTATGAGTAAATGTGAAAGATTGACATAAATTTTTATTGAATAACATTAGCTCACAAATCTGACTTGTAATGCACACTGTGTTTGTTCAATTAGACCAGTGGAGAACTGGTCCCCCAACCAAGGCCGTCGCTAGTGGGGTGAAATGTGGTGACGATTATAGGGGCCCATTGCTGTGGGGGCCCCCCGGGGATTTCAACCAACTGCCAGAGGCCAGCATGAAAGACACTCAGAACAGTTGACAGGCCACTGCTGCTTATCATTTGCATGAGTTTTTTAACCTTGCCAAAACTCCCAAGAGATTTTAAAGCATTCAAGCACAAGATGTGAAAGAATGAGTGCCGCGTCTCAGAGTGCAAACACCAAATTGTTGCTCTTTTGCATTTTCTTATGATTGCACAAACAAATACACCTCATCAATTTAAACATTCAAGCACAAAAATGTCATGTTAGGATGGCTATTCGTGTGAGTTTCGTGTTAGAAAAGGCCAGGTGAGACAAACTTCAAGACATGCAACTTTATTGCCTAAACTCCCCACTCCCCCACTCTGGGCAGCAGTTAACCATATCACCACATCCCCCTTTCTGAGATCAATTCAATTAATCCACTTTGGCCATTCCTCTGGTTTTGAGAAGTCAAACTTTTGAAATGGATCCATTTTCTCTTGTTACGCAGGTCTCTTCTCGCACGTGATGAACGATCTCTCATCTCTGAATTTTCACATTAAATAGCATGAATAGTATGTACCACTCATGACAAAAAGGCTTTCTATGTCCTACATGCCTATACATGCTTGAGCTTCCGTGACCAAATTTGAATGTTCAGTACGTATGGTTTAATTCTTTGATCTCTTTACGAATGTTTTGGTTGAACATATTTTCAGTGGATTTGATTAAAAAAAATCTTAATTTGTGCTCTGAAGATGAACATTTCATGATTTTAATTTTAGGTTGCACTTACCATTTGACTTTAGAAATTGAATTGTATGCATCTGATATCACTCTAATTAAGTGCAAAAGAAATAAGAAAGACCAATAATGTGATTTTGCAAGTGTGATATTGCTTTAAGAAACTGTTAAACAAGAAAAAAGGTTGTCATATTACCATTTCTTGTCGAAAATTTTGTGGATGAAATCTACATATTTTTTTATAGGAATGCTAAAAGAGGAAGATTGGTCCTCCTTGCAAGAGCACCATCATGTTTGCCTGTCCTTGCCATCAAACAGAACCTGCATTCGACTTGATGATGTATAAAGTAGTTATGATTTATTTTTGATCACTCATTTCGCTTCCATTTGAATTATTCCTTAGTTTTGATGACTAGTATGTGAAATGTTATAATAAAGAGTCAATGAGGTGTCCTGACTTTTGTCTGGCAGAGACATTAAGTCAGTGTTTTTACAGAGGTGTTCTTTAAGAAGTTCCTGCTAATGTGTTTAGTCAAAATCATTCGTGTTTTCCCACTTCAAGGTTGCTGCAGATGAGACCTCTTTTTTTCAGCATCTAAAGTGGGAGCACCTCGTCTGAACGACTGCTTCACTTGCATACAATGCCAGAGGAATGTTCTTTCAAACCTAACAATAGTCCTCGTCTATTTCATTTCAAGGACTCCAAGTCTTTGTCATGATTTTTTGTATTGTGGCCTATTAATGTGGCAGAACTCATTGAATGTGTAGTTCACAGCAAGGGAGCTACTAAAAGACACCAGGTATCACTGCCCGTCTGCTGCATACAGTACGTGTGTGTGTGTGTGTGTGTCTGCTGATTATTATACTTTCTCTCCCCTGTTTGTGTGACAATTGCAGGACATTACTGACATTCCGTTAAGCAATGGTATTATTCAAGGATATGGCAGAATGACTTGAAACCCAGTGGTGAAAATCCAGGCAAGAATTCCTTCCTGTTTTTGCAAAATGTTTTTTTTTATTTATTTATTTAATATATTGATAATTTAGGCTTTTAGCGCTTTTACAGCTCAACTGTTCATTAACACCAGCACAGTTAAAACTGAAATGATTTATACATTTGTATTGCATTGTAGTAGTTATTGTACTTCCATTAATTTATGTGTAACGATATCAACCTTCATATTCATCCGGAAGAAGGAGGCGGGAACCGGCGGACAATCAAAAACATTTTAATAACAAAATAAACACAAAACAGCGCACCAGCCCCTCACGGACGACTGGTGCGCATAAAATAAAAACCAAAACACAACTAAAAGCCCAGGCCTGGTCCTCTCTCGTCCTTCACTGTCGTCGCTCCAGTTTTATATCCTTCCATCTCCTCCATGGGCCTCGAGACCGGTGGGACGAACAGGTGTAGTTCATCTCCAATCACTCCCCCGGCCTCGCTCCCATGTCCCTCGGCCCCGCCCCACTCGTCACATACCCCCATCGCCCCTCGCAGGCCGGGGGGTACTCCCGAGACTGCGCTCTACTCCCCCCCCCCCCCCCTCCCTCCGGGGGGGCCGCTCCCGGGGACCTGCGGGAACCTGGGGGTAGGACAGGCGAGGCGAGAGAAAAGGAGATGGAAGGAGGAGCGACAGAGACGAGAGAGGGGAGAGAGGAGAAAAAAAAAAAAAAAAAAAAAATTCCGGTTCCCAGACGCACCGCTGCTCGGCCCTCCACCAGCTGGGTGATCTCCTCCGCGGTGCCTGGCGGTGGCACTGGACGGCCCTCGGCGGACGGCACGACACTCCTCCGCCGCCCGGTGGACGGCGACGGCTCCTCCGGTTTTGGGCAGCCGGCAGGAGTCCCCCGTTCCCTGCTCCTCCCCGTTCCGGCGGAGGCAGCAGGCTCCGGCCACCTGGCGAACGGCGCCGACTCCTCCGCTCCCTCACGGACGGCAGCCGTCTCTCCACATCGTGGGCGGCCGGTAGCGAGCTCGCCCGTCCCCGGCAACTCGCTCCAGTCCACCGCCTCGAGCGTCCATGGCGGCACACTCCTCGCCAGCTCGATGGCACCGCGGATTCACCACAGCGGCGAGGGATCTTCAGCAGCGCGTCCCTCCTTCTCCCGGGTTTCGGCACCACTGTAACGATATCAACCTTCATATTCATCCGGAAGAAGGAGGCGGGAACCGGCGGACAATCAAAAACATTTTAATAACAAAATAAACACAAAACAGCGCACCAGCCCCTCACGGACGACTGGTGCGCATAAAATAAAAACCAAAACACAACTAAAAGCCCAGGCCTGGTCCTCTCTCGTCCTTCACTGTCGTCGCTCCAGTTTTATATCCTTCCATCTCCTCCATGGGCCTCGAGACCGGTGGGACGAACAGGTGTAGTTCATCTCCAATCACTCCCCCGGCCTCGCTCCCATGTCCCTCGGCCCCGCCCCACTCGTCACATTATGCTTTTAATTTTAATAAAAAAAAAAAATAATAATAATATGAACTTTAATTATAAACACTCATCCAACACAGTTTCTAAGTTTAACGCACACTTGAATGAATCAAGAGTTGTGCCATTTGTCATGAATATGAGTATCTGTGAGCCCTGTTTGTCAGTCTGCAAATGTCGTCAGAGGTTTTCTCTCTGATTGCTATGCATATTTAATTACGTTGTGATATTAGCATAATGTTAGGACTGTTTTGAAGTCTTTCATCTTTATAACTAATTGGTGCTTGCTTGTTATTTTCTCGGTACATTTTCAGAACAGTCCCCATAGTCTCCATCATATTATTCTGTGGGTTTTGTTGGTGTTGTTATTCAGCAGAACCTGTGTCCGTCTGTACTGTACTGTCAATGTGGATTTGAGAAAATGAGAAGAACAGATGTCAGTAAAGGTCTGCATGTTTATATTTAGATATATATAGGCCTAATATTTCAAACAGGTTTTTTCTCAATATTCTATAATGCCAAATTTCCATTGAGCGTTTGGTCAGTGGTTCTGAAAGGAGCAGCTGCATCACTTGGAGTTGGAACTCTGCCCACAAGAATATGGCTGCATGCAAATATTTATACTTACATAGTTGTTGATAAACTGTATGTCTGAATTTATAGTATTCACAAAACAGTAGGGAAAAAAGTACTCAATCTACAATGTCCGGTATGAGGCCACGGGAGGGGATTTGTGAATGCCAGTGAAGCTGATGTTGGTAGATCACGACAATTCATACTATAGCATACACATACACGCTTTTTAAAGGTTGCAAAGTACCTACTCTGAGAGTATGCAGAATTTAGATGGAGCCAGTGATGGTTTATGGTTTTGAAAAACTATTTATCTGGTGTAATCATATGATTTTTATTTACAACAAGGAATAATAAATACTGTAGCAAATGTCTTGCTCATTGTTAGTTAGTGTTGATTAATACATTAAATATTGTCACTGTTTTAAAGTATACTGTTTTAAGGAAGCCATGCCACCTGTACTAACCTTGATTTTTCATAAATAAGTTAATTTAACTTAAGTTAGGATGAAACACAAGTAGTGACAGATCTTTTTTTTTAATGTACATCCAAGTATTTTTCATGGCAAGGTTCAGTAATGGCATTTTGATGACAAGGTCGAAAAACAAAGAAATGAACCATATGCATGGATGAATGGTTCTCAATGAGATCTATTGCATGCATTTAGAAAATAGATACATTTTCATTCCATGCTGTCTTTCAGAGATGAATTGACCTTGATGCACACTGAACTTGACTTTTTGAAATTTGGTGACTTTCAAATATTAATAAGCAGTGATGAAGTTTTATTAAAAATATTTGTTTCTAGAAAATAATAAAAGCTCGTGCTTAACTCCATCAAAGAATTTCATCCTTTTAATTAGACTTTTGTCTTCATTGAGTTCAAGTTTATTATATTGCCCTAAAAAGAAATATTTTTTAATTGGATTTTAAATTAAAAACATGTCCATTCTATATTCAAGTCAAATCATTGCATGAATTGAATTTTAATGCATTTTTTAATAGATTGTTCATTGAGTGTCACATTGTTGACCCTTATGTTATGCAAAAATACTATGGTAACACTGTATTTAAAGTCTTTATATAAAAGTAGTTTTAATGCATTAATTATGCCTTGAAATGCACCTTATAATACATCTCATGAATAAGAGTAACCACAGTTATAATACATTATACACTTAGCTATGCAACCTGTCCTCCAACCAATACGCTCGTATAGGTCGTTTGTCCAAATCCCTGAATTACGACCCATCAGAGCGTATACTACAATTGCGCCCCTATCGGAAAAAGGTCGTTTTCATATTAATGTTTTGTACTCTTTTATTTGCCCTCTGATTTGCGTTTCGTGTAGCTCAGTTGGTAGATTATTGCGCTATACATTGATAGGTAATCATGCTATCATGGGTTCGGTCCCAGGGAACGGACATGCATGAAAATGTATATGCTCAATAAATCATAATTTAGCATGATTTCTGTGAGGGTTAGGCTTAGGGGTGGGGTTAGGTGTAGTCATTCGAACGAATAAGCCACCTAGTAAAATATGTAGGAAATACTGTGAGATCGGTGTAAAAAGCCCAAACATTGAATTTAAATAAACGTGCGTCTTGATTGGTAATGACGTTATACCTCATTTCATGACGACAGACGCAACGCGATACTGTCATTATTTTTACGCCCTCTAGAGGGTGCTTAACTTTAAAACGTAAGTATAGGTCGTAATATGGTCCTATATGGTCGTTTTTTGTTGGAGGACAAGCTCATTTTAACGTTAGTTACAATTATTTATGAAAAGATATTATGCATTACAGCATACATTTTGAATACCTTTATAATAAAGGCTTTAATAGTGTTACCAATAATAATAATAAGCCTCCCAAAACATAATGTAGCAAAAGCTATGTTTATCCTTGTAGCAAGTGGAGTCTTCTTTAATATATTCAGGCTTATAATTGTCTTTTACCTTATGTTGTGGGGCAATGTACACAAGACTGTTATCAACTAAAAACTAAAAACTTTTTTATGTATTTTGGCCTTTTGTATATATGCTAACAGCATTTTTGGGGCCTGAAGATGCAAGCTTCTGAAAATGTTTTTTATAGTGTTGTCATGTAAACGTGGTTTTTAATAATGAGGACATCACACCAGCCATCCATGCTGACATCAGCCTAATTTGACTATAGCTTCTACCTAATGATAGATGAATGTGTGGCAAAATACCATGGAGCTTGATTGGGTGCATAGCCTTTGACATCAACAAGGAGATATTTAGCATTTTATTATTTGTAGTCGGTTTTCTTTCCCCACTGTCCGTGATCCTCTCCAATCAGACTTGTGGCCCACCATCTCAGACCACTGCACTTTCATGTTTTCTTCCAGCATTTTAGCATGCCATCACTTTTCTGCTTGTACCACAGTGAACTGCACTGACACACTGGAAATCTGGTCACCTTATGTGGCAACACCTCGTGAGTCACGCTTGTCTGCGAGATAGAAACATGAGGAAATTTTACTTCACAATGCTGCTGTCAATCACGACGCAGCAGTCTGGAGCAGCAGATGGTTTTGCAGATCCAAAAACAAATTCATCTGAACCCAAGCAACCGAGGTAAATAGCTCACGCGCTTGGAACAGACTCTTGCCGCCATAGAGAAGGATCTCAGATAATGGGCTCTGTCCAGGGTGCCAGCCTTTCGAGCGCCGCACGTCTCCATCTCCTCAGTGCTCATCCATCACACCGGGAGCGATGACGGAGCTGAGGACTGAGGGAGGTCACTCTCCTCATCGTTATTCGCCTGCCGATAAGTGCCAGCACTCGTCTCTTGAGGACCGTGCATTTAGGGCACTAAATCTGCCACAAAGAAACTAGGAGGAAACCATATGCCGTCCATCTTTAGGGGTTGAGGTGCGATGGAATGTTGAAGGATGAGATGGAGATATATGACATGTGAATCAGGCAGGAAATAATTTTTATTAATGACCATGTGATTGATGCTTCAGAATCAAGTCTGTTTTTGGCATGAAATTTAAAAGGCGTCTTTGAATGTTGCTAAAGACCCATCCTCTCCATTGACAGATCAATATATATTTATGTATTTTAGCAAATTCATTTGAACATCCTGTGTACACCTAATGCTATTTGTAGTTTGTCTGTTTCACATGATGTCTTTATGCGATCCAACCTGATTTCAATTGGGATGACACATTTGAAGAGATAGCAGCACATCTGCTGTCAGTGCCAATGGAAATGTTCAGTGTGGTACTTAAGTATTCTCTTTAAAAATGTCTAGCCATGGATTTAACATGTATTTCCTGCACTCACATATACTATTTTAAAGTAAAAAAAGATTTTGTTTTGGTGTCACTGAAACCAATTAAAAAGGAATGTACATGCATGATGTGAGTGGTAAGGGTGACCAAAACATGTTCAGGCCACATTTCATCCTCAATTAATATCCTATATATATATATATATATATATATATATATATTACTTTAATAAAAAACAGAAACAAAATTATACACAGAACAAATTGGCTCTTATGCAAATCCCCACTGAGAGTAATAATAATAGCTCTTTATATATATATATATATATATATATATATATATATATATATATATATAGTGAAATATTATTACAATCTAAAACAACTCTTTACTATTTGAATATTTTTTTAATCAAATTTACAAATTGTGATGCACAGCTAAATTTACATTCTTTATTGTCACATGATCCTTCAGAAATCATTCTAACAGCATTTTTTTTATATATATAGAAATCGTTTGTGACATTATAAATATCTTTACTGACCAATTTATTTCATCCTTGCTGAATAAAAGACATTCCACCAATTTTTAAATGGTAGTATATAAATATGCATGTATGTACTGTATGTATGTGTGGATGGATGGATTACTTTTATTTTGGGGTGAAATATGACTTTTCTTGAGGAGTTACTTTGGATTCACTTTTTCTAAATAATCAGCTAATGGAAAGTTTTCTGCTTTTTGTAAAACGCATACTTCAAATGTTCCATTGCATGGTTGAGATCCAGCCAACTGCAATCAGTATGCTACAAAAACATAACAAAAAATATTTTTTGCCTATTTTATTTAATTCAAACATGGCAGAATTGATAAAATTGTGCAAAACGTTGTTTCATCTGAACTACCATTTGGACCAAAGACATCAAATATGTAACAGTAATGACTTCATATCAAACAGCAACAACAGTGACCCCCCCCCCCCCCCCCCCCCATAAAATAATTTTCAGTTAAATGAACTTCTCAGCGAGTAAAGCAAAACATCAGTGGCAAAAATAAATTGGTTTGCTTTCTAACTACAAAGTTTTGCAGCTTCGTACTCTTTGTAGAACGGCTGTTTGGCACTAAAAGTTTGCAGTGTGGTGAGTATTCTCTGTACCTCGGAGCTGGAGAGTTTGAGCCTATGTCGAAGTAGGCAGGAGAACAGATCTAATGGCAGTGGTCCAGGAGGAGACAGTCTATTGACCCGATATCGGATCTCCATCAGCTGCAGCAGAGCAGAGTCCTGAGATCCCTGAGTGTACGGATAGTCCAACTGTAGGATCAGATCCTGGATAGCTTCGGGGTCAAAGTGCATGCTGTAACCGAACAGTTGCATGCTGTTGATCTTCATGTATCCAAAGTTTTGAGAGGCATCCGCAGCTTCCAGCGGCTCGAAGTAGACTGTTTCGTTCCCCTGAGAGGACTCGGTCCGAATGCGGCTCCGCAGGTAGAAGTGAACAGTCTCAAAAAAGCTCTTCCACCGGTTGCCCAAAGTCAAGGTCCAGTTGAAGCAATCCAAAGGAATGTCCAGCTTGGTCTTTTCCCAGTCCGGGAAGCCATTCTGATTGATGGGCATTGTCCAGCTTTCCGAATGGCTGCCGCCAAAAGGGTTGACGTAGACAGACAGCGCAGGATCCAGGGTGGAGTTCTTGGTCATGCAGATCTGCAGCGAAATGCCCAGGAGCATATGGACACGGCTGGATTTGAACTTGTTGCTCTTCAGCGTAAGCAGCATCCTCTTTCTCCAAGATGGGTCGAACCAGACATTGAGGCGAACGTCGTTGCTGACAAAGATGGCGTGCGTCGTGATGCGGCTGTCCCGGTGTTGCAGTAGGTAGCGTAGCTCCAGGTCTTGTAGGTCAGTCTCAAAGCCAAGGTAGTGGTCTGTAGGGTTGGGTACAGCATTTTTGCAAACTCCATGACTGAGAACATAACCTGGGTTGCAGCTGGAGCAGCGGGTGCGGTTGTCCACCGAGCACGAGGCACAACGGTGACTGTCACCCACCTCGCACGGGACAACACCCTGGCATGAGGGGCTCTCGTAAGGACAGGCGCAAGTCCGTATTTCCTCTGCATAAAATCCCAGTTGGTTATTCTCACTGCAGTACAGGATGGACAGGGTGAACTGTAGCCAGTGGCTCAGTGGCCTGTGAAAACCAACAATAAAAGATTGAGGAAACATGACAAAATGGGATTTTATAGCTTGTAATGTATGCAAATAATTGCGGAGATTATAAGGCAATGATTCGCAACAAACGGTGACTGTCAATAAACAGCTTTGTTTAAGCAACAGAACTAATTGGTTTCTAACCTTGAGCTCTGCTAATATCTGCCTTGAAACCACAGCTAGGGCAAAAGTAATCCATTAGTGCAGCAATAGCCTCAGAGGCTGTAGTGGGTGGTTAAACAATAGATTAGTCATTAGTCTTTTTTACTCGCCTGGAAATCAGGCTTGGCTAAACAATAGCGCTTTCAAATCAAAACCCAGTAGTTTAATAATCATCGAAGTTTTTCACAATCCCAGAGGACAACTGCATTGCTCAGAGGTAACTTTTTCAAAGCTCAAAAGACTTAATAGAGATTTTAGTTCTATTTAATTTATGTATCATTAACATATTAAATAATAATAGGCACAATTTTTGTTTTTAAAAATTGCCAAGAACAATTTACATTTCTAAAATGTAAAAACAGCTATTTATCTTCATGTATAAAGAAAAAATAAACAATAACGCAATATAAGCCAAATATTGTTTTCAAAGTTAAATAAATGATTTATTTTATTACCATTGTTCTAAAGCCGAAATAAATTATAAAAATAAAGTGACCTTTTAATTTAATCTGGGACAAAAAAAAAAGTCTCAAAATATCACAGAAGAAAATAAGCCATGCAGGTTCATCAGTCATCATTCTCATATTGCTGTGCTTTTAATTTCATCACCATCTAAAAAAAATAACTGAGATATTAAAGGAATCTTATTTGTTACATATCTGTCCTAAGAGATTGAATGGAAACACATACAATTTAAACTCAAATCCCACGAATCTCAAACTTTAATGCACAAGCATTTTTAATTCCTTATAGACTAAAACTTTGCAGATTAATTTGCATAACTTGCATAATTATACAACACCAAATTTGGATTCACTGGGTTTAATGTGTGCCAATAAATATGTTTACCTCTCCCTTAGAGACACTATTTTGGGCTGTGTGTGGCATCTCTTGCTGAGGCTGAAGAGCTTGTTAGCAGTTCGTCGGGTCTTGGAGAGCAGGAGGCTCACGCGACTCTCCAACTGCCGGTAACGTTGCTGTAGAGCACTGTCTGTCCTCCACAATTGCTGGATTCTTGATGAATTTAGAGCGCTCTGTGTTGGTAGTTTACCCATGAAGCTCTGGAACTCATCTGATGAAAAAACTGATCTGATTATCACAGCATTTTTGCAAAGATTTTCAAAAGGTATAGTTGTCAGTAAAATGGAATGGTATGGTATAGTATGGAATACTAGAATTAGGATTAGCATTCATCAAACACAAATGGTTTCAAGGTAGACAAATACTAACTGTTCATGTTAAATAAAGAAAAGAAATACTGTTTTTATGTCCTAACATGGTCTGGACAGGGTGCTTCTTTCAAACATTCTGAAAAAAATACTGTAATAAAGTGATGACACATTATAATAATATAATAAAACATAATATAATATAATATAATATAATATAATATAATATAATATAATATAATATAATATAATATAATATAATATAATATAATATAATTACACTTATGAAAAGCACATACTTTGTGCTCCAAATGAGTAAAGATAATTTCTAAGCACAAACAAATCAAATAAAAAAAAATAAAAAAATAAAAATAATAAAAAAACGCTGAAGCTTGAAGTTGTAATATTCTATACCCAGTACAGTATATTCACAGTTTGTGAAAATGAGAGTATTAATATTACTATTTTTAATTTATCTAACTTTCAATTGTTACTTAAAAAAAATACTTGTGTTGCTATTAACTAAACATTTAGGTCAACTGAGCAATAAATAATATTTTTAATTTAGATATTGCCATTTTTAAGTTACCATTTTTTCAGTGTTTGTTATCATACTGGTTTGCCTTTTGTCTGTGTCTCGTTCTTGTACTATTATATTGTTAGTTTGTACTCTTCAATCGTTGGTATTTTCCCTGCTTTATCT
The DNA here is from genome assembly GCF_963082965.1 of Carassius carassius. Classification (NCBI taxonomy): domain Eukaryota; kingdom Metazoa; phylum Chordata; class Actinopteri; order Cypriniformes; family Cyprinidae; genus Carassius; species Carassius carassius. The sequence goes on from NC_081774.1 coordinate 27,821,963, forward strand.
CAACTGTAAAGTGTCCTTGAGCTGTGCGAAGACACCATCTAAATGAAATATTATTATTATTAATATTATCTGTTTTCTATTGGTATTAGTTACTATGAACGATTTTTCACATACTACAAGACAGCAACAAAAAGCAGATCCTAGCCATTGAAGATAACGCAACAAGCCTTAGACTCAGTCCACAAAAATATTTAAAAAAAAAAACGTATGGGTGTCCTCTGTGTTTTGGTCTTGCATTCATATGTTAATGTTATTCCAAAGTGAAGAATTATAAAAAATAAATAAAATCATAATGCATGTGGATATTTGCCAAACTGTACTATTATGAACACAATATTGCACATGGCAACAATTATTTTTAAATACAAAGTGTCTATTTGTACTCAGGTGCAAATAGCATCTCCCACACGGTGCAGCTATTAGCACCCACAGTAATGTGAAACCACAGATATTTAGGACAAAATATCACTTATGCTACACTCCCCACATCTCATTTAACTCTTTTCCTGACTCTTTTCTGTTCCAAATCAATTACAAGCTTGTCCTCCATGTTGTTTGTTGAAATCCTGTATTTGTGAGTTTGTGTGAGAATGTAATTTTGGGATGATAGCTATACGTAATTGCCACACGTAATCTGCAATTAACTGAGGACTATCAAAGTGCACAAGATAATGAGTTTCTGTCTTGTAATGTGTGCTTGGATAATTTGTACATTATTATAGTTTATTACGTGGCTTTCTGGAATACTTGACTTCAGAAGGCTACTACAATATATTGCTTGTCTCGTTGCTACCCTGTAAAAAAATACTTTTCAAAGTTGAAAATCCAACTACAAACCCGATTCCAAAAAAGTTGGAACACTGTACAGATTGTGAATAAAAATCTCATAAACTTTTATTTTATTCACAATAGAATATAGATAACATATCAAATGTTGAAAGTGAGACATTTTGAAATGTCATTCCAAATATTGGGTCATTTTGGATTTTATGAGAGCTACACATTCTAAAAAAGTTGGGACGGGTAGCAATAAGAGGCCGAAAAAATGAAATGTACATATAAGGAACAGCTGGAGGACCAATTTGCAATTTATTAGGTCAATTGGGAACATGATTGGGTATAAAAAGAGCCTCTCAGAATGACAGTGTCTCTCAGAAGTCAAGATGGGCAGAGGATCACCAATTCCCCCAATTCTGCGGTGAAAAATAGTGGAGCAATATCAGAAAGGAGTTTCTCAGAGAAAAATTGCAAAGAGTTTGAAGTTATCAAACATTTGATATGTCATCTATGTTGTATTCTGAATAAAATATTGAAATTTGAAATTTCCACATCATTGCATTCTGTTTTGTACAGTGTCCCAACTTTTTTGGAATCGCGTTTGTATTACTGGAGTAGGTTTTACAAGAAAAAAATTATTAAAATTTTTCACTTATAGATTTCACGTTTAATTAAATGTGTTACTTGCTGTTTTTTGTAATTGTTTGTGAAATTACTGGCAATAACTGAGTAAATTGTTTCTACAATTGTTTATATGTTTATTTATTTTAGTGTAGGCCGATTGTACATTGTAACAAATTAAGTTTTTCCTAGCGAACCTAGAGATAACACAGGCGAAATTTTAAAAACATATATGTATAATTGACAAATAATTCATATAATTATTTACATTTCTAAATAATTCAACTTCAGTAAAAAACAGTACTATTTTAGTATGATTTATATACTATTATTTACCATTAAGTTTCATTTTTAGTCATTTTGTTTTGTGCTGTTGTAATTCTTAACCTGTTTATATTTAGCTTTTCAATTCATTTCACTATATTAATGATTAATTTGTAATTAATTTTCAGTAACTTTTAATCAGCTGCCAAAGCAACATTTCTACTCTTCGTTGAAATTTTTTCCCTCTAATATTTTTGTTATTCTATTATTAAAAATGAAAGATTTTATAATATTTTAGTAGTTAACAATAACAACACTTTTATATGTGTAATAAGCAGAATAATGTACAGTCAGCTAGTCAATGATGCAAAATAAAGCTGAAAACGGGTGAAAAATATCCAACTGTGTCGGATACGGGTGCGGGTCGGGTCGGACACAGGGGAAACACGGGTCTAAACACGGGTTCAAAACAGTCACGTGCAAAGTAAAAATAGGCCTATGTTCCAATTTAAAAAAAATCACAACCGCTCGAACGGCTGCATGAGTCATTAGTTAACAGACGTAAAAGATCAGCCAGCTGTTTCTTTTTCATTGTTTTTTTCCGTATATATATATATATATATATATATATACACAGAATCTGAATTAAAATGTGTTTGATTTAAGCCTATTTCAAAATTTGTGTCATAAAATTATATCGCGCATACAGCTCAACTAACGTGATCGTTATAAAGGTGTTTATATGGGCCTAATCTAGGCTATCCAAGGTTGTTGTTTGTTTTTTTAATTGCATCTGAAAATGACTTTGTGCAGCTCATTCACATGTGCGCTCTGGCGAAGATCCGCCTCTCGCGATGCTCTGCTGTGAACGATTTAAAAATGGCTACTTTCGACTTGAAGCACAACCTCAGACGGTGGTATATGATTCGCGCTTTTTTTTTTGTTCTGTTTTCTTTCAGGACCAAAAATACAACAAATGAAACCGTTTATCTGTATTTACGACTGATGAGAACTATGCATATACATTCATAAATCAGTCAATTTTGTATTTTATTATGAGAAATTTGATTCTAATGTGATCAGTGACTCAAGCACTGATGGACCAAAGAGCACGTATTTCGACATTTGCAGTAAAAACGTGAAATATAAATTCTCAGAAAATGCATTTAATACCAATATATTGAAACGTCTGTTTTTATAGCTACTGCATTAATAAAGGAGTCCAGACATTGGAAAAATATCAGTCCACATGCGTTTTATATTTAATATGAGGGAAATAGACATGCATGCATGCGTGACACAAAAAATATTTAACTTTTAGGTAGCAAAATATTTTTTAGTAATTCTCTCAATTACACTAAGGTTATTACATTGTCTGCTATATATTTGCTTCTTATTTATTAAATACGGGCAATTGATTGATAAAACATTAATCAAAATTAAGATAAAATGTATAAAAAACGAATATCTTTTAAAAAGAGTTTTCCATAAATAAGTTCTGTATGACCTGGCAATAAAATTCGAAAAAAGTGTGTCTAATGTGATTGGCTTAACTGATTTGATTTCGGATGTGGGTCGGGTGTCGGTTCTATTTTAAGCGGGTCGGGTCGGGTGCGGATTTTAATTAGTGCTGATGTCGGAAAACGGGTCGGATGCGGTTTTAAGCACTGCGGGTACGGGCGGGTGCGGATTTACAAAATCGGACCCGTGCAGCTCTCTGCTAGCAGCTACCTAATGTGGATGTTAATGTCCCACGAGAAAAAGAGAAATGCAAGAAGTTTTGGCACCTGAGTCTTGAAATTCCTGGTTCTCCTGCCTCCAGGCCTCCTTCATACGCTCCAGGTAGTTTTCCTGGGAACGGATATCAGCCTCAGGGCAGTTACACTGGGGAAACTCATGAATGCATTGGCACCAGCAGTCATTGTCTTTGCACATAAATTGGCCTTCAGCATTGCAGCCTATGTAGCCTAAGGCAGCCTGAACAAAGTTGCTCCTTAAATAACTAGGCAGAATAGCCTGAAGTCCTGGAAGGAGAAAGACGGAAGTGTGAGGTAGACCACACATGCCTCAATTTTTCCAGTACGGCCTTATTCTTGTCAGTTGCTAAATCTTTTAATCTCATTAGGCAAGCACAGTCAACTATCAACATTCAAGATTTGTGTATAATTAGCAGGCTAATTAGACAACAGAGGCATCAAGGCTTTGATCGTGTAGCTATACCACGGCTCATCACACAAGCACGACCTCTGGAAAACACTTTTGAATCAGCGTCGGGACGAGAGGAAGTGTTTTGAGAGGAAGTGTGGGATTGTGTACTTTTTTACCTTGCAACTGAACTCTGTTCTCGTGGCTGTGAACCAGAACGGAGCTGACAGAGTCGAGGTTGTCATAGTTACTGCAGCCCAAAGGGCCGGTCCTGGTCTCTGTTACCTGGAGAGAGAGACAAAAGCAATTATTGTCTTTCTCTAATAAGTTAATTGAAGTGACTGGTAAATATCAAACACATCTGATCAGTGGGTGATTGCTTTCAATGTAGCCATCTAAATGATCAGCACCAGGGATCCTACACCTTTTGACCAATGAATATCCACAACTTTTTGAAATATAATTTTCTCATAACAAGCTATTTTAATTTGGCGTAGAAACCATTTTCACTCAGAAATTGCTGGTTAACTTTGCAAACAACAAAAGAGCAAATAACACGCTGACTTTTGAAATTAAATTTTCAAGCAGAAAATCATTTAACACTGAAGAAAGGAGTAATGCTGAAAATACTGCTTTGCATGACAGGATTTTTAATATATATATATATATATATATATATATTTATGTTATTATTTTTTTACTTTCTTTTTTTACTTTTTCAGCACTGGAAACTGAATTTTCCCAAATATTTCTTATTTTTTTATATTTCCTTAATAATCTTGCTACACTTGCCTATTTTTAAACATGATCTAAATCACTTTATTTTTAAAAGTTTAGAAAAGAGAAAAATCTATAAACACAAAATCAGCACTTTTTTTTTTACCTTCGCAACAGCAACCACAACTATGCAGGCCTACTTCTGTTTGTGTAATGATGCAAGAGTTGGTTGCATCTGGTCCTAATTTATCATGAAACTAATTAGGTTAACATCACTGTATTTAATTAACATTTTTATTATCTTTACATCTTTGTGCAGCCCAGCGAGCACTGTTCATCTCTGTATTCTGCTGTGGCATAACACTATGGATTTTATACAGCAAAAAATAAATAAATAAATAAACCTTGGTAGTTCATCATTTATGAAAAAAAGCTATAAAAAATATTGAGATGGCATGAAGTCAAGGGCAAGAATCAGCAGAGTGTGAGAGAGACAGAGAGAAAAAATCACAACTTCATTACACCCGCAGCAGGCTCTTACGCTTCTGTTAATGCTGGAAGGAGATTCATTAAATCCTAAATATTGTCTCTGAGGTCTGAGCCAGCTCATTGTCCCTGCAAAGGCCAGAAACACAATCGGCCAGTTGTAGCACTCCACCTCTTATTGTACAACAAGGAACTAATTGAGAAATACAGAATTTTATTCAGGACCTAGTAAACGACAAACATAAGGTTTGTTGTGAACCGTGAATATGGAGGAGGGGGTGATTTTCTCATACAAAGCTTATTGTGTGGCTTCAGAAAACAGTGCAAAAGCTGTACTTTCATCCTTTAAAGGCTTCATATGCTTTTTAATATACACACACACACACACACTGTGTATTTGTATTATGTATATATAAATACAAACCCATGCATGTATATATTTAAGAAAAAAATATTATTTTTTATATATTAAATATATTTCTATATAATATAAAATATAAGATTATAAATATACAAATGTATATACATGTAAATATTTTCTAAATATATACTGTATGCGTGTGTGTTTATATATACATAATAAATATACACAGTACACTTACATATATTATGTAAACAAAAACTTTTATTTTGGAGGTGATTAATCATTTGACAGCACTACTTTTAATATATTACTTTTATATAATATAAATATATTTTATATAATATATTTCATATAAAATTAATATTTCATATGTGAGCATGAATTATTTTTGCTCAGTTTACTTTCTGTTTAAAAACATTATCTAAATCATTATTTTTTTTTTATAAAAATAAACTTCATAAATAAAATAAATTGCTTGCAGTTGTAAATGTTATTAAATTCTGTAAGATACAGGGTCAAATATATCATATATGCAAATTTGTGTGAACTGATCCTTTAAAAGCACTAGATGACAACATATGGCCAGACGCTGGCAAAACAACACCAAAACAAATCTTCCCCGGTGAACTTAGAAACACTTTAGTAGTGAAAACTGATTTCCGCTATCTAAATGATGGCATCCTGTGGTCAAATTTAATTTAGGTGCCAGAAAGAATCATTGTGAGTTCATGTGAAGGCTAATGTACTTTGGCCTTCTCTCTTCTGTTTTACTGAAGAGTAAAAAACTGTGAATAATGCAACTGTGCTTAATGTCTCTCTCCAAACACTCTGGATTTACTGCTTTGATTAATACAAATGCAGAGCGAGTATTTCACCCCCACTTTTACAGTTTGTGTTAAAATGAAAAGCCAATTCAAACAGCATGAAATCTCCACCTGATAAAAGAATCAATGCTCTTAATGAATAGCAAATAACATTATAAAACTATTGTTGCACACAGACAAATCATTATTCTTCTAAACACATTTAAGGCCCTTAATTAGTGTAGAGACAGATAATTGTTCAAAGCACAGATGAAGTCGGTTACTGATGCCATCTGCGACTCTACCGAAGACCCAGCTAAACTAATGAGGCCGAGAGATTCGGCAGCAGTGCATCATAATCAAACCTATAATTTATGCTCTCAAACACCCTTCGAATAGCATCCCCCTTCACCTGCATTGAAGAATCATCCAACTAGCTCCATTTAACACCTCGGCTAACCTTACAATGCATCTTCCATACATCTGTTTTCTTGCCTCAGAGCTCACTTCATGCTAGATGCAACTAATGAGTTGAATTAGTCAATGTAGAAAGGAATGTAAATGGAAGAGCCAGGCTGATCTATCACCGTGATGCATGTTGCGACTAACACCGACAGGCGCTTTGTCCTCATTAATAGCAACTTAGCCCGGCATCCTCTTAGCAAACGGGCTCAGACCCCAAAACGGTTTGCCTGAGTGAGATTGCGAATGACTGAATGTGGCAGGGCTGAGTTCGGATGGAAAACTGCAGCCTGGGATTAAGTCGCTGCTTTTTCAAAGGAAACCTTAGGTCATTCATATCTGAAGCACTTGAGTGGTTTAAGCATGGATTTATTTTTAAAAGGCTGTGCTTGGCACTGGCGCTTTAAACAAAGCCTGAGCAAATGAGATCAGCGTGGAGTCTATCATGAACGCCGCAGGCGTGAGGTTATGCTGCTGATAACTGCGCATTGAATAATGAACTCACCTCTGAGGCGGTAATAATTGTATTCAAGAGGAAGGCTGAACCTAACATAAATTCACATTGAATAGCAATCCTGTTTTTTTTCTGTCTTAAGTTTCAAAAATGGTGATTTGAGACTTGTCTTGGATTCAAGTTTAGAGACTTTCACAGGATTTAAAGAGAAACATTTTCTCTGAATTGCGACACAGTTATGAAGAAACAAGGAAGTATATAAGTATATATACTATAAGTATATAAGTAATAAGTCCAGTTCTGGTTCTTTTATTATTCTTTTGATAAGGATTAATTGATCAATTCAAATGTCAATATGTGACCTTAAATATGTATTAAATAACAATCATAAACAACCAAAATTTGATTCAATTGTAATTTGTTTACTATTGACAAAATCATATTTTGTCATAATAATAATAACATGCCATATGCATAACCAGTCAATAACTTTTTTTTTTTACTATCATTGTAATATTTTGAATAAGAACATTTATTTTTTGTACATATACTTTCTTTTACACTTTATACTTTATACTTAAAAAAAAAAAAACATCCTGTGAAACCTGTCAAAATAAAAGTTTGGTTTCACTTGAAGAAACCGTGACAGAAATATCACTTAATGTAATGATAGTAGTACTACTAATAAAGTTATGAAACTATTATTTGTAAAGCAATATTTACCACAAAAATATTTTTATTTGAGTTTATTTAGCAGAAATATTACACAACACAGTATTTAAAAAAGGAAGAAAGAAAATAATATATATTTAAATAAAATCAATTAATATAAATGTTAAAATGGAATCCAGAAAATTAATGGAAAACAGAATTAGGTAAAAAATACAACTGAATTTGAGAGAGAAAAAAATCATGGGGCTTTACACATTTATTTTTTGTTAAACTTTTAATTAATTTCAATTAATTAGAAATGCATTTTTTGACTAATAAAATGTAATACAACCATTAAAACAGAGTCTAAATAAATGTTATAATATAATCCAGAATAATTAAAAAGGAAAAATAAAATAATTTGGGCCCTATTTTGTGCTTAACAGAAGAAAGAAACTACAGCTTTGGAGCATTTTAAGGGTGAGTAAATCATGACAGAATTTTTGGGTGAACTAACCCTTCATCTTAGCTGTATGTCTTTGATTCACTACAAAAGAACCGACTCATTCTCGTTCGAGGATGTGTGAATTACACTGGATGTGCTGTGTATTTGATTTACTTAAAAGAACCAATTCATAAAAGTCATTTGATCAGGAATCATTGGTTGCACTGTACAGTATGTTTTTGATTTCCCCACAAGAACTGAATCATAGGAGTCCTTCATTTGGAAAACTGACTACAATGTTGGGCTGTGTTTTTGATTCATTTCAAAGAACCAAATTATTAAAATCATTCTTTTGGGAAACAGACATGGTTGCCCTCTTTGCTTTTGATTTACTTCAAAGAACCAACGTTTCCGTTAATCAATCAGGAAAGAGACTAGAATGGCATTTAAATTAAATGAAAATGATTCATAAAAAGACAACACTGTTGGTACTCCATCAGGCTCCTGTTGGCATACCAATGGAACATTCACCATATAAAACGTGCTTGAACTACAGAATCATTCATAATGTTAAATGTAGCTGTAGATATATACTGGTTAAGCATGAGGGAAAACAAATCCCTGTTATCACAGTTATCCATTCATTCACTACAGGGAAAACAAGAAAGATGAGTGGGCATATAGGGAAAGAAAAGCTGTGTCTGAACATTGTTCAGTAGCTTTCATTTTTAATTGCTCCCTAGGATAATGGGTAATGAATAAACTATCCATTTTAAAGTACACAGTATTACGATAAAATGGTCTGTTGATTAAAGTATAACCTCCCAGACTTATGTTATAATAAGAATGATAAGGAAAATTCTGTGAAATAATGTTACCTACACCACAGAGACAGCTATTACTTCAGGATTTGAGTTCTAGTGTGGCCTTTCAACATGGAATTGAACAAGACTTGCGAACATGTCTGGTACCAAATCTCCTTTGCATTCATACAATAATGGGCATTAAATAATGACCCAGATACGTACCAGTAAACTGAATAGCACAAACCTTAGTAAATTACGTTGATTTATTTAAGTGAAGTGAAGTGACATTCAGCCAAGTATGGTGACCCATACTCAGAATTTGTGCTCTGCATTTAACCCATCCGAAATGCACACACACAGAGCAGTGAACACACACACACACTGTGAGCACACACCCGGAGCAGTGGGCAGCCATTTATGCTGCGGCGCCCGGGGAGCAGTTGGGGGTTCGATGCCTTGCTCAAGGGCACCTTAGTCATGGTATTGAAGGTGGAGAGAGAACTGTACATGCACTCCCCCCACCCACAATTCCTGCCGGCCCGGGACTCGAACTCACAACCTTTCGATTGGGAGTCCGACTCTCTAACCATTAGGCCACGACTTCCCACAACTTTAAATACTCTCCTCAGTCTGAAAAGGAAACTCCTACTAATGCAAATGCTATAAAGTCCATGCATTTTCATCACTAATTCCTGACAGTAGTTTTGCCAAAAGTGGGTTTACACTGGTGCAAGCTGTTAGTAAATCTGGCTCATATTTACCTACATCTAAATGCATGATTAGGTTTAATCAAAGCTGCCAAAAAGGCAAGTCCAACACTGATTTGATGTCAAATTAGTCAATCAGTAGCACTAATTAAAATGAAGCTAAATCAGACCCTGTTCCTTTTATATATTTTATAAGATTCATATGATTATGAAAAGATAATTTACTATTAATGTAATGTACTAATGGGGGATTTAAACCCAGGATGATAACCAAATATTTCTCATGTTTCACAAGAGCATGGAAAAATAACTTGTTTGTATTCTTCCAAATTGTATTATTTAATATTATCTGATTAGGATTGTGTGTAATTGATATGCTACTAGGACTGAGCAATATAAGAGATATATCAAATGAAGTATATATATATATATATATATATATATATATATATATATATATATATATATATATATATATATATATATATATATATATATATATATTTTTTTTTTTTTTTTTTTTTTAATTCTACAGGAAGTTGTGGTTGCCAAAGCAAGCACTTTGAAGTACAAAGAAACAAGTGAAGAACAAAGAAATACATATTAAAGAACAAGTATGGTGGCCAAGAAAGCTCAGTGTGCTGTGACTGAAAAAATAAATAAATAATGCAAAAAACTCCCACAAGAAAACACTAGTAATTTAAGAAAACATCTTCATCAATTTGATAGCACATGTGCTGGAAATACTAACAATGCAACCAAAAACAGAAACACACTGAAAACACTTAATGCAACCAAATACAAAAACGTGCTGCAAATACTCATAACACACACACATGAAAACAAAAAGAAAAATGAAAACGAAAAAAAGAAATGCGTTCAAAAACTCAAAATGCAACCACATACAGAAACAAGCTACAAATAATCACAGCGCAACCACATACAAAAACATGCTACATGATGTGTGTTGGTCTTAATGATCATTCGTTCATTCATTTTGTGTTTCTTTAGTTATTTGCAGTGCGTTAACGCCATCTACCGAACACTTGTGGTAACGGCAGGTTTGGTGTACAGTTTCTATTTCCTGTTGTATTCTCGTTTGTATTCTCGTTTGGAACGAGATTAGTGTTCAGTTAGTACACGACTTTTCCAGAGCGAGTTGTGCTCCGTGTTGTGTAAATTCTGCTGTCAAGTTTCTTTAAACCCTGCTCAGTTGTGTTTCCCTCGGGGGCAATGCCAGTGAGTAACACTGTGTGTAATATAAGGCGTTTTATATTAGTCGTTTTCTTAAGATGTGTAAGAAGAAAATTAACGTGTTGCCACGAAGTGTAGATTCCTCTGTTTCCCGTGTAATGGTGGCTCATGCTTAGTAGAAAAAGATGTATGTGTTGCGTTTGGTTTTGGAAATGATTGAAGAAGGCAATTTGAGTTAATAGGTACTTTTATTTGTGTTTACAGTTTTACAGATTGTTTTTGTGTAAAATAAAGGAGAGGAGAAAAATGACCTTGGGACAAAGCATAATCTCTTTTCTTTGTTCACCTCACCTGGCTGTTTATATGCGATGGATAGCTAAATACGCATACGTTTAGTGAGGCCAGTACAGTAAAACGGCAAACCCTCGCCTGTCGAGAAGAAGACAGAACTTCAACTGCTAGAAAAAAAAAAAAACATTGTTGCCCGTCGAGACGACGCCATTAACCTGCTCTCACCAAGCCTGCATGTGACTTGCCCAGATTCCCCTGCTCCATAAGACATGGATTCTCCGACCGAAATGAACTACCCACTGGTGTGACTGATGCAGAAGCTGGTGACTGGGAGGTGAGATCAGAGCTATTTGCATCAAGCTCTGTTTGTGCACCATCTCAACACGGATCAACATGCAGCTCACGAAGGAGCACTGCGCTAGCAACCGCTAAAGCCAGAGCTCAAGTAGCAAGAACCAAAGCAGCCTATTCTGAAAAGGAAAAGGCACTGAAACTTCAGAAAGCTGAAGCAGAACTACGAACTGCCAAAGCAGAGGCTGAATTGGAGGCATTGCGGTGTAGAAAAGAAATGGAGGCTGCAATAGCTGAAGCAGAAGTTCTTCAAGCAGAATTAGATGATGACAACAGCCTCGGGGAACCGGAGTCAGAACTGAACCAAAGGTATTTCACTGCAAACAGCGTGCCACCGCAGAGAGAAATAAAACAAGAATGCTATAATACTCTGCCCAGCCTGCATAGCCACCCGCTTCCACCTGCACGTCCTCCAACGCAGCCAGCCATAAGACCTCCAGTACAGCATCCAGCAACATCGCCTGCAGAGCTACCGACACACCCACCATCAGAGTCCCTGAGACCGACACCAGCCCCAAGACGGCTGCCACCGCTGTCACAGGTACCACTACAGCCACAGCAGCCATCCATGTTACCTGCTAGTCCGTATTACAGCCCACACCAAGCCAGCAACCAAGCAGAGAGGAAAAGACCATGGGCTACCCAGTCCTGCTCCACCCTCCGCCCTACCTCGCCTCGTCACACGTCTGCTCAAGATGGACACAGCTCCACGACTGCTGACCTGGTGAAGTTCAGAAAAGAAACCAGATTGTCTCCACAGGGCTGATGAAGTTCGACGATAAGGCAGAGAATTACTGGGCGTGGAAAGCTTCATTCTGCAATGTCATAGACAATATAGGCTTGTCAGTAGCAGAAGAGACTGACCTTCTGATTAAATGGCTCGGCAAAGAGTCGTCCGAACAAGCACGCAGGCACAGAGCAGCCTACATCAGAGACCCCCAGGGTGGCCTCCGAGCTATCTGGCAGCGCATTGAAGAGTGCTATGGCACCCCCGAAGCTATTGAAGGGGGCGCTATTTGCCAGACTGGAAAGCTTCCCGAGAATCTCCAACAAAGAGCCAGCCAAGCTACGTGACCCAGCCGACCTGCTACAGGAACTGTACGCAGCAAAGCAGGATGGATTCCTTCCAGGACTAACTTACCTTGACACTGCTAGTGGAATAGCCCCAATCATAGAGAAGCTCCCATATAATCTACAGGAGAAGTGGATGTCCTACGGCTCTCAGATAAAGCAACAGCATCAGATTTCCTTTCCCCCATTCGGCGTGTTCGTCGACTTCATCCAGAACCAAGCCAAAGCAAGAAACGATCCCAATTTCAGAGTCACCATGCCACATCTGCCTGCCACAAATAGAGACAAACCCAAAAGCATTCAGAGTAGAGTCAACCAGTCTGTTGCAGTCCACAAGACTCAAGTCGCTGAGTCCAGCCAGAAAGGTGAGCCTGAAGCTGACTCTCTAGATCTCACCAAGCAATGCCCAATCCACAAAAAGCCCCATTCATTAAGAGCATGTAGGGGCTTTAGAGACAAACTGCTAGCTGACCGTAAACAAAATCTCAAAGACAATTCCATCTGCTACCGCAGTTGTGCTTCAACCACACATATTGCAAAGAACTGTGACAAAACCATAACATGTGCAGAATGTCAGAGCATCAAACACTTCTAAGCCCTCCATCCAGGTCCATCACCATGGAAAGCAACGCCACCCCCATCTACGTCAGAGAACGGCAGGGGGGGGCAGTGAGAACCAGCAGCCTCCAGAGACGGTCTCCTCCAAGTGCACTGAGGTATGCGGTGAGGGTATGAGTGCTAAAGGTTGCTCCAAAATATGCTTAGTGTCTACCCACAAGGCCAGAGAGAAGCAACAACTAGAGTGAATGCTATCATTGATGAGCAAAGTAATAAATCCCTTGCGCTTACAGAATTGTTTGAGATATTCAGCGACAATAGCACTCCATCTTCGTACACGCTCAAGACGTGTGCTGGCAGTATAGAAACTTCTTGAAGGAGAGCTTGTGGCTACATGCTGGAGTCACTGGACAAAAAGACCTGTGTCCCTCTTCCCGTCCTTATTGAATGCAATGAACTCCCGAACCTGTAGTCCTCCGTCTTCCACTGCACCGGCAAAGATCACCAACCTGCTCCGTCCATCGATCATCTCAACTTCCTGAGGATCATGGATACTGAGGTTGGTCAAGATAGCACTCAAAACTGGGTCGCACCCCTACCTTTTCGGACCCCAAGAGAACGTCTGCCAAACAACAGAGACTATGCCATGAAAAGACTCAAGTCAGTCTGCGGCACACTAGAGAAGAAACCTGCCATGAAAGAACATTACATGCTGTTCATGCAAAAGATGATTGACAGTCAACATGCAGAGATTGCCCCCGTCCTCCAAGAAGGACAAGAATACAGGGGAGATCGTTGCTGAGAGAGCTGACCATAGAAAACGGTGAGTGAGACGCGCCATTACCTGTACACCTCCAAGCAGAGTGGGTGAGATGGAAGTCCTCCCTTCAATGCCTTCAAGACATGCAGATCCCCCGCTGCTACACATCTCTCTCCACCTCTGCAGCAAGCACGAGGGAGTTGTGTGTGTTTGCGGATGCTTCAACAAAGCAATCGCAGCGGTTACCTACTTGAAGGTGACCGATGAAAATAGATGCTCCGAAGTCGGATTCGTGCTTGGCAAAGCAAAGCAAAGCTGGCACCAGTGAACGAGACTACAATCCCCAGACTCGAACTTTGTGCTGCAGTCCTTGCGGTTGAGATAGCTGAGACTGTTGTGAGTAGCATGGACTCGCACATGAACTCTGTCACATTCTATTCTGACAGCAAAGTTGTGTTAGGTTATATTAACAATGAGCAGAGAAGATTTTATGTTTATGTAAGCAACAAGGTCCAACGCATCAGACAAGCAACGTCACCCCAACAGTGGAAGTATGTCCCCTCAGAGCTCAACCCAGCCGACCATGGCTCCAGATCCGTTACTGCTGCATCATTGAGAGACACCAACTGGCTGACCAGACCCGCCTTCTTGTCTGGTAAGCCTACAGCCTCCATTAGACTCTGAGATCAGACCTCAGGTCGCAATGCTAGTCACTGAAATCACACAGCCCAGCTTAGGAACTGAACGCTTCGAGCGCTTCTCAAAGTGGACTTCTGTGTTAAGAGCACTTGCGGTCTTGATTCACATAGCCCAGTGTTTCAGACAAACGGACAAAGACAACACATGCAGAGGGTGGCATACCTGTAAGAAAGCAATCACGCCAGAGAACCTGGAAAAAGCAAAGAAACTACTGATCAAGAACATGCAGCAAGAAAGATATCCTAGTGAATTCAGTAACATTCAGAGTAAGTCAGACATTCCAAAACAGAGCAACATTGCAAAGCTGTGCCCAGTGGTTGACAGCTTTGGACTTCTCAGAGTGGGTGGATGCATCACTCAGTCTGGCCTTGCGATAAACCACACCAATCCCCTCATCCCAGTTCAGCACCACCTAACGACTCTCCTTGTGCGCCACCATCACAAGCAGGTAAAACACCAGGGCAGACACTTTACAGAGGGGGCCATCAGGGACGCTGGACTGTGGCTGGTGGGTGGAAAGAGATGTATCAGAGGCACTCTGTCCCAATGTTACACCTGCAGGAGACTGCGTGGCAAGCAAGAGCATCAGCTGATGGCAGATCTGCCTGCAAACCGGCTACAAGCTGCCCCACCGTTCACGTACGTCGGCTTGGACGTGTTTGGCCCATGGGAGGTTATCAGCTGTCGGACGAGAGGTGGACAAGCAAACAGCAAAAGGTGGGCAGTAATGTTCACCTGTCTGTGTGTGCGTGCTGTACACATTGAAGTGATAGAGACACTAAGTGCATCTAGTTTCACAAATGCTCTACGGAGATTTTTCTCCATCAGAGGCCCTGCCGCACAGATTAGGTCTGACAGAGGCACTAACTTTACTGGTGCTTCAAAAGAATTGAATCTGGAAGATGACGCAGACATGCAACGTTACCTACAAGACCAACAATGCACATGGATTTTCAACCCCCCGCACGCCTTCCATATGGGAGGGGCCTGGGAGCGACTTATCGGGGTGGCCCGTCGCATCCTAGACTCCATGTTCCTGCAGCAACGCTTCTCTTCATTGACACACAAGGTCCTCGTCACACTCATGGCAGAGGTTTGTGCAATTATGTATGCGAGACCCCTGCTGCCTGTGTCAACTGACCCCGAGAACCCTCTCATACTCACCCCCTCCATGCTTCTGACACAAAAGACAGGAGCCCCATCATCGCCACCGCCTGACTTTGGCAAGACAGAGATCATCCGTCACCCATGGAAGCTGGTACAACATCTCGCAGAGACATTTTGGCACAACTGGCAACGTGAATACCTGAGCACCCTGCAAAGTCGTGCCAGGTGGCAGGACAAAAGGCCTAACTTGCAGCAAGACGTCATCTTGATGAAAGACAATGCAGTGTCAAGGAACCACTGGCCAATGGCAGTGGTCATCAAAACTTTTCCCAGCAGAAATAATGTTGTCAGGACTGTAGATATCAGAGTAATTCGCCACGGCACTCCTAAAGTGTTTAAAAGACCTGTAACTGAACTTGTCTTACTTTTCTCCCCTAAACAGGATGTTACTTGTGTTTAAGTAAAGTGTGTGCATTTAAAAGATATGGTATCTTTAAGATACCAGGCAGGGAGTGTGTTGGTGTGGCGGGGGTGGGGGGGGGGGGTGGGTGGTTTAGCGAAGTCTGCAGCGGGAGAGAGAATCAGGAGACGAGCGGTAAGTGAGTGGTTTGGGCAAAAATTATCATCACCTGTTTCTTGTTCTAGTAAAAGATGTGGTATCTTTAAGATACCAGGCAGGGAGTGTGTTGGTGTGGCGGGGGGGGGGGGGGTGGTTTAGCGAAGTCTGCAGCGGGAGAGAGAATCAGGAGACGAGCGGTAAGTGAGTGGTTTGGGCAAAAATTATCATCACCTGTTTCTTGTTCTAGTAATTGGCGTGGAGAGAGTATAAAAGCCAGGAGAGTCGGAAGCAAGCGAGAGAGAGACGGACTGCTGACCCAAGCCGGAAACGGAAACCGGAAAAAGTGAAACGAAAGTAGTGTTGTCGTGTCAGAATAAGAGTCACTGTTTGGTTGTTTGTAACTTTTTAGTTCTTTTTGTTTATAATAAACCTGTCAGCAGTCCAGCCGACCCCTTTGTCCTATTCCTCCATTCCAACGAACTTTGCTATACTGTTGCCGAAACCCGGGAGATAGTAGGACCGTCGCCGCCGCCGCCACCGCCATGCAAAGTCCGGCCACCACGCCGCTTGCGGATATCATCGCCTCCCTCGCGGTCCTTCACCGCGAACAACACCAGGCCCTGCTGGACCTAAGGACGATTTAATTAACGATTTAATCACACACTTAAATCCATGATCTGTGAGTTCGTTCACGAAGACGCCAAAAATTGGGCTAAGTGGCAAGGACCGTTTGAGGTCGCACGACAGGTCGGAGATCTCGATTATGAGGTAATACGGTCCGATAGGAACGGGTCCCGTCAGATCTACCACCTCAATCTCCTTAAAAAATGGAATGAGGTGGAATCAGTGATGTTGGCAACGGTGATTGGCGGAGAAGATGATCTCGGGCCAGAGGCGAATATCAAACCACAATCCCTCGCCCTGGCTCCAGGTGGAGATCACCTCTCGCCATCCCAACTCACTGATTTAACGAAATTGCAGGCAGAGTTTGCCGACGTCTTCTCGCCCCTACCGGGCCGTACTAACCTGATTCATCACCATATCAAGACCGAGCCGGGCGTGGTAGTTTCAGCCGGCTGTATCGTTTACCTGAGCACAATAAAAAAGTAGTTCAGGCTGAATTAGGCGCTATGCTTGACATGGGGGTAATAGAAGAATCTAATAGTAACTGGGCGAGTCTGATAGTTTTAGTTCCGAAAACGGACGGCTCAGTCCGATTCTGTGTAGATTACCGCAAGGTGAATGCTGTGTCGAAATTCGACGCGTATACAATGTCGCGGGTTGACGAGTTGCTTGATCGGCTAGGCACGGCTCGCTTTTAATCGACATTGGACTTAACAAAGGGCTATTGGCAGATCCCCTTGTCTCCATTGTCCAGAGAAAAGACAGCTTTCACAACGCCGTTTGGATTACACCAATTTGTTACCCTTCCGTTTGGCTTGTTCGGTGCCCCAGCTACCTTTCAGCACCTCATGGACAGGATTCTGCGGCCCCATGCTGCGTATGCGGCTGCCTACCTAGATGATATCATTATATTTAGTAATGATTGGCAGCGGCATATGCAGCATCTGAGGGCTGTCCTGAGGTCGCTGAGGGGAGCGGGGCTCACGGCCAACCCAAAGAAGTGTGCGATTGGGCGTGTGGAAGTAAGCTATCTGGGCTTCCACTTGGGGCATGGGCAGGTGTGTCCCCAAATTGATAAGACAGCCGCTATTGCGAACTGCCCACGTCCCAAGACCAAAAAGGAGGAAGGCAGTTCTTGGGGCTGGCGGGATATTATAGACGGTTTATTCCTAATTATTCTGACCTCACCAGCCATTTGACTGACCTTACTAAAAAGGAGGTGCCAGATACGGTCCAGTGGACGGAGCCGTGTCAGCAGGCCTTTACTCGCGTGGTTTAGCGAAGTCTGCAGCGGGAGAGAGAATCAGGAGACGAGCGGTAAGTGAGTGGTTTGGGCAAAAATTATCATCACCTGTTTCTTGTTCTAGTAATTGGCGTGGAGAGAGTATAAAACGCCAGGAGAGTCGGAAGCAAGCGAGAGAGAGACGGACTGCTGACCCAAGCCGGAAACAGAAACCGGAAAAAGTGAAACGAAAGTGTTGTCGTGTCAGAATAAGAGTCACCGTTTGGGTGTTTGTAACTTTTTTGTTATTTTTGTTTATAATAAACCTGTCAGCAGTCCAGCCGACCCCTTTGTCCTCTTCCTTCCATCCAACGAACTTTGCTACAGTTGGTCTTAATGATCATTCATTCATTCATTTTGTGTTTCTTTAGTTATTTGCAGTGCGTTAACGCCATCTACCGAACACTTGTGGTAACGGCAGGTTTGGTGTACAGTTTCTATTTCCTGTGAAGAAAATGAACGTGTTGCAACGAAGTGTAGATTCCTCTGTTTCCCGTGTAATGGCGCCTCATGCTTAGTATAAAACAATGTATGTGTTGCATTTGGTTTTGGAAATGATTGAAGAAAGCAATTTGAGTTAATAGGTACTTTTATTTGTGTTTACAGTTTTACAGCTTGTTTTTGCACTGCTGTGTGTAAAATAAAGGAGAGGAGAAAAAGGACCTCGGGATAAAGCATCATCTCTTTTCTTTGTTCACCTCACCTGGCTGTTTATACGCGCTGGATAGCTAAATACGTATACGTTTAGTGAGGCCAGTACATGATGTGTGTATTGAGTTTGAGCTCCGTCACGTTATTTTTTATTGACTATTTTTTTATCTTAAAAATTTAACACCCATCATTTATTTTACACACATAATTTCGGTTTCTATAACGTGTGAATATATCCTTTATCGTATTTTACAAAATAAAAACAACCAGAGCACCTTGTTATCACTAGATTTATTTTGATTTCGCAGCAGAACCAGCTGAGAGAGCGGAGAACTGTGCTGGAAACCTCCCGAGCTGATGCTCAAAAGTCCGGGGTAAGTATACAGCGCGCTGCTAACAGTCCCACAACTTCTACTCCATGTGTTTCTCTGCACAGGCCCAGGCCCCGGCTACGACTTTTCCCCCTCCGGTCTTTGAGAACTCCACCCGAAACCGCTTCGCTCCCCTCCGTGAGACGCGACGCGTCGCGTCGCTGTGATCATCAGAGATTCCATCGTCCGACACATCCGTGCTATGTTAGCCGAAGGTAAAGTGCACACTCATTGTTTCCCTGGTGCTCGTGTTCTTGACGTTTCTGCGCAGGTCTGCAGTCGTGCTTCATGACAGGGTTAACGATACCACGCTGCGGCAGACGGAGACGCTGAAGAGGGACTTCAGGAGCCTGATCGAGACGGTTTGCAGCACGACACCCGCGGCGACGATCATCATGTCAGGACCACTGCCCACGTATCGATGAGGACACGAAAGGTTCAGTAGACTTGTTGCTTTAAATGAATGGTTGTTGTCATGGTGTAAAGAACAGAAACTGCTATTTGTTAATAATTGGAATCTTTTCTGGGAGCATCCTAGGCTGTTTCGCGCTGATGGTCTGCACCCTAGCAGAGGTGGAGTGGAGCTGCTCTCTGACAACATCTCCAGGACATTTCACTCCATGTGACTAGTAAGACAATTCTTCATAACTATTATGATGATTTTTGTTCTACGCGCTCAAATGATAAAAGTACTTGTGCTGTACAATCTATTAAGACTGTGTCAGATCCCCAAATAATGAGGTCAAAATATAAATTTAATGTAAGATCTAGAAAAAATCTTATTGTGATTAAACCAGAAACATGTAAAGTAAATAAACAAAAACATTTTTTAAAGTTTGGGCTCATAAACATCTGATCACTCACACCCAAAACAGTTATTGTAAATGAAATGATGACAGATAATAGTTTTGATATACTCTACTTGACTGAAACCTGGCTAAAACCAGATGATTATATTGGTCTAAATGAGTCTACTCCACCAAACTACTGTTATAAACATGAGCCCCGTCAGACTGGTCGTGGGGGGAGGTGTTGCAGCAATATATAGTGATATTCTCAATGTTACCCAGAAAACAGTATACAGGTTTAACTCATTCGAAATACTTCTGCTTAATGTTACATTGTCAGATATGCAAAATAAATCTATTGTATCTCTTGCTCTGGCTACTGTGTATAGACCCCCAATGTATCGCCCAGCCCTCTTTACTACATAGAAGCAAAATAGATTTTTGCATTTATTGACTGCTTTCATCACATTTCAAACCTGGTCGGTAGCATGGGGGTCATACCTTAATGGCGGTGGAGGCGATCTGGAGGTGATGGAGCTTCCGGAGTGTGCTATCTCTGTCGATGAAATAGGATGCTGCCAGTTGGTGCAGGGCTTCGAGGGTCAGTGAACTGGCTGTAGCGTTGGAGGCACCGCCATTCTGCTGACCTCTGCTAAGCTTGCTTTTGTCCACAAAAATGGTCAAGGACTCCTCGCCTGATCGAAAGACAGACAAAAATAATCATCTCAGCTGGAGAAGCTAATCAACCCTAATCAAATACAGCATGAGCTCGCCCCATCTCGGCCCGTCGGGGGCCCACAAAGCCATGCAACTCTTCCCCATCTGACGCGTCAGCTCTCATTACACGCATGGTACAGATGAGAGTATCCTTCATCTCAGAGTGAGAGGAATCCAATGAAAATCAATTGACTCAGCTGGTGGGTTTGTTTGGAGAGAATAAATGACTAAGAAAAAAAATGCTAGCGTCAAAAGGTGTCCTGTGGAGCATTAGCCAGACCTTCAGATGATCTCCACTTTCAGCCTCTGTCATGGTATAAAAGCAGTTTATTTATGGAGCGAGATATTGATGGCTGAGAATGTCTCTTTTGAAGAGGTGTTTACTGTAAACAGTCTCTCAGCAGGCAAGGTATAAAGGACTGTATAGAGAACCGAGAGACAGCTGCTCTCCAATATATCTACAATGAAGATGAGTTCTCAGAGCAGAAAAGCAGCTAAACAAACAGAGATGTACCGGTCCACACTTTTCATCTTGCTTGTGGAAACTGACAAGACAGTCGCAATCCATTTTACTTTCGTATTGACATATTTTTGGGAGTGAAACAGATTATTCAGGGAGAAAAACCAGGAGGGTCTTTATTTTACGGATGAGCAACTGATTGGACAGTGAAAGGTGAAAAAGATTCCTTGATAAGTCAATCAGAACATGAACATAAGCCAAAGCAGAATGGTTCCATGTACACTCAACAATAAAATGCATACAGATCACACTTCACCACATGAAAAAAAATGTGATCAGATCACTGCAAACACACTTTGGGGTTATCTGGATTGGATTTTGACTACATTTAAATGAAGGTGTAAATGCAAATGTATTTTTCATTATCTGTAGCAGTGAAAGCATGTGATGAGGTCGGGCTGCAAAAAATTCTAACTATAAATATATAAGCACAATTATAGTGTCATTTGTTCTTCAATAAAAAGAAAAAGTTATTGATGGAGAAAAAATATCTTGTTTATTTTGCATTTTAATCAAGTTAGATTGTTTTAGTATAATAATAATAATAATAATAATAATAATAATAATAATAATAATGCTTTTCCCACAAAATATTAAATAAAAGCACAACTGTTTTCAGCACTAAGGTTAATAACAAATAACAATATGCAAATAACAAATAACAATATGCGCAGCATGACATATTATTTCTGAAGGATCATGAAACTTCAGCAATAAATTACATTTTAAAATATATAAAAATATTACACAGCATTACTGTTTTTAATGAGGTGTGTTTTTATTTTATTTTTTGTATCAAATAAACACATGTAGTAAAAGATTGTTTAATATCGGTGTGTCAAATAACAGCAAATTAGACCTGAAGACACCCCCCGACAAGTTAGATTGTTGAAGTATATTAATAATATTATTGACAACAATGATAATAATAAGTTTACTTTGCAGTCCCCTTCGATTGGTTGCTGAGGCCCTTCTAGTGGGTCCCGGTCCCCTGTTTACGAAACACTGGCATAGGTGACATGAGTCAAAAAGAAAAGTCATTTCAGAGGCATTTCAGTTTAACAAAACTGCATTCATGAAGAAAGATTACAAAGACAAGACAAGCTGTTTTCTTTGGAATAACATGCACCGATGAAATCTATATTAATAAATGACATGGGTTGAATTTTGAGTTCGTTGTCTGACCTATTAAGTTAATCCAGGAACTGAAGTTATGAGTGTCATATCCATTAGACAACACTAACCCCAGTGTTCAATAATGCATAAAGTCACGTCAGCCTCTACAGAGACTATATAAAGATGTCCTTGCAACTCAGTAACAAAGCAAGAATTAAAACCTGTTTTGCAGGCATAATAACTAGCTCACACATAATATAGTTTTCTTACCTCCCAGAGTGGCAGAGAGCAGGAAATGAGTCCCGTATTTCTTGATGATTGTGTCAGTAATTTTCTGCAGGCTTGGCCTTCTCCCCAGAAGCCTGATGTTATGGATAAAGTCGGGGTCAAAGGGCACGGCCACCCCGTTGCCTTCTTGTCTCTCTGCAGCAAGGCTGTTGACCTTCCATCGTCCGAACTCCCTGTGAGTTCATAATCATTTACGTGAGATTTTGTATGAGCCGATACTGGAGCACAATAATCAGCATAGTCATTAGTCATTACAGTCACATCCATGTCGCCCTCTCCTCCATCTGGCTCTTCTCCACATCTGTCTCTCTCTCCATGTTTGTTTGCTCTATTCCTATTCCAAAAGCTCTTTTGGGCTCAACAGAGCAGCCAGGCCGGTAGGTAGTATTTCATTGTTTAGGCAGGGGCTTGAAGAGCCTCCATAGGGAGCCTGGTGCACAATCTTAGCACATTTCTACAAAGAAATGTGAGGATATAATCCTTTAAAATCTTCCTTTAAACTCTGTGTGGTGCCTGTGCATCTCGAATTGTGCATATTAGTACGTTGAACAAGGTAAAGCTTGTAAACGTCTGTTTAACCACTCTAACCAAACACTGAGGTGGCACAGTGTGTTACAATGTCACTTACATTTCCTTTCAGAACTATTATCTCAATGCACCCTCACACAGAATAACAGCGAACCCTTGCTCGACTAAAGGAAGCATTGTAAACTAAAATGCATACTGTACACCCACTAAACTATGAAACAGGTATCGTGGATGGAGAATTGAATCTAGTTTCTTTCCATTTAAATACATTTGCATCTATTTTTACACCGCAAGAGAGCTCCATTTCAAAGTTTAGTCATCTGATATTCTGTTCTAATCTGGTCTGACAGAATTTGTTGCATTCCCTGAAGCTAAAACTCATATGGTAGATCTTCAAACAAAGCATCCCACTTGTGCATCCCTAAACACTGTAGCACAATTTGAGAGAGAATGTTAAACTTGTTTTTTTTTATTACTTTTTTTCCTTACTTTTTTTGCGTGTGGAAACACACTCATTTTGAGCATCAAATTCCAGCTTCATGATCATATATCTTAAAAATAGAAAATAAATAATAAGAATAATTTCATACAGGCAATTAAGAATAAATGTGATACTCAAGAGAACTTTTTGCCTTTGGGGAAAATATCATAATGTTTACATACAGTTTAATATAATTATTAAGGCTGTTGATTGAATTTTAGTTAATTTGCTTTGATTAATTATGAAAAAAAAGTTTTTTTTTTGTTTGTTTTTTACGTTTACCACAACCTGGCCTGGCCTAGACCTGTATGTCATATTACATTGCATGCAATTGCTTAATGATGAACATGATTCAGAGCAATGCAGTTATAATATATATATATATATATATATATATATATATATATATATATATATATATATATATATATATATATATATATATATATATTATTATAACTGCATTTTCATATGGCTATGAGTCGTTGCTCTGAATCATGTTCATCATTACATGTTATACATAACAGTATAACAGCTTAGCAATATCATTTGAGCAAGAGCAACAATTCATGCATAATTCAATATCAATTCATGCATAATTCAATATATGCAATATATGCTAATATTATTTATTTATTTATTTTTAAATGAACCCATTTATTTAGCAAGGATACATTAAATTGATCAAATGTGATAGTGAAGACTTTTATAATGTTACAAATGGTTTAAATTTCAAATAAATGCTGATTTTGAAGTTTCTATTCATCAAAGAATCCTGACTTAATGTACCACTTTCCACAAAAATATTTAGTAAAGCAGCACAACTGTTTCCAACACTGATAATAATCAAAGATGTTTCCAAAGCAGCAAATCAGTATTTAAAAATTATTTCTGAAGGATCATGAGACATTGAAGACGAAAGTAATGATGCTAAAAATGCAGCGTTGCATCACAGGAATCAATTACATTTTGAAAAAATATTCAAACAGAAAAAAAGTGATCTATATTTGAAATAATATTTCATAATATTACTGTTTTTACTGTATTTTTGATCAAATAAATGCATCCTTGGTGAACATAAGAGATATAAATGTTTAAAAAATCTTCCCGACCCACAACTTCTGAACAGTAGTTCATATCTGTCTTTTCATGCATCGTATACAGTAAAATATAATTTAATATCAGTGTGTCAAATGATAGCAAATTCGATTTGTAGCCAGTACTTTTCGCCTTGTAGGGAAATATCTCATAATTTAGATACAAATCCAGTTATTGGTATCCAGGCAGTGTACAAAATGCATGGCAAGCAAAAAATAAAAAAAAAAAAACCTTCCCTCTTCTTCTCAGGTTCCACAAGATCACACCATTAGACCAATATTTATTATTTTCTTTCATCCTATTTCCCACATTCCCTATCTCCATTACAAGGTTATTAGTCTCCACACCGGAGAAAACACAGGAGTTTCCCCAACCTTGGCTGAAGAAATCTCTCTTTCTAGTGACAGAGTTTAAAACTCATGGGAACCAATCCAATCACTCACATGAAGAGCCCTATCCAGAGAACAATCATGAAGGGAATGGAGGATGTCATTATCACCAATCAGCCCAACGAGGGATGGTGTAAGTATCAGATGAAGAGCTTGATGAGCACTAGCGTTGAGCACCTAAGCCACTGATCACCACCGACAAACCAGAGAGGGCAAAACGCTCCTTTATTGGAGAGCTCTCTGACAGCCTGCGGGGCAGACCTGAGGGCACCATGTAATCAAAAGCCACAAGCTCTTTTGTAATCACAAGCAGAAACCAGAGGCATAAATGAAGTTGAGATCAAAAGGAAAATTACACTAATAATAATCTAGAATTCGGCTGCAAGGCTTCGTGAAGGCTGTGGAGGTGTGTTTATGCATTATTACTTATTGTTTCGGAGAAGGTATTTATTGGTGATTTCTGAGGTGCTATGCTGAGTTTATGATACTTGATGTCTTTTCACCAGGGATGTTATACAGAATTGTGTTATGATTTGTTTGGTTATGGCTAATATATGAGCCCATGAGAACAAATACTCCAGTAAACATTAGGAATGTTTTCACAATCCCACTTGACAAACTGTGTAATAGTGAATGGCGGGTTTTGGTGAGACCCAAAGTCCGCTTGTTGCATAATGAATAAAAACGGCTAGTACTTTCTTGTTCTGGCAAGCTCTAATCTGATTGGCTTGGATTGGATTTTCAGCAGTTGGGTGCATAAAAAGTCATGTTTGGAAGGCATAGGGTTGCTATAATGAGCGAATCACCTTATAATTGCCTAAGTTTGTAAGGCCGTGGGATAAAATCTTTACAAGATATGAGTTTTGTTTAAAAGAACTCACAGTCAAGTAAACTAGAAATTTTTGAATAGTATATTCCACTTTGTTTTCTGAGGAAAAGATAATAATAATAATAATAATAATAATAATAATAATAACTTGGTGTTGATGGTCAGATGAAGAACCTTTATCCTCTATGGAAACTTTCCATTTCAAAGGGTTCTGTATAGTTGAAAAGGTGCCTTAGATTTATTTATTTTTTTAAATGTTCTTCTGGAAGGTTTTTTGGGGAACACGAAATGGTTATTTTATGACATCTCTAAGGAATTCTCCTTTTGGAACATTTACTTTTAAGAGTGATCTTTAAAATGAGTTGCATGTATTAACATTTCTGATTGTAATGTGTACACACATATTTTACATACTATTTGTTTATTAAAGTAATTACATTAATTGGGTAATAACCAGATACTAAAACCTGAATGTACCCTTAAAGCCAACCTTATGTAGTTGCCTTATATTACCCAGTACTTCTCTTGCGTAAGTACACTGTAAGTGCACATACCAAAAAATACAGTGCAACCCACATTTCTGATAAACTCGCCTCTGAACAGCTTGTACAGATGACCTGTGGTTGGTTGCTTTCCATGTCAGTCAGACAGTCTCATGTTGTTTAAGTGGGCAGTTCTGGGCTAGAATATCCTGTGTGGTTTTGTGTGGGGGGAAGCAAATCCCAGTTAGTTAACCATAAATTAAGAAAAATATCCAATAGATATTTTTAGAAAGAAAACACTCCATTAAAAGGAACATGCACAGACATGCACATATTCAGAATTGTAATTGCACCAACACACTTTCAAGAGGAAACGGAGGACCCCATTACTTCACCCATGACAAATCTTTAAAATTTTCAAATTAAATTAATTACAAATCTGTTATTTACTTATTGTGATAATTGACTTTTGGTTTTCCAATTTTATGTGGAAGTCAAAAGTTTTTTTTTTTGTTTGTTTGTTTTTAATTGCTAGAAAAAAAAACATCACCATAAAACCATTTAGCACTGAAGTAATACAACAGGTTTGTTTGAAGAAGAGACCCAGATTTAAGCAATTTTTCAAGTGAAATTTAAAACTCAGAAGTGTCAGGAAGTGTTGTGACACATTGGACATAAGTGCCATCAAATCCATTGGATCTCGCTTGTCTTGCAACGGATTGTAACATGCTAATGTCTGGATGCATCTTTTAAAATGGGAAAGCTTTCAGTGAAACATAATTCAATTTTGTCCTGCTTTTCACACAAACTGTATGCCCTCATAGCACTTGAAATAAGGCATGAGATACTTTTTTATTAAATAATTATATTTATCTTACTGGTATTTCATGCTCATGGCGTTTTCATTTAATTGAGCAAATGCAATAAAAAAAGAGTTTTTCTCTCTATAAAAAGCAATATCTTTTAGAAATATAATGACAGGTTGGAGCCAGCAAGATGTGTTTTCCTCTAAAAATAGGTGGTAATGTGAGCCAATAAGCGAAAGCTATCCGTTATCATTTTCCAGCTTCAGTGCTTGAAGCATGGGTTTCTTTTGGAACTATTTTCATTGGCAGAGAAGAAATACAGGAACCAACTCAAGTTCTCAGCATTCATTATTTATAGGACTGCTGTATGAGAATGTGATAGGAATATGAGCAACTCTTTCTGAACGAAGTCACCTGTAGGCTCGAGCTTAAGGCGAATCGGACATGCTGATATTCACTATTAGCCTACAGCAGCACTCTAGCTCGGGTTAAAGGCAACAAAGACGGTTTAAAGGGCAGAGGTTGCTGGAATCTGACCCTGACCTCACATGAGCCGAAAAGAAAAACACTGTCACATTACTGTTTCTAAGACCTGTCGTACCTGTATATTTTGTATCTGGTTGTAAAGCCGTGCTGGTATCGCTCGGTGAACTCAATGAATTCCCGAGAGCGATGGAAAGGACCTTTATCGGACAGCAGCCATCCGAGCGGTTCCGCGGAGCCCACGTACACAGCCAGAGAGACGAGCACACAAGCCCAGCGGAGACAGATCACCATCCCCTCCCATAAGAGCATCAGGTCAGGCGGTCTAGGACCAACACTCCGAGCCCACATCCTTCAGCCATACATGCTCTCTCCTCGCAGATCCCCGTTGTGTCCTGCAACTCAAAATAATAGGTGTTTTCAAACGGCGATCTCAAGTTATCATCCCCATCACACAGATTTCGGAAAGAGGCACTACCTGACATGAGTTAAACTTCGGCTATCCGAGACACGGAGAAAATGATAAAAGACAATACTCGGAAATCCTCCGCGCAACTGTCCGCCCAGGAAAGCGATCCTTCTCGGAACAGGTCTAAAGTATGTCCATAAATTGTTTTCTCACATCAGGTGAAAGCAGGTGCGCGCGCGCGTTCCCAAATCCACGTTGGCGCGCGCAATGAAAGAAGTTGACGCACATCTGAGAGAGGTGGGAAAAAAATGTTCTACGGGTAGCGCTTTTCGCAGGAATAAAAAGTGAGATTTCTTTAGATCCCTCTGTTTTCTCGGGGGGAGCAGGTTGGATGCTCTCTCGGTCTTTATAGGCTGTAGAATATGCTGGAGCATGAATGCCGGTTTCCCCGAGAGTGCATCTCCTGCATTAACACTTTCACACTGAGCAATACATATAAAGCGTAACTCTCGTGCCCCCACCCTTTCTCTATTTCCCTCACCCTGTATGCCCCTCCTTCTGCGCATTCACTTCTTTTTGTTGGAGAATGTGCCCTGGAAAATGTACTATGATGTGGTTTTATTTCCTCTAAGTAACAGAATTTAAATAAGGTAAGTCACTTGCTGTAAGTTTATTGTACATGATGGTGTTACATTAACATTCATGTTCTGTTGGGGGTCTGAGACACCAGCTGTTTTTATAGCCCAAAATGACTTTTCCTTCCCTTTTTACATACCTTATGAGAAATTAGTATAAACAATACTTAATCAATTTGATAACATACTTTTAAGATCCTGCAAAATTACATAAAATTAAATAAATAAATAAAATGATTTTAATATGTGTAGCCTACAATTGTGATCACACACACACACACACACACACACACACAATGTACAGCTAATATCAACAGAACACGAGAGCTCTCTTTTCTGTGCACTGTGATTATAAATAGTCTCAAAAGTAATTGTCAGAGGTGGAAAGTAACGAATTACATTTACTCGCGTTACTGTAATTGAGTAGCTTTTTTGTGTACTAATACTTTTTAAAGTAATTTTTTTAATCTGTAATTTTACTTTTACTTAAATATATTTTGTTTGAAGTATTGTACTTCGCTACATTTTAAAACACATTAATTACTGAGTAAAAAATAAAATAAATAAATAAATAAATCGCTCCCTGGAAACTACGTCAGTAAATAATGGGCAGGAGGGCAAACTGGCGCTAAAATCAAGGGAAAGATGCAGACGGACAAAACAGGCGTTAGTGGTGCAGACACCGCTGAAAACGAAACCCCGTCATATTCTGAAGTTGAACTCGAAGGAAATGAAGTGAACCCATGGCCATATGTATGCTCTATTATGCAGTGTAAGCTGTAGCCTACTTGCCTAGGAAGACCAAACTAGCAGCTTATAAAATCTCGACAAGATATCAACCCTTCGCAAGAAGAGGTAAGATAAATAATTGCATCGTTGCATTGGTGGTTAAAATGAAGCTTTGACATTTTAACAAGAGGTTTTGCACAAATTAGCTAAAAAGACCGTGGTGAGGAGTGTGCTATTTTTGTTTTAATGATGTGCGCGCGCATTTATAGTGCGTTCTTTCACTGTGTGATTCAGTCTCCTAAAATGCATTTAGAATGATCACAGAATTGAAGATATAGGGGCAGAAAATTCACATATTTATATAATTTCATATATTAAATCAAAATCACACAAAGAATGCCATCTTTTCCTCCAAAAATCATCATGAATATATACATACATATATATAACAGTTCAGTAAACAAGTTAATTAAGAGACTTGCGTTTTAGACACCATATTGCCTTTTTAGCTCTATTTCTACAACAGAAAATAATTCCAAACACAGCCACCAAAGCACAGTTTTGCGTCTCTGAGCAACGTGACAGTGTTTCGTTCCTGAATGAATCAACCGTTTAAATAATTCGGTTCAATCGCAATGACTCACTTATTAACAGTGACTTGCTGACACATACTGGCCATTTTAATTTCACATTTAAAGATTTTTTTTTTATAATTAATTTTTTATCATTTCAAATGAGTATTCAACATTTCATGTCTTGTATATCAAAACATTATTCATGCATTTGTAACTGCAGGTTAAATGCATTCTTGTCCTGCACTAAACAGTGTAATACATCTAAATTCCACTTCCAATGAATCTTCTGCATTTCCTCTGCATTAAAAGATGAGTTTGTTGATAATGATTTGCCTGGTAACAGCCCAAATGTTTTATTATTCTAAATAACTGATTCCTTTAATTAAAAACAACTAGTTTGAGATTAATAGACCTATCCCAGGGGTGTCAAACTCAGTTCCTGGAGGGCCATAGCCCTGCAGAGTTTAGTTCTAACCCTGCTCCAGCACACATATCATGTAGTTTTCAAATAAACCTATATGATTAGATTAGCTGGATCAGGTGTGTTTAATTAAGGTTATATCTAAACTGTGCAGGACTGTGGCCCTCCAGGAACTGAGTTTGACACCCTTGGCCTGTCCCATTTTGACTCCCTCCCACTGTTAAAATGTAACTAAGTAATTTTTACTCTGAGTAAATTTTAAATGAGCTACTTTTTACTTTTACTTGAGTAGATTTTTAGACTGGTACTTTTACTTGTACTTAAGTAAAATTTCATTAATGTAATGGTACTTTTACTTGAGTAGAATATTTTTGTACTCTTTCCACCTCTGGTAATTGTTTACTGATGAAGGAGAAAAAAAAACACCGGAATATTAGGTTTGTGGAAAAAAGAGGAAGCATTAGAGGAGAACTGTTTCATATTCACAAAGAGACTAAATCAATCATGCATGGGATATCTGTAGTGCTGGAATATCATCGTTCCATTTTAGTGCTACTCTGCTGGATTTTTAATTGGAAATGTTTTGACTTCCAAACTTGTGATACATTTTAGATATGGTGTTGCCATATACGGCCTGGAATTATTAGTATTTCAAGTGAGTTCCTGTCAGATAGAGTGGGGTTTAAAAGAGTGAAAACACTTTGGCGCTGATAGCCAAATAAAGCCATTAAAAAAAATCTAAGGCCAATACAATTTTTCTATTTTGCCTATACATTTTTCTTACTAATTGCATGTTATCAGCATATACAACTTAAATAAAAAGCTTAACTGAAAAATGTCAGAAATGGCGTGTTCCCTTTTGTTTCCAAAAAGCATATTGAGCTTCAGTGGAAGCAAGAACTTGTGAGTCACATGATCAATGTCACAGAAAAATCTTATGGAGTTGACATATTTTGCTTTTCACACTTAAATTAAGTAGCAATTTATTTTTGTGATGTTTTAATAAGAGGAATCAATTAAATGTTTTTTTTTTTTTTATTTAAACACTTTAAAATGTAATCTCCACCAACCAGTAATCCATGTCATCAGTGTCACATGAACCTTCAGTAATCATTTTAATATAATGGTTTGGTACTCAAGAAACATTTAATATGTTGTGCTTTATACAGTATACATATTTTCAGAAATAATGGTGGATAGGTGGTTTGGACAGAAAGAGTGAAAATGTGCTTTCATCATTTAAATTAAATAAAGCAAATCCAATCAAATTGTACTTTTCTGTTAATAACAGTCTAGTGATCATCTCTGATTAATTTCACAGTGGAAGATTTGCCATTTAAAAAAATGAACGGCAGGTAAAGTTGTGCGTCGTGATCTGTCCCATGTCTGAAGAATCGGTGAACTATTCGCTGTGTGTGACCTAGAACTCCAAGTGAAACTCCAACCAATTACAAAAGCAATTACAAGATTAATTAAAGTGAAATTAAAAATACTCTGGACATTTAGAAATATTCTCCAGGAAAACTTAAAAAGTGATCTCTGCTCTTGGGAAAGTTGCTCACAGTTAATCTTTACGGGCAATTCATTACCCTCAAGCTTTTGAAGATAATTTCAGATGTAATGAAAGTCTGTCAGCAAAGGCAGAACATCAAATGTTTGCTCTGTGTGTCTCTGACATTATTTCTGTGAAAAGCAGAGTTGAGGAGGGGAAATTAGTTTCCCTTGAGGCTAAAGACTGTTATAGTTTTCAGTGTTCCGGGTCTTTGTTGTCTGTTTACACAGTAATTGAAATGTTCCTAAACCTTTGCCCTGCCTTACTCTTCCCTTTTCCCCTATTTCCCATTCCTTCTCTCTATTCATTTCACTCTCTGTTCCACACTTTACCCTCAACTCCCCATTCCTTCTTGCCTCTTTGTTGGTCTGTTTCTTTCGTTGTTTTCCTCCTGCCGCCTTCAGAGCAGAGGGATTCAGTCACTGTAGTTATTTGTGTGGTAATCATCTCCTGCACCTCAGTAGCTCAGCCGGCATAGATGAACCAGTCGCAGAGGTATGTCCTCCATTATGGAGAAAAGACTTTTTACTTTTTTCAACCAAACCAAAAGAATGTGGAGATGCATGTATCCTTCTATCTCCAGGAAAAGGTTTGATGCTTTGGGTCACTGCCGGACTATGGCTGTGTGCATGACTATAAACTGAGTTCCTGAAGAACCATGGCAAAAACTTGATGCAGCAATATTTAATGTACACACTTAAAGCTCTCTTAAGTCAAATCAGCTTTATTTATATAGCGCTTTTAACAATACAGATTGTGTCAAAGCAGCTTTACAGTATTAAATAAGAATATAGTGTGTCAATAATGCAAAAACGACAATAGTAAACACTCAATTTTCAGATAAAGGCAGTTCATCACTGAATTCAGTGATGTCATCATCCAGCTCAGTTCAAATAGTATCTGTCCAATCAAGTCAATGATTTTGCAAGTGAATTGCAAAATCAATTCACTTGCAAAAAAACAGAGGTGACAGCGGCAAGGAATCAAAACTCCATCGGTGACAGAATGGAAGATATTTTAAATAAAAACGTTGGGAGAAACCAGGCTCAGTCGGGGGCCAGTTCTCATATCTGTAATCAGTGATTTGAATTATTTTGAATAACCACTTTACTTCTGCGAACATAACACTTTAGAATGATTGAATTAAACGTTTGGATAACCTTTATGTCCTTTTTGGACCCCACTGACTTTCACTCTATGAACAAAACAACTGAAACATTCTCCTTTTATGTTTCTCAGAAGAAAGAACATCATTTGGGAAGAATGATGATGGAATGTTCATTTTTTAGGTAGAAAGAAAAAATCTTAATTTAGCTGTCTGTAGCTACTTCATTGCAGCTTAAATAGTTCTCTCTCTCTAGCCTATATATATACACCTTAATTCCTCAAATAAAAGCCGGGGCCTTTATTTACCTGAACTGCAGAAGGTAACAGGCTTTTATTTGAAGCAGGCTTTTATTAGAGGCAGGCCTTTATTTCTAATTCCATCTGTTTGATAAGTAATTGTTTTAAACCCGTTTATATTAAAATAACCTGTTTTAAATTAAAAGCGATAGCATTCCAGTGGACAGAGATCATAACATTAGCACAGAATCAGTTCATAATCAATCACCAAAAGAATCAGTTCGGTTCAGACGCGCTCTGTGTCAGTCTGCTTCACGCTGAATCACGTATGCAAGGCAAGGCAAGGCAAGTTTATTTATATAGCACATTTCGTACACAATGGTAATTCAAAGTGCTTTACATAAAAGAAAGTAAAATAGTAATGAAGAAAAATAATAACAAGAATAAAACAAGCAATTTTAAAACTTTTAAAATTATTAAAACTGTACTTATTTAAAATGAATTTAAAACAGTTAGAAAATGATTTTACGTAAAATTAAATAAATAAAAAACTGTGAAAATATATATATTGCAATCAGTTCGGACATTGCACAGTGCTCATTCTAGAAGTCTAGATTTAAATGTGACCAGTGTTTTAGCACATCTGATCTCTTCTGGAAGCTGATTCCAACTGCGGGCGGCATAGTAACTAAAGGAGGACTCCCCTTGTTTTGTGTGAACCCTTGGTATTTCTAACTGACTCGATCCTAATGATCTGAGTGCTCTGTTAGGTTTATATTCAGTGAGCATATCTGCAATATATTTCGGTCCTAGGTCATTTAGTGACTTATATACGAGTAAAAGTACTTTATAATCAATCCTAAATGTAACTGGAAGCCAGTGTAAGGACCTGAGGACTGGTGTGATATGCTCAGATTTTCTGGTTCTAGTCAGAATCCTGGCAGCAGCGTTCTGGATGAGCTGCAGCTGTCTAATGGTCTTTTTGGGAAGGCCGGTGAGGAGCCCATTACAATAGTCCACCCTGCTGGTGATAAAGGCATGAACAAGTTTCTCCAAGTCTTGGCTGGAAACAAAAGATCTAATTCTTGCAATGTTTTTTAAATGATAGTATGCTGATTTAGTTACAGCTTTGACATGACTATTGAAACTAAGGTCTGTCTCCAGAATCACACCAAGATTCCTGACTTGATTTTTAGTTGTTTGACCCCTAGAGTTAAGGTATGCATTCACCTTGAACACTTCATCTTTGTTTCCAAATGCAATGACTTCAGTTTTTTCCTTGTTTAACTGAAGAAAGTTCTGGCACATCCAACTATTAATTTCATCAATGCTATGGCAGAGGGAGTCAATTGGGCTGTAGTCATTTGGAGATAAGGCTAGGTAAATCTGGGTATCATCAGCATAGCTGTGATAGGC
Source organism: Carassius carassius (assembly GCF_963082965.1). Lineage (NCBI taxonomy): Eukaryota > Metazoa > Chordata > Actinopteri > Cypriniformes > Cyprinidae > Carassius > Carassius carassius. The sequence continues at coordinate 27,856,789 of NC_081774.1, forward strand.
AATTTGGTTCTTTCTCATTATTTGACTTAGGGGAAGCATATACAGGCTAAACAAGAGCGGTGCAAGAATTGACCCTTGTGGGACTCCGCATGTCATGGACGTCCACTTAGACTTATGCTCTCCTAGACTCACATAATAACCTCTCCCTTCTAAGTATGACCTGAACCATCTGAGTACCATCCCAGAAAGCCCGACCCAGTTTTCCAGTCTCTCTAGTAGTATGTTATGATCGACAGTGTCAAACGCAGCACTGAGATCTAGCAATACCAGCACCGATATTTTGCCAGAGTCACAATTTAAGCGAATATCATTTATTATCTTAATGAGTGCTGTCTCTGTGCTGTGATGCGGTCGAAAACCAGATTGAAAATTGTCCAGGTATCCATTTGAGTTTAAGTATTTGTTCAGCTGATTAAAAACTACCTTTTCTATAATTTTACCTATAAAAGGAAGATTAGATATTGGTCTAAAATTGCTCAAAATGGTGTTATCAAGATTGCTCTTTTTCAGGAGGGGCTTAACAACTGCATTTTTTTAAGGAGTTTGGAAATGTCCCAGAAAGAAGTGAGGCGTTCACCACTTCTAAAAGATCTGCTTCTAAGCAGTTAAACACATTTTTGAAAAAAGATCTGGGAAGTGTGTCAAGATAGCAGGTTGACGATTTTAGGTGCTGCACTATGTCTTCCAGAATTTTGCTATCAATTGCTTCAAAAATCGACATAGTATCTTTTTTATATTGTGGCCTAATCTGTCTGACCTCTGCATTACTTGAGGATGTGCTAATCGCCTTCCTGATATTGATGATCTTCTCAGAAAAGAAGGATGCAAACTCATTGCATTTGCTGTCTGAGAGCATTTCACATGGAATCTGACTTGGGGGGTTTGTCAGTCTCTCAACAGTGGCAAAAAGAGTACGAGTGTTATTTAAGTTACTGTTTATAAGGTTTGAGAAGAAATTCTGTCTAGCTGTGGCTAGTTTCACATTAAAAGCATGAAGGCTGTCTTTGTAGATGCTATAGTGAATTTCAAGTTTTGTCTTCCGCCACATCCGCTCTGCTTTTCTGCATTGTCTTTTCATAGTCTGAACTGCTGTTGATCTTCTCCAAACTGATTTCTGTCTGTTTGTTTTCTTACTGATTATTATTGGAGCAATATCATCAATAACATTCTTAACTTTTGAGTTGAATGAATCAAGGAGAGTATCAACAGAGTCTGCAGAAATGCTTGGTGTTAAAGATATAGCCTCCATAAATAGTACACTTGTGTTCTCGTTAATGCATCTCCTTCTGACAGAGACCGATCTAGATTCAGTCGTAGCAGACAACAAAATATCAAAGAAAATACAGAAGTGATCAGATAGTGCTATGTCCTTAATAACAATGGATGAAATGTTTAGACCCCTACTGATGATTAAGTCTAGAGTGTGTCCACCTTTGTGTGTGGGTCCATGCACATGCTGAGTCAAGTCAAAAGTGTTTAGAACCGTTATCATTTCTTTTGTAGTTTTGTTTTCTGAATTATCTATGTGAATATTAAAATCCCCTGCAACAGCAAAACAGTCAAACTCTGAGGAAATCATTGATAACATTTCTGTGATCTCTTCAACAAAGGCTGGAGAGTATTTTGGAGGCCTGTAAATAATAATAAACAGAATGCGTGGAGCACCTTTCAGCACAATCCCTAGATATTCAAAAGACAAGTACTGACCAAATGACACTTGCTTGCATTGATAGACATCTTTAAATATAGCAGCTACACCCCCACCTCTCCTAACAGTCCTGCAGACACTCATGTAAGTGAAGTTAGGAGGGGCTGCTTCATTAAGGACTGTTGCATTGCAGCTGTCTTCAAGCCATGTTTCATTTAGAAACATAAAATCCAGATTGTTTGTGGTTATAAAGTCATTGATTAGAAATTATTTATTTTTTAGTGAGCGAATGTTTAAAGATGCTAACTTGATGGCTGTGCTTTGTGTCTTTACATCAATTTTAGTTTGATGCATAATAGGCCGCAGATTAGATGAGTTTGCCCTTCGGCTTGAGATGGCCTTAGACTTTCTATCACGTGATAAAACTGAAATAGAGAAAGCTACAGGCACACTGGGTTCCCGCTTGTTCAGTAGGCATTTGTGAATGTTGCTGTTATTATAGCGGGGACCCGACACATATCACTGAGAGCTGCTATCAGTTGTTTTTGGTTCACCTTCAGCAGATAGAGGGTTTGGGCCCTGGCGTTGTGGCAGTGGTCGAAGAGCTCTCGCAGGAGCAGGGACCACAGGCTTTGGTGGTTTTGGGGCCTGCCGTTTTTTTTGTGATATCTGCGGGCTTGCAGCAAATGAGTGAGAGAGTTTAGTCCCAGCATACACCAATTCCTCCATTTTCTGTGAGAAGCACAGAAGTGGAGATGCTGGAGAAAGTGATAATGTGTCTGGTGAGATGGGCTGTGTCTCTGGTGTTTCTGGTGGCTGTGATATGTTGTCCTGGGTTCCCTGGCTGTTTTCCAGAAAGTCATCCCTGGGTGCTGAATCTTGTAGCTGTTTTGATACGTCACAGTCAGTCTGTGAGGAGCTCTGTGGGCAGGGCTCAGCCGGGATAGTGTCCATGAGCAGTGCTGGTTTTGGCTGCGTGGTGTTATCAGTGTCCTTGTGGGATATATCAACCACATGATGACTCGGACCCGGTGTGTGTGTGCTGAATGGATTGACACACTCTGCTGAAGGATGACAGAGCGAAAAGTAGATATTGTCCTTAAACACTCTAGCACCAAGTTTGTTTGGGTGGAGGCCATCTGGTTTAAACAATTGTCTATGGCCCCAGAAAAGATTGAAGTTGTCAATGAAATTCACTCCTTTTATATTACAAGATCTTTGTAGCCATTTGTTCAGCCCAAGCAACCGTGAAAACATATTTGTTCCCCTTGCTGGGAGTGGTCCACTGATGAACGACTGAACTTTGAGTCTTCGAAGTGTTTCAAAGAGTTCACTGAAGTCCTTCTTAAGGATTTCTGACTGCTCTTTGCGAATATCATTCTTCCCCACATGGATGATGATTCGATTTGCAGTCTTGTGCTTCATCAGAATGTTCTGAAGTTCCTTGTTCACATCAGAGACCGTTGCTTAAGGAAGGCAGCATGTTGTTGTAGTCCTGCTATGGATGTTTCTGATAACAGAGTCACCCACTATCAGAGTCCTTGGCTCGACTGCGCTCTGAGCTGAAAGCCGCTGTCTGCTCGTCCTTGAGCGCCTGTTCGTAGCGATGTTAGCTGCTGGCTGATCAGATCCATCTTTAAATACATTTGGGGATTCCTTACCCACATTCATTAATGCTTCAAATTTGTTCTCAAGATGTATAGGGGGTGGTTGAATGCCAGTATTCACAAGCCTTGTCATAGTCGAATCTGGGGTAGAGGAAGCTACGGCAGCAATACGAGAAACTCGGGACAATCTGATATTTCGTGTTCCTTTGGGTCTCGCTCCCTGTTTGTGCCATCGATTAGTGTGGCGATCAGTTTCGGCTTGTTCCTCTACACTTGGTATAAACTGTTGAGATTCATAAGACTCGTGGGACTCACCGGCTGTATGCTGAGAAGGTCCATAGCGACGATCTGCTAAGTGTTCCGTCTGTTTTGGAATTCCAGCAAGTAACTTTGTTTCAAGAATCACAATCCTTTGTAGAAGTTTGCAGCAGTTCATGCAACAAGTAGATCCAACAGGAGGCATTTTTTCTCTCTTCTGTTTGAATGTAGGCAGTTGTTTTCCACTCTCTGGAATGTAAGCTGCTGGCAGTGGGAGGCAAAGTTTTCTTTTTGTAGTATTATTCCAGTCCCAAAGAGTTTTTAGTTTTAGCGTTTGTGCCAAAAAATCTGTTTTTTGAGCACTGTGCTGATCTGCTGATGTAGAAATCTTAGAAAAATCAGAGAAAAGTAAAGAAATAAGAAGCAAAGCGCAGAGCAGTAAGCTAGAACTTCCGAACGGTAGCAAAGCCGGAAGCAAAGAGGTAGCATGCGCAGTATCATCAGCTCCTCGGTTCTCGAATCGGACGCGTCCGACAGAAACGGTTCTCGGTTCAGTGTACTGGTGATCCGAAAACTGATGCAACCGGTTCTTGATTCGAGAATGAGAAACGCTCCGGCAGTGGGCGTGTAACTTCATTATCTGGCTCTGCTGCACAAATTTCCCCAAATATATTTATATATATTTTTTTTCCTGATGACTTAACTTTCATTTCTTTTCTTTTTTAATACAATCCTACTCCGCACAGGCTAGAGATTTTGCACTAAAAAGCATTGTTTATTAAAATTTCTTAAAAGTTTCTTTATTGGGATGGTTCTATGAAGAACCTTTTTTAGAACAATATTTAGTGTAATGAAATGTGTTTATGTGGTTAAGGTTAAAAAAAACAGTACTGTACATTATAATTTCTTCTCTATGCCCTGCTTTTCTGAAACGCGCCGATTTTTACAAAGCTTATCGGTCTAAAAAGCGAGGTGTGCTCTGATTGGCCAGCTATCCAGTGCGTTGTGATTGGCCGAATACCTAGTGACGGAAATGTGACACCCCTTACCATACAGTGATGCCCTGTCCCATTGCAACGAGACAAAACCAATACAATCCATTACAAACAAGGCATTTGTAGCATCCAGTGAGGACATAATGTCACAGTGTCTGGGTTGTGTTCCCTGGGTTTCCACTAGGTGTCCTCCTTTCTCACGGTGTCTGTCCCTGTTCCCTCATTATCCTTCTGTGTATTTATACCCAGTCTGTCTGAGTCTGTGTGACGGAGTCCTTGTTTAATGTTGATGTTAATTCATGTCCGTCGCTTCTTGCCTTGCCTTACCTTGTCTTCGTGTCTTGTTTATGTTATGTTTGGATATTCTGGTTTTGACCCTGCCTGGACTGTTTACCCCTTTGGATTACCCCTTAAATAAAGGACTTACCTGCAATTGGTTCCCTCTCCTGTGTTTCCTGTATCACCGAACGTGACAGACTGGGTATAAATACACAGAAGGATAATGAGGGAACAGGAGACAGGTGGGGAACAATCAATTACTAAACAGGAGGAAGGTGACCAAATAAGGGAACAGGAAGTGATAAGGAGACAGACACCGTGAGAAAGGAGGACACCTAGTGGAAACCCAGGGAACACAACCCAGACACTGTGACACATAATTACTGATTATAATGACTTACTGTATAATGTCTTTTTATGCACTGCATTGTGTATTGCACCGCGTAAACCTAAAACCATGTCTGCATTTGTGATCGAAGATGCTTTAGAGGAAATAAGACTTACATTTATATAAATATATAAATATATATATAAATATATATATATATATATATATATATATATATATATATATATATATATATATATATATATATATATATAAATGTAAGTCTTATTTCCTCTCTCTCTCTCTCTCTCTATATATATATATATATATATATATTAATAAATAGTGTGTAAAATATTGTTTTATTCAATTCTAAATATTCAAGTAGACTGTCCAAAAGCAAGAGCAGTGGACAAAAGTTCAGAATGTTTTTTTGTTGTTGTTTCCTTGGAGAAACGAGAGATCACTAGAGTTACCAGAGATCAGACAGTGGCTCCATGTACTTTTACTAATGGTTCAAAAAGAGGGTAATTTTTAACAATAATAATTGAACAGCAGTTAAGTACAAATAAAGAACAATTCCATCTCAATGGACATGACATTTTGCAGTGAAAATGTTAAATGTAACTTCACTGAGAAAGAAATCACTAGTATGTGGAACTATTATTATGCATTATATACTGAACCCCCTGCAGGTGCAGTCCAGATGTCAATCTAGACAAGTTTCCCTCCACTTTAAACCACTTACATTATGGATTTGATAAAGGATAATGGACATGACTTTTTGAGAGATGACACACTTTAGGGAGTCCGTGATTTGAAATGCACAGTTTAGAAACAGTAATAGCCACATAGAAGACACAGCCCTCTGAACATATAATGTTAAAACATTTTTGTAGTTGTTCTGATATTAAAGAAAAAAACAACAACAACAACCCTAAAGCAATCAATGCATTTTTGCAAGAAACAATATACAGATTCAACACAAAATATTCACAGTAATGAAGTTTGCACTAACAGCTGTACACAGAAGCAGCTCCGGGAGGATATCGTATGAGGTCAGCGTTGTGCATTGGCCAATGAGTCTCGTGAAAACCAACGTTTATTAACAGGAGCAAAGGAAGCAAAGTTTCCTTACTTTAGCAAAGGAAAACCAGTCTCCTCTTGGCTTATATTGAAATCCTCTGATATTCTTCTTTACAAATCCTCAGTTTGTACTTCTAATTAGTGACCGTTGTTTTGATCTCTCCCATTCTGAGCTGTTTTTAACTTTCCATTAAGCATACCACATTGATATAAAAAAGCAAAATATATTCTTTATATATATTCTATTTTTTTTTCTTTGTGAATATAATCAAAGCTGAATGGTGTGACACACAGTAGCATTGTTAAGGGAAATTTAAAAGAGGAAAAATTAGAATTAAGGAGAATCAATAAATTATGAGTAATTTACTGCCATTGTGTGAATAACACGTAATCATGCAATCCATAAAAAGTAACTGTAATATGATTATGAGCATTTTATAACATAATACTCTAACTACAAGTACTTTATTTTTGGAATCTGATTACGTAATCCAGATTGTTAAACATGTAAACATGTAATCAGTCACTATCAATGAACTTCATGCTAGCTTGCTAATTGCGGTAAAGAGCCTGATCTTATGCTAAGAAGAAGCTATTTTCCACAGGTTTTAAACTGTAATTCCAGCCACACAAGTTTGCAATGCTGTTTGCGAATGTTCTTTGGAACTATTTTGGTAATGATAATGACGTAACTTGGGGGTACAGTTGGCTAACAATGTTTTTCAGAAACACATCAATGGCTGCTGAAACATTTGTTTAATTTGGCTGGATTTTAGTGTGTGAACATCTCTCTCCATTCATCAAAAACTCTCCCCCTTTTCCGCTTGAGCTTTGTCCTCATAAACGCTGGACAATCAAACGCAGAGGAAATCATTTTCCAGCCCTTTGTCTTGACATGGCTCATTAGCGGTACTGAGTGGAAACAGCACATTGTGTATCACAGCTCTGACACAGCACTGTTTCTGCAGCACATGTCTACATGCCCTTTGTGTCTTGAGTCACATTTCCACAGTAAAGGACTGACCTAGAACATTTTACAGTTGGCAGAGGAGCAAAACACAAGAGCACTCAAGAGCACTCAAGATCACCTCATTTCTGTTATATCACTTGACACAAGTTCTTTAATTTCAATGTGCCGCATTCAGAACGGACATGAATGCACAGAACACCCTTTGTAGTGGAGTCTGATCCAGTGTGATATGAGATCTGATGCAATCCTTTCAGGTCGACATATTAGGCTTGCAGTATTCATGAAGTACACTACTGTATGGTCTTTTTGGTATTTTAATGCATTTGGTCGTTTACCTTCAATAGTTGTCTCCAGATTCTTTAAAAACTTACAGCGGTACAGCAAATTAAACCCCAGACCACCAGTGTTAGAGAGTAACTAGTTACATGTAACGGCGTTACGTAATTTAATTACAAAATTTACTACGAAAAAATGAGTAATTAAATTACAGTTACTTATGAGATTTTTTACGATTACAAAGGGGATTACATTTGAATATTAACACACATCCACATACAGATTTAACTGATTTCTTTCCCAAATTGCACTGACTATTCTGAGAAATACCGCCCTAATTCCGGGATGCGGAAATACAGTCTGTAGAATCCAGTCATAAAAACGAAATGCCTAACGCGGACGGAATATACCACATTTTGGATGACTAAATCAAAAGTAGGTCAGTACACTTGAATCAAAACATGACATCGACTAGTGTCTGTGAATATAAAGCCCCAAAAATGCAATATATGACTTGCACATTCTGCCTGTCTGTGGAAATCAGGCGCGGACTGGACACCGGGAGAACCGGGACAATTCCCGGTGTCCTGGCAGCCGATTTTGACCCACTATTTAATATCATTATTGTATAATTGCCTGCCGAATGTACTAAAGCGATCATTTGCGAATCCGCCATTTGATAATTAAATCTCTAATAAGTCATGAAGTGTTAGTCATGACTCGCGCGCTCTCCGCGCCTCCGCCAAACGGTTTGGATCAGACTCAGAGAGAGATAGAGTGGACTGTGGAAGCGCACAGCTGGAGCAGAGAAGCAGAACTACTGTTCAGGGTTTCAGGTCAGTTTCATCTGTAAAGATGCTTTTATGTCTTTGTTTTTTTATTTATTTAATCAAGCAGCAGCACGTTGCTCATCAGTCATCACTCAAAATACTATATAAAGGACATCATTATTATCAGTTGTAATGTTACAGTAGTAATTTAGCTGAAAAAAAATTCAGATTTTTTTTTATAGGTTTAGGGGGAGCTACGACAGACAAAAACACAACCCTTACGAAAATTAACATTTTAATATTTAACTATAAATCCAGAGAAAATGGTTACTATTGTTTAACTGTGATAACCAAAAATGTAAAATTATTTTGCAAATGTATTTATTTACAAAATAAATAAATACAAATCAATTTGCCAAAAAACAAAAACAAAAACAAAACAAGGTTTTTTTACTTTTATATAGGCTAATAAAAGCATGGTAATTTTTTGTAAGGGAAAAACATAACTCGTGTACAGTATTAGGATTTTTCTATAAAGATATTGTAGTATTGTAGAGTATTGTATTGTAAAGTATAGTTTTGTTCAATCTTGAGTATTAAAGTCATGAGAGAGATGGATAACAGGGCAAAATAAAGAGACTGTGGAAGTGAAGGTGCAGTTCAGGAGAGAACTTTTAATTATTTTGCATGTCCCCAAATTAAATATTTAAACCTTTTTTATGTCAGGTCCATACAAAAAATAGTTTTGTCCATGAATTTGTTTGTATGAGTTTGAATTTTCCAGTCTGATTTTTTTCCCAGTCCGCCCCTCCTGTAAATTAATGGCAAAGACATGGTTTCATTTACTACACATAGGCCTACTGAAGCTCGCAGTGTTTTCAACCTCTGCCATCTCAATATAGGAGTACACGAGCACATAAACATAATTTCTAGAACTGCTCTGTGTCACTTCATGTGCATTTTACTTATTTTGAGAAAACTATCATCATATACAGAGACAGCAGTTTCAAAAAAACACCAATGTTTCAGGAGTTTATTATACAGAATACGTCACATGCTTATTAGATAACTGTATTTGAGTTGATGTATATGCTATTATTTATTATTCTTTAATTTTCACAAAATTAGAAAAGTAATCAAAAAGTACTCAAAAGTAATTAGTTACTTTACTTTAATAAAGTAATTGAAAAAGTTACACTACTATTACATTTTAAACAGTGTAACTTGTAACCTGTAACCTATTACATTTCCAAAGTAACCTTCCCAACACTGCAGACCACATGCTGGGCTACCATATCGATTTGCTTACTCAGCCTCCGTTTGGGGGCGAATTAAACACAGCGAAGCTTGGAGGAAAAAAGAAAGTATTAAAAAGTAATACCTTGAAATAGAATTATCCTTGTGGAGTACAACGGATTTTGATCAAATTCTGTGTGTTGTCTGCCACACATGAAATTACTGGCGACTCTGATCTCTGAGGTGAGGAGCGCAATCTTATTGAATGAGACATGTCATTTTACACATAGTCCTGTATTACAAAGCAATCCCATCAAAATGAACAGTGCCTCTGGCTGTATTGAGTAACAGGGCCATGCAGAAGGTCAGCTATTGTCATTGCATGTTAGGATACATATCATGAGTCTGCACTACTTGGCATTAATGACAAAATATTTAGAAAGCATTACTAAAGCAGTTACCATAGGCTGCTTGTGGGTCAGCGTTCAGCCATGGTGTTTAATCATGCCTTGTGGCAATATGAGTCAGTCACCCACACCTACTGTATGCTAATGTATGAACTGCTTATTATAATTCAGCTGAATACAAACTAAAATATAGGGGATGCCAAGGCTACACTTTTTATTCCAATTAATATTTTTCAAAGTAGTTTTTTTAAATTATTATTTTAAGGATTTCTGTATATACTGTACATTCTTTTAAAGTAATTATTTAGGAAAAATGATACAGTTACCGGGTAAATCTGAGTCAGAAAAAAAGCCAACTAAAAACATATGATAACAATGTATTGTAAACATTTTTGATTGTATTTATTGTCTATTCTTATATTCTTATTTTATAAACAAAATATTTATTTATTATTTAAATATTCTTTTGTAAAAAAATACAATAAAGAAGTAAATTTATAAATGAAACATAAGAAAAAACGTATATTTTTAACTTGTATGGAATATTCAGAAATGAAAAAGGTGGCTTCTTATCAGTTCAAGGTGACACACAGGAAGAAAAATGTACAATTATGAAGAACGGAATTTAACACAGGTTAAAATCATTCACTATTTCTGTTTAAAGCCTATAAACATTCAAATGTCAGAACTTTTTAACCCATTCGGAAACTATGTCCATTATAATGGACATCACATGTCCGCCTTTTTTTTTTTTTTTTTTACTTCTGGAGCATTTCACCTAGTTTAAAGCCTGCAGTCCATGAGATTGGACGTTTGTCTTCCAATCAATTGGTAGTAAAGCTCTGCATGTGGAAATTAAAAAAAAACATTACAAGCATGGCAGCACCGAAGCAAGAAGCATTTTCTATGGTTTTATTTAAAAAAAAAAATTGATATGTTTTCCAGTATTTCATAGTTTGTATGTAAAATAGAAGGACTGAACTTATTATTTAAAGTTTAAAATCCTTTACAGGATTGATATCAAGTCCCGCAAATGGCCACTGCGCATGATTACTTATGCTTTTGATGTTGCTGTAGTGAACAACTGGCTTGAGTTTCGCAGGGACAATGAATACAAAGGAACTCACCACAGAAAATCATGGATCTCCTTGAATTCAAAATAAATGTGGCCGAAGTGCTTGTGCGTTCTGGGAAGCCACAGGGTTAAAAAAAAAAAAAAAAACGAGAGAGGCCAAACAATTCTAATGCAGCCAGTACCTCTCAAACTCCACATGATGAAGCTGGACAAAAGAGAGGGGCAAGGGAATGCTGACCAGTTCTTGAAGTTCAAAAAGATATGGTGGACGACCTGCCAAATTATAATACAAAAAAAGAAGCAACAAGATGCAAATTGGAAGGTTGTTCTGGGAAAACACACGTCTTCTGTGATAAGTGCAAGGTGGACTACTGCTTTGTGTCACAAAATAATTGTTTCAAAGATGCACACAGGAAATGACTCTAACGAGACTTGATTTATTCCTAGGCTCATTTTGTAATGAATAAACAAATGTGCAATCTATAAACCAAAAACCTTACAATTAAAGTTGAAATGTTATAATGTTCAAGTTTTTGATAAAAAAAAGAAAGATGCACACAGAAAATGACTCTAAAATGACCATATTGATTGATTCTACGATATTTTGTTTGTTACAAACAATGTGCAATGCAATCTGTAAAACAAAAACCTCCAAATTAAGGTTGAAATGTTATACTGAAATGTTATTCTAGTTTTTGACCCTGAGATGAAGCTTAAAGTATAGACCAACATTTTTTATGTTTATTATTGTATTTCATAATGGTACATTTTTGTGAGGTACCACTGTTTTGATCTGACGTCCATTGAAATGGACAAAAAAAAAATAGAATTAAAGAGTATTGAAATTTGTAATATTTGTATTCGGTCTCATTTATAGAAGCCTCGTGAGCTGGGAAAATGTACTTTTATATTTTTCAGAAACTTGAAACATAATTCAGGTCTGAAGGGGTTAAACCATTTTTTTTCTAAATCATTCAGTTAAATGAAATGCTAACTCTAGAACAGTAGGCAATTTTGATTTAATTCTAAACGGAACCGTTTTATTATTAAAAAAGATAGATTTTATTCTTAAAAACATACAGCTTATCCCCGGATTTCACAGAAAAGGCTTAAGCCTAGTCTTTCTAAGGCACGATTATAAAAATTACTTATATATCCTAACTGAACTATGGCCTTATCTTGGCCCTGTCTGTGAAACCAGGCCTATATGTATTTTTCAGCTTATGTGTCCATGAGCAATCGTTGAAAATAATATTTAGCTCATATACCCAATGGTTTTAACAAGGAATCTGATATAAATCCAACGTAGCGTTAATCTATTTTCTTAAGAGGAACCTGTAATTTCACAATGTGTGATTTGAATTAATTCACAGCCCATATGCTGCATTGCTTAGTATTCAACACACATACAGCCATATTCTTCTTCATATCAGTGATGACCACATTGTAGAACGGCCGCTGACTTTCCCAAGGGACTTGTCTTTCTGAAGATAACAACTTCATGTAAATGCAGTTATGTCAAAATAGAGGTCAATATGTAACACGAGAATGATTTACAACTCAATGTCACTAGAGGAAATAGTCATCTGAAGTTCTCAAGGCTATAGCTCTTGGAAAAGCTTACAGTCTATGTTAACCTCTACTGCGAAATGAAGAAGAAGAAAAAGTTCCCCCCTTTCTTGATTTACAGTAGACTATGTTTTGCTTAGCAAAAATCTTAGAATACAGACAGTTTGACGACCATCATCATTTTGTTTTTGCCTTAGGCTGTTTCTAAAATAATTTGCACTACATGCTGGATAATTATTGGTAATAGTAGTTTTCTCTTCAGGTTCATAATGTTTTCACTGGAATACTGCCAAGTCCCAGTTCTTTAATTATAACCTATGTAGTTCCATGGGTTGTTATTAACCTTCGGTAGGGCAAGCATCACTGCCGCAGCGTGTGCATGACTGAAAATGAATTCTTCACTATTATTGTCTCCCAAGGTCCATAGTCTGCTTTTGGATAGACATATAAGGAATTTCTTATATTCATTATTTTTATTCTTTTCACATGCACTATTCTAATGATACAGCAGCAGATTGAACACTGCCATTCATTTCAGTGATGAATGGTCTTTGGAGGTGAATAGGAATTAAATAAAAAGGCATGCTGAGCCCGAAATCCAAATATATCAGTTACTTGATTATTTAGAATAAATTTTTTTTTTTTTTTTTTTTTCAGAGCAACATACTGTAGAGTGATTGATAGACCAGTCCCCTGGAGCACGCTGAAGGCCACTGTGTATTTTGTCCTGTGCACATCTTAATACTTTTATTTCCAACTAATTAACTGAATTCGACTGCTAGTGATCGCCCAGCATTTTCATTTATGGAAAACAGCAGAACTTTTCAAAGCCCATATGCTCCACACCAGGTGTACTTGAAATAAACTGTCCAGTGTGTGCATAAAGGTATTTTTGAGGTTGTTAAAAATACCTTTATGCACTCACTGGACAGTTTATTTTAAGTACACCTGTTTGCCTGTTAATGCAAATGTCTTATCAGTTAATCACATGGGAGCAACTCAATGCATTTAGGCATGTAGTTATGGTCAGGATGATCTGCTGAAGTTCAGAATGGTGAAGAAAGGTGATTTAATGACTTTTAACGTGGCATGGCTTTTGCTGCCAGACTGGCTAGTCTTAGTATTTTAGAAAAAGGGTGAAATACGGACATTTTCACACACAACCAGGGCTTACAGAGAATGGTCCGAAAAAGAGATTATAGTCGGTGAGCGGCAGTTGTGTGGGCGAAAATGCTTTGTTGATGCCAGAGGTCAGAGGAGAATGGCCAGATTGGTTTGCGCTGAGAGAAAGGCAACAGTAACTGAAACTCGTTATTACCGAGACATGCAGAAGAGCATCTCTGAAGGCACAGCACATCAAACCTAGAAGCAGATGAGCTACAGCAGCAGAAAAGCTCACCAGGTGCCATGAAGAACATGAAACTGAGGCTACAATTCACACATGCCCGCCAAAATGTAACAATAGAAGACAGGAAAAAAGGTCACCTGATGTGATGAGTCTCGGATTCTGTTGCAGCATTTAGAAACAACATGAAAACGTGAATCCATCCTACCTCGTATCAACGGTGCAGGCTGGTGGTGTAATGGTATGGGGAATATTTTCAGGCCCCATTCAGTGAAAGTAATTTTCACAGAGAGCTAAGAATTAATATGTCGTAAAATTGTGGGCTTATTTACAGAGGCCCCACAAGACATGGACAAAAATGTGTTTATTGTGGCTAAAAATTAAGAATTTGTTCCCCATTTAAGAAAATAGTGATCACGTTGCACTAATTTTTTCCCATATTTTACTTAAAATGAGGTAAAAAAAAAGAAAAAGAGAAAGAAATAAAAGTAGTACAACGTGGCAATGCCTTACTAAACCAAGGGAACAAATTAAAAACTTCTAGGCATGAATATCCACAGCATATATGTTTTACCCGCATGTCATGTGTGGGACTCTGTACTTATTCCCCCAGGTACCCATGTGTAACTCCACCTATAAGTAATATATTATAGCTTAAAAACTGTGATATTCAGTAAAATGACAACTAACTTCAAACCATAACCATGTTTTAATAAAAATGCATTGTAAAAATGGAAAATAAAAATAGGAACTCATATAAAGGTGGTCAGCCTTATCTGTTGACTGACTTTAAAGGGGTTTGGAGGACTTTTAAGGCTGCCCAACCAAACACCACTTTGACATCATCTTGAACCAGCTGAGACCAGCTTAAGGTTTCTTGGAGCAGAGAAACTCTAGTGTCAAAATAAAGTGTGTTCTGATTGATCTGTCATGTACTAACCTCAACTGTGAATCAATCAGTAAAGTAAAAAAAAAAAAAATGTGTGCTGACCCAGTAATCTTCATAAAAGCAAGCTGGGCCAAGTTTAATCAGGTTCACAGTTGACAACGAGGCACATCTGACTGTAACAGGAGGAATATACTGATTTGCTAAGTAATGAAAAAAGCATTATTGCTGGTTTTCAAAGATAATTACTTTAAAGGGATAGTTCACTCAGAAATGTAAATTCTGTCATTAAGTTGCTGACTATGGCGGGTCAGAAAGCTATCAGATTTCATAAAAAGAAATCTTAATTTGTGTTCCGAAGATAACGTTCTTAAGGGGTTTGAACAACATGTGGGTGAGAAATTAATGACAGAATTTTCATCCCTTTAACACATTTGTGACCCTGGAGCACAAAACCTGAATCTTAAATTGCTGGGGTATATTTGTAGCAATAGCCAAAAATACATTGTATGGGTTAAAATGATAGATTTTTCTTTTATGCCAAAAATCATTATGATATTAAGTAAAGATCATGTTGCATGAAGATATTTTGTAAATTTTCCACCATAAATATATTAATTTTTTTGATTATTAATATGCATTGCTAAGAATTCATTTGAACAGCTTTAAAGGCAATTTTCTCAATATTGGTATTTTTTGCACCCTCAGATTCCAGATTTTCAAATAGTTGTATCTCGGCCAAATATTTTCCAATCATAACAAACCATATGTAACGGAGGCCAGCGAGTAGGTGCTGTGCAGGTAAACCTCACTCCCCGATCTCAAGAGACGTAAAAGCGTACTAGACGCACTGGCTGCAGTCATTTAGCCTCCTTGTTAGTGCGTCCGCCCCCCCATGCCAGAGACCCAGGTACGAGGCCCACTCATCGCCAATGCGAGGGTTTACACATACATCAATGGAAAGCTTATCATTAGCTTTATCCAGATTTCAGGTGATGTGTAGATCTTAACTTTGAAAAATGTACCCTTATGCCTGATTTTGTGGTCCAGGGTCACATTTGTGCTGAGAAAAACCCAATTGTGAAACCTAAGCATTGTTTGGAGGGCATTGTGTATTTATGGTAAATTTTCATAAAATAAAAGTAGGCTTTTAGGGATTTTCAGCATGTATTTGTGTAAAAAAAATTTTTTACTTAGAAATGAGGTTTGAATCACAAAATTTACACCTGTATTTACTGGTGCACTGATCGTATCACAACGCATGTTATTGCCAGGTGTAAAAGGGCTTTGTGTTAGCAAACCAGATGCCTAACCATTAAGCCACCACATGCCATTTGTATTTCAATGGGTTCCCGAACAAACCCCCTCTAGCAAATTGACATGTGCGGCTTTGATTTCCCTCCATTTGTTTGAGGCGTTGTTATAAATGAGAGCGGTTTATCTTTGCTTTCATTTATTTATCATGGGTGGGACAGTTTTAAATACATGGCAGAGGATCCATTGAGTCCCATTTGATAATGGACTAAGTAGGATTTTTCACTGCTAATGCATTTTTAATGGAAGCAAATTTAAGAATGGGTGGAGAGGTTAGCTAGCACAGCCTAGCCTGAACCTTTCAAAGCTGGTGAATCAGTGGTGCTAAATGACAGAAGAGAGTTTGCATATGCAAATCATCTTTGCTGTTGTTCTGGCACTTTAGGCTCCACGTCCAGTAGAATAATAATCATTTTGTGAATGAAAGAATTCACAGATGTTGTTTTATCACAGATTTTACAAATGATGGAACACAAAACTGTGCTTATTTAATTAATTATTCTTTATTATATCTTATTTACTTACGTTTGTTTAGGGGATTTTCCCATTATTAGTTAATGGTTGTTCAGGAATATAATGCTGTAAATTAGTTTGTGAATTCAATCTTATTTCCATTTTATCCTGTAATGCCTGCAATAATTCTGCAGAGGCACCTATATGCCATTTTAAGGTCGGTAGGGTTTTTTTTTTATCACCTTCATGCATGTTACTGTTCTTTTGCTTTGAATTATTTATCAGTGCATTATTATTATATTTTGTACCTTGTAAACTTTAATTTAAATCATCAAAACTTGTTCTTACTTTGATATTAATAATTTATCTTTGTTGACGTAGTTAAAGCCATGCTGCATTTGAGCATTTTGATTGCACGAGCGGTCGTTATTATAGTTCAAAAGGGCAAACAGTCGAAGTTATTATGCGACTTAACTCGAGTCAGAATGTACATGTGCACAGTCGTTACCGTGACATCAAGCGGACTTTTGAAGCTGAAATAATGAGCGGATTAAGCTCGGACTTGAAATAACGAGAGGAATAACATGGATAACTTTCTTGTCAGAGGATTTTAATGCATCACAGACAGTCAGGTACAAGGAAGAGAAACTACGGCTCCTTAAATTAGGTTAGAAAAAAAGTTGTTTTTTTGCAAAAGGTTTATTGACTTGTAATAGTAATTTAAGGTGGAATATGTGACAATCGGGTCCAGTCGGGTCTGTCTCTTCCCGGCGGGTTCGGGTCCAGCTTCAAATAATAGACTGGTCCGAGTCGGGTCCGGGTAGGCATTTCTTGGATCTACACGGGTCCGGGTCCAGCTTTTGAAATAATAGACGGGTCCGGGTCGGTTCGCTGTAGTACATTACGGGTCTCTTTCGGGTTCGGGCACGAATTTTTGGACCCGTGAAGACCTCTAATTTGAGCCAATCACATTCATACCAGTGTGCAACACCCACTTTTCACAATCTAGTCAAAAATAATCAAATCAAATTAAGTCCCATTCTATTTTCTGCTTTTCAAGAGCCATTTCAATCAGATATGGGTAATGATATCTTAATAAAGTTAATTGTAACTTTATTTTCAAGCCTGTGTTAATGTGGGTGAACTGTGCTTTAATTAATGCACATTAACACATTAACAGTGCCAAAATTTGTGTTGGATTTACTTTGTAAACTATTTTCACACAGAAATGTAGTAAATTTCACAAATAATTACAAAGTAACAGCAATTTCTTGTAAAATGTACTCCAATAACCATGTTTTTGCTTAAAAAATTAAGTGTAAACTAAAAATTTGTTCATGAAAAATAATTTTTAAAGTGTACACTTGCTTACATTTTTTGGCCAAAACAACGCTGATCAGAACAATTGGGAAATGTTTGGCAAGCCGCATGGACTTCTTTTCTGATGCCCTTAAGTGTTAAATTAACCTTTTAAGTAAAAAACAATGCACTGCCACAGTACTGAATTCACCAAACCAGATTTTCATATAGGAAATTTGGAAACATTTCATCTTTTTATCTGAGGTTTTGGACTCTGGCCATTTTAGTCAAGGCTTGCATGGCCACTTTTCATTGAAACATCTTCAGGACCTGTGTTTATGCACTCACCAAATAAATTAATGCACTTTCACCGAATGACTGAAACACCCACAGAGCTGGAAGAAAGAACATACAAAGGCTTGAAAAACAGCCCAGCATCGCCGAAAATCCAGCTAGGCTTATTTAGAAACTCATGGATCTTTTCTCAGCAGGTGGGTCTCTTTGAGTAGTAGATACGAGGGGACTGGTCCTAATACCACGCTGTGCTAGGAACAGTTTAGTCTCTGCTGGATTTAGATTACAGAATGTTTGACTATAGTCTTTGCCAGCAAGACCACTGCAGTGCTGTGGAAACACACCTAATAATAAGATTACTGTGCAAAAAAACCTGCAAATACAGTTTTATAATTACAGCCAAGGTAAAAGTTTCTTGTAACATGACGTCATAAAAGCTCTCAGTTCATTTAATTGCAGGCATGTTCTCACTTGTCAAGCCTGCAGATTTGAAGGACATGTCAAAACAGTGATATATCAATGAGTGATTTGTTCCCCAAGGCATTTGATATATTAGAGAGATCACAAAACTCTATGAAACTTTAAGTGGTATCAGCAAATTAGTAGGTTGAATAAGCTTAAAGGAATAGCTCACTGTAAAATGAAAATTCCTCATGTAATTTTGATCTTCTATGACTATCTTATCTGAAGAGTGTACTTTTGGTCTTTTCCATGCATTTATCATGAATGGGGACTCAGTAGTGAAAGTATTATAAAAGCAGAGAACAGCATCAAAGTATCATGAAAGTACAGTATGAGAAATGTAATCTGTTTGACTTGTGATCTACTGTATACGCAGTGTTGGGAAGGTTACTTTGGAAATGTAACAGGTTACAGATTACAAGTTACCCTACTTAAAATCTAATAAGTAGTGTAACTTCTTAATTACTTTATTAATGTAACTGACTACATTAGATTACTTTTTGATTACTTTTCTAAGTCTCTAAATGTTTTCAACTGTTAATCATTTTCAAACATGTAAACCAACACTCAACACTGATTACTGTCAGACTTTCAAAATCGTTCACCTAAATATTTAAGGAGACACTGGATGCAAAATTCACTTTTACATGGTGTTTGCATATAAATGTATCTTAGCAGTGTGTGGACACAACCAAACTACAATGATAAAAATCTATTCACTCCTTTTTTTTAATCCCCCAAAAACCTAAACAGTCTCAATTATAAAGCCATTTAGATTTTCTAAGCGGTATGATGTCAGGCGTTTTTGCTCAGCATATTTTCGCCCTCAGCCAGTTGTAAGAAGTCCATCATTTTCTCTGGGCTCGAACAGCTGTAGCAACAAAATCTTATAAGCAATACAGGTGTTTTGTATTTTACTGATGTAGTAGAATATTATAGAATCTTATTTTTCTCCCGACATCAGAGCCACTGAGGACACAGTGCATTCATTTGTTTTTTATTGGTAATGTGCCTCAGAATACACCTTACTTTGTTTATGTCTGTGCAAATCATTTTACTCCAGACTGCTTTCTGAACAAGGAAAAATTCAAGGCAGGTTTTGTTAAAAAGTTATAACTCAAGGATTGATCATTACCTATTGTTTGTGATGCAAGTCTCACACTTTATATTTTTTATGATTATTTGGAAATCACCTTTGCTCTTCCATGGAAGAGAGGGGTGGGGTGAGTAGAGCTCAGCTCATTAGCATTTAAAGAGATGTGCACCGAAATGAGTTGCTGTGTTGTTGAAATCGGTCAGGTGCTGTTTTATACAATCAGGGAGGAATTTTAACCAAAGTATGTTGCAGACATTTTATGAAGGCCCTAAAGAATCATGCCAGCTTGTGGAAAATAAGCATCCGATATCCCCTTTGAAGCACAGCCACCACAAATTCAGACTTGCTTTGAGATCATTCTGAGGTTAAATACATATTTTAAATCATAACAAGAAATACTATAATAGCTATGATACTCTTTTTTTTTTTAATCAAATCTTTGCATAGATATGACAGGAAATACTGGAATCTAACAATGTCTTGGAAAAAAAATCTTTAAAATATGAAGTATAGCTATATTCATAAACCCATATAGGAAATAAAAGAGCTATCGAATAAGCATGTTCTAAACTCCTGAAACATTGGTGTTTCATGTTTTAGAGCAGTGACTGCAATTTATGAAATAAATAAATTAAATCTGTATGTGGAAGAGTGTGTGAAAAAATCTGGTTAAACTCCTTTTCTAATCCTTTAACATTTTCATAAGTAACTTTAATTAAATTACAGTTTTTTTTCTCAATAACTGTAACTGATTACAGTTACTTTTATTTCGTAATTAATTCCTTTATATGTAACTGGTTACTTCCCAAAACTGTGTATATGACAAGTCTTCCGAAGCCATGATACACTTTGTGAAGAACAGAAAGAAAAGTAAGTTAAGGCCCAGACACAATAAACTGACCTCAAAGAACTGTGGCAACGAAAGCTGACTACGGTGTTGCCAGCATCTGGGCCAAAATATTGCACTTAAATGCTGCAAAGACTACAGTCAATGGCAAACTAGCAAATGTGAGAGGAAAAAATAGCTGCAAGCAATGGTAACTGGTATTTAAGCGCTTTATGGCATTTATGACATGAATGCTGTTGTGGTATAGGCCAACCTGAAATGTATGGCTGAAACTAAAACATATCCATGATGGAGAATACACTCACACACACAAACACTCACAAATTAAATAGTTAAACCTTTATATTAATACTCATTAAGCATGCTTACGAACACACACACACACACACATGCACACACATTTTGTTACAGATATAAATCTATATAATAAATGACAAACAAAATCCTTATATTAAGTCTTCTATTTTTTATAGTTCTTTTTCAGGTTTCAGTGTAATCTTAATGTGGCATAATGTAATGTCTGTTTTGGGTTTTGGTTTATGTTCTTGTTTTCATGTCTTTTATTTTGTAATTTGATTTATGCTGTTGGTGTCATGCTTCCCTTGTCCTCATGTTATCTTGCCATGTATGTGTCATGTCCTTACTAGTTAGTTTAGTCATGTATTCCCCTTGGTTTGCCCTGTGTAACCTGTTTGTTGCTAAAGTTTCCCTCGTGTGTTGCCATAGGCACTGATTGGCTCCGCCTCCTTGTTACCTCATTAAGTCCTGTGTATATCAAGCCACCATTTTGATGTTGGTTTCATTCTTTCTCCCCCCTCCCCCACCTTCTTCTTCTAGCTTTGATGTTGGTCTAGTCTAATCTAGTCTAGTCTAGTCTAGTTTGTTTGGATTATGTTTTATGTCTTTGCTGTAAGTAAACTGCACTTGGGTTCTTCGGCTTGCATTAAGTGGACTATTTTGCACATAATTGTAAAATCAGATTTTTTTTATGGAGATGAAGCGTTAAACTTTGACAAAATGTGATTTTTAAGTGTTATATCAGTGTTTCTTTTTAATGTGTAAATATGAATCCAAAAGCAAATCCTGTGAGAGGTACTGTCTTGGTTGAATGAATCTGTGGTGCATGTGTCACATGTCACATGAAGTTCTGGGTTTTTCATTTAAAAATAACATGCTTTTAGGCACACTTGGCCATGGCCATTTTCCAAACGACTGTGTTATAGTTTTGCAAGTGCTAGAGAACTGTACTGCAGTGGTTTTTGCAGTAATTTATGTAATCTTGAATAATTAGCAAATAATGCAACACGTCTTAATTTTTTTTTTTTTTTTTTTTTTTTTGATGAACAGTTGTGGCTTTTGGGGCATAGCTGTTAAGAATGAGATCAATAATATGATATGAATATTGTGTACATGTAAAAAAATTGTCATGCTATTTACAATAGTTTACGTACTTGAAAAATTTGATGTTGCTCCCCACCAACTCCATGGCTGTTCCGTTCAGATTGAGGTTTTGTGTGTATTGGGTTTGCTACTAAATCTCATTCTGTTGAAAAGTTATACCCATTTCAGAAAAATTAGCTACACCTCTTTCAAACATTTGAGACCCTTTCCGATGGGGAGTTGAAATATTAATATATATATATATAATTACTGGTATTCACTCAGGCGAAAACATAGGACTAGTTACCAAAGGTAGATTTTTAAAATCCAAAAAGCCAAACATTTTGCTAAGTGGTTATTGAACCAGAAAAACTATAGGACTACAGATACCACCTTCTTACCAGTCAGCACAAATAAGATGAAGATGTAAAATGAGAAGAGCTTTTATATGTACCCTCTTGAATTTTTTATTTGTTTGCTTTCATTAATTCTGTTTGTCTTTTTCTAGTTGGATAAGCTAAATAGCCAGTGTAAAAACATTAGGCTTCACTGCCAGTTCATCTAATGAAGGTCCAACTGGTGCAGAACACAATGTCAGCCCACTGGCTCAGTGTTTCATGGTTTGTTGGTGAAAATCTTGACATCCACGAAACCTGTCGTTTCCACATTCCTAAGAAAAGTAGCCAATTTGTGAATTACTCATTCTTTTTAGTCAGATCTTATCATTGAATCATTTGATCCAGTTTACAATACTTATTTAAATGATTCATTCTTTCTCTCTGAATATTTGCATCAAATTGTTAGATAACAAGATTATATTTGAATAATGATGTACATTATTGAACTATTATTCATACAAAACTAGCCATAACTTAAAAGTTGGTGGTGGTGATGAAAAGCACCTCAACTCAACTGACCAACAAACCAAGTTTCATTACGGGAAATGTTTAATGGAAAAAGCAGCAGTGTCTAATTCTGTTGGTAATCACATTAGTGTGCAGTTGAAAGCCAAAGAGTGCCTCTTGATCCTAAAATGTCATCTAATTGCTCTTCTTCAAAACAGGTGCATTAGAAATAATGCTATAATCCCAACAAAGCCTTGATTCCCGCTCTAGCTAATAAATATCTCAGGTACATTCATGTAAGTGTTTGTGTAACATCAGCTACAGATAAAGCCACATTAAGCCAGTGGAGCTGGCATGTTCTTTTCATCTTGATGGATTGTGATCTGACCAATGATAGGACAGTTTTACCCACATGACTTGCATTAACACATTTTGGTACACTTTAAAATGTTACCCTGTGAAAGTGTCTCGAAAAACATTTAACAATTTAAAGACATAGTTCACCCAAAAAATGAAAAATGTTATAATTTGCTCATACCCATGTTGCTTCAAATCTGAGTTTATTTTGTAGGACACAAGATTTAATGAAGAATGCTGGTAACCATTGACCCATAGTATTAATCCATAGTATTTTTCTCCCCATAAAATCAGAGTACCAGCAGCTGTTTGGTTACCATCATTCTTCAAAATATCTTCTTTTGTGTTCAACAGCAAATGTTCTACAGGTAAAAAACATGCTCTAAATGATGACAGAATTACTGAGTGAACCTATTTTTTCATGAAATTCTGACAGTAATGACACAAGATTATTTTGAAATGTTTCAGTGTAATCGTTTCAGCTCTCACTACCAAACTATTTATGAAAGAAAGATTAAGCAAATGATTTAAACCTCAGACAGCTAATTACCTAGGTGTCATAATGATGCAGAATGACTCATACATTTCCTGCATTGTGTGAGAGTGACAGAATGGGAAACGCTGGAAAACAAATCATCTTTGGTTTCTTTATCATGCAGCCCCATCACTCAAGTGAAGCGATAAAAACCTCACTCTCTCATTCTCTATAAAACTCCCTTCAGTGGGATGGCCCAGAGCCTGCCGTTAAATCAAGCAAACAGAACCATGCTTTATCGCGGAAAACTCTAGAATAACAGTGTGCCAAGATCTGGGAATTAGAATAAATACCAATCTATAGCAGCCAATATTTTGATAAAAGAGTTTCCTGTCAATACTTCACTCGTACTGCATATGCTAAGACGCTATGGGAAAAAGTCATTTTTCTCCTGAACTGAAGCCTTTTTCAATAATGCAGTGTAACCGCACGTCTATTGGTTCGTGCAGTACACTTCAAAAAATGAACTAATGGCACGAAGCCGGCTAAAGCCCGCCAGAATGGGCAAGACCATCTGGCTATATAAGAGGTCACTTTGCCATAGGATTCAGATTTCTTCTCCGTCAGAAACGACAACATTCTTTGATGATCTCCGCTGACTGAAGAGCCTGCTTGCTGTTGACATGCCTCGCAGTGGAACAGCGACCTTTCTTTCCGGTTGTGAGAACATGAGACTCGCTTCTCTGAACTCGCGGATAGCTTTCTTTTCAGAAAGCGACTCTGCCCCTTGCATCCTCCAACCCCTGACTTCCCGGGCTAAGGCATGGCAAGCCATACCAGAGACCCCCATGTTTCAGCTAAGTGGTTTCCCACTTTGGATCAGAGCAAGGAGGCACACGTCCTGCAAACCGAAGTGAAAAATCTGCTGTCAAAGGGAGCCATGGAGATGGTGCCTCCACCTAGGAGCGAGTTAGGCTTCTACAGCCATTACTTTCTTGTCCCCAAGAATGATGGTGGCCTCTGAGGCAGAAGGGAATCCACATTCTCAATTTCCTCGACGACTGGTTCGTTCTGGCCCAGTCACTATCTCACAGAGCCCTCCTCCTCAGCCACTTCAAAAAGCCCTCAAAATGATGGCAGTATGTCGGGCCTGTCAAATCTTCCTACCAGATCTGATGGAACCCCATGTTCTGGTTCGCTTGGACAGGATGATTGTGGTGTCCTACATAAATTGCATCTTTGTGCTGATAGAGCACCTCCTGGAATAGGCTCAGCTCAACCTGTGCTTGCTGAAAGCAGCGCATGTTCCAGGCAAACTGAACCAAGTAGCGGACATGTAGTCATGAAGCAAAGTCACCTCAGAGGAGTGGATGCTTCATACGCAGACAGTTCAAAAAATTTGGGAGCTCTTTGGCAAGGCAGAAGTGGACCTCTTCACACCATAAGACAACACTCATTTATTATTCCAATGACAAGGACATGTTTGCCCATGACTGGCCCAACCTCCTTCTCTATACTTTTCCCCTGGTCGCCATGATCTTGCAGGTAATCAGACAAATCAATTAACAAGAAAGCAAGGTTCTCTTGGTGACCCCGCATTGGAAAGACCAGCATTGGTTATCAGTGCTGTAAGAGCTGCTCATAGCAGCCCTGTGGCCCATTCCCCTGAGGCGGGATCTTCTCTCACAGGCGAACAGTATTATATGGCATCCCTGGCCCGAGCTGTGGGCCTGCAAGCCTCCCAGAGTGTGTTCTAAACACCATTTCTCAGGCTAGAGCTCCATCTACTAGACACCTCTACGCCCTTAAGTGGTCTGTGTTCTCTACTTGGTGCTTATCTAATGGCGAGGACCCATCCATCTGTGACATATCAGTGATATTGTCCTTGCTGCAGGAACTGTTGGATAATAGGCATTCCCCATCCATGCTCAAGGTCTATGTAGCAGCTATAGTGGCTTCTTGTGCCTCTAGCAGGCCAGTCGGTGGGCAGAAACAACATTGTCCATTTTCTGAAGGGGTGTAGGAAGCTGAATCCACTATGTCCCTTCACTGTCACTACGTGGGATTTGCCCCCCTGTTCTGAGGGCCCTGAAGGGTCCTCCCTTTGAGCTGCCACAGTCTGTTGTAGGGGTGTGCCGGTACAAGTATCGGTACCGAACGATCCATGGGGCAAATTCCAAATGGCAGTGATCATCCCTATCCCCTCGGAGTGGGGACTTTGGAGTGAGCAGGGCAAGTCTGGGCCATTATGTAGTCATTTTGGAATGCACTGGACAAAGGGAGCAACGTAATTTTCTCATTATATATATATATATATATATATATATACATTTTATATTTTTAAATGTTATATATATTAGTTTTTATATATTACATAGCATATTTTAAAAACCTTTTAAAATATAAAATGTATACTTATTATTTGCAACACTCATGTTTTCTAAGTGGATACTTGATGCTATTATGCTAGCCTACTCTTCCTTGAGCCTGCAATGCCCCATTGGAGTATGAGCCCATTCAACTAGAGGCACCACCTCTTCTTGGGCATGGTCTAGCGACATGTCCATTGTGGAAATTTGTGTGGCATCCGGTTGGGCCTCGCCATCCACATTTGCTAGGTTTTATAGCCTGGACATCCCTGCCTTGCAGGCTAGGGTTCTTTCCTCATAACTGGCATGCACCTGCTTACGCAGTACCACCCTGAGCTTAGCGCGTTCACCTCGGGAAGTGTTTACTATTCTTTTGCTATTCGCCCTGAGGTGCCTAGGGCAAGGTTACACATGAAGTCATTCCTCTGCCATAGCACGGCGTGATTTTACCTGTTTCCATAGCTTCTTACCAGATGCAGTATGAGTGAACTATCTATAGGGAATGTACAAATGTAACCTCAGTTCCCTGAGATACAGGAACACGTACTGCATTGCTTGTTGTGCTATGCAGCTGCACGACTCAGTCGTTACTTCATTTGGAGTAACCTGAATCCTATGGCAAAGCGGGCACTTATATAGCCAGATGGCCCCGCCCATTCTGGCTGGCTTTGGTGGGCCATAGGTTCATGCAGCACCGCTGCTAAGCCATTGGTTTGTTTTTTTTAAATGGCCATGCATTTACACTGAGTTATTGAAAAAGGCTTCAGTTCAGGAGAAAAAATTACTTTTTGAACAACAAAAAACTTAAATAGTAGTTTTAAATAAAGTATCATCTTTCTTTGGTCAAAAAACAAATAGTCTGACCTCCAAACTTACAATATTGGTTGAACTGGTGTTGAACCGTTCTTTTTTTTGTCTCTTTTTTTCTGCACATTAAGATGCCTTAAGACACACATATTATGCACATCAAAGAAGTATCTAAATAATAGATTAATAAATATCTGTAATATAAAAGTAGAACATACAAACCCAATTCCAAAAAAGTTGGGACAATGTGCAAATACTGAGTAAAAAAGGAATGGAATAATTTACAAATCTCATAAACTTTCTCATAAACTAAATATTTTATTCTCAATAGAATATAGATAACATATCAAATGTAATCAAATGTTGTTGAAAGTGCCAAATAATGGCTCATTTTGGATTTCATGAGAGCTAAACATTCCAAAAAATGTGGGACAGGTAGCAATAAGAGGCCAAAAAAGTTAAATGTATATATAAGGAACAGCTGGAGACCAAATTGCAAATTATTAGGTCAATTGGCAACATGATTGGGTATAAAAAGAGCCTCTCTGAGTGGCAGTGTCTCTCAGAAGTCAAGATGGGCAGAGGATCACCAATTCCCCCAATGCTGCAGCAAAAATAGTGGAGCAATATCAGAAAGGAGTTTCTCAGAGAAAAATTGCAAAAAGTTATCATCATCTACAGACCATAATAGGATTCAAAGATTCAGAGAATCTGGAACAATCTCTGTGTATAAGGGTCAAGGCCGGAAAACCATACTGGATGGCCGTGATCTTCGGGCCCTTAGACGGCACATGGGCTCAGGAATACTTCCAGAAAACATTGTCAGTGAACACAATCCACCATGCCATTCACCGTTGCCGGCTAAAACTCTATTGGTAAAAAAAAAAAGCCATATCTAAACATGATCCAGAGGCTTAGGTATTTTCTCTGGTCCAAGGCTCATTTAGAATGGACTGTGGCAAAGTGGAAAACTGTTCTGTTCAGATAAAACAAAATTTGAAGTTCTTTTTGGAAAACTGGGACGTCATGTCATCCGGACTAAAGAGGACAAGGACAACCCAACTTGTTATCAGCGCTCAGTTCAGAAGCCTGCATCTCTGATGGTATGGGGTTGCATAAGTGCGTGTGGCATGGGCAGCTTACACATCTGGAAAGGCACCATCAATGCTGAAAGGTATATCCAAGTTCTACAACAACATATGCTCCCATCCAGACGTCATCTCTTTCAGGGAAGACCTTGCATTTTCCAACATGACAATGCCAGACCACATACTGCATCAATTACAATATCAAGGTTGCGTAGAAGAAGGATCTGGGTACTGAAATGGCCAGCCTGCAGTGCAGATATTTCACCCATAGAAAACATTTGGCGCATCATAAAGAGGAAGATGCGACAAAGAAGACCTAAGACAGTTGAGCAACTAGGAGCCTGTATAAGACAAGAATGGGACAACATTCCTATTCCTAAACTTGAGCAACTTGTCTCCTCAGTCCCCATGATGTTTGCAGACTGTTATAAAAAGAAGAGGGGATGCCACACAGTGGTAAACATGGCCTTGTGCCAACCTTTTTGAGATGTGTTGATGCCATGAAATTTCAATTCAACTTATTTTTCCCCTTAAAATGATAAATTTTCTCAGTTTAAACATTTGATATGTCATCTATGTTGTATTCTGAATAAAATATTGAAATTTGAAACTTCCACATCATTGCATTCTGTTTTTATTCACAATTTGTACAGTGTCACAACTTTTTTGGAATCGGGTTTGTACAAGACAAGCTTCTGGCTGATTGAAAAGTCTGAGCTTCTTATTACTGAGAGTCCAAATTCATCTGAATTGTTGCAGCAGAAAACTAACAAACATGCAATCATGGTCTATTGTCATAACCTACAATGATAAATGATTAGCGATTAAACCCTTTTGGTTTTTACCTTTTGTTCAAGGCCCATTTCCTGTTGATTAATCATTAATTATTACAAGAGCAGAGAGAGAGAGAAAGAAAAGTCTGCAAGCTTTCATAAAAACAGCTTTGCCAAAATCCCCTGAATAACTTCTGTGTAACTGTCATTTTAGACTGTTAAATGGGGCCCCAGAAAAAAAAGAAACTTTAAGAAGAATCAAGACAGAGCTTTCATTTAAAAGGAAGAGAAAAACAAATGTGCTGTCAAATGAATTAGAAATTTTGACAAGAACAAAGGTAAAAGCTGGGAGCTTCCCCCAGGGGTCGGCACACATCAGTTCTCTGGTGTTCCAGCGCAGGTGCTCCATAGACAGACTGCCAGAGGAACTTCAGTCATCTGAGATGCATTAATGATGGAGTTACATTCGAAACAGTCTTTTGATTGAGTAGGACAGATCTGAAAATTATTAAAGGTGAGAAAGAGATATAAAAGCTAGTAAATTTCTTGGTGTTGTCACATTTACCTTTCTACGGTAAAGTCTGTATTTTGCATCAGATTTAAATGTGTTTAACTTTAAACACTCAGAAATGTTATGCATTTACCAAATAAATAAATAAATAAATAGCTGCTTAGTTTGGAAATTACCTCTGAGTATGCAGTGCTTCATGCGTTGGTACACTATTAATAATTTACAATTTACAGTGGGATTTCCTTAATGTGACTGCAACTTTACAGTAAACAATCCAACAAATAATTGTTGTGCTTACCATATCATACATTAGGGTACTTTAACTTTTTGAGCCAGACAGCAGATTTAACCATATGTTTAGACTAGCGGCTTCAAACTTCTTCCAGCTTTAATGCTATCTCATTACAGTTCTCTAGGGGTCAGTTAAATATCAGGCTACTATATGTACATTTAAGCAATATTACAGAAGCAAGAGTGCTGTATTCCTGAACATCAGTATGCATCAGAGGTGTGGACTCGAATCATGTGACTTGGACTCGAGTCAGACTCGAGTCATGAATTTGATGACTTCAGACTCGACTTGACAAAATGTACAAAGACTTGCAACTCGACTTGGACTTTAACATCAATGACTCGTGACTTCACTTGGACTTGCGCCTTTTGACTCGAGAAGACTTGGGGGAAAAAAAATGTTCAAACGGCCGCGCTGCTCTCAGTGTATCTGCATCTGTGAAAAAAATGTGCACCACCTGTATGCATGCAGAGCGCACGCACGCTGCCTGCACGACATCCAATCACTGTAGTCCCATGTTGGTTTGATTCGACAGCATCTAAACAGGCACATTGCAAGACAACCACTGAAGTGCAACAAGCAACAACGCGCCAGTTGGCAAAATGATACCAAAGATAGTTTCGTTTGGCTATAAAAATTACAAGGTAGTTGACAAAAAACGATTTGCAATTTGCAAATCATGTGGGTCGAAGATTACAGATGGAGCTGCCACAACGTCCAACTTTGTTCGACACCTGAAGTTGCACAAAGAAAGGTTAAGTTTTGAACGAATGCTAAGTACCTTATCGGTTGTACCGTACTGTATCAACGAGACAGTAAACGCACGTCTCCCTTGCTGGTTCATGCTAACAAAAATAGGGATTTTTGAACCCGGATTATATGAGGTACATGAGTGTAGCACACTCAGATGGAAAACCTCGCCAACATCATGTCAATGTCCGTTTTAAAGTACCATTTCTACCTTGCTGCTAGACGGGTATATCTCAGTCTCTCCAACACACACAAGACAAAAACAGGCCATTGTTCTAGTACAATATGCTGTTGAAATACAAGCATTTTTTGTGGAAATTTACATTTTCCGTTTTTTACTGTATTTGATTAATGTCATTGTATAAAAAGAGGTTTAAATAAATACAAATCTTACAGACATGCATGATTTGAATAAATTTTATTTCTGTGGTAGGAGGACTTGAAATGACTCGAAACTAAAATGGTAGGACTTTGGACTTGACTTGAGACTTGTTGGCTTTGACTTTTGACTCGACTCGGGACTTGCCTCATCTTTGACTCGACTTGACTTGGGACTCGAGGGCAAAGACTTGAGACTTACTTGTGACTTGCATAACAATGACTTTGTCCCACCTCTGGTATGCATAAGGCCTTTGGTAATCACAGGCATTCTGATATTCAGTAAACCAACATGATTTTGAATTTGACATTGCTTTTATAAAACATTTCAATAAACAAGAAAGTAATATTGAGTAACTTAGGCTCAGATTTTAGCCCCAATTACACTCTTATAAATAAAGTTGCTTCACTATGCCATAGAATAACCTTTTTTGTGTAAATGTACAGTGGCCGAGAGAACTCAACACACTGCAAATAGAAAAAAACTCAAATTAAATTTAAGAAATTAAGAAAACAACTTCATTGATTTGACAACACACGTACTGCAAATGCTCACACCATGACCAAATAAAGAAACGCACTGCAAACAGAAAAAAGCGCAGACAAATAAAAACAACTTCATCAATTTGACAACACATGCTGTCATGATAATCAGCTGGAGTGCCCATGAACTCCAGTAGAGGGCACTCCACTCAGGACTCTTGCATTTGGTGTCCATTTCCATTCCCAACTCCATTTCCCATAATCCAGTACTTAGGCCTAATCACCACCAGGTGTTCCCCATTACCACTCCCCTATAAATACTGTGTTTGGCCCCGTCTAGCATTTCTGAGCATTTTCCTAGTGTTAGTTCTTTCCGTGTCTGATTTTGGATTGTGTATACTGCCTTTGATTCTCTGCCGCCTGCCCCGACCTCTGCCTGGTACTGTTACTGATTTTGGATATCCCTTTACACACTTGACGCTGTTGTTGGATTACTGCCTGTTTGACAACTCTATTATAAACTATTGCATATGGATCCGACCGTCTCTGACTCCATGTTAAAGAAGTCTTTGCCAAACCAGGATCCAGCAGCCCAGTATCCAATCGTTACCGAAATGTCTATTCCCACTTCTAGGTCAGCGTGTCAACTATACAGCTCTATTATTGACCCGGTAGATCAGCTATTACATCTTCGCCAAGGAGGCATATCTACTTATGTTCAACAGTTCTGTGAGATATCATATCAAGTACCATTCTATGACGTAATATAGAATGAATATAGAAAGAAATAAGTTTTTTTAAGGACTTGTTCCGGACATCATGGAGTATGCTCTTCTTTTATGTGACTCTCCATTCACTGTGGGAGAGGCAGAGGACAGTGTTGAAACCCCAAAGAACTTTTTTTTTGGGGGGGGGGGCAACATTGTCAACCGCAGTCGACAGCGGAGCTTGAACCACTAGTACCATTGCACGAGATGGCCGCCAGCCCCGTGCCAGTGCACAAGATGGCCGCCAACCCCGCGCCACTTCACAAGACGGTCACCAGCCCCGCACCACTGCACAAGATGGCCGCCAGCCCCTAGCCACTGCACAAGATGGCCACCAGCCCAGCACCACTGCACATGATGGACACCTGGCTGGCGCGACAGCACAAAATGGACACCAATCCGGCGCCCCAGAACAAAATGGCCGCCAATCCAGAACCCGCTCCTCGCATGCGCCCTCTAAAGGGAGGTGGGGTCGTGGCACTTCCTTCCAGAGTCAAGTCAGGTCACGGTTGATCTTCACGAGTCAAGTCACCGTTGATCTTCACAAGTCAAGTCACCGCTGATCTTCAAGAGTCAAGTCAATTCACTGCTAATCTTCATGAGTCAAGTCACCGCTGATCTTCACGAGTCAAGTCAAGTCACCACTGATCTTCATGAGTTAAGTCAGGTCACCGTTGATCTTCACGAGTCAAGTCAAGTCACCGTTAATCTTTACGAGTCAAGTCAAGTCACCGCAGAACTTCCAGAGCCTCATCACGTCTCAGCTGAACTTCCAGAGCCTCGTCACGTCTCAGCTGAACTTTCTGTGAACTCTCTGCCTGCCCTGTCACGGCTATGGAGGCAATTTGGGAAATTTCTATCCGCCTTATTACGGCCACGGAGGCCACCATTAATCTCTTTATGTTCTCTGTTTCAGTCCTCCCTGATCAGACATGCTCTCCTGTGCCATTGAATCCACTGTGGTGGTCCTCTGCCGCGCCCTGGTGGGATTCTGTCCCATCTGCTCGACTGTGGTGGGCCTCTGCTATGCCCTGGCGGGCTTCTGTCCCGTCTGCTCAGCTATGGTGGTCCTCTGCTCCGCCATGGTGGGCGTCTGTTCCGCCCGCACCGCCCCGGTGGGCTCCAGTTCCACCTGCTCCACTCCGGTGGGCTCCAGTTCCAACTGCTCCACCTTGGCTTCCTGCTCTGTCTGTCTGCTCAGGTACTATTAATGATTTTGTATATCCCTTTACACACTTGACGCTGTTGTTGGAATACTACCTGTTTGACCACTCTATAATAAACTATTGCATATGGATGTTACACATGCACTGCAAATGCTCAGAACACAACCAAATAAAGGAAACGCACTGCAAATAGAAAAAAGCATATGCAAATTAACAAAACAACTTCATCAGTTTGACAACACATGCGCTGCAAATGCTCACAATGCAATCAAATAACAAAATGGTTCCGACAATAACCTTAAACATTTGAAGAACAAAAAATTCTTTGTGGCGAAAAAAAAGATTCTTCAGATTATAAAAAGGTAAGAAAGAGATGGTTTTTAAAAGAACCTTTGTCTGAATGATTCTTCGTGGAACCAAAAATCGTTCTTCTGTGGCATCGCTGTGAAGAACCTTATAATGTAATCACCTTTTATTTTTAAGAGTGTATGCCATTTACTTTGTTTATTTAAAATTTTAAACAAAACCATCAGAGCCTTTGCATGTCTGTTAGGGATGACTGAGGCCGATTCATAGCCAATGATATGATATGATTAAATATAAAGCAGCTACTGGTACATATATATATATATATATATATATATATATAAATGCCTACATATCATAATGGATATTCATCGCATGTATCCGAATTAGGCTATCTATTTGCTTGCACATGAGCAGCTCCGTTTCCTCTTTGCGCTTGCCAAATTCCACCGTGTAAATAGCAAATCCGTCATGGCACAAGCGCAACTGGCTCTTAAAGGGAATGGAAGATGAGAATCTGATTGGTTTATTGCACGTAATGCCCAAAAAACACCCATTACTCATTAAGAGAATATGAACAACCCGTTTAGACCATGCGCCCGGGTGCGCAAACCGTTTTTTTTGTCGTTAAAATTAGCAAAAGTGGATTTAGACACGCCCTGAGTGCACCTGCGCCGTGCGCTTTACACTTTGCATTTAGATCGTTAGAATAGGGCACAGGAAGTACTTGTAATACCTAGTTTCCGGCATTTGTTCAAATAAGTACAAGCTAGAAAGGGATGGAAAAAATTAAGAGAAAGACAAAGTGGTTCATTTTTATTTTATTTAGGATGTAGTCCTGTAGTAGTGCTGAAAAATATGAGTTTTCAGCTGTCTCTTGAAAATTGTCAGGGATACAGCATTCTGTATAGGGGTGGGAACATCAACTGTGCAATGCAAACCTGCAAGACCGAGCAGTCTTTGGAATGTGGTCATTGACGGTCAGTTGGTCATCAAAGATTTCTGCCCCATGTTGATAAGGTAATTGTAGAAGAACCTAGCTGGATGGTGAAATCATGCTGTAGAGTTGGAGTGGCAGGGAAGATAAGAAGCTCAGTCTTTGCCAGGTTGAGCTGTAGTTATGTTCTTTCATCCATGCTAAGATGTCCGCCAGGCAGCATGATATCCCTGCAGCTACCGTTGGATCATCTGGTTGAAATAAGAGATAGAGCTGTGTGTCATCAGCAAAGCAATGGTAGGTAGAAGCCATGTGCCTGTATGATGGAACCCAGTGATACAGTGTATATGAAGAAGAGGAGGGGTCCGAGAACTGATCCCTGAGGAACCACTGTGACCAGTTGATGAGCTTTGGATACCTCCCCTCCCCAGGCCACCCTGAATGACCTACCAGTGAGATATGATTCAAACTGGAAGTGGAGTCCCTGTGATGCCCAGTGATGAAAGGGCAGACAGGATGATCTGATGATTGACAGTGTCAAAAGCAGCAGATGGATCCATCAGAATAATAACTGATTATTTGGAATCAGCTTTTGAAATCTGCATGGCTTCCATACTGCAGTCTCAGTTGAATGGCCACTCCTGAAACCTGACTGGTTAGCATCCAGTTTGTTGTTCTGTGAAAGAAACAATGATACCTGGTTGAAAACTTTGAGAGTTGTTTTCAAGGGTTTTCGCTATTAATGGAAGGAGAGAGACAGGTATGTAGCTATCTGTAAGTGAAGTGTTTAATGTAGGTTTTTTTGAGTAGTGGGGTTACCCGAGCCTGCTTGAATGTAGTGAGGAAAGTGCATGTGAAGAGAGATGTACTGATGATGTATGTGAGTGCTGGTAAGGGGGGACTGGCTCTAGAGGGCATGTTGTAGAATGGCTGGAGAGGAGAAGTTTTGACACTTTTGCCTAAGTGAGGGGACAGAAGAAGAAGATGGGAGTTTTAGCAATGGATGTGGTTGGAGCTGAGAATTGACTACTGATTGTTCTAGCTTTGTCTGTGAAGAATGTGGCGAAATCATCATCTGTTATAGAAGTGGTGGGAGGTGGTGGAGGGGCACAGAGGAAAGAATTAAATGTTTTGAAGAGATTACATGTGTCTGGAGCGCTGTTGATCTTCTTGTGGAAATATGAATATTTAGCAGTATGGACTTCAACAGAGAAAGATGAAAGCAAAGACTAATACATACTCAGGACTGACGGATCTTTTGCTTTGCACCTTTTTCTCTCAGCTACCTTGGTCTGATGCTCACAAAGAACATCGGATAACCAGGGCTTAGAAGGGGCAGCCTGTGCTGGCTTGGAGGAAAGAGGACAAATATCACAGAACAAATCGGTGAATCTTCCCATCCCTAATGTTTGTAAGCAACAGGCAATAGTGGCAGTTCCTGAATAAATTAGATTTTTGAGCAAATTAATCGACTGAGCGAATGATTCAATGACTCATGCATAAATTCAGCTTCTTGTTTTGTTTTGAGTGATTCAGGTTTGTGAAGGAGTGTCACGGTTGGTAAACCGTGATCCCGGGGTTTTTCACTATGTGGGTGAAGTCTGTGTGTTACGCGTCAACACTGATTGTTTCTTGTGGGCGTCTCCGCTAATTGTCATCAGCAACAGCTGTCACTCATTACTCCTCCCTATATATTGCCCTGTCTAGCATCTTGTGTTTGTCAGAGCGTTGTTTCCTGTTACTCGTCTGATGTTTTGCTCTCTTGTGTGTTTCTGCGTTTGGATGTCCGTGTCTCCCCGGAACCCCGTCCACATCTAACCATCGGATCATCACTTACCTCTCGGCTCGATTCCCTGCAGTTCCTGTGTCACCCTCTCCTGCTGCCAACTCATCACCGCACTTCGGATCCTCCACTCACCTGCATCTTCCTGGACTGTATATCCCCGTCCAAGTATCATCTGTGTTTCCATCTTCATGTACTGTGTCATTTAAATCATTAAAATTTTTATTTACTCGCACTTGTTTCCTGCCACTCCTTTCACCGGTCGTTACAAGGAGTCACCACAAATGTGTGGTTTTATCCACTGATGGCAAGTCAAAGTTGAGAACCTATGCAGTTTATATGACAGACAGTAAACCAGATACAAAATAAGCAAAACTTTATTAGATACACCTGTTCAACTGCTTGCTAACGCAAATATCTACAGTAATCAACCATATCTAAAATAATCACATGGCAGCAACTCAATACAATTAGGCATGTAGACAAGGTCAGGATGATCTACTGAGGTTAAACCTAGCATCGGAATGGGGAATACATTTTAATGTAATTGAATCAATGTGGCATGGTTGTTGGTTGATCTACTGGGATTTTCATGACTAGGGTTTACAGAGAACAGTCCAAAAAAAAGCGTTCCAAAAAAAGCGTTCCAAAAAAAGTGAAAATGTCCAGTAAGCGTCAGATCCAGGGGCGTAGATTACGCGGGGGATGCGGGGGACGTGTCCCGACCCCCACTTTTATCATCACGGAAATTCGTCCCCTGCACTTTTTCGGGCAAGAGTAATCGTATAGAGGTTTTTAAGAGCTGGTGTGAATAAATATAGATTTAAACTCAAAGAGACAGGATAGTCTGCGCATGACCTGATGTTTTTTTTCGGATCCAGAAGGCGAAATGAACATCACGGAGCGCTAAACTCTCCTGCAGTGTGTGTTTCATTCATACTCAAAGCCGGAGGGTGCTCTCGTGCAGTACCTCATACCAGGAAACTCCTAATATGGACAACAGCATCCAGCTATCGCTGTATGAAAACAGATGTTGTTTTCGGTTTTGTTTTTTTCAAGTCCAAAAAAATCTCCAGCAGGTGATAAAATATATGAACAAAGCAGTGCTAAATGACATAGCATTTTTTAAAAGCTAACAAGGTAGCAAGGTAACAAGGCATGATGGATCCATGTTCTCATTCTCATTCCAAATTCTGACTCTACCATCTGAATGTCTCAACAGAAACCAAGACTCATCAGACCAGGCAACATTTTTCCAGTCTTCAACTGTCCAATTTTGGTGAGCTCGTGCAAATTATAGCTTCTTTTTCCTATTTGTAGCGGAGATGAGTGTTACCCGGTGGGGTCTTCTGCTGTTGTAGCCCATCCACCTCAAGGTTGTGCGTGTTGTGGCTTCACAAATGCTTTGCTGCATACCTCGGTTGTAATGAGTGGTTATTCCAGTCAAAGTTGCTCTTCTATCAGCTTGAATTAGTCGGCCCATTCTCCTCTGACCTCTAGCATCAACAAGGCATTTTCACCCTCAGGACTGCCGCATACTGGATGTTTTTCTCTTTTCACACCATTCTTCTTCAAAATATAAGGCATAAATAAATCCTAAAAGAGACATGACAAAATGCAAAATGACAGTGTGTCTTGATCACACAAATACAGAGAAAGTGAAATCACAGCATGGAATTCATTCATTCTTTCATTCACTCATTTATACATTCATTAATTCACTCATTTATTCAGTCACTCACTCATTCAATTATTATTATTATTATTATTATATATTTTATTTTATTGTATTCCAAGAACAGGGTATCTTACATAGTCACAATATTAACAAATTTAGCTGCCAGAAGAAAAGTTACAAATCAGTTATCATTATTTTTATTTTATTTTATTCAGTGCCACATAAGCAAAGTGTATTATGTAGTCACATAATTAACAATATTAGTTGCCAGAAAAAAAGATACATATATTTTAGTGCTTTTAAATAAATACATTATTATTATTTTACTTTTTGTGTTTTTTTCCAATAGATTTATATATAATTTAATTTAGTTATTTACTTAAAACAATTTAATTGTGAAAATAAAAAAGTGCATAAAATGCACAAATTTGACCATACACTCAAGTTTTCTGTTAATGTAGGTTTCTAAATCCTTCCAAAACTTTATTTTTCCTGTTCATCTGAAATAAAATTATTTTATTTTCAAACATCATCTGTTTGAAAGTACTAATGTATTTTTAGATCTGACTCCTTATATAAACAACAGTTACATCAAAACCAAATCAACATTCCTGGTCTCAAAGCAGTTACTGTACCTGCCTGCATGAAAAAAATAAAAATAAATGGCATACTCAAGAAATACAATTTCAGGAGTCATTAGTTCACTAAGCATGCTAAGCAATATGGATGAGGAAGAGATAATGGCTCAAATCTCAGAAGTCTGCCCTTACAAAAAAACTGTGCCAATTGTATAATTAAAATCCATGATTGCACCTGCACCACTTGTTTAGCAATAATTTGAGAATACATTCCCCAAAACAGGCCTTTGTATGTAAGTTGATACCATTTAAGAGCAACTGGGTGATTTGCGCATGCTTTGTGAAGTTTACACAGAGAACGCTAGGAAATGTGAATGACCGTGAATGCTGGCCCTACAGGGGGTTCACATATTTTGGACAATATTACTGGTTTGTTAAGGGTTTGTTTCCAGCTAGTTTTGCAGTGTGAATAAACACCTACTCTTAAATAATTACTGTTTTACTGTTTCCTGTTTTATTTCTGTATTTAAGCTATTGTTGTTGTTGATTTTGAGTTTCTTGTGCAGTAATTGTTATATCTTTTTACTTTACTGATGTTTTTGTTGATGGACAGCATTATTGCAGCTTTTTTGTTACATGTCGAGGGTCTGAGTGTCTCTAATTATATAAAAACACTTTAAATGAACGATCTCTTACTTTATAAGATGTTTTCTCCTTCAGAGGCAACAATAGTCTGAATGCATGATGCAGACTACAATAAATCAATGATTCTTGTGTTGCTAATTGAAAATTTGCTGAACATGTTTCTAGCTGGAAACATTTAGCATTTAGTAAACAAATCAAAGCTGGCTACAAAAAGTTTCTTTGTGTACAGATATACACACAGTGCAGACCTTGTGCTCATTTTGGGCATCATGCAAGCCCTTCTCTAAAGATCATTGTGTAATTTGTACTTTGATCATGCCTTTCATAATCACACACGAAAACAAAATGAATGAAGTGTCCTAAAAAAAAACCCTGCAGAACATTACTGCATCAACTTGAGTAAACAACAATGTAGTGCCCTTTCAAGTAGACAGAATGCATGCAGGGTTATCATTAAAGAAATATTCTGAATTCAATACAAGTTAGGCTCAATCTGCATGATTTGTGGCATAATACAAAAATTAATAGCAACTTCTTAAAAAAATGCTGGCTTACAGTGAGGCACTTACACTGAAAGTTATAACTGTATAAATATATATTCTTAAAACAGTGTATTGCGAGTTTGTAGTGGCAAGAATACATTTTTCCGGTCCTGTGAAAGCTTTTTGATTGAGACATGGTTCACACAATTCTTGATGGGAGGACTATTTTCAGTTTTTGAACGTTTTCAGCTTTTAGAGACAGAGAGGTTCACCTACTTTGTCCAGCTTGCCCTGTCAATGGTAATGCTGTGGTTTTATTCCCAGTTTATTTACATTGTGTTAAAATATATTTTACGTGAAGATCAGGCTACGTTTTATGATCAAACAATTCAGAGATCTATATTATCAAATGGTTAACAAGTTTAATCAGCTCTGTTACATGGATGGTTTAAATGTTATAGAGGGTGCAAATCTGTTTAAATTATTATTTTCCAGTTGTTTAGAATATAACAACACAGGAGCCTGAATGATTCTTACACTAAAAGAAATGTGTGCTGTAAATGTCTTGTGTGATATTGAAACAGAGTTTTAACGTTTTCAAATTGCTATACCATTTACTTCCATTGTGTGTATCTCACAGATTTTACTTTATTTTAAGAAAATAAACGGTAAATGGAAATTAATCAATATTATGCCACACATTGTGTTGTTCAAACTTAACTTAACTCTAACCTTGAATATTTCTTTAACAGTCATCTTAATAGAGTAAATTTAATCAGATTCGCACTTATATCACAGGTTAACAGAAAAGAGGAAAAACAGCACTTTATAGGCTGCATATATTGTGCATCAGGACAAATAAGCTCTGACAACATTACAAATAACATAAGTTCTTAAAATGTAACATCTGTAACTCTTTAAGAAAAATGAAAGCGAGTGGTATACTACTGTATGTTATGCTGCATAAGTGTATTTTGGAAACTCACTGAGGCAGCTAAAGGACTTAAACACAGTATAGGTCATTTTGCATTTCATCCATCATCTTTTGGTGTTATTGACGATTTGGCGGAGTCTTATCACAGTGCCCAGACTATTGTTTGGTGCAGAGACAATCACTGTAATCTGCCTTGATAATCTCAGCGCCTGGATAAACCTTTTCCCTCTGTCTAAGCCTTATAAACCCAAGATACTGTGTTCTGCTTGTGGAAATCCTCCTGGGCATTTGAAATATCCTCCCATGCATACTTAGCATCAGAGAATGTACAAAAATAAACCTGAGCTCGATCAGATGCCAATAAATGCAACTCATATTTGAAGTTGGAATAGATGTGCTGTGCTGTGCTGTGCATTCACTGACTGCTGTTAGTGTTTTCTAACTGCTATTGTCTTATTGCTCCAACAAAAGCGCTGACATATGATTTTATTAAACCTGTAAGATCCAGGAACACCAATTTAGGATCCAGCCGACCAATTTACTTTGACAAATTCTTTATTGAATAGCATCAGTGCTTTAGGCCAGGATTACTGGGACATTTTGTCTGATCGATGCAAACTACACTTTTCTTTTTTTTTTTTTTACCTGCTTTGTCGCATGGTAATTTTCTTTTAGAACCTGACTTCCTTTCAATTGGGCAATTTTGTGAATGCTATGAGCCCATTTGAATGCTTGCTATTGTGTTCGCAGTGGTGCATTTAAAGGCCTCCCTGCTCTTTCATTACCCCTTCGATCCACCTTACTGATCACTCGCTTAAGTTCTAGGTTCTTTTCAGGTGACACGGTAAAATATCACCAAGTTTTGGAGGTCAGAACTTCAGTAAAGGGAAAGTTGCCCTTTAATGGCCGTGTGAAGTGTCCCTACCTCCAGTATATTCTTGATGTGATACGTGAGGGACCGCAAAAGTGATTGAAAATCACCACTAAAGAGCTATTTCCGCTAATACCCTGCATGTCTTGATGCAAAGCGCAGTGGGAAATAACTCATTGTCAAG
This sequence comes from Carassius carassius, assembly GCF_963082965.1. Taxonomy (NCBI): domain Eukaryota; kingdom Metazoa; phylum Chordata; class Actinopteri; order Cypriniformes; family Cyprinidae; genus Carassius; species Carassius carassius. The sequence continues at coordinate 27,898,128 of NC_081774.1, forward strand.
CACTTATAGGAAAACATCACCTTGTCACACAGTATTGTGTCATATGCATTTAAAGATCTTTGTCTTTGCAGATGTAGCCCAATGGTTAGTGAGTTGGACTTGTAACCTGAAGGTTGCAGGTTTGAGTCTCAGTACTGGCAGGAGTTGAAGGTTGGGGGGAGTGAATGAACAGCGCTCTCTTCCACCCTCAATACCCATGGCTGAAGTGCCCTTGAGCAAGACACTGAACCCTCAATAGCTCCCTGGGTGCTGGAAAAAATAGCTGGCCTGTGGGTTAAATGCAGAACACCAATTCTGAGTATGGGTTACCATACTTGGGAAGTGTCACAACTTTCACTTTATTTTCTTTTTTTTAATTAATATTCTTTTTTTTATTATTATTGAAAATAGGCTTTTTTTTAATGATGTTGTATTGGTGAGCAATTTGGCAAAGATTTCACAGTATTACTTAGAAAATATATGAATGTTTATTAAAAAAAAACATAAACAGACATAACTGGTCATACTTTATATGACAATGTATTTATAAGCAATTGTACAAAATAATTACATCCATTTGATGATAGATTTTATATGTTATATGCAAACTTGTACTTACTCTACACTCTCAAAAAAAGGCACACCTTTGTACCTAAAAAGTCTGTATTGATACCTTAAAGGTACATATTATTACCTAAAGTGTGCATATTTATACCTAAAGTGTACTGTACATATTAGTACCTAAAAGGTACAAAATTGTAACTTTTGTAAAGGTATTGCCCCAGTGACAGCTTTTGTACCTTTTTTTCTAAGAGTGTATAATGAGGCAAAGTGATCTAAGATTTATGAACATTGTTGTTAGACAATCCTGGTTCAACAAACTGGTCTTTTAGATGATATTTAGACGAGCAGACATTTTGACAAATGGCATTGTAATCTTTGCAAGAATGCAACCTGAAATTAAATTGAGTGTTTGGATGTTACTGGCAGTATGAAGCCCCAGAGAAGTTTCTCTGCAAGCACTTTGAAATTTATTTTAGCCTCTTAAATGAAAAAATAATTTAATTAATAATAAAAAAATGCCAATGTGGCCATATTTGATAATGCCGTAGTCTAAACCCATCTCCTCTGGATTTAGAAACACTTGCCTTGTTACAGTGCAATTTAATAGAAAGGATTTTCTTTTTGAAACCCAGTTGAAGATCAGCTGTGAGGCTTGAGTTGTACTCAGAGAAATGGCCAGGTTGACAGGCAGGATCTCTCTGAGGACAGCTTTTAGGCTGATCCAGCTGAAAAACATGACACATGCTCCCCTCAGAGGCACACTGCCTTAGTCTATGTCATCTTCACACACTGTACAAGGAAAGGTTGGGGCGAAATTTACATGGTGCCAATTAAGTGAGATAAAAGTAAGTAAAATGTTCAATAACTTCTGATCTGGTAAATAAATCTTAAATGTCTAGTAATCTGACCGTCAGTTTTTCTGTCATGACAACTCTCGGAGTGATTTGTATGGCATAATACATGACAATGTTAATGTATTTGATCTTAGCAGAATAGATCTGTTACGCTGCTGCAGAGCAAGTACTGAGACTCACTGCCAATACATCCATAACATGCTGCTGTGAGCATGTAAGGAATATTTCTGCTGCACATATAACATATATGAATAACTCCCCTAGCATACATGATCACCCTGTAGCAGATCTATACAGGTGGAGCTGGGGAAGGTGAAGGGCTCAAATGACTGTAAATGATTAGCGAAGAGACATGGTTCACACAGCGCACAGTTGCAATAAAGGTCATCATGTCTGGACAGAAATCACAGGGGTGAAGCTGAATTTGGCACTGTAGACTTGGCACAAAATGAAATTAAATCTAATATTATCTAAAGGTGACAAACTGAAAAACATTATATCTAACAGACATGTTTTTCTGCCCCAAAGCCTTTGACTAATAAAGTCTCATCAGACATATGAGTTTTACTGCCATCTGCTTCACCATGTCAGTGTGGCAGTAAAAACAGACCCCCTTCCGTCTCATAAATATGCTGCTGAGTTCTCATCACACAGGGACTTAGTGTGAATGAAATGAGATTTGACTTGGACCAGAGCCTGCGTTTTTTCTTTCTATCTTAAAAAAATGCTGCTGATGCACCTTCTGACATCATTTCAGCACCGGTGGAGGGGGATCTCATTAAAGATCAGCCCCCTGAAATCTTTACAAGATCAGAGCTGCCATGAGCCAAGAGCCTGTTTTGAAAAGAGATTGTGAAGCACATTGTGTGGGATGCAAAGATGTTGTTACTGATGCAAATACTTGTCTTTTTTTTCTTTTTTTGTGATGGTATGCCTATTAGAGCAAATTACGTTTAAATTACACATACTTTCCAAAGTTAAATTACAAGCACTATAAAAATACAATTATGCTATTAAGCCAAAAAGTAAAATATGCTTTGCACATAGTGACTGCTGTAATGCTGTACTGACTAATTAGCATCCAAACCCTGCCTGTTTTATAAAGAAAAGCACATCCGTTATGTATTCAGCGATAGAAATGAATCCACGTTTGCAGGTGTGCAGGAGCTTTTAGCTTCGCTGCACACATAAACCAAAAATGCCAACTGCAATGCCAATCCTTGGCCTAGTTTTCTAAAGTTCCAGTGTCTTCTGAGTATTAACGGCCTTATGATTGATGCACCTATCAGTCACACCAACATTCAAGTAGGCCATTGCACACGTTTGCCCTTCATCTGTCACAGAGCTGGTGTCATTAGGTCTCCTGGAGCAGGGAGGGGATTGGGTTCCTGTCATACTAAGGGGGATGCTTCCCGAGAGAGTGAATTCCCTCAAGAAAATGTACTTACAGCAACTGAACTACCCATGCAAAATGCAACAAAAGGAAAATAGTTGAGGCATGCTTTAGGTTTACTGTTTACTGTGGCAACGTGCACTGTATGTATAAGATGTGGCAGTTTGCTAATGATGATTCTTTCATCAAAATCTTTTAAGAGATTTCTGTTGAACTTGCAATGTACTTCAAAAAGTACTTCAAAGGACTAGGGTTATTATTGTCAACTAAAATTAAAACAAACAAAGTTACAATAGAATGTTACTAAACTAAAAAAAAATGCTGGGTTAAAAATAACCCTACTTGCGTTATTTGACAACCCAGCACTGGATAAATATTGGGCAGAACACACTGGGTTATTTTGACTCAGCTGGTTGGGTTAAATGTTGATACCAAACATGCTGGGTTGTATTATTTAAGTCAACTACTGTTTAGAAATTATTATATTTTTGGCTTTAAATTGACTGGAGAAAAAAATGCACAGAGTTCCTAGAGGCTACAGCAATAATCAAAATATTTGTTATTAAGAACAAATGGACAAAATACAAGAAAATTTCAATTTATTTGGGTGATACAGCATAGTTTACAATATTACAATATCACAATATTCCATTTAAACTTGTTTAACAAGCATTGTTTAACATTTAAAATTAGCATTTTATTTTCAACAGTTCTCTGTAATCACTTTTCACCAAAATTTTCATGCCAGTGTGTCACCGAAATCTGAGCTGGTGAAGTGCTGCTGTTGGCGACAGGTAAGAAAAAAAAAATAAAAAGTGATGGCCATTGCTATTTGTCAACTATTCAAACATCCCACCACAGTTTTGTTAACTACCTGCTAATCAGCTACATCAAAAGCTCAGCAGGAAGACATTAATGTGATTGAAAGTGATTAAATAAACAATTTATACAATAATTTCAGGTTATGTTACACTCCTGGATTAACATAGTGGTTAAACATCTCACAGTGCGACCCATGAGCTATTAACATTCTGAAGCAAGACAATTCCTCATGTTGCTTCATGTTGATTAATTGGTTAAAAGTATTTGCTAAATAACTTACGTAGCGTCCTGCTGCTTTAATAGCAAGTATTTTGCTGATAGTAATAACAAGGCTTAACCGAATCCCTCTAAATCCTAATTCAATTCTATTATCTATTTATTCTCATTTAAAAATTGTGAAAATAGAAACACTAACTCAGTGTCCTCTGTAAGGTTACACAATATTGTCCTAATCTATCAGACAATGTTTTCTATGCTCAAAGCCCATGAGGTTAGTATGATTCGTGATGGTTTCTCCTCGATAAAAACTTGGATGACTGTGCCTGTACAGGCAGCGTTTATGAGGCTGTAAAAGCTGCCATCTGTCATAGAGGTGTGAGATGATCCTCTTTGGTGTGTTCTTCACATACCTTTCTGAATCTCTGAAATTAAAATGAGCTTTAGCTTCACTGGGTCTTATTAGTTGTGTCTCCAAGATATCTATCTTTATTCCTACTTTAAAAAAGGGGAGATTTCTCAAAAGGAAATAGATATACTGTAGCAAGGAATTGGTATTGCTTTAATGAGCATTCCTTTCCACCAAATATAAATAATGTTTTTTTTTCAGTTGTTAATAAAATCATGCTTGCTCTGAAATGGCTTGAAGGGGTGATATTTTTCACTTTGAGGGACCATCATTTTAACTACACAGGCAGTACCTAGATTCAATATGTTTCCTGCAAGATGTAAAATGATGAAGTTAAAAATTAAGGCAAACATTTACATAATTGTTCAGAACAGAAATACAATAAATAATTATATGTAATTATTTATATTTATACCTGAAATTAGTAATACACATAGTAATTTACAATAGTTAAAAATGTTAGTCTGAAAATGGTAATACCTAAATTAAGTGTTTTTATTTGTCAAAAAAAAAAAAATCACTGATTCAAACTAAATACATACAATTACACAAACAAAACCACATGTTATTGGTAATACAAAGTAGAAATAACCATAGGTACCACCATGTACAGTGTACCTACATACTGTATATTTAACATACGTTTTTAAATATGACTGAGATTATAAAACTGACAGTTTAAACTGGTTAACAGAACTGGATCAAACTTGGTATTAGTAGGTGGCAACAAGTTACCATATTTTGGAGTGACTCAAAAAAAAACAATACATTTTTTTTTCAATAACCTGTAGACCTTTTGTTATGTACAATAATAGGATATTCAAATTTTTGAACCTGTCTTTATAAGTTATTAAATTATTCAATTAACCAAGTGAATAAACCAAAACACTAATTCAATCAGAAACTAAACATATCAAAGGTGTGTTGCTCAGACAAATGACAGCTGATTCTGCTTGCCTTCTTTTATTACTATTTCTGTTTGTCATAGCAAGAATAGATAGAGCAACTGACAATATTGTGTCTAAAATATATCTAAAATATAAAAAAATTGTACAGTGACCTCAGAGTGCTCAAGATCCCAAATCTGGCATTGGGAATGACCAACATATAGGCTCATTGGAAATACCTGCCTCTAAATACATTATTACAAAAAAATATATATATATATATATATATATACTGTATGCACGAATAGCTGCAGTTTCCAGTTGCATTGAACACTAGAGGCAGTAAAACTTTGACAACTTTTATTCCTTTTCACACAAAGTATAATTTGCAGGTCCACAGTTTCAATAAATAAAGCCAAATTTTCTTAAAATTACTTGAGGAATATTATGCTATGATTCAAAACCACTTTAACATGCAGCTAGAGTTGAACACTGATACTTTTGAACGTGTTGTCATATCCAGCTTTACATCCATGAGTTTTCTAATTCAGTATGTTTGCTCAGTAGCTCACGCAATATGCTTTGGTATGAACCCCGTGAAACTACAGTTCAACAAAACAGCTCAAATCCACATAAGGAAGTTAAAAATAGCACGGCTGCATCATCAAATACTAACAAATATTGCTACAAGTGTGACTGCATCATATAATAATTGCTTTTAATAATGTTCACCGTCTGGCTGACTACGTCTTGTATTAATTTATCTGAAAAATCCTGTCATACGCGCACAAACTTACAATCACCACTTATAAGCTACTACTAAATATTGTAGAAGCTTAATTTTCTATAAAGTTGCTTTGTAATGATTTGTATTGTAAAGAGCGCTATACAAATAAACTTGAATTGAATTGAATACATTTTTATTTCACTTTTGCATTTGTTAAAACTATCGGGTAGGTTTAGGATTGGGTTTGGTGTAGGGGATATTTCCAGCATGATAGAGCAACATTTAGATTTTTGGGATATTTGAATTATGAACCAATGCAATAGCATAACTAACGTATGTAACCTACATAATCCAAACCAAAAAGTCCCTTTAAGGCAAGTCATGTCACTCGCTGGCCATCTTTGAAATGCCTCTTGGGCATGCAAGTGCAACTCCCATCACTTTGTATGGGAATACATCAAATTGTCCCAAACTGTTCACTAAGCTTACGATTAAAATTCATATTTGAAATCACCAAGGAATTCTGACAACAACTGACACAACGTAGTCACTGTCAAATGTAGTTTCTTTTTCTCAAATAGCATTATAAAAAGCTTATTTTTTTCAGGCTAGATCAGCCAGTCCTCATGCACAGTCCTAGGCACACGTCTCAGAACGCTGATTGTTTCTATTGATAGATTTCACGTGACGTCACACACTCATAGGTACGTCCACCTGGAGGGCAAAACTAATCTCTGCTCCACTGACCGCCAGTTATTTTTACACAGTTTGCATTAAGTAGTAATGTGGCAAAATGCAGATATTAAAAGGTGAAATTCAGTAAACACATTATTGATTACATATATTTTGTACAGGCAAGCATATGAACCCAGAATATAAACATATGTACAATGTCTCACGTAAACTGGTTTCCCATAGAAAACATTGAACCATTAAGCGAATTGCATTCATATTACGACCTTATCTGCTTGCCTGTGTAAACTATGCATCATTAATATAGTGATTACTGAATTTGATCTTTTAACATTAATTTGTAAAATATATTAAGGCACTTTACGTTTTTTTTTTAATGATTGAAATATTACCGCAGGTGCTTAATATGGATTGCAAATGGCCAAAACTTGCATTTTGTTCATATACCATTGTTTTATTCTTTTGAGAGGAGATCTAAATTTGATTTAGGCTTGAAAATGTGTAGGCTTGTGCTGCAGTTCTATGAATGTTTTGCCCTCCATGTCTTCAAGCTGGTCACGTGACTGAAAGCTATCAATAGCAACCGGGACTTGTAACAGCAGCTGCAGTGACTCGCTGACTTTACCGATTAGTGATTGCCTCTTTTTTTCAGAAGGCGGGGCTTCCAGCGATTGAGCATCCATATTAAGCGTTGCATTTTTCCCCATTCAAAACTATACAAGTAACATGTCCTGGGTATTTTAGTTATTTATACAAACACAGCAATATGTGCCTATATCAACTAACAAAAATGTGCCAGGGTCACGTATTGAACCCACGTTTTAGTGCCACTCACTGGATATTTCACTTGGAAATGTGTGGTAAGGTACATAATAATGGTGTTGCAGAAATGTATTTAGAGGCATGTATTTAGAATGAGCCTGGGTTGCAAATGAATCTCTCTTTCTTCAAAAGAACAGGTGGAGTGGCGGTATTTTCGGAAGCCATCCTCCCACACCTGTCGCTCTTGGTGGGTGCAGAGCTCACCTCAAGCTGTCCTGAGGGGCGATCTACCTTCAGGCCATGTCTGTGTGTGGGTCGTCTCTCATGCGCCTTACCTCAAAGTCACGTCTGCTGCGTGATTCTACCTAACAGTGCCCACCAGATGGTCCCACGTACGAAAAAAAAAAAAAAAAATAGAAACCATTTGCACTTAAACCTGCCTAGACTGCTGTTTCATATTAATCTTGTTATATCTTTGGATTTAGCTTAGCTCAAAGGGATCGGTATTGATGTATAGGGCTTTATCCATATCTAAACATTGCAGTGGGGAAGATTTTAATAGTGCAGAATTATGATTGTTTCCTTCTGGCAATACTGCTCACAGTATGTGAGGATTTCCATTTTAGCCAGCAGCAATGCATGGTGGGATTTACAGCATTTTAATTTCAATATCTTACACAAACACAGCCGACTGAAATATGTTTGATTTGAGCAGACTTACCAAAGAAAACAATATAATGATATGGAGTTAAGTGCAGTCAGCATGCTAAAGTTTATCCCTATTGTATCTACTTTAATTTTTTCATTAAAGGCACAGTCTCTAAACTGCTAGAGTTTAAAAGATGGATGACAGTAAATCTGCTCACATTCACTCCTTCAGATGATAAAAACGTTCTTGTATACTCCTGTGTTGAACCCCTTCGTGAACAGAGCTGTGTTTGTAGCTGCACTGCCAATTTTGGGGCAACAATGGTGTTGTCTTGGGAACTGAAAAGTTTGGCAACATCTGAGTCTTTGAAAAGTGTAAATGCTTTCTTTTTTTAAATTTTTTTTTTCTTCTGAGCACTTTAAGAACAGCCAAGAATACTGTTCGAGCTTGAAATATTTCTTGCTATATAAGGTTCTTAAGTTAAATGTGTGGTGTTTTGGAGGACGGTCTTTCCATCCTTATATTTTACCTATAGGTCAAATAAAGATTTTAATAGTTTGTTTCTATTTTTCATTTTTAGTTAATTTTATATCCTTTGCATATGGAAGACACATATGGACACAATATTTAAAATATTTGTAAATATTTTAGCTAATGCGATAATGATTTAGCTTAGTTTAACACATTTTATTCTTAAATCCACTCCGCAAAATTCTGTACATTTACCCTTAAAATCCTGGCAAATATTATATAGGACGTTTAATAATAGTGTTATAAAAATGTTATATTTCAAAACGCAAAGTGAGTATTAAATAAAAATATTTGTTTAATAAAAATAACATGTTCATACTCAAATGTATATTTAGTGAAAAAGAATAAAAAATATTTTTATTTAATACTCACTTTGTGTTTTGAAATATAACATTATTATAACACTATTATTTTATTAAAAAAAAAAACCTACATGTTATTATTAATATTATTGCTTTTTTTTTTATAGTTATACTTAATAGGTCACACTATGTGTACTATGAAAACCAAACCAAATCTCCAAGTGATCTCATGAGAACCAGGCTGAAAAACTTTTGCGCACCCCTGTATGTGTGTACGTGTATTCTAGTGGTAAAGTTGTATTCTAGGCTACTAGATGTTAAATAGATGGTTTTCTCCTATAGCGTAATAGAAAAGTTACAGTCATAGAAGTCAAACCCAGTATTTAATAAGCATATTCAAAAAGTTGATAATTCCAGTGGGACTATTTCTACTCCAGGTTATTTCTGTTAAGAGCAGCTGAAAGAGACAATTTAAGCTGCTATTTGGCAGCCAAAACATGGTCTGTCACTGTCATTTGGATCCGGACTACAGAAGCGTCCATCAGGAAGATGAAAAAGGCCTGTGTGGACATTTGGTCACGTCCTGCACCACCTGGAAAGATGTCATAAAAAGAGAAAACTGTCAGATGCGAATAAGAGAAAAAGACACATAGGCGATGTGTTGGCCGGCTCCAGCACACAGATCTCAGGGAACACAATGCTATCACAGCTGCTGTGACTGTTCAGGGACACGAGCCTTTAGCCTGGGCTGTCAGTTGTGCTATCTCTTTCCCGCAGCTCAAATAAAGCCTCCTCACCTTTGCTCTTGCCCCAGTCAGGAAATGTTGGCAATCTCAGGGGGCTGAACTTGAGGACATTACAGATTTAGCACTGGCAGTTTGAAGACTAAAACTGTAGTTTTTGCTGTTTCATAAAACCGTTTGGAAAGAAAGCATCTGTTAGAGCCATGGATTGTAAAAGTATAAAGTAATATTAAATTGGATGTTTAAACCCTCCAGTTGTGACAAAAATATCTGGGGACTCTGTTTGTTTTGCCGTTTCCATCGAAATCAACATTAAGAAATACACAAGAGTCCTGTAAAAACAGTAAACATCCATTGTAACTTGTTAGATACTAATATTTTTATTGTACTTTCTATTGTGTTAGGGGTCAGTTTGACCCACATATATTTTGTTAGCTAGCTGCACAAACTCAAAACTTTGCACTTAGTGCAAATAGCCTCTGCCTTTTTGGTTTGTGTCTGTTCTCAATCCTTTGTGAGAGTACAATGGGTTTCTCACAATATGTTTTAGAGCTGCAGTCTAACAACATCCAAACACATTCTTTCAGAGGTTTTCAACTGTGACACTAAAATAAACGGTTAATTCTCTTTGGATGATTCCTAAGATGAATCTTCATTTTTTAGGAAACTTTGAGTCATAAATGTAAAAAAAAATGTTCATGTATCTCATATTTTAGTATTCGACAAGCAGCTATAGAATAGTTTGTTTGTTTGTTTGTTTGACCTAACTTTTTGCTGTTTTCTGAGAGTTGATTTTTGGCAAATTGCACAGAAGGTCAGTTTGATCACTAAAACAATTGATGCAAACAAAATTTGTATGGCCTTTCTAAAACACATCTACAGTATGTGTCAAACTTTGTATGCATATTAATGACTCTGTTTGATAAAATGACACAAAATTTCAAGAAATAACTAGTTGTTGAACCAGTGTTCGATACAGTTTGAAAATCTAATTGACTCCAATACAATAGGAAATCTAAATCTAATTCAGACTAGATGTATCATGACCAAAATACTGCATGGCTTGCTTTTGTGACATATCAGAAAGATAAATTCATTAAAAGTCAATGTGAGAAACGCTGAGTGTGGCACCTTCCGCTCTGCATGTGTTTTTGAATGAATCCAATGATTGGCTAAAGTTACTTTTAAACTTTTTGCTTATTTTTACAATATAATGTAGTCTTTGCAAAGAAGCTGTCAGTGAAGGATGGGTAGTTCAAATTAATAATAGAGGCCAGAAGCATCATGGGACATCATGCACCTATTTTCTTGAAAGGGCACTAGAGATGTTTCTGGTTCAATTGGTGCCCTCAGCAAGATGGCACACATACAGAGACACATAAAAATTTTACAAAAATCTGTTCTGTAAATTTACTATTTTGCCTAAAGTCTTTTTGCTAAACTTCTTTATTATTATTGTATTCAGTGTGTGTTGGACTATGACAAACCATAAGGAAGAGATATCTTGCAAGTTTTCTTTTCCCCAACTACTGGTTATTAAAATACATAAAGTAATTAAAAAATGCAGCTTGTCACCTGTGGCTATGTCTGCAGCTGACAATAAAATTATCACAGCCTTTTTACTTTTTGTTTCATTTAATGATAAAAATATGCACCCACAGAGCTTTATTTATTTATTTATTCATAAATGAGATGTTCATCCTGAAAAAGAAAATAAAACATAATAATAAAATGCTCTGAGAAAGTAGTCATGAAAGACTATAAATATAGCCCTAGTCAGACCTAGACTGACTAAATTTCCCTGAAGAGGTCAGGTACATTTTTGTTTCATACTGTAGATGTATTTTGTAACTTTAATATCCTAAATTTGCTGTTGCACTGGCTCCGTTGTGGACTTAGACCTTTTTGCAAACTTTCTATAGCAGTTGGAAGTTTAAGTAAGCTTAAGTTAAGACTTAAAAAGAGAAATAATTCTAAACAAAAATAATAATTTATCTGAATAGTGGTTGTAGTGATGACATTAAAAAGACCATTATTAACACTTTACATATCCCATAAGATTTCATTTGTTAACTTTAGTTCACTACATTATTTAACATGACCAATGAAAAATAGCTCTAATGCATTTATTAATATTAATTAATAATAATCTTTACTTTTCTTAATAGATTATTAAAATCAAAAGTTTCATCTGTTAATTACGGAGACCCGCACAAGACCCACAGGAAAAAATATAAGGCTAAATCATGTGCACGATTTACTAATTCGTTCCCTCAATGTACTAAAACGTGCACACGATTACTATAGCATTCCCTCAATTTACTATTGCGTTCACTCGATTTATAAATTGTGCGCACGATTTGCTAAATCGTGTGCATGATTTAGCAAATCGAGTGAACGCAATAGTAAATCGAGGGAACTCAATAGTATTCGTGTGCACGTTTTAGTAAATTGAGGGAAGGAATTAGTAAATTGTCCGCACAATTGATTTATTTTTTCTTGCATGTCATGTGCGGGGCTCCGTAGTTAATTTTTAAAGTCAGAGTGGGCGATTTGGTTCAAAAACTGGTCTGGTCTGCCTGTGGCAGTTCATGTGTTTTGGAGGAGGCGTGGCTTTGGAGAGTGATTTTGCAGGGAGGCTGGGATCTTATGCTTTTAAATCTTGAATCCTCAAATCTTTTGTTAATGCTACCCTTTCCGAAATCACATAACCTACCTTCAATGGACCTGAGCAGACATGAACTACCAATGAACCATTGTATTTTTATTAATTTACATTAAAAATAGGATGACCATATGCGCCGTTCATCCGGGACACGTCCCAGCAGTTTGACCAATAACATGCAGGTATTGTACATAATCGACCAATCGTGGGGCTGCGTGTGAGAAGGTAAGATCTAGAGGGAATGATCAAAGCGATGCAAATATACACACGTGTTTGTTGGTTCGATTGACTTGAAGTGTCGCTGCGCACAAATCCAAAAAAAAAAAAACAAAGTGCGCCACAATGCTTCAAGTTAAACAAACGAACAAACACGTGAAAGCGATTCGAAAGCACAAGGAGCCGTCTGCTCTGCTCTTTATAGCGCTCATGAATGTTACACAATGATCAATCTGCACAGTTCAAATAGCCAAAACCTGGATATTTTAGGCAATATTAAAATCCTGGCTGGAATGTGTCCCATATGAACGGCGCATATGGTCACCCTAATTAACAAAGATGAATAAATGTTGTTTAAAAAATGAATCCTATTTGTTAGTTAAAGCATTAACTCATGTGTTATCTAATGGGACCTTAATGTTACAGAATATTTTCAAACTTCAAAACGAAATAATATTCTTGTATATAAGCATCTCAGATCTTTATGAAACAGAATCACAAGTTTGACAGGATTAAAAGATGGATGAGGGTATAAATACCATTCAGTCTTGTGATGTTGCATTGTCCCGTGGATATACTGCGGGAGTTTGCATTCATCCTTGTATGACAGAAGAAAAGACGCATAACTAGCTCGAAGAGCAATAATGAGAGGAGAGACTACAGGTCCAGAACTACAGGGGCTCTGAGAGAGACATGCGTATAACAGTAATGAGTCTAAGGGGAAGAGAAGGAAAGCCTGAGAGAACGATTGTTTGCTGGAGGGAAGAATGGGATAGAAAGAACAAGCAAAGAAATGAACAATTGGTTGAAAATAAGAGAGATGGAGAGTGAAACATCTGGGAGTTGGAAGATGCTTATTGTCAGGAGAGCTGTTCCGTCGCGAAGTGTGAATGTAAGGGAAAGTTCGTCTGGGAGATTGGGATCAGGAAGGTCAACTTTGTAGTTATTAGACCTCACAGGTTAGTGGTGTGCTGGGATGGCTTCTTCCGCTGAACACATACCAACGGGTCTCCATAACCCAGCCTTGTTGGATTTGTATTGCAGGTTTGATGTGTGACTCAAACAATACCTGATGCTAATGAATGACTTGTGCAAATGTGTACTGAAATAATAATGATGAATGTGATGTCTTTCTTTACAGAACCATAGCCTGCCATTACTGTGTTTTTTTTTTTTTTGTTTTTTTTTAACTCAGTGATACATTTTAATTTATATAGACTATTACTGAAAAGCAGCCCCCCCCCCCTGCATTAAGCATGATATATTCAATGAACAAACAGCGTATAAAGACACCCACATTCTGAAATAAACACACACTCTTAAAATAAAAATAAACAAACAATGCCCATGTCAATCCCTAGTAGGCTAAAAATCATTTCAATTAAACAATATTATCGAGAAATAATCTTAGGCTACAAATCAGAAACAGCCTAGCAAATAAAAATAATCAAATGTCTATGATTCTTCCTGCTCTTCCTAAAAGAGAATTCCTCAGTTAAATCCTCATCCATCGTACAAGAAATGTCATGCACGTTACACATACTGGCCTAAGTACATTTTACAGAATTGTGACTATACGTGTAATAATTTAGAAGGTGGATATAGGCCTACTGTGAAATTAATTACTTACATTCAATATTGCATAACATTTGAAAGAACAACTGAACATCTATGGAACCTCAGTCAATAAATATTTGTTTAAACAATGGCACTTTAAAATTTTAACTGAAACTTTATTGCAACCATGTAGCCTATGAATGCATTCATTTTTTTTTTTTCAATGAAAGAGAACATAGAGTGTGGCTGCTTTTGGTGCTTGAATTAGTTTTTCAAAAATGAGGTCCAAGTTTAATAATAGCTAGATGCTAGATTTAAAAATGTATAATTTACGTATATACATTTATAATTAGGGTTTCAAAGGGGCAGGACATTTTCTGGAAACTTGCCATGGAAACTTCGTCTGGGGAATTTTGGAAATATGCCAAATTCGAATTTATGGTAATTTATGGTAATTTGGGGTAATTTATGGGAATTCATTGGAAATTTGGGGAAATTTATAAAACTATCATAAATAAGCATATATATAAATATATATATATATATATATATATATATATATATATATATATATATATATATATATATATATATATATATATATATATATAAACATATGCATGAAAACTAATACAAATTTTAAAAATGACATTTCGATTTTTGGGGGGAAATCTGATGCTTTTATTGATGAATGAGGAGTGAACAGTTTTTATTCAAAATATAAATCTTTTCTAACAATATAAGTGTTTTCCTTTTATTAATTTAACACATCCTTGTTGAATATAGGTATAAAAATTATTTAAAAAATAAAATAAAATACTGACCCTAAATTTTTGAATGGTAGTGTAACGTGGTAGTGTTTTAAACGAATGCTCATCTTTTTTTTATTTTATTTTTTTACTCTTTTTCATCAAAGAATAATTACAAAAATAATAAGTTAAACTGTTTCCAAAATGTAAGATTATAAATCAGCATATTAAAATTATTTTTGAAGAAGATTTGACACTGAAGACTGGACTAAAGATGTTCAAAATTCAGCGCTGCATCACAGAAAAACATATTTTTTTAAATATATTTAAAACAAAACCATTATTTTAAATTATAATACCAGTAATACTGCGCATTATTACTATTTTGGTCTGTATTTTTCATTTAAACAAATGAAAGGAAATTTTCCAGGAATCATTCAAATAAATGAAAGCTTGATGAGCAAAAGATATGAAATGTTTACAATATTAAAATAGTAATGTATCCAAACTTTTGACCAGTACTGTACTTCTGTATGATAACAGACAACTAGCTAACAAAAAGAGCATCACAGCTTGAGCTAGCTTATACCTCATACATTGTCAAAGAAAAAGTGCTAACTCGCTTAGATTTGTCACATCTAAAATTGAATCCCATAGATCAAATGTATTTAAAATATCAAAACTTGAATGTAGGTTTTGAAGTTTAAAAATGACCCTCCCCCACACACAATCCTTTCTACTCACTTAAGAAGGGGATTCCCCTCCATTTTCTCTGTCTTTGGAGAAAATGGAGGGGAATCCCCCTCTTAAGTGAGTAGAAAGGATTGTGTGTGGGGGAGGGTCATTTTTAAACTTCTGTTTTATTATTATCTCACCTATATGTTTGTTCCAGTCTATGGTTTGTTCAGTCATTGTATTTGTTTTTATAACAGCAAAAGCTTAATTTAGTTAGGGTATATTACACATAGCACATGAAAGTTTTAAACTATTTAGCCTAAATAGCTCTGCAGTAAGCAGTGTACTGTGTTCGTGTGATTGAGCAGTGTGTAGTGTAGAAATTAAACTGAAATTGCATGAAATTAGGTTGTTTTAACCAAGATTATGTTGCAAGATTTTTTTCTCAACTACATTTAAGTCCCCAGTTCCAGCAATTTAGCAAATTACCAGTTTATTCCCTTTATTTTCCATATATTCCCATTATTTCCCATGGAATGTTTTCCTGTCTTGAAAATTCCCGGAATTTTGCAACACTATTTGAAAAAAGTGAAAGTTACGTGACATACAGCCAAGTATAGTGACCCATACTCGAAATTCATGCTCTGCATTTAACCCATCCAAAGTGCACACACACAGCAGCGAACACACACCCGGAGCAGTGGGCAGCCATTTATGTAGCGCTGCCCCGGGATCAGTGCCTTGCTCAAGGGCACCTCAGTCATGGTATTGAGGGTGGAGAGAACACAGTTCATTCACTCCCCCCACCTACAATTCCTGCCGGCCCGAGACTCGAACTCACAACCTGCCAAATCTCTACTCATTAGGTCACGACTTCCCACATTTTTATAATACACTAAAAATAAAAAAATCTAGTTTTGTTTCTCTATTTATTGCTTACGATCAATAAACTGATTTTGCAGAAATCAAAACACGAGTCCCACTCGCTGTGTAGTGGGAGCGACTAGGCGGCAGAGGATTCTGCTTGGTCGTAAAGCCATCCTTTAGCAGCTACGTTCGCAGTTAAAAAAATTATTTGGAAAAAATAGTCATTCGTTTGTGATCTGCATGGTCTAGGACAGGGTTATTTAAATCTTGCCCTGGAGGGCCTGTGCACTGCAGAGTTTAGCTCCAACCCTGATCAAACCCACTTACCTTTTCTAATGATCCCAAAGACATTGATTAACAGGCTCAGGTGTGTTTGATCAGCACTTTTTGAGCACTTTTTTGAAAATGTGATGTCAGTGCTGTTTTATGTCTTTTCATGTGCTTAATGCAGTCAGTGTTCAAGTTTTCAAATGTTTTGATTACCACTCATTTCTTATGAGAAATTTTAAGCCATTTATTTTTCATCAACTATGCATCTTTCAAAAGAAAACCTACCAACTGTCAAAAACCACTCTTTGGAAAAGGAAAGAAGAATAGGCTGTGAATATCTCAGACAACATTAGGATGAAAATATAATGCATTTGATGTTAATTTTTATTGTTGTTGAATACAGAAAACAAAAAGGGATTGTCTGCTTTGAGTTTATGAATGAAAAGGATTGCCAACATCAAAAGATTTCTTGAAAGTGTGTTGAAATGTGTCTTTGCGGATAATGAGAACTTTCGCCAATGCGCAGTCGGACGCTATTTCTGTGAAACTGCTGCATATAATATGTAAGCGTTCCATCTCTGATGCAAGAAATGGTAAATAGCAAGGTACAAATGCATTTGGATGTTGCTATTTTCTCAGAACTCTATTCAAACCTCCAGGCTCGTAGTGCGCTGTTTGTATAGAAGGGTATTCAGGTTTCCCAAGGCAGGTATAAAAACCAATACGAGTTATGAGTGTTTGTGAATGATTCATGAACAACAGTCATGAGATACATGTAAAGAGAAAACAGCTTTGTTCAATGTGACTCATTTTGTGCCTTTCTCTATGTTCCTTCAATGATCACTGTTTTTAATAATTTATTTTCTTACTCACGAAGCGTCTCAGGCATTTTTGTCTTATAGAAGATGATTATGTATTCCTTGTGACTGGCAGATCAGGAAACGCATGTTGGTAAAGCAAGACATGTGCTGTTGAATAATATAATATCCCTCTATTACCATGGGTCTCTTGTAATATTACACTGATTTGCAGGGTAAATATATTGTGTGTATATTATTTATTATCCAAGGTGCATCCGTCATTACCTAGGGTTATATTATATAAAGACTAGTTAATTGTGGATATTCTCCCCATGCACCCCATTTGTGGTTTTATAAAAAATAATCTCGTCTTGTGGAGATTTAGAGTAGACTTTGACATTATCAAAATGAAACAGAACAATGGGATATTTGTTCGAAAGGATTTGTATTGTTTCAGAGAGAAACTCTGCTGCGGTATTAAAGCTGTTTTGTGTTTTGATGATTGATGTTGGTGGTATTGAACTTCAGTACAGTAGCTTGAAGCTGAAGTTCGTCCTGATGTGGTCTGATACGGTTAAAGTCTCTTTAATCCTAAAAGGCTTTCAATCAAGCTAGGAATCAATTTGAAGTGAAATCCAAGCCAGCCAATGCACCAGATATGTGGGGTTTCTTAAAAATTGCCATTTTTGGCCCTGCAGGTTTCAAATGAATTCCTTTTAACTCTCATTATTTGTTTATAACAATATCCATCAGTAATTATACAGAGCATTCATTGTATGGAATTTCTGTAATCTTTCTTAAACCTTACACTTTTTTGACAGAATTACAGTTTATTTGGAAATAACGAACAATATGCTCAAAACTGCTCAAAATTGATATTTTGTTGGCACTCCTTTAAGGCAAAAAAAAGAGAAAATTGTTGTTCAGTTGTAAATGATGCCACAACAATTTCCCCTCTGTTTAGATTAGATCTAAAAATTCATATTTTTCTGACTTAGTAAATCATATAAAGAGTTGGGTGTAAATACTATGTAATTATATAACATAATTGAATTACTTTTTCCTTGAAAAAGTAAATTAAGGGATTATTCTTAATTTTTTTGTAATTTTAAGTACTCTTCTTATGTAATTGCATCTTTTTTCTTTATGTAGGGTTATTAATGTAATCTTCTCCCTTTAAATACTTTGGTCAGTTCAAGAATACCTTTTGCAAGAATCAAAAGAAAAGTTTAATGTCTATCTTTGTATTGTTCAACTGGTTGAGGTTGATATGGGATTTAGAAAATAATTACTAATAAGTCATGCAATACTTTTTAGTGAGAGTAATGAGTACAACATTAGATATTGGAGATGTAATTAGCTGCATTAATTACTTTTTTAGAGTAACTGGTCTTACAGTCTTTTGATGGTCTTCAAAGTTCTCGAACAAGACAATAAATCTATGGCTTAACAAAAAAAAAAAAAAAAATTGATGAAGGTCTGTTAAACAATGTCCACAACAGCTTTAATGTGACCTTAATATAACAAAAAGAAAAGATCTGAAACTTACTTTTAATAAAAAAGGAACCTCTACGACACAAGTAGTGCCTCTAGTTAAAGAAACACCCACGTTCATAAAAATACAGTCTGTGAAGCATCATTTTAATTGTGTCATTAATCAAAACGATTACCAAATTAGTAAAACAACTCCTCACTGAATTCTATCACTTAAATTTCGTCAAAGAGATTAACAGCATTTCCATAAAGATTTAATGTCACTGCAGTATCAAGTTAGAAGAGTACCATTATAGAACACATTAAAAACCTGTGTGTGTTCTGGTGAAGTGTGTTCTGCTGCCTATGGTTCAGAAAAAAACACTCCCTTTTTACTGAGCTGGGCTCCTCATTTTCAAGCCGACCGCTTACAGCAGACTCAAAGGGGGAAATTGATTGCCTTGCCTTTGCAGCTCGAGACAGCTGTTCAATTTCATTGCTGTGGCATTTTGTAAAAGGAGACCAAGGCAGTATTTGGAAGATAAAATGCAGATATAAGACAGCAATGTAGATGAAAGGTTAGAAAAATAAAAAGTTGACTTTTGACATTCTAAAATCAACAAACTCAAGTCACAGCTAAATTAAATCATGAAATGTCTGAGCACATGCAGTTCTTTTAATGATAGGTTTTTTTTAAGAGATATTATTCTTCAAAGGCCTGGAACTGACGTGACAGTATTGTGGAGAACAAAAGAGGCTCTCCCACAGTTCTCAGGGAACCGGAGTTTAAGTAAGGAATACAAAACTCAGCAATTCTTCTCAAACATGTCTCGAAGAAGTCAGCTTTAGGGCATAAGAAAGGCTTAATTGGTGGATTGAAATTCATCACAGCTTTGCTTTCACCAGAAAAGGTTCCAGTCAATAAATCTCTGTGGTTTTCATTGATCATATTCCAGCAGTAAGCCATTCTTCTGTGAGAGCTTCTAAAACAGGAAATTGATTGTGTGAAACAATAAACTTGCTGTTTTCATAACTTTGCATGTCCCTGAACAATATGTATAAGGTTGAAGGGGAGGAAACTATAGCAACATCGCACATTTTGTTTTGTTTGTTTACTTTTCTTGACTAATTTTAAATCGCAACATGTTTGTTAAATTGTTATAATCGTATTCATCTTGAATTTTCATCTGAACATCAAAATGTATTCCTTTTTCATTATTATTGTTATTAGATCACTGTAATCTGGGAATTTGTTTTATTACTATGATATTAAAATGGTTTATACTGAACTCATTTTGATTTGTAGGGTAAAATATATTGATGTAATAAGGTAAAGTGAGAGAGGTTTAAATTTACCCACTCAAAATTAGGGGCAGAAAGTCACCAGTGGCATGTTGATGCAAGTGTTTTAACATAGGCCTTTATATTAAATATTCATTAGAATTCTTGGAGTTATATATTATAATTACTATAATTAATTACATTTCAAACATTATTGCCATTTTATCACTTTGATTAAAAATATATGCCTATACATAAATTATACTGTGTAATATTTATGTCATTATTTAGTAATGATAAATAACAATAAATGCATACATATTATAAAAAATACAAATATTTGTCAGTACTGGCTTTCTGACTAGATGACTAGTATTGTAATCACAAGCGCAGGGGGTAAGACTTTATTTTAAGGTGTCCTTGTTACACAAGTCACATGTACTTACTATAATAATAACAATACATTATGCATAATTTCGTGCAAGTAACCTTAACCCCTAATCTTAACCCTACCCATATAGTAGGTAAAAGTAGTTAATTAATATTCCTCAGTACCTAAATATATAATCACGTTGTAACAAGGACACCTTAAAATAAAGTGTAAGCCTGAATGGGTAGTGAATCCAAATGCAGGTTTAATTATGTAATTAAACAAAAAAACATAACCAAGGACAGGAACGTGAGAACCAATGTGAGAACAAACATAGACAACTGAGAAACCAGGCTTTAAATATACAATGGCTAACAAACACAGGACAGCTGAAGACAATTAAGGAGTAACAACGTGAAAACAGGAAGCAAGAAGCAAAGCAAAACTACAAACTAAAAGTTTACAGAACAAGTGGACTGATAATACACAGTACAGTACAAGTATGAATTTCCATATGAGTCAAAGCTGATTTGTGCTAGACTAGTGTTGGTTGAATTGTTCAAATTAGCCTTTTCCTCAACTATAGCTACAGCAAGTCTTGCAGGTTACAGGTTAATTCATGTGTGTTTAATCAGCCTCAGGAAATAAAACCAGCACCCCAGCATCCAAAATATGGAATACCAGTCTTCTAGCCGGGAGTTTTGCTCACTTTACTTGATATTATATGCCAATGAATTATGTATTATAAGAGAAGCCATTTTCCAACACTGGCAACAAGGAAAATGTGTGTGCCATCATACAGTCTCCATTTTCTTAAAGCCTTGAATGAATATTTCATGAAAACCCGTAAACATGACAAACATGTGTACATCAGAAGTCACAAAACCCTTCACCAAAACCTAATAAACATTTTGTTTGTCTTGTTAAGAGCCATGGCTTATCCGGGAAACCTTAATAAGATGACAATAAAAAGAGTCATTTGCATTTATCAGTGATATATCACGAAACAATGCAATTACAGTAGCAATAAACGCACTGCGAGTCCCCGACATGTTTAATGTGAACAAATATTTTTTAGGTGTAACGAGACCATTTAAGCCTAATAATCACATCTTTCATAACTTCATCCTCATAAAAACAATTCTAAAACACAGCTTGGAGTTCAAGCTCTGTAAATACTTCCTAAATGCGATATTTTTTGCGTGTGTGTGTTTGACAGCTTATGTACTCGGAAATGAAAACACTGCACCAATTTAAGGAAGTGAGATGTTTGAAAATAGGACTGAAATAACTGGAAGCAGAGCAAATAGCAGCTATCAAACCCGTGACCTTCAGACTGGTGTTAATATCCTCTTAAATTCAAAGAATAACAAGTTATCATCATGATGAGCTCAGTTATAACATACAGTCTTCTTTCCAATTTTATTCCGTCTCTAATTAGTATTTTTTCCGGTTTTAAGGTTGCTAATGATTGTCTTGCAGCTCTCCTCTGGCTGGATATGAAAGGTATTGTTAAATATTGCCATACGATGCAATCGAAGTGGGTTAATTAGGGTAAAACCGAGAAAGTGGCCACTGCGGGGAGAGTGCTCACATTGATGTATTTCCGAGGTCGTGGTTTTTGAAGTTGCGTGGGTTTTGGGGGCTGGCCTGAAGAATGACTTCAAAGTTTTGAGGCACAAATGAGATCCTGATGAGGCATGGAGATCTCGTTAGCAAGCACACACCCTACACTAAGTGCCTGCGATAACAATGAAGGAAATACCTGACCACTTGCCTGCTGGGAGGTTAACGTCAGTGTCTGGAATTCTTTTACCTGCAAGTTTCCATCTTAGCCTGCAGTATATTGTGGATCCAGCCTTGAAATCTTAGAAATTGGGGGCTTCCTTTTATCGTTAGAAATCTGTGGTTTGCTCTAATAGGGTATTTAGACAGAGCTCTAGAAGTTTGTGCATGAATTAGTGTGGAATCAATTCAGATGAGAAATCAAGTAAACCCAGATAATCAATTTTCTTTTACTAGTAGGAGCCTCTATTGAGACTTATTTTAGTAAAGGCAAACAAACCAAAACCTACAAACCTGAGGGGATGATAAGTAATTAGAAGTTGGTTTCAACATACTGTCTAAACCAGAGTTGGAACACCTAAACTCAAGTTCAAAAGACAGTTTGAGGACAACTGGATGGAAAGATTGAATTGAATAGTGTCAAGGTCACAAGGCCCTTGATGACGTGAGGCTGAAGCAATCGCCTGGGTTTTTTCATAGAAATGATTGCCAGTGGGACTGTATGCTGAGGTCCCCAAAGGTGGAACACTCTATCAGTGCATATTTCTACAGATGGGAACGCATATCTATGAAGCACACGGACAGCATTTTGATTCGGTTCACAGAGCATTTATGCCTTTTTATTTTAGGGCTTCATGTAGGGGTAAAAGCTGACTGTCCTTAAAAATAACAAAGATGATTCAATGAACAAATGTACCTTGCAAACGAGTAACTTTCATAGTTCATCATGGTTCAACAAAATAATTATATTCTAGTTAGAATGGCAGTGCACAGGTTAAATTCTACTGGAGCTGTATTGAATTTACAAAGCACAAAACAATAAACAAATTATAAGAACAATAATAAGCCAGAGGTGTGTTTTCCAATAACATTGTTAACCAGCTGTGGTTGCATATTTCCCAAAGCATAGTTCCAACAAACATTCACAAACATAATTATGTGATCAGAACTTCAGCTCTGTATACAGTAAGCATAGCTTCTTGTTAGGATGATAAGTACTGTATATTTATATATAATTATATATAAAGGGATCGTTCACCAAAAATTATTAAGTCATTAATTACTCACCCTCATGTCATTCCAAACCTATAAGACCCCTGTCTTCAGAACACAAATTAAGATATTTATGATTAAATCCAAGAGCTTTCAGAACCTGCATAGACAGCAATGCAACTTACACATTCAAGGCCCAGAAAGGTAGTAAGGACATCATTAAAATAGTCCATTACAGAATTTACATTTTTGGGTGGAACTATATCTTTAAATCTATATATTTTAATGTGTCAGCAATCAGCACCGTTTTGAAAAGCATGTACTGTATGTGTACGGGAACCCTGGAGTAGGACTAGATGGTATCCTAAAATTAATCAAACATCAAGGCCTGAGATCAAAAATAGTTAAGTAGTCCTCAGATATCATATTCATTAGAGGAACATTTCTGATAAATTACATTGTGGAGAAAACTATTGTGTGAATGAACTTAATATAGTCTATTGGAGTACACCAATTACATACTGCATGTAAACATGATTAAACAAATAAACAGCCTTCTGTTTCATGTAAATGAACCATAATAATGAGATATTAATTGTGATTTTGAATTAAGTAATCATCAGAAGTTACTCCACCAACTGTGCTTGGCATAATTAATAAATTACGGAGGTTTAACCATGTAACTGTGGTGTCAGGAAAAAGTCACAACTTATTTGTTTGTTTTTGTTGCATGATGCATCATACTACTGTATGATGGTTAAGCAGGGAGATAAAACATTGTACAGGAAATGCACACTAGTAAGATGCATTTTTTTTTCTAAGGTTTACCTAAATCTTATTTGTTTCAATAGCATCAATAGCCCTGGCTTGTATTTGTACAGAAACCTAAATGTGTGGATGTGAGCAGCTACTAACTGTTGTCACTTCACATCAATGCTGTTTGCTTATGATTTTTGTTCTTTTTATATTTTTTTATTTATTTTTTGTTACATTTGGTTTTCTTTCTATCTTTTTTTCTTTTCTTTTTTCTCTCTGCCTTATCACATCTAAATTATTGGGCTACACTGGTCTTTGGTAAGTATTATGTTTGTTTTTG
Source organism: Carassius carassius (assembly GCF_963082965.1). Lineage (NCBI taxonomy): Eukaryota > Metazoa > Chordata > Actinopteri > Cypriniformes > Cyprinidae > Carassius > Carassius carassius. Next base: position 27,922,456 of record NC_081774.1, read on the forward strand.
ATATATTTTTGGTTTGTTTAGATGTTTTATGGGTTTAGAATTGTTGCATATTTCCAGAGATTAAGAGATTAAAATAAATAATACCTGATTTGCAAAAAAAAAAAAGAAATCTGCTTCCTGTAGATTATGGATGGCTTTCTCTGCATTTGGATTTCTCCCTGTGCATTTGTGGCTTTGAAACATTTCTAGCATCAACACACACAAATCCAAAATAGGTAGACTCCACCCACCATCTGCTTAATGAGATGATGAGGTAAGAGAACACCTAATAAGGGATCAGAGACCATTCCTTCATACAGAATCTCTCAAAATCCTTCAGATTCCCAGCTCCATATTGATGCTTCTCCTCTTCAGTTCACCACACTCACTTTTTATAGGGTTCAGGTCAGAGGACTGGAATGGCCATAGCAGAAGCTTGGTTTTTGCCCAGTGACCCATTTTTGTTGTTTTTGAGGTTTGTGTTTGGATTATTGTACAGTTGGAAGATCCAAACATGGCCCATTATAAAATTTCCAACATTGTCAGCCCCTTATTGATTTTTTTTATCTGTTGGTATTTGATAGAATCAAAGATGCAATGTATCAATGGGCAGCTTTGCCTGATGATTAGAGAGCTGGACTAGTTACCAGAAGGTCACCGGTTCGAGTCTCGGTGCTGGCAGGAGTTGTAGGTGGGAGGAAGTGAATGAACAGTGCTCTCTTCCACCCTCAATACTCATGGCTGAAGTGCCCTTGAGCAAGGCACTGAACCCCCAGTTGCCCCCTGGGCGCTGGATAAATAGCTGCCCAGTGCTCTGGGGGTGTTTTCACTTCTCACTGCTGTGTGTGTGCACTTGGATGGGTTAAATTCAGAGCACCAAATCCGAGTATGGGTTACCATACTTGGCAAATGTCATGATTTTCATCTAAACAAGATGTCCAGGACCTCCAGCAGAAATATAGACCCACAACATTAAAAATACAGCAGTACATTTCATTGTAGAAAATGGGGTACTTTTTATCTCTGTGTTCACCAAACCCATCTTGAGTGTTTGCTGCTAAAAAGCTTTTTTTTTTTTTTTTATCTGACCATAGAAGCCAGTCCAGTTGAAGTTCCAGTCGTGTCTGATAACTGAATATGCTGGAGTTTGTTTTTGGATGAGCTAGGATCATTTTTCTTGAAACCCTCCCAAACAACATGATGCAGGCGCTGTTTGACACTTTTTTAAAAGGTTTTCTGACCCCGAAACTCAAATATTTTCTGCAATTCTCCAGCTGTGATCCTTTAAGAGTCTGGCAACTCAAACTCTCCTTCTCACCATGCATTAAGATGATTTAGACAAGTCCTCTTCCAGGCAGTTTCGTAACATTTTCTGTTGATTGGAAATTCTTAATTATTGCCCTGATGGTGGAAAGGTTTTCACTGCTCTAGTTCTTTACTTAAAGCCACTTCACTAATTTGTGAAGCGCAATCATCTTTTGCTGCACATCAGAAACACATTCTTTGGTTTTTCTCATTGTGATGGATGATTAAGGAAATTCTGGCTTTGTTTTGCCTCCTATTTATATTTATGTGAAACAGAGAGCCATGGCTGGATAATTTCATGTTCATAATAACCCTGGAGTAAGAATTTCTAGGGGTGCCAATAATTGTGTCCAACGTGTATTTGAGAAAAACATTATTTCATAACGATATTTCCCGCCATTTTAAATTCTTATTATCCAATGAAAGGTTAGCTTTTTCAGATTTTTTTTTTTTTTTTAATAAAAGATAAAAAGGATTAACAATGCAGATTAATTTTCACAGCCTTCATATTTACCAGGGTGCCAGTATATTTGGCCATGACTATATATATATATATATATATATATATATATATATATATATATATATATATATATATATATATATATATATATATATATTTGTTTTTAGTACTGCAGAAGACAAAATATGTTCATTTTACGCTGATCTTCAAATTCAGAAAAACTTCCTCCACCTCCAGGCTCTTAATGCATTGGTTTTCCTTCTGGAGCATCAGTGAGTGTTTGAACCTTCTGTAATAGTTTCATTTGAGTCTCTCAGTTGTCCTCAATGTGAAAAAATGAATCTCAAAATCAGACACTATAAAAAATGCAACTGCATTTTTTCCAGCTAACTAAACCTTTTGAGTCTTAAATACTAAGAAATGCAGTTTTCTTGAAACTACATAAAAACCCTTGTCAGACCAACAGAATTGAACATAAAAACCTTTGTCATACCCCAAATGTTGTCCCAACTAGTCAAACACAGTTGTCTGAACAAAGAATTTCATATTGCTGAAATGTTAAGGCTTTGTGAGTTCCCAGCGCCAATGCAGCATTAACAAATTATGCAGAGACTGTTATAGGGTTATTGTTTTGCTGTTTGCATGCTTCATTTAAACTTTTTCGTTGCTAGTCATTATTATAAGTTGTTTGTTGTTCAGTGATTTAAAGAGCTCATCTTTTTTGACATTTGTTGATTGCCATCATTCTTGAGGTTTGTGTGTTGTTTATTTACAAGTGTGTGCATTGAAATGCTTTAATAATGTGTGGATAAATTAGCCCCCATATGTATGCTATGAAACACTGAATAAAGCATAACCACAAGATATATGTGTCCTGTAAGGATATGACAGCTCATGTGACTTCTCCCTGCTTTCACGCTGAACTATGTCTGAATTCTGTCATTTGTCTCTGTCTTTTGTAATCTGCAGCAAAACGGATAACCTTGTCAAGAAAATACTACATTGTGATACTTGGTTTTTTAATAAGCTTGTATGTTAATTGCACTATTATCACAGATTAGATTCTAAATATTTTATGTGTTCATTAACGCATTATGTGTGCCTCTATGCAAGCTGCTGCATTGAAGTTGCATTAATAATTGAAATAAACCGTCAGTGGTTTGTGCATTTGACCTAGACAACCATCTAAATATATTATTCATACATCAAACATATTTGTGTCTGATTATGCGGGGGGAAAAAACTCAAAGGGTGCAGTTGACTCATATCCACTGTTTGAAGTCCTAGTATAGGAATTAAATATAAAGGATTTTCTGCAGCTGCGTCTTATACTTGTCTTTTTAATAGAATAGAGTGCTTTTGAATAGTTTATGATTCATATCTGAGGCTGCTATCTGGCTCAGCACAACTTTAACATCTTTCAGACATCTATTTCATGAATTATTCTTCAAACATAACTTGCATTGATGAAAAAAAAAACTGTCGTTAAAGTCCCCACAAAAACAAATTCAAGCCCCTTATGTTAAATGATTAGTTAACTTCAGATACCGTTTTGGTTTGTTTCCTTGTGGCATTGTTAATTAAGCCATCAGACACACAATCAACTGTGTTTGTGTGCATCTATGTGATGTATCCAATTTGTTAATTAATTATTTAATTAAGGACTAGAGGGGCAGCTCTAGTGGAGATTTTCTATATCATACGGGATACCGCAGAGAGATTATGGCACTGATAGCTGTTATTGACTATAATCTCTTAACACAGACATCAACATGTCAAGTGAATAATGTATTCTCCTCTGTTCCATTAAAGTGTTGAATTTTCTTGCAAGCAATTATATATCCAAGTTGGGGGCAAAGCTTAGACAGCTATGAAATATGGATCTCATGTACTGATTTTAAAACATCACAAATGCTCACTTTTACAAAATTAAAGCAAGATGGGAAAATTAATATTTGAAACCTGCCTGCCACTAATGTGTGAAAAATGAAACAAAACTGTTCTTACTTAAATATGACCCAAAGGTCTCATCCAAACCCCATATCTACTGTTGTTATTTAAAGGGTTTTACAAAAGTTGTACCTTTGGTATCAATCAAACTATATGATATCCAGTCATGGACCTTCATGCTTAGTTTTTGTTTTGTTTTTTCTAGAAATTATTTTTGACTAAAATCATTCTAATTTATACAAATTTGCCAAAAACTTTCCAAAATGATAAATATAAGATGGGCTTCATACCATGATTTCAGGTTAACATCTTACGATTTCATGATCTCTTTCGAATTATAGGAAAGTGAAACTAAGCTTACTGTAAATAAGTGCCATGCACATTTTTTGCAAAACTTCAAAAAAAAAACGTACTGTACATGCTAAAACAAGCTAAAATGTATGATATGTTGGCCATTGTGTCATGTTTTGCTGCATCTCACACCAGGAGTACAGCATTTGAGAAACATGTCTGAAAACCCCAGCATGTTCTTTTTTGTTTTGCTTCTCTTTTGAACATTAACTGTTTTTGTTCATGTCTCTTACAAAACACACATTCTGTATATAGGAATATAGGCTACTGGAAAATATAATGCAATTTATTTAATAATAAATTTCTTTATATTGGAAACTTGTGCTTACTTTTAATCTAGTGCAAAAAGCATGCCAAGAAAATATTCCCCACACCACTACAACACTACACCACCAGCAGCAGTCTGAACCATTGATACAAGACAGATCCATGCTCTGCTGCTGTAGCTTCTCTGCTTCAAGGTTTGATGTGTTGTGCATTCTGAGAAGCTCTTCTGCACACCTTTTGCAGTACTTTATTTTTTGTAGTTTAATTCAATAAAAGCAATCTTTCTTGTATTCTAGATTCATTGCACACAAACTGAAATATTTCAAGAGTTTTTTTGTTTTAATTCTGATGGTTATGACTTGCAGCTTAGGAAAATTAAAAATTAATTATCTCAAAATATAGATTTCTCAAAGATCAAACAAAAAAAAGATTTACAAAACAGAAATGTTCAAGGTCTCCAAAGCAGGTTTAATTATTCACGCAATACTTGGTTGGGGCTCCTTTTGCACAAATGACTGCTTCAGTGTGGCGTGGCATGAAGGCGATCAGCATGTGGCACTGCTGAGGCGTTATTGAAACCCAGGTTGCTTTGAGAATGGCCTTCAGCTCCTCTGTATTGTATGTCAGATGTTACTTATCCTCCTCTTCACAATACCCTATAGATTCTCTGTGAGGTTCCGGTCAGGTGAGTTGGTTGACCAATCAAGCATAGTAAAATCATGGTCATCAAACCGCTTGGAAGTGGTTTTGGCACTGTGGGCAGGTTCTAAAGTCCTCCTGCAAATGAAATTAGCATCTCCATAAAGTTTGTCAGCAGATGGAAGCATAAAGTTCTTCAAAATCTTCTGGTACATAGCTGCATTGACTTTGGACTTGATAAAACACAATGGACCAACACCAGCAGACATCAAGGCACCCAAATCATCACTGACTTCAGAAACGTCACACTGGACTTCAAACAGCTTGGATTCTGTGCCTCTCCAGTCTTACTCCAGACTACAGACCTTGCTTTACAAATGAAATGCTAAATTTATTTTCATCTGAAAAGAGGACTGTAGACCACTGTAGAGCAACAGTCCAGTTCTTTTTCTCCTTACCCCAGGTGAAATGCTTCTGATGTTTTTTTCCAGTTCAGGAAAGGCTTGGTTCTAGGAATGTGAAAGCTGTAGCCCTTTTCCTGAAGACGTCTGAGTGTGATGACACTTGGTGCGCTGACTCCGGCTTCAGTCCACTCATTGTGAAGCTCTCCCAAGTTCTTGAATTGGCTTTTCCTGACAATCTTCCCAAGGCTGTGGTCACCCTGTTGCTTGTGCACCTTTTCTTACCACATTTTTTCCCTCTAGTCAACTTTCTATGAATATATTTTGATACAGCACTCTGTGAACAGCCAGCCCTTTCAGCAATGACCTTCTGTGGTTTACCCTCCTTGTGAAGGGTGTATGTAGGAGCCGCATTTGAGTTTATTTTTTGGTTTCATAATTTACTTATAGTTGTCCTTTCTATTGCATTTGATTAGTATATCTTCTACAGCCAGGAGAGGGCGCTATCATATAAATTGGAGCGTTCAGAGCATGATGAGGAGAAGGCGTGCCAGCAGATACAATCTTTGACCTCGGCCTGGATCTGTGTTGCCGGAGCTTTTGCTTATAGGAGAAAGCTAAACTCTAAGCGCTATAAAGGTAATATTTAAAGTCATTTAAATCAGTTCACATTTTTTGTTTTGTACTTTGTTTATTTGCAATAAATATCAACAAACATTCCATGACAACATTTGGGTTTTCTTGGATTCGGGCTGTGAGTCTGACCCTGTACGCGCATTCTCCAGGTGGTTGGAAACAATAACAGGGGGTTACAGGGAAAACCCAACATTGTTTTTTGCCATTACATTGCGTCAAAGACTATTGCTGTGAATTTGTCAAAGACGGATTTATGTTGGAACTACACGATATGAAGATGAAGGAAACGTCGATCTGAGCCTGGCAAGCCAAATAAAGAAACACTTTGATGGAGGTATGTGCTTTCAACTTTCATAAAGCAAGGCCAAATATATAAGAATGGTGAAATCACAGCCTAATTGGAACAAATGAAATGCAACAATATGTTGATTTTTGGAAGGAATACAAACTATTTCTACATTTTTTAGGACTTTTGCATTGATTGAAGCAAGATAAATATATTTTTTTTTGATTTTTGGAATTTAATTTGTGATTTTTATTTTTTGAGAGCCATGGCTGATTCTAATGAAGAAGAAACAACTCCTGTTAAAGACATGAGTGAAACTGTCGCACAATTGCGGTCATCTAGAGGAGGAAAAATGTCACATGTGACACGGAGAATGAACATTGTGAATGATTTAATGATTGAGCCAGAGTTTCTTGATGAACAAAACATGATCAAGTTTAATGAATTTCTTGAAGAGTTCAAAGCCGTGCACGCCTCCTATAGTGAAATGTTGGATGAGGAGACAAAACAAAAGACCACGAAACATGGTATCAGCCTAGATATGTACAGATAATGGCTTTTATGGCTAACGTTGAAAAATGGATGTCAGTCATAGAAAACCCAGGTTCCCAAGCTATAGTTGAAGTCTCCTCTTCTGTCACCCAAGTAGAGGATTCTGATATTGATATTGATGCTCAATCATTTAGATCACATACATCGTCAGTATCATTGCGAGAGAGAGAGTAGCTTTAATAGCTAAAGCTGCAAAGCTGCAAGAAAGGCATGCAATTGAGGAGATGTATAAATGTATAAACCTGCCCAGTCTGACAAAAGACAAAATCAATGGATGAAAAGTTTGTTAGCTCACTTTATCTCCATGATAGGACTTCCCCAGTAGTTAAAACCAGGCCAGGTGTTCAGGTTCATACACCTCTTCTTAATTTAGGCCCAGATAGGTATCACAGCAGACCTGTTTTCCAGCCCAGGGCTAGCAGTGATATCCGGCCACAACTACAGCAGACCTCAGCTCACAGTATTCCTCCTATTATCTCCTAGTCACTTGCAAGTTCAGTCCCAGCAATTCAGTCCACTGTATCTCAATGGCAAATTCCTACACCCAGATCAGCACAGGCAAGCCATATGATCAAAATTCTGGAAAAGCAGAGTGAATTGACAAAGATTCTTATGAAACAGCAACTTCTGTCTACACTACCGCAATGTAGCATTCCACTCTTTGATGGACAAGTTCTTGAGTACAAGTCATTCATTCACTCCTTTGAAAATATGGTTGAAAGCAAAACTGATAACAATAAAGATAGATTGCAGTTTCTTATTCAATATACAAGAGGCCCAGCACAAAGGTTGGTCAAGAGCTGTGAGTACTTGTCACAAGATAGAGGCTACCAGAGAGCAAAGGAGTTGCTAAAGGAAAACTTTGGAAACGAATACAAGATCTCTTTTGCTTACTTGGAAAAGGCCCTATCCTGGTCCCAAATAAAATCTGAGGATTGTAAATCACTACAGGATTATGCCATGTTCCTTAGGAGCTGCTGCAATGCTATGGAGGAAATGGAATATATGGAGGAGCTAGATACCATATCCAATATGAGAAGCATTGTGCTCAAGCTACCATACAAGCTTCGGGAGAGATGGCGTAACAAGGCTTATGAGCTGCAAGAACAACGTAGTCGTAGGGTAAGGATTTTAGATTTAGTCTGCTTTATAGAAAAACAAGGTTGCACAGCAGCTGATCCAGTATTTGGTGATCTTCAAGATCAGTCGGCTAGTAGAGGAAAGGCTAGATCCCCAGTCAAATCACAGGCCTCAAAGTCATCTGGCAGTAGTTTTGCCACTAGTATAACTATTGCCCAAAAGCAGATGAAGTTTGATCTTTCTTGCCCCTTCTGTAGCAAAAGGCGTCTCAGCTGTAAAGTATGTAAGCAAGCTCACCTTAGTGTCCTACATATTGAGGCCAAAGATAGTATCGTTGAAAAAGCAGAAAGATCCTCTAATGCTACAGGCGGTGCATCGGCAGGGTTATGTGGTCATATAGGGGCCTGAGATCAAGAGAGTGTGCTGTCCATTGTCCCAGTTCAGGTTAAGGCAGCAAAGGGCAGCCAAATCTTACAGGTGTGTGCTCTCCTGGACCCTGGATCCTCTGCCACCTTCTGCTACAAAGATCTTATGTTTCGGATCAATCTGAAAGGTAGAAAAGCACACATTCTTCTACGCACAATGAATCAAGAAAAAACTGTTCCAACTCATGTCGTATCTGAAGTAGAAGTTTCAGCACTAGACAGCAATAACTTCTTACTTCTTCCTGATCTCTTCACTCAAAAAGAAATGCCAGTTACCACAAACAGCATTCCCAAGCAGAAAGACTTAGCACAATGGAAGTCTCTAAGTCGAGTCAAACTTCCCAGCATTAATTCAAAGGTGGAGCTGTTGATTTGCACGAATGCTCCAAAGTGCTTAGAACCATGGGAGGTTGTTAATAGTCAAAGTGGGGGCCCCTATGCAGTTAGAACCTTATTGGGGTGGGTTGAAAATGGGCCACTGAGAAGTGCTAATTGCAGTGCAGAGAGTGTGACTGTGAATAGGATATCGGTTGCAAGTCTAGAACAGCTTCTGATAACACAGTATAATCAGGATTTTAGTGAGGTAGCATCTGAGGAGAAGACTGAAATGTCAATTGAGGACAGAAGGTTTTTAGAGATAGCCAATGAGGCGGTCTTACAAGGTGAACATTACTATCTGAAGTTGCCCTTTAGGAAAACTGATGTCAGCATGCCTAACAATCGCCAAGTTGCAGAACAGCGCATCCAAACGCTGAAAAGAAAAATTAAAAAAGATGAACAATACAAACAAGAATATATTGCCTTCATCAATGACATCTTTGAAAATCATTATGCAGAGGAGGTCCCAGAGGAAGACCTCACACAGGCACCTGGGAAGGTATGGTACATACCACACCACGGAGTGTACCACCCCAAAAAGAAGAAACTTAGAGTGGTGCTTGATTGTGCAGCTACTTACAAAGGTGTATCCCTCAACACAGAGCTACTACAGGGTCCTGATCTGACCAATTCTCTTGTCGGAGTCATTTGGAGATTCCACAAAGAACCTATAGGAATTATGGCTGACATTAAGTCAATGTTCCATCAGGTGGGAGTAGAGAAATCAGGTGTGGACTACTTGCGCTTCCTGTGGTGGCCACAGGGTGACACCAGTCAAACCCCAAAGGAATACCATATGCTTGTGCACATATTCGGTGCAGTGTCCTCCCCAAGTTGTGCAAGTTTTGCATTACGAAAAACTGCTGATGACAATGAAAGCTGTTTTCCCCTGCACGTAGCTGAAACAATCAGGCACAACTTTTATGTGGATGATTGTGTTAAATCCATGGCTGAAGAGTCTGAAGCCATCCAGCTAGTAAAAGACCTCACCGCACTATGCTACAAAGGTGGATTCCAGCTCACTCAATGGGTCAGCAATAATCGGCAGTTCTAGCATCCATTCCAAAAGAAAAATGGGCAAAAGAAATCAAAACACTAGATCTTGACAAAGACAGCCTGCCAATCGAAAGAGCCCTAGGACTGCAGTGGTGCGTGGACTCTGACCATTTCCAGTTTAACATCAATTTAAGCCAGAAGCCACATACCCGCAGAGGCATACTTTCTGTTGTAAGTTCCATTTTTGATCCCCTCGGGTTTCTTGCTCCTCTCATTCTCCCAGCCAAGCAGTTGCTACAAGAGCTCTGCAAGAGAGGCTTTGGATGGGACGAACCCCAAGCTGTAGTAGACAGGTGGGAAGAATGGACAAACAATTTAGAAAGAATAAAAAGCTTCAGTGTAGCACATTGTTTGAAACCAAATGGCTATGGGACAACAAAGTGTGCAGAACTAAACCACTTTGCTGACGCCAGTGAGAATGGCTATGGCTCAGTAAGCTACATAAGACAAGCTAATGAACAGGACATTATACATGTCACCTTCCTCATGGGAAAGTCCAGAGGCCTTCCTTCAAAGAGCATCACAGTACCACGTCTGGAGTTGGCTGCTGCAGCATTGTTGGTAAAGGTGGACAAAATCCTAAGGAGAGAACTACATCTACCCTTAAAGCCCTCCGTTTTCTGGACTGACAGCCAAACCATACTTAAGTACATTAGAAGTAAAAAACTGCAAGATTTAAAATGTATAAAAAAGCAAACAGGGTCTCGCTGATTCGGGATAACTCGGAGCTGTCCCAATGGAGATACGTAAGAAGTAAAGACAATCCAGCTGATGATTCCTCGAGAGGATTGAGTGCAGGCAAATTCATGGAGCAAAGGAGGTGGATGCATGGCCCAGAGTTCCTATGGAAACCTGAGGAAGGTTGGTTAGAGGTGAAGGCATTGGGCTCAGTGTTACAGGATGATCCAGAAATTAGGAGAAACACTACTGTGCTTACAACAGTGGTGAACACTGAAACACCCACAGACCAGCTTATTTCATACGTTTCAAATTGGATTAGGCTACTTAAAGCAGTGGCATGGTACATGAAACTAATAAAGGCCTTGAGACTGAGAATCAAAAAACAAAAGGGCTCTCCATCATATCAAGTCATTACCCACTCCCACAGCCAAAAGGTGAGCCCAAAATTTGAGGTTTTTAGGACCAAACCTGGTGGACAACTCCTCACAGTGGAAGATCTCTTACAGGCAGAAAGGTCAGTTATCTCTTATGTTCAGAGGCAAGTATTCCCAGCTGAAATTACAACACTGCAAATGACCCCACCTAAAGTGAAAAGGAGCAGCAGGATCTGTAGGCTTGATCCTGTGCTAGATGAAGGCATCTTAAGAGTAGGTTGCCGGATGCATAAATCTGCCATGCCTGATGAAACCAAACACCCCTGTAACTTGCCCAAAGATTCACACATTTCAATTCTTCTTTTAAGATACATTCATGAACGCTGTGGTCACAGTGGCAGGAACCACATGCTCTCAGAGCTCCGTAAAAAATATTGGATTAGTAAGGCCAACTCTTTAGCAAGAAAGGTGCTCTCAAGATGTGTCATGTGTCGACGTTTGAAGGGCAAAGCAGGTGAGCAGAAAATGGCAGATTTGCCGCTAGAAAGAATCCTACCTGACCTCCCTCCCTTTACCAATGCCGGATTGGACTACTTTAGCCCGATTGAAGTGAGGGGAGGAAGAAGCACCATTAAAAGGTATGGAGTTCTGTTTACATGTATGTCCAGCAGAGTTGTTCATTTGGAAGTAGCTTTCTCCTTAGACACTGACTTCACGCTTTGAGGAGATTTGTTTGCAGAAGGGGGCAGGTTAAGCACATTAGATCTGACAATGGAACGAACCTGGTGGGTGCTCAGGTGGAGCTCAAGAAAGCTCCGATGATGCTGGACAAGTCAAAGATACAGGATGCCCTGCTTCCTGATGGAATCGAATGGAATTTCAACCCACCAGCAGCATCGCACCATGGCGGAGTCTGGGAAAGGCTTATAAGATCTGTTTGTTACGTGCTGAACTCCACACTCCATCAACAGTCCATCAATGATGAGGGTCTTCAAACTCTATTTTGTGAGGTAGAGGCTATTCTAAACAACCGTCCTCTCTCCAAAGTGTCCTCAGACCCATATGACCTGGAACTGCTGACCCCAAACCACATCCTCCTCCTAAAAACCCAGCCCATTATGCCTCCTGGAATCTTCCTGAAATCAGACCTTTATGCTAGACGCCGCTGGGAACAGGTTCAGTACATGGCAGATCTTTTCTGGCATAGATGGACCAAAGAATACCTCTTTCTACTCCAGGAAAGGCAAAAATGGACTGTAGTGAAAAAGAACCTGAATGTTGGAGATCTGGTTCTAGTGGTTGACCCCACTGCTCCTAGAGGATCATGGCCATTAGGAAGAGTTCTAGAGACCAAGCCTGATCGAAAGGGGCTGGTCCGATCTGTAAAGCTCCAGACACAGACTTCAATCCTTGATAGGCCCATTACCAAGCTGTGCCGAATTCTGGAGACTGAAGAATGTCCGGCGCCTCCTAATGATCACCAATAAGGGATGTAATGTATACATATATACATATTTTTTCTAAAGCATGAAGAGATTATTGATTTCTGGCTCCTTTTTTTTGTATTTATTTCAAATAATTGATTCTATAGAGAACAATTAGGGGCCGGTGTATAGGAGCCGCATTTGAGTTTATTTGAGCAGATACAGTCTTTGACCTCGGCCTGGATCTGTGTTGCCGGAGCTTTTGCTTATAGGAGAAAGCTAAACTCTAAGCGCTACAAAGGAATATTTAAAGTCATTTAAATCAGTTCACATTTTTTGTTTTGTACTTTGTTTATTTGCAATAAATATCAACAAACATTCCATGACAACATTTGGATTTTCTTGAATTCGGGCGGTGAGTCTGACCCTGTACGCGCATTCTCCAGGTGGTTGGAAACAATAACAGGGGGTTACAGGGAAAACCCAACATTGTTTTTTGTCATTACAGTGTAGATGATTGTCTTCTGGACAACTGTCAAGTCAGTAGTCTTTCCCATAATTGTGGTTGCATGTTGTAAACAAGGCCAAACAGAACCCAGTATTTATACTCCAAATTAATCAAATTAATCAAGCTCAAAATGGAATATTCGAATAATAATTTTTTGAGATACTGAATTTTTTTATTTTCCTAAGCTGTCGTAACCATCAGAATAAAAAAACAAACTGAAATATTTCAGTTTGTGTGCAATGAATCTATAATATAAGAAATTCGGCTTTTTTTAATTAAACTACAAAAAAATACCTTTTCCATGATCTTCAATTTTTTTTAGATGCACCTGTATTAAGACAATATATTGTTCTATTTAATTTCAGTATACATTAAATAATTTAATATATTGATCATTAAACATATGAAAACCTATTTTCTTTGCTTAAGGGGTAGATAAGGTCAAAATGACATTGGTGGTTAAATAAAATAAAACTAAATTAATTAATTTCATTAAAATGTAATTACATTTTTTTTCTTTTTACTAAAACTTAAATTGCTGCAAACTAGGAAAATGCCCAATTACAAAATTTACATTAAGCAAATGCATTATATATGCATTATATAGTTTCAACTGGAGTAAAATAATGTTAATTTGACAGATTTTTTTACATTTGTCAGCATCTTTTTGTGATGTTTTAATATAGCCACCTGTCTCCTGTACTTTCATCTTTTTCTAGGTCCCATAAAGTCAACATGAAAAGGCATGCAGTATAGGCATATCTCAAAGCCACATCCCCTCAGGGCTTACAGTCTGTTTTTGAGAGCTCTCACTGTCTGGATTCACGCCACAATGTGTTGGCTCTCACACATCAGATTGAGAAATGTTTTGCCACGTATCTGTTGACCTTCCTGATTTACATTATGGTCCAATGAGACCGAGCGCTCGGGGGTGGCAGCGGCATGGAAAACACAGCACTAATGATCTATTTGTTTTTGTCTGGAGATGTGGACACACTCCTCACCCCTCTGCGAAGAGCTTCCTTTGATGAACCAATTCCCCCATTAGATCCACGGTCACTCCATGAAGCAGGTGATTTAATTGTTTATTAATGAACGTTTTCTCAGGGATGAGAACAAAGTAAATTATAATGCATAGGCAGCACTATGTCTCTTTTGTGTGTATGAAGAAAGGTGTAATGGAGGAGGTTGCTGCCTCATGATTTTTTCCCATTCTGCAATGCATGTGGAAATGAGGACATGGGGGAGGGGAAGTACTACAAAGGTGCAAAAAGTTTAATTCACTGTGTTTTCTAACTTTACTCTGCTTGTTAAAAGTAGCAAGAATAAAGGATAGCTTATTCAGTACACAATGCATCTGATTTTTGTCATCAACAGTTCTGCAGTTTAATAATTGAATAATGTATTAATAATAACATTTGCTGCAGTAGCCTCTAGTCTCAAGTGTAAAGCATCTGAAAAAACAGGGTTCTGTTTTTCAAATACAGGTCAGTCCTATAAATACTTTATTTTTAATTAGAATTTTAATTAGCTCATAGCAGTTTGGTGAGTAAATAACAAAATGTAAAAACACTAGTAACTTATACAACTACAGCAGTGTAACAACAGCTTAAAACAGCACTGTAAAAAAATGACTGTGATTTTAGCGGTAAAAAACTTTGAAAATGCAACAGTATAAACCATGGAAAACCCGTAAACTGACATTCCCAGAATTCTCTACATTGCATTTAAAAAAATTAATTTTATGTTTTTTCTTTGTTTTTTTCTTATCTGTTATGTTTATTAGGGTTGTATGTTACATATAATGTTGTTAAATGAATGCTTATTACATATTTCAGTTTAATGAGTCTCACTATGATGGTGTTTAGTGCTTGTGTGAATGACACTGTGCACCTTCTATGTATCTTATTATTTAAAAGCTGCTCGTCTTTGGTTCATCATGTCACTTTCTCATCACCTCCTGCTTATGGTGGTTACCAGTGTATTACAAAGGTACAAAACAGATTTCAGTACTTCAATAAGTTGGTATATTAATATTATATCAGTTAAATTACGGTATTAAACTGTACATTTAAGGTAAAACCGTTAAACCTAAAATGGTGTTAACTTATTTCTTACGGTATAAAACTGTTAAACCTAAAACGGTGATACCGTATTTTTTACAGTAGACTTCTGGCAACCACAGCTGCCAGTTTTTTACTGTATATTTTACGGATTATTTTTTTTACAGTGAGTGTTGATTTCCAAGAAACAAACTTGCAGGTATGGGCACTTAAAGTTGCAGTCTGTAATTCTTTTTTGGTTAAAAATGATGCGAAACCAAAATTTGAGCAAGTACATAACCAGCCGGTGCTCAAAACTGTCATTCACAATAATTTATCTTATAATAATGCATTCTAGTTTGAGTGGTACGGGTAGGTTTTCACATGAAATTCGAGCATGCTGCAACGTTTTTACGTCACGTCTGTAAACATAAGGAAGTTGTCCCGGCTACTTGGCTATCGCATGTGAGAATCCTGCAGAGAGCAGATAGTTTATAGCCTATTTTCACAGCAGCTATAGAATAATTAAATGTATATCATTTTGATGGCAGATTATAATCCATTAAATTATATTCCAGTTTTAAATGTGTTTCTGATAACAGATAGCCTGGGATTACACAAGATTTGTATTTTTAAAGACAACCAGTTCGAAGGTAGCATAATTCGCTATTGGTAGTGCGATTTATTGTAATGTTTTTTGGTCAGAACAAACGTGGCATACTTGTTTCTTGTTCAGAAGACAATAAACAGTGAAAATTCTTATTTGGGTCATTTATTCCAAGATGTAGGCTAGAATCTGTGATTGTGAAGCACAGTAAATATCCACACTGGTGGGATGACTGACTGCCACACACACATACTCCTCAAACATTAGTTTCATCCACGCTGGAGCCGTGCCGGAGCACAACCCATGCTAGAAAGATAATTCCACAAACAGCTGCAATTGCAAGTATTCAAACAGAGATGGCGACAAAGAGGCAAATCTTATGGACTGCAGCTTTAATTAAAGTGAAATATTTATATTTAGGTAATACTGCTGTTCATCTGTGTGTTTTTAACTCGATGCACTATGTACTCAGGGCCGGCCCTGACCAATTTGCTGCCCTAGGCAAGATTTTACCTGGCGCCCCATGCATCACAGCCCATTTCACCCTGTCATTGTGTTCATGATTTAGCATATATATATATATATATATATATATATATATATATATATATATATACACACACACACACACACACAAATTACAGCAGAACTGTTTCCAACACTCATAATAAATCATCATATTAGAATGATTTCTTAAGGATCATGTGATAGACCGGATGTCACATGTGACACTGAAGAATGGAGTAATGATGCTGAAAATTCAGCTTTGCATCACAGAAATAAATGATAATTTAAAGTATAATAAATTGAAAACAAATTATTTTAAATTGTAATAATATATCACAATATTACATTTTTTTCTGTATTTTTGATCAAATAAATGCAGGCTTGATGAGCAGAAGAAACTTCTTTCAAAAACATTAAAAATAGTAATGTTTCCAAACTTTTGGCCTGTACTGTATCCCCCCAAAACTGCACAACTGTAGAGTAAAACATTAATAAAAAAGTGATAATAAAAAATGCGTCTTAAAACTGACATGATTGTACAAAATCACAGTCTGGGGACTCAGAACTCAGAACAACTGCTAACATTAAGTTTAAGGTAAAAATAACTGCCATGAAATTATAGTATCTTACTCCTATGCAATAAATTGTTCATTCACTACATCTCTTTACCTCTGTCTTTATCCTCTTCTCTTCTTTTTGGCACTGTATCTATCGCAGACCATGCTCATTTATAATGTGTCATGTAAATTCGGCCTTCCGTCACAATCAGGAAACTTTCACCGTGTCTAGAACTGGCGCGAGCTGCCAGGCCCGTTTCTACGAGCTGTGTGTTAACAAAAGCAGTGCTGTCTACATTGGATGCGGCGTCAGGCACGCTACACAACAAATTACCAACAACTGATCATGCACGCGCTCTGTTTCTGACGCACTTCAAGCACTCGATGGGCGGGGGAAGATTGAAGAGTCGGACTTTTTTTTTTTTGCTTTATTTGGTAGTATTTCGAATTAATGGTTTTTAAATAGTAGCTTATTATAAAAAAAAATATGTAAAAAAAAAAAAATTTCACTTGTTCACTCATTCTGGTGCCCTTATGGATGAGTGGCGCCCTTAGCATTTGCCTATACCGCCTATGCCGCGGGCCGGCCCTGTATGTACTCAACGATGTAGTGTATGAATTAAATAAGGTTATTTTGTCATTCATAAATGGAGCCTGATACTGTATCCCCTCCCCCTTCGCTACATTGAAGCTCGGCAGTTAAGTGCATGCAGTGTCTAACATTTCACACTTCATTATTTTTTTCAGTTTAAGTGCATTCTTTTTGGAATTTTCAGTGTCTTGCGCTATTTATACAACAGAACGTCATAGAATAGTGTATAAGGCTATGTTCACACTTGGCGTCTTTTTTTAAGCTGCCAGCGTCTGTTTTACATTAAAGTCCTATGAAGTAAACTGTGTTTTTGACACCGCCAACATCTTTTTAAGTTGAAAAAAGTTAAACTTTTCTGACAAAAACACTACACAAAGCGCCTTTTTGACATCTGACCAATGACAAGTGAGTAGCAAGACCTGTCACATCCATGTGAGCGCCCTAAGTATGCAATTTGGGACACACCTATAGATTTTTAGGCCAACCCGGAATTTAGCATCATGCTGGTGCCTTCAACAAAAACACAATTGTATTTTTTCAGTATTTGAGATTGTTGCAGAAAATCAGCTCTGCCACCAACAAAACGGTTTTCAATTTTTGTTCATTATAATCTTATAATCCAGACTGGATGACTAGAATAGTTTTCTTGTTTGCTGTGATGACATTTAACCTCCCTTTTAGCCACTGTAGAAAAAAAAAAAAAATATATATATATATATATATATTGAGTGTGGGTCAACCACAGACCACAGAACCCAATAAAAAATAAAAATAAAAAAATAAACCGTTACTGCAAGACGAGGGAACCAGCAGTGCTAAAATGCTAACTTGTACAAACATACTAAAATGGCATGGTTGCTTCAGCAAATCAGTTTTTATTTGATGTTTGCTTGTGTTTATAGTAGGTTTTAGTGTTTACGTCATACTTAATTTTCAATGCCACAGAACACTGGACAATTTATTTCCAAACTGACCTATCTAATAAACCATTGCCAAATTGACACTCATATGTTGCTGATATTCGCATTAAACAATTGCTGAAAAAAAGTTTAGAACAAAGTAGAATAAAACAAGTTTATATAACTATTTCAGGCACATTACTACTCTAGTGTGCCTGAAATAGTTATAGTTTTAGTTATAGTAATAGTTTTTAGCCTAAATTAGAGACAAAGCTGTTCCTGTGTCTCAGTGGTAGGACATTGTGTTAAGCAGTGCAAAAGGTTGTGGTTCAATTCCCAGGGAACACACACATACTGGTAAAAAAATAAAATAAAAGAAATGTATAGCTGAATGCACTGTAAGTCGCTTTTAATAAAAGTGTCTGCTAAATATGTCAAATGAAATGGTCTTTCATTATATAATTCATTAAAAACCGTTTTTGTACCAGAAGAAAATATGTCTAACTTTATTGATAGTAGCTTGTTGTGTAGAGAGTTGTAAAGAGCATAGCTTTAAAGTATTAGTAGCAGTTATCTTAGCAAGCTACACTTCTAAAGCAGCTTCTGTGACACTGGTTCATGGCGAATAAATGAGGCTGAATCATTATGAATGAGGCCTTAATGCAATGAAAGTAAAAATGTTAATGCACTGGTACTGTATCTGCCTCTTGGAGTAATGCTGACAGCTTCTCTACAATATTTATTGATTAGCCAACTTGGTTTCTCAGGGAACAAGGTCTGAGATGGGATATTGTAAAGAATCATGACAGTCAGATTATTTAGTTGTGACCTGGTTTCCCTGCCTGTTAATTTTGATGCTTGGCATAGGCAGGAGAGGAGAGGGAATTTCAAAGATAATGGTCTCATTATGCTGATATGATGTGTTTAAAGAGCTGTGCTAACAAAGCTTTGCCTTCTAATGAGTCTCTCTCACACACACACACACACACACAACACTGGAGCGTATTGATCTCTCACTCTCTGTTCACTGTGAGATGATCATATATGATGTACGCTACTGTGCGTGTTGTGCGAGAAGACAACATTCATTCAATTTAATATCAAATTAATACTCCAATTTCAGTGTTTAAACTCACTCCCTCAAAAATTATTTTGACTCATTCTTCAATTTCTGTGTTAAAAAGAAAACGTCTCGGTTACGTCTGTAACCTCGGTTCCCTGAGAAGGGAACGAGACGATGTGTCGATAATGCCTTGGGAACGCATTCTGTGTGAGTGTGTCTGAAACATCCATGTCAACTAGTCCAATGGCGAGAGTGAGCGTCAGGAGTGACGTCATGACCAGGAATTGATAAAAACCCCAACCGGAGCAACCGGTGTTAGCTTCGACAATGGCGAAGCAAGTCGATCACAGGAACGAAGGAAGTATGGCAGGGAGACGCATCGTCTCGTTCCCTTCTCGGGGAACCGAGGATACAGACGTAACTGAGACGTTCCCCATCGAGGGAGATACGATGCGTCAATAACGCCTTGGGAACGAGAATACCCAAACTGCCATATTACAAGTGCCTGAGTGCCAGAAAAACCAACACCTCAAGAATGAAAAAACCTGAGACCCGGGAGTAGCGTCCAGGTCTAGGCTATAAAACCTGACGAATGTGAGTGGCGAGGACCAGCCTGCCGCATCACAAACATCCTGAAGAGAGGCCCCAGATAATAAGGCTCTAGAGGCCGCCATACTCCTAGCAGAATGAGCTCTGAATCCCAAAGGGCACGGTAGGTCAGAAGACTCATAGGCAAGAAGGATAGCCCCAACTATCCACTTACTAAGTGTCTGTTTAGTGGCAGGAAGACCTATCTTAGGTGACCCGAAACAAACAAACAGCTGATCGGATTTCCGAAAAGAAGAAGTCCAATAAGTGTCCAATGCTCGCACCGGGCATAAGAGGTTAGACTTTTCCTGGTCCGATGATGCAAACGGGGGAGGACAGAAAGCCTGCAGAACAATAGGTCTCGGAACAAAGGTCGGTACCTTAGGGACGTATCCCTGCTTAGGGTAGAGAAAAGCTTTGACCATCCCAGGTGCAAATTCAAGGTAGGTGGGAGAAACCGAGAGAGCCTGAAGGTCTCCGACTCTTTTAAGGGACGAAATAGCAAGGAGAAAAGTAGTCTTAAACGAAAGAAACTTCTCAGAGACTGACTCTAGGGGTTCAAAAGGAGCCCTATAAAGGCCTTCTAAAACTATAGCCAGGTCCCAGGCCGGCACTCTAGTACGATTTGCAAGTCTCAGCCTCACGGTGCCACGAAGGAAACGAGAGATAAGAGGGTCTCGACCCAGAGATGCACCACCCACTGGGGCGTGGAAAGCCGAAATGGCCGCCCTGTAAACCTTTAAGGTGGATGGACATAGACCAGAAGTGAAGCGGTCTTGTAAAAACTCAAGAACTGAGCCAACAGAGCAGTGGACGGGGTCACACTGATGTTGGTAACACCAAGAAGAAAAAACATTCCATTTGAGTCTATAAAGTTTCCTCGTAGCTGGAGCTCTGGAGCTAAGAATGGTCTCCACAACCTCAGTTGAGAGACCACTCTCTATGAGTTGCGCCCCCTCAGAGGCCACACCCAAAGCTTCCAAATCTCTGGCCGGGGATGAAATATAGTGCCCCCGGCCTGAGATAGAAGGTCTTTCCTGATCGGGATCTCCAAGGGAGGACCGTCGAGGAGATGAATCAGGTCCTCAAACCAGATTCGAGTCGGCCAGTGTGGAGCTACGAGAAGTAGACTTACTCCGTCCTGGCGGACTCTCTCCAGAACTCCTGGGAGCAGAGCAACAGGGGGAAAGGTGTACAGACGTAGCCTCGGCCACGTCTGTACCATAGCGTCCAACCCCAGGGGGGCTGGATGAGTAAGGGAGAACCATAGTGGACAGTGCGTCGTGTACTGAGAAGCAAACAGATCCACTTCTGCTTGGCCATAAGATTCCCATATGAGCTCCACCACCTCGTGGTGAAGCCTCCATTTCCCTGGCCTCAGCACCTGCCTCGACAGGGTGTCCGCTCCAATATTCTGAGTCCCTGGTATATACATTGCCCTCAGAGAGCGTAATTTCCCCAGGGACCACAGGAGGATCTGGTGCGCTAATTTGCAGAGTGGGCGCGAGCGCAGACCCCCCTGACGGTTGATGTAAGAGACCACCGATGTATTGTCTGTGCGGACTAGCACATAATGGTCCCTCAGGTCTGGCAGGAAATGCCTCAAAGCTTTGAAGACAGCCATCATCTCCAGGCAGTTGATGTGCCAGGAGTGATGATGGCTCTCCCACAGACCCTGAGCTGAGCAGCCTTCCATTACCGCTCCCCAGCCGGTAAGGGAAGCATCTGTTGAGATGGTAACCCGATGACAAAGAGCTCCCAATACCGGACCCTGGGACAGGAACCAGTGTTCTCTCCATATGTCCAAGGCGCGGAGACACCGCCGCGTGATCTTGATCGTACAAAGTGGGTTTCCCCTTGGGGAAAACCCTCTGGTCTTGAGCCACCACTGTAAAGGTCTCATGCCCAGCAGGCCAAAGGGGATCACATTGGACGCTGCTGCCATGAGACCCAACAATCTCTAAAACTGTTTCACAGTGCGTGACTGGCCTAGCTTTAGCTCTGATGTGGCTGTGAGGATGTTGGCTATACGAGCGGGCAAAAGAGTGGCTCGCATCGTGACCGATTCCCATACCACCCCAAGAAATTGGTCCTCTGTAATGGAGATAGCACACTCTTCTTCAGGAGGATTAGATCGGCGAGGGAGAAAACTTTTAAAAGCGTCAGATTGCTTTTTATTTTCTTGAAATCTTTCAACCACTTCATTCACAGCATCACCAAACAGACCTTCATGAGAAATGGGAGCATCTAAAAGAAAAGATCTATCTTTATCTTTAATATCTGAAAGATTAAGCCAAAGGTGTCTTTCTGTAGAAACCAAAGCAGCCATAGATCTACCAATAGCACGTGCTGTTTCTTTAGTCGCCCTGAGAGATAAATCCGTAGCCCGACGAAGTTCACGAATTTCGTCACGGCTGACTCCCTCACTGTTATCTAACTCCCCCAGCAGCTCAGCCTGATAAGCCTGAAGCAAAGCCATCGAGTGAAGGCAAGCTCCCGCCTGACCTGCTGCTGTGTAAGCTTTACCCACTAAATTTGATGTGATCTTTAAAGGCTTCATGGGCAAAGTCGGGTTCTTAATAGACGATGCTGAACCAGGGGAAAGATAGCTCGCGAGCGTCTGTTCCGCCCGGGGCATCGCTTCATAACCATTTTCTTTCAGCCCTCTTATATCAGAATAAATGCGCATTTGAGGGCTGAAAAGATGTGACGAATATGGCTTATTCCACGATCTAGACAGCTCACTGTGAAGATCAGGAAAAAATGGAAGACCCCTTGATGTAGGAGATGTTTTAGAAGACAGAAAAAGCTAGTCTAATTTGCTTTTAGGACAAGCGCTCTGTTTATCAGATGGCCAAGATATATCTAACTTATCTACAGCTCGTGTTAATACATCAACCAACTCCTCATATGCTGGGGAAAGAGATGGCGAATCCCCCCCCCCGATTGTGTCACCTTCCCTGCCCGTTACATCTAACACCTCGGAGCTAGAGCAACGAAGCAATGAGCTCTCCCCCCGGGCGGAAGAAGCCGCGGGGCGGGCTTCCGACACCGGAGTTTGAGCTATGGATCTCCCAGGTAAGGGAGGAGAAAGAGCCCTCGGACCCATCTCCAACCCCGCTGAGAGATCTATTTGCGAACCCCAGGAATGCATTCTCCGTTCTGCCTCAGCAGAAGCGGGTCCTGCACCCTAGGGAGCGCGAGGCTCGCCGCTCTTCTGATCAAAGAGTGACAAGCGGGAGCGGAGCATGCGAAGTGAAAGCTTCTCACAATGCGGGCAATCAGTCTCCTCGAAGGCTGATACCACATGCTCCACTCCCAAACAAATTACACAAAGCTCGTGTGTATCCCCACCCATTAGATAATGCAGGCAGGGAGAAGCACACTGTTTGAATAGTTGCTTCGCCATGTATATAAACTTTGAACAAGACAACAATAAATATGACAGACAGGTTTGACACAGATCACTTGCTGAGGCACAGAAAGCTAACACCGGTTGCTCCGGTTGGGGTTTTTATCAATTCCAGGTCGTGACGTCACTCCTGCCGCTCACTCTCGCCATTGGACTAGTTGACATGGATGCTTCAGACGCACTCACGCAGAATGCGTTCCCAAGGAATTATCGACACATCGTCTCGTTCCCTTCGATAGGGAAGCACAGATTATATTTCTGGTTACGGTGTGGAATAGTATGGGGCCAGTTTTTGGAGGATTTTAAAGCTTATAATTTTATTAAATTAAATTCTTGTTAAAATTGTGCATTATTTGAGCTGTATTACGGAGGCACCGGTTGACCGGCCATAAATCAGAACCGGCCGTTTTTTGCTAAAATACGCGATCAGCAATCGGCCAGTTCTTGGTCTTTTTTCGGCCGTTTTTTTCCGGAAGTGCACCCGCGTGCACATACTACATTGGAATCGTTCACTATGTCATTTGTGTGGAAGTATTAAGTAACGGGCAGCCGTTCAGCACTGGAAGTGCAGAGCTACACGTCTGAGGCACAGATAGCAGGAAGCGAACAGCCTGGTGTACTGGCGCACAAGAGTCCCTTTCCTGCTCCTATCACAGATTTTAGTTCTGACTATAGCCTAGCGATCAATGTGTGTTTAAAACACCATCAAACTTGATTCTATGATGACAGGACAAGATAAAATGTCAAGTTAATTACATGCCATTGCAACACAGTCGACATAAAGCTTTCAAGTTATACAGAGAATAACAGAGAGGTTAACGTCTTTATGGTATTTGGTGTCGGAAAATAAATAAATACTTAAAATGCTGTGTTTCCAAATGAGAAAGCACGTTCATTGAGTGAGATCTGTTCTCTGTCCTTGAAACGGGTATCCGTGTGTGGACCACGGAAGATGAGTGTCATTGACTTGCGTTAAGAGTTATCCGTGATCTCAGCACAGACTCGCTCCATGCTCGTATCACAGATTTTAGTTAGGCTAACACAGGGCTGGACTGGGACAAAAAATCAGCCCTGGACTTCATCCAGACCTGCCCACTATGCATGTAAACACACGCACGCACACACAAACACACACACACTATATATGTGTATACATACATTAATCTGCATGTAAAATTACTGATTAGAATTTATTTACTATCAAAACCAATAAAAAAAAACTATTAAAATAATAATAATAAAAAAAATTTTTATTTTATCAGGCTTTATTGTAAATATCTAAAGGTCTTAATTTATGTGCTGCTTATTATTCTAATAGAAATAATGCTTAGGGTACACAATTTCTGCTGTAACTATATTTCATGTGGTGCTACATCAATCATGTTTTAATTTTATATTAATTTACACAAATTACCTCGGACCTGTTGATAGTAGTATTAAGACCACTGATCTACAGAAAACGTGATTTATAAAGACCACTGATGTACAATAAAATAAAAGAGTAATTAAGACAAAGAACATTGTGTAGTGATTTATTTTTAATTTTTCTTAACATGATCAAAAGACTTTAAAAATCTATGGAGTAGACTGGTTTATATATTCAAATGCAGGGCTCAATGCTAGGGTTCAAAATTGTACTTGCCCTGCCAAAAATAAATACATAAACATAAATAAAAATAGCTATTGTTTTCTTTGTAAATAAGCTGCAATCTCATTTCACAATTCCAATTTCAATATCACAATAAACACTAACTATTCAGTTCAAACATTACTGAAGACAAGTGAACAGTCTGTAATAAAATAAGAAAAAATTATCATAAATAGCACCGTTTTCAGGTACAGATATTGCATAATCAAATGTAAAATACTTACTACACACACACACACACACACACACACACACACAGTGTTCCTGTAGCTAAAGTGGTAGAGCATTGCTTTAGCAAGCACAAGGTTGTGGGTTTGATTCCCAGGGAACACGTTAGGTAAAATTGTTTGCTTGAATGCACTGTAAGTTGCTTTGGATAAAAGCGTCTGCTAAATGCATAAATGTAAATATTTGAATCCTTGTTAAAGCTGTTAGGCAAGAGCAGTGAGTTATTTCTCTCTGTCTTTTGTTTACATTAATGATGACACAGACCGACGGTAGGTATAAGGCTTATGCCTGGCACTTTAAGGGATTTTTTTCTCAATTTATTACAAATTTAAATAATATATCTCACATAAATGCTGTATACAGAGACATAGAGCATCACCTGGTATTATTAAAGGTTAAAAATAATTATTTATAATTAATTATTTAATGACACAAGTGAAATTTAATAAATATGTAATATAGTACACATATTTAGCAAAATACTCCTTTCTATGGCTATTTTTCTCAACTAACCTGCTATGGTCTTTAAATGGCTTTCTTGGCGTAAATGTAACGTTCTGTGACAATTGTTCTCCTGCTGTTTTATTGACTGTTTGATTGATATTATTTATGAGGTATATCTTTCGGTAAGTTGTAGTGTATCTTTACAGTTTTTTACAGACGCTAGGACACATTTCTCAATACTTGCAAAACTCTTCACACAGTTCTCCTAACCAACTTTCAGCTTGGCAAAGCAGTTCATTTCACATTCAAAATGCACTACAACTACCAAAACACTTTATTCAGGTCTCAAATCAACTCATTCTTCTAGAACACTAGCAAAGGTTGACAGCCGACAGACACAGTTTGTCACCCACAAAACAATGACCTAAAAAACACTAACAACATGTAGCATTATACAATGTTTTCTTGTGTAAAACAAGGACACATCTCTGTTTATAATTCAATGCGATATATGTTACTGGAATGAATCAGACATGATGCAGAATTTGTCAATATTTTATGTCGTTTATATATTTTAATTTTTTTGCACTGAGTAATTCCAAAATAGAAGAAATTGTATACACACCATCCACTGATACAGATACAATAGTAATGCTAATCAACTAATTGTCCAATTGTTATTATAGCATTTAATTTTAAGATTTAAATATATATTTCATTCAAATATTACTGTAGAAATGTAGCAAATTGCTGTCTTATTCAGTTTTGTATTATGTTATTGTTTGGAAACATAAGTTTAACAGTTTTGAAAACAGTATGTAAGCATGTGCAAATTGACTTATACGTACAAAGAGTTTTGGCAGTTGTTGTTTTGGCATTTTGTGCCAAAGCAATGATAATCGATTCTCAGTTTATCCTAAATAGACTTCTGTTGTGCTCACTGTGTGAAGAGTTTTGCAAAAGTGACCTAAGTATTGAGAAATGTGTCCTAGCGTCTGTAAAAAACTGTAAACAGAAAGTAACAGATGGTCGGTTTACTGGTTTACTTGAACTGAGGCGATAAAGCGATCTGTCACGTCACATTTTCTAGCGCCAAAACGGTATTGTCTGAATTTCGTTAAAAAAAAAAATGGACAGAACCTGACAGCTGAGAATTTTAAATGTGATTTATATAGATCAGTGAGTGGTGGCCTATTACAGCTGGAATAAATATTGTAACTTTTGCAGTAGCTACAATGCAGTAGCCTACGTGTATCATTACATTTCTGTCTCACCTCAGCAGTCAAGTCCCGCCCTGCTGACATCTTCACAAGGGGTGGTGGGGGGATGCTGCGAGACAGTCAAATGAATTGCGGTGAGACTGCTGTATATATACCTCTTACCATTGATTGCTGAGTGCTCTCCACCTGTGTTAATTATCTGCACATGCTCCTCCCGAACTTGTTAATAAAACCTCATTTCACGAGTTCACACTTACATACAATTGAGGGGGTAAAGTTTAATGCGTATTTGGCGTGCTGTCCTGAGGGAGGGCTCCGAGCTCGGAGTTCGGCCCGAACCCAGAGTACTCCCCCCAAAAAGCTAAAGAGCAGAGGACAGCCGCCGACTAAAGACCCCCCCAAATGAGTGCCGTGTTTGGCGGTCTGGCATCTTGAGAAAGGGTCTGAATGTTTGGCCAGTGGGCCCGTGATGGCGGCTCACTGTACCTGGACTGACAGGCCCTGCTGGCCTGCAACGGGGAGCAATTCTAATTTGGAGCAACCGATCTGGCGAGTTTGTGCCTTTCTCCGCTGTGAGACCAATGCTCGCTGGACAGAAAGAGAAAACAGGAAAGAGGAAAATGAGAGCTTGACCGGGAGATTTTCTCACACTGCGTCTGCTGTGAGACCCAATGCTCGCTGGACGGAAGAGAAAAGGTAAGTGCTCTACCGGGAAAGTTCTCACTGCGTCCGCTGTGAGACCAAATGCTCGCTGGACAGAAAGAGAAAACAGAAAAGAGGAAAATGAGAGCTTGACCAGGAGATTTTCTCACACTGCGTCCGCTGTGGGACCCAATGCTCGCTGGACGAAGAGAAAATGTAAGTGCTCTACCGGGAAAGTTCTTGCTGCGTCCGCTGTGAGACCAAATGAGAGCTTGACAGGGAGATTTTCTCACACTGCATCCACTTTGAGACCGAATGCTCGCTGGACAGAAAGAGAAAACAGAAAAGAGGAAAATGAGAGCTTGACCGGAAGATTTTCTCACACTGCGTCCGCTGTGAGACCCAATGCTCGCTGGACGAAAGAGAAAACGTAAGTGCTCTACCGGGAAAGTTCTCGCTGCGTCCGCTGTGAGACCCAATGCTCACTGGACGAAAGATTTTTTTTTATTTTTATTTTATTATATATATATATATATTTTTTTTTTTTTCTCTCTCTTCTCCATTGCGAATATGCCAGAATTGACTGGTATGGTTGGATTGGCGTTGAGAGATTAAAAATGTATATGAAATGACCTTTTTTGGTTTGGTCGGTCTTACTTTGTTTAATCAAATATGAAATTGATTCACCATCTATTACTGATAAGTCTGAGATGGTGGGGTGGATTTTTGGGTCGAATTTGGAAGTGATGGCGAGTTCCGAGCATCTGAGAAAACCAAAAAAGGCTAGGACAAACATGGCGTCGAGTGTGTGAGCGGTACTGATGGGCTGGTAGCCTGTGCGGAGGGCGCAAATACATTTGGTGAGAATGACTAGCGTTATGGGTTGTCTAGCGTCGGGACGAGTGGGCTGGGATCTTTGAATCCCTTTGATCAGGAGGGAAGTTTGTGAGTGTTTATCTCAGCCGTACATCAATTTATGGAAAAACTGGATGCCGCTCAAGTAACCTTTGATGGACCCGACTTGAAGGCCCTTAATGCTATTAAGGTAGGAAATAAAAGAGGTGACTGAAAGAAGAGAAAAATCAGGGAAAGGCATGTTATAAGAGACATGGAATTTTTTTAAAACATCTCCAAGCTGTCACGTAGGATTGGAGGGTTCTGGGAGAAACTGCTTGGAGGATAGTGTCGAGCGATGCGTCAAGCAGGGGTTTTAACGGGTGGGTTACGGGAATATTAGTTCTGAATAGCGAGGTACTGGAGTTGGGAACTGATCCGCCTCTGGAGCCAGCGTCCTGAATTTCTGAAACAGAAAACGAGACAGCGAGTCAGCGATTTGGTTTTCTGACCCAGGGATGTGTTTAGCAATTATGATGAATTGGTCGCAAGCTGAAATCCAGGTGAGACGCCTTAACAGTGGCATCAGAGCAGGTGAATGGGAACAGCCTTTGTTTATGCAATGCACTGTTGCGTCGTTGTCGCAATGCACTAAAATGCTACTAGGGGCCCATTCTTTCCCCCACAGAAAAGCTGCTACTATGAGAGGGTAGAGCTCAAATAGAGCTGAGGATTGAGATATGTCCTGGAGCTGCGGTGGCCACGGAGCCGTGAACCAATGACCTTGAAAAAATCCCCTGAAACCGATTAAGGGGGCGGCGTCTGTGTACAGTTGGATATCGGTCGGGGACGAAACCAAGTTGTTATAGAAAAAGGATAGACTGCTCCACTGGCTTAGAAATGTTAGCCATAGCCTGAGTTCGTCGCGACATGCTTGAGTTATGGAAACGAGCTAGTAAGTGAACGGAGTACACGAGTGAGAGGAGATGCGATATGAAGGGGCGGCCCTGCAGAATGATGCGCATTGCGAAGTTTAAATGTCCGAGCAGGGATAGGAGTTTGCGTTTTGAACAATTTGGTTTTTCAAGGAAAGCAGAAGAGACGAGAATAATTCAGTCAATTTTCTCTTTGGGCAAGGATGCTTGGAATTTGTCTGAATCCAAATTAATTCCTAGGAACTCAATGGATGTAGCAGAGCCCATGGTTTTTTCCTCTGCGATAGGAATTCCTAGCTCAGAAAAAACATTTTGGACTGTGAGGATGTGCGCGGCTGGGATGGCACTGGGAGGCGAGATTATTAAAAAATCGTCTAGCAAGTGAATGAGGTGGGCAATGGCGTAGTTGTTCGCCAAAATCCAGCAGACGGCTTCTGATAGCATTTCGAAAATTTTAGGGCTGCTTTTGCATCCGAAAGTTAAACGCACTGCAAAATAATATTTCCCGAGCCAGCGAACTCCAAATAGATGCCATGAATCTGGATGGATGGGCATTACTTTGAAGGCAGATGTAATGTAAATTTTTTGCAAGCCAAGCACCCCGACCTACGATTTTGATTATGTCAATAGCCTGATCTATGTCGTGGTATTTAAGTGAAAATTCATCGAGAGGGATCAAGCTGTTTATGCTTGGGAACGGGGAATTGTGCGGGACTGACAGATCGATTATTATGCGTTTTTTTCCCGAGAATTTTCTTGTAGCCACTCCAATGGGGCTAATACGAAACAGATCAAATGGAGGATTGTCAAACGGGCCGATCATGAAGCCTGACTCAACTTCTTTTTTGATCCGTTTGTTTACGACTTCAGGTTCTATGAGGGCAGATTGAAGATTATTACATGTGATGTTTTGGGAGAGTGGGCACTCTAAGCCGGGTTTAAAGCCCTTTTTTAGGCCTAACAGCAGATAATGAGTAAATTCAGCGTTCGGGTGATGAGCTAGTTCGAAGTGCATGCGCGAAATATTTACAGGAGTCGCCAAATAATTTTTAGATTTTTTATTCACAGATTTATAAACTGGACATACGATGCGGGTATGAGCGCCGCCACAGAAACTACAGATGTGCATAAACCGGCAGCGCGCTCTGTTACATTTACCATTGTTAAAATGATTACAGGGCTGTCGGCTTTCGTCGAAAGGAGAGTCCTGGTTTGCATGGGTGGTTGCTGCTCGAGGCACATAGCTGGTGGATTTAGCGGTGTTTGTTCCCGCGTAGGGAAGAGAGGAAGGGTTAACCTGCGGGCATGATGCAGTTGAGTGAGTCACTGACCTGCAAACTGCGCAAGTAATGTTTTTGCAACCTAAAAACACTCTGCTGTGGAGATCTGAGTCGAGTGCGCCCCAGTATGTGCGCTGATTCCACTGTGCGACTCGCACTGCACTTTTTGCTGAAAAAAGTTTATGGTACATGTAGAAGTGCCCACCCCAATAGGACAGCGCGAGCTCGGCTATGATTGCTTGATAATCGTTCAGTTCGCGCCGCCTGTGGGGGAAAGCTGAACAGATGATTTCAGTGAAACGGGAAAAAGCAATTGCAAATTCAGAAAATGAAAGAACACGAGATAAGTGAGTGTTTGTGTTGTTCAGGGTAACTGAGAAATCACCGCAATCTGTTCGGCGGTCTGGTTCCACTGCGGGGAGTAGAGGGAGAAGAGACATCTTCTCTACATCCGCACCTGATAGGATCTGTGTGCGGATAGTTTGGGATACTGGTGGTGGTTCCACGGCGACTGCGTTGGAAGGAACAGGCATCGGATTGCTGTGAAGAGAGAATATAGTGATTTAGTTTGTATGAGAGAGCTGGGAAGGGTATAATCCGGGGCTGCGAATGTCGGCGGTGGCCTCACACTTAGATGACCTGCTGTGGCTTGAAAAGGAAAGTTAGTTGGAGGGTATGACGAAAAGAAAGGATTATAGGATGAAGTGTGGGCTTGAGCTGCAAGCGGAGGCGGGCCTGCGCTTGTTTGAGCTACTGGAGCCGCAGGCCACTGGAAGTGGGCGGGGTTATAACCTGGTGGATAGAATTGTTGATATTCTTGGGCCTGTGCTGCTAGCAGTGATGGCCTCGCACTAGTGTCTCCAACGGGGGCTGTAGGCCACTGAAAAGAAAACGGGTTATGAACAGCAGGAGTATAAAACTGAGTGGCTGTGGGGAGGCCATTTCCCGATAGGTGGGATCGTCGGGACGGCCGAGCAGTAGGAGGAGGCCGGGGAAGAAGGTGGAACACCTTGGCGTCTTGGTGAGTGTAGGGCTGTTCGGGCCGGTGTGCGGCCGCGTGAAGAAGCCTGGGGCTCAGGTGCGACGTCCGGCGTCGGAGGGATGGTCGTGGGACCGGCGGAATGCGAAGGTGCATCCTTGGTGATGTTTACATCCTCATCGGATGAAGAGCTTAATTTAGACATGGTAGCAGAGCTGAGACCAAAATGCTACTAACTGCTGCGAGACTGTCAAATGAATTGCGACTGCTGTATATATACCTCTTACCATTGATTGCTGAGTGCTCTCCACCTGTGTTAATTATCTGCACGTGCTCCTCCCGTGCTCCCCTTGTTAATAAAACCTCATTTATCTTGACACATTTGGTGGCATCTGCCTCAAGTGCTTGTTGTTTTCTTTCTCTCAACAACATTAAAAATAAATAAGAAATACATAACTCACCGGCCCAACCAGACCGCGGCCCACCGGGAATCTCCCGGCAGTCCCGATGGCCAGTACATCCCTGGGCTAACATAATCAAAGTGAATTTGTATGATGGCAGGACAATGCAATAGTTACAATAACAGTCAGGTCACTGACTGCATTTCACGGAATCCTGTGAGACCAGGTTGGCCGTGAACACGAGTAGACCGTGAAGAGATGTTCAGCTCAACTTCTCACGTGTTGGATGAGAAACGAAATGGACAAAACTGAAATGTTTTTTTTTTTATGTAAGTTAGAACTTGCATACACATTTGAAAAGCCAGAAGTAAACATCAGTTCTGCATTAGGATGATTATTTTTACCTTAAAGTTACATGGACTTAATTTGATTTAAAATCACCTGCTGTATCACACTGAAAAAAAGTGTTTCATTCATCTGATTAAAAAAATTTTAGGGTAATGATTCACATCTATATTTTTTTACTTGAGACAATAAGTTATTTATTTTTCATTGGCTCAAGTAAAAAAAATATAGATGTGAATCATTACCTTAATTTTATGGTAATTCTAAAGTTTATGGCATTAATTTGTCATAAAGATGAATGAATTCTTAGAAAAGCGATTTTACAGTATTTCACGTATGATCGTGCATCCATGTTTAAACCATCAGTTTTATGGTAATTCTAAAGTTTATGGCATTAATTTGTCATAAAGATGAATGAATTCTTAGAAAAGCGATTTTACAGTATTTCACGTATAATATGTGTTTCTTCTTTTTTTACAGTTATGATATGGTTCCATTCACTTCAACTGAATGAGCAATGGAGGACAAATGCAAAGGAGAGATATCAGTAAATTATTAAAAAAAATTTAATGCGAAAGTATGGAACACTATGCAAAAAAAATCTGTTGATTGAGCATAATTTGTACCCAGAATATTTTTTTAGTATGGTGTTTAGAATTTTTAAATTTTCTGAAGAAAATATACAGTATTTGGTGTTTGCTGATGCAAATGCTAGAACATGGTTACCAGCTAGAGCTGGTTACTATTGTCCCAAGGTATTTTTTTTTTTTTACGTGCTTCCCTTTTCTATTAGTCTTGAACCTGCCCAACTTGTTACCTGATTTTTGGTTCATTTTCTTTGTTATCCTTCTAATCTCCCCTCTTATTTATTCTCCTTGTGTGCGTTGTCATGTGCCAGTTTGTTGTTATATTCTTGTTTTATGGTTTTTCTCTGTCTTGCTCCCAAGTCTTCCTTGTGATCTGTTCCAAAGTCTTGGTGTGTCTACAGGTAGCTCCCTGTCCTGTCATGTTCTCAGCCCTGCTGTTCCAGAGGATTTGGACATTTTTCTCCTATGGGGTAGTTTGGGTTGCATCTGATTTAGCATCTCCAAGAAAGTGCATCTCTGCATTCGGGTCCTCACTTCCTTTCATCATCTTTGACACCATAATTAAGGCACTGTAACTTTAAACTGTCACTTCTGGCCAAAGTACGAATTCATAATGCAACCTTCAGTGAAAAATCCATCCCCTGTTGACCTCTCACAATAAAAACCACCCACATATTTGTTTAGAACTCACCAAATATGTGTATTACTCTCAAGGATAATCAAGAAAACTTCTTCACTGGAGAAAGTAATATTATAAATAGAGGACTGTGAAAAGGTTTCAAAGTTAAAAATGTCTTGGAGTTATTACAAAGCTTTTCATTTCACAAGATGTTAATTGATGGACTGGAGTTATGTGGATTATTGTTATGTTTGTATTCTCATTCTGACGGCACCCATTCACTGCAGAAGATCCATTGGTGTGCAAGTGATGTGCAGATTGTGTTATTAATGTTGTTTACTATAGTTAAAAGTCACTGCTTCATAATTTGACTGAGTTTAGAATTACTTGATATAAATTGTCTCAAAGGCCTCAGGATGCAAGAAGATTCAGAGCGGTGCTGTATGACTTAACTGGTGTGAGCTTCAGACAGAACTTTGATATTTGCAGAGATTTGATAATGGTCCACTGTGTTTTCCCAGACTCCGTAATAAACTTTAAATAATAGACCAAGCCAAATATAGAAAAAAACTTGTAGTTAACTTTTGAAGTGTTACGCGTGTGCTGAATCTGTTTCTTTGTTCATGTGAAGTTTATTCAGAACAGAAGTTTCCTTTAGCATTTCAAATCGTTCAAAGTGAATCACAGTACAGAAGCCAACGAACAAAGTAACATCCTTGCAGCAATTTCCTACCCATAAACGCGAATAAGAAGCTATAAAACCGCAATTCCTGTGAGACTCAGCAGGGGAAAACAATACTCTGTAATACGCAGAAACAATATGAATTGCTGTCTGTTCTGCAGCATGCAAACTATGCAGATCTAAACCTGTGTGCAATGAGAATGCTCGATCCAATTATAAGCGCGTCTCGCAGATGTCCGTGATGTTTGTGGCTCAGTGCGCTGGGATCACCTGATGTAGGGTTTAGAAATTGTTACCATACATCATTACCATTTCTCTGGAGAGCGAGGATGTGTATTAGCAATTTTCACTTTAACCACATATATTTCAAATGTCTCAGACGGGAGCAATTATGCACAAAAGGTGGTTTTGGTGCTTTTTATAAATCCTAAGTGCTTATTTTGTGTACATTTTACAGCTCCTGTTCTACATTATAGTCTTGTAATCAAACACTGCATGAAAAAGAAACTGACATTGGGCCGAAATTGCATTACATTCTTGGAGCAAGATTACACGTCTTGTTACCGAGAGAGACTGGCACTCAGACTACCGCAGACAAACATCAATCAGACCAAAATGATGTCCCATCATCATCTGCTACATCCTGGAGATGTGTCATCCTGTCCATCGAGGCTCTCAGTGCTCGGCGCCCTGTCCGAAAAGCACTGAAGTGAAAAGAATTTCTGTCACAACTGTTCGCGGCCATTTCATCATTTTTCAAAGAGGTGTGAAACATGGAGTGATTTCACTTTGCAGAATTGACCATGAGAAGGCATTTCATTGGAAAGAAGACATTTCAGGTGTCGCTGTCTGAGGTTGCAGGCATTAGAGTGTGCAAAATGATGAAACGGCAATGTAGAGTGACATTGTCCTTGGCAAATTTTTTTCATTTAAATAGAGACTTTGTTTGGAGATGATCAACTTTAACAGATTTGAAGCATTGTACATGGTCCCAGTGCAAAGGCTATTCCACAAAGGGTTATTAAAACAAACAAAAAAAAGTTTTCAATTCTCTTCAATCAATTTTTTTCCCCATTTAAATTAAGTTAAGTCAGTTAAATTCTCATTAGCTATACCAAGCAACCAACAAACTTGGATATATTCAAATAAAGTATTGAATTATTTAGTCAAACTGTTTTCCAAAACGAAATTGTTTTCCGGTCATATTTGAGCTGATTATGTATCTGCACTTATTATGAAAGTTCAAAATAAAAGTTCAACTGGTGAAATACAAAATAAAATGCTAGATAAATAAAAAATAAATGTATATATATATTTATTAAGATAAAAACTACATAAACTCTAAAAAATAAATGTTCTGGCTCAACAAATAAAAATAATGCAACAGTTTTAATTATTATTTTTTGAGTTATGACAACTTGAATAAAAATAAAATTTTGTTCAACCAATAGCCTACACTGAAAACGGGAAAAAAAGATTAATTTAATTAACTAAATCTATTTAAGATAAGTGGTTGCAATCAGTATATTTAAGCTACATTAAATATAAAAATTAAGTTGACTAACTTTCAACATTTTTTTTTTAAACCACTTACTTTAAAAAAGATAGTATTTTTTAGTCAGTGTACATTCATTGCAATGAACTTAACAATAGCATAAATACATATTTTCCAGCTAAAATTAACAGCTTGCCTATAGCACATGGTAAATGTGACTTATTTAACATAAATGTAATAAACGAGATATTACTTTAATTTACTTTCACTTTATTTATTTTTTTCAATATTAAGTAGGTATAATGATCAACATTATTATGTGAACAACACTCATAATTTACCAAAATAATGTTTGCAACTTTTACGTACTGTAGTTTAAGTACATTTATTTAAGTTGTAACAGGTCCTCTGAATTTTTGTAGCGCATTTCAAATCAAACATTTGTGAGGCTCCATGTTATCTGGTCATGCTGGGAGATCACTTAGACAAGCTTAAACCAACTAAAACCAGAAAGCTATCTTAGAATGTATATATAAGATGTTTTTTGTTGTTGTTGTTTTGTTTTAGTTTTTTTGCATGCTTGTTCACATTCTTTTTTTTAACAAGATGTTGAATCATCACTGATGAAAAGCAGGCCCACAGCATGACTCTACCTCCAGCAGCACTTCACTCCAAGTGTTAGGTTTTTGAAGTGTGAGAAAGGCTAGATTTACTCTGTATGTATTGCTTTGAATTTTTTAATCTAGACCTCACCAAATACTTTCACACATATGAATTTGAGCAGTATGATGCTTTTTGGCAAAGGTGTTTTTATTTTTATTTAGTTATTTTTTGTGGGGGGAGGGGGGGTTTCTAATATAAAGTTACACATGAAAACAAGATGAATGTTTTTTTGTTTAGTTTTTTTTTAATGAAATAAGAATTGTGCTTGTCTGTGCCACTGCATAGGATGCTGTGAATAGTTGCCAAGGCATTGCTGGTAGTTGTTAGAGTGTCATTGCAAACACATGCATGTTGCAGCATTTCTGCAAAACTATATAAAATTGATTCTTGCATGTTTTGCAAAGTGTTATGTCTATTGAGTCGTGCTAAAAGCATGTTTGGTTATATTCAAAACAAATTAGCGTGAATCAGATTTATTTTTTTTATTATTATTATTATTTTTATATATATATATATATATATATATATATATATATATATATATATTTTTTTTTTTTTTTTTTTTTTTTTTTTTTTTTTTTGGTATGTACTGTATCTACCTACATATCACAGCAATACAGAAATAAATTAAATGCCCAGTAAATTAATGCTCTATCATGTTTAAAAAAAATAACATAACAATTGCACTACACCCTTCAGTAAACATAACCAATAATGTTGAAAAAAGTAAATGTGAGATACAGAAGCATTTGCTGAGGCATCTTAGCTTGGTAATACAAGTCTTTGAGCTCTTTCTTTTTGTGATTTATGTTTCACAGGACTGTTTTATTGTGACGTCATGTTACCCAAATAACCAATCACTAGTGAAATGTTGTACCAGGTGATTTACCGACCACATTTACAATTTCAGAAAAGGCGTATATGGAGCTGATTATGTGATTTAAATGTATTAGTTTACAAATCATGCAGTATTGCCAATGTGTATACATAGTACACACAAAACATAGTATTGTGCAAGGAAATATGTGAAAATAAGTCTTTAATAATCACTAATTTCGCTTTAATTATGATTGAAAGAAATGGTAACTCTTTACAGTAAGGGTCCATTTGTTAACATTAGTTAACCACATTAGTTTACATAAACTACCAAATACTTCTAAAGCATGTATTAATGTTAGTTAACATTCCAACATTTACTAATATTATTAATATAAGTTGTATCTATTAATGTTATTTAATGGACTTGAGCCAACATGGTCAAAGATGTAACAAATGTATTGCTCATTTTTAGTTAATATTAGTTAATGTAATAATAATAGTTAACAAATGGAACTTTATTGTAAGTGCTGAAGAAATTAATAATAAAAAAAATAAATATTGGTGTATCACTAGCACTTATTTCAGCTAGAAACTGCACTGAATTGTATAAGTATATTTTTGGAGTTTTGCAATTAATCAGTCAATTTTCCACTTCATCATTAGCCTGACAAAAATTGCAAGTACTCCTCATCAAGCTGCATAATTTGCAGCACAAAGCATAGTAAAAACTAAGCAAATAAATATGAATTAATGGGACACAACTGAACAAATGACTAATCAAACGAGAGGGAGAAACTGGGCCACAGTGAAAACAGGCAGTTCAGGAGGCCACGGGGGAGCAGGCAGTTCAGGATGCCACAGTGGAACCGACAGTTCAGGGGGCCATGGTGAAAACAGGCAGTTCATGGGGCCACAGCAGAGCAGGCAGTTCTTGGGTCACAGCGGAGCAGACAGTTCATGGGGCCACAGCGGAGCAGGCAGTTCATGGGGCCACAGCGGAGCAGGCAGTTCATGGGGCCACAGCGGAGCAGGCAGTTCATGGGGCCACAGCGGTGCAGGCAGTTCATGGGGCCACAGCGGAGCAGGCAGTTCATGGGGCCACAGCGGTGCAGGCAGTTCTTGGGGCCACAGCGGTGCAGGCAGTTCTTGGGTCACAGCGGAGCAGACAGTTCATGGGGCCACAGCGGAGCAGGCAGTTCTTGGGTCACAGGTGAGCAGACAGTTCTTGGGTCACAGCGGAGCAGACAGTTCTTGGGTCACAGCGGAGCAGGCAGTTCTTGGGTCACAGCTGAGCAGACAGTTCTTGGGTCACAGCGGAGCAGACAGTTCTTGGGTCACAGCGGAGCAGACAGTTCATGGGGCCACAGCGGAGCAGGCAGTTCATGGGGCCACAGCGGAGCAGGCAGTTCATGGGGCCACAGCGGAGCAGGCAGTTCATGGGGCCACAGCGGAGCAGGCAGTTCTTGGGCCACAGCAGAGCAGGCAGTTCATGGGGCCACAGCGGAGCAGGCAGTTCTTGGGTCACAGCGGAGCAGACAGTTCATGGGGCCACAGCAGAGCAGGCAGTTCATGGGGCCACAGCAGAGCAGGCAGTTCATGGGGCCACAGCAGAGCAGGCAGTTCATGGGGCCACAGCGGAGCAGGCAGTTCATGGGGCCACAGCGGAGCAGGCAGTTCATGGGGCCACAGCGGAGCAGGCAGTTCATGGGGCCACAGCAGAGCAGGCAGTTCATGGGGTCACAGCGGAGCAGACAGTTCTTGGGTCACAGCGGAGCAGGCAGTTCATGGGGCCACAGCAGAGCAGGCAGTTCATGGGGTCACAGCGGAGCAGACAGTTCTTGGGTCACAGCGGAGCAGGCAGTTCTTGGGGCCACAGCAGAGCAGGCAGTTCATGGGGCCACAGCAGAGCAGGCAGTTCATGGGGCCACAGCGGAGCAGGCAGTTCATGGGGCCACAGCGGAGCAGGCAGTTCATGGGGCCACAGCGGAGCAGGCAGTTCTTGGGCCACAGCGGAGCAGGCAGTTCATGGGGCCACAGCGGAGCAGGCAGTTCTTGGGCCACAGCGGAGCAGGCAGTTCAGGGGGCCATGGTGAAAACAGGCAGTACAGGATGCCACGGCGGACCAGGCAGTTTAGGAGGCCACAGCAGAGCAGGCAATTCAGGGGACCATGGCTGGCACAGACACTAGGCATTGCTCAGTAGTCCACTCTGGACTGCAGTTGGGAATAGTAGCCTTCCCTGGGCTGCACTCGGGAACCGGAGCCCTCTCTGGGCCAATCTCAGGAACAGGAACTTTGGGCCAAACATGGGAACAGGAGCCCTCTCTGGGCTAGACTTCGGATCTGAGGCCCTCCCTTGGCCAGATGCGGGAACAGCAGCCCTCCCTGGGCTTGAAGTGGCAACAGGAGCCCTCCATATATCGCTCCAAAGGCCATCCACCCTGCTGGAAGTACCAGATGTCCTCAGCCCAGTTCATACATTGCATTGTCCGGTGTTCTGTCACAGTGCTTCTATGTGGAGTCGAGGAAAACAGAGGTGAGGGAGAGTCACGAATAATAGTCTTTTTTTATCTAAACAGGGGTAACACAGGGCAGGTAGGAAAACACATGGAGCACATAGTATTGACGACATTGGACAAAGGAATCAAGGAACAGAAAACACTTTAAATAAAAGACTTGACGAGGGTGAATTAACAAAACACACCTGAACCAGGGAGCACATGGGAAGAAAAACACAACAAAACAGGAACACAAGTCTGACAAAGGTTAGAAGTCTAAAATTTTCATGGAACTTTAAATTATAAAAAGAGGCTGTATAAGAAACAACTTGCGCATACATTCCACAAGAAGCTGCTGTTGACTACAGATGAGATGGTCCATGACCAATTAAAGAAATAAACCGCAAGAAGCATTCCAAAGAGATAAGGATGCTGGGTCTGTAATTGAATTCTCATTTTATAATGCAATTCAGAAGACTTGCAGGATCTTAACAGCGTGGCACGTATTTGTTTATGAATGGGGGGAGGGGATCATCAAATTTTTATTGTGTATATTCAATTGCACGCCGAAACAATAACCGTTTCTAAAAAAGACTGTTTGTCTTGACTTTTCAAATACTTAAAAAATACAACAACTGAGGAACTGCTGAGTGCATCATCAAATAAGGTCTGTTCGTTTGCCCAAGTCGAAAATTCTCTTAACACTCTCAATTTAATTAGCAAGGATGTTCAACAACAGGATAATAAAACCCTAATTAGAGATGCATTGGAAATGTTGGTTTTAATAGAAGCTTCAGGCTCATTTCTCCGTGTGAGATTTTCATGACATGTTCCAACCTACTTGCCCCAAAGAGCTGACCCACCTGGGAACTCAATTTGTAAAAAAGTGGCATTCAATTTCAGCGGGATGAGAGAAAATGAAGAAGGCTCCTTTTAAGGGGAAAATGTGCATTGATCAAGGGGATTTGACATGTAAATTCTAATTTGTATGGGTGCGCTGTTCAGGCCAGGGGCCTTTCGGGTACAGGAATCCATCACTATTGGCATCTGTATCTGATTACCGCAGGGACTGTGAAGCTTTCATAGACCAGTAATAGAGAAAACTGTCCCAACCTTTTTACTAGTGCATCACTCAGTGGGTCTGAAGAATGAGACGCTGCTAAGTGACAGAGCGACCAGTGCTCTGTCCTTTTTACGCAGACGTCTCAGCTAAGAGCATTGGATAATGTGCTGAGCTCTCACTGCCTTACATGTCTGCTTGTCCAGTGGAGATGGATGTGTACGCCGTGCACTACCAGTCTGCGCTGAATGAATGTACTTAGCAAGTGCACACTGGGCTGAGAAGCTTGTCGCTCATTTAGGATCAGTGCTCTTTCTTATAAGCGATGTGCTTAAGTGGCTGTCAGCATTCACAGGATCACTGATTGCAAGCATTGTGACTCAGATGGAGCAGTGACAGCTCTTGGAGAAGATGCATGGAAGGCTTTTCATGAACCACAGGGAAAACATCATGAATGAGATCTTTGTAATATTTCAGTTGTTTATCTTAAAGAGAAATTAGATTAAGTGGAGAGCAAATGGAGATTTAAGCATAAATCTGCTGCTTCACAGACACCAGTAATCTAAAATTTAAATAATGTCACACACTAAATATGCCCATACTTACCAAGATTGCACTCTTTCTCCAAATATACAATTATCTTAGCTAAGCTATACATTTAATCATCGGTGTTACTTTAGTTTTATTTATATACTATTATATATAGCTTTTAATTTTATGTCTTAATTTTTCATTTTAAAATCATCATAATTTTATGTGCTTATATTGAATTTTATGTATTTCAGTTTTCTGTTTTCTGTAAGTTTTTCATCTAATAATTGTTTCATTTTACTTCAGCTTCATTAACAAAAGCAGTTGTTTGTTTAATTCAGTTCATTACTATTATTTATATAGTATTATTTTTTAATCATATTTTTTATTAGCTATTATTTTTATTATATTGTATTTGAGTTAATTTTATAGTAATTGTTTTATAGTTTTTTTTTTACTTTTATTATTTGTTGTGTATGTGTGTGTGTGTGTGTGTGTGTGTGTGTGTGTGTGTGTGTGTGTGTGTGAATGGTGTGGGATACTATTAGTTTTTATTTATTTTTATTTCATTTTAACTTAACTTAAACTTATTTCAGTTGGGTGCCAACTAAGAGTAACTCAGAGTTAAAGTTTTTTAGTTTTTAGTTTGTTTCATCTAATATTTATATTTTATTTTTATTTCAGATTTATTTCTATTAACAAATGTTTTAATGGTATCAAATATGTTTTTGGTTTTGTTTTTTGTTGTTGTTTAGAAAAAAATTTAATTCAACATGCAGGTAAAAAAAAAAACAATATTATAATATTTGTAAAAAATAATTGTCTTCAAAAAATTGTTTAACTCAAATATAATGAATGATATGTGTCAATTCACATGGATTCAAGGTGTAAGGTACATAAGTTGTCTAAGAGCTTGTTTTAAACTAAATTTTTCCTTTTCTTTATATTTGATGATCTTATTTGTTTTTGACCCTTAAAGAGATACGTTACCATGTGAAGAGAAGGATCTGCAGTATCAGTCCAATTCTGTAAAACATGCACAAAACATTTTGAAAGTGTCATTTTGTGACTGCTGCTTGAAGTTGTCAGTTGGGTTTATTATAGTACAGTCATGCATTTCTTAACACTTTTAGTCAGTATTCAGCAAACAGTCATTGTCATGTACAGTATACAGGCTCTTTCACATGGGCCCTGCAGAATCACAGATCCTTGTAATCGATGCCCTCTGTCTGTTTGGCTCCAAGCAGAGATGACTAAAACTGAACTTCAATTCACCTCTGCCTACTAGGATAATGCTGCTTCCATGGGATACTGTTATTTTACAGAGTATTCCCAGTGGTACATTACAGTGGTACAGGCTGTGCTGAGTGAAAGACCAGATATAAAATGGCCAATCATCTCCATTAATCGCCTCCCGGGTGGATGTACTGTTCGTGCCACAGCAATTCAATGCCTGCTGAACAAGAGAATCTGTTCTGAAAAAGAGGGACACCACTGTCAGAGAGAGAAACGACGAGCTGCTGAAATGCTTTCCACGTCACTGGATGCATTTAATGTGTTTTTTCTCATTTTAACTTAATCTTTGATTGTCTGAGGCTCGTGTCGGATGATCATAACACATAAGGTTTCTCCATTAGGAGTGTTCTTTATTAGTTTAGTTATAAAAAATCCAAAATTGATCCTGCTATTATTTACTCATATACTCCAACAATGTTCCACAACATGTGCTGTTATTACTGTGTGTAACAAACCAGTGGATATTGCTACACAGCTCTTGATAATGAGCATATGTGCTCATCCAAAAAGTCACATCAAAAAACCATAAAAGTGGTCAGTATTATAATATGACATCTTCTAAAGTCAAACAATTTTGTGTGAGGGATATTTAAAGTGGGACCTTTGACATTTGACATTTTCAAATTCAGGGGGCTTTGGTG
The DNA here is from genome assembly GCF_963082965.1 of Carassius carassius. NCBI lineage: Eukaryota > Metazoa > Chordata > Actinopteri > Cypriniformes > Cyprinidae > Carassius > Carassius carassius. Next base: position 27,965,324 of record NC_081774.1, read on the forward strand.
TATGCATAGCTAATTACAATCTGTCAATTAAACAATTACAAGTATGTTAGTCTTTTTTTTTCAGTTTTATTCTGTAAACTACTGACATTTCTTCCAGATTTTAAATAAAAATGTTGACATTTAGATCAAATGACAATTGGTCAAAATAACTAAAATATGCCATAGTTTCAAACATGTTTATATTCATTTTTTAGGCAACACAATACCAATACATCAATATCTAGTGGAATAGCCATGATTTCCAAAAACTTTTTTCCATAGCTGTACTAAAGTGTGAACTGAATGAGCTTGGGCTGTTGATTTTTAAATTCTTCAACTGCATGTTCATTGCAATGAAATTAAAAAGCATTATAGTTTAAATTAATATTAAATGTTATTAGCTTAACTTAATATTTCTTTCACCCCACTCATAATCATAAAAAAAGTGAAGTGACATTCAGCCAAGTATGGTGACCCATACTCAGAATTTGTGCTCTGCATTTAACCCATCCGAAGTGCACACACACAGAGCAGTGAACACACACACACACTGATACTTAATAATAAGCTGTTGTCCTTGAAATAAGGTTAACGTGTCCTGTCGAATGTACTGAGAACAATTATATGTATTATATATATTATATATATATATATATGACCCTGGAACCAGTCTTAAGTCTCCGGGGTATATTTATAGCAAAGCCAAAAAAACATTGTATGGGTCAAAAATATAGATTTTTCTTTTATGTCAAAAATCATTAGGATATTATCATGTTCCATGAAGATATTTTGTACATTTCTACGATAAATATATCAAAACTTCATTTTTGATTAGTAATATGCATTGCTAAGAATTCATTTGGACAACTTTAAAGGCGATTTTCTCAGTATTTAGATTTTTGTTTTGTTTTTTTGCACCCTCAGATTCCAGAGATTCAAATAGTTGTAGATATCTACATATCTATCTATCTATAGAGCGAGAGAGAGACAGAGAGAGAGAGAGAGAGATTTTTTTTTTTTTAAGATTTGAAGTATACTTCAAATGCACATTCAATGCAATTAAGTGCACTTCTTTTTTCACAGAGGAGAGCACTTCTTTCATGATTGTGATTTTTGATTTTGAGACCTTGACAGACATGGTCATTATGCTTTTGAAAAAAATCATCTTTTGTGCTCCACAAAAATAACAGCATATGGTTTGGAATGGCATAAGTGTGAGTAAATAATGCCAATTTTCAATTCTTGGTTGAAGTTTTCTTTTCAGCGTTAACTTTGTGTTTTCTGGACTGGCAACAAGCCCAGAGTGCAGCAGAGTATCTGTAGCTGCTTTAGTGGCTGACTGTGAAATACGATGTTTGAAATAATTTTCTGACCTCTTGGTACACACTGTAAATGACAGCATGGTGTCACTGGCCTGTTCTTCACAACAGATGTTTGGCTTCTGTGTTTAGTGCCAATTAGAAACATCATATTGATTTCCGTTTGAAGCAAAACATTCATTTGAGTCCTAAAATATGATTATTTTGTTTGCTCTAGCTCTGAAAACTCTTGCTGTAGCACTCTGGTCCTTCATTATCTTCCGAGGTATAATTTGCCGCTGTTTAGGTGATCATTATATACGGAAAAACATTTATATGCATATGATTTCAGATGAAAATTACAGAGCTTTTTCTGTGTTGCTCTGGATAAGAGGTGTTAAATGCCTTGAATGCAAATGTACTGTATATATATATATATATATATATATATATATATATATATATATATATATATATATATATATATATATATATTTCCCCAGACTCATAACTGCTATGCATGCCATTACATTTCCTTAGGGGGAAGTTGTTTTTCTGTACATATAAGACACATTTTCACAAGAGAGAAAGTTAATGCTTCTCAGCTGTAAGATGAGTCAGCCTGGTTTTAAATATATGGAAATGGTTGCAAGTCTTTCAGGCTGTGCTTGCCTCAAACTTTAAACTTGATCACTTGAAAATTTGACTTCATCCTTCGATTACCTCAAAAACTAACCTAATTAGTCTAGTTATTCAAAATAACGATGTTGCTCACGTCACCTATTCAGAATATATTTTTATACATATCTATGGTATGTTCAGTTCTTGTTGCTAATATCTCTTGGTTCACTTATTATTCAGTGATGCTTATCACTCTTCGAATATGATATGAATTCATTTTAAGGTTATTGCTGCTATCCAATGCCCTATTTATAACAACTCTCACTTTCAACCTCCTTCTTGTGGGAAAGCAGCTATGTTAAATCTTTTAAAGACCTTTTTGTGGTTCATGCTTGCCACTCAGGCTGTTTTTTTATCAGGCTCATTTTCTTTTCTTATCATTGGTCTAATCCTGAAATAGCTTGTTTAAAATGAAATCAGCAAGGATTTCTTTTCCAGTTGTACAATATCATGTTGCTTCATAATGTTCTCTGGATCTACTGTTCGAAAGTTTGTGGTCAGTAAGATGTTTTAATGTTTTTGACAGGAAGATAGTGAAATATTAATACGATTCAAAAACTGTTTCCTCACAGAATTTATTCCTGTAATGGTGAATCTTAAATTTCAGCAGCCGTCACTCTAGTTTTGCTGTTATAAAATCAGTAATCTAATTATTCTTGTTTTTCATAATCCATTGGACATACTTAGAAGTCACAAGCAGCTCTTTTTACATCTTAAAGCACAACCCACATTGATAAATAAAAGGCAAAATGGCATATAATACTAAATACAAGCCCTAATGACCATAATGTAACAAGATCCAGCCTCAGTATGACCACAGCATGTTTAAGTTATGTGAATAAAACCTTGTAATGCTGAAAATACATCTTTGAATTTTAAGATAGTCTGATCTATACCAAATAATAAGCTACTATTTAGGCATGTAAATGCATATTTAAGAAAAAAAAATCATATTGCAGGTCTGTAAAATAAACAAAAAACTTTTAAATAAAAATAAAAAAATTTAAATGTGCTGTATGTTTTTTGTAACCATACTAAAGCAAAATAAATAAATATATTATTATTATTATTATTATTATTATTTTATTTTTTTAAAGATATTTAGAAAACATGCTAAGTTAATATCCTTGTTTCTCCAAAAAGCAATGCCACAGTCAGTTATTCTACTTTGGAATGTATATTCCATGTCGGAATGTCTAATTTTGTTTTGTTTATTTGACTCCACCCACTGCCAGTTTAACCAATAGTATTTCAACACCCGGGTTGCCAGTTGGTTTAAAACAATGTATTACAGCCATGGAAGCCAGAAAACATACTGAGTCAAAGATCGCAAATTCTACCCGACCTAAAAAGCCTCAGCATCAATCTAAAAAACGTTATGACCAGAGGCATATTAAAATATGGATAAATCAAATCTACATCTTACAGTGTGTAAAGCTCGTTGCTATCCATTTGCACTATTTCCCTGTTGTGTGTCCTCAACCTGGCAACCTGGCGAGTGTGAGGAGGAGAGAGCAGGAGAAAAACAGCATTTTCTCTCTAGTATTTTACATTTAGAGTGCAGTACCCATTTCAACCACTAGTTGTCAATATCACATACTACACCTTTAACAAATAAATAAAGGAAACATGAAAATTTTTATTAGCACTTTGCATCAAGTAATATACATGTACTTTGTCACTTGAAGTGTCTACATCAATGAGCTCACTCTATTATTAACCAATGAAACTGAATGTGAGCAGAGTGACAAGTGTTGCCCCGCCCCATTTCCCAGAATGCATTGTGAAGTACCGGTGATGCTCAGACAAACAGAGCAGTGTTTTGACAGCACCAAAAAAGCTGCCGTCTTGACAACCTGCGCACAGCTTGCCGTTTTCTCTGCTATTAAGCTATGAGAAAGTATGGAAAAAATGACACACATCACCTTTAACTCCTCTGCAGGCAGATACTTTAGCTTCTGAATCACTTCGAGTGTGCCACAAGAGTGCTACTGAATGTTTCTTGTTCTCCAAACGTTTTCCCCCAGGGAGACCTGGGTACTGTTTGACAACTACTGATACGTGAGGTGATACACGTCAAGCTTTCTGACTTGAATAATTATGTTTACAGCAACTTTTGAAAGCTTATTTTCTGTTCAGAATAACAAACTGGAGAGAAAAGACAATCATTCTGCTACTCCCTGCAATGACTGGCAGATAAACACAGCTGCATGAATCTACATTTTGGAAAGCATCTTTTATCTAACACAGCTGCACAGCTGAGATAAAACACATTACAACTTGAAAATGTGTGAAAATGTCCCTTCAACTTGGCATTAGCTAGCCATTTTATTTTTGTAAAGTGGAAAACAATAGTTCAGGAGGTAGAGATTTTATTTTATTTATTCATTTTTTTTTTTACATTTTATTTTGTGAAGTAGCAAGTAAAACATATTTAAAATGTCCATTTTCATTTCACGTCGACTTTTAGGAAAAGCCCAAATTATGAAAACTGCAAAGATGTTGTGTTTTTCACATTTTATTGCATCTTTTCATCTGAACATTTAAGAGAAATGTAGTCTTTAGGAATGACATTTGGTGATTCAGACAAATAGTTGGAGTGGAATTGCTAAGTTGTTTACTTACTCAGGAGGTGAAGTGTTTCCTAGCAAAACAGCTTCTGTAAAAGCTTTCACTTACAGCAAACAAGTGAAAGACAATGTTTATGCTTTCACAGTATAAAAGTCGCCAAATGACAAAATGGTTTGCTTTAGCTTTAAAGGTCAACCCAAGATTGTCATGTGACCTGTCAAAATTGAGGAGGATTATAATGCCTGGTTAAAGCTATGTGTTAGCATTTAAGGTCAGCTCAATTGAAGTTGCTTGGCTGGTGCATGACCCTGGAAGAATTTAATTTGAAATTTTCCCTCCTTGCTCATGTGCATGAAATTTACACTTTGTAAAAACCATGTGTAAAAATAACTGGGGACTTTTAAAACATACCATAATAATATAATAAAATATTTTTAGCCATTATAATATAGTCAAATGTTTGCTTAATATAATTAATTAAATTTAATTTATTCAAAATGTACCTGATTTTGAATAACCATCAATGGAGAAAGATGCTTTCAAACATACATCAGACTGAGAAACATGTGTCAGGTCGTCCTATAGTGGGCAGCAAATCTCTTTTCAAGGGCAGATGCCATGGCCTTAAATGTATTGCATGAGAGTAGCACAATGAACATTATTCATAACATACTCAGTTCTCATTCATATTATTTGTATACTTTCTAGAAAAGTGAGAACTCAATTGAAGAGATCACCACAATATGAAAGTTCTGTCATCATGTGTTCATCCTCATGTCATTTACTTTCTCATATATATCAACCATACCGAGATATATAAGTATATAATTCTCTAAAGATACATTGTCTCTTAAAGTCTGTAATTTTACTTCTCAAGGGCCGTAAATGACACGAAAAAAAAGTTTTTTATTTTTTTCATCTATCCATTAACTTTTTTTTTCATCTATCCATGCACTGTACTGTAGGCTATTGTTTGCATGTTTCAATGCACAGCATCAGTGAATAACTGGAGGCCATGGAGCTTTGCTTGAAGAAACCCTGACTCATCGGGGTCATTGCTAAACATTAGCATGTATTGATGGTGTCAGCCAGGACCATTAATAAAGCTGGCCCGTATGTGTCAAGAATTTGATCTGTTCCAGTAAATTAGTAAAAGTTGTTTTTCTTCAGGTGTCATATCCCTGAAAAAACCCTACTCACAATTACAGTGGGTTGCTGGTATCTATACATCTCTAATTTCTTCACAGTTTTCTGTGAGAAAAACCCTGCATCCTGCCTAGTGTACGTTTTGAATCAAATCTGTAAAGCGTGTAGGTAAGGAAGTGACGTCACTTGAAGCTGCCTGTCTTTATGTTGTTGTTAAGCAGGTGTGTGGGGTTATTTTGAACTGCTAGGGAAATTAACTTACCGAAAGTCACTGGGTTTCTCATAAGCGCGCAGAGGATCATAACACAACAAACCTCTTCTTTTGAGATGATATCTGATGATGTGTTTTACACACTTGAATGAAGGAGCTTTTGTTATGATTTTGCGGTGCACTAAACACCATAGCAGTACCAGGTTTTAGTTTTGTTTTGTTTTGTTTTTTTGCACACTGGGTCACGGAATCCTTGGAAGTACCATGTAAATACCATAGTGCAGATATATGTTAATCATTTAGTGCTACAATTATACTATACATCAAAGGACATTTTTATAAGGATATGATGAGCATGAATTCATTTAACCTTCAGCTTTACCTTTAAACTGAATAAATAAACGGAAAAGTCACACAACTATGTTGTTGTTTTAGAATAATGAATGGCAAATAATATTTAAAGCAGCTGATGACTCATGAATGTAAATCCAGTCCGGTCGAACACATGTCCTACTGACAGCCGCCTTCAACCAGTGTGTGTGAGGAGCAGAAAGGGGATGTTAAAAACAAATACAAAGGCAGTTGCAGAGAAAGGAGACAGCAGGAGGACTATGATCACAGATGCTATAGTGCTCTTGTAGAGATGAGAGCAGAGGGCCAGGCTCTATCAAATGGGGGTCCCTTTAACCGCAGGCCACTAACCATTCGGTTTGAAGCCACTTCTGCTCTTGGAGGAATGAAAGTGATCCGCTGAGGAACAAGCTCTTTCAGCTCTTTTTTACCACATCAGAGATCAAAGTCTTGTCTGTGTGGCAAGAGAACAGTCTGCTCAGATCTCCTCGAGATCTTATATTCAGAATTTAAGATTCGGCTTCCTTCAGTTCACGAGCCTTTAGCTCTTTAGTGGCTGCAACACATAGAAATTGAACTGAAACAAAAACTGTCATTCAAATTTGCAATCCAGTGCAAACATTGAAAGGTACAACAACAACAACAACATCAACAATATTAATAATAATAATAATAATAATAATAATATTGTTGTTGTTGTTTTTGCTGTTATGCATATTTTTATTTATGCTGATTCACTTACCTTAAATCCAATACTGACAATAAATACAATTTCAAAATTGCAATCCAAAACAAACAGTAAATGTACAATGTAAATATAAAAATAAGTAATAATAATAATAATTATTATTATTATTATTATTATTATTATTATGCACAAGCTAATTAATTTTTAGCTAATTAACGTCATATTGTTTGAACTTTTTCAATTCAATTCAAGTTTATTTGTATAGCGCTTTTTACAATACAAATTGTTACAAAGCAACTTTACAGAAAATTATGTTTCTACAATATTTAGTAGTAGCTAGTAGTTTGTGCACGTTTGACAGGATTTTAGAAAAAATAAAAAAAAATATTAATAATACAAGACGTAGTCAGCTAGACGATGAACTATCAATGTTATTAATTAATAGTAATTATATGATGCAGTCACACATGTAGCAATAATTGTTAGTTCTGTTTGTTGATTCAAGGTTAGGATCATCTGGGGTCCTCTGAGGGTCAGCATCATCTCTTCTCAGGTGTTCTGGATCCAGACTGGAGCTTGTGTAAATCCTAGTTACCACGGGATGTAAATCCCGTGGCAAAACATAGAAACAAAATAGAGACATCATTAGCATAGCTGCTGATCCAACAAAGTAAAATTAGTTTAACCCAAGCTAAAGAATAAAAATGCAGATGCAACTACACTCTAGGGATGGGACGGTATGAAAATTTAATATCACGATTATAGTGACTAAAATTATCACGATTATCAATATTATCACGGTTTTGTTGAAACGAGATGAAAGTGTTCAAAAATAGTTGATGCTCACACTGAAAACATTTCAGCAAGTTTTATATTTAATAATCAACAAACAACTAATAAAACAAGCAACTCTATGCACTTAATTTAAAGAAAGATTAAATTCTGTGGCATTTCCTTCCTTACAATGAAAAGTGTAGAAGCATAGAAAAGCATAGAAAAGTCACTGACTTTCGCCATTCCTTCTCGAAAAAAAAACAAAAAAACATTGTGCGCTGCGCTTGCGTCAGACTGTTGCTGGCTGGACATGATTTAATAGCGAGTTATTAAAACCGCGATAATCAAACACGGTTTTAATGATAATTCATTTTTAAACGATATTACTAACCTTCAGCACATTTTATCACGGTTTTCAATAAAACCGGTTATCGTCCCATCCCTACTACACTCACAATTTAAGAGATACATTATTCGAATGCTTGGCGTTCGAGATGCGTTTTTAATCTAGATTTAAACAGAGAGAGTGTGTCTGAACCCTGAACATTATCAGGAAGGCTATTCCAGAGTTTGGGAGCCAAATGTGAAAAAGCTCTACCTCCTTTAGTGGACTTTGCTATCCTAGGAATTACCAAAAGTCCAGCGTTTTGTGACCTTAGGGTGCGTGATGGGTTGTAGCGTGGTAGAAGGCTAGTTAGGTACGCAGGAGCTAAACCATTTAGGGCCTTATAGGTAAGTAATGATAATTTGTAACTGATACAGAACTTAATAGGTAGCCAGTGCAGAGACTGTAAAATTGGGGTAATATGATCATATTTTCTTGACCTGGTAAGGACTCTAGCTGCTGCATTTTGGACTACCTGTAGCTTGTTTATTGACGAAGCAGGACAACCACCTAGAAGTGCATTACAATAGTCCAGTCTAGAGGTCATGAATGCATGAACTAGCTTTTCTGCATCAGAAACAGATAACATGTTTCGTAGCTTGGCAATGTTTCTAAGATGGAAGAATGCAGTTTTTGTAACATTGGAAATATGATTTTCAAAAGACAATTTGCTGTCCAATATAACACCCAGATTTCTGACTGTAGAGGAAGTAACAGTACATCCGTCTAGCTGCAGATTGTAATCTACAAGATTCTGTGTGGTGTTTTTTGGTCCAATAATTAATATCTCTGTCTTATCCGAATTTAATTGGAGAAAATTATTTGTCATCCAATCTTTTAAATTTTTAACACACTCTGTTAGCTTAGATAATTGGGAAGTTTCATCTGGTCTCGTTGAGATATATAGCTGAGTATCATCAGCATAACAGTGGAAGCTAATTCCGTATTTTCTAATAATATTACCAAGGGGCAACATGTATATTGAAAATAGAAGGGGACCTAGGACGGATCCTTGTGGCACTCCATATTTTACTGATGATAAATGAGATGACACCCCATTTAAATAAACAAAATGGTAGCGATCGGACAGGTAGGATCTAAACCATCTTAGAGCCTGCCCTTGAATACCTGTATAGTTTTGTAATCGATCTATGAGTATGTCATGATCTATGGTGTCGAACGCTGCACTAAGATCAAGTAAGACTAGAAATGAGATGCAGCCTTGATCTGACGCAAGGAGCAGGTCATTTGTAATTTTAACAAGTGCAGTTTCTGTGCTATGGTGGGGCCTAAAACCTGACTGAAATTCTTCATACAGATCATTTTTATGCAGGAAGGTGCTCAATTGAGCAGACACAACTTTTTCTAAAATTTTAGACATAAATGGAAGATTTGAAATAGGCTTATAATTTGCCAGTACACTAGGATCTAGTTTTGGTTTCTTAATAAGAGGCTTGATAACCGCCAGCTTGAATGGTTTTGGGACGTGACCTAAAGATAACGACGAGTTAATGATATTGAGAAGCGGTTCTTCGGCTACAGGTAACAGCTCTTTTAGTAATTTAGTGGGTACAGGATCTAATAAACATGTTGTTGGTTTAGATACAGTGATAAGTTTATTTAGCTCTTCCTGTCCTATATTTGTAAAGCACTGCAGTTAATCTTTGGGTGCGATGGATGAAACTGAAGTGTTAGACGCTGTAGAATCTACATTCGCTATTGTATTTCTAATGTTATCTATTTTATCAGTGAAGAAATTCATAAAGTCATTACTATTTAACGTTGGTGGAATATTTGAATCAGGTGGCGTCTGGTAATTTGTTAATTTAGCCACTGTGCTAAATAAAAACCTTGGATTGTTTTGGTTATTTTCAATGAGTTTGTGGATATGCTCTGCCCTAGCAGTTTTTAGAGCCTGTCTATACCTGGACATACTGTTTTTCCATGCAATTCTAAAAACTTCCAAGTTAGTTTTTCTCCATTTGCGTTCAAGACTACGAGTTACTTTCTTGAGAGAGTGAGTATTACTGTTATACCATGGCACAGTACGTTTTTCTCTAACCTTTTTCAATTTGATGGGGGCAACAGCTTCTAATGTATTAGAGAAAATAGTGCCCATGTTGTCAGTAATTTCGTCTAATTCATGTGTATTTTTGGGTACAAATAGCAGTTGAGATAGATCAGGCAGGTTATTTGCGAATCTTTCTTTGGTGGCTGGAACAATAGTTCTGCCCAGACGGTAACGCTGAGACATATAGTTAATATCATATAGTTAATATCAGTGATATGCAGCATGCACGATACAAGGAAATGGTCTGTAACATCATCACTTTGGGGTACAACATCTATAGCAGTAAGATCGATTCCATGCGATATAATTAGGTCTAGTGTATGATTAAAACGATGAGTGGGCCCGGTGACATTTTGCTTGACTCCAAAGGAGTTTATTAGGTCAGTAAACGCAAGTCCTAATGTATCATTTGCATTATCAACGTGAATATTAAAATCTCCCATGATTAGCGCCTTATCAACTGTAACTAGAAGGTCTGAGAGGAAATCTGCAAATTCTTTTAGGAATTCTGTATACGGCCCTGGTGGTCTATACACAGTAGCCAGAGCAAGAGATACATTAGATTTCTTTTGCATGTCTGACAGTGTAACATTTAGCAGAAGTATTTCAAAAGAGTTAAACCTGTATCCTGTTTTCTGGGTAACATTGAGAATATCACTATATATTGTTGCAACACCTCCCCCCACGACCAGTCTGACGGGGCTCATGCTTGTAACAGTAGTTCGGTGGAGTAGACTCATTTAGACCAAAATAATCATTTGGTTTTAGCCAGGTTTCAGTCAAGCAGAGTACATCAAAACTATTTTCTGTGATCATTTCATTTACAATAACTGCTTTGGGTGTGAGTGATCTAATATTTATGAGCCCAAACTTTAAAAACTGTTTTTGTTCATTTACTTTACATTTTTCTGGTTTAATTACGATAAGATTTTTTCTAGATCCTACATTATATTTTGACCTCACTATTCGAGGAACAGACACAGTCTTAATAGTTTTTACAGCGCAAGTACTTTTATCATTTAAGCGGGTGGAACAAAACTCATCATAATAGTTATTAGAGAATTGTCTTACAAGTCACATGGAGCGAAGTGTCCTGGAGATGTTGTCAGAGAGCAGCTCCGCTCCGATTCTGCTGGGGTGTAATCCATCAGCGCGAAACAGCCTAGGACGCTCCCAGAAAAGATTCCAGTTATTAACAAATAGCAGTTTCTGTTCTTTACACCATGATAACAACCATTCATTTAAAGCAAAAAGTCTACTGAACCTTTCGTGTCCTTGTCGATACGTGGGCAGTGGTCCTGACACGATGATCGGCGCCGCGAGCGTCGTGCTGCGAACCGTCTCGATCAGGCTCCTGAAGTCCCTCTTCAGCGTCTCCGTCTGCCACAGCGTGGTGTCGTTAACCCCGGCGTGAAGCACGACCGCTCTGGGGCTCTCGTCGACCTTCAGGATCGCGGGTATCTGCGCAGAAACATCGAGAACACGAGCACCAGGCAAACAATGAGTGTGCACTTTACCTTCGGCTAACGTAGCACTTACATGTCGGACGATGGAGTCTCCGATGATCACTGCGTCGCGTCCTGTCTCGCGGAGGGGAGCGAAGCGGTTCCGGATGGAGATGTCGAAGGCAGGAGGGGGAGAAGTCGTCGCCCGGGACCCGGCTCGCGTCCTCCGCTGTGGATGCACCCAGGGTCCGTGGTGTCCCGGCGTCGCAGTGAAGGACATCTGGGAAGAAAGTTCATATTGTTTGAACTTAAATTTATACAAAACAGATTATAACTGAATTCAAAATTATAATATAAATATCAAATAAAAGTAATCTTAAAAACAAACTCGTAGAAACTAATAAAAAAAAATCAAATAATAATAGTTGTTGCTTTATTGTGACTATTAATTATTTAGGCTGATTAACCACAACTACCAATTTTCTAATATTTTAATATTTTTACCAATATTTAAAATTTCTCATACAGCACTACAACATGTCTACCAGATAGTTTAAGGTGAATTTAGAAAAGTAGAGAAAAAAAAGGATGTTGACATCAAAAGTGTTCTTTCACCATGGTTCGTAAAAGTGAATTTATTATGCAATATGTAATATAATTTAAATACAAATTTATATAGTACCATTCAGAACACTGATTGCTAAGATCATCTAAAATTCCGGAAATGCCCCATATGTTGCATGAAAACATGTGTATATGAAATTTCATACTGAAGCAGGCAATTATATAAAATTCATAGAAATTAATCCATTTTAATCTTTCTTTTCCTTAAACTGAAATTGGAATGAATGCATCATTTTTGCTGGCTGAATCCAGAGTCAATTCAGGAAGTGAAATGGAATTTGAAAGGTGTTCTCTATTCACTTGTAATGGAGGCACAATCCTGAAACTCCAAAACCGGATGAACTCAGTGCAGTTGGAATGCAAATTAGATGTCAAAGGCCATTTGTTGATGTCAGGAGATGTGTTTTCACCAGCGCTTAAGACAGGAAGTAGCTCTTCTCGTCAGCACATTTCATTTTCAATTTCTGTCTGTCTCGCATTTCCCTTTTTTTGTCAAGAGCTTTTGAGAATCTGACGGCTATAACAAATTAATGACGCTTGAGTAAAACTTTGATGTAAAAGACTGATGAACAACATCCTGAGAGAAGATCTTCTGAATAACTCATGGTCTCAAGCTACTACTTCATAGCAAAACATATTACTTATGAAAATACTCATTGACAGATTAAAATTGCTCATAACCTTACCAATCAAGCCCCCAAAAGTGTTTGCCTTTTACATAAGCAGAAAAGATGTTCTCTGAACTATGTGTATAAACTTGGCAATCTTTTTCACATTTCAAGGTGTCACTTGTCTTAAATATATACATGCATGTGTTTGTATAAATAAATATATACATGCATATGTTTGTATACATAAATATATACATGCATGTGTTTGTATACATAAATATATACATGCATGTGTTTGTATAAATAAATATATACATGCATATGTTTGTATACATAAATATATATATGCATGTGTTTGTATACATAAATATATACATGCATGTGTTTGTATACATAAATATATACATGCATGTGTTTGTATACATAAATATATACATGCATGTGTTTGTATACATAAATATATACATGCATGTGTTTGTATTTATATATACATAATAAATATACACAGTATACACACACACACACACACACTATATATTATGATATATATATATATATATATATATATATATATATATATATATATATATATATATATATATATTAAGTAAACAAAAACTTTTATTTTGGATGAGATTAATAATTTGAAAGCACTAATATATATATATATATATGTGTGTGTGTGTGTGTGTGTGTGTGTGTGTGTGTGTGTGTGTGTGTGTGTGTGTGTGTGTGTGTGTGTGTGTGTGTGTGTGTGTGGTAATATAGATGTTAAAAATATATTTAAATATATAAATATTCTAAATATTTTTTCATGTTTTCCTTATTGCCCATTTTTAATATATCCTTAGTCTAAATATATTTTACATATTTTTTTATATATAATTCTTAGTCATAAAATATATTTGAAAATATTTTATGAACCCAAAATTACCATTTGAAGATAAATAAAATGGTGTGTGTGTATTTATATATATATATATATATATATATATATATATATATATATATATATATATATATATACAGTATATATAAAAATTGGCAGAAATCATTATTTATCAGCAAGTAAGTAGTCTTTAATTCTGCAAATGTGTCAATGGTTGATGTCTGTGTTTGCACATTGAAAAGTTTTACTTAGTTCTGCCCAAAGCCTTTAAATGATGCACTTGAGATCCTGCCCTCAAAAGGACACTCTGAGGATTGTGTGGTTTTGTCTGTGTGCCTCTACGGTTGTTGATTAAAAGAAGATGTCACCATTGTCTCTGTCTGAGGACATTTCTATTCCCTCCTGTCATTTATTGTGCCGAAACGGATTTGTCCATCATTATAATGGCTCTGCAGAGGCAACAGCCACAGTAGGTATACAGAGTGTGTCTTTCTCAACAGTTTGGTCTTTTAACTAATGCTAAGATTAGTTTGAGCTTATTTTGAAGTCTTCTCAAGACCTCATGAAAATCAGAGCACTCAGCTGCATTTTTCTGAGACTGAGGGTCAATGACAGTTTCAAACATTTCTTGATAATTTCTTGAAAATATGTTGATTATTCACATTATGAACTGATCATTCATTAAAATAATTATTACAACTGCAACTGACTTACATACTTGTTCTGATTATTTTTGGTGTTGTTTGTTTTTGCTTTGGAGTTTAATGAAATATGATAGTTGGTGTAACTGTAAGTCTGAAATCCTTGAGAGATTTAAATAAGGAATCCTTTTTTGTTTGTTTGTTTGTTTGTTTTAATTATTTATTTATAATAAATCAACTTTGCTTTTAAATATAAAAAATGTAAAGTTAAAAAGGTCACATGAAAAGACCCTTCCTTTATTTATTTATTTATTTATTTACTTATTTATTATTTATTTATTTTTATTTTTATTGCTGTCAAGTGATTATTCGCGATTAATTACATCCAAAGTAAATGTTTTTGTTTACATATGTCATGTTTATATATTAGATAAATTTATATGTAATGTAAATTATTTGAATATAAATGTATATGTACATGCATGTAAATACTTTCAAAATATATACTGTATGTTTATGTATCTATATATACATAATAAATATATACAAAACACACACAAATTATGTAAACAAAACATTTATATTGTATGCAATGTTTGACAGCACTGATTGATTGATTGATTGATTGATATTTCTAAACAATAAAAAACATTATATTTGTAGCATGATTGTTTAAGTATATGTCATTTGACAGTATGTTTAAGATGTGTAAAAGCAAAATAATATTTATAATACATATAAATGATTATAATTACACCACCTTGCATTCTAGTAATTAAATAAAATATTTGTTGAAGTTGCTTTGATGAATGCATGAATGAAATGTTTTTCTAAGAAAGGAAAATTATTTTGATTGTATTCAGACATCTATTATTAAGAGTTGAGATGATGAAGTCTGCTGATTTGTTTGAAATACTAACACTGTTTTTACAGGGGTCTACAGTCCTCCCTCTGCATACTTCAGAAACCTCTGACCACACGCTGGCAGCCCACCATCCTGTTGTTGTTTAGAAGGAAGTAGGACGTTAAGTAAAACTTTACTAAAGCATATTGCCTGAAAATACATTTGCTTTGAATTTTGCTAGCAGATGGATGTCCTACAGCAAGAAAACCCAGGCAGAGAGATATTACAGTAATCGGCGGGTAGTTTCCCTGACAGGAAGTTAACAGGTATGGGAAAAGACTTCTTAACATGCTTAGAACACAAATATGAGCTTCAGTGTTTGGTAGTTTACACTAGACCGAGGACCAGCAGTGTTGATGTGTGAGTGTCAACAAGAGGGAAGAGCATGAAGATTTTTGTGTTTCTGTTTCCTCAGTTAAACTTCTCTGCCCCCAAGGAGGAAGCATATCGCAAAATGCTCAGTGAGGAAGAGCTGCTCGCCTGCAGAATGAAAGATACCCAATTGAGGTACAGTTTTTTCCCCACACTTTTCTCATATTACCACCGAAAGCATTGGGGGGAGAGATGTTGTCTTGCATATTCACCCTCTGGGGCTTTTGAAGATTCTTTTAACAAGTGTATTGAAATTAAGTTGTGGTAGTTTTCTCTTCATTGTGTGTGACTTCCTTTATTTCTGGAGCTCTTTGTTGTGACAAAACACAAATCTATTTGCCTTTCATTTTGTAATGTCGCAGCTTTGGGATGTATTAAAGCAACCTTTCGTACGCTTAAATGAAAAAAGCCAAGAGAAGAAATCATTCTGCACCAGAGAACATAGATCAGTGTAAAATACACCTGCTTCACGTTAGACGTGTGAACCTGGTTTTATGAATATTTCTTGTATTAAGAATAATTGTAGTAGTATTTATCTCAGTGCTGATCCAGAGATATGTCTACATAATTTCTTTGCTGGGATAAAAACATTTTATAGTGAGAAGCAAAAGTACAACTATTGCTATAACTAGGAATGCAAGTAATACATTGAGAATTAAGTACATAAACAGTGTGTTTTACCAGAACTCTTATTTACCATGTTGGTTTATAGCTGTTGATCAGACAAACATTCGTGCTTCAGAACCTATAGCTAGCACTCTGTTAACACTTCCCCTTATAGCTGTCACGAACATTTGGTTTGGTGCCTGGTGGAAGTAACACATGTGGTGTCTGATTGTACCACACCAGAGACAGAAAGATAGACAGACGGACAGATCGATAGATGAACAGACAGACAGACAAACAGACAGAAAAACAGACAGATAGATAAAAAGACAGATAGACAGACAGACAGACAGACTGATAGATAGATAGATAGATAGATAGATAGATAGATAGATAGATAGATAGATAGATAGATAGATAGATAGATAGATAGATAGATAGATAGATAGATAGATAGATAGATAGATAGATAGACCGACAGACAGATAGATAGACAGACAGACAGACAGACAAACAGACAGATAGATAAAAAGACAGATAGACAGACAGACACAAACAGATAGATAGATAAAAAGACAGATAGACAGACAGACAGAGAAACAGATAGATAAAATACAGACGGATAAACAGACAGACAGACAGATAGATAGATAAAAATACAGATGGACAGATAGATAGATAGATAGATAGATAGATAGATAGATAGATAGATAGATAGATAGATAGATAGATAGATAGATAGATAGATAGATAGATAGATAGATAGATAGATAGATAGATAGATAGATAGATAGATAGATAGATAGCAATGATGCGCGGGTCAGTGTATAAACAACCCGCACCCGACCGACGTTTTCAACTAACCCGCCCGCAACTCGGACCGCAAAAAAAAAATAATAATATTGTACCCGACCCGCTTCTTGACCCGCATTTTTTAAAAGTAGTAAATGCCCATCGTAGCGTCATTGTGCCATAGACGTAGGGGTGCGGGGGGAGGGGAAGATGTTGGGGGGAGCGGAGAGCGCAGTTCTGAATATCACGCAGCACTAACTCATTCTGTGGGGTCACTCGCTCAACCCAGAATGGCTGGCTGGTTCGAAAATATGTGGAATAAGGGCTGCCTCCGACAATTTTCTTTTTCTAGTCGACTGGTAGTTGTTCATATAAGCCATTCATGGACAAATCACCCCTTTATATTAATTTAATAACTTAAATAGGCTATAGCCTACAGGATAATAAGCGTTATGACCGCACGCATAAAGCTTGCCACAAATTCAGTTCGATTACAAATGTGTCTAAATTAGCAAGGATTGTTTAGTAATTGTTAAGTAATAAACTGGTGTTTTTTTCTGTGTTGCTGCAAAGATGAAGTTGATGATGTGGACTCACCATGAATGCCAGAGAGAAATGCACATTTCATATGGATTACATAATCAGAGAGTAGCCTATTTATTTTGGTTTGAATATTTTCGTTTAAAAGTAGACATTTCAAGCTTTCTGTAATATATAGCCAATAAAGCTGACTTTCGGCGCCCTCCAGTTCACATGCAATGCAAGTGATTGTCGGCACCTCATTACATTGTCTGCTATATATTTGCTTCTTATTTATTAAATACGGGCAATTCATTGATAAAACATTGATCAAAATTAAGATACAATTTATACAATATGAAAATCTTTTTAAACAAGTTTTCTATAAAACAAAATTAATGAAGTCGTCAAAATCATGTTTTACCAAAAACAGCGCCGTTGCTCCCCAGTCTTCACCTTTTCTCTTGCCGCCTCCATCTCTACCTGCAGACTGAGCTCGTGCGTCATCTTCGCGCCAGTTATTCAGCCAATAAAGTGTAGCCTATGTATTTCAAATTGTGTCTAGTACTATATAAATTACAAAGGTTTAATTGGCATCTTTATTTCAAATGACCCTACCGACCGCGACCCGAATGTCATAAAAAATATTTTTGGATGACTCGTAACCGTGGGTAACCGCGGGTGTCCGCGGGTGACCACAGGCACCCACTCATTTTGGATCAGCCCGTGCATCACTGATAGATAGATAGATAGATAGATAGATAGATAGATAGATAGATAGATAGATAGATAGATAGATAGATAGATAGATAGATAGATAGATAGATAGATAGATAGATAGATTGATTGATTGATTGATTGATTGAGCTTTTTCTCTTTGCAGGAGTAAGGATAAAAAAGGTAGACTCAGTCTTCTTCTGGCGAGGTCTGGATCACATGAAAATGTCAGTCCTGAGAAGAAACCACCAGCTAAAACTAACCAGTAAGCCTTCAACATGTATAAACACTTATTCACTATTTATTTAAGAAATTGTGGACTGTTGTCAAAGTGTCACTGTTTAACACCAGTAGGACAATTCAGATAAAAATGACACCAGTCATAATGCAGCACCTTTCTAACACTTAAAGGCTTCACTGATTAATGTGATTTAAACAGCATCACGCCAGATGTGGCTCTGAGATGGGGTGATTCATTTGAGGAGCTGCTGAGTCACAAAGGTAGGATCTGTTCATCTTAGCAGTATAATGTAGCATACTGAATGTTTCTTAATTTCATACTGAGCTGAAGTGTGCATCCCATCACAACCTCAGGATGACAAAAACTGCTTGTGACTTAAGGGGGTTCAGTGTCTTTCATTTACTGGTAACACTTGTTCCAGTTGTTAACATTAGTTAAATAACATTAACAAATATTGATAAAAACTGTAACAAATGTAATTTAATATAAATTTATAGGACCTTATTTTAAAGTGTTACCAATTTACCATTATTCAAAGTTTTATTATTTTGGATCAGTTGGTAGTACTGCAACCAAGTTTGCATTGTATTATCATGGTAATGTGATGATATTTAGAACAATCTGTGTCAGTATGCAAAAGCATTGCAGGAATAATGCCTCACTTCCTGTTTGTTTTCTCGGTAGGTAAATGCGTCCAGGTTTTAATTTAGCAATTAATGTGACGTTGCATCTTGTTTCAGATGGGGTAGAAGTCTTCACACGGTTTCTGCGCTCTGAGTTCAGTGAGGAGAACATTGAGTTCTGGTTAGCCTGTGAAGACTTCAAGACCACTGGGTCTGCAACCAAACTGCAGTCTAAAGCCAAACAGATACACGCCATTTTCATCGATAAGGAAGCACCCAAAGAGGTACACACACATTTGCATTTGAACAGTAAGAACAGGGTAGATACCATTTGTAGTTTTGCACAAATGCATATGTGCAAAAATAGAAGCACCTGTTCTGTTGTGCATATCGCCCAGTAGACCGATTTTTGAAAATACCTTTCCATCAATGGGTTAGTTGACCCAAAAATTAAAATTAGGCTGTGTTTCACTAACCCCCGTGGCATCCTAGGTGTGTATGACTTTCTTCTTTCGGATGAATCCAGTCGGAGCTATATTAAAAATAGGTCTTTGATCTTTGCCACTCAGCATGTGTTGCATAAATCAGTCCAAAAGAAGTTAAACAGTATCTCACACAGCTCCTATGGGTGAAAAAAGGCCTCCTGTGGCAAATCGATGCAATTTGTAGAAAAATCAAATCCATATTCAGAACGAAATAGTCACTTTAATATAGCTTGCGGGCACTGTTGTAAATGGAAGTAGCTGATGACGTATGAGGTCAGCATTGCACATGCACCAGTGAGTCTCGTGAAAGCCAACAAAACAAAGTTTCCTTACCTTATTAAAGGAAAACCAGTCTCTTCTTGGCTTGGCAAAATCCTTGTTTTTTACTTCTAATTACTGAACATCACTTCTGAGCAGTGCATGCGCAAAGCTGATTTCATACGTCATGCTCCCGGAACTGCTTCTGTTTACACCATTGAATGCAACCTAGATTAAAGTGATTATTAAATTTTGAAAATGGATATTTTTCTTACAAAAACGCATCAATTCACCACAGAATGCCTTTGTTCAACCTCCGAGCCATGTGAGACACTTTTTTTTTGTATGGGTGATTTTCATTTAAGTTCTTTTGCACTGATGCATACAACACCTGCTGAGTGGCATTACGTAGCTTGAAAGATCAAAGACAATTTTTTATATAACTCTGACTGGATTCGTCTGAAAGAAGAGAGTCAAATACACATACAGTGTAGGATGCCACAGGGTGAGTAAAACACTGCCTAATTTTCATTTTTGGGTAAACTATCCCTTTAATCCTAGCGGACAAAAAAACTGTAGAAAATTCCAAACATTCTTCCTTCTGTGAAACACAAAAGGATCATTTTGAAAGAACATGCTGTTCACTCTTTTCCATAGGATTACAATAAATGGAAACTGAAGTGTTCAAACTTTAAAAAGGAGCCCATTCCCATTTTAAATCATAGGAATGGTCCATACAACTTGTTCTAAGTGCACTTTGTTCCAAGTCTTCTAAATGTTCATTGTTCAGTATGTGACTGAAATTTTTTAGTGATCTGAACCATGTAAAAAAAAAAAAGAAAGAAATTACATTATTCCAAATGAGGTGACGTTATTCCAATGACGTGATGTTATTTCAACGTTATAGCATTTTTGCCTTTGTTTATGCTCTGTAGACAGTATGTTGCAAATATAATAACTGCTGGATGAATTTGAAAAAGGAAGATTTAGATTTAAAATCTATAATTGAAATCTGCACAATTCAATGATTCGAACAAAGAAATTACTCATTGAGACCATTCAGCTTTAAATCTAGAAGCAGAAAAGTACATTTTTGTTGCAAGCAGTGTTGGGAGTAATGCATCACAAGTAATGAGAGTTACATAATCAGACTGCTTTTTTCAAGTAACTAGTAAAGTAATATATAACTTTTAAATTAACAAGAAAATATCAGAGTTATTATGCTGCAAAATGTGCAAAAAAAATTTTGGCAGCAGTGAAAGTTAGTAAAGCTAGTAAAGTTGAAAATGAAAATTAGGCTGTGTTTTACTCACCCTGTGGCATCCTATGTGTATATGACTTTCTTCTTTTAAAATTACAACAAATGGCTTTTAATTTTTCATTCTGATTTCCCATTTATTCACTGAAACCTCTAGTGTTGCTAGACGCAACGTAAATATGGTCATGTGACGATGACTATAATTAAATGTATAATGCAATATTGTTGACGAATAAAAATTAGACTAAATGTGGTTTACAAAATAAAAACTATGCTAAAATGGTCAACGAAATTGAGATGATGTTATAACGTTATTTTGTCTTGTTCAGTCGCGTTATTATTATTATTTTGCATAACGCAGGCAACATCACTTCCTCAAGCCCCACTCGCGGCATTATTTAGAACACAACAACAAACAAAGTTAAGTCGGACACAGAGAAAGGGACGAAGTGTGTACTTCTAACATATTTCGCTGGTAAAATAAATGTTGTAAATTCTAATCAGAGCATCTTCCGTGTCTGGAATGGATGAATCCTTGAGTCTATAAGGTTACTATAATATATAAAGAGAACCTTGTTTGAAATGGGTTTGGCTAACAGAAAATTTTGGTTTCGTCTATACTGCTAGGTACTTATACTAGGGGTGCACCGATCGAGATCGGCTGATCGTTAATGCGCATCTCGCCAGTAAAGCCGGTTCTGTAATCAGCGGTAAATTCCATCAGGTGCGTGATTTCACATAGAGCCGCTGTTACTACACAGAGCCGTTGTTAACTGTCTAGTTGTGCAAATAAACGCTGATGATGAACGTGGATTTGCGCATCTTCTCAGTTAACAATGGCTCTGCGTAGTACCAGCTGCTCTATGTGAAATCACGCACCTGATGGAGTTTACCGCTGATTACAGAACCGGCTTTACTGATGAGATGCGCATAACCATCGGCCGATCTCGATCGGTGCACCCCTAACTTATACTATATTGACTGGGTTAAATAGAATTGCATTACTAAAAAGAGACTAAAATACAGTTTTCATTGACTAAAACTAGATGAAAATAGTCATGGATAATTCTGACTAAAATAAGACTAAAATGCTCAGACTTTTAGTTGACTGAAACTTGACTAGACTAAAGAGAGTATGAACATGAACAAAACTAATAAAAACTAAAATGACAGCTTCACACAAACACTAGACTAAAACTAAATTAAAACAGGCCGCCAACAACGCTAGAAACCTCTCCTGTCCCATGTTGAGAGAAATTGGATGCATGGTGCAGAAGCACTTGCTGCAGCCTGAGGCTTATTAATTTGACTTTTGGTGTCAAAGGGCTTTTACTGTTGCCAAAAATATAACTTCTGGATTTTTTGTTTTTAAAAATAAATAAGCAAGCCCAGCCCAGGTGACAAAAGTAATGCAAAAGTAACACAATGCATTCATTTCCATAAAAAAGTAACACAATGAAGTAACTAAAGTAATGTATTACTTTTAAATTTACAATAAATTATTTAAGATTTATTAAGTTTCTAAAACATACAACTTGAGTTACAAGCAGTTTTGGGGGTAATGCATTACAAATAATGCGAGTTACGTAATCAGATTACTTTTTTCAAGTAACTAGCATTAATTACTTTTTATGGAGTAACATTGTAATGCATACTTATAAAAGCAACTTTTCCCAACACTGGTTCCAAGTATCCAGAATTTTTATTTTAACTAATTTTCAACACGTGTACAACCTGTTTATCGGACCCCACAACAAGTAAATGCAATCTGTTTTGAAAAGCCCCTTATTTCTGATGACGAATGGTGCTACGTTGCTGTGAGTGAAGCAGCACTTTGTGTAACCTCAGCGGGAGTCACATTAAAAAGAAACACGGCTCTGTTAAATGATATCTGTGGTGTAGTGCAGAGCTGCAACACCATCAGAGACCTGCCATTGTGTTTGTGCAGAGGCCATTGTCGGCCACCGGCCACATGACTGGTGGCAGATGTGACCGTGTGGTTTTCCTGCTTTTGGCTGCAAACTCCCCCTCAGCCACCCACACAGCTGAGAAAATAGACTCTAAAAAACTGAGAAGTGAAAATGAGGCAGTGGGGCACTCGCTCTAGTCTGACCAAAGTAAGAATGAATAAAACAACTAAGAATGAAAGGAAGCAATGCTGAAAATCAAGTTTATCTTATCACTGCTGGTAAAGGGAAACCTTGTAATTGTATCACTTGTATTTATTCTTAAGTAAGGAGCAATGCATGCATAGCAACTGCAAAATTGCTGTTCAACAGACATGTGTTAGTCTGATGTAATACTTTCAGAGAAGAAGTAGCAACTGTGGCCTGGACAGAGGGAGAATGAGACAGAGCAAGTGCTGTGGTCAGAAAAGATGTGTGTAAATAACAAATAAAACAGAAAAACAAACACTACAAATCAAATTGCTTTTATTTTATCATAATTTTCATAATACAAAATTTGCTATAAATTATATTAACAGCACAACAGTGTGAGTGAAAAGTCCAAATTAAAAAATGTACATGCATTTCAGAAAGTTTCTGTATTTGGTTTTGCCAGTACAAATTTGTACTATCTATTAATTTATTCACAAATAATAAAACGCAATTCATGCATACAAGGGCTTGAGGTTATAAAATCAGAAATGTTAATGTCTTACTGTATAACTGTTCTGATATTATGAAAAGGAAACATTTATTAAAAATTATTATGAATAATAATTAGTAATATTTGTAAAAAATATTTTTACTTTAAAAATATATTACATTATTATTGTTATTGTTGTTGTTGTTATTATTATAGAAAATAATGATTAAGATAATGTTATTACTTTTAGTTTGATGGTTACACCACATAACAGTTGAAACTAAAGTTTAAAAAGATTTAATTTTCTTTTTTGTACACAGGGCATCATGCGCTTTAATAGAAAACATTTTGACTGCATCTATAAGCTTTTGTACAAATGAGTTCAAATATCACTAATTTACTTAAATGCTGACTTGTCAGTACCATTTTACATTACAACTTTTGTTGTAAAAGTTTACAAAATACTAAAACTTTCGGTCTGGTCTCAGACTTTGACAGTTGATTTTTTTTTTTATGATCAGCAATATGGCGAAATCATAGTTGGATCACAAAAATTAACTTACAACATCATTTTTCATCTTGCATCATTTCAAGTATCTTGTCTTTCATTATACAGCACAGTTCCTGAAAACTGAATTTTTGTTGACGTCCTCACGCTTTACGTTTTGCTCTTTTCCCCTCAGATCAACATTGACCACTCAACCAAGGCCACCATTGAGAAGAACATCCTGAAGCCCAGTAGGTCCTGTTTTGATGTAGCACAAAATAAAATCTACAGCTTAATGAAAAGAGACTGCTACCCACGATTCCTCACCTCCGACATCTACTTGACCCTGACCAAGAGGGCAGGCCCACCTACTATGACCAGGAGAAGGTCCCGCTCCTTCGTTTTTAATGAACGTTCTGAAGGCACACCGGCTTGGTTGTAGATTTATACTGTAATGCTAGTTGTTTTATTGTATATTGTCAATAGCACAGAGGTGGGTAGTAACGAGTTACATTTACTTCGTTACATTTACTTGAGTAATTTTTTGGGGTAACGAATACTTTTCGGAGTATATTTAAAGATGGGTACTTTATACTCTTACTTGAGTAAATTTTTGGGGAAAAATCTGTACTTTTACTTCGTTACTGTGGGCGACTCTCCTCTCGTTACTTTATCTTAATGCAATAAATGTTATAAATGCTTCAGTTTGATCCAAACGCGCCGTCTACTTTTCTCTGGGCAATGAGCAATGCCCATTCGCGAATGATTCATTCTTTTGAGTCAATTCTGTTCAAAGGCTTGATCAAACCAATTGGCAAACGAGTGAATTGGTTCATGAATCAGTTTGAATGAGTCGTTCAGTTCCCTGC
This sequence comes from Carassius carassius, assembly GCF_963082965.1. Lineage (NCBI taxonomy): Eukaryota > Metazoa > Chordata > Actinopteri > Cypriniformes > Cyprinidae > Carassius > Carassius carassius. The sequence goes on from NC_081774.1 coordinate 27,990,409, forward strand.
CGCACGCGCTAAGCGTCTGAAGTGGTTCACTCTGAGTTGTAACGTTTAAGAACAGAAAGAGCGTTGAAAACGTGGCTGGAACTGCACTGAATTGAAATCTGCAAAGGTTATTATTTGCTAGCGATGGAGATCCTTATTAGATGAACACCGCGTGTGCTGTCTACTGTTTAACAGGTAATAACTTGGGCTACATTCGATTACAGTACACGATACCACTGTGACATTAGTTTGTTGTACGTGTGTGGCTTATAACAGAGGGGAGTCAAGTTGAATGCAGCTTCCAAAAGACAAAAAATAGCCGATTAAGATTTTATTAATTTTAATACAATCACACTGGTGCAAGTACGTTCAGCGAGTCATATTATCAGCTGCTAAATTCAGATCTGTGATTGCTTGCTGGCGCTTAGCCAGAGATAGATGCGTTTATACAGCGCTGCGCATTATAACCAATCACACACGATTCTTTTGAGCTTATTAAAGCATTGGCCAATCAAAGGTGTTCCGATGAGTCATCGCTAAAATGCCGGTGCTTCCTTCACTCGCTCACTGACTGAATACCTCTTTCTGGCGAATTCTCTCGTCAGAAACAACAAAGTGCAGATGTGTGTACGAATATTTAATTAAGATATTGATTTCACAGTGTTAACAGTTTCAGTGATTTTAATGGGAGTTTCTGAGAGTGATTGAAATCTAGACTGTCAGTGAAAACTATCTTTAATAATGTAAATGTTATTTGCTCTCTTTCTGAACAATGAAAGATTAGTAGCAATATTTATATCACATTAACTTTCAATGTTAAATTCACATTTAATATAAAGTCAGTCGTATTAAAAATATGTTATGGCATGACACCTATATCTGTTACTTAAGTAAACAGACAGGGTTTTATAATAAATTACATAAATTGGAGTAAAGGCTGATGAAATATATACATTTATACACGCACACATACATTACATACATTTTATCTATATATCTAAATAAAAATAGGCTCAGTATATATGACCCAAAGTAACTAGTAACTAACTACTTGAGTAGATTTTTTATCCAATACTCTTTTACTCTTACTCAAGTAACTATTCAAGACTAGTACTTTTACTTTTACTTGAGTAAATATTTCTAGAAGTACTTTTACTTTTACTTGAGTACAGTTTTTGGGTACTCTACCCACCTCTGCAATAGCAATTGATCATGTGACTCCTCCTAGCTATTTATTAACATTAGATCCTGTGGGCTGGTATTTAAATACTAATCATTCTATCATGATTGTCAAACATTGGGTTCTGCTTGAAGGATTTCATGCCACGCTTAATTTAATCCACATGTTTAGAATGCCTAAACATTGTAAATAACTGTTTAATGATAAATGTCTGTATAATAAACTGTACATAATTGTCTTTTATTCTGGCCTACAGCTAATTGTAACAACGGCCAATATTGTGTCACTCTCAAAGACATTAAAGAGAGCAAAAATGTTGAAAGAGCTTTAGAAAATTGAAAAATAAAACCACATCTTTGAGGAAAAAATCTATATTTATGATGGAGTTTGATTGTGTAGCCAGATTTTACACAGTCTGTTCCAATAGAGCTGATAACATATTTTTGTTGGCCAGCATTGAAATTAGCATCACCCTGGTTCTCTCCAAAAAAAAAAGAAAAACAAAAAGAAGAAGAACAAAAACAGGATTTTTCCATTAGCTTTTGAAATATTGCAGAAAGTAAGCTCTGTGACCAACAGAGGTTCATGATTCTTACACATTTTGGTCATTATGATAATATTCACAAATTAATATTTTAAAGGAGTCATATTATGCCCTTTTACAAAATCTTGATTTGTTTTTTTGGTGAGTACTAGACTAGGTTTACCTAAAAAAAAAAAAAAATAGGCCTTATTTTTCACATACTGTATTTACATTATTGCAGCACCTGTCTCAAAAGTCCTATTTAGTTTCTGTTTCAATGTAACCCCTTCTTCTGAAATATGAAATTTACTCTGATTGGGTAGCTTGAGTTTCATCTACCCAGCTGTAAATATTAATATTGGTGTCAGTTTTGCCGTGCTGCTGCCTTCCGTAAAATGTGCAGCCCACAGATTAACAATAGGGTTATGATGTTCAGGATCGGTGTTAAAAAATCAATTTGGCCAAACAAAGTGGTTTTGGAATCAGGGCTGCCATTGTGACAACACGATACTAGAGCAGCACTCCTTCTTCTTCTCTAGCTTAGCTCAGCGTTACTCTCTAAAAAAGTTACTAATTACCTTATTTACTTTTCATGGAAGAGCTGTCAGTTACTTGTTTGAAAAATGTAAATGTAACAGTAATGTGTTACATTACTAGTTACTTGAAAAAAGTAATCTGATTATGTAACTCGACTTACCTGTGATGCGTTATCCCCACCACTGGTAGTCTTGCAGATCTTTTTATTCTCAAACAGCAACATGACATGAAGTCAAAAAACTAAAGTTGGGCATCCCTTTGATGGATTTTAAAGTGTAAATGCAGTAATCTAAAGCTAAACAAGAAAATATCTTGAGCTTATTTCAAGCGTTTAACCAAAAACCCATTCAAAACAAACAATAGGAAGTGCTAAATTGCCAAGTCATTTCCAGGTTTTGGCCTACAAAATTACATCATCCCTGCGACAGTTCATTTTAGTCAAGATCCTTGGCTCAAGTCTAGCGTGCAGTCAGTAGACAGACTGTGGGAGGTCCGCAGGTGCAGTGCTTGAGGCTGGCACAGTTTGTGCTATGCAAACATGGCTAACAGGTACTCAGTGTTTGCAATTTGTCGAGATTTCATCCCAGTGATGTATTCTTTTTTTCCCACAAATCATTTTCTCCAAGAGGGGCACATCTACCTCCTGATGCGAATCATTAGAGCTCATGTCAGGCTTCCAGCTGTCTTCAGTGAGACCCACGTCTGATCCACTGTCACCCTATCAAACCAGACTGCTAGTGTCTCACAGCAGACATCAATTATGCATGCGCAGACAGGCTACTGGAATGCATAATGTCTAACTTTGGGTGCCACCAAGCAGAACGCAGTCAGAGAAGGAATTAAAAATATTTTTTTCCAACATTTTACTCAGTTTCTGTTTGCAATGATATGATCCATAAAGCAAACCATTTACTTGAATAAGTGCATCATGGTCTCAAGTAAAAGGTGAATGCTGAGGTCAAATACTGCCAACCACATCTTGTGGGAAAACGTAACTATTTTACGAGGTGGTGATTTCGTATAAATCTGTATGATGCAAATTGTTTTATTTTTTAGCTCTGAGATTGTTAATCAATAGAGCGATAAACAAAATGCATTACCCATGATGCTGTAAAGAAAATACCACCAATCAGAGAGTAGAAGTAATTAAATGAGCACTGAGCTTCACCCACTCCTATCAAGCATATGTATACATATTTCACAATAAATTCCTAGGGGGAAATTAATGGAAAAAAAATACTTTTGGAACCAGTACTGCTGTAAAAGTGGGGAGGCACTAATGCACTTCATTTAAAACATACTATAGGGTTAGAATTAGGGTTTGGGTTTGGTTTAGGGTTAGTTGCATGAAATTATTCATAATTTACTGTTATTACTATAGTAAGTACATGCAACATGTAACAAGTGCACTGTAAATAAAGTGCTCTCATTCATACTTGTAGTGATGTACATCTAGGGATGTAAATTCCCCCAGTTTCCCCCATTAGAAGCTCAAGGATGCAGCCCATAAATCTTTAAGCCTTTAAGCGTTATCAATCTTAAAGTTAATCAGACTAACACCATCAAACCATAATGATCATAATTAGCCCTAAAATCGAGCATCTTGGTAGAACGATTATTTTAATAGCTATTAAAGTGAAAGAACTGGGGTTTCATGAATCATAAATGGATGTTGACTAATGAACTGTTTCGTGAGCTGTGTGAGATCGAGCAGAAATGTGTCATCATTACAAACACAGAAGACTGATTATCGCTCTGTACAGATGTACAGAAGATATCTTACACCGTAAGGTAACCAAAATGAACATATGCCCTATGTGACCATATGGAAACAACGCCTTCTGTGGTATAACTCTTGTTGTGGTAGAATGTAATACAGACAAGTATTAGGGTGACATGATCAAATGTTTTGTTGTGTTTAACACCCAACAGTGCTACTTTGAGATACAGTACACCAGATGTTTCTGCAAAAGCATTTGACCCTGACGGGAAAGAGAAGCTAATCTTAAAGGGATAGTTCACCAAAAATTAAAATACTGTTATTTACTAACCCTAATGTCATCCCAAACATGTATGACTTTTTTTGCAAAACACAGAATATATTTTAAAGAATGTTTTTTGTTCATACAATGAATGTCAATGGGGGCCAATGTTGTTTTGACCTCACTGACTTCCATTGTAGAAAAATAATTAATAAATGACAGATTTTTCATATTTTGGAAAAAAATTATATGATCTGAATAAATTGAAATATCCTCTCTGCATTGTGAAAAGAAAGATGATATATAAACTACCATCATCTTGCTAAGATACACAAATGACAAAATGTGAAAAGGATAATGGGTGGTTTTGCTGTCATCCAAGAGTGGACTAATAAACCCTTACAGCACATCAACTCTCCATGCCGCCATTATACAGCCATGGAGCAGAATCTAGTTAGTAATTGATATCTTTTAGCTGACACTCACAGAAAAACAACACAAGAAGTTGAAGCGTATCTTTGTGTGTCACCATAACCCGACTGATGGCTTGGCAGCAGAGGCGTCGTGCCCATTCGAAGTGAGGGGGCACGTGCCCCCTCAGATTTCTGAGCCAAGTGGATTTTAAATGCAGCTTCCAAACGAAAAAAAAAAAAATTGCAGAAAAAAAAAATTGTTCACTTGCTCGCTGACTGAAATATTTAGCGAATTCTCTCATCAGAAACAAAAAGTGCAGATGTGCGTACGAATGTAAGTAAGATATTCGTTTCATAATGTAAAGTGCTTCAGTGATTTTAATGGGAGTTTTTGAGAGTGCCTGAACTCTGGCTAGACTGAATGAAAATGTTTTTTGATAATGTAAATGTTCTTTACTCTCTGTAAAATGAAAGTGTTAAAATAAGTATCTTACAATATTGTTATTAAAATTTACATTAAAATATTTTATGGCATGATATGGCACATAAGTAAAAAGTCAGGTTTTTATGTGTAGTTAATAGATTACACTACATTTCCATATATTGATCAAATAGCAATCTATAAAGGTGCAAAACGCGTTTACCTACACATATTTGAGAAATGAGATATTTCCTGATATATTAAGCATGTTTGGAATTGTTTTGAATAAAAAGGAAAAAAAATAATAAAAAAATAAGCCTATATCAGTTATACAGTGCTTTCGTAGAATGACTTATACCCCCGACCCCCCCCCCCCCCCCCCCAAAAAATGTGCCCCCTCAAAAATCATGAATGCATGACGCCCCTGCTTGGCAGTATATGAAGATTTGACACTGACAACAGAAATGCATCCCTGTTGATGCTTGTAAGAGTGGTGGGGGTGTTTTGCACGTGGATGTTAAGTGTGCAGCAGGCCAGGAGGGACAGAGGTGAGAGGAAGTTCATTTAGGAACCACAGCTCCCCCTGCTGGATGATGGAGTTTGTACATTTTGACACTTGATGTGAGGGGGATAGTTCACCCAAAAATGACAATTCTGTCATCATTTACTCACCCTCCTCTTGTTCCAAACCTGTATGAGTTTCTTTCCTCTGAACACAAAAGAAGACATTTTGAAGAATGTTTCTAACTGAACAGTTGACAGTAGTCATTGACTTTAATTTTTTTTTTTTTCAGTACTATGGAAGTCAGTGACTACTTATTTGTTTGAAACTTACCAGCATTCTTCAAAATACCTTCTTTTTTTTTTCTTTTTTTTCAACAGCTAAAATGAGTTCATACATGTTTGGAACAACTTCAGGGTTAGTAAATGATTATATATAAATGAACATAAGTTTGTGTGGAGTATGATTTTTCTAATGGCTTTGAAAGTAGTCTCTTATTCTAACCAGGGGTCCATTTATTTATTTATTTATACACATTTACAGAAATACAGTAAAAACAGTAATATAGTTAATTTTAATTAAAATGTAAAATATTTTTTTTCTATTTTAATACATATTAAAATGTGTAATTTATTCCTGAAAGCTGAATTTACAAAAATATGCTATGTGTTTGTCGTTTGTAGAGTTTTTTTGTTTGTTTGTTGGATTTTGTTTTGTTTTGTTTCGGTTGTGTTTGTTTTTTTTTGTTTGTTTTTTGGACACAAGTGGTTCGCCTGTGCACATGTCGGGGTTAAAAAGTGCTGGTGTCATGAAGAACTGGTGTTTATTTGTTGGGTTGTGTTTTGTTTTATTTTGGTTATTTTGTGTTGTGTTGTGTTTTGTTTTGTTTCATTTTGTTTTGTTTTGTTTTGTTGTGCCTATGCACATTCTCGAGTGCTGGTGTCATAAAGAATTTGGTATTTGTTTTGTTTGGTTTTGTGTTTATTGGTTGTTTTTTTGTTTGTTTTTTTTTGTTGGTTTTTTGGTTGTGTTGTGTTTTGTTTTGTTTTGTTTGTTTTTTTTTGGACACAAGTGGTCCGCCTATGGGGTTAACATTCTTGAGTGCTGGTGTTTGTGGCGTGCACATGAATGTGTGACATCAGTGGTGAACAGCCAATCACGAGCCTTGCAACACAAACCAAGTTTGATTTACTTCTCGCGAGAGACCCAGCGACATTCAAAACTAAAGGTTAAAGGTTTTGCTAAAGGTTAAGGGATCGAAGAATATGACAAATATAAACGTCATATGAAAAATGAAGGAGGACAAATAAAATAATCTTTCAGTGCAGTTACAAGTGGAACTTGTTAACTTAGTTTATACATTTGAAAATATATAGTGATAGAGACTCGAACATGTAAGATCAGATTTTAAATTTTTTAATAGTGCAAACTTTTGATACTACAGCTTATTTATATTACATGATCTGTATACATTAATATGTATTTAAAATAAACGATTTATAATAACTGTTAAACTAAAATTGCTTGTGTGTAAAAGATAAATAATTATAATAATAATATGAATCACGATAATTATAAAATCATAAAATTTAATTGTCATTAATGCCAGACTTTTTTTTTTTTTTTTTGTAGCATTAGTGAACTTTAATTTGGAGCAAGATAAACTGGAGTGACTTTGTGTCAGACATGTGTCACTTCTCTCACATCTGATTGGTCCAACTTCAGTTTGAGATCTCTAACCCAGAACATAAGCTGCCCCGGAGCAGGTTAGCCGTGGAGTGTAAGTTGCTAGGACAATGAATGCTGCTAAAAGCCAAGCCACTTACGTGGTACCTAAAACGCAGGATTGGTGCAAACTAACCTGAAACTTACCTGGCTAGCCAGCTAATCCACCTTCATGGTACAGCCCCCTAGTGTCATGAAAAATTTGGTGTTTTGTTTTGTTTTGTTTTGTTTTGTTTTGTTTTGTTTTGTTTTGTTTTTTGGACACAAGTGGTCCGCCTATGCGTATGTTGGGGTAAACGTTCTCGAGTGCTGGTGTCATGAAGAATTTGGTGGTGTCTGTTAAAACTAGTCTGTCTAGAACTTCAAAACAATCTGACTGGCTGTTAAACTGCTAAAATGTTAGTGTAAAACCAAAGCTATAGATACCAAAGTTACACACGTCTAGTTCATTATGTTTTTAGCTAGCTTATGTTATGCAATACCACTACTGTAGCCAATTAGCCTATTAGCTTAGCTTATCCCTTATGAAAATGTTCATATGCACATTTTAATGAATTTTTGTTTGATTGGGAATTACAAATGCCTACCCTCAGGACAGACTTAGTTAAATGGACAGATCAAACTTTTCACAATCCGGGGATGCTTCTCCAGGATCATTCAAGCCCAGCTTTATCACATATTACTAGCCAACTTTTTCAGTCTACTCTATGCCGGCACAGTTTGATTCATGGCAGACTTTTTATCTGGATTCTCCCAAAGAGAATTCTAAATATAGCCTGACAAAGGGAATGCCTAATCTTGCTGACTCTGTCAAACACAACAAACACAAAGACATCACACACATACACACACACAAGCTACCACAGGTGCAACAAACAAATCACACAGACAAATGAGTCAGTCTCCAGCAAGAATGTGTTCCCTTCGCAGCCCAGTGTGAACGTAATGATGGAAATTTTCTTGTGTTTCGCAGTGAACAAATAACTCTGATTTGACCTGGGTGTCCTCACCCTTGCCAGCTTTTTTGGAAACCAAATTCTCCTGGCCATGTGTAAGTCATTATGCATGCAAATCTGGCAAAGGATTTTCCATTGCTTCTGGAGATTTACATGGCCATTGACAGACTGAGACAATACTAATGGAGAGCTAGGAGGGGATCACGTAGAAACCTTTTTTTCACTGATGACAATCAGATAAAGGTGATTTGGTTGCACTCGTGGTTCTTTGTGATGACCAAAATCAGAAAAAGTGGTCAACAAGGTAGAAAAAAAGGATATCCAGTCAGGTTTCCCAACCTTCAGATCTAGTATTACCCATGAATCAAACCATAACCTGCAGTAGGAAGTTTAAATACCACTTTTCCACTGGCCACCCAAAACCGTCACACCAAATTTCCAATAGAAAGGACAATTATGGAACTGATTTCGGGCATCATCAGACAAAGATGACAATAGGAGAAGTAGTTGGACACGTAAGCCACATTTAAAACTAAGTATGCGTATGTCAACGTCAAAAGCAGAACAAGCACACTTCTGCATTATGAAGCATTATAAAGCATTATACAAAAATAAATTCAAGTGGATCATGGTTAGTACACCTGTTTGAACTTTAGTACATCCACTTAAATCACCTTGAAACCAGTTTGTTACAATTCATTGCAAAAATGGCAAGTTCTGTGAAAAGCTTCAGCATCATTTGTTTGCAGATGCTTCTTTGTTTTGGTGTTTTGTATCTAATGCAATGACTTTCTGACATGTGTAAGAACTTCTCAAGCATCCAAATAGTTTTTGGTATAAATATGATATTTGAGATATGCTACGTTTTCTTGCTTTTTTCATGGGAAATTATGGAAAATTAAATAGGAGGTACACCAGTATTCTGGTACCTTTGAAATGATTAGATAGTAAATAATAGGCAAATGCTTCAATTTAGGTCTATTTCAACCACCAGCTATTTGGTTATGGCAGGATTTCCATTCTGTGATTTCAATATTGTGGATATTTGTGGTGATGACCTAATGGAGACCTACCTGGACCATCACACAGACAGGTGTTGCTGAGGTACCAACCAGCTCTGGGACAGGATGCCCCAGCTGCGCGTGGGCAAGTTCAACACATGCACAAGTAGTATCTGAGCACATAAACTTATTCAAACATTAATCAATGTTTAAGGGAAATATTTATGGTTTACATCAATGAGTTCTTTTTGACGTCACTACTTTAGACAAAAAATGTTGTCGAAATTTTTATGGATTTATTCTTAGTAGCTCTCCAGGAAAACAAAAAAAAAGCCTTCTACTGAAACGCAGTTTTTTAGCATTGCTTGTGTTTACAAAATTGTAAAAAGAGTTATTTGGATCAATAGATCAGATCTGATATTATGCAAAACATTACTTATGAGAAATGTTTTACCTATTATTGTTGCACTAAAAGAGATAATTCACCTTCAATTGAAAATTTTGTCATCATTTACCCGTGTATTGTTTATAATATATAAGACTTTTTTACTTTCATGGAACATGAAGATATTTAGAAAATGTATTCAGTGTTTTGAATTTTAGCAACTGCATCACACCAACTAACACTTCTAAATAATTCAAGATTTTTCATTTAATTTTAGGTATTTTGTCAATTTATCAAAGTGATTTTCTGTTCATATGGTATATATTAAACGTCACATTTTTGTTTGTTTTTTCACAGATTTGCAAAGGAAAAAATATGATGTTACTTTTAAGCATCACTATTTAACTTGTGTTATCTCGTGACACAAAAAGTCATAAAGCAATGTTAAACAGTGGACTGATGAGCAGGCCATCACCTCAGCGCTGAAGATGTTTTCTTCATGACTTTACGGACTGAGGAGGTGACCCTGCCCAAAGTTTTGCATGCTGATTTCCATGTGTTCCATTCATGCCAGTAAATGTGTTTAGACCCACCAGAGCCACACAGAGTCAGAGAGTGAAGGAGACTCCATGCAGAGGACATCGCTGTCAGAGATGGCCATAAAGTGAGTCCCTGGTTTTTAATGGTTCCATCTGCATTCTTATTTTTGAAATGATATTAACGACTAATACACTTGAATCTACTGGTCACGAGGAATTTCAGATTATAAGGATTTAAATGGACAGGAATATTGTTGGCAGAATGCTATAGGATTCTGTAGTCAATGTATTTGAGATCTTTATCACAATCAGCTTCACCAGTGAAGGATCTCCATGTAATTTTCAAGGGTAGATTTTGTTGCTTTTCTCAGGAACCTGTTGATGATGTGGACTCTTGGGGCGAGTCCATTGAGAAGCTTCTGTCCTGTAAAGGTAAGAAAATTCAGCTCTGAATATTCTCTGGTTAACAGTGGATAGAATATTGTGCACCATCCATTTAAGAAAGAAAAATCATATTAATTCTAAAGAATCTGACTAATTCATAAAGAAAAAAAGGCTTTTAATCAGCAACAAAATTTCAATAAATTATATATATATATATATATATATATATATATATATATAGGCTACATTAAATATTTCCATATATTAACATATTTTATAAATATTTATTTATTTATTTATTAGCCATATGTATTGAGAAAAATACAACATTGCTTATAGTCTGTTGAAAGCATAAGAAGATAAGATAAGATGTCTGGAGTTTGGCGTTTGGCATAATGCAAATAAATAAAGAGTTACTCTGTCAGTTTAACACTAGTCAAATAAGTTTGAATAAAAACAATGGTTCATGTTGAAGTGATGCATCTCAATCTCATTGCTGTATGTATAATGACATATCAAATATTGTATCTGCTTAACGTAAAGTATGTTCAAATATTAATTTTCAAATTTCAGTTTCAACATCTAAATTGGAGAAGTAACACTTAGTTATTTGTGATAATTAACTCTCATGATGGTGTCATGCTGCAGCGGGACAGATGGCTTTCCAGGACTTCCTAAAGTCGGAATACAGTGAGGAAAATATTCTGTTCTGGCTGGCATGTGAGGAATACAAAAAGATCACGAGCGCACCAGAGATGATCAGCAGGGCAAACCAAATCTACACTGAGTTTGTGCAAACGGAAGCACCCAGACAGGTGAATGACTGAAGTGTGCTCAGCTCCTGTAATGTCCTACTGAGAGAATCAATTATTTGGTCCTGCTGCTCAAAAGCTCATGAGAGAGCCCTTCAATGCCATTTTGCTTTCATCCTTGGGGGGTGCAGGCATTCAGCATTTGTAGACAGAACTCAGATATTAGTTCAGTCCCAATTTATCCACACACACACACACACACACAAATGCTAATAATAAAACTAAATAAATCATGGATTTTAATTGGTCTATTCACATTCTCAAATAATTTATAAACATTCTTGTACCTTTAGCCAAAACAAAATTTTAAAAGATTTTTTTATTTGTTTTATTTATTTATTTAGACAAAAAATAAAAATGTCTTGCACTTATTTTCAGGTCAATATTGATTCTGGGACTCGCACAAATATTACAAACAACATCTCGGAGCCAAACCTGAGCTCATTTGATACGGCACAGAAGATGATCTTCAGTCTAATGACGAGAGACTGCTATCCCAGGTTTCTGAAGTCTGACATCTACCAGTCCATTCTGCAAAAGCATGGAAAGAGTTGACTTCATAATGACTAATGATTAGTGTACATCAAGTTTAACTATTGCCAGTAAGTTTGTTTGTTTATTTTTATTTTTATTTTATTTTATTTTATTTTATTTTATTTTATTTTATTTTATTTTATTTTATTTTATTTTATTTTATTTTATTATTATATTATATTATATTTTATTATACCTTTTTAGTTTTGGACTTTTAATAGCTCATCAGTTTTTTATCTTGTTTTATGTTGCCATATAAAGATTTTTGAAAGAAAAACATGTTTACAGTGTCACAATAGGATTTATTCTGAATTGATATTCGGCTGTTGCCTTTTGTTTTATTTTTTCCTGCTCACAGAAAATTCGACCAATTAAATACACCTCATTTTAAATTATAACAGGAAAAAAAAATCATGCATCAAAAAATCATTCCATGTGGGATTAAAAGGATCTTTAATGGGCCTGAAGGAATTCAACATACTGTTGAGAAATCGAAAATAATATGAAAATGAGAATTTGAGTGCTGCTTTTTAACTTTAACTTGTACAGCCAATTCAACTACAGTCCATTCCTACAACAGTGCAACCTATCAGTCAGACATTTTTTCAAACAACTTATTATAATGATGATCATGATGATGATGTAGGTGTGCTTAGGTTTTCTTATGATTGATGTAATGACCATCAGGAGGAAATTTGTAAAATGATTTTAAAAGGCAAATTAAATATGGCCATTTTAATGTAGGAACATCCTGGATTGCTTATATAAAATGATGAACATATATATATATATATATATATATATATATATATATATATATATATATATATATATATATTTAAATAAATGAACATGAAACATGAAAAATTGTGTGAGCACTTTATATAAAATGTTTGTTGTTTGTTTTTTTGTTTTTTTTTTGTAGTTTGTGAACCATGAGTAAATGGCATACTGACACAATTAAATGCATAGATATTGAGAAACAGATCAATAGTCTGATTAATGGATATGAGTCCATTCTTGCCATTTAAGAACCACCAACTCAGGCAGAAAGAGAGAGAGAGAGAGAGAGAGAGAGAGAGAGTGCATCTGTTAAAGTGACCAACTTAAATTAGGAGAAGTTTTATCTTAAATAGGTTATACCACAATAATAAACCATCATGCATAGCATTAATAATGCCACAGAAGAAAAAGAAAAGAAAATCTGAATAGGCTTTGCATCTGTTAAAAAATATATATTGATTATTTCACAGATTTAATTCAGAAAACAATTTGGAAATTTGTTTGAGCTCCTGGATATCTACTTGCTAATTAGCTCAACTAAAACTCAAAACCTATACCACACTTCTAGAAGTTACATATCAGCCAGCCAATCAGCAAATGTGTAAAGTTACTTTCTTTTAGTGAATAACATACATCGGACTCATGTGCCCAGAATAGTTCCCTCATTCTGTAATCCCTATACTACATACTGAAGTGCACTATATAGGGGAAAAGTAAATACATTAGCCTACCTAATTCTGGAAAAGAATAAGGATAGCAAAAAGGATTACTTCGTAATGCGATAAATCTTATATATATATATATATATATATATATATATATATATATATATGTGTGTGTGTGTGTGTGTGTGTGTGTGTGTGTGTGTTTAATATAGGATATTTGATCATAATGATTCAAATATAAGGGATGGTTAAACTGTCTACAAGAATCAACACAGACAAGCATACATGTAAATGGCCTAGCCTATATTTAACATACAAACTATTATTTTCAAGCATTTATTATTTTATTTTTAACATATAAAAAATAACCTGTCCTATACATTAGGTTATATCTAACTTTTTAAATATGACTATTTTTATGGAACGTTTTTCTAGAAAAGACCATGAACTTATGAGGCTAGTGCAGTTCACTGATAGTTAATATTATAATAATAATAACATAGGCTATAATAATAGTAATTGATTTAAAACTATCAATGTAAAAATTAGTAGGAAAACTGGTAAATGCCAGAGAATTACCAGTGCGCTTTACTTTTTCCAATGTTTCCTTCAACCTTAAACAGAACCCCATTATGAAATGTGTATGCAGGTAAAACGCCGGTGAGAACTCAACATGAAAAATTCCATCAAATTAACAAGATACACTGGCCCATATTTTTATGGAATTTTCTTAAAGGAGCCTGCAGTCCTATTCGCGTTGCATTATGGGAAATATGACTTAAGTGTGTGTTCACGGATCCTCAAGGTCTAGGCTTATATTACCAGGAGAAAGATATCTAGAGTAACTTTCATAGATGCACACCTATACTTGACCGCTAGGTGGCGACAGAGCACTACAATGAATCATGTTTTGGAGTATAACAGCAACAAGCTCAAGAATTTTAGACTTGACCCTTCAACTGACCCCACATTGTTTAAAATACGTTTGCCATATATCCTTTTTTTTTAATTCAAGCACAATAATTAAATTATTAATGAAGAAGATGGCATATGGAATATATGGTCTGCTATTATTTTTAGCTCTTGCTTTATGTTTTCTTTACCTTTTTACAAAATACATGCGTACGTAAAAGGCATGGAGAGAAATGAATATAATCAAGAACAATACACTGTTATCAAACTTCCCTATTCAAAGCATTTAATGAGAAAACGTGCCTGATTACTTGTAAATGATTTTAGAAAATTTGCATGGGTTACAATATAGACATTGGCATGCAAAATACGTGGCTGCTTTTACATCATCACACCTAGAAACTGCAGAATAGTCACATATGAAACCAGTAACAACGTCATAAGCTTTCGACCTAAAAAGAGAACACAGTACCATCAATGTACTTAAATTAGGTGTGAGTATCAGCTCAGCTGCTTCAATAGCAACTAAGGTTTGAAGATAAAGAAGTAGCAGAAATTTCCAAAACAATACTTGCCTGGCAATGGTATATATAGTTTAAGTCAGTGTTATGATGCTTTAGGTGTCTCATTTTTGGGTTGTTATACAATCAACTGGCTTATAAACTGTTTAAAGGTTCAAGATTAAAAAATCTGAAGCAACTAAGAGAGACAGTTGAGTGTTTGCACATCACTAAATGTTTTTTATTTTTTTTATTTTTTTTGCCTTAGTGGTTGGCATCATAACAGACAGATGTTGCGTCTATGTCTTTCTGTGTGTGTGTGTGTGTGTGTGTGTGTGCCCTCTTGTACACCAGTGACTTCCTCTTCTGTGCTTATAATTTTTTAAGTGTACATTCATACCCAAAAAGGAAATGTTAGAGAACGTTTCAGTAGACATTATGTTACACATGCTTTTTCAAATAAAGAAGTGAAGTCTGCACACTGAAAACTACTGCTCCAGAGGAATTTAATTAAGCTCATTGAGCTAATTGAGCTTAATTAAATTCCTCTGGCGCAGTAGTTTTCAGTGTGCAGACTTCACTTCTTTATTTGATTATATTATTCAGTTGTCTTGCACCTGCGTCCTATTTGGATGTTTGGGATGTGCATACCATTTTTGTGTTATTGACACATGCTTTTTCCCCAGGGCCAAATTTATCAATGTAATATTCATTATAGCATCATCTTACTGGCAATGTGTTACTGTTAATTTAGATGTTGGTGGTGGTGGTGGTGTTTTTTCAGTCATTGTTATCCTTAATAATTCACTTTTTCCATTTGTATAATTAGAAAATAAAGTCATGGGCAACTTGAAATCCTCCACAAAACATATATCTGAGAACCACTGTCCAACAGCCCAAGTCAAGTCACTTTTGTTTATACAGATTATTTATTTATACAGATTATGTCAAAGCAGCTGTACAGTATCAAATAAGAAGATAGTGTGTCAGTAATGCAAAATGACAATAGTAAATACATTTTCAGTTAAAAGCAGTTAATCATTAAATTCAGTGATGTCTTCTTCCAGCTCAGGTCAGTTTAAACAGTATCTGTGCAATCAAGTCAACAGTATCGCTGGAAATTAAGTGTTCACAACTAAGCAAGCCAGAGGTGACAGTAGCAAGGAACCAAAACTCCATCTGTGACAAAATGGAGAAAAAAACCTTGGTAGAAACCAGTCGAATGTCGGGGAGCCAGTTTTCCTCTGACCAGACGAAACCAGTAGTTCAATTACAGGCTGCAGCAAAGTCAGATTGTGCAGAGGACTCATCTGGTTCCCATGGTCTTGTACCGATGGCCATCTATTTCACTGTGGTTCTGTGTCTTTGGCTCATCTACTGTACTTGTCCTGGTCTCTGCTGACAATTAGGGCTAGAAAAAAAACAGACTAATATTAGTATAGATGCCATTCTTCTTACGATGTAACAAATACATCGGGTGTTATGGGAAGTGTTCCCGATTCCGGTTGACATTATTATTAATTTAACCTAACAATCGTTTGACGGATTTGAATATTAGAAACTTATTATTTTGTTATGTGTAATCCAGGTTAAATTCATGAGTCTTTCATCTAGATTTAAACAGAGAGAGCGTGTCTATCTCCTAACAAGGGTAGCATATAACGCGTGAAAAGTAACGGCTCTAGTACTGAGCCTTGAGGTACTCCATACTGCACTTGTGATTTATATGATACCTCTTCATTCACTGCTACAAACTGATGGCGATCAGTACAATTTGAATCATGCTAATGCACTTCCCACTAATGCCAACAAAGTTTTCTGGTCTATTCAAAAGAATATTGTGGTCTATAGTTCAAACACAGTGCTAACATCAGTAGCACTAATAGAGAGATACAACCATGATCAGATGATAAGAGCAGGTCATTTGTAACTTTAATGAGAGCAGTCTCAATACTATGATACGGTTTAATTCCTGACTGGAAATCCTCGCAGATACCATTTTTCTCTAAGAAGGGATATAATGGTGAGGATACTACCTTTTCTAGTATCTTTGACAGAAAAGGGAGATTTGAGATTGGTCTGTAATTAACTGGATCTTTGGGGTCAAGTTGTGTGTTTTTTTTTTTTATTAGAGCCTTAATAACAGCCAATTTGAAGGATTCGGGGACATATCCTATTTACAATGACAAATTAATATGTTGTTGGTTTAGATGACTTAACAAGTTTATACAGTTCTTCCTCTCATATAGTATAGAATGAGTGGAACTGTTCCTCAGGGGATCTATAGTGCACTATTTGATGCAATACTGTTGCTGATGGCTGCATGGTTACAATTTTATCTCTAATAACATCCATCTTGGAAATAATGTAGTGCTGTTGGGAAATATCAACACATGTTGATGCTTCATACATCAATGGGATGTGCTGCACAAACAAATGTGATCCATAGAGGCCCCACCTTGCAACTTTCATGAATTAAAGGATCTGCTGCTAAAATCTTGGTGCCAGATATCAAAGGACCAATGCCTAAAAAGGTCAGTTTGCTGAAAAACGTAATGCTGCCCAGAATAGAAAGGTGTCAGAAGACAGTGCATTGCAGTTTGTAGGCTCAGACCGGTCAAAGTTCCCATGATCTGGACCATGGACCCACAAATTCAAGCTCCGTGGAGGTCCTGCTTTGCAAGTTACAGGACTTAAAGGATCTGTTGCTAATGTCTTGGTGCCAGAAATCACAGGACACATTCAGATGTGGCTGATCAGCGAATCATTAGTCTATTTTTTGTCAGTTATGGGCTGAAGTTTCATATTTTCTATTTTAACAAACCTCTAAACACTGAACAATAGTGAAATTGATGCCTGTCTTAGTAAACACAAACACATCCGTATGTAATCTTTTCCATGCTCATGCCTTAGGCAAGAACATTGTCATCTCCTGTAATGTTTTTGACTGTCGTGAAACTGTTTGATACTGTGTAATGGGCGATTCAATGCAAATCACATCTGATACAAGAAATGTGACTCTGTCTGCTCATTTAGTTTGTTCTAACTGATACAATCACTGAAGATCTTGTGAGAAATAACAACCAGTAAATGATATTGACGAGGGCAAGGACAAGTCACAGTGGTAATGCTAATCTAAACCCAAGGCAAATGGAGTTTGAGTTGCAGTTTCCTGTCTGACACTTTCATTTTCAGTAATTCTTTTCTCAGCTCTCATTCTTGATTAACTAGTGGTACAAAAGAGGAAATGACGTGCACACATTAGGATGTAAACTGTGAGATGTATGACAGTTAAAGCTTGTGAAAAAAAAAAAAAAATCCCAAATGATGATCCTTGCTTATTATATTATGCATGTAGGTTTACTAGATTACCTGCTGTAATTTTAAAGCAATAAATTGATGAGAACTGACTCTAGCGGGATGCGTAGTTTTGTCTCATTTTAAGGATATCTTTGTGTCCTTTACATAAAAATTTGTAGTGTTAAATGATTAATCGCGATTAATCGCATCCAAAATAAAGGTTTTTGCTTGCATAATAAATGTGTGTGTATTGTGTATATTATGTATATAAAAATACAAATATATACAACATCTATTTTGAAAATATTTACATGTATATATTTATGTTCATATAATTGATATCATATATAAATATATTTATTACATAAACATAACATATTTTAAATATATACATGCATGTGTATTTATATATACAGTACATAATAAATATGCACAGTACACACACATTTATTATGTAAACAAAAACCTTTATTTTTTTATGTGATTAATCACGCTTAATCGTTTGACAGCAATCATTTGCTGTCAAACAGGAATTTGGGAAGTCATGACCTAATGGTTAGAGAGTCGGACTCGCAATCGAAGGGTTGTGAGTTCTAGTCTCGGGCCGGCAGGAATTGTGGGTGGGGGGAGTGCATGTACAGTTCTCTCTCGACCCTCAATACCAGGACTCAAGGACTTAGGTGTCCTTGAGCAAGGCATCGAACCCTCAACTGCTGCCCGGGCGCAGCAGCATAAATGGCTGCCCACTGCTCCGGGTGTGTGTTCACAGTGTGTGTGTGTGTGTTCACTGCTCTGGGTGTGTGCACTTCGGATGGGTTAAATGCAGAGCACGAATTCTGAGTATGGATCACCATACTTGGCCTAATGTCACGTCACTTATAAAAAATGATGTACTGTTATTCAAGGTGCATTTCAGTTTCCATTCGAGAGGTCACACCAAAAGCTCTGTTCCTTTCCACACTGGAAACTTCAGTACCACATGTAGCATGTACAAAGGTATGTGTGTACTGCAGGGTCTAATACCCACACACTACAAACCTTGAGATACACATTCCACATGAAATCATAAAGTCAACAAAATATCAACATTTTGTTTCATAATACATATTTTTGCTCTTGCTGTGCACAGTCTATCATTTTATGTTTGTCATTTTTACTTTTTAAGCTGAATTTACCTATAGACCACAGAGGCAGGTAAAAAGTATATTAATTAACAGACAAATATGTTTGGCATTAGCTACTGTTTTATTTCTTTATTTTCTTTTTTTATTAATTAACACTTGTGTATAATTTTTGTCTTTTTAATTTTAGTTTTTTTTATCATTTTGGCTGACACTGCACAAAAAGCTAATGTTGTTTCTAATTACTGACTGTATTTCCAAGACTGTAATGATTTTTGGTAGTTATGATCAGGACTGATATTGGGGGGAAAACAATCTATGTCAGTGAAAGTGTGTCCTCTGAGGACCCCTGTGTAACTTCATGCACTTGAATTAAATATGTGACGCACAAGGGTTAAATATCCTGTTTCTCTCTGCAATGCATTGTATTATAGAGAAAAAAGTGTATCAGATGCTGTTTCCTGTTGGCTGTAAAGGGAAACTCCACCCCAAAATGAAAATGTAGCATCTGAAGGAGTGAAGGAGTTGCAAACACATAACGAAAGAAAAGGTTTGGTTACAAGCATGTATGATACCTTTACTGCCCCAGAGTATTCCCTATAGTCATATAGTATACATTAAATAGGAATTAGAGAAGCTTTTTTCCAAATGCAGATCTCAAATGTCACGTTTATAAACTTTTGGTTTCCTTATTTGGTCATCTTCCTTTTCTTGTTTTAGTTAATTGATTGATCCTCACCTGTCCCCAGTTCCCTCATCACCTGTGTGTTTAAATACCTGGTCTGTTTAGTTCTCCCTTGTCCGTGTTTGTCGATGTTCATGTGTTTATCGTAGTTGATATCGTTGTTGATGTGTTTGTTGTATGCTAAATGTAATATTGTTAATATAGTCTGTACCTCCTTCGTTTTCATCAGTAAACTCCTTATTTGTTCCAGATCTTCTTCTCTCCCTTTGTTTTACGTTTAGCACCACCACATCTGTAACAGAAACACGGACCTAAACAGTATAGTTTATTTTAGCAGCGTTTTTTCTTTCATTTATTTTTTGCTTTGTTTTTCTCCTCCCCCGGAATGGCCATCCCAGCAGTCCGTCTCCTATGCCTGGAGCAATTGGACCGTTCGCTGGAGGACCACACCAGGGACTTTTTAGATCTGACGTGCCTTACTCACTTCCCCGACCGCTCGCTCTCTAACTTTTTCTATGCCGGCCTGAGCGAGCGGAGTAAGGCACGCCTACCAGCGAACGGTCCCCGAGAGGATTTCGCCGCTTTTGTGGAGTGGGTGCTGGAGAAAAATGGATCTTCGTGGACCATCAGCACCGCCGAAGAGGATATCTCCAGCCCCACTCCCGACCCAGAGACCAGCCAGCCACCATCAATACACACGGAGCCAGAGCCCACCGCAGCCGCAGAGCCCGAGCCAAAGCAGGACCTCGAGAGCGCGACTGACCAGGTGTGTGAACCGGCAACACCGTGCATCGTGGGAGTCCTCATGGAGATCGAGGGCGTGGAGCAAAAGCCCTGCCCACACTCCTGCGACTGAGGGTGAGCTGTATTCGGTCTCGGGAAATATGGAGCAACTTATGGATCTAATGGACTGGTCTATGGAGGTAAATCCTGTATCCCCTGTTTTTCCGCTGGTTCCATCCAGCCCTGATCCCCTTGTATACCCTCTCAGTCTCCCACTCCTACCTCCTCCAGTCAGTTCCTATGCTCCATTTCCGCTGGTTCTGCCCAGCCATGAATTTTCTGTTTCTCCGCTGGTTCCGTCCAGCCCTGAATTTTCTGTTTCTCCGCTGGTTCCGCCCAGCCCTGAATTTTCTGTTTCTCCGCTGGTTCCGCCCAGCCCTGAGTTTTCTGTGTCTCCGCTGGTTCCGTCCAGCTCTGAATTTTCTGTTTCTCCGCTGGTTCCGCCCAGCTCTGAATTTTCTGTCTCTCCGCTGGTTCCGCCCAGCTCTGAATTTTCTGTCTCTCCGCTGGTTCTGCCCAGCTCTGAATTTCCTATGTCTCAGCTGGTTCCGCCCAGCTTTGAATTTTCTGTGTCTCCTGTACTCCCTCCCAGCCTCCCTCTCCCACCTCCTCCTAAACCTGCCAGTCCCTCTGCTCCACTACCGCTGGTTCCGTCCAGCCCTGATCCTCCTGTGTTTCCTCCCATCCTTCCTCTCTCTCCTCCTCCTAGACCAGCCAGTTCCTCGTCATCCCTGCTGGTGCCAGTCAGTCCCGCAGCTCACCCTCAGTCCGCGCCATCTGGGCGCGATGGTTCGCCGCTGGACTGCCAGTCTCCAGCTCCGCCTTGGCATGTTAAGGCCCTGTCTCCGCCTCCAGCCTCCGAGCCCTGGACTCCTCCTGGGATCTTCGACCCAGCGGCTCCGCCTTGGCTCTTAGCTCCCTTGTCTCCACCGTGGCCTGTCATCCCACCTGCTCCACCGGGCTCCCTCGTCCCTCCGGCTCCACCTTGGTCAGTCGTTTACCATCCGCCGCCTCGGGACTCCACTCCTCTGGTTCCACCTCGTCACTCCATCCCTCCGGCTCTGTCAGGCTCCTCCTTCCCTCCGTTTTCACCTCCATCCTCGGTCGCTCCGGCTCCACAGCGGTCTCCCAGGACCCCGCCTCCGCCTTGGTCCCCTGAGCCTTCTGCTCCACCTAGGCCCTCCGGATCCTCGACGTCACCCTGGCTCTGCGGCTGTGCTGCTCCATCTTAGGCTCCTCACCCACCGGTGCAGTCTCCGCCTGTCGGCCCCCTGGTGTCGTTGACCCCTTCACCATGGCTCCTCCCGCCGTCGACTCCACCATGGATCTCCGTCCTGGCTGGTCTCTGGTGGACCATCTGGCTCCTCCTGCTCCGGGCTCCTCCCTGGCTCCTCCCTCCATCCACTCCGCCCTGGTCCCTACCTCCATTCTCCCTCGTCACCTGCTCCTGGCCTGCTCCTCGCCCGCCTCCAGAACCCCCACCCTCCCTCCGCTGGTATTCCTCTTGCGGTGCGAGGACGCACCTTTCCGGGAGGGGACGAACTGTCACATTTATAAACTTTTGGTTTCCTTATTTGGTCATCTTCCTTTTCTTGTTTTAGTTAATTGATTGATCCTCACCTGTCCCCGGTTCCCTCATCACCTGTGTGTTTAAATACCTGGTCTGTTTAGTTCTCCCTTGTCCGTGTTTGTCGATGTTCATGTGTTTATCGTAGTTGATATCGTTGTTGATGTGTTTGTTGTATGCTAAATGTAATATTGCTAATATAGTCTGTACCTCCTTCCTTCGTTTTCATCAGTAAACTCCTTATTTGTTCCAGATCCTCTTCTCTCCCTTTGTTTTACGTTTAGCACCACCACATCTGTAACATCAAACAGGGCAAAATCACAGTTTTTCAAGCTCTGTTTTGTTATGTTAAGGTATCTCAGGATGCTTATTCACTGCTGATACCAGAGACCAATGTTGGGAAAAAGTAACTTTTAAAAGTAATGGATTAGAATATTACTTTTTTAGTTACTTTTTTATAAAAGGTCATTCTTAACGTTACTTTTGCATTACTTTTTCTCATCTGAATTGGGCTCGCTTGTTTGATTCTTATATAAAAAAGTTATATTTATGGCATAAATCACCAATAGTGAAATGAATGAGCTTCAGGCCAAAGAAAATGTGAATTGAAATATCTCAAACAAACCTTTCAGCTGTGCTGCCATTCTAGATTGCATGAAGAATTGGACAAAAGAGAAAGACAATCACATAAAAACGTAGCTTATTAGTATGGCTGAATTGGCTCAAATACACTTTAATAATTAGGATAATAAAATGGGATTAAATAATTGTTTGCGTTAACATTTAATTATCACAAGTTTGTGTCATATTCTGAGTTTGCATTTCACTATTTTTTTATGAATCTGAGGAATACTGAATCTGTTTTTGTTGCAGTAAAATGAGTAAATTCATGTTCACGGTCTCGAACTTCATTGTCCATCATGTTTACACAACACACACAATGCCTCTGCCGATTCCTCTCAACATGGGCACAGGAGAGCTGTCAGTCAATGAATGGTAAAACAAAGTAACCTTTGGAAAAGTAGCTCAGATATAAAAAGTATTACTTTACTAGTTACCTGAAAAGGTCATCTGATTATAAGTAACTTTTTGTTACTTATATTGCATTAGGAGGAAAAGGGGACAGAGTGCATAGAGTCCAGAGACTGAAACTGAGGGCCCCCCACCACTGAAAGTGATTTTGAGGGGCTTCATAGCAAACTCTCTGTAATGGGCACAAAATCCCTAGCGAATACACTGTCCCCAACACTGCCAGAGAACATGGTTAGCACAGGTAACAACATAAAAAAATATAATTAGCGAATCCCTAGAGTTGCAGGGACATTTGCTTGTGGTTTATAAGAAATCTGATTTTGCAGAAATCCAAGTAAAATTGTAAAATAAACGGTCCCAAGGCTTTGGGATTTTTGCTGAGGAAAACAATGTATTGTCTACTGAGACATCACTTTAACACAACAAAAAGCCCCATTCAAGTCAACGGTATCACTTCTGTTTTTGTTTCCTGAGACTTCACTTGTTATTACAAATACGTGTATATATATATATATATGTATATATATAATATATATATATATATATATATATATATATATATATATATATATATATATATATATATTATACGAAATATATGTTGTAAGCAGCATGTTTAATGTTGTTGATTTTGGTATGGAAAAATACTGAAACATATTTTATATTGTACTTGAAGAGACAACAGAAAGCATTTACAGTCATAAAATACATGTGCATAGGCTTCAGCATCCCTGTGTCCCTTCAAGAGGTTTGGATATCATGAAATGTAGGCCTATATCATGAACAGCAGACACACTGCAGCTTCTGCATGTTCATATTCAAATATCTCACAAGCAATATATATTTTAAAATAAAGGAACAATGATGATGAGAGAGATTATTATAGCAAGAACTGTGTTTGCATCACATTTGTGCTCATGTTTGCATTCTTAAACTATGAAAGTATACAAACACAAACACATGACATGAATTTAGATGTGTAGAGAGCATAATGCTTCAATGTGTTGACATGCATTCACACTGAATGACAGGCAAGGCCAGCAACTGCAGTCATTTCTGAAAAAGAACTGAAATGACACCAGAGCTTACATTTTACAGCAGATCACTACTTAAAGGGATACTCCACCCCAAAATAAAATTTTGTCCTTATTCACTTACCCCCAATGTTGTTCCAAACCCGTAAAAGCTTAGTATGTCTTCGGAATATAAGATATTTTGGATGAAAACAGGGAGGCTTGAGACTGTCCCATAGACTGCCAAACAAATAACAGTGTCAAGGTCCAGAAAAGTATGAAAGATATCGTCAGAATAGGCCATCTGCCATCAGTGATTCAACCGTAACGTTATGAAGCGACGAGAATACTTTATGTATGTGAATAAAACAAAAATTACAACTTTATTCAACAATTCGTCCACAGTCTCCTCTGTGTTTCTTCATATAACAGTACGCTCTTCTGTGTCAGCCGCACCACAAGGATGCGATGTTTTCTTTCAAATCAAAGCATAAATACACGTAAATAGAAGAGCATACATACCATGCCCTGTCTGAGATCTACATTTGGAAAAAAGCTTCTCTAATTCCTGTTTAATGTATACTATAGGAATATAGGGAATACTCTGGGACACAGGGGCGCTGCACAAGATCCCAGTCCCTATGCATAGGCAGCCCTAATGGGTCCCCCACCCTTGAAAATATATATTCCAGACTTTTCAAGGGCCCTCTCTTCCTTTGGGCCCCTGGCAA
The DNA here is from genome assembly GCF_963082965.1 of Carassius carassius. Taxonomy (NCBI): domain Eukaryota; kingdom Metazoa; phylum Chordata; class Actinopteri; order Cypriniformes; family Cyprinidae; genus Carassius; species Carassius carassius. The sequence goes on from NC_081774.1 coordinate 28,015,374, forward strand.
TCAGTACTGGTTTTACCCCCAGTCCGACGCCCCTGCTGGGACAGTAAAGGTATCATGCATGCTTGTAACCAAACCTTTTCTTTTGTTATGTGTTTGCAACTCCTTCACTTATCCTTTAGCTAAGCATAAGGATGCTAAATGATTATTAAAAGTTCTTTTGATTAGCTACAACAAGACATCACTTGACACCTATAATACAAAGACATTATTAACACTCGCAAGTTTTTCTGAAACTTTGTGGTGGGCGAAAAGTGTTTTCTGGTTACTTTCAGATGCCTGTTAAACATTAAATAAATTTTTACTGTGGTAAGGACTGAAAATATGATACAACAAAATATCTTGGCACTATTTAAATTGTTACATTTTGAATGTGTCATGCAGTTAGCTATTGTAGTCATTAGTTCAGATGGCCAATTTCCTAAAATACACCAAGTTATATTAAAGATGGAAAATGCAATAACACTTGCAAACAAGACGTGCATATAAAAAAGCTCAGCCATTGTTTGTTGGCTAAACATAGAGCTTGTATACAAGAGATCTGATGCAGAAGTCATCATTTGCTTATCTTCCAGTGAACTTTCCATTCTGATTTGCATCTCTGCATCTACACAGCCGTGCTGTAGCTGCTTTCATAGAGAGAAACACTATTGCGCCTGTCTAAGCTAGTTAGCGTCACCCAAAAAACTTCCTCTTTCATTGTGGTTAAGTGATACTAAATGGATGACGCCAACACAGATGGTATAAAAGGAGTTGTGAGAACAGCCCGCTCTTATTAACTGAAAAAAAACGAAGCACAAAAGCACGCCAACACATATCTGCACCAAACAAGTTATTACGATGCCAACTATTTTATCATCTTCAGCTGAAATAAAGAACATGAACAAGGAGGGTAAACCAGTCAGTCCTAGGTAAGTGTTTATTCTTGCAGTTTCTTTTGAAATGTGTGTTAAAAACAGCATTTATATCATTGGAACTGGTGATTTTGTCATAAAAATTTTACTGAAAATAAATTCTCCCTCCTCAGGAGACTAGACAAGTGGCGGTTTCATTGCCTGTTGACAGACAAGTAAGCTACTTTCATTTTCTGATAATCACTATTGTGATAGGATTGCATTTGAACATCCACTAATTATGCTTTATTCAAACAGACTGAACCCTAGTGAGACTCTGCTGTGGTCCCAGTCATTGGAAAACCTTCTTAGATCCAAATGTAAGTGGCTACACATAATTACTTATTGAATCTATTACGCTTGACATTATGCACACATACTTATATGAATTTTGTATTCATAAATACGTTATAACAGCATTCATAAACACTTCTTTTCCATTGTGGTTTTAGCTGATGTTATGTAGGTCAGGGCAAAAATGTACAAACAAACCCTACACTGTTTACTAGATGGTCAGATAGCTGGATCAAGCAACTGACCTGAACTAGTGGTGTATGTATGCAAAAGAGTAGAGAAAAGCAGCTTCAGTTTTACTGAAGAACACGTAAGCTTTTACTGTTTGGACACGTAAGCCACACATAAAAAATGTAAATAATAATCATTCAAAAATGTATTTTTATTTATTGTGCATTAAAATGATCAAAAGTGACAGTCAAGACATTTGTTATAACAGATATCGGAATAAATGCTGTTTTTTTTTCCTGTTCGTCAAAAAATGCTTTAAAATGAAGTATTGTGTTTTTTTTACAAAATATAAATCAGCCTAACTGTTTTCAACAATGATAATTATAATAAATGTTCGTTGAGCAGCAGATCAGCATATTAGAATGTTTTCTGAAGGATCATGTGACACCCTGGAGATGGAGTGAAGGCACTGCAAATTCAAATTCCTTCACAAGAATAAATTATATTTTACAATATATTCAAATAGAAAACATTTGCTTTAAATTGTAATATTATTTCACAATTATTACTTTTACCGTATTTTGTTATCATATAAATGCAGCCTTAAAAATTTTTTTTAAAAAAGTAAATCGATGTCAAAAATTAGATTTTGAATGGTCTAATGTTTTATTTTTTTCTATTTGTCCAATAGTTACTGTAAAACGAAGCTGCTTTTGACTTTCAGTTTGTTTTTAGAGTTCATATTTGCATACATAAATTTCTCAGTCCGGATCTTTTCTTTTCCTTATATATATATATATACACACACACACACACAGACATAGTGAGAGAGGACAAAAATATCTCAAAGCATGGAATAAATTTGAATATCAAGCAAAGGTGTTTATTTATTATAATGATCAAGCACCTTGACACCAGTTGGTTAAAATTCATTTTAAAAAAGGTTCTGTTCTGAGAAAATCACTTTTTTTGTAGCTGCCACTTGATATTTTTTATAATCATTTTGTATCCACTGTGATGAAATTCAGTTTTAGGAGTGATTTAGGTGTCTAAACTAAATTGACGTAAAACAGCACTCACATTGAGCAACAGACTAACCCTGCGGTTTGTTCTTATAGACGGCATGGCAACATTCCACACCTTCCTCAAATCTGAGTTCAGCGATGAAAACATTGAATTTTGGCTGGTATGCGAAGACTTCAAAAAAATCAGGTGTTCCTCCAGACTATCCTCAAGGGCCAAGAAGATATTTGAGCGTTACATCAAGGCAGAAGCTCCCAAAGAGGTAAGAACAGTGTGAACCGAAGAAGATCTCTATGTCTATATCTTTTTATTAATCGATCGACGTCAGTATGACTCTCCGTCAATCTCTCCTCAGATAAACATCGATCACGTCACGAGAGATCTTATCAAGCAGAACGTCCAAGCTCCCACCAGAGTGTGTTTCGATGAAGCTCAGAGGATTGTCTACGGTCTGATGGAGAGGGATTCCTATCCCAGGTTTCTTCGCTCAGACATGTACAGATCACTCCAGGAATCAGTCTCACAACGGATTAAGGTCTGAACACATCTTGAATGAAGGACTTTAGGACTCCAAACACATCTGTGGGACTAGATGGCCGAGGAGTAATCAGGCTTTGTGGAGAATCAGGCCTGGACTTGGGTTGCACTGGACATTGTGATCCACAAGAAAGCTTGAATAAGCTATTGTTTATATGTACTGTATTACACTGCTCTATTGTTCTGTGTCGCTGTGGGATACACAAAGACAAATGAGCTTTCTGTACAGCTCACCTGTGATGAACCACAAGAGATCTCAAATGTGCTCCAACCACAAGAACACCATATGGACCTTATTTAACTTTATTACTATGATGAGTGTCAAATCTGGTTAGCATGAAATGCCTCTGGAATAATACTAATGACATTATAAAGACTAATTCTTTAATATTAACTCATTACTCAATAAGCAACAACAATTTCATGGACATTAAATGATCTGTAAACAGCATATGTAAATCCCACTGTTTTTGTGTCCAGTGGGGAACTTCTGGGTTATTCTTACAATAATATCTATAACACACATAGCCACTTGCATTTTCCAAAAATTTCTCATTTGGATAATATTTCAGGAGGTCAACAAGTCACATAAAAAGTTTGGCGTGTTTTTCCTGGATGCATTAATTCCTGGTTTCTGAATGGCAAATTAATGTGATGGACTTTAAAAAAAAAAACATGAGATCCAGATTCTCTGGTCGTTCATTTTTAAGATCCGTTTAATAACTTAATAAACACAACTGTAAATAGAAAATCATTTGCTGTTTTTTGTTGTTGTTGTTGTTTTTGTTTTTTTTGTTTTAATTTGGGAACGCCTGAAAGATTTATTTGGAACCCAAGATTTAAAGGTATACATATCTCTCCATTAGATAAAGAAAATACTAAACCAAGTGACTTTTATTTAAAAGGAAATTACACTTCTGCAGCAAAACTATTTATCAAAAAGATGGTTAAGTTTTAAATGTTAATATGGTCACAGTTAAGGACAAAGGGACAAATTTGCACACTTAAATATCTATTAACTATGACATTTGCTCAATTGCTACTTATTAATAGTTAGTAAGGTACTTTAGTTATGGAGTAGGTTTAAGAGATCTAATATATGCTTTATAAGTGCTAATAAACAGGCAATATGCTAGTAATATGCATGCCAAAGTTAATAGTGAGAAAATTATTCCTAAACTAAAGTGCTACCTATTAAACAACTGATATTCTGTTCATTGAAAAACAAAAAATTTCAAAACTTCTGATAAATGATAAATTCTGATTTTATTTAGACACATATATTTTTTGGGTCACAGCAAGCAAATCAGACATTCAATGCTAAATTTTAAGGACTTTTCTTTAAAATGAAAAAAATATTAATTTGTAATATGAAGTGTCATAAACAGACGTAGTTATAAGAAATGTATATTGGATATCCCCTTCAGCATGCTGCTTTCTGTTTCATGACCGAAAGTTTGAGAGGGGGAGGGGATGGGGTAACATCACATGATGACGCCTGACTTTTTGTCTCCACTTCCCTATTTACACAAATAGTGTGATAGTCACCGTACTCTTTTCAAATATCACAGACAAACAGGAAGTTGACAGGCCCAGTCAGTACCCCTCAGCTAAAACAAAAAATAATCACATCAAACACGTACTGTCTGGTTTATTTTTTCCTATAATGCTCATATGGAAAAAAATAATAATCATTTCCTCTGTGAGAATATTGCAGGTTTTATGGCTGGTCATGTGCTCTTTAAAAATTCTGGGTAATTTACCTACATTGTCTTTTATTGTTAACCACAATAAGCAGCATATTGTAAATTAATTTATGGTGTATGACTCATTAGAAAGGGATGCATAAAAATATAGGCCTATGTCAATGTCATGTTATTTAAAAAAAAAAAAAAAAAAAAAAAAAACTTTTTATTAAATATCACCTTAATAGTGGAAAATCTGATATATGTTAACAATTTGTGTGACATGAGCATATAAAAACAGCACCATCATCTACTGACTGGTAACTGGTTAACTGTAAGATAACCATATATACCATATGTGACCCTGGACCAAAACACAAGTCTTAAGTGTCAATTTTTTCAAATTAAGATTTATACATCTTCTGAAAGCTGAATAAATAACCTTTCCATTCATGCATGGTTTCTTATGTTCAGACAATATTTTGCCGAGATACAACTATCTGGAATCTGGAATCTGCATTAAAAAATGCAAAAAACATAAATATACAAAAAATATACACCGGCGACTTATAACTGGTTTATGGTGCAGGGTCACATATATGATGAAAACATTGAAGATGGTTTAACATCACATTATCTGTAATTAACAAAATTTCATAAGTAAATGTTAAAACAACAGCATTAAAGGGTTATTTAATGGCTATAATTATTTGAACACAGGTGAACTGAATTTAAGGCAATCAAGGGGAAACACAAGAAAAGTAGGTCAAAGGAACTAGCTAGACAGGAGAACAGAAACAGATGGAAACATAAATTAATTAAAGGGTTAGTTCACCCCAAAAGGAAAATGATGTCACTAATGACTCACCCTCATGTCGTTCCAAACCAGTAAGACCTCCGTTCATCTTCGGAACAGTTTAAAATATTTTAGATTTAGTCCGAGAGCTTTCTGTCCCTCCACTGAAAACCTATGTACGGTCTACTGTCCATGTCCAGAAAGGTAATAAAAACATCCTCAAAGTAGTCCATGTGACATCAGAGGGTCCATTAGAATTTTTTGAAGCATCGAAAATAAATTTTTGTCCAAAAATAGCAAAAACTACAACTTTATTCAGCATTGTCTTCTCTTCCGTGTCTGTTGTGAGCGTTTTCAAAACACTACAGTTTAGTGATATCCGGTTTGCGAACTAATCACTCGATGTAACTGGATCTACTTGAACCAGTTCGCCAAATCGAACTGAATCATTTGAAATGGTTCGTGCCTCCAATACGCATTAATCCACAAATGACTTAAACTGTTAATTTTTTTAATGTGGCTCTCTAAGTTAAAACAAACCAATATCCCGAAGTAATTCATTTACTCAAACAGTACACTGACTGAACTGCTGTGAAGAGAGAACTGAAGATCAACACCGAGACGATCCAGATAACAGACAAAAGATTGACTCGTTCTCGAGTCAAGAACCGTTTCTGTCAGATGCGTCCGATTCGAGAACCGAGGAGCTGATGATACTGCGCATGTGTGATTCAGCGTCAAGCAGACTGACACACAGAGCGTCTGAACTGAACTGGTTGCGTCTGAACCGAACTGATTCTTTTGGTGATTGATTCTGAAACTGATTATGTGCTAATGTTATGAGCGCGGGTAAACCAAAGGCTTGAATGAAGGGCAATAATCACCAATGACGCCATTACGTCGAGCGCAAAAGAACCGGTGAACCGTTTTCTTCAACCGGTTCATTGAATCGAAATATCCGGAAGAATCGGTTCGCGGAAAAGAACCGAACTTCCCATCACTACGTGATCCGAAAACCGATGCAACTGGATCTTGACTCGAGAACGAGTCAATCTTTCATTCGTTATCTGGCTCGGCTCGATGTTCATCATCCGTTCTCTCTTACTCCGGGATATTGGTTTGTTTTAACTCAGAGGGAGTGTCAGCCACATTAAAAAAGTTAACAGCTTAAGTCATTTGTGGATTAATACGTATTGGAGATGCAAACCTTTTCAAACGATTCAGTTCGATTTGGTGAACTGGTTCAAGAAGATCCAGTTACATCGAGCAATTCGTTCGCAAACCGGATATCACTAAACTGTAGTGTTTTGAACTCTCTCACAACAGACACGGAAGAGAAGACAATGCTGAATAAAGTCGTAGTTTTTGATATTTTTGGACCAAAATGTATTTTCGATGCTTCAAAAAATTCTAACTGCCCCTCTAATGTCACATGGACTACTTTGATGATGTTTTTCTTACCTTTCTGGACATGGACAGTATACCGTACACACAGCTTCAATGGAGGGACTGAGAGCTCTCGGACTAAATCTAAAATATCTTAAACTGTGTTCTGAAGATAAACGGAGGTCTTACTGGACTGGAACGACATGAGGGTGAGTCATTTTTGGGTGAACTAACCCTTTAATTAATTTATGTTTCCATCTGTTTCTGTTCTCCTGTCTAGCTAGTTCCTTTGACCTAATTTTCTTGTGTTTGCCCCTTGATTGCCTTCAATTCAGTTCACCTGTGTTCAAATAATTATAACCATAAGTTCCATTCTTGCATTTGTATAACATCTGCCCCTTAAGTTCTTTAAGTTGCCAGTTATTAATGTTGATTTGCTTTTGCTTTGCTGGGTTGCATTTTGTCTGTTGTATCCCTGTGAATTTTTTTAAAGACTGTGTATTGAACTATCCTTCTTTGTTGTGTGCTTTAACTTAGTTTAGGTGCTCAGTGACAGAATTTTGGTCATGTAGCAAATCCATTGAATTACAGTTCATTTACTTAAAGTAATTCCTCTGGTGTCTTTCTCCAAGGGCCTTTCACAGTGACCCTATACTGATTATTCATAGTTTACTCATCAACTGAACCCATAACCTTTTTATGACCTTACCAGATGTTTAACGCAAATTTTAGAGAAATTGATGTGTGATCAATATAAAGCTAAAGCCTCAGAGGCTGAGACACCTGTCACATTTTACACAGTAGAACAAATAATTCATAAAGTAAAGATAATCAATAGCACCACCAAACTGCAAAATTAATTGTTTCCAAACAGATTTCCGAGACACTCCCTCTTCTGCTACTAACAGTTAGCCTGCCCAAAACTCACACCACTGGCTGAGAGAAGTCAAAGTTTTCTGATCAGTCAACAATTACTTTCTGAATGTGTATGTGTGTGTTAAAGGATTAAAGAATTGTTAGGCTGCATTTATTAGATCAACACCCATGTACTTGTTACATTGTAAGAAGAATGACATCTATGCTCATATTAATCTGTTTCTTTCTTATTCCAAGGTCACCGTAGCCACCAAAGCCAGTCTGTATCCAGATCAGAGGGTCACTGCAGTCACCCAGATCCAGTACATATCCAAGCCAGATGCTGGATCAGCACCCAGAGAGGACCTCTATAGCCCTGAATGTCAGTGGAGACCAGGACAAATAGATGAGCTCATGCAGAGACAGGTTCCCATTGACTATTGACAGATTCACAAGACCTCTTCACCTCAAAGGCCATTGGGACAAGCCCACGGGAACCAGTGTCCTCTGAACAATCTGACTTTGCTGCAGCATCTAACTGCTGATTCGTCTGGTCAGAGGAGAACTAGCCCCCGACTGAGCCTGGTTTCTCCCGAGGTTTTTTCTCCATTTCTGTCACAGATGGAGTTTTGGTTCCTCTGGCTTGCTTAGTTGGGGACACTAAATTTCCAGCAATATTGTCGACTTGATTGCACAGATACTACAGATACTACAGATACTGAACTGGATGATGATATCACTGAATTCAATGATGAACTACCTTTAACTGAAAATTGAGTGTTTACTATATTATAATTTTGCATTATTGAAACACTATTTTCCTATTTGATACTTTAAAGCTGCTTTGGCGAAAACAGTGTTGTTAAAAGCGTTATATAAATAAAGGTGACTTGACTTGTGTCTGACCTTGTTTTTATATCCTGGTGGGGAAACAAGCTTATTATCATATAGAATGAGTATTTTTGAGAATGTAAAAATGTAGAAAGTTGTCTGTGAGGGGTAGGTTTAGGTGTAGGGCTGTAGAATATACGGTTTGTACAGTATAACAATCATTACATCTATGGAGAGTCCCCACAAAGATAGTAAACCAGATGTGTGTGTGTACAGTATGTGGTTAAAAAAGGGGTATGCTGAGAAGACAAACGTGTTTTGGGACCCCTGTTTTACCCCTTTTTAAACTCAAAGCAGATTTAAAGACAACCCAATCTAGTGAGAAAACACGGTTTCATAAACTACTTATTCATCTATTATTGCATAATGGTCCAACCCAGCTTCACATTTGAGTTACAATCCTAATCCACATGTGGGCATATGCAGATTGTATAAAAATTGATACCAATTTACCAAAACATAAAATAATTACAAACTGCCATGAGAGCGTGTTGTTAAAAATGCTTATAATAGTTACATTTTACTGGCGATGTGTGTGCACTAATGCGTCATCATAATAGATGCTCACCGACATGCTTTATGTGCTTGCGACGTCAAAGCAGAGGTTAAGAGTGTTTAAGCACACACGCAAGCCACATCCTTTTATGATTTCATTCTGTTTGATCTACTGATATCAAAACAGCAAATTGAGGTTGCAAGATTTGGAAAGGACAGCACATTAAAACATTTTCAGACCTGACAAAGCACATAAGTGAAATCGCTTTCACCACAAAACACACAATCTTTTCAGGCATCTAATTCACAGTTGAAAATCTTGGCTTTAGAGATTCTTACCTACTCTGGGAAAACCCCAAAATGGCAAAGTCGCTTCTTGAGAGAAAATCTACACTTATTGATTGGCATCTGTTATAATAGATAAATGCTACCAACCAAAGGATTTTAGGCCTCTTGTTTGATTTCCTTCAGACTGTCTCAGTCACGCTATGGTGGATCAGTGGGTTTCTTTCTCTTGAGAAGCCACTTTTATTTAAGTATTTTTTGTATTGCTTAAGTTATCTTAATGAATCTAAGCATGCTCATTGCATTCATTAGTACCACAATGCTTTTAGAGACAACGCTGCCATCTACCGACAAAGTTCTGACCATCTATAGATTTTATGTTTACTTTTACTTAATAGTTTAATTGTCGTTAAAATTAATTAAACATTAATGTGGTCGCACTAGGTTGTACATAATAATTAACTCAAATGATATATAGAGAATTTGAATAATTAATCAGGAATATTGTCACGGTGTGACAAAAATCGGAACGGGACAAAGGCCCTGTCCACACGGACACGGGTATTTTTATAACCGTGACTTTTTTTACGCAGTTCGGCCTTTCGTCCACACGAAAACGCTGTTTCAGGGCACCAAAACCGAACATTTTTTAAAACTATGGCCAGGGTGAGCATTTTCAGAAACGCCGGTTGCAGTGTTGTCGTGTGGACAGTATAACCGGGGTTTTTGCCTTGCGACGTCAGAGTGTGCGCCGTTATCCGCTGTGTTTGACGTCAGATTGTGCGCTGCTTACTGCTTCTGATTGGCCAAGGTGACTTTACAATTTGGGTTATATCGCCGCCTGCTGGTGTGGCATGCTCTTGACAGCGCTTGATAGCACGTTTTTGCGTTTTCATGTGGACGGGATTTTTTTTTTTAAACGCAGGAGTAAAAACTCTGGTTATAAAAATACCCGTGTCCGTGTGGACTAGGCCTAAGTTCCTTGTGAATGCAGTGTTATTTAGAGATCTCCAGTGAACACCCGTCTCTATGCACTGCGAATCTATTGCCATGGCAGCAATGCCAATTGCCCGATTGACAGCAGGTGTGGAGTAATTACAGGGAGCGCTGTGAGAGGGACACGTATCTTGATGGGCTTTAAAACAGAGAGGAAGCAGACTGTGAGGGTGGTTCTCCTTCCGTGAGATACTGTGTTTGTCGACGGTTTTTCTTTTTATTGAGGCTGGGCTGTGGAGCGGGAGAAGATCGAAGCTGAGAAGTAGAAAGAAGCCTAGGAGCATCGTCAGCAGTGGGAAAGACGCAAAGTGATGAGTATTGGATCCGTTGTTTATATGCACTAACACTGAAGTGGTGTTGAGAGTTTGGAAAGTGTGTGGCACGAGTGAATTAGTACACCGAGTGAATTGTTGATCTGTCTCCAACGTCTGTCCTCCCCTTTGCCCAATGCGACAATAGCTGCACCCGTCTTCTGCTTTCTCTGGAGAGAAGTTGAGCCCTGGCAAAAGACGAGACTTGATCTGGTGGGAGAAAGACCGGTGGTCTTTCACCCGCTGTCTTCAAGGAAGGGCTTCTGATACAACAAGCGCCCAACTTACAACTTCGAGACAACCCGGCTCTGTCAATGCTGAATGTTTCATGTACTGTTGAACAGATAAACCCGGTGCTTCGTTACAGTGCACAGCCAAAGTGGAGCGTGTCGCTCAAAGTGTCTTCCCCACCTGGTGGTCTCTACACGCCCCTATTGAAAGCCTCTGCCCTGTTCAGAAAGAGAGAAGGTATCCCAATGCTGAATGTTTCATGTACTGTTGAACAGATAAACCCTGGTGCTACGTTACAGTGCACAGCCAAAGTGGAGCGTCTCGCTCAAAGTGTCCCCCCCCCCCTGGTGGTCTCCAATCGCTCTATTGAAAGTCTCTGCCCTGTTCAGAAAGAGAGAAGGTTTTTCAGCTGAATGTTTCATATACTGTTGAACAGTTAAACCCTGCTACATTGTTACAGTGCACAGCCGAAGTGGAGCGTCTCACTCAAAGTGTCCTCCCCGCCTGGTGGTCTCCACACGCCCTAATTGGAAGCCTCTGCCCTGTTCAGAAAGAGAGAAGGTATTTCAGCTGAATGTTTCATATACTGTTGAACAGTTAAACCCTGCTACATTGTTACAGTGTATAGCCGAAGTGGAGCGTCTCGCTCAAAGTGTTCTCCCTGCCTGGTGGTCTCCCCATGCCCTCGCTGCAAGCCGCTGTCCCTGTTGAGAAGGAAAGGTAGATAGACCTGAACGTTTTATGTACTGTTGAACAGTTAAAGTTTGCTGTATCGTCACAGTGTGCAGCTGAAGTAGAGCATCTCGCTCGAAGTGTTCTTCCTGCCTGGTGGTCTCCACACGCCCTTGCTGCAAGCCTCTGCCCCTGTTCGGAGAGGAAGGTATTATATCTGAACGCCTCATGTACTGTTAACAGTTAGAGTCTGCTGTATCGTTGCAGTGCATAGCCGAAGGGGAGCTCCCGTCCAAAAGGGTTACTCCCATCTGGTGGTTCCTACGGGCCTCACTCCAGTTCCGCCTCCCCCTTGAGGAAAGGGTAACTCCACCTGAGTATCCTCACCTGTTGGTGTCCGCTAACTGTGTCGTTCTAGGGAATAGCCGAAGCACGTGTCTCGATCGAAGTGTCCTCCGGCTGTCTAAAGGTCTCCTCACGCCCGGGCTAAAAACCCCCGTTCTACTCCTGCCCGGCAAGAAAGAAGCCACCTACCGGGGTATACTTCCTCTCCTGACCCGGGCCGCTTGTCGCTTGTTCACCTGCGTCCCGTCTGAGTCTGAGGCAACCGTCCCCTGAATACCTACCTGGTTCTAGCCCGAATGGGGTCCGTATAACCACGACCTCTTCTTGAGCCCTGTGAAGAGGACTTACCCAGTGACCTACCTAGGCGGTGTGAGTACCCCCCGGATCCCCCTGCAACGAGCCACTGGCCCGCCACGACTGTTTCTCTCTAAGGTCCAGAAGACTACCGAACGCCCTCTGGCGGCAAGAAAGAAGATTTTAATTAGGGCTTTTCCAATTTACTGTTTTTAACTTAATAAAGAAAACTGTTATTCCCTTACTTCCTTGTCTGTCTGGTCCCTGACACGTTCCTCAAGGTGGTTCCCGGGTTTCAGGGGTGGGTGCAGTCTGGCTTGGCCCACCCCGACCTGTGACAATATGATTAATATATATATCATATTACAGTTGCATTAAAATTATTGAAGATGAAAAATAGGTAAATTGTATATATTAATAACTCCTCACAAGGCACTGTAATTTACTCATTAATATTTCAATATTCTATTCTTCATATCAATAATTGTGATATCTTTTACTAGAAATTAATGTAAATCAAACGTGGTTCGTCCAGCAAACGGCCGTAAGATTAACTTATTAACTCTCAGTAACGCTATCACTTCTTATAATTCCAGGACAAATAGTTTCTGGCCATGAAACCATTCTCCTGTCCTTATAAAATTAAGATTACTTAAAAGTAACAAATAAGCTTTGTAGCTAAGATCGACATTTCATTGACTTTGTAACATGAGCAACTTAGACAGACAATCTGGAGTATATGGAATTTAATAATTGAACTAATGATACATCAAACTACGATTTATACAGAGTAAATACGCGTACGACAATATAGACAGTAAACTTTGTACAAGACATAACGGAATCCAAATGAGGGAGAGAGAGAGAGAGAGAGAGAGAGAATGAGAGAATAGGCGTAATCACAGAATCACGCGCTCAGTTATGCAAACTCACAGACAGTAACCTTTGAAAGACAACAACGAATCAAATCATAGACAAACTTTAAGCAGCATTTAAATCTCCATAGAGAATGATACTTGCATGTGGTCTCTTTGTGATTGGGCATGTTCTCTCAGATGAAGTGCTGAGAGGGGCGGCGATAGGAGAGCGGACCGAGGCCGCGAAGAAGGACGAGCAGGGTCAGAGAAAAAGGGCAAGAGAGAGAGGAACTTCCTGGGTCAGCTCTTATGGCTTGAAATGGTTCACGCCTCTGTTAGCGTGAACAACCAATGAACGTCCGCGATCTGAAGCGGGAAAAAGTTCCTTTGTCTCTGGGGAAACACCCACTCTACTAAATTATGGTTTATCAGATTTCAGCAGTGATATTCTAGCAAGTTCGTAATTCCAGATTAATACATTTTTCATTAATTTCCTTTATATAAGTGAGTCTGTCAAAGCATGACGATTAAACAGATACCAAAAATAACATATACAAATGATCAAAACATGAAGTTACATTCAAATGTAGAATTACACACATTTAAAGTTTGATTAACACACGATAAAACGGCAGATACTCCAATTAATATGGGGAAACATCTACTGCACAAAAAGCAATAGTTAATACATTTAGAATATACTGAGAGAAATTAGCCAGTGAGCTGGCTTTTTCCTGTCCTGTTTCCCAGTGGGATCATAAAGTTTTATGAGCTGGTCAGGGGTAGGGTTACAACCCATGGTTCTATTTGAGAACATTACTCCAAAAACATTTCCCATTTACAAGTCATACTTATAATCCTCGCATCACAGGATTAACCATTTTTATGCAATACACAAACCTATTCAAAAAACATATTATTAAGCACTTACCGAGCGTAATGAAAAGTTTGTGTGTGTGTGTTTAGGAATGTGGGGGTTTCGTGTCTCCTTTGAGGCTGCTCACGTGACTCTGGAATTTTTCGTCGTAAATAATTTAAATCCAGCCAGGCTGGTGCCAGGCCAGGCATTTAGTGTAAAAAGGTTTCATTTTATATGCCTGAAATCAAAATCTAAAAGTGTTAGGTTTGCATTGTTTTAGATTCAACGAACCGTGATTCATTAGTTCAGAACCCATGAATCGATGACCTGCATATCCGTTTCATTAAAAACATTAAAATAGCCGAGATTTTATATATTACCTAATTAAAATGTAGGCTAATACATGTGCCAGTCTATCAAAACATGTCCTAATGCTATACAGACGATAGTGATTATTTCAGTGGAATCATGACAATGTCAAATTAATATGGTAGCTATTCAACAATATGTAATAATAACGGTATATAATAAGTAACAAGGTGTCCATGCTCCACCTCTCTCTGCACACTATTGGGGTCCTTGATTGTACAAGGCTGAAAACAGAAATGAATCTATAGCCTGATGGAGAATAAAGCCTGTCCTGTATTCTTTCATTCATTAATGCAGGAGTCTGTGCTTCTTGGAGTATGAGTGGTGACTGACCCATTTAGTGTTGAGCCTGGTCCGACATAAGTTTGTAGAAATGGTAAATGAAACTCTGGCTCTTAGCCACTAACTGGCCCTGGGTCAGCGAGACACAATGCAATGCAATGACTCTAAAGTATCTAAAATGTCCATTAGACTTGACCAGAGGTGATCTGACTGCAGGCAGCCCCAAAATTGTGATCTTTTGTAAGTAAGTTTATTCCTCTTTCAGTAAAGTGTCATTCTGTGCAAAGCAGACAGTTTTGTGAAGTCACTCTGCTGACAAAAGACCTCATGGCTTCAAAAGGATTGGTTTAAAATAGAAATGTGGTCAATGTCTTCATCTAGTGGAGAGTGGCAGCAGATGAAAAGCTTCTGAAATTCAATCTGTATACATTTTATCAACTGATTTTTACCAGTTTATATATTAGATTTCAATCTGTGGAGTAACCAGACCAAACCTGTGGCTAAATGCACTTGAAACTGTAAAAAGTTATTTAAAAGTAAAAAGGTAAAGTTAGTATTGAGCAGCTTTGGTGGTTAATTTTGGTGGTTCCCTTTTGCGTCATCATCATGTGCCCACACGGAGGCGCCGTCATCATGCAAAGAATCTACGCAAATGATCATGGGAGTCTGAAGTGTCCATCAGTTGTACCCTTTGAAATCCTTCATTCTGAAGGGTCCTTTGAAGTGTCCAGTTTTGAGCACTTCGGTTGGAACGATTTTACAGATCTTTAGTCACCAAGAGCTTGTAACACTCCAAAGAGAAAGGAAAAATTATGTCATGTGATGAACAAATGATTTGGAAAAACCAGAAACACTCGAAACAGGTGAACTAAATTCAGTACAGAACCAATATGATGTTTTGCATGCGCAACTGAATGACTCGTTTGTCACTAGTCACATTAAAGATTCATTCAAAATGAATAGATCGTTCAAGAAAGACCCATTAATAAGCCTTGAATACTGAGATAGTGTGGATTTAGTGTGCGTTAAGGCCACTGCGCTTTGGCATTTTAAAGACCTGGGACAGTCTTGTGCATTTACTTCCTTTCATGCTCACATGCTCTTAATTGGCCAAGACTGCAAGTGTGGTATTCTGGACCGAGCGACAACCTTCTGGTCTCTATATTTAATTCTACAGTATACATTTCATTTTATATGTCATTCATAAATTTTTATTGTTTTCTTTATTTCATTCTTTCATACCTATATTTAAGTACTGTTCATTTTCCTGTGTTATTTATTCTTTAATAATCGCACTGTCTATGGAGCAGACCTGACTTTTCACTGCTGGTAATTCTTTCTCTATATAATCGTGTATGTGACGGATATAAAAAAAAAATGTTAAAAATCTTGATTTTTTTTTTTAATAAGGGGCCATTCACACCAAATTTTTGGGTTTGTGTGTGTGTTCACCCACACTGTTTTTCAGTTGTTTTCCTATGTGAACATTCTGTTGCTTTTTCCATTTTCAGGTTTCATTTTTAATTTTTTTTTTTTTTTTTTTTTTTTTCGTGAGATGCCATTCGTAAAGCAAAACAACAACAAAAAGGGGGGGGGGGTATTTCTGTGTGTACCCTCAGGTGAAAGCCCCACCAAAGTTTCCGGAAAGGCATAAAAATCCCCCATCCCTTGTATGAATCATAGACTGTTTAAAAACATGGACGTTGTATCCCTGACGTCACCTCAAGCTGATAGTGGGTTGAGGCTGAAAAGTTATAACCCCCCCCTCACACACACACACACACACACACACACACAGAATTGTCATGGAGGGCAAAATTAGTTATATAAACCAATAAAAAAAAAATTAACCAGGCTGTTTCCTGCTGTAAAGTTTAACATAGGGAGTCTATGGGATTGACTCCTTTTTGCAGCCAGCCTCAAGCAGCCAGTTGATGAATTGCAGTTCCCTTTCGAGGGAACTTCGAACTGCGTCCTCTAGGGGTCGATTTGGGGAACACCTCTTCGTGACCCATGTCTGAAGTATACATTGAAAAAACACCAACTTGTTGCCTCGGGAGGAAGATGTTATATCTTTAACATTTTCTGATACTGAGGTTAGTGCTCTGCTGGGTTTTTACCCAGGAAAAGCAGGAGATATTTGAGGATGATGAAGAAGCTGAGGCTGAGCCTTCTCAATTCTCCTGCCCAGCGTATGTAGAGCTGTTGGAGGTTATTGAGCGAAAATTACCTTTTGACCATAGCCCTCCAGCTCAGGTGAGCCTTTAATTTTTCTTTAACTTTAATTTTTCTGATCAGGTAGCTGAGCTGCGCCACACCACGGATCTCTCTCTGTGCTACCAAGCAGGCCGCCTCTGCCATGGCAGGCCTATGGCGGCCATGGTGGCAGCAGAGAGACATCTGTGGATGAACCTGGCAGACATCGGGAGGTAAGAAAATGCTTTCTTTTCGATGCTCAGGTTTCGCCTTCTGAACTTTTCGGTATTTCCGTTGAGACGGCGATTTGAGAATTTCAGGGAAACGAAGGCTCGCTCTGCTGCTTTCAGATCCTTCGTTCCACGAAGGTCCAGGTCCGAGCCCGAACAACACAGGGGTCCTGGCCTGTCTCGATCTGAGGATCAAAGACGGGCACAGAAGGCTAGTGTCGCAACTCGCGCTCCTCCCCCACCTGCGGGCTAGGGTAAGAGAAATCGTGGGTCACGAGGGGGTAAGCAGAACATAAGGGGTGTGATCTAGACGAGGCAGCGTTCTCGTCCGAATCGGAGTGATACCGAGGTATCTACTCGTTACCTTTGGGGATTTTTAACCCTCTGGAGTCTAAGAGGTTATCAGGAGAATAATCGACTTCAGAGGGTTAACTTCTGCTTTTATCCTCCCCTTCCTAATTCCCCTGTAACCACCAGCTCTCCACCTGGTCGAGGTTAGGTGGAAACCTCTCACATAACAGTCTCCTATGCTGGACCTATAATGTTTTTATGGTTCTATATTCATAGCAACCACCTGACTGATGGTCCAGACTAAAAGGAGGCACCCCTTGAGCGGGGCTCCAGTCCAGGAGGGTGGGTGAGTAAATGTAACCCTCTCTGTATATACTTATGTGTATTTAATTGCTGGTGGTTACGTGTCTACTAATAAACTCTGTGAGTTTCCTTTGCAGTGCTCAGTTACAGTGTTTACTAAACACTCACCAGCACCAGCCATCCGCTTTGTGTTCCGGTATTAGGCGGCTGAGATCACAGGTTTTTGAGGGAGCCTCCATGATCATCAGGCCTGGCACAGCACTGCAGGGAATTTCATGGATGTCCGGCCAGGTCACCCCGAGGGGTCTCCTAGCCACTTAGGGGTGCTGTCGCATCTAGCGGGAAGTGGAGGTGGCAGTTACAGAAGTCTTCTTGTATATGCTGCCTCAGGTGATGCTCTCCTCGCCCGAGGTTTGTAAAATTGAGCTTGCCTCACCCGTGAGATTCAGCGCCTCTGCGATGCTAAGGAACCTTTAAGTACACATGCTAAGCTTTGTGTACTTTCTTAAAACCACATGGTGGTCAGTGTGCACTTTGCGCACTTTCTAAAAATCCACAAGTGGTAAGTTTGCATGCAAGACTCTGCAAACTTTCTGAAATCTTGTACGATAAGGGTTACGCGCTCTGCTTCGTTCCCTTTCTTGAGATGACTAGACCTTGGTTCCCTGGGCTCCATTCAGCCAGTGTGTATTTGTTTATACACCTCAAGCATCGCTTCCCTCAACATGAGGGGCTATTTGGGTGATTCTCATGGTAATTTAGCAGCGCTCCCCTTTTTCCAAAAAAGGGTCGTCTATGTGCACGCTACTCTGAGCTCGGAGTTCTCCTCTCATATGGGACTGAGTTCTCTGTTTTTTCCCCAGAGCGCTCAAGTATTGTTTCCATAGATTGAGTTGATGACTTTCAATCATACTGTTTTGAGATGCAACATTCCATCTATGAGCTGCTCTATCAGAGAGCCACGAGAGCCCCTCCTTAGAACAGTATTTGAAAATCCATGCTATGGTGCGTGTGCATGTGAAGTCTTTGCACACTTTCTGAAATCCACACTGTGGAAAGTTCACACGCTAGTATTCTGCGTTCTTTCTAAAATCCTATATGGTGAGGGTTTCGCGCTATTGCTTCATGCCATTTCTTGAGTTGGTAAAAGCCCTGTTCATCTTGGGCGCCACTCCACCTTTGTATCCTCGGATACCTACCTAAACAGGGTGTTGCTACTAGAGAACTGTTGAGACAGCTCTTTCAGCAAGCTTATGTGTAAGCTATCGGTAGCCCCTGTGTGACAGGCAAGACTTGGTAGAAATGCTAGGTTCTTAGCCGTATTCCTTTAAAAGAATCTTTCCTGATTCCAAGCCTTCAGCTCTACCCTGGGCCGAACAATTAAGTTGGGTATGTAGCTTAGGCCTTTTGGCCATAAGGGGTACTGTCACAGACAGCCGTCTAAACGTCCCGGGGGCAACTCCCATGGAAATGGTAAAGTTGATACTTAGTGCTCGCCATGATTCTGGCCTGCACTTCCCTCAGCATGGCGGCGTGGGTATACTGTTCCCCAAAGCGACCCCTAGAGGACGCATTTTGAAGTTCCCTCGAAAGGGAACTGTCTCAGGTTACGTATGTAACCATAGTTCCCTGAGTAGGGAACGAGACACTGCGTCCTCTAGCTCCCTGCCATGCTTCGGACGCAAGCTTCAGACGAAGAAGATAATGATGTGCTCTCCTGGTGCTTATTTATAGTCACGCCAGTAGTGACGTCGGAGGCTTTCGCCGGCCAACAAGTTGGTGTTTTTTCAATGTATGCTTCAGACAAGGGATACAACGAGGTGTTCCCCAAAGCGACCCCTAGAGGACGCAGTGTCTCATTCCCTACTCAGGGAACTATGGTTACACGTGTAACCTGAGACATTTTTAGTCTATTCCGTCTTGGCTTCAAGAGAGAGACCAGGAGGTTGCCATTCGGTATACAGTAAATGCAGCATTTACTTTCGAAATTGCAAAGATTGGCATATATTTTGTCAAAATAAATGTGAATAAAGTGAATTAAGAATTAATAGAAATTGTGTGTGATTAGTTATACAGCAATGCTCAAGTTCAATGCTATAAAAATGTGTAAAACGAAACATTCAGCACTACATCCAAATGTCAGAATTATTATTATTTTTTCATAATAAAACAAAGTTCTTAAGTTCGTTCCTTGAACAGTTCCATATTCTGAGTTTTGTAGCCACACCCAAGGTACATGTCATGCATAGCAATGATTCCTGTGTCCCACCACGTCTACTCCGTGTGTTTCTCTGCACAGGCCCGGTGCACCCAGGACGCGATCTTCTCAGATGTCCTTCACTGCGACGCCGGGACACCACGGACCCTGGGTGCATCCACAGCGGAGGACGCGAGCCGGGTCCCGGGCGACGACTTCTCCCCCTCCTGCCTTCGACATCTCCATCCGGAACTGCTTCGCTCCCCTCCGTGAGACAGGACGCGACGCTGTGATCATCGGAGACTCCATCGTCCGACACGTAAGTGCTACGTTAGCCGAAGGTAAAGTGCACACTCATTGTTTGCCTGGTGCTCGTGTTCTCGATGTTTCTGCGCAGATACCCGCGATCCTGAAGGTCGACGAGAGCCCCAGAGCGGTCGTGCTTCACGCCGGGGTTAACGACACCACGCTGCGGCAGACGGAGACGCTGAAGAGGGACTTCAGCAGCCTGATCGAGACGGTTCGCAGCACGATGCCCGCGGCGACGATCGTCGTGTCAGGACCACTGCTGTCAGAATTGTCATGCTGCGTATAACTGATATTAACTATATGTCTCAGCGTTACCGTCTGGGCAGAACTATTGTTCCAGCCACCAAAGACAGATTCGCAAATAACCTGCCTGATCTATCTCAACTGCTATTTGTACCCAAAAATACACATGAATTAGACGAAATTACTGACAACATGGGCACTATTTTCTCTAATACATTAGAAGCTGTTGCCCCCATCAAATTGAAAAAGGTTAGAGAAAAACGTACTGTGCCATGGTATAACAGTAATACTCACTCTCTCAAGAAAGTAACTCGTAGTCTTGAACGCAAATGGAGAAAAACTAACTTGGAAGTTTTTAAAATTGCATGGAAAAACAGTATGTCCAGCTATAGACAGGCTCTAAAAACTGCTAGGGCAGAGCATATCCACAAACTCATTGAAAATAACCAAAACAGTCCAAGGTTTTTATTTAGCACAGTGGCTAAATTAACAAATTACCAGACGCCACCTGATTCAAATATTCCACCAACGTTAAATAGTAATGACTTTATGAATTTCTTCACTGATAAAATAGATAACATTAGAAATACAATAGCGAATGTAGATTCTACAGCGTCTAACACTTCAGTTTCATCCATCGCACCCAAAAATAAACTGCAGTGCTTTACAAATATAGGACAGGAAGAGCTAAATAAACTTATCACTGTATCTAAACCAACAACATGTTTATTAGATCCTGTACCCACTAAATTACTAAAAGAGCTTTTACCTGTAGCCGAAGAACCGCTTCTCAATATCATTAACTCGTCGTTATCTTTAGGTCATGTCCCAAAACCATTCAAGCTGGCGGTTATCAAGCCTCTTATTAAGAAACCAAAACTAGATCCTAGTGTACTGGCAAATTATAGGCCTATTCCAAATCTTCCATTTATGTCTAAAATTTTAGAAAAAGTTGTGTCTGCTCAATTGAGCACCTTCCTGCATAAAAATGATCTGTATGAAGAATTTCAGTCAGGTTTTAGGCCCCACCATAGCACAGAAACTGCACTTGTTAAAATTACAAATGACCTGCTTCTTGCGTCAGATCAAGGCTGCATCTCATTTCTAGTCTTACTTGATCTTAGTGCTGCGTTCGACACCATAGATCATGACATACTCATAGATCGATTACAAAACTATACAGGTATTCAAGGGCAGGCTCTAAGATGGTTTAGATCCTACCTGTCCGATCGCTACCATTTTGTTTACTTAAATGGGGTGTCATCTCATTTATCATCAGTAAAATATGGAGTGCCACAAGGATCCGTCCTAGGTCCCCTTCTATTTTCAATATACATGTTGCCCCTTGGTAATATTATTAGAAAATACGGAATTAGCTTCCACTGTTATGCTGATGATACTCAGCTATATATTTCAACGAGACCAGATGAAACTTCCCAATTATCTAAGCTAACAGAGTGTGTTAAAAATGTAAAAGATTGGAGGACAAATAATTTTCTCCAATTAAATTCGGATAAGACAGAGATATTAATTATTGGACCAAAAAACACCACACAGAATCTTGTAGATTACAATCTGCAACTAGACGGATGTACTGTTACTTCCTCTACAGTCAGAAATCTGGGTGTTATATTAGACAGCAATTTGTCTTTTGAAAATCATATTTCCAATGTTACAAAAACCGCATTCTTCCATCTTAGAAACATTGCCAAGCTACGAAACATGTTATCTGTTTCTGATGCAGAAAAGCTAGTTCATGCTTTCATGACCTCTAGACTGGACTATTGTAATGGACTTCTAGGTGGTTGTCCTGCTTCGTCAATAAACAAGCTACAGGTAGTCCAAAATGCAGCAGCTAGAGTCCTTACCAGGTCAAGAAAATATGATCATATTACCCCAATTTTACAGTCTCTGCACTGGCTACCTATTAAGTTCCGTATCTGTTACAAATTATCATTACTTACCTATAAGGCCCTAAATGGTTTAGCTCCTGCGTACCTAACTAGCCTTCTACCACGCTACAACCCATCACGCACCCTAAGGTCACAAAACGCTGGACTTTTGGTAGTTCCTAGGATAGCAAAGTCCACTAAAGGAGGTAGAGCTTTTTCACATTTGGCTCCCAAACTCTGGAATAGCCTTCCTGATAATGTTCGGGGTTCAGACACACTCTCTCTGTTTAAATCTAGATTAAAAACGCATCTCTTTCGCCAAGCATTCGAATAATGTATCTCTTAAATTGTGAGTGTAGTTGCATCTGCATTTTTATTCTTTAGCTTGGGTTAAACTAATTTTACTTTGTTGGATCAGCAGCTATGCTAATGATGTCTCTATTTTGTTTCTATGTTTTGCCACGGGATTTACATCCCGTGGTAACTAGGATTTACACAAGCTCCAGTCTGGATCCAGAACACCTGAGAAGAGATGATGCTGACCCTCAGAGGACCCCAGATGATGCTAACCTTGAATCAACAAACAGAACTAACAATTATTGCTACATGTGTGACTGCATCCTATAATTACTATTAATTAATAATATTGATAGTTCATCATCTAGCTGACTACGTCTTGTATTATTATTATTATTTTTATTTTTCTAAAATCCTGTCAAACGTGCACAAACTACTAGCTACTACTAAATATTGTAGAAACATAATTTTCTGTAAAGTTGCTTTGTAATGATTTGTATTGTAAAAAGCGCTATACAAATAAACTTGAATTGAATTGAATTGAAAGACAGACTTACGAGCCCCCTGAATTCTGGAACCACAGCTCAAAAAATGGAAATCACTAGTTGGCCACATGCCAACCATGATTTTAATCAGTGTTAACTGGCTTTTCAATTTTGAAGAATCTGAAAGTTAACTTTCATGACTTCACCATCTGATGTTCATGGTATTGCCAATTCAGTTTGTCTTTTGGCCCCTCTAGGGTCCATAGTTAACAACAAGAAGTTTTTGGAACAGAATATATAAAAAATATATACAGACATTTTTTTATGAGGAATATCCATATAGATCATGATTTTTTTATACAGTACAAACATAATCTATAATCTGTAGTCTGTTGGCCACCTTTCTTTTGCTGCCTTACCCAAATCACTCAAACTGTGGCCCAATGTGTGTGTTTTTTTATTATTATTAAAATGCTAGCCATTTGTTGGACACCTTTCTGGCCCAAATCTGGTCTGAATTGTTTGTTATATTGTTTGTAAAATTTTAGTACAGTTTTACTTTGTTTTAATAAAACAAAATCAGTCAGTGGATGTATATTAGATGAAACCCAAATGGCTTTTGATTTGTTAACAATAGGCTGTCTATTCATGCTGTGTTGTGCAAGAGGACAGACGTTCAGTTTTAAACACTCTGTAGTGTCCCTGAATCAATAATTGGTCTTGGTACACAGTGTTAGTATTCATCAATGTGTGTACAGTATTTGTGTTAACACTCAATGCTCATGACACAGTTATTGTTAATTCAAATAGACTCGGTCTGTTTTTGTTGAGGTTTATTGATTTAAGAAGCTTCCACTGAATGTTTTTCCAGTGATTCTGGTTCCAGGACTCATTAAGAATTGTTGCATGTGAATATGTCAGCATGGCTAGAATTGTTTGCTCATTTTTAGTATCCTGTTGTGCCAATAGCTCTAACATATAGCACTAAAACTAAGTAAGGGTCGGTGTGTAATGTAATTCATCATGTTTAAGAAATCGTCTGATCCTGTAGGCCTATATCTGTGTACAAACTGCTAACATTTGAACTTGAATTAGAGATTAAGATGTTAATTTCTCTTTATTTGTCTATTTAGTGAGATCATATTAATGAAGTGAACTAGTGTAGTTTATAATGTAATTCATGACAGCATGCACTGTTCATTATGTTTGTACATTTAGACTTAATTCAGCCAATCACACTGCACTGATCACATTTTAGACATTATTTGAATTGATTACAGAGGTTACACACATCCACTGTGTGATAAGAGAGCATCCAATGTAACTCTTAGCACACAAGTTCCAGAATCAGCAGAATTTAAAACTGTTGATTGCATGAATGTACTCAGATGCAAGTACTACTGAATGTACACAGACCTTTGGAGTCAGAGACTGAGAAGTCGAAAGGATGAGCTGTAGAGGGTGATTTACTGAGACCAGGGGTATGTAATGTGATTGCAGTCCTCCAAATAATGGAAAAGTCATAATGTTGTTATAAACATGTATGAGTTTCTTCTTCTGTGGAACAAAAAATATATTTTGTACACAGGAATCCAACAGCTTTGGAAATCATTGTCTTCCACAGTATGGACCAAAAACAGACATTTCTCAAAATATCTTCATTATATCCAAAAAAAAAAGATTAAATGATGACATTTACATTATTCATTGATTTATCCCTTTAAAGGTATAGTTCACCCAAAAATGAAAATTACCCCATGATTCACTCATCCTCAAGCCATACTAGGTGTTTATAACTTTGGAGTTATAATTTCCTAACTCTTCCAAGCTTTACAATGGCAATGAATGGGGGTTGAGATTTACATGACCTTAATAACCTTTAACTCTGATTGTATTCTGATTGTATATCTGAAAGAAGAAAGTCATATACAGTACACCTAGGATAGCTTGAGGGTGAGTAAATAATGGACTAATTGTCATTTTTGGGTGAACTATCTCTTTAAGAAAGCTCTGTGTAGTTAGGTTGATTTTTGGTGTTTACATCACAAAAAGCTAGATAGACTGCGACAGAATGGAACAGAAAGCAGGGGAACTGTTTTATTTCCCATGCAAAAATAAGATCCATCACAATTTTAATTAAATTTAATTTAATTTGATTAGATATTTACTAAACCACTGCTAATATTCTAAAAGTCCAATAAATAAATCAAAACTTACTAGATGACCCGCTCTTAGTACAGAGTCAGAATTTTTTATTCTATATAAATTCCTTAATCTTTATCTGTGTGTTTTTACATTTACCTGTGTAAATGTGTAATATTGTTTGTTTCTGCGAGTATGCCTGGCTCCAGGTACATGGGTGTGGAGGGCTGGAGCAGTATAAAGCATGTCGCTGGATGGCTTAGAGATGAGGGGTTTTGTGGATCTCTTGTGCTCTAAGCACCAATTGGATGGTGCCAGTCTGCTTTGTCTTACATAAACTGACCTGCGGTCTCCTCCACTGGAACTTAAAAATGCTGGGTGATATCAAGAGATTGATGCTATATGTGCAGAGGCTACAGAGACAACACACAACCCTCACGCAGTCAGGTTTGGACATACACGCTAGAGGTATAGACCGTTCAACTCTAATGGCTTTGCAGAGCGAAGGTCAGGAGACCACCAGCACTATAATGAGGTAACTACAATTGGTGGGGAACATAGTTACTCGAACGGCAAGTGTAAACAGTATTGTGGTCAGCTGGACCCAGAGTATTGGAAGACTGCACTCAGCGCACTCTATGCCATGCTGGTGTGTGGAGTGACATCATTCGTCCCAGTGTTAGTGCACGAGAGAGGTCCTGACATGAGGACATACCCGCCACTACCAGACATATTTCTAGAGAGGTGAGTTATATCTGGATGGGTGGAGTTTTTTTTAAGTGAATTTTAGGATATTTTAATTAAATTACACTGTACTGTATATATAAAAATGAATATATGGACAACTTTTTACATAATTATATTTAACTATGCATTGAAGTTTATGCTGGAGTTTTCCCCACTTCACTCACTCTCCCCGACTTGGATGCAAAAAATTGGCCAGCGAAGCAACAATTCTGCTTTCCAGTGGCGCGATCGCGTTCAACATCCTCTCACTCCTTACGAGTCGCTTCACAGAAGGAGTCTTCACCTAAGGCACCCTCTCGCAAGGATTGGGGTCCTAGAGCTTATCCAATAGCTCACCAGTGACAACAAAAAAGGCTAGACCTGAGTTCGACGCCAAAGTCCTCTCGTCCTCAAGCCCAAGGGCCTGGCAAAGGATTATATACACTTCAGGATTATATACAATGAAACGCAGTGACTTTGACACATGCACTTCCCAGGCTTACGGATGCCGCAAGCTTTCCATGCTCAGAAATTCTAACACATGTGGAGACATTACAGCCACAGGCGGAGGTTTTGAGGCCATTAACATTTTTCGGGCCACGTGGGAACGCTTGCCCAGCATTCCACAATGGGTGTTATGCACAATTCATCACAGATTAACCATTCAGCCCACCTCATTTTCACTGTGTTCTTTCCACTATTGTGAGTTCAGAAGAAACCGCAGAGCTGCGACAAGAGATGCATGGAAAGGGGCTATAGAGGAAGTAGCCCCTCTCCGATGGAGTCAGGTTTTTACAACCGTTATTTTGTTGTGCCCAAAAAAGATGGCGGTTTATGAACAATACTGGATTTACGCCGTTTGCAATCTAAAGTGTGTTTTGTTCCCCTCTTTCATGTCATGCCTTCGCCACTTCAAAGCAAGCAGCTCAGTTACGTCAGTTTGTGCCTCCGACTTTTGGCAGCAGCGTCCCCTGTAATCCATGTTGGCTTACTTCACATGCATCTATTTCAATGGTGGGTGAAAAGCCAAAGGATTTTACCCTGTTGTTTTCTGCATCAAACGATTTCGAGGTGTGTTATGACGACAAAGAATTGGATGTCAGCCAAATTCCTTCAGAATGGAGTCTGACTGGGTCTGTCCAACCACCCCTTTGAATTTATGTTTCACTTTCCATAATCCGTGATTGACAGACGAGCATCTTGGTGCCAGGGATTTAAAACTTTACCAAGACTCAAGCTGACACAGGCAGAGACTGGATTTTTTTCGAACAGCTAGGGTACAAGTGATTTCAAAACATTTCAGTCGGTGTATATATATCGTGAATATATTATTTACCAGATATAAGATGCATTTTGTTATGAGTCAAGTGCTTCTTTGTAGTACTATGGTGATATCTCTTCAGCGCACAGCGCGAGCAGGTCAAACTACAATGAAGAATATTAATAATTATGACTGGGACTGTTATATAGATATTATTATAATGAGAAGACCATTATACTAAAACGCTATGAATTTTTAGAGTTTAGCTGCCGTGTTTCTGCACATTGTTTCATGAAGAACGCGTCCACAAAAGGAGTTCGCATTCAGAGCCCCACAGATATGTTCAGGTGCATTCGGGCCCTTTTTGCAAATAGCCTATAAGTCTTAAAATTAACGTTATGTTGTATAAATAACGAAGCATATTCTATATAATGGGTTGAATCCCATTGATTAAAAACTTGCTATCAAATGCGTCACTCTACTGGTCATCTTCAGCGTGCGCAGCTCAAAACAGAAATGCAGAACATTAACTGCTAACGTTTTAGGCTGATGCTTTAATGTTATAATGAGAGCACTATTGTAAAAAATGTTAATTGTTATGGTTTCATAGACGTTAAGTGTTAGCTATCTGTTCATCAAAACATAAAACACTATTTACCCCATTTATATCTTCAAAATGTTCATTACACATTTCCCCTGTGTGTTAACATCAGTAATTATGTTAGTCGAATGTCTGACTTCACTCTTGTTAATGTATTTTTCCCTGCCCCCAAACATATTATTCGACTATCAGTCGAATATCGGCAAGATTCGAAAATTCTGATTCGACTATGAAAATCCTTAGTGGGGGACAGCCCTACTGTGCTGTCACAAAGCAACGCATGTCCCATTGGCTGGTGGAGGCTATATCCTTAGCCTACGAGGTGCGCAGACTCACTTCACCCTTAAGAATTCAAGTACGTTCAGGTACGTCAGGCATGATGGTATAGGGTTCCCATATGGTGACGTCACCGCAGCATCGAAGTGACCTATGAAAAGGAAAATCTGGGTTACATATGTAACCATGGTTCCCTGAATAGGTCCCTGCGGTTCGGGCCGTTCCGTACCTTGATGATTTCCTTCGATAATGAAATCTGAGCGAAATAGCATGCGCAGCACGCAGTTATACTATGCATATGCATGCATATTATTTATTATTATTTATTATTTATTTAGTTTATTATTTGTATTTAAAAATACTAAATAAATTGCAATATTATCACTATTATACATCTATTTTTTATAGTTATATTTGATGGCTCACACTATGTGCTATTATAATAAAATATTCATTCACTCTTTGTAAATATTTTACTGATGTAGTGAACATTTTGAATTTGCAACATTAGTCAAAATTATGGTTCAAACCAAGACAAAATTTTCTATACTTTTAAAATGCTGCAAAATATTGAGATATTTTTGTATATTAAATGCACATCCAACTTTGTTTGTTTTTGTTCACAATTCAGTTAAATGAGAAGTATATTTTAATAACTGTTTTTCCTCAGTAATCTCTTGTGGCTTGGGAGTGTTAATATCAAGAATTGTAACTCTTGTTGTTTATGTGCCAGTGTTCCCAGAAATCCTTAGGCCTTCACCATGGCTGAAGCATGTGCAGTGGGGTCGAGTTCCATATGTAATGCTGGTGTTGTTGATCCACAAACACAGCTAAACACACAGACAAAGAGTCAAAATGCATCCCAGTACTTTTTAAAACATTTTAATATGTTTACTGTGGTCTCAGGACTATGTTAATGTGTAGTTATAATATTATCAGCGACAATGCAGTAATTTTCAGAAATTGCTGGTACTTATGAAAATGCTTTATTATCTTGTAGATGTGTTGAATTTTAAATGTTATTTGAAGATAATTTTATGTTTGTATATATTATTACTGTTACATATTGCTCACTGTGGACCCATGATCAGTTTCTTTTGGCAGCTCCTTGGCATTTGATTTTAACTATAAAACATATAAAACAAAAGTTATTAGATTATTAGACTAAATAAAAACTATTCATTTCAGGATTATTTGTAATCAGCTTTTTAAGATAGACAATATCAATACGAAATATGTATTTTAAGATTTTTCTCATTGTTTTGAAGAATAAATTACTATAATTTATTGTATAAAAAACAGTAAAACAGTAATATTGTGAAATACTTGTATAATTTAATGTAGTATTTATTATACTTATTTATATTCATCTCTTCACAAGAATTCCAACTCAAACAATGTACTCTTAATTTGAACTGCAAGGTACAAAGAAAGTCATTGTCTGTGTACAGTATTGATATGTACAAACAATCCTTGATCATTTCAACTTCCTCTAATAATGTCATTTGCTAGCAACCACACCCTAGGTTCATTTGACTAGTACACCTTCAATAAACACACACACTGTGTGACTAGAGATTAAATTATTTAACTTTCCAACCTGATTTGACTGATAAGTTTTCAACATTGACTTCAACACTTTAATATTGTTTCATTTTGGTGCAAGTAATCATTATATAAGAGCACAAGTAGACACAGTTATCAACAGTTTTCCCTTTTCCATTAATTTTATACTGCCCCTTTTTGCTTGACTTTAGAGGGTCAGTGTGATATAAGACCTGAAAACTCTGAACCCTGTGAGCAATATTGTAGATGTTGATGCAGAATGCACGCAAGTAGTATCACATGAAGATATTAATAATTATGAATATTTAACATTAACATAAAAAATATTACTATTTAGTCATTTATATAAGTTCTAAATGAGTCAGTTTTTCGATTTATTAATTTAATACTTATTTACATATGATTCTTACACATTCATTATTTAAAGATTAGTTCATATAGTTATGCAAAATATGTTACTATTCTTTACAAAAATAAATTATTTTTGAGTGTATTGGCTTAATTATGTATATAGAGATAGCAAAAATGCTCTTTATAATTATTTTATGATTTATGGTAGTCTCCTGTAGTGCCGAGTGCTGCATTAAAAAAAAACATGTGTTATCTGTCGGCAACATAACAGACCATCTGCAAGGTAGCCAAAATTATCCAAAGCTTTTTATTTCTGAAATAAGTTTTTACTAAACAATTTTGATTAAAGAAATATATTTATTTTGCATATTAACATTTTAATTAATACATTTCATGTTTATAAATGAAATAGACATAATACTATCTTAAAAGGATAAACTGCAGCTGTTAGATCAAAATGATCAAGTAAAATATAATTTTTGTAAGCTCTCTGTCTAATGTTCCTTGTTTTAAATAATCATTGTAAATTATCTCAAATAACAATATTTTTATTTTACAGTGTTTAAATGGTCCCGTGTGTGCATGCATGGTTTATTTAGGTTGTGTCAACTTTGATGGAGTAATCCTTGACTTAATCTCTGAATGGGAGAATGACTGTTACAACTGTCTATGTACAATGTGTGGCATTAGATGCTGTAACAAGTAAGTTTAACACTAGTTAGACTTAATTTATTTAGTGTTTTCATGACCAGTCAGTTTACAAAGCTTGCTTATATACATGATCTTGTCTGTGTGTGTGTGTGTGTGTGTGTGTGTGTGTGTGTGTGTGTGTGTGTGTGTGTGTGTGTGTGTGTGTGTGTGTGTGTGCTCTTGTTTTGTGACATATTAGGACACAACATGTATAATGACTTGGGTATGACACGGGTATTACAAGGAGAGGGTGACTTATGAGGACATAACCCATGTCCCCGTTTTTCAAAACTCTGATAAATCATAATTTTTTTTAGAAAGTAAAAATGAACAAAGTTTCCTGTGAGGGTTAAGGTTAGGTGTAGGGTTGGTGAAGGGCGATAGAATATACAGTTTCTACAGTATAAAAACCATTACGCCTATGGGATGTCCCCACTTTTCACAAAAACAAACGTGTGTGTGTGTATAGGATCCCAACAGCAACAGAGCATCCAAATAAATGTGAGATGGTTGTTAACAAAACAACCTGCTCCTTTACCCTATAGCACTTGTTTTCCAGACCACAGCAAACCATACAAGACATATAATAAGTTTTTCATTGGGTAAGAAACATTACAAATAATTAATCCACTTAAATTGTGGTTTGATTTATGTTTGTGTGTGAAAGGGTGTGGAACAGAATTTAAAGCGCCAACACTGTCCCATCAGAAAATACAATCACTCCTAAAATCTTTTATGATTTCTTTGATTCATTGGATTGGACCAGGGAGCACACAAAGAACCATTAAATGTAAAATCCCGTTTTACAGTTTTACAGTAAATCTAAAGAAAAAATATAATAATCAAAAGCTAATTTAACTGCAGCTTTTTAACTAATTACACATTCACACAAACACACTTTTGCCATTTTATTTATAAAAAATAAAATAGTGAGAGAATTGACAGGAATGTTGTTATGATAAGTAAAAATTTTTAGAGTATTTAGCTCCTATATCAGACTTATAGAATATCGGTCATGTTATGCAAAAATATTCATGTTGGTTTAAGACAGATTAAGTTATTTTGTAGCAAGGAAAACATGGATAATTAAGGACCAGTATTTAAAATGTTGCAAATATATTTGAAATGTAAAAGTTACCAGTAATGCCGTGTGCACTTCTGTATAATGCGCATAATCTGATTGAACAGAAACATGTCATGTCTTATTATTTGTAGTGTCGCCTAAAATTAGAATCTACTAATTAATTTGCATTCATCACTCATAAGAATATTTACCCAAGAGAAATTTGAATAGAAGCTTTATTTGAATTTCAATTATCAAATGAAAGTTCAAATATACCTAATTTCTCCACTGACCCCACCAATGTAAATTATTTAGATGTACAGTTATATAGTTTTTCACCCAGCACAGAAGTAACAATTAAATAGAACAATTGCAGCAGAACATTCGAAGGGTTGCTGCTCACTGGTTGGAGGATAAGTATTTCAGTCACATATGTTTATTTAGAAGTAGTGTATATATTGTAACATTTGAAGAGCATTCCTAAAGTGTCTGTCGGTGTTTGACTGAACAGTCTTTTTGTATTGCTCACCACATCTCACCACAACATGGTACTGTACAATTTTTATCCTATGGCTTGATTATGGGGTCTCTTTCACATCTTTTCAAACTTTTCATAAGATTCTGTATCTTCAGATAGTGAATATTGTGAACAAATTGTCTTCTCTAATACAGTGCAATGCAATTTTTTCTGCATATATAGAATTAACTTCCATGGGGCTGGAATTTTATTTTATTTATGGGTCTTATGTACAATGTGTTTTAGATTTGTTTTGTAGTGTTATACAGTTATGCAACTGCTATTTAAAATGCTATTTTTTGAGCCTTCGTTGTGTTGATTTTTGTATATGATTTGCAACAGATATTTACAACAAATGTTATTAAAAATCAATCCATCTTAATGTCTCTTTATATATTTGTCCTATCTTTCAGCTGAGACTGTTTGTGTTGCTTACAGCAGTGGTCTGCTGTAATGCCTGCAGATTAGAAATGTTTCCCACTCAAGATTCCACTAGCAGCCCACCAGGTGATGTTACTACTTGGTCTGTTGGGAAAAACATAACTATGCCCAAATTTTTGCAAAACTTTAAGTGAAAGGCCCATCTAGTGACGCTATAATGTGTTTTGGGAGATGAAAATTGATTAAAAGATTGAGTAAAAGAGCATTTTTATGTTTGTGTGTATTACTAAAATTACTAATAAAAGAATTATATTTGCAATACGTGTCTATCCAGGTTGTGCTGACTCCGATGGAAATCTCCATGATTTTTTCTCTGAGTGGGAGAATGGACCTGAAACATGTGTCTGTGTGAATTTTGGAACCATTTGTTGTACACGGTAGCTTGTATTTTCATACTTGCATACACATAATTTATAACAATTAGGGTGGATTATGGTAATGTGGGACACTTTCGGCAATTTTAAATTGTGTTTCATATTTCCACATGCAGCCATGTCCCCCAAAAATTTTTTTATTGCATTAACTGTATTATATTAATATTGTATTGCAGTCATGGGCTATAAGTTAGAGTGTCGGACTTCATGTAACTTGCAGGTTCAAGTCTCATGTCCGGCAGGAATTGTAGGTGAGGGCAGTGAATGTACAATATATGATGTTTTATTAACAAGGTTCGGAAGGAGGGCATCAGAAACTTAGCCCAAACACAATCAAGTTAATCAACACCATAGTATAAATACAGCTGACTTGCCTCTTTCCATTGACAGTTCATCAGCATCCATCCTCCACCCCATCTCAAAATAATAAAATATCTAAGTATTGCTTATTAAGGCTGGTGTGAATTAAGTTAAATGTGAAAATTAATGAAAAGTGTTGATGTTGATAAAATTGTACTAGTATTTAGAGTGATTGAAGTACCCTAATTTGTTAAATTTTACTTTTGTACATAAAAGACAACAAAGACGTTTAAAGGTGTTATTAAAATGACCACTGTTTTGCCTTTGCGTGTGTTGTAACAGATATGGTAATTGGGGACCAACTGATTATGACTACATCCAAGTGACCACTGAACAGTAAGTCTTTTTAATGAACATTTCTTTTTACAGTTTACATAAAATTAAGACCGAAATGCAGTGAGAAAGAGAGCGCAATGCTTATTAAGCCGTTAAGAATTTGCAAAATAAGATTTCCTGAAATTTCAAAAACTCAATTAAATGACATTTCAAATCAGCAACTAAATCTGAACTGAACTTCCCCATAAATGTTTTTTTTTATGCTCAATACCGTAAAAAAAAAAACATATTTTTCAGATTAGACCAGCCAATGAGTATGTGCAATCATAAGCGCAAGTCTCATTTTTCTATGGGAACCAGAGTCTCTAATGGCAGCTTCAGTGACACAGTGATTTTACCACAGTTTTATTCAGAAGGCTGGACTATACCGCATATTGTGCATTGCAATTTCTCCCATTATTAAGTAAAAGGAGTAAATGGGTTTTTGTCATTTCTATACAGTGCATCCAAAATTGCGTACTATCCGAGTACTACAACATTTGTATTGGAATTTACTTCACGACCATTAAAAAGTATGTTCTATATGGTATGAATATGGGTATTATGAATTAAATTTGGACATACTACCAAAACTCCTAGAAGGCAAGCCTGCAACCATTAGCCAAAAAAGCCCAACGGCTAATGTTAAAGGGTTAGTTCACCCAATAATCAAAATTATGTCATTAATGTCTCACCCTCATGTCGTTCCAAACCCGTGAGATATTTTAGATTTAGTCCGAGAGCTCTCAGTCCCTCCATTGAAGCTGTGTGTATGGTATACTGTCCATGTCCAGAAAGGTAAGAAAAACATCAAAGTAGTCCATGTGACATCAGAGGGTCTGTTAGAATTTTTTGAAGCATAGAAAATATATTTTGGTCCAAAAATAGCAAAAACTACGACTTTATTCAGAATTGTCTTCTCTTCCGGGTCTGTTGTGAGATTTCAAAACACTGCAGTTTAGTGATATCCGGTTCGCAAACTAATCATTCGCTGTAACTGGATCTTCTTTAACCAGTTAACCAAATTAAACTGAATTGTTTAAAACGGTTCGCGTCTCCAATAAACGTTCATCCACAAAATACTTAAGCTGTTAACTTGCACAATGTGGCTGACACTCCCTCGGAGTTAAAACAAACCAATATCCCGGAGTAATTCATTTACTCAAACAGTACACTGACTGAACTGATGTGCAGAAAAAAACTGAAGATTAACACTGAGCCGAGCCAGATAACGAACAAAACATTGACTCGTTCTCGAGTCAAGAACTGGTTGCATCAGTTATCGGATCACCAGTAGTTCTTTCGGACAGTTCGATTCAATAAACCGGTTGAAGAAAATGGTTCACCGGCTCTTTTGCGCTCGACCTAATGACTTCATTTGCGATGATTGCCCTTGATTCAAGCCTTCGGTTTACCTGGGCTCATAAAATAAGCACAGAATCAGTTCAGAATCAATCACCAAAAGAATCAGTTTGGTTCAGATGCTCTGTGTGTCAGTCTGCTTCACGCTGAATCACACATGTGCAGTATCATCAGCTCCTCGGTTCTCGAATCGGACGTGTCTGACAGAAACGGTTCTTGACTCGAGAACGAGTCAATCTTTTGTTCGTTATCTGGCTCGGCTTTGACACATGGACTACTTTGGTTATGTTTTTTTACCTTTCTGGACATGGACAGTATACCCTGCACACAGTTTCATTGGAGGGACTGCGAGCTCTCGGACTAAATCCAAAATATCTTAAACTGTGTTCTGTAGATGAACGTAGGTCTCACGGGTTTGGAATGACATGAGGGTGAGTTATTAATGAAATAATTTAGATTATTGGGTGAACTAACCCTTGAATGCTTCCGCTTTGGCAGTACATGAGAAAGGAGACCAGAGGCAGATTTTTTTTACTGGATGTCAATGGAGGAGAGGCGTCACTTCGCTGAATAAACAGCCTTTTAGAGAAAACAGCTTATCTTTTAATTAATCAACTGCCTATCAGCTAATCTTCCACATGTTTTACACTATACAATACATTTTGGTTGAACTATTTTTAGAGTTTACACCCAAAAAAATGCAGTTTAATAAGAGAAGTCATTGACTTTTTGGGACAGATGGGATTCAGCTGAGGAATTTCTCCTTCATAAATAGAGACTGTCTCACAGCCGACTGAAATTCAATGACATCAAAGTTGTAATGTGATTGGTTTTCAAGGCACACGTGATCCAAATAAATGTAATGCTTCTTCAACAGTAAGGAATACCAAAAACTATAGAATACCAAAGACATGTCACTCATGTACTTTTGAATGGGGGAAAATTCCATGCTCGATATACTACTGTAGGTGATCTATAAATGGAAGCCTGGCCTTCTGAGTAAAAGAGCCAATTGTTAATCTGTAAAGTCAGCGCGTCACTGCAGCTGCCGTTAGAAGTCCCAGTTTCTACAGAAATGGTCAGCATTCTGAGACGTGCGCTCAGGACTCTGCATGCGCACTGACTGGTTTAGTTTGAAAAATTGGCTTTTAAAACACTATTTGACCAAAAGAAACAGCATTTATAAGACAGTTCTTATCAAATTTCATTGGTGATTTCAAATATAAAATTTTATCTTAAGCTAGGTGAACAGTTTTGGAGAATTTTATATTTCCCCATTCAAAGAGATAGGAGCTGCACTTGCATCTTTGATTGGGCAAGTCAGTTGCATCGCTTCACTGCCATTCATAAATCCTCTCGTGTGGCCTCAATGTATAGTAAGGTGTCCTTCGAATGCACACTTCAGAATCTGGGAGTAAGAATTAGGACACCTGGGTACTTTTTGCTTACTGTTTTTCGAATACTATATTGCATAGAAGTATACAATTTAAGACGCAGCAATAGTCTTTGACCCAACATTATGACATCGAAGGCAATGAGCTGTCAGTTCCATAATTTTTTACTTCTAAATAACACAGAGCTTTTGGGGTCATGTGTAAATTATATATATTATCTAAAAATTTTAAAGAAAATGTTAAAAACATATTAAACTCAATTTGTATATTTGTGTGTTGGAACAGATATGTCACCGATGAAAGCAATGCACAGCCCGCTGATGATTACAACGTGGCTGAGGAAACAAACTCAGAAAAGTAACATCATGAGTGGGCGAGAAAAAAAAGAAAGAAATTCTCTCATATATGACCAGGCTAAACCCTGCTGAATGAGCTGATTTAAACAGCATTTTCAATAAACATACCTAAGAGCATGCATCTATGCTTGTTTGTGCATTTCTATATGTAACCCTCCCCAGGCCTTACAAGTAATGGAGAAGGTGTAAAAGGGCAACAACCACAGTGTGTTTCCTTGCAAGTACAAACAAATTTATTAAACACAAATGGTAATAAGAAGTGACAAAGAAACGAAAAGAACAAAAAGG
Organism: Carassius carassius; assembly: GCF_963082965.1. NCBI lineage: Eukaryota > Metazoa > Chordata > Actinopteri > Cypriniformes > Cyprinidae > Carassius > Carassius carassius. The sequence continues at coordinate 28,052,424 of NC_081774.1, forward strand.
TTTAACCCACTACAAACCATAGGGTTCCCCAATCCCATACAATGGCAATTCCACTGCAAAGACTCAACACTCAATCACAGCACAAAACAAATAACACTACAAGTGTAATAGAAAACCAACACTCACTTGACTCAAACAATTATGCCCCAACTGTGCCCCATCCCCTTAAGAGAGTCAATCATGGGTACAAGAATGGGAACCCCCTCTGTTGTTGGTTGGTTAAAACAAAAACGAATAAACAAAGCAAAAACATAAATCACAGTCCCACAACAAATTCAAGCCACTTCATTATAGTGTAACTTTTAAAAGTCATATCTTACAACCCAACATTAAGCCACCAATATTTTAGATAAAAGTAAACGGCAATCATGCATCAACTTTAAAAACAAAGAAAATACAATTCATGATTGCCCCTTTAAAATATTAGAATTAAAACCATTTAATAATAAAAAAGCAAACTTCACATGCTCCAGTGATTAAATTAAAATCAGTACCTGTGTTAATGAATAAATCTACTCAATTTCTGAGGCACCCACCAGTATATATCCTTTAAGCACACTATAAAAAAATAACAACAAAAAAAACACGTTAAAACTGATCAGACTAACTAGAACCACGAGTCATAACCCTTACCTCCACAATTTACTTTAATAATGTTCACAAGGCAATGACTAGTTTCATTATCACACAGCGTTGAAACATACCACACAGCTTCTCCTACTTAACTCTTGGTCCCACAAAGAGAAAGGCCAGAAAGTTTGATTTCTCCCTTTATAGTACTTGGACTCAAGGGATCTGTAGTCCAACACATTTGTAGTCCCAAGCAAGCCTAATATGGAGCCACTACTAATGCTACCTCCACCCCATTACAATACACCCCCCTTACTTTAAATCAACGTCCCGTCTATCAAATTTCTATGACCAAGGTCGAAAAAACAGGAGCTCTGTTATAACCATTTGGATGGACTTCTCTACACACGGCTGAGTGAGGAAGATTATGTGGATTTGTATGCTGCCCTGCTGTGGACCGGGTTGTCCGCCTTACTAGGTCCACCTGTCCACCTGCTTTTTTATGTACCAGCTGGCCTTCCCTTAATGTCATCTGTGACACCTAAGCATCATTTACATGGGCATGCTGAGCTGCAGCCTTCTGAAGACGGGCTCGGGCATTATTGAAAATACTTTCCAAATTATCTCGGTGGTCAACTATCCAGTCCACATTTGTTGGGCCATAGTCATCCAGTCCTCACATAAAATCTACTGGTAAGTGTGATTCTTGTCTAAACATCAGGACATAAGGACAATAACCTGTAGACTGGTGCTCTGTGGTATTATATGCAAAAACCAAATGTGACAAGTAATAGGCCAGTCTCTTTTTTTTAAGCAGGGAGTGTGCGCAGCAGATCATGCATCGTTCTATTGAACCGCTCACAATGACCATTCCCCTGAGGACGATATGGTGTAGTGTGAGTCTTTGCAATTCAACAGATTTCACAGAGTTCTTTAATCAGGTGGCTCTCAAAGCACCTTCCCTGGTCTGAATGTAACTGTCGTGGCACACCGAACAAATAAAACTATCGTTCCATTAATACACGGGCCACTGTTTTAGCTGTCTGATCTTTAGTAGGGATTGCTTGGGTAAATTTAGAAAACACATCTGTCATGATTAATAAATTTTCCATTCCACTAGCTGATGGTTGCAATAATGTAAAATCGATTGCTAAAATATCAAGGGGTCAGTCAGTCATCAAATGCCCCATGAATGTACGCACCTTCGGTCTAACCACTTTCGAGAGGGTACAGCGCTGACATTTCCTACACCAGTCATCAACATACCTATACATTCCTGGCCAATAACAGCGTGTCCTTACTAGCCTTGCAGTTCGCTCCATCCCCTGATGACCATGGTCATCATGAAGGCAGTTAAGAACTTTCTTTCTAAGGGCAGATGGTAACACTACCTGTCAGATTTCCTTATGACCCTCTTGTGGCCAAAATAGTCTGTACAAAACACCATACACTTTCTCAAACTTCTCCCACTGATAAACTAGCTCCAAAAGATATGTCTGTTTGAGAGAGCGTTTGTGTAATGTTGGTTGCTGCTTGCGGTCCCAGTATACCATGAACCTTCCTATGACAGGGTCAGCTTCCTGCAACACACCTAAATATTCCTTCAACAGTCTGGGAAAGACAGATACATTATTAAGCAGACCTGACCCTGATCTGTAACAGACTGCCGTATTTGTTCGGGCACAACTGCAATCGAAGCCAGCTCCACCAAAGGGGTAGAGCTTTGTCTAGACAAGGAATCAGCATTGCCATTATTGTGTCCAGGCTTGTGTGATGTCTAAATCAAACTCTGCAAGCTAATTTACCCACCTTTGTTCCACTGCCCCCAGCTTTGCTGTCTGCAAATGACTACGAGGGTTGTTATCCGTATATATTGTACACTTATTGCCCAGCAGATACTTTCGGAATTTTTCATTTACGGCCCATTTTAGAGCCACAAATTTCAACTTCATTGAGCTATAGTTTTGCATATTACATTCTGCTGGCCTCAACCCTCGACTTGCATAAGCAACTGGTCTATACTTGCCCTTGTACTCCTGCGACAAAACGGCACCCAAGCCTTGAAAACTTTCATCTATCTCCAAGATGAATGACTTGTTGAAATCAGCATAAGCACTGGTCAAAGCTACCTTAAGGGTCTGAAACGCATCTCCACAGGCTTCAACCCACCTATGGTTTTCTGGACCCGAATGACTTGTGCTACTAAAGCATTCAACGGCTCTGCAATATGCCAGAACCCTTTCACAAATCGTCGATAATAAGTAGCAAACCTAAATAAAAAAGACAGAAGTTCTTGAAGAGTCTGTGGCCGTTTCCAATTTACCACTGCAGCTATCTTTTCTGGATCAGAGCTCACTCCTGCAGCCGAAACGACATGTCCCAAATAATGTATTTTGGGCAAAAAAAACAACACTTAATGAGCTTAACTTTAAGATTTTGTTGCCTTAAACGATTCGGTACAAGTTCTAGTCGCTGCAGATGCTGTTCTACTGTTGTTGAAAAAATTATCACATCATCAAGATAGAGCAGTAGGGACTGAAAACTTTGGTCACCAAAAATTCGCTCCATGAGCCGTTGAAAAGTGCTTGGGTCATTGCAAAGCCCAAAAGGCATCCGAAGAAATTCAAAGAGCCCAAAAGGAGTCTTGGAATGATTAGCTTCAGCCACTGGGACTTGATTGTATCCACTTGCTAAATCCAATGTAGAAAACCATCTTGCCCCAGTCAAAGCATCTAGGGACTCCTCAATTCTGGGAAGTGGATAAGCATCCTTCCGAGATCTTGCATTTAACTAATGATAAATATGACAAACTGCTTTGTTTTGAACTCTCTCTCACAACAGACACGGAAGAGAAGACAATGCTGAAAAAGTCGTAGTTTTTGCTATTTATGGACCAAAATATATTTTCAATGCTTCAAAATATTCCAACTGACCCTCTGATGTCACATGGACTACTTAGATGATGTTTTCTTACCTTTCTGGACATGGACAGTATACTGTTCACACAGCTTCAATGGAGGGACTGAGAGCTCTCCGACTAAATCTAAAATATCTTAAACTGTGTTCCAAAGATAAACAGAGGTCTCACGGGTTTGGAACAACATGAGGGTTAAGTTATTAATGACATAATTTTGCTTTTTGGGTGACCTATCCCTTTAAATGTACAGATCATAAATTTTGCTCGTATCAATGCTAAACATTATATGGACAAGGGTTAATTCTGTTGCCTAAATTCAAATATTGACCATATTCCGTACTGCTTTAAAGAGGCATGCTGATCTTTTTAGCTGTTATAAAAGAGCACCCTTCGCTACTTCTGTTCTTCTGTAAGGGGACACTGCCCCACTCTGTGCACTTCAGAAGGTCTTTGCTTAAAGCTATCAGGGTATTGGGACTGCTTGCTTGTTGAGGCTTATCTAGTGTCCAGTACCATATCGTGCTAGACCTGCCGTCACATAAGTAGGATTTATGCTTTCTCTGTCTCCACTGCGAGCCTCCGATGACTGCATGCACACCTTCCCAAATGGTCAAGGCTTTATACTCATTCGCCGTCGTACAGGGTCATACAGGTGCTTGAAATCCTTGAAAATGTTTGGAATTTAATGCAGTCTTTTCAAGCTTTAAAAAAAATGTTTGGATTTAGATAAAGTGCTTGAAAATGCAGTGCATTGGTTCATAATAATTAGCTTTCTTACTGAATGGTTAATCATTGTTTTTCATAAAATAAGCATGTCAAGACCGGGATACAAAGATTCACGGAGAGAGAACCAATTGCGAGTACGTCTTTATTAAGGGGTAATCCAAAGAAAATAAACAATCCAGGCATGACTCGAAACCAAAACATCAATCCAAACATAAACTAAACATGAACACAGGGCAAGGGCACGAACTGACGCAAATGAATAAACAAGGAATCCGTGACACATGCTAAGACAGACCGGGTTAAATACACACGGAGAGACAAGCGCTAATGGGAAACTGACAGAGTGTGATGATTGGTAACTAGTGACAGCTGGGTGCAATAATTAAGCAGAGGACGTGAGGACTGTGGTTCATAAAGTGACAGACACCGTGGGGAAGGAGGACATCTAGTGGATTCCCAGGGAACACAACCCAGACACTGTGACAATACCCCCCCTCTACGGAGCGGCTCCCAGACGCTCCACGACAAGACACAAAACAGAGACCAGGAGGGAGGCGGACAGGTGGAGGCTCAGGGGGAGGGACGGAGGGCCAGAAAAGAAACATGGGGAACAGACACCAGAAGTGTAAACACAAAAACAGGGAGACCAGGAGGGAGGTGGACCGGAGGAGGTTCAGGGGGAGGGACGGAGGGCCAGGCTAACAGATGGGAACAGACAGAAGACACAACGGAAACCTAAAAACACAAAACACAAGTCCATGAAGGACATCATGTGGCGCCCACCAGGGCGGACCAAAACGCCACCACCTCCTTGTGGTCGAGGCCGGAGTCCTCCAGGGCGGAGCAGAAGACCACCACACCCCTGTGGTCAAGGCGGAAGCCCTCCAGGGCGGAGCAGAAGACCACCACACCCCTGTGGTCAAGGCAGAAGCCCTCCAGGGCAGAGCAGAAGACCACCACACACACCCCTGTGGTCAAGGCGGAAGCCCTCCAGGGCGGAGCAGAAGACCACCACAACCGTGTGGTCAGGACGGAAGCCCCCCAGGACGGAGCAGAAGACCACCACCTCTGTGTGGTCGGGACGAATGCCCCCCAGGGCGGAACAGAAGACCACCACTTCCGTGCGGCCGGATCAACGGGAGGACGAAACTCTGGTAATCCCCTGGTGTTTCTACTGGATTCCAGAAGATCGGTGCTGACCTGACTCTGCTCATGAAGATTATTGGTGACTTGCATCTGTTCATGAAGGTCCCCGGTGACTTGACTCAGTCCTTGAAGATCACCGGAGACTTGACTCAGTCCTTGAAAATCACCAGTGACTTGATTCTGTCCTAGAAGATCACCAGTGACTTGACCCGACTCTGAAAGGTTCACGGTGACTAGCCTTGTCTCTGGAAAGTCCATGGTACCTAGCCCTGGCTCTGGAAGGTCATCAGTGACTAGCCCTGACTCTGGAAGGTCAGCGGTGACTAGCCCTGACTCTGGAAAATCATCGGTGACTATCCCTGACTCTGGAAGGTCAGCAGTGACTAGCCCTGACTCTGGAAGGTCATCGGTGACTAGCCCTGACTCTGGAAGGTCATCGGTGACTAGCCCTGACTCTGGAGGGTCATCGGTGACTAGCCCTGACTCTGGACGGTCATCGGTGACTAGCCCTGACTCTGGACGGTCATCGGTGACTAGCCCTGACTCTGGATGGTTATCTGTGACTAGCCCTGACTCTGGAGGGTCCACGGGCACCTGCCTCGACTCTGGAAGGTCAACTGGAACCTGACTCGACTCTGGAGGGTCAATAGGAGCCTGACTCGACTCTGGAGAGCTCACTGGAACCTGACTCGACTCTGGGGGGTCAACAGGAACCTGACTCGACTCTAGGGGGTCAACAGGAACCTGACTCGACTCTGGAGAGTCCACTGGAACCTGACTCGACTCTGGAGAGTTCACTGGAACCTGACTCGACTCTGGAGAGTTCACTGGAATCTGACTCGACTCTGGGGGGTCAACAGGAACCTGACTCGACTCTGGGGAGACCACTGGAACCTGACTCGACTCTGGGGAGACCACTGGAACCTGACTCGACTCTGGAGGGTCAACTGTAGTGTTAATTTCGTCACCTATTTTTAATTTAGTCTTAGTCTTAGTCTTGTGCCAAATGTCCTTGTTAGTTTTAGTCATATTTAGTCATTCACATATCCTTTTTTGTCAGTCAAGTTTTAGTCGACTAAAAGTCTCATCATTTTAGTCTAGTTTTAGTCAAAAGAAAACTCAAGGTATCTTATTCGACTAAAAGTCTTTTAATTTTGTCTAGTTTTAGTCAAAAATTTTAGTTTTTTTAAAATAACACATTATTACTGATAAACATTTCAGTAAAAAAAGTGTTTCACATATCTCAAACATTGGTTAAATGTCATAATTACCTGACAAAATACACTTGTTGAATGATTTTTGTTGGATGCAAATGCTAAATGTGTCTGGTTTTTAAATTCTGATTTAGGAGACACATTCACAAATGATTAACCTGATCAAATTTTTTTACTTTATTGATACTGCTTTTAATCGTAATGCAAAGACCGGTCATCGGGACATAAGCTGTCGTATACAATAAAAGAGCCTGCGCAGCAACAGGAAATATAATTTAACACAAAAAGCCTGCCTAGACGGTGGACTTGCACTCAGGAATTTTTTTTATTTTGTATTTTTTGAGCGGCGTGTGGACAAATTCTTTTTACGCACACACTATTTTATTTCTTGATAACAGACCGCTGCTAACTATAACACACAAATATCGAGCCTCTTCGTTCGACCTAGCATGTCGTCGTCGCTCGCTCATCACTCGTGTTCGCTTTGGGTGTTGTGCGTTCAGCAGTTTTGTGTTGCAGCCACAGGTTGGCAGCAACAGGAGTATGAGACCTGTAACTTGAGCAACAGCGGGAAGCCGCAAACTCGTTCTGAATTTTTAAAGGCGTAACAGTTGATGAAAAAGCAGAGACGATTGTAGACGAAAATGAAGAGAGATTTTATCTTAGTTTTTATTTTATGCAAAACATTTTCGTCTCGTCATTTTTCGTCAACAATAATGCATGTTAATTTAGTCTTAGTCAGCGTTTTTGGACAGTGGTGCAGTCTTGTCATCGTCTCGTCTTAGTCATGAAAAAAAAGGTTGTTGACGAACATATTTCATCTCGTCTCGTCTGACGAAATGAACACTAGTCAACTGGAACCTGACTCGGCTCTGGAGGGTCAACTGGAACCTGACTCGGCTCTGGAGGGTCAACTGGAACCTGACTCGGCTCTGGAGGGTCAACTGGAACCTGACTCGGCTCTGGAGGGTCAACTGGAACCTGACTCGGCTCTGGAGGGTCAACTGGAACCTGACTCGACTCTGGAGGGTCAACTGGAACCTGACTCGACTCTGGAGGGTCAACTGGAACCTGACTCGACTCCGGAGGGTCAGCTGTGGCTGTAATCCTGTGCTGTGGTGCTGGGCTGGCGACCATCTTGTGCTGTGGCGCTGGACCGGTGGCCAACTTGGGCATTGGCGCTGGGTTAGCAGCCATCTTGTGCTGTGGCGTTGGATTGGCGGCTATCTAGGGCCATGCCTCTGGACGAGCGGCCATCTTGGACCGTGGCTCTGGACCGGTGGCCATCTTGGGCATTGGCGCTGGGTTAGCGGCCATCTTGTGCTGTGGCACCTGACTCGACTCTGGAGGGTCAACAGGAACCTGACTCGACTCCGGAGGGTCAGCTGTGGCTGTAATCCTGTGCTGTGGTGCTGGGCTGGCGACCATCTTGTGCTGTGGCGCTGGACCGGTGGCCAACTTGGGCATTGGCGCTGGGTTAGCAGCCATCTTGTGCTGTGGCGTTGGATTGGCGGCTATCTTGGGCCATGCCTCTGGACGGGCGGCCATCTTGGACCGTGGCTCTGGACCGGTGGCCATCTTGGGCATTGGCGCTGGGTTAGCGGCCATCTTGTGCTGTGGCACTGGGCTGGCAGCCATATTGTGCTGTGGCGCTGGATTGGCAGCCATCTTGGGTCATGACTCTGGACGGGCGGCCATCTTGGACCGTGGCTTTGGACCAGTGGCCATCTTGGGCATTGGCGCTGGGTTAGTGGCCATCTTGTGCTGAGGTGCTGGGTTGGCGACCACCTGGTGTTGTGGCGCTGGGCTGGTGGCCATCTTGGGCTGTGGCGCTGGACCGGTGGCCATTTTGGGCAGTGGCGCTGGACCGGCGGTCATCCTGAGCTGTGGCTCTGGGCTGGCAGACTTCCTGGGCCGTGGCGCTGGGCTGCCGGCAGTCCCATCGGAAGAGACAGGAGTGGCAGGGGCATCCCACGGAAGCCTATGCTGCAAATAGTAGCCTAAACAAATTCCCAGAATTCAAGTGTTTCTAAATGCGCCATTTCCTCCTGAGAAACTGGATCACCCAGCCCGCCGTTAAAATAATCTTTCAGGGCCGCTTCATTGTATCCCATGCCCTCGGCCAGGGACCAGAACACCTGTGCCAGGGCACCCACCTCATTGCCCTCTTGGCGGAGGGTGGTCAACTTCAGGTACTTCGCTCTCCACTCCGCCATCCTGGCTGGGGAACGGGAAAAAGACATACTGCTGGTTCTTGCTGTGACGGATTCCTTCTGTCACGACCGGGATACAAAGATTCACGGAGAGAGAACCAATTGCGAGTACGTCTTTATTAAGGGGTAATCCAAAGAGAATAAACAATCCAGGCATGAGTCGAAACCAAAACATCAATCCAAACCTAAACTAAACATGAACACAGGGCAAGGGCACGAACTGACGGACATGAATAAACAAGGAATCCGTGACACATGCTAAGACAGACCGGGTTAAATACACAAGGAGAGACAAACGCTAATGGGAAACTGACAGAGTGTGATGATTGGTAACTAGTGACAGCTGGGTGCAATAATTAAGCAGAGGACATGAAGACTGTGGTTCATAAAGTGACAGACACCGTGGGGAAGGAGGACATCTAGTGGATTCCCAGGGAACACAACCCAGACACTGTGACAAAGCAGCTCCGCTCGAGTCTGCACGTGTGGCTGTAGTGTGCTCTTTATTAACGTGCACCCTCCTACAGAGGAAAGAAACATTTAATAAAATAAATAACCTTCTTGCCGGAGGTTGCTGCTTCAGTCAGCAATGGCTCGAAAATGACAAATTTTCCATTTGTTTTGTTTTCCATGGGAGAGTGTGCGCTTTGAACATATAAAGGTAAACAAAATTTTCCCTGCTCAGTTAAACTAAATCTTAAGACTGTCACAATTAAGAGAAAAGTGAAAATTAATGAAAGTGTTACAAAGTATGGTGTGTCTGTGTTGTATCTGTGTGTGTGCTTTAACTAAGATAAGAGTATGTATGTAAACCGGTAATTTACCACAGTTAAATTAGGAAAATTGAAATGTCCTTGGAAATGCTTGAAATTTACTTTGGAAGTTGTAAGAACCCTGGTGTACTATTCTCTGAACAACAGGGGGCGACGAGGTGTAATCATCATCTAAAACCATCCGGAATCCCTAGTGAGAAGTTATTGGTTGCAAGTGTTTGGTTGCAACTTTAGGCAGCTGACTTGCTGAGTATCAGGCAATGACAGTGATATTTTGTATAACATTTACAAAAAAAGGGGGGGGGGGGGCATGCTATCTTTGCCTGCTGGAGAGAACACTATTTGCTGCTATAACTACAGGGGCCTGCTGTTCTATCCCTGACCGAGGGACGAAAAGAAAAGGGCATGCTGTTTTTTCCCGCTGGAGAGAACACCCTTGCTGCTATATCTACAGGGGCCTGCTGTCTTATCCCTAAGCAAGGGACAAAAAGAAAAGGGTCTGCTGTTTTTTTCCAGCTGGAGAGAACACCCTTGCTGCTATAACTACAGGGGCCTGCTGTCTTATCCCTAAGCGAGGGACAAAAAGAAAAGGGTCTGCTGTTTTTTCCCATTGGAGAGAATACCCTTGCTGCTATAACTGTAGGGGTCTGCTGTTCTATCCTTCAGTGAGGGACGAACACCCCTCAAAAATAAAAGGGCCTGCTGTTTTTTCCCGCTGGAGAGAACACCCTTGCTGCTATAACTACAGGGGCCTGCTGTTCTATCCCTCAGCGAGGGAGGAACACCCCTCAAAAAGAAAATGTCCTGCTGTTTTTTCCCGCTGGAGAGAACACTCTTGCTCTTGCTGCCATAGCTACAGGGGCTTGCTGTTCTATCCCTCAGCGAGGGACGAAAAGAAAAGGGCCTTCTGTTTTTTCCTGCTGGAGAGAACACCCTTGCTGCTATAACTACTGTACAGGGGCCTGCTGTTCTATCCCTCAATGAGGGCAAACACCCATCAAAAAGGAAAAAGGGCCTGCTGTTTTCTCCCGCTGGAGAGAACATCCTTTGCTGCTTTAACTGCAGGGGCCTGCTTTCATCCCCAGCAGGGGGATGTCAAAAGAGGGGTCTGCTATTCTCTCCCTCCTTTTGATGGCAGAATACCCCTCTGCTAGCCAGTAGGCTGCATTAAGAATATCGCAATAACATTGTCTTTTCTCTTTTGCAGGAATGGAACAAGGATGGTTTTGGGGGGTCCTTCTTCAGGCAGTAATACCTCTCATTATGTTTGGGGGGGTTAATGTTTAAGCTCTTGTATGATCAAACAATTTGGGAGCAAGAACCCCCATAAGGAACCATACCGCCAAAGATAAATTATGTTCAATAAACTCAAGTAACTTGCCAAAGTGGTCTGAAACTGTCTGAAATCAAGCGCAGCGTTAGTTCAGTCAGGCCACGGAGGCATAAGCTGCGACCAGCTGATGTCGTCAGCTGTCAAATAGCTCCAATCACATGAGCATATTACTGTCCACATTCTGGTTGTCGTCTTTTTGTTTCAGATCACTATGGCTTTCAAGTCCTGGTCGGCATGGCTCTTCCTCATAACCAAGCTACAGGATAGATGTCCCACTGCCACATCTAGTACACAATTACCACTGCGTTTAAGGACATTACTAAGTGTCTTAATTGCAATATATTTCCAAACTGATGGTTCCGGGGGGTTAATATTTAAGCTCTTGTATGTTCAATTAATTTGGGAGCAAGAACCCCCATAAGGAACCATAGTGCAGATTGCGATTGTTCCCGGCGTCGCCCACAGCTTTGGTCTGCTTTCACACTCAATAGTTGTATCAAATCCAGGTGCGTTTGCAGTCACCTTACGTCATCGCAAATGCACACGGAAAACGCATGGAGAACATAATGCGACTGAGCATAGTTGTAATTTTTTTGTTATTTTGGTGCTATCATGCACAGCATAATAATTAATTTTACTTATTTAATTTTTATAAAATTAATTTGGACTTTTAGGAGTGTGTGGAATCAACCTCGGCTCTCTCGTGTGTTTATGAAACAATGATATCGACAGTGTTACGCATGCGCGGGATACTTTACTTCCTGAACAAGTGCGCTACCGAGTCCGTGTTGCTTGCACATTCACGCAAACCGTGCCACAGTTCGGGAGCAACCGAACTCAGACCACCTTCTCCAGGTAGTCTCAGGTTCGGTACCCCAGTGCGCACCAGGGTCTGATGACAGCATTCACATTAGCGATTTTTCATGTGAACTGTGCCCCATTCCGCTCTAAACTACAAGTGTGTAAACACCCTAAGAAGGCAGCAGGTGTAATGAATATCAGCTTTTTGCTTTGGAGCTGAGTGGTAATATAGTTCTGCTCTACCGGGTCTTCAAGAACTATGAGTTCAGCATGCTCTTGGAAGCGTTGTGTGTTAGCGAGTGGTTGAGTGTGTTGTGCTGCAAGTGGCCATCCCCCTTGTGCGTCTTAGCACTAAAAGAGCATTTCCTAAAGAGCCATTTCTGGCATATGTCATTTAAGATTTTTATAAAACTATTATAACTCTGTTAAGCTGTCTTTATGTTTGTGTGTTCAAGGGTGTGGAACAGAATTGAAAGTGCCAACACTGTCTCATCAGAAAACACCACCACCGCTAAAATCTTTTATAATTTCTTTGATGCATTGTATTGGACCACGAATCGCACCAAGAACCATTAATGTAAAATCATGTTTTACTCTTTTACAGAAAGTGTGTCTTTTGTAAAGAAAAAAAAACAAACAAAACAAATTCTTAGTTATGGTGTTTTTTAAATGAATGAAACCCTTGTGAACAGCAAACAAATATCGGATCTTCCTTTAAACAGAACGCACATGGAAAAAAAAGTAATGTGTTTTCATGTTAGACTTCAATGGCGTACTAACACCTAAAGAACCTGAAGAGGATGCAGATCCTGCAGCAAAATTAAACCCAGCAAAATGGTTCTTAGAGAGAAAGCACACTTATATAATATAATATAATATAATATAATATAATATAATATAATATAATATAATATAATATAATATAATATAATATAATATAATATAATATAATATAATATAATATAATATAATATAATATATAACAACATAACATAACATAACATATAAGCTATATTTAATTAGTTTGAAAGGTGACAAAAAATCATTAAATGATTATTTTCATGTACATGTACAATTAGTTCTTAAAATTTGTCTAAATTTCACAAATCAATTATATAAACATAAAACAATGTACAACCCGGAAAAGTTGGGACGTTTTTTAAATTTTAATAAAATGAAAACTAAAGGAATTTTAAATCACATGAGCCAATATTTTATTCACAATAGAACATAGATAACCTAGCAAATGTTTAAACTGAGAAATTTTACACTTTTATCCACTTAATTAGCTCATTTAAAATTTAATGCCTGCTACAGGTCTCAAAAAAGTTGGCACGGGGGCAACAAATGGCTAAAAAAGCAAGCAGTTTTGAAAAGATTCAATTGGGAGAACATCTAGTGATTAGTTCAGTTAATTGATATCAGGTCTGTAACATGATTAGCTATAAAAGCTTTGTCTTAGAGAAGCAGAGTCTCTCAGAAGTAAAGATGGGCAGAGGCTCTCCAATCTGTGAAAGACTGCATAAAAAAATTGTGGAAAACTTTAAAAACAATGTTCCTCAACGTCAAATTGCAAAGGCTTTGCAAATCTCATCATCTACAGTGCATAACATCATCAAAAGATTCAGAGAAACTGGAGAAATCTCTGTGCGTAAGGGACAAGGCCGGAGACCTTTATTGGATGCCAGTGGTCTTCGGGCTCTCAGACGACACTGCATCACTCATCGGCATGATTGTGTCAATGACATTACTAAATGGGCCCAGGAATACTTTCAGAAACCACTGTCGGTAAACACAATCCGCCGTGCCATCAGCAGATGCCAACTAAAGCTCTATCATGCAAAAAGGAAGCCATATGTGAACATGGTCCAGAAGCGCCGTCGTGTCCTGTGGGCCAAGGCTCATTTAAAATGGACTATTTCAAAGTGGAATAGTGTTTTATGGTCAGACGAGTCCAAATTTGACATTCTTGTTGGAAATCACGGACGCCGTGTCCTCCGGGCTAAAGAGGAGGGAGACCTTCCAGCATGTTATCAGCGTTCAGTTCAAAAGCCAGCATCTCTGATGGTATGGGGGTGCATAAGTGCATACGGTATGGGCAGCTTGCATGTTTTGGAAGGCTCTGTGAATGCTGAAAGGTATATAAAGGTTTTAGAGCAACATATGCTTCCCTCCAAACAACGTCTATTTCAGGGAAGGCCTTGTTTATTTCAGCAGGACAATGCAAAACCACATACTGCAGCTATAACAACAGCATGGCTTCGTCGTAGAAGAGTCTGGGTGCTAACCTGGCCTGCCTGCAGTCCAGATCTTTCACCTATAGAGAACATTTGGCGCATCATTAAACGAAAAATACGTCAAAGACGACCACGAACTCTTCGGCAACTGGAAATCTATATAAGGCAAGAATGGGACCAAATTCCAACAGCAAAACTCCAGCAACTCATAGCCTCAATGCCCAGACGTCTTCAAACTGTTTTGAAAAGAAAAGGAGATGCTACACCATGGTAAACATGCCCCGTCCCAACTATTTTGAGACCTGTAGCAGAAATCAAAATTGAAATGAGCTCATTTTGTGCATAAAATTGTAAACTTTCTCAGTTTAAACATTTGCTATGTTATCTATGTTCTATTGTGAATAAAATATTGGCTCATGTGATTTGAAAGTCTTTTAGTTTTCATTTTATTAAAATTTAAAAAACGTCCCAACTTTTCCGGAATTCGGGTTGTAAATAGTTTGGTTTTGAATTGATGATTGAATTGAGCTTTTTTAACTAATTATACATTCACACAAACACATCTTTGCCATTTTATTTATAAAAATACGTGAGAGAATTGACAGGAATGTTGCTTTATGATAAATGAAAATTTCTTTGAGGGTATTTAGCTCCTATATCAGACTTATACGTAGTATATTGATCATTTTTATGCAAAAATATTATTGGTTTTGGTTTAAGACAGATTAAGTTATTTTGTAGCTAGTAAAACATAGATAATTAAAGACCAGTATTTAAAAAGTTGCAAATAAATTTGAAATGTAAAAGTCAACAGTTAGTACTTGCATGTGCACTTCTGTATATTGCGCATAATCTGATTGAACAGAAACAGTCATGTCTTATTATTTGTAAAGTCACCTAAAATTAAAGTCAACTAATTCATTTGCATTCAGCACTCTTAAGAATCCAGTTCATAAGAATATTTACCCAAGAGAAATTTAAATAGAAGCTCTATTTGAATTTCAGTTATCAAATGAAAGTTCAAATATACCTTATTTCTACACTGACCCCACCAATGTAAATTATTTAGATGTAGATCAGTTATGTAGTTTTTCACCCATCACAGAAGTAACAATTAAATAAAACAATTGTAGCAGTGAAGGGTTGCTGCTCACTGGTTGGAGGAAAAGTCTTTCAGTCACATATGTTTATTTAGAGGTAGTGTATATATTGTAACATTTGAAGAGAAGTCCTAAAGTGTCTGTCGGTGTTTGACTAAACAGTCTTTTTGTATTGCCCACCACATCCTGTGGCTTTTTTATAGGGTCACTTTCACATCTTTTCACAAGATTCTGTATCTTCAGGTAGTGAATATTGTGTACAAGTTGTCTTCTCTAATACAGTGCAATGCAATTTTCTGTAACAAGAATTAACTTATATGGGGCTGAAACTGTATTTTATTTATGGGTCTTATGTACAATATGTTTTAGATGTATTTTGCAGAGTTTATATGATATGTCTCCACTCCAGTTATGCAACTGCTACTTAAAATGTATTTAATTTTACTTTTAGATTTTTTGAGCCTTCTTTATGTTGATTTTTGTATATGATTTATGGCATATATTTACAACAAATGTTATTAAAAATCAATCCATGTTAATGTCTCTTTATATACAGGTGCTGGTCATATAATTAGAATATCATCAAAAAGTTGATTTATTTCAGTAATTCCATTCAAAAAGTGAAACTTGTATATTATATTCATTCATTTATTTTAATTTTGATGAGTATAACTGACAACTAAGGAAAATCCCAAATTCAGCATCTCAAAAAATTAGAATATAACTTAAGACCAATACAAAGAAAATATTTTTAGAAATCTTTGCCATCTGAAAGTATGAAAATGAAAAGTATGAGCATGTACAGGACTCAATACTTAGTTGGGGCTACTTTTGCCTGAATTACTTCAGCAATGCGGCGTGGCATGGAGTCGATCAGTCTGTGGCACTGCTTAGGTGTTATGAGAGCCCAGGTTGCTCTAAAAGTGGCCTTTAGCTCTTCTGCATTGTTGGGTCTGGCATATCACATCTTCCTTTTCACAATACCCCATAGATTTTCTATGGGTTTAAGGTCAGGCAAGTTTGCTGGCCAATTAAGAACAGGGATACCAGGTTTTTTTCTACCACATCTTTTCCTTCCTTTCGCCCCTTTATATTAATGTGCTTGGACACAAAGCTCTTTAAACAGCTAGCATCTTTAGCAATGATCTTTTGTGTCTTGCCCTCCTTGTGCAAGGTGTCAGTGGTCATCTTTTGGACAACTGTCAAGTCAGCAGTCTTCCCCATGATTGTGTAGTCTACGGAACTAGACTGAGAGATCATTTAAAGCAGGGGTGTCAAACTCATTTAAGGTTGAGGGTACCGGATCGGAGAAAATGTCCCCTTGTGCGGGACGAATTACCTTTTTGTTAAACTTACAATTACATTAATATTAACCATACAAACTACTATATAATTTACAAAAATTTATATGTATGTATGTATATGTATATATATATATATATATATATATATATATATATATATGTATATATATATATATATATATATATATATATATATATATACACACACACACACATAGGAAATTTATTTTTTTGAAGATGATGCTAGGTTATTTTAGGGGTGTGCAATATTGACACAAAATGACTTGTATAAATATATATATTACCATATTTTGCAGAGTGTGTTTTTGAGATGGTTTAAGCCTGACATGGATAAATAAATATGACACTAAAGCCACCACTAGGTGGCAGCAAATCTCTGTCTTTATGAGTGATCAACTGACTCATTAAAAATGGCTGATTCATTTAGAAATAAAGTTAGCGATTGTCTTTATGAATGGGCCACCGAATCAAAATAGATAGATTCAAATGCTTTGTTCAAAAACAAAGATTAATTCAGTAACAAAATACACAGTGCTGCACGGAGACACACAATTGGTCTTACTTCGGCTTTGTTAAAAACGTATCCTTGCCGAAACAGAGATAGACAGCATTGAGACTAATGTAACACACTTAATACTAGCATCTTTTTAGTTGAGCTATTGTATAAAAGCGATCACGTTGACATTCGGGAAAGCAACACTCTTGATCTAGTTAGACATTACTTAACGATCATGACATAAACATTTTTGCCTCATATCTTGAATTATCTTGTAACCTGGTGGCCTTCATCCGACACTGAAAAACTCACAATGTGTTTTTTTTTTTTTTTGCAAAGTTACAAAATGTCAGTTCGCACATCATTAAAACAACAATTAGGATATTAGTACACGATAAATATTGCACACTCCTTGCTCATTTACTTTCTCCATACGAAGCTGTCCAGTGCGTCAGAGTGTAATTTAATATCACGAGT
Organism: Carassius carassius; assembly: GCF_963082965.1. Taxonomy (NCBI): domain Eukaryota; kingdom Metazoa; phylum Chordata; class Actinopteri; order Cypriniformes; family Cyprinidae; genus Carassius; species Carassius carassius. The sequence goes on from NC_081774.1 coordinate 28,069,752, forward strand.
TGTGATTAAACTTACATGTTGGTGTTGAGATAATATTTTTTTTTCCCATTTCTCCTTAAATAGCCTGTCCGTCATTCCAGGCCAAATGTCTTCTTTTGGACATGTTTAAAATCACAAGAAAATTGCCACACAAGCATCAGTTACAACACCGCTATCATCAAATCCTCATGCTGCTAGAGATTCTGGCGCCGCTTTAAACTGCGCATGTTAAGTGTCCCGACCAGGCGGCAAGGAAGTCGACCGGAAGTTGAAGTCGGCTGCGAGCTGCCATCTTGTGGCAGAACTTCACTTGCGTTAGCATTCCCATTGACTCCCATTCATTTTGGCGTCACTTTGACAGCGAATAACTTTACATCTGAGGCGTTTAAAGACTCAATTTGTCCATTATTTATTTCTAAAGATACACGACAATGTATAAAGGGCTCCATTACCTTCTAGGTTACATTATGGCCCTGTAGAAACAGTTTTTGTAAAAAATAGGCTAACGAATGCCTCATAACCACTCGACTCTCTGTCGCACAGTAGAGAAATTACCGTACAGACAGGAGAAGCTCGCAGGCAATCGGGGAGACGTCAAGAGACAATCCCATAGATATAGAGTCCATAAAAACAACGGAACAAAAAATTTCAACAACGTTTTTGGGGAATTAGAAATAATTCGGTATGTGGCAAGTGAATACATATAAAGTAGCTTTTATCCACGAACTTTAATAATTTATCTACTTCGTTAAATAATGAAGTATGGGTAACGGCCGGTATATTGACGGGAATGGAGAAATTATCAGGAAATTAAACAGGCAGTGTAAGAAAAATCTCAATGTCAATCGCGGTTAACGTTCTGTTATTTATTTACAGATCTACGCTTGAAGAAGAATGTGATCCCTTTCATCCTGGTCGGAAGCCATCTACAAAATGTCATAACCTACATAACGTGAAATAAAGAAAAAAGTTTTTTGTTCAAGTGTTTTTGACCATGATTTATTAGCCAAAACTGCATGATTTAACACCTAGCTCAGAATTATTTGAATATTAGCCTATGGGCAAATGTTTTACGTGAAGAGATGAAATCATGTAGAACAATAAGCAATTTTAAGAGACTATAAATGAACAGCCTATATTGAATCGATACGAAAATGACTCGAGGGGATATTGTATACTGACAGTATGGTTCCTGGATGGGTTACTATTCGGTTTGATGTAGATAGAAGGAAACAAAAAATTTTTTTAATGTGCATGTATGTGTGCATGCGCTATTTGAATCACTTTTAATAATTTTGGATGATTGTACATGTTCTTTGTTATCTGTTATTTATATATATATAATGTGTGTGTGTTCAAAATAAGCTAACTAAACTAACTAAAATGACTAAGTACTGCAGAAAGGCAAACGATTACAATTCAAAAATAGGCTATAATTTCAGTCGATAATAATAAAAGTCGATTTTAGCCACTTCTTTTGTCAGGCCTATAATGTTTTAATGTAAGATGTCATATTGTAATTATATATAGCGTAAACCACACCACAAAACCAGTGTTACGTGTATTTTTTTTTAAAATTGAGATTTATACATCATCTGAAAGCTGAATACATAATCTTTCCATTGATGCATTGTTAGGATAGGACAATATTTGGCTGAGATACAACTATTGAAAATCTGGAATCTGAGGGTACAGAAAAATTGAGAAAATATTGAGAAAATCTCCTTTAAAGTTGTCAATTTCTATTGGCGATAGTGCTGCATCCACTCACAAAAATAAATGTTTTATATATGTAAGGTGGGAAATTTACAAAATATCTTCATGGAACATGATCTTTACTTATTATCCTAATGATTTTTGGCATAAAAGAAAAATCTATAATTTTGACCCATTCAATGTTTTGTTGGCTATTGCCACAAGTATACCTGTGCAACATAAGACTGGTTTTGTGATCCAGGGTCACAAATGTTCAATTGTTCAGTTGTTTCAGTGTTATCTGTTTGTGGTGTCTTTTTGTTAACGTTTGTCTTGCCGTGTACCCACTCTGAGCCTGCTGCACCTTGACGTGGTGAGTGGGCTTCTAACTAAGCCAGGCTAGATGTTGAGAATTAAAGCCAAGATTCTGTTCATCCTTTCTCTTTTTCAGACATGCTGGTGATTGCTGTTTCCAAGTTTTTCCAGTAATGAACACTGCTAAGTATGAAAGAACTTTAACTCAGATTGAGGACAGTGAAGAGCAGCACACATACAAAGCAGACATACATAGTTTAGTTATAATTAGTCACCTGGCTGTTAAGCCAAGTTAAGTTAGATAACTCAGACAACATCTGTAGTTTATATTGTATTATTTGTATTTGCCTATATTGTTCATACTGCAGTGCATACCCAATGTTCTGCTCTTATGCTACCGTTAATATACTTTACATATCGATTCCATCGTCCGGCAGGTCCACGCTACCTCAGGTAAAGGTAAGGTGCTCAGTCACTGCTTTCCTGGTGCTCGTGTTGTAGATATTGCTTGCCAGGTTCCCGAGATCCTGAACGGTGACGAGCGCGTCGGAGCTGTTGTGCTGCATGTGGGAACGAACGACATCAGGCTGCGGCAGATGGAGGTTCTGAAGAAGGACTACAGGAGCCTGATTGAGACAACGATCATTGTGTCTGGACCGCTTCCCACATACCGACTAGGACAAGAAAGGTTCAGTAGATTATTTTCTCTAAATGAATGGCTAATGTCATGGTGTAATGAAAAGAGACTGCCCTTTGTAAATAATTGGAATCTGTTCTGAGAGCGACCTAGGTTCTTCCGTGCTGATGGCCTTCACCCCAGCAGAATCGGAGCAGCTCTTCTGTCGGACAACATCTCCAAGGCGTTACACACCATATGACTAGTAAGTCAAAGTCCAAATCACAGTCTTTGCTTTCCCAACTTAATTGATATAAGTACCAGTGTAGAACATTATAGAAACTTTGTCTATTCCTCGTTTAGTTAGGTCAAACAATAAATCCACTGTGGGATCTATGAAAAATCGAATTTTGATTAAACCATAATATCTAAATATTATTGCTTCAGAAACACAATTGTTATTACTGTAATGCTTTATTAGCTGGTTGTCCTGCATCCTCAATAGGCTACAGTTAGTCCAAAATGCAGCTGCTAGAGTTCTCACAAGGAAATATGATCATATAACACCGATTTTATCATCACAACACTGGTTACCTATTAAGTTCTGTAACAATTACAAAGTATTACTACTGACTTATAAAGCCCTAAATGGTTTAGCTCCTGTGTATTTAATGGATCTTCTATCGCCCTTACAATCCATCGCGCTCTTTAATATCACTAAATTTGAGGCTTCTGGTCATTCCTAGGATATCTAAGTCCACTAAAGGATGGAGGGTGTTTTCACATTTAGCTCCTAAACTCTGGAATGGCCTTCCTGATATTGTTCGAGGCTCAGACTCGCTGTCCCAGTTTAAAACTAGATTAAAGACGCATCTCTTTAGCCAAGCGTTCACATAATGCATCTCATACCTTTTATACTACAGTTAAATTAGACCAAATGCATTAATATTATGAAAAGCAGCTATGCTAATTATTTCCCATCTGCTTTTTTGTTATAGACTATGTCAGCTCCAGTTTGTATCCAGCCTCTCATGGAAACTTCAGATGCCCCAACACCCGTGAAGAGACGACTCGACGCCTGTGAAGAGACGACTCGATGCCGGCGATATGTTATGCACTAAATTAATACATTTCTGAAATGCATTTTCTGTAAAGCTGCTTTGAAACAATATGTATTGTGAAAAGCGCTATACAAATAAATTTGAAATGAACATCCTTACTGTAAACCGTACCACTAGGTTAACTGTATACTACTTTCATGTCATTTACTGTTTATAATACACTACGTCTATACCACTTTTTTTGCACTTCTGGTTAGACACTAACTGCATTGAATTGTCTCTGTACTTGTACTCTACACATTGACAATAAAGATAAATCTAATGTAATCTAAAGGTGTCTTGATATCTCCCTTATCAATATTCACTGTGAAGGCTACTGACTGAATATGTATCATTACGAAGTTCTAAACCATAAGTAATAAAACCACATGACATTTCTGTCAAAGTATGTCTACTTGAAGTGTCTACTGTGTGTTTTGATAATAAATATTAAATCATTTCGTTAATAAATATTTATTTATTGAAACAAAAACAATCCCTTTAGCTACATTCGTCATGGGGAAGAAAAGTGAGAGGCCATGGGGTGGATGGCTAGGGTGATACATGAATGGCACGGAGGGGAGAAAGAAGGGTGGGGGGAGAAAGAGCAGTGACTATTAAACAGTGTTATGTCTACCAATGTGAACATGTATTAAACTAAAGACAAAAGGCACATACACAACCCCAAAACAATTTAACAGTCTTCAACTGTTTCATGTTTAAAACATGTTGAGAGGTTTAATCCAGCATCACCCCTACTGGATTAAGACTCTCAAGCCTTCAGCTAAATTATTTAAAAAAAATATCATTACCCCTAGGTGATAAATGAACTTCGTCCCTTAGAAACAGTTGAGGCTTGTTAAATACAATTTGAGGGTGATGCACAATACCCCCCTGCATTCCCAAGACAAAGGTAGCCATGACACTGTTCACCCATTTACGGGACTTGTCAATTTTCCCCGGAAGGCCCGATCTCCACCGACGTCTCTGGGTGATGTCAGACAGCACAATGGTCATCTGAGGGAAACGCCGATAGAGATGTTGCAGATCCTGCTTCATCGCTGCGACGAGATCGATACTCTTCCTGCATCCCAAGTCATTCCCGCCGCAGTGAATCAGCAGGACATCCGGGGCTGCTCTTCCTCTGAGGGACCGGTAGAAGAAAGGAAGGAGTCCGTGCCATCGAAGTCCACCCCAGCCAAACCAGTAAACCTTGGCCGCTAGGCCAAGATTGGCCCTGATGGTCTCTCTGGCCCTCTCTTCCCCACGACGAATGTAGCTACTTCACGATAATCCAAATCACTGGACCTGTTAATAGCATACAGCAATCACAATCAAAACACTGTTTTATCACTATGAGTAAACAGATTTTAACACACAAGTAACTTGTCTATGGCCATTTATTTATTTATATCCAAACAAAACAGAAAAAAAGTATATGCAAATATACAATAAAACACAAATTAATTGCTCTTATCTGTTCATTAAAATAATAATAACAATATAGGTATTACACAAGGTTAATTTATTATTTTATTCTCTCTTACAGTGTTGCTTTCCATATTTTATACTATATATTCTAAATGATACTATATTAATATGGCTTACCTTTGTTGGTAGCGTAGTTAGCCATGGTTTTAGTTTTTTTTTTTCTTTTTTTTTCTGGTGTTAGCAGAAATTAAAGTATGTATTTTTACCTACGAGGAAAGAAAAATGAAAAGTGCAACCATTAGTTATAGATGTTATTGGTGACATTCGTTATTGTCCATTTATTATCTATATGTTATTTAACAGGCCAAAGCAGACACTTTTGTCCAAGCGATTTACTGAATAACTTTTTTATATGACTGATTCGTCCATTTCTCTTGCGATGTACTGTAGATGTGTAGATAACAGTTAACGCCACTTTGTGATTATATTCGGCGCCCATTAACGTTATACAACATGTACATACATCATGTGCATCAAAAATTAAATTATATTTAAATTATTAGATCCCTGGGCCGTTAAATAACTATCGGGTATGAATTCATATCAGTTCTTGAACATAATTTTACATAACTTCTTAATAGTATGCATTAACTTAATATGGCGTACTGGCGTTACATTTTAAAACACTATACAAAATAATTAATCAGAATATTTACTCCTGCAGTGCTCACTCACGCCAAAGAACTCGCTCAAGCTCGCCGTCTGTGCAAGATTAACGATGGCAGTTTGCACGCACAGCTACTAGAAGATTTACATCTGTCAGACAGGTTGCTGACGTCATCAAGCTTAGTTTGAGTCTGCGCGTCAGAAACTGAAGTGCTAAAAATGGGCTTCACTTGTCTCAATTGAGTTCCAATGGGGTCGCTGTGTCCATTTCTTTTATGGTCCAGACTCCTGAGGCGTAATATCAACGTAAATAAATTAATAATTTGTTCCTCTTTAAATTCAAAATAAAATGTAGTGAACACACTTTATTTAATTGTTCTTCTTCTTCACTAGTATTAATGACGGGTCGCTACCAATTTTTTCAGGTGCATACCGCCACCTACTGTACCGGAGTGTGTAATTCAAGGTTTTAGTATTTCAGGTTACATTTCAGTGAACCCAAGAAAGAGGAAAAAATAAAATTAAAAATTAAAAAAAAACCTATATGTTATGGTCTAATCCTGTAGATTTAAGAAAATTAAAGAGAGCTTTGTAACACTCCCATGTTTCCTCACTTATCCCCAGTATCCCTTCTAAATTCCATCCCCGTATTGTCAAACTGATGTTTAATTTATTATTTTATATTATTTTTGAAATCCTCCTGTGGGCCGGATTGGACACCTCTGTGGGCCGTATTTGGCCCGTGGGCCTTATTTTTGACACCCCTGATTTAAAGGCTTTTGCAGGTGTTTTGAGTTAATTAGCTGATTAGAGTGTGGCACCAGGTGGCTTCAATATTGAACATTTTCACAATTTTCTAATTTTCTGAGATACTGAATTTAGGATTTACCTTAGATGTCAGTTATAATCATCAAAATTGAAAGAAATAAACATTTGAAATATATCTGTCTGTGTGTAATGAATGACTATAATATAAAAGCTTCACTTTTTGAATGGAATTAGTTAAATCAACTTTTTGATGATATTCTAATTATATGAGCACCTGTAGTTGTCCTATCAGCTGAGACTGTTTGTGTTGCTTACAGCAGTGGTCTGCTGTAATGCCTGCAGCTTAGAAATGTTTCCCACTCAAGATTCCACTAGCAGCCCACCAGGTGATGTTACTACTTGGTCTGTTGGGAAAAACATAACTATGTCCAAATTTTTGCAAAACTTTAAGTGAAAGTCCCACCTAGTAACGCTATATGTTTTGGGAGATGAAAATTATACTTTTTTTTCTTCGCTGTCTACAGTATATCCACTTCTGTATATGGTAGTGTTTTTTTTTTAAGACAGTAACTGCCTTAAATGGCCATTGGGTTTAAACCTATGCAGATAAAGTAAAAGAGTATTTTTTTGTTTGTGTGTAATCCTGGACAACAAGTTAGTAATATTTGAAATACATCTATCCAGGTTGTGCTGACTCTGATGGAAATCTCCATGATTTTTTCTCTGAGTGGGAGAATGGACCTGAAACATGTGTCTGTGTGGATATTGGAACCATCTGTTGTACACGGTAGCTTGTATTTTCATACTTGCATACACATAATTTATATGTTAAAATAAACAAATAGGGTGGATTATGGTAATGTGGGACACTTTTGGCAATTTTAAATTGTGTTTCATATTTCCACATGCAGCCAAAACAATAAATAAAAATCTTATATACTTATGATATGGAAACTCAGATATTGTATTCTAATATTGTATTGTATTATATTAATTGTATTAGATTAATATTGTTTTGTAGACATGGCCTAAAGTTTAGAGAGTCGGACTTTGTGTGACTTGCTGGTTCGAGTCTCATGTCCAGCAGGAATTGTAGGTAAGGGCAGTGAATGTACAATATATATATATTAGTGCTGTCAATCGATTAAAAACTTTAACTAGATTAATCACACATTTTTTCTGTGATTAATCGCAATAAAAAAAGAAATGTTTTTGAGATCACGTGACCCATCGACAGCGATGCCAGCATAGGTTTCGGCTCTGCTCACATAATCTTATTTTTTTCAATAATCCTTTAAAACATTTGCAATACATCGACATCTTTCTCATCATGATTCCTTCCCCAAGCAAAGAAACAAGGAAAAGGGAAAATGTACAATCGCTTATAAAGAAAAAATTTAAGGATTCTGCCATCTCCAAGGAAGAACTCGATGCAGCTATTGCTAATGGCATAAAGCTAGCCCTCCAAGAACAACAACGTGGTCTAGATTTGGCCGTAACCTCCGCTGTCAGGGAAGCTATGGACTCCATTCTGGTCCCAGCACTACGTGACTTGCGAATGGAAATCCAAAAAACTAATGACACCGTGAAGGAGATCAGGAGTGAACTTGAGACGGTAGCCAAATCTAACAAACGGACTCAAGACCGTGTGGAATCTGTTCAGGCGGCTGCACGAGAGGACAGGCGATCGGTTATCGAACTAAAGACACAGCTAGACCAGCTCAATACAAAGTTGACAGACCTGGAAGACAGGGGACGAAGAAATAATGTAAGGCTGGTTGGCTTACCAGAAACAGTGGAGGGTTCGGATGCAATCGGCTACTTGAAAGATAATCTTCCCAAGTGGATACCCTCATTGGTTGGCAGAAACATTGACATTGAACGGGCACATCGTGTGTATGATGGAGGAGAGGCTAAGTCCAACAAGCCGCGCACCCTCATCTTCAGATTACTGCGTTGGCAAGACAGATCGGCTATCCTTAATGGGGCACGTCAAGTTTATCCAGTAAAGTATGCTGCTAATGGCGTGCGCGCATCATCCACTCACCTGCTCACGCCCCTCGCTCATTCTTCGGCGCCGACAGCCGGTGGTCAGAACACCGGCACTATCCTGTTCTTCCCCGATTATAGTCCAGCGACAACAGCAAAGAGAAAGAGCTTCAGTTCTACCATGAAGAAGGCCAAGGGCATGGGCCTGGAGCCATTCCTCATTTATCCTGCGCGGATAAAGCTGCAGTATAAAGGCGAAAGGAAGATGTTCGACTCCCCTCAGGCCGCCGAAGATTTTATCAACTCTCTTCCGCGGAGGTCTTCCCTTACACACGTACAGCGAGACGGTGGTTCTACTGACGCAGCGTCACACCCGACCAAAGAAATCAACAACGGTGATTCTCCTCATGACAGAGAAGGCAATTTAGTGGACATGGCGGAATAATCTTAGATAACAAACTATGTAGCAATGATCAAACTCCGGGTCTTCGCTACAAGGTACGATCTAAGAACAAGTAATGTTAAGCAAAATTGGCCTTATTTACCCAGTTCGAGAGTTGACGAATGTATTCATTCTAGATGTTAGGATTGTGTGGGTTTATCTGATTCTATTGCCATGCGTTGGGGTGGATTGGTCACGTATCAGGCAATGTTTTTGTTCTTACAGACCTACGGATTTCTTCCTGTGCGGTCTGTGTTTGCTTTTGTATATAGTTTTTCCCACCCCCTTCCCTTTACAGACATATTCCTACTCCTTAATAGAACAACAGCTTTGGGGCATCCGTACGGTAATTGGCAGGATACGCTTCTGTTATATCTAATACTAGCACGTTCATATTTTAAGACAAATCTTAGTGGTATATGTCGATGCAGTCACTGAATATATTATCACTCAATGTGAATGGCCTGAACTCCGCTATCAAGCGCACCCGTGTACTTGAGTATATATATCGTAAAAAGGTAGACATCGCCCTGATACAAGAAACACACCTAAAACAATGCGATGTGGCACGATTTCAAAATAAACATTACAGATTAATTGCATCATCATGCGCCCTAAATAAGACCAAAGGAGTATGCATACTTCTTAACCGAAAAATATCATGCAATATAAATATTACTGGAAATGATGAGAATGGAAGACTTGCTTTTGCCCGTGTTTGTATATTTAATCATAAATTAGCTTTCACATCCATATACTGCCCAAATGAGCCTGACAAAGACTTTTTTTCTTACATTGGAAACGTATTGTTAGAACAAAATGACTTTTCCTTAGTGGTGGGAGGTGACTTCAATGCAGTCCTTAATCCGTCTCTTGATAAATCTAATTCAGATGCAATAGGCAATCCTTCATCTATCTTATTGAAATCGCTTCTCAAAGATTTTAATCTTGTGGATATATGGCGTATACAGAATTCTACTGCTAGAGATTACACATTTTTCTCCAATAGGCATAAAACATTTTCTCGGATAGATTATATCTTTCTTAGCCCAACCCTTATTGAAGGACATACATCCATTAATATTCTACCAATTCTATTATCTGATCACTCTGCACTTTTATGCAACATCGATCTGCCCAACATTAAGACAAAGGCCCCCAGGTGGCGCTTAAATACATCTTTACTAACTAATTCTGGATTCCTTAGTTCATTAAAAGTACAACTAAAGGATTTTTTAGATACTAACACAAAGGAATGCTCTAATCCACAAGTTCTATGGGAGGCCACAAAGTGTTTTATTCGTGGTTTCTGTATTTCATTCTCCTCAGTTTTAGCTAAAACAAAAGCGTTCCAGATCACAACTCTTGAAAACAAAATAGAATCATTAGAGAATCTACAAAAACATAGCTTTTCAGATGACCAGTCTAAACTACTGGCCTCTCTCAAAGATGAATACAATACACTGGCCATATCAAAGGCGGAATTTATTTGGCATAGAACCAGACAAAGGTACTATTTTGAAGCAGAGAGGCCTAGTCACCTACTGGCTCTTATGCTTAAGGAATGTGAAACAAAAGCTCACATTCCAGCAATTAATACACCTGAGGGCAAAATTACCACTAACCCCCAGGCCATTAATAATACATTTTTAACATTTTATGAAAATTTATATAAATCCGAAATCTCTGATGATGATGCTACCAGTAAACATTTTCTTGACAGGCTAGAGCTTCCCTGCCTCAAGCAAACTGAGCAAGATGATCTGGAAGCTGCTTTAGAGCTGAATGAATTACATAGAGCTGCAAAATGTCTTAATAAAGGCAAATCACCCGGCTTGGATGGCCTCCCTCCAGAACTTTATTTAGAATTATGGGACATGGTGGGCACACTCATGCTGGATTCATTTAATTTTGCAATTAAAAATGGGACATTCCATAGAGATCAAAAAACAGCACTCATCACTTTACTCTTGAAAAAGGGAAAAGATCCCTTCGAGTGCTCTAGTTTTAGACCAATATCTTTACTTACAAGCGATCTTAAGATATATGCCAAAGTACTCGCTCTACGCCTGGAAAAAGTTATTCAGTCTCTAGTCAATGAGGATCAAACAGGATTTATCAAGGGGCGCTATGCATCTGATAACATGAGAAGGCTGCTACACATTATAGAGGCTGCGGAGACACACCCAAATCCTTGTGCCGTCTTTTCACTCGACGCAGAGAAAGCCTTCGATAGGATAGAGTGGAAGTATATGTGGGCAGTCTTGCAGCATTTTGGTTTCAAGCATAATTTTATAGCAATGATCAAGGCGCTATACCACTCACCCTTAGCATGTATTCTAACAGGTGACATAATCTCCTCTCCTTTTACATTGCAGCGTGGTACAAGACAAGGGTGTCCACTCTCACCACTTTTGTTTTGTCTGTCTCTGGAACCTCTAGCGCAAGCCATTAGGCAATCTACGGCTTCCCCTATGGAAATTGGTCATCATAATCATATTATATCTCTGTATGCAGATGATATAATTTTGTTCTTAGACAACTTTGACACCTCCATTCACCCAATTATTAAGGAATTCGATAATTTTAGCAGCCTGTCAGGCTACAAAATTAATTGGATGAAATCTGCACTTATGCCTTTAAATAATGTACACACTAACGTTCCTGTTCCCATCTATATTCAGCTCAAAAGCTCTTTTACTTATTTGGGCATTACGATATATAAAAACATACATAAAATTACTAGAGACAACTTCAACACTACGTTAAGTAAAATAAAATCAGACATTCATAGATGGAGAAATCTAAAAACATCTCTTCAAGGTAGAATTAATACAGTCAAAATGAACATATTGCCCCGTTTCAATTTCCTTTTCTTTATGTTACCACTCTGCCCCCCTTCAAATTACTTCAAAGACATTCGTTCCATGATTTCCAGTTTTATTTGGGATGGTAGACGGCCCAGGGTTCGTCTGAATACACTGCAACGACCCAAATTGCTGGGTGGTCTAGCAGTACCAAATATTGAGCTTTATTATTGGTCATTTCAGATCAGAGCACTCAGCACATGGTTGGACCCACAGTCTAACACTGCATGGCGATTGATTGAATCTGCTAAGATTTTTCCGCACAAGCTGCAAGAAATACTATTCTCCAGTGTAGCAAACAAAACAATAAAAAACAAATTTGGGCCCATCATTGCTAACTCTATTCAAGTGTGGAAGAAAGCAGAACGGTGGATGGGCGGTTCACCTAAAGTCTGTCAGAACACGCCACTATGGCACAACCGGAATTTATTATGTGGCAACAAACCATTTAACCAACCATCTTGGTCATCCCTTGGGGTGAATACATTAGGTGATATATATGATACTCAAGGTCTTTGCTCCATTCAGGATTTAAGAACACGCTTTTCCCTTCCTGCTTCCTGCTATTTTGTTTATTTTCAACTAAGATCAGCCTTAAAAACATATGGAGTTCCATGGGACTCTCCTCTCCCTGTACATCCCATGTTGCAATGGATTGCACCATTACTGGGTAGACCTTCTGTCTCTCTAATATATAGTATTTTGATTCAGCATAGCGCTAAGGTTTTACCAATTGAATCAATATGGAACAGGGAGTTGGAGAGTTTAAATATAAACTTAGATTGGGAGAGAATATGGTGTAATCTAAGCATGACTTCTAAGAACCTAGCTCACCAGCTAATTCACTTTAAAATCATACATAGAGCCTACATTACACCTTATAAGAGATTTCAGATGAAATTACAACCTACTCACAACTGTCATATATGTAACATTGCTTCACCTGGAACATTTTTGCACATGTTTTGGGAGTGTCCAGTTATCTCCAAGTTCTGGTTGCATGTTAATTCAGTTTTAGCAGATATACTTGACATTTTTTATGTTCCCAATCCTGGATTCTGTCTCCTTAATGATAATTCAGATATAGATCTAAAGCAAATTCAGCTCAAAATGGTATATGCCGGGTTTACCTCTGCAAAGAAAACAATTTTGAAAAACTGGTTCTTTCCGGATATGTGTATGAAATCGTTCTGGATCCATAGTCTTGTCAACATTGTCAACCTTGAACATACAACTGCACGACTTAATAAGGCGTGACCAGCAACTGTACAAGCTTGGAACTCCTTTTCATCTAAGATAATCTCTTGGACCAGAGTCAACAGCTAGGCAATCATAGTTGTGATACACCTGCCGAACATGTCTCTGTGATCTTATGCACTGTTTTACCATTGTGATGGTTTTATTTTTTTTATTTTTTTCCATATAGTTGCATATGATTTTGGATATGTCTGTAACCCCCCCCCCCCCCCCCCCCTTTGGAAGGCAATAAAAATGTTGATCACAAAAAAAAAAAAAAAAAAAAAAAAAGAAATGTTTTTGTACGTTTTTAATATATTTTTTAATGTAATAATTTCACAGTTAATCAAATTAATGTAGAAACAACATAAAGACAGTATATTTTAAATACTTGTTTAAATGGCATCTTTTTATGAATGAAGGCCAGTATTACTGATATTAATACAGCTACTGATTTTCTTTTATTTATTTACATTTATTATTAGGCTTCAAAAATATAACAGTTTTTAATTTAAGTAAACTTAAAACAATGCTAACATAAACCCATAATAAATGTCATGTTTACTCCTGCCATTCCTGTCTTAACAGTTAGGAAATATACAGAAATTTAATAAAGTTATCAAAGTTATATGCAGTCTGCACTGCATAAACTATAAATTAAATAGTTAATCCTTATTAAAGCTACACAAGTTATTTAGTCAAGAGCAGCGAGTCATTTTCTCTGTTCCCTTTGTTCTTTAACTTTACTGACAGGAAGCTTTATTGGCTGCTGTCCCTTTAAGAGCAGACAGACATACCCGCAGTGGTGCAGTGATGGGGAGTTGTGTCGGGTGGCCCCAGAAGGCATCGCGTTCCGAGTCATCACAGCCACACTCCTCGTGTTCCTGGAGGAACTGGCCAGAGACGCGTGGAGAGGCGTTGCGTCTCCGAACCGCGACCTCTTGACCGCTGGCGAAAGGGGGCATCGTGGGTGAGAATGAGGAGGCAGTGCGTCGCTCATCGTCAACCTTCGAGCCTTGCAACTCGGAGGAAAGGGAAATTGCTCTTTTATGAAAAAGTGGGTGCCGCCAGCCATTGGACCAGCGGGTGAACAGAAAGAAACAAAATCTGAGGATTCTCCACCCGGCCCTCCTCCGGGGGAAGGAGTGGCTCTGTCTCCACCAGCTCCTGAAGAGCAGTCTCCCACATCTCCGAGTTGCCCGTGTCAGGACTGCTTAGTCGTCTTCCTAGAGGACTTCGCAGCCGGAAGTGACACGGGGGGCACCGCTCTCCTGCACGGGGCTCAACGCACCGGCCTCGAAGAATACTCAGCACGGGGCGGAGCTGGTGTGGAGGACGCAGGGGAGTGCCCAAGGCGACAAGCAGGCTGAGGCACTGCCCGCGATGGAATGGTGGCAACCGGAGGATCACATCTGGCGAGATGTGCTGTATGGCCTCAGTCTGCTGTTGTTCTGTCAGGAACTGCTGGGCACAGCCTCTGACAACGTCGCCACACAGGACAGCCTGGGAGATGGGAGCATCGAGATGCACTTTGTCAATGTCTCTCATACAGACCAGGCTGAACCAAAAACGGCACTACTGGACCACCAGAGTGGACATCGCCTTCCCGAGGGACTGCGTCTTGACTTCCGTCACCCGGAAGGGTGAGGTCAGTCGCTAGGGCTGTGAATCTTTGGGTAGACAGCGAATCGATTCGATTTACGATTCAGAGGTTTTTGATTCGATTCAAAAACGATTTTTGCAAATCAGAACGATTCAATTCGATTCGATTAACAATGAAATTTGATTCGATTCGATTATTAACGATTCTATTCTGTAGATTTTAGTATAAATCTGTATCTGAGCAAATAAAATATTTTTTTGGGAAATTAATGACCATTCAATAGATTAAATAACTTGATTGAGAACTTCATTTCAATAGCTTAACTTCTTAGGACTCAAAAATACATTAAGGCAAGTAAACCAAGAAAAATAAAACTACGTCTACATATTCAATGCACCATGAGTGCTTTTATTGTAAACATTGCACACATTTCCTGAACATTTAGGAAATACAGCAAAGTGTGTAAATACAGCAAAGAGAGTGTGTAAATACAGCAAAGTGTGTAAAAACTGACGGCTGGGTATTTTGTATCTTGGTTCTAAAGTGTTTATCATTTCTCGGAAACCAGTGTTTTCCACCACGCTATAGGGGCGCATATCCTTGCAAATAAATCTTGCAATAGAGGTCGGGATCGTTGCGTCACGTTGCAATGCATTGTGGGAATCGCAGTACGGAAGTAGATGTACTGTATAGTAGGCATTAGGTAACGTTGGTCCGTTGGTCATTAATTTTGATTATTTTTGGGAAAATGTTTCAGAACTGCTGTAATCGGTCTCATGATTGACAGGGCAAATGCCTCGTGAATCATATTAGTTTTCAACATTTTCCTACTTGGAAAAAAAACACAACATGTCTGAAATCACCAAGAGGCGTCAGATGGCTTGGGTCACCGCTGTACGGAGGAAAACCATCACCTTTGATAATATTATAATACATAGTTATGATGAGACATGTTGTGTATGGTGTCTCTCTCTCTCTCACACACACACACACACACTAAGACACACCCACATTACATTTTTGGCCAGTAAGGGAGTCAGTTTAGTGTCTGTATTTTTTGTTTAAAAATTTTCTTTTGACCCAATCCAGAACTTAATTTGCTTTTTGATATTTTTGTGCTGACTGTATTTACAAATTTGAACAACTTGTTTAAAAAAAAAAAAAAAAAAAAAAACTGGAACGAACTTCAAAATAGGAAGTTAAGCGTCTTGTTTTGGTGAACGGTGGGTTGTGTCTGAGGTGAATGTTCGTCAATATTATACCGGATTACAGAACTACCGAATGAAAACCTACCGTTTTGCATGTATGATAGGCAAGTAATTACTCCTGAAGTGTAACAAACCGGCATAGACAAGCTTCATAGCTCGCAGAATCTGAGAAGTGTGTGTGTGTGTGTGTGTAACCACTGATGCTTGGTTAATGTTAACATTTCCTTAGTGAGAACGATTGTTTTCTCCACGTTTAATTTGCAGATCCATTTGTGAACTGCAGGTGAGCCTCCAGTGACTTTAAATTTTTTAATTGATCGGAGGTGTAAGCGCTCACTCCATAGACCCGGTAGGAGAAATTATCAGGGAAACTGAGGCTTGGTAAACTTTCATGTGTTCATAGGGACCGATTCCACCTACAACCTCTTTTTTTAAGTATCGTTGTTTGGCTTCATTATTAAGTTTGTCCTTATAGGTATAGGCAACTTTTTTTGTCACGTTCTATAACTTTTTCTGGAGACCGGCTATTATCTTATTACAAACTGGCTTTGCATTGCCTCTAAAATGCCCCTGAAATACTAGCAGCTGCTTTAGGTGCAGGTATTTCTATATTAATGGCATGACGTCTGCGGAGATGGTTGCTAAGGTTCGTTGTATTTCCAAAGTATTTTAACTCAGATTTACAATGTCTGCAAACTGTAACGGACTTCTCAATCTTTCCATTTACTTTGTGAAAGCCGAAGTAATCCCAAACCTTTGATCTCATATTGGCTGGTGCCTTGCAAATTTCTCCTTCTTCGTTGCCCTCCCTCCATTGTGCACTGCTGCGTTTATTCGAATGACAACAAGCAGGCGCGAATTGAAGATTAGTGACGTAATCCACTGCGCCACTGCAGTGAGGGCGCACTTTACGTCGCAGACGCAACTAATTTAAGATTTATATTTATTTATTTTAAATTATCCATCGTATATTCGTTATAAAATCGCGATTCATTAGATTTTTTTTTTTTATAAAATCGATTATTGACCAAAACAAACTATTCACGATTCAAAAATCCATGTTTCAAGATCGATGCATATGCATCGGCAGTATTTGTAATCGGAGCATCGAGAAAATGAATGAATCGTTACACCCCTATCAGTCGCCGTGCGCAGCTCCTGCATCAACCTCGGGTTGGTTCTACCCTCATGCATTTGATAAAGCCTTGGCTTGGTGAGTTTGCAGTATAGCCATGGCATGCAGAGCAGAGGCAGCCTGGCCCGCAGCACTGTAAGCTTTGGCAGCGAGGGCGGCCGACAGCTTACAGGCCTTGGGTGAGAGGCGCGGCTAATTTCCTCCCAGTGGCGGCATTTTGCGGACACAAAGTGCACCGCAATCGCACTTTCCTGCTGGGGAATGTCAACGCACCCCTAGCTGCCCTGCCATCGAGGGTAGTGAGGACGGAGGAACGAAAAGAGCTGCTTCCGGCCGTAAAAAGGGGCCATTCACAACTACATCACTTCCCCATGCACATCTGGGAAGAAAGGAACCAGAGCAAAACGCGGTTGTGAGCCGCGCTCTACACCGAGAACCAATCGAACAGCCATGAGCACTCAGGGTGGGGCGGTGCATTCACCTCCATCCTGATGCTCACAGCTGCCCGGGCAAGCACGGCTGTCAACTCTGGGTCCAATTCGGCAGTGGCGACAACACCCGAGGGGGGCAGCCCCACCGAATCTTCATCCACAGAGGTCAACAGCCCATCCCCGATGCTGCAATCGACATCTGATCCCCAGCGGCAAACTGAATGACCCATTGGGACTGCCATAAGACAGCCCAGCAAAATCACCCAGCAGCCGCACAGGACAAACACTGAGGCCCAGAAGTGGAAGACAACGATCGTGGCCGTTGTCAAAGAACAGGAAACGACCGCATCCAGAAGGACACGGACGAAACGGCGTCTTTAAAAAGACGCGAATCGTCCGTGATTTGCTCTTTTAGGAAATCTGCTCTCTTAGTTGAAGCGCCCAGGGGAATCGCTGAAAGGGACACAACTGTTTGCGCCGTACCGCCAACCAGAACAGCTGGCAGCCGTCCCTCCTTATCGTGGGCGGACAGCAGCGAGCTCGCCCGTCCCCGGCAACTCGCTCCAGTCCACCGCCTCGAGCGTCCATGGCGGCATCCTCCTCGCCTGCTCGATGGCACCGCGGATTCACCACAGCGGCGAGGGATCTTCAGCAGCGCGACCCTCCTTCTCCCGGGTTTCGGCACCACTGTAAGGAATTCAACCTTTGTAATCGTCGGGAAGAAGGAGGCGGGAACCGGCGGACAATCAAATAACATTTTAATTACAAAAATAAACACAAAACAGCGCATCGGCCCCTCACGGACGACTGATGCGCACAAAATGAAACCAAAACCTAAAATAACGCCCAGGCCTGGTCCTCTCTCGTCCTTCACTGCCGTTGCTCCAGTTTTATATCCTTCCATCTCCTCTGTGGGACTCAAGACCGGTGGTGGGTCGCAGGTGTAGCGGATTTCCCAATCACTCCACCGGCCTCACTCGTGTTCCCATTTCCCTCGGCCCCGCCCCACTCGTCACAGACTCCATATGTCGTTCGACATAACTTGTAGTGACCGACAGATAGGGAACATTATTTTATTTATAACAGATTTATATCCTTAACATTAATTTTGTCACTGACCTTTGAGTAAACTTCACCAGAGGTGCTTCTTGTTGGATGAATAGAGCCACATTTATGACATAATTTCCAGAAAGTAAAAAATTTCAATAACTTGACACCCCTGCTTGAATCCAACACCAATCATGTTCACTTTAATGTTGTAAAAGAAGAGATAAATGCACTGAAGCTTAGGTGTCCCACATCATACTTATCCACTCTATATATTTTGTTGCTATGTTCTTTATATGCATTATATCTTCTTTTTCTTTTTTTTCATAAATGACTTGGGTCTAGGGTCACAAATTAATGAGGGTTTATAGAGGAAAAAATTGCACCAAAATGAACAAAATGTCCTGTCTCGGGGTGTTTGCACTTTGTGGTGAAATCTGTGTGTTTCGCGTCTGCACTGATTAGCTTGTGGGCGTCTCCGTTAATTGTCATCAGCAACAGCTGTCACTCATTACTCATCCACTATATATTGGCTTGTCTCACGTCTTGTGTTTGTGAGATCGTTGTTATTTGTTTAATGTGGTTTCCCTGTCCGTCTGCTTTAGTGTTGTATGCGTTGGATGTCTGTGTTTACCTTTGAACCTCATCCACTCTTCGCACGTTCACTCAGCCACGGACATTTACCTTCGGCTCTATTCCCCGCAGTCCCTGTGCCATCCTCTCCTGCTGTCTACATGCCGTCATCATTCAGATTACTCACCTTCTCTCCGCCACCTTCAGGATTCCTCACCTCCTCACCACCACCACGGAGTGTCGTCGTCTCAGCATCATTGTTTGTTTGTGTATTTATCTTCATCTCATCTCATTAAACTGTTTATCTTGCATCTGCTTCCAGACTCTCCTTATACCCACCGTCACATAACGATCTCACCAACATGGAAGCAGCGAGCACCAATACCCTCACAGACTTCATACACCACAGCGTCAAGAGAATGGATCAACAGCAGGAGAGCATCTTGAACACCGGACGTGCTGTCCAAGCGCTGGTGGCACAGGTGTCCGAGCTCACCCAGCAGATCCATCAACTCACGTCTCCCACTGTGCCCATCGCACCGCCTGCGCCGTCCGTCCCCCGGGAGATTCCCCAGGACCACTCCATCGAGCTCCGCATCCTGGCGGCCGCGTGCCAGTGGAACAAGGCGGCGCAGTGGGATAGATTCCTGCATGGGTTGTCCGACCGTGTTCAGCAGGAGATCTACCTCCTCGAGCTGCCCCCCACTCTCAACGGACTCATTGAACTGGCGTTACGAGTTGACGCACGGATTAATCGCTTGGGCCGCCAACCCAGTCCTTCAAGATCTACCATCTCTCCTGCTAGGGGGCACTTGAGTCGAGAGAACACGGTCGGTTCTGTCGACAACCACGAGCCCATGCAGGTGGGTAGAGCTCGGCTGTCCCGGAGGGAGAGGGAACGGCGGAGGTCCCAAGGACTGTGTTTGTACTGTGGAGGCTCTGCTCATAACACCTACTCATGCCCGGTAAAAGAGCCAGCCCGGTAGTAAATTTGAGGCTACTATCGGGGGGATCTCCGCTGAGAAGTCCTCACCTACATCATCGACCCTCCTTTCGGTGAAACTGCGGTGGAAGAATCTACATCACGAGTGTCACGCCCTTCTGGACTCCGGAGCCGAAGGTAATTTCATTGATTCTTCACTTGCACATCACTTGAACATTCCTGTCCTTCCTGTGTCTCTCCCCATCCATGTCACCGCACTCAACGGCCAGGAACTGCCTCACGTCACGCACCATACAGAACCCATCACACTGATCACGTCTGGAAACCATCAAGAAACCATATCCTTTTTTCTCATGGACTCCCCTGTTGCTCCCATTGTTTTAGGTCACCCCTGGTTGTCCAAACATAATCCACGAGTGGAATGGGGTTCTAACACTGTCACATTGTGGAGTGAAAGATGTCATGAGTCTTGTCTGGTTTCTGCTTGTTCTGTTGTCCCTGTTTCTGTTTTTCAGAAGGAGAACATGGTTTTGCCAAACGTGCCCGTTGAGTATCTGGACCTGAAGGAAGTGTTCAGTAAGTCCCGTGCTGCTTCTCTTCCTCCGCATCGTCCCTACGACTGTGCTATAGACTTAGTGTCAGGTAAGTCTCCGCCTAAGGGCAAGTTATACTCTCTTTCTATTCCTGAGAGGGAGGCCATGGAGAAATACATTTCTGATTCCTTAGCCTCTGGGTTCATCCGTCCTTCCTCTTCTCCAGCGGGGGAGGGGTTCTTTTTTGTGGGTAAGAAGGATGGTTCTCTGCGACCTTGCATTGACTACCGAGAGCTGAACAACATTACTATTAAGAATACTTATCCTTTACCACTCATGTCTTCAGCTTTTGAGAGGTTGCAGGGAGCATCCATATTCACAAAATTGGATTTACGCAATGCTTATCATTTGGTCCGCATCAGGAAGGGGGATGAATGGAAAACCACCTTTAATACCCCTAGAGGGCACTTTGAGTACTTGGTGATGCCGTTCGGGCTCTCCAACTTGCCCGGGGTTTTCCAAGCACTCGTGAATGACGTGTTGAGAGATATGGTAGATCAGTTTATATATGTTTACCTGGATGACATACTGATTTTTTCTTCATCTCTCCAGGAACACGTTCAAACGTCAGACGAGTGCTCCAGAGGTTACTTGAGAATGGGCTTTTTGTCAAGGCGGAGAAATGCGTATTCGTATGCGTATTCGGAGAAATGCGTATTCATTCGTAATTTCAGCCAACTAGCCTCACCTCTGACAGCCTTGACCTCTCCCAGTACTCCGTTCAGGTGGTCGGACCCTGCTGAGACTGCGTTTACTAACCTCAAAAGCCGCTTCATTTCGGCTCCCATCCTTGTGGCCCCTGATCCCACACGGCAGTTCGTGGTGGAGGTCGACGTATCAGAGGTGGGGGTAGGAGCAGTGTTGTCCCAACGTGCTGCTTCGGAAGATAAGGTACATCCTTGCGTGTTTTTCTCACATCGATTATCTCCTGCCGAACATAATTATGACATTGGCAATAGAGAGTTGTTGGCGGTCAAACTAGCATTAGAGGAGTGGCGTCACTGGTTGCAGGGTTCAGGGGTTCCCTTTATTGTTTGGACCGATCATAAGAACTTAGAATACATTAGAACTGCCAAAAGACTCAATTCCAGGCAGGCTCGGTGGGCACTTTTTTTCGGTCGTTTTGAATTTACCCTATCGTACCGCCCGGGTTCCAAAAATGTCAAACCCGATTCTTTGTCACGTCTTTTTGATCCCTCCACCCGTCCCTTTACTCCCAAGTGTATTTTGCCGGAGAGATTAGTAGTCTCAGCACTCGTATGGGAGGTCGAGTCGAAGGTCAAGACGGCCTTAGAAGGGGTAACGCCTCCGTCCGGTTGCCCACCGAACCGTTTATTTGTGCCGGAGGAGTTAAGGTCCGAAGTTGTTCAGTGGGGTCATTGTTCTAATATGGCTTGTCACCCAGGGATAAGTAGAACTAATGGGTTAGTTAGACAATGATTCTGGTGGCCACGTATGGCTCGCGATGTCCGCGATTTTGTTTTGGCTTGCTCAGTTTGTGCCAGTGGTAAGTCATCTAACCGACCTCCTGATGGGCTTCTTCAACCGCTGTCTGTCCCTTCGAGACCCTGGTCACATATCGCTCTTGATTTTGTTACCGCCCTCCCGCCCTCTAATGGCATGACGGTCGTTTTGACCGTAGTGGACCGGTTCTCGAAGGCGGCACATTTCATTCCCTTGCCCAAATTACCGACAGCCAAGGAGACAGCGGTCACTGTTCTAGATCACGTGTTTCGGCTTCATGGCCTCCCGGTAGATGTGGTTTCGGACAGGGGATCTCAGTTTATATCCAAATTTTGGAAAGAGTTTCGCAAATTGTTAGGAGCGTCTGTTAGCTTGTCTTCGGGTTATCATCCCCAAAGCAACGGACAATCTGAGCGAGCCAACCAAGATTTAGAGAGGACATTGCGATGTTTGTACTCCAAGAATCCTTCTTCCTGGAGTCAACAACTCTCTATGGTGGAGTACGCCCACAATTCGTTGCCAGTGTCAGCTACGGGCCTCTCTCCGTTTCAGTGTAGCGTAGGGTACCAGCCACCAGCGTTTCCCAGTCTGGAATCTGAAGTCGCAGTCCCCTCCGCTCACGCGTTTGTCCAGAGGTGTCACCACACCTGGACCAGAGCCCGCGAGACTCTGCTCCGGGTGAGGGAGCGCACTAAGGACAAAGCCGATCGTCACCGGTCAAAGCCTACCGTCTACGTCGTGGGTCAAAAAGTGTGGCTTAGTACCAGTAACATTCCTCTGCGATCCATTTCTAATAAATTAGCTCCCAAATTTATCGGCCTGTTCACTATCACCAAGATCATTAGTCCGGTGACAGTCTGCCTCAAACTACCTCCGGCATACAGGAGGATACACCCCGCCTTTCATGTGTCCAAAATGAAACCCGTGTTTTATGCACATATTAATCCGCCTACTCCACCGCCGCGTCTTGTAGATGGGGAACCGACATATTCGGTTAATCGTATTCTGGAGTCTAGACGGAGGGGACGAGGATTCCAGTATCTGGTGGACTGGGAAGGTTACGGTCCGGAGGAGAGGAGTTGGGTACCTGCTAGGGACATATTGGATCACTCCCTTATTGATGACTACAATCAGCAGGTAGGCCCTTCTGGGAATTCCAGGAGGAGTTCTTAGAGGGGGGGGTACTGTCACGGTTGGTAAACCGTGATCTCGGGGTGTTTGCACTTTATGGTGAAATCTGTGTTTTTCGCGTCTGCACTGATTAGCTTGTGGGCGTCTCCGTTAATTGTCATCAGCAACAGCTGTCACTCATTACTCATCCACTATATATTGGCTTGTCTCACGTCTTGTGTTTGTGAGATCGTTGTTATTTGTTTAATGTGGTTTCCCTGTCCATCTGCTTTAGTGTTGTATGCGTTGGATGCCTGTGTTTACCTTTGAACCTCATCCACTCTTCGCACGTTCACTCAGCCATGGACATTTACCTTCGGCTCTATTCCCGCAGTTCCTGTGCCATCCTCTCCTGCTGTCTACACGCCGTCATCATTCGGATTACTCACCTTCTCTCCGCCACCTTCAGGATTCCTCACCTCCTCACCACCACCACGGAGTGTCGTCGTCTCAGCATCATTGTTTGTTTGTTTATTTATCTTCATCTCATCTCATTAAACTGTTAATCTCGCATCTGCTTCCAGACTCTCCTTATACCCTCCGTCACATGTCCTCCAAATTCAAGATAAGGGGCAAAACAAAAAGTAAATAAATAAATAAACAATTCATCAAAATAATGTCTATTACAGCTGTTGTGAATTAAGTGAAATGTGAAAATTAATGAAAAGTGTTGATGTTGATAAAATTGTAATAGTATTTAGACTTATTGAAGTTCCCCAACAAAGACAGGCTATCTTTAATAAAGGTGTTATTAAAATTACCATTGTTATTCCTTTGTGTTTGAATGTGTTGTAACAGATTTCATTATTGGGGTCCGACTAATCATGACTTCATTCATATTATAGACGGTGAATAGTAAGTTGTTTTAATGAACATTGCATTTTACAGTTAACAGTTAATTAAGACAGAAGTATAGCTAGAAAGGGAGAGCAATGCCTATTCAGCAGTTAAGATTTTTTTAAATAAACATTTACTGACATTCTATAGGCTTAATTATATAAGTTTTTAATTAAAGGGGGGGTGAAATGCTCATTTTCACTCAATCTCCTGTTAATCTTGAGTACCTATAGAGTAGTACTGCATCCTTCATATCTCCAAAAAGTCTTTAGTTTTATTATATTTATAAGAGAAAAATAGTCTGCAGATTTTTTTCGGAAAAACACGAGCGTCTGGAGGCGTGACGTGTGGGCGGAGCTAAAGAATCACGAGCGCGAGTAGGCTTTTGCGTTGAGAGCGTTTGGAAGTTGTGACATTACCGTGAGGAAAAAAAAAACATCATCCAAAACAAACTATGGCTAACAGTCAGATTCAGCCGTTTATTTATGATCCAGAATCAGATCACGAGGCTGAAACTGAACGAGAGCAGCAGCAGCAATGACTACAGCAGGACGTCTCTATGTGGTATGTATTGAAACTGTACGTTATATATTTGCTTAGCGGTTTTGGAAAATGACTAAGTTCCACTTTGTCGTCTTTTTTTTTCTTTAAAGGTGTACAAGGTTTACTTGATGTGCTTACGCGCCGATAGCTAAGTTAACAACACAGAGATATTTGAAGCAGTTTTAATGTTACTCACCGCCTGCGGTTCCAACACACGATCGTGACCCTTTTTCGTTGGGATTGCATCATCCTTAAATAAACGATATGCAAATCCGGCGTCAAACTGGGCCTTGTTTGTAAAACAAGCATCTTCGAAATGCAGGGAACAAACAAAAACACTTGCACAACTCCGTCGACGCTCTGTAAAAATAAACTCCGTCCACTGGTCCCTTAATTTTTTTTTTTTTTTTTGGTAATCTGTGCAGGGTTGTCTTGCCCTCGCAACCAAAAACACACTTCTTTTGTGACATTTCGCGACGCTCTCGCTCTGATCAGTGAATGTCTCTGCTCCGTTCTGCTCTACGGGAGAGCGCGCTCTTCCGGCAGAAGTGCCCTTAGGACCCATATAAGGAAATTCCGCTCCATCTAACGTCACACAGACCCATACTCGAAAAAAACTTTCCGAAACTTGTGACAAACCGGAAGGAGTATTTTTGGAACAAAAATACTCCTTCAAACGTACAACTTAATTTTTGAAAATTTGTCCATGTTTAGCATGGGAATCCAACTCTTTAACAGTGTAAAAAACTCAGTATACATGAAATAGCATTTCACCCCCCCTTTAAACATTTAGCAGTTGTTTTTATCCAAAGAAAGTTACATTTAGCAATATACAACATATACCAAACCATTTGTGTATTTATTTGTTGGGACAGAACAGAGGTGATAGTTGGCATGACATTTACTGCGTCACCCAACCAAAATCCCTTTCAAGGAAAATCTGTTCACTCGTGGCCATATTTGGAACATCTCCGGGCAGCTATTTCAGGCATCCAAGACCAAGTCCCATCTAAATGATTGGGGGAATCCTGAAATTGCTCACTGAAAGTGCTCACTGAACCGTTAAATGACGGTCGCCATGATTTTGCCAGTACCCAGATGTCCTAATTCTTCCTTCCGGATTCTGAAGTGTGCATCCAAACTTTACTATCCTATGAGGCCACTCGAGAGGATTTATGAATGGCAGTAAAGCTATGCAATTGACACTGATATGTCATGTGTCAGTAACATCATAGTGGATGTAGTATCACAGATTGTCTTACTATTGGGAGATAAAAGGTTCCCTTTAAGACAAGTCATGTCACGCATCTCGTCATGCAAGTCCCCTTTCTTGGGGAAATATAAAATTTTCCAAAACTGTTCTCCAAACTCAAGAATAAATTTCATATTTGAAATCACCAATCAAATCTAAAGAACTGTCTCATAAATGTTGTTCTTTTGCTCAAATAGTGTTAGACTATTTATTATACTATTTATTTTATTTAGACTATTCATTTATTATGTTATAAAGACATCGATTTCAGGCATCCGAGACCAAGTTATGGATGGGCGTATCAATCCTGAAGTATCAATACTCAAATTAAAAATACAGATACTAAGTTGTTTTATTTATCAATGATTTTGTTTATTTAACTAAATTAATAATGCGTGCAATATGCATTGAATTCGACAAATAACCCATGTTAGGGAATAATTGTGTAGGACAAAACTATTTTCCTGCTCATCTAAACACACGCAAATGCTTCAAGTCAGTTAATCAATCACAGAGAGCATTCACTCACTTCTGACATTGCTTTCAGAGCTGCGTTTCCCAAAAGTATCATAAGAAACCATTAATGGTTTTGAGGAAAGGCAGCCCAGAACAATGCTTATGAGAGGACAGAAAAAAAACAGTTATTTCACAATAAATAAACTGAATAGCCAACATAGTTTATGTCATACTACATTAGAACTCCATAAAGAATATATATTAAAAAATATATATTATATTTTTTACATATTTTAAAAAAATGTAATCGATATCTGGCAACCAACCAATGAGAACACAGAATGCTGATGCAATGGACTCACCGGCAGACCTCAAGTGGTGAAACTAGGCCAGTTCACCTCTAACTCCATCAACCTGAACGTAGAAACCCACAAGGCTGTGTCCTGAGTCCCCTGCTCTACTCTCTCTACACACATGACTGCGTGTCTTCCCACAGCTCCACATCTATTATCAAATTTGCTGATGATACTGTGGTTCTGGGCCTCATTCACAACAATAATGAGACTGCATACTTGGATGAGGTTGAGAAACTAACATCATGGTGCCAGGACAACTGTCTCTCTCTGAATGTGAGTAAAACTAAAGAGCTGATTGTGGACTTCAGTAAGAGACAGCAGCAGCCCTATACGCCACTTATGATCAGCGGGACCCAGCTGAGCAGCTTCAAGTACCTTACTTGGACTACTCACATTCAAACACAGGTTAATAAAGCCAGGCAAAGACTGTACCATCTGCGACAGCTGAGGAAATTCAGGGTCTCACCAGCAATCCTGAAAACTTTCTATTCAGGGACCATAGAGAGTGTAATGACTCAGTGTATTTCAGTGTGGGAACAGCTCCAGTCAACAGCAAAGCCCTGCAGAGAGTCGTGCGCTTAGCTGAGCGCATCTCTGGGTCTGCTCTCCCCTCTCTGCAGGACATCTACCTCAAACGCTGCAAAAGCAGAGCTGTTAAAATAATCAAGGACTCCACCCACCCCAGTAACCATCTTTTTACTTTGCTGCCATCTGGTAAGCGTTTCCATAGCCTGATGGCAAAAACCAAGAGACTTAGGAGGAGATTTCTCCCTCTTAACATCTACATGTCTCAACTTAATATTCATTCTATCAGTAAGATATTCATCATTCTCTACCTCACATTGACATACTGAAAGTGTCAACCTGTTTGCACATTTGCCACTTGTACATTCCTGTGTATCTTAATATTTAAGACTACAGTATAATGCACATATGCATGTTGCCTCTTGTACATCCCTGGGTATCTTAATATTTTAGACTATAGTGTACTTTCATGCACATTATTTTCCATTCTATATTTAATTCTACAGTATTCATATTTTTTATATTTTATTCTTACATTTTTATTGTTGACTTTTATTCAATTCTTTTATAGCTACATTTATGTATATTTTTATTTCATGTGTTGTATTCTTTAATAATTGCACTGTCCATGGAGCGAAAAAAAAAAGCTTTTCTCGTTCCGTTCACCTTAATCCCTGTGGAAATAAATTACTGTAGTACATATTTCATAAAACCTGCTTTTGGCAACTGAATAATTTGAGGACAGCGACTTTTTGTTATGTAAATAGGCTTTGTTACATCTCAGTTTTTATTAATATAAAGCAAAGAGCTTCAGCAGAGTGGTCGCAGTTTGTTTGTGTGTTTTTGAGAAAATATGTGTTAAAGGGACCCGGACGCGTTTTATAACCTGTATCCCAAAGAACCCGATGCAGTACATCGTCCGTGTCACACGTGGGCAGTAAACACAGTAGAATACATGGGGTAAAATTCTGCTCACACAGATATGCATCTTTCTACATTATATATTTAATGACTCAAAAATAAATAATGTGTGTACAATAATATATATATATATATATATATATATATATATATATATATATATATATATATATATATATATATATATTAACTATTTAAACTCCTGTTTTTTGTAGAGATGATTGCAAAGATGATTGCAATGCTGTGTTCAATTTATGAATTTAACAGGGACACACTTATTCTGTGGAGCATCGTCATGTGGTTGAAGTCTGATTCGCTGTTAAGCCTCTGTGGATGCTTTCGTGTCTTTAAGTAGAAAAGGTTGTGTTCTGTTTAGTGAGTTCTGTTTAGTAATTTATATCATATTAATTGCGCTTCCATTTTTGAAATATCGATACTGCAGCCTACATCAGCCAAACATGCATAATTGTTTGGAAAGGCTGAAAAAGCTTGTAGTAACCTACAGTCAGGACAGTTGGACTTGTTGACACAGACTGCAGCTTTTTGGTGTTGCCATGAAGTGAGGACACAAAGGCAATTTTCTCCTTTTGTGATGATCTAACCAATGAGTGAAATAATCACTCAATAAATCTAAGTATTTCACTGTTTACTGAGTGAAAATGATTGCAATGTAAACCTCATAGAATATTTTATGGCACTTTATTATCAATCAAACTGTAATTTCGTCTAATGAAGCTAAACTGTGAAAATATGACTTAATTGTTTGTGGTGGAAACACTCACACATTTGACCATAACAAGCTGATTTTAGACTCAACTTGGCTCTGTGTTTGCCATGTATCAGATATGTTTAGTCATGAGAGAATTCTAATATAATTAAATGATGGACACTGATTACATCAGGAAGTCCAAAAATTATCTCATTATGTCTATCCTCTGAATGAGAGAGATGCAAAGTATGACTTCTGAGATCAGCTGGCATATAGTAACCTAGGCTAATGTCTCTATCACATGATATGCACCAGGACTTCAACACAATCAGTCTATATGCCCTCTTATTTAAATTTATGTGGCACCCACATAATAATATGTCTTGCCAGGAAAGTCGTGGCCTAATGGTTAGAGAGTCGGACTTGCAATTGAAAGGTTGTGAGTTCGAGTCTCGGGCCGGCAGGAATTGTAGGTGGGGGGAGTGCATGTACAGTGCTCCCTCTACCCTCAATACCAAGATTTAGGTGCCCTTGAGCAAGGCATTGAACCCCCAACTGCTCCCCGGGCGCCGCAGCATAAATGGCTGCCCACTGCTCTGGGTGTGTGTTCACAGTGTGTGTGTGTGTGTGTGTGTGTGTGTGTGTGTGTGTGTGTGTGTGTGTGTTCACTGCTCTGTGTGTGTGCACTTTGGATGGATTAAATGCAGAGCACAAATTCTGAGTATGGGTCACCATACTTGGCTGAATGTCACGTCACTTTCACTTTCACTTTCAGTTGTATTGATTGACTGTGCTGCTGTCATCAGTTACTCATCCTCGTGTTGTTCCAAACCTATATGATGTCTTTCGTGGAACACAAAAGGGGAATGTTGATGCTGGTCTTTTCCATATAATGAATAACAACTTAAATTGCATTCTCTTTCACACACAAAGCTATTGTTTGTACTTGGAATACACTCCATGATTCATATAGACTAGTGTAATGAAACTTTTATTGTGTTTTTACCTTTTTGGAGCTTGACAACCCCTTGTCAGCATTCACTTTCCTTGAATGGAAAAGAGCAGGGTGAACATTCTGTCTGATGCCACCTTCATGTGCTATCAGAACTAGTAAAAATTTATTATCAAAAAGATCATTTTGTCAACAAGCTGACTATCTCAGCACAGCTAATCTATACCATAATGTGGTAATTTTTTTGTGGTTGCATTTATATTTTATTAAAAAGCCTCTGGATGTTGACTAAATATTTTCTATGGTCTTCTATAAGATTTCTCCAAGAAATAGGTAAGACTGAACCTGTCATCCTCCATGATTCATATCTTTCTGACAGCAAAGTGCTTGAATGCATCAAACTCATAATTGTGACATAAGTGGGAAGTACGATTTTTATTTCATTAGCATATAAAGGCAGCTTGTGTTCCACTGAAGAAATAAAGTAATGAGGCTGAGTTACTCATAATAGATTTTTAATTTTAAGGTAAACTATCCATTTAAGAATTTAGATTGGTGATGTAAATGTGAATAGCTTTTCACACAAATCAAGAACATTTGTGCAGTAAGCTCCATGTGTGTTAGTGCGTGTACTCAGAGCTCATACCAAATCTTTTACTAAATGATTTAGAACGTATCCATGCATAGGCTATATATTTAAATACAATTTAATGAAAATCTGAATTATTTAAAGTTATAACTGGGCCCTTTTGATGGTTATTTTAAGTATTACATTATGTATGGGTTTAGTAGATGATTTCAATATGCAAATGAATAAAAATAGCCGTATATCGTACACATGAACAAATTTGTGAAAAGTAGGTAGAATTTAATTTTTTATTAAATTGATTTCTTTTATTATTATTAACACTGATCTATGATAGATAATATATATCCAATGCTGAATTGAAAAATGTGTTTATTTGCATGGTTCACACACTTTTTTGAATTTCTGTTCTTTATGACACTCATTTGTGATTTAATTAATGGATTAGGATGTTTATGAAAATGCATTTTGAATATATATTCATTTTTTAACCCATAGGCATAATAAATGTTTCACCCTCCTACCTTACTGTGGATTAAATGACTTGTTGTATGCTGTAGGAAAGCATATTTCTGGATTATGTGAATTTGGGAATATGGAAACAGTAGGGAAAGTTTTCACTTAATGTAGGAAGTGTAATTCAGGAAGAAAAGCACTTTTTTAGTTAAAGTGTTTTCTGTTACTTATTTGTTTTGACACTGAGGTAGTTCTTCAGTTCTTGTCTATAAGAAGATCAAGTTAAGAGGTTTAGTTCAAACTTTGACCTGTGGAGGCAGTAATACGCCCAGTATCATCTACACTGCCGGAAAGATAGAAGAAGAAGACAGTAAGAGCACCACCAGAGCCTGTCTACGGAGAGCCTTCCAACTCCCTATTAAGTCCTATTGTACCGAATTTTGGTTGCAGTACCACCAAAGTTCCACTGGGGGCGATCGCCATGAGTGCAAAATGAATGGGAGTCTATGGGGCTAGACGGCTAAATTTGTCCCTTTCACTCGATTGCCGTTGAGAAATCTCAGAGTTGATTGTAGGTTTTGCAAGTTCATGATGGGTTATAGGTCGAAAGTTGAATGAACGAGTACTTATATGTCCTTTCGATTTCTTACAGGTTGAGTTGTTGTTGCCCATAACACGTTAGCATCCTGCTAATGAATGTGAATGTGTATGACGTCATTGACATTTTAAAAGACTTTTTAAAGCAAATAAGTGACTCTTAAAAAAATCTAACACTCAGCAATGTGTAATTTCTTTGCATCTCCTTTCGAATACAACATTAAAATTACTCGACAAACTATATCTTGAGAAAAGTTGATTTTGAAGGGTATACGTTGCTATGTCAACATACCTAGTATACCATTGACCTCCATTCATTCTGCACTCGTCCTGTGAGCGCCCTCATATGGAATCAGAGTGGAACTGCAACCAGTTCAGAAGCCGGGAGTGTAGTGAGAGTGAAACTTCTCGCCATATAAGACATTCTCTGGCACCACCTACCCAGAGTTATCTGATTGGTTGAGACATCCCGGAAGTGGACTCACGCGATCGCGCTCTGCGAGCAGTCTTGGGTCAAAGCGCGCGAGGATCCTCAGGAGTGTTCACTGGTTTGTTTCGTCTGTTTCACACACTTGACATAAAACTAAACACAAAACACCATAATCACTTGCATATAGCTTCCTTTTGTCTGTTTTACATGTCAGCAATGGTTTTAAGGAACTAATGTTCCTTAATCAGTTTTTGAAGTCTGTCGCCTGTCTGCTAACATTTTAGCAGAAGCGAATTTCAACGTGACAGTAATGTGTATAAAACCTATCCTATGTAAGTTACGTTAATGTTGTAACTTTCCAGTATCTTACAGTAAATTTGCTGTTAAAGTTTCCAAAGTCGCCTCAAGCGATGTGTGGAGTGGATTCGTTTTCACGTTTTGATTTAAGTTGTTTTGATTTAACGTTAAGTTTCATTTTGCGCTCAAATTGTAAGTAGCCTATAATAAACTAACTATTAATGTTGAATTGTGTTACTGAATATCTGATATTTAGTAATACGTCGTATGGAGCGATTTTCTGTGAGAACAGCCGTGATTGCAACAGTTATGTCGCCTTTCCTTTAGTGTTTTTGTCTTGGTTTCTGTGATCCTGATCAGTTTTGTGAGGTCTGTGTGAAAAGGATAACTCAATGTCAGATCAAAACCAGAACATGCCAGTCTGTGTTATGCATTATCAGATTTCTTTTTTGTTAAGTAACTGCATTAAATATGTATGGTTTCTTCTTATACTATTTTATCAGCAAATTTGCATTATGATCAGAACCACTGTTGATTTGTCTGTTTTCTTAAAAGATGGATCCAATCTACATGCTCTGACTTTCTGACTTGACATTCTTATAATAAAACTCAAGCCACAAGAAAAACAAAACGGCAAATTAAAAACAACCTAAATGCAATCCACCTTTGTGACAACTAAAAGGAAATGACAACATTTTATATCACAATTCAAATGTTTTTCTTGCAATTCATCTTTTTTTTCTTTCTGTAGAACTGCAAGATATAAACTCAGAATTGCCTAGTTAAAAAGTCGCAATTTCCTTTTTCTTCTCTGGCTGAACGAGCAGATGAGAAAAAAGCCGGAGATATACCTCACAATTCTCTTTCTTTTTTCAGAATTGCAAGATACAAAGTCTTACATTTTTGAGAATTTGTACCATTTGTACTTTTCTGATCTAATACAGAAGAGTGGTTACATTCATCTAATAAGATTTGGTGTTAATTATTTTCGAGCTAAAACTAGAGACTTTACAAGGAAAGACAAGGAAAACATACAAATGTACAAAAACAACAAGTGGGAATTATCTCATATTAAGTGACATGGCAGTGTAATGACAATAAAGGATATAAATGACTGTGTTTGATGTTTGTAGGAGATGTCGAAGAGAAAGAGCAGTAATTCAGGGCAGACACCTGATAAGAGAAGCCGGTTGTCTCAACCCGAGCTCTCTGAAGAGGATGAAACGGCCTACTTCAGTTCAGGAGACGGCTTGAACACATCAGAGAGTGTAAGACTTGCACAGCACAGTACAACGGTCTCGACTGCTCATTTTTGCTTTTACCTTATGCACTTTCTCCATAGACTTGCTAGTAACGTCCCCA
Source organism: Carassius carassius (assembly GCF_963082965.1). Taxonomy (NCBI): domain Eukaryota; kingdom Metazoa; phylum Chordata; class Actinopteri; order Cypriniformes; family Cyprinidae; genus Carassius; species Carassius carassius. The sequence goes on from NC_081774.1 coordinate 28,103,302, forward strand.
TACGCATCCATGTATGTGTGTTTTCAGGTCACAGGTGAAGTGGGCATCATAGAGAGTATCTCTCTAAGGAACTTCATGTGTCACTCGATGCTTGGTCCCTTTGCGTTTGGTCCAAACGTCAACTTTGTCGTTGGAAACAATGGAAGTAAGTTCTCCTCCATATTTATTTTTTTTAGTTGTGTGAAAATAGAATTTCCTGTGCAGTGTAAATTTATGTCATGGCAATGTTTTATCTCAGTTGTGAAGTTTTAGTAACTGTTTTAGATTCGAAATCCAGACTACTTGTTTGCATCAGTCTGACGATTCATCCATTGAATGAACTCAGTGTACCCATTTGAAGTTGAAAATAAAGAATAAGTCATGTTATTCACTCTTTTTTTTAGCTTTACATTTAGCCATGATAGTTTCTTCATCTGATTTATTAAGTGAACATCACTTGACTTGTCCAATAGAAGATCAAAGGCTTTGCGTAGTGCTAACATAAATGTGTGGCATAATGCAATAATCAAAGATTGAAAGCATTATTCAAAGACTTAAGGAATAGTTCACCCAAAAATGAAAATTCTGTCAATAATTTCTCACCCACAAAACCCATAAAACCTTCGTTCATCTTCAGAACGCAAATTAAGATATTTTTGATGAGAAATCCAAGAGATTTCTGAACCTGCATAGATAGCAATGCAACTGATATGTTCTCAGACCCGAAACATATAAGGACATTATTAAAACAGTCCATGTGGCATCAGTGGTTCAACCACAGTTTTAGGAAGCTACAAGAATACTTTTTGTGCACAAAGAAAACAAAATGAACAGCTTTATTTGTGTTTTAGGTGGAAAAAGTGCCGTGCTGACAGCTTTGATAGTAGCCCTGGGCGGTAAGGCTCTCACCACGAACAGAGGCTCCTCACTCAAAGGATTTGTGAAGGAAGGAGAGAGGTATAACGCGCCTATCTGGATTTGCGTGTAGTCATAGTCTATTTATAGTCTCTCATACTGCTATTGTTACTTATTCCTACTACTATGTTTAGTTCTGCAGATGTGTCCATCACTCTGAGGAACAGGGGTCGTGATGCGTATAAGCCAGAAGTGTTTGGCCAGTCCATCATCGTAGATCTTCGTATCTCCAGCGAGGGAATACGGACATATAAACTTAGAAGTAAAACAGGTATACTTACAAATACAGAACCATTTCACCTTTGGGTACTCACTTACTTTGGGTAGTTTATGATTTACTATCCTCATGATGAATCCGTGTATCATTCGTTCACTAATTTTTTTATTTAATATTTAAAGTAGAAAAAAATCATTTTATTTTAATTTTTTCTTTCGAAGAAACAAAAAACAAGAATTCAGCTTAATATTTAGTTTTTAAGTTCAGGGGTAGAAAAATGAATAAACAGCTTGAATATTTGAGTTCTACTAGGGCTGTCCCTTTTCGTTCGAAAATCGATTGCACAATCGATCGGAGCAACCAAAAAAAGTTTCGAAAATGAAAATAGGGAATCGATTTTAACCAAATATGTACATTATTAATTTAAAAAGAATTAAACAAATTATAGATGTAAGGAAAATCACAAACAAGCAGAAAAAGAAAATAAAGAATTCCAAAAGTGCTGTAGGCGTTGCGAAAGCTAGACAGAAAATACCCAGCAATTTTACGTGCCTATAGGTCATGGCTTCAATCGCTGCATCTAGTGTTTTCAAAGAAAATGGAGGACAATGGCATGATGAGTTATGAAAAGGAGCCACCATTGACAGCTGACAGCGACCCGCTTTTGTGGTGGAAGATTGGCAGTACGAAATACCCCCACCTTGCGCAGCTGCCAATGAAGTGGTTGTCCCTGGGACATCAGTGCGGTCAGAGCGCGTCTTCTCAACAGCTGGACATATAGTGTATAAAAACACTTTGCTCTGGACCCCAAAAATGTTGATCGACTTGTTTAACGTTACCTGTCCAATAGTTTGTAATGGGTCTAGCCTTTTTTCTCATTTCATTATGACTGCCTAGTGCCACCTAGCCCAGTTGTCAGTTACGTTCAATAAAAAACACACATGGCCTGTTCTCAACTTCAAGTAAGTCTATTTAAAGTTTCATTTTTGAACAGTTGTTTGAAATGGATTGAAGCATTATTTAAAATAAATGTGGAGATTTTTGAATTGCCTAAATCATAAATGCAGCTGGGTTGAAGCCTGCAGTAATGTTTTCATTTATGTTATGGCAGCAGTCCACTCTGTAAAATCTATACTCTATAAAATAAACCAATATCGCGGAGTAAAACCGATGAAACCGGTCCTTGACTCGAGAACGAGTCAATAGTTCGTTCCTTATCTAGCTTGGCTTGGTGTTTATCTTCAGTTCTCTTTTCACAGCAATTCAGTCAGTGTACTGTTTGAGTACATTAATTACTCTGGGATATTGGTTTGTTTTAACTCAGAGGGAGTGTCAGCCACATTAAAAAAGTTAATAGCTTAAGTAATTTGTGGATTAATTCTTATAGGAGACGTGAACCGTTTCAAACGATTCTGTTCGATTTGGTGAACTGGTTCAAGTAGAACTGGTTAAATCAATTAATTCGTTCGTGAACCATCACCACTGCAGTGTCAACCCTCTATGGACACCTTGGCAATTGAATCGCCACTGGCTAGTAGATTTTTTTAGTTTACTCGCCAGATTGATAAATATATACACTCACCTAAAAGATTATTAGGAACACCATACTAATACTGTATTTGACCCCCTTTCACCTTCAGAACTGCCATAAAGGGATAGTTCACCCAAATAGCAAAATTATGTCCTTAATAACTTACCCTCATGTTGTTCCAAACCCGTGACCTACGTTCATCTTCGGAACACAGTTTAAGATATTTTAGATTTAGTCCGAGAGCTCCCAGTCCCTCCATTGAAGCTGTGTGTACGGTGTACTGTCCATGTCCAGAAAGGTAAGAAAAACATCATCAAAGTTGTCCATGTGACATCAGAGGTTCAGTTAGAATTTTTTTGAAGCATCGAAAATACATTTGAACAATTCAGTTTGATTTTGTAAACTGGTTCAAAAAGATCCTGTTACATCGATTGATTTGTTTGCGAACCGGATATCACAAACTGCTTTGTTTTGAACTCTCTCACAACAGACACGGAAAAGAAGACAATGCTGAATAAAGTCATAGTTTTTGCTATTTTTGGACCAAAATGTATTTTCAATGCTTCAAAAAATCCCAACTGAACCTCTGATAAACGGAGGTCTTACAGGTTTGGAACAACATGAGGGTAAGTTATTAATGACATAATTTTGCTATTTGGGTTAACTATCCCTTTAATTCTGCGTGGCATTGATTCAACAAGGTGCTGAAAGCATTTCTTTAGAAATGTTGGCCCATATTGATAGGATAGCATCTTGCAGTTGATGGAGATTTGTGGGATGCACATCCAGGGCACGAAGCTCCCGTTCCACCACGTCCCAAAGATGCTCTATTGGGTTGAGATCTGGTGACTGTGTGGGCCATTTTAGTACAGTGAACTCATTGTCATGTTCAAGAAACCAATTTGAAATGATTCAAGCTTTGTGACATGCTGCATTATCCTGCTGGAAGTAGCCATCAGAGTATTGGTACATGGTGGTCATAAAGGGATGGACATGGTCAGAAACAATGCTCAGGTAGGCCGTGGCATTTAAACGATGCCCAATTAGCACTAAGGGGCCTAAAGTGTGCCAAGAAATCATCCCCCACACCATTACACCACCACCACCAGCCTGCAAAGTGGTAACAAGGCATTTTGGATCCATGTTCTCATTCCGATGCTGACTCTATCATCGGAATGTTACAACAGAAATCGAGACTTCCAGTCTTCAACTGTCCAATTTTGGTGAGCTCGTGCAAATTGTAGCCTCTTTTTCCTATTTGTAGTGGAGTTGAGTGGTACCCGGTGGGGTCTTTGCTGCATACCTCGGTTGTAACGAGTGGTTATTTCAGTCAAAGTTGCTCTTCTATCAGCTTGAATCAGTTGGCCCATTCTCCTCTGACCTCTAGCATCAGGCATTTTCGCCCACAGGACTGCCGCATACTGGATGTTTTTCCCTTTTCACGCCATTCTTTGTAAACCCTAGAAATGGTTGTGCGTGAAAATCCCAGTAACTGACCAGATTGTGAAATACTCAGACCAGCCCGTCTGGCACCAACAACCATGCCACGCTCAAAATCGCTTAAATCCCCTTTCTTTACCATTCTGACATTCAGTTTGGAGTTCAGGAGATTGTCTTGACCAGGACCACACCCATAAATGCATTGTAGCAACTGCCATGTGATTGAAGTGACTCAGAACAGTTCTGGTGATGTTGTTTATGTATTTATTTCCTCATTACTGCAAGCGTCACACGCTTAGTTCAAAATAAAATTGATATAACAACTGTTATTTATTTTTCTCCATTTGAAAAATTTGACATTCCACATTTCTTTTGCTTATTGTTAATATTAATGTTGTTTCTCTTGATTCCTTTTATAAATAAAAAGTTGATTCCTTTTATAAATAAAAAGTTTTTTTGTTGTAATATAAAGATTCAATTTAACACATAAAAAAAGATGACTGAAAAGAGGAAAAACCAAAGTGAAGTATGTTCAGTCATTTATTCAGACATCCCAACCTGCAAAAAGTCATTTCAGGGAGGTATCTCTTCCCCCCCCCCCCCCCCCCCCCCAAAAAAAAAAGTGCGACTTTGCCTATCTGAATGGGAGAACTGAGATATATTGGAGCAGCCTTCCCTGCGCTTAGCCTCCATAACATGTTGTGGTCCCTAAAAGATATAAAAGCATAAAATATTATTTCTATAAGCTATAGGCCTATGTAATTATTCGTTAATTATGTTTAAATATGTAGATTACTTTTACTATTTATATAATCTGCTTATACAATTTATGTAAACTGCTTTTATTTATTTTCCATTGCAACTTTAAACAGGTCTAAGGAGTTGGTTGTTTTCATGTAGTCTTGGCAACTAGCCTGAATAATATGCAGATGAAATTAAACTTGTCAACTCAACTCAACATGCCTTTTGCAATCATATAACGTTAACCCTCCATGGGCAATCAGGATGCAATCTCTGTCTTACACATGCGCTTCGCACACACGCACATTATTTAGCACACACACGCAAGGTCTCTCGCTCCCTCTCCCTCTCTGCCGTGCGTGCGCTACACGGTTTGAAACACAGTGTCTGTTTCGCATGCGCGCTTTTGCTCGCTCGGTCTAGATTCCGGGAGATCTTAACTAATTTGCGGGTCTCAGGGAGCCGCTTTCAATATGCGGGAGACTCCCTGAACTTCCGGGAGACTTGGGATGTCTGTTAATTCATTTATTTATAAATGTCGGTACTGCATATCGGTTATCGGGCATATAAACATGCAAATAACTGGTATCGGTTATAAAAAAATCTATATCGGTCAATCACTATTTATATATATTTTACCTTGCATAGTTTTGTTCATGGGTTTTGAAGATCAGGGGGCAAATCAGGCAACCTGTTCATGCCTAATTCGGTTGCTTCTACCACATGACAGATGAGTTAGCTCAAATATTTGACAATTTGATTTGCCTGTCTCTCAGGTCACTTGGTGTCATCAAAAAAGGAAGAATTGATCTACATTTTGGATCACTTTAACATCCAGGTATGGCTAAAGATCCTTTCAATTCTTTGTATGTTTGTTAACAAAACTATTTAAATGATCTGTTTTGATTGTTTTTTCATACTAAGGTGGAAAATCCAGTCTCTATCCTAACTCAGGAAATGAGTAAACACTTCCTCCACTCTAAAGGAGAGGGTGACAAATATAAAGTGAGACTTTTTGTGTGTTTGTGCATTTGTTTCTCTCATAACAAATACAAACTTGAAGTTTGCTTTGCTCTTTTTCTTTAGTTTTTCATGAAGGCCACCCAGCTTGATCAGATGAAAGAGGATTACAGCTACATCATGAAGACCAAGACCATGACTCAGAATACAGTGGAGAAGCACAGGGAGGTGAGTGCTGAAATAATCACATTTACATAGTGGAACTGAAATTATTAATCGGATGGAGCATCTTTGGAAACAGTATCTGATTGGATTGCTGAACTAGATTCTCTTTAAGATGGCAGTTTATTTCTTTTTCACTCTCTGATATCTGGCACACAATTTCTTCTCACACAGACTCTACAAGAGCTGAAGAGAAAATACCATGAGAAAGAAGAGCGCTATAAAAGTCTGGCTTCACTTGATGAAATGCAAAAGAAGTTGGATGAGCTGAAGAATCAGATGGCCTGGGCTCTGGTAAGGAATCACTGCCAGCATAACATGAGCTGTGACTGCATGGCTCAAATCAAAATGAACATAGGGCTGGACGATTAATTGAAAAGTAATCGAAATTTAGAACCTCTAACCTATGTAATTTTCCCATGTCGGTTATTTCGGTTATTTCCTGTTAATATTTCCCGTGTGTAGCCACATGATTCTGCCAGTCAGTGGCATAAAAGCACGGACGTGAACGCCGGTTCAACACATATGATGGCGCGCGAGCGGTGAGCCTTGCGTCTTCACTAAACTTTGTCAGTTGTATTTGTTTTATGGTCTGGACGTTCAAGCGATTAGACGATCAAATGTGTATTATTATATCGAGCTACCATGTTCGCACAGCTGCATTGTGGCACGAAAACTCATAGCTGTGAAGATCGCGCGCACAGAGGAACGCAGTTGTCAGGGCTGTCCTGTGATTTATCAGTAAAGTATCTTAGAATCTCAAAACTTATAGCATATTTTTCTAGTTTTCAAGGAACTAGGCTATTTACAACTGTTTATCTCTAATCTTTATTTATCTCTTACACCGAGCAATAATATGTAAGAAATGTTACGAACATAGATAAAATAATTGCTGATAGTGAGCTAAGATCGCTCTTGCAATAGGAAAAAATATCCCACCTTTAATGGTCGATCTCAACCGTCTGGGTGAGGCCAGTCTAAAAAGACGCTCAGGACAGTTAGCAGAACGCTACTGCGTGTCGACACGAAAGCGTATCATTTTCACGTGTTATTAAGCCTTGCCACTTGCAAATGTGACCATTCAAAAGACTTGAAAGCATTCAAACACAAAACGCAGAAAAGCTGAACTGAGAAGCTGGTTACTCGCGCGCTGTGCTCGGTGCGCAAGCGGAGAAAGAGCCGTGTCTAACAGACAGCAACACTGAACTGTGCTCTCCTTTGTGAAGCTCTCCTTTAAGTTCCTCCTGCACCTCAACGAACAAAAACATATCACAGTTTAAACACAGAAAAGGATGTGAAAGAGCCCAATTCAGCACTGCGGTGTTCTGGTGTTCAGGCTCATGCAGAGAGAGGCGTCTCAAAACACTTGAACACCGAGTTTGTCTGTTTTTGCTCTTGTACCGACAAATACATAAAAAAAAATATGTGAAAATAACCATCTTGGATAGTATGTTCGAAAAAGCTGTCAGTTATGTCTTAAGTTAAAGTAAGCAGTTGAGTAAAAAATGTGTATTATATTGGATGCGTTCATTGTCTCTTAACCTGTTAGCCAGCACAAATACGCCCTCGTCCTGAAAGCCTCTCAACTTGCACGTGTCAGTGTTTATGAATAGATTAAATTAAATGGGCAAATTTAATCTTGACAATCTGTGTATCATTATAAAGATCTAAGCCTCAAGCATCGATGACAGATCGCTGTTTTTCAATGGAAAGCTTATAAAGACTGTATTTGCTACATTTGTGTAAGCAGTACTCATAAAAACATGAACATTAGAAACGCTGTACATACCAGATCCGTCGTTATAACGAGTCATAAACACATCCACAGCTGTAAATCCCGGTTTAGTAAGAAAGGTAAGGGTCCACTGAACGACATCTCATGAAGCACGTTTAGTCCAACGAAGCAATGAAGTTGTAATATGGATCATAATTCCTTTGTTTACATTTCAGTTCTTCAGTGACAGAACTGTTTGTGTCCGTTATGGCGTGACTCACGGTCGGAAACTGCATCCTGGTAGTAAAAAAACGGCATGGTTTTGCAGCGTACAGTGTCACAAACAGAATGAGACGATCCACCGGAAAAAAGAATGAATGAAAGATAGGTGAAAGATAGTGTATTTGAATTTTGCCGCTTCCTTGTGACGCGCTCTGACGCACCTGTCAGCTGATGGAGGCGGAACTTATAGCGATCGATTCTTTGTTTGTTTTATTTTTCAACAGTTTTTATATATGTGAGAGTGTGTTTTATGTTGAATGTGAATGTATCTGCATGATTACCATCTGTTTGAGTGCAAATCAGCCCAAATCAGCTCGCTATTACTGTATGATCACGGCTATCAAAGTGAACGGGTCTATATGAATAGAGAGAGTGGATTATTTACTTTGTGTTATTACCATCTGTATAAATGGCATTCAGCACATCAGCACTTATTTGCATCATAATTCATTGTAAATGCTGCATTTCTAGCAATCTCATGATTTTCTGTTATTGGCAAACAAAGTTAAATCTTTTTTTATTTTTCTTATTATTCTTATTTTTCTTACTCAAATTATTCTTATTGTATTTTTCTAGTGCTCAAATAAATCACTTATATGATGTCTAAGTTTCTGTCTAGTGTTTTATAATTGAAAAAAAACTATGCAGTGGTATGTTTACTGACTAAATAGTTTGTAAAAGCCTTCAATACTATTGGGCAGTATATTTTTGTATATTTGGGGGGTGGGGGGTGTAGACATAGTCTCATAAAAATATTTGCAGGAGTCTAATTTTTCATGATATCTTATTCAGATTTGAAATAGGAACTCATGAGACATGTGGCTTTCAACCCATTACTTTTCAAGATTGCTCCAACTCATTTCATGTATTTTTATATCAAATAAAAAAAAATATTTAAGAGTGGTAAAAAAATTTCAAGGCACTTCAGTGTCTATAACTTTTAATATTTTTGAACATTATCAAATATGGTTGATAAAAAGCCCAAAGGGTCCAAAATTATGTTTGTAACACACTGAGTCCATCCTTAAAAATATTTTGGTTTGCAGTAACAGTAATCAAAAAAAAAAAAAAAAAGGGTCGGTAGGTCGGTCTATTTTTTTTTTTCAAGTTTCAATGTAAAAAAAAAAAAGTAAATTTTTGTGATGGTGATGACATCGGTATGAATTTAAACAAATTAGCATATCGTGACGTCACTGACTGGGTCTTCAACCCGTGCCTTCGGGCGCATCATTGCAAACCTCATTTTGATGCAGGCTATATAGACCACAAACAAATTTAAATCTTTGTCAAAAACATGTTTATTGCATGAATTTCAGGTGAGAAAAAAATGAGGTACTGTTTTACTTGCATCCACCGCTACTTATCAATGCAACCTACAAATGAGAGAACGTTTACTTTGCTTTCTTGGGTTGTCACTTTTGTGAAAAAAATCCTGTTTGATTTGAGTGACGAGTGTTCATTGAATCGATTGTAAAATCGATTTTGCATGTCTAAAGTTTTATACGGCAAATAACACCAAATATAAGTAAACCCATGGACAACAGGCAGGAGGAATGTAAAGATTCAATATATTGGTAAAGACCAATATTTCTGAGTGAAGTTACGTGCAAAATGACAAACAGGAGTGCAACATTTTCGAAAAACAATAAGCAGAGTGGACTGCCATAATGCAAAAAATTTACTGCAGGCTTCAACATGGCTGTGTTTACGATTAAATTTCAACAACAACAAAAGAATCGCATAGGCAATTTTCTTAGGCTGTCAAAAAAAATTTTTTTCCGAATATTCGTCGAATTTAAAATAAAAATCCACATTCGAATGCGCATATGAATTTTAGGTGTGCATTAAGGAAGCTGCCTTATGAGCCCCGGTACGTGTTCCATTCCATCTCGCCGCGCGCACAGCTGTGTCTACACAACTTTCAAAGGCGGACGAGCTCAACACGCAGTATCTGCTTTCTCATCTTTCACCTCGTGTACGCGCACGAGATGCGATGACAATATATGTGTCATTGCATTATAAATTTATGTTAGCCTATCCAGCTGAAGCCACTTAAAAAAAAAAAAAATCAATGTGGAGAAGATCTTGTTTACATCAAAACTGAAACCAAGCCGTTCACACAGAACGCATATTTCGCGCATCTCATGTTTTTAAATGAAAAAATGTATCCTGTGTGACTTGTTTTCCGCCCTTTTTATTTATTTAACAATGCATGCATACATGATGCTGTTTTGTTTATAGTTCTTTAAGCAACTTAATTAATAATAATTGGTTCATACACATTATTTTAAATATTATGTTTTTTTCACAGTCATGTATTCTAATGCTTTGAATAAACATGCAGTAATATTTTGCTCGATGCGCTATCTTGAAGAGAACCAAAAAGCTTTTCTTCACCCTAACTGAAATTATGCATTTAAAATTCGAATACAATTCGAATACAATTTTGATCATATTTAAGTAAAAAATTTGAATTTAGTTTTTTCAGCTATTTTGACAGCCCTAGGCGATTCAAGCTTCTGTTGTAAAAAGAGAAACATTGTGCAGAAGTATTATTTGCTGTTATGCGTGTTTGTCTGAAGCTGCAGTTGCTGTGTGACGCCTGTTCAAAAAAAAAAAAAACCTGGACGCGCTCCGAGAAAAGGACGTTAAAATCATTTTCTTATTTTCGTTTTCGAAACTTGTGTTGGTTGATTCGTGCTTGATTCGTGCAGTAGATTTTCGAACATAAAGTGACAGTCGACACGGTCACGGTTTTAGACTAGATGTGAGAAGGGATGGGAAAAGATCTGGGCACAGTTTTTCCAGAACTTCGTGCCAAGTTAAAGCGGAGTCGAGCTGTTTTAATGAATTTTTTTAGATGTATTATGGTGCCCGAACCCGTATGACTTTGAACAGTGACCGCGAACATTTAGTTTACTGCAGCCGCAGCCATCATTACCGTTGACTCTGACAGTGAGTGAGAGTCTGAGACGAAGCGAACGCACAGGCCACAGTGTGACATCCGTGTAAACACAGATGACGTCAAGGTTTTTTTTATTTTTATTAAAGATAGTCTTCATTTGTATGTAGGCCAAGGCAATTTTATATATTTACAGTACTTACTTAAATATAAGTAATAGTTTTTTATTGCGTTTGTGTTAGTTGTTTGAAGAGTAAAAAAATTATTGGTCGGTCTTAACGCAAATTTACAATCGGCAAGTCGGTCAGACTAAAAGCAAAAAAAAATAAAAAATTGAGTCGGTGCTAAATTGACAGGGTCGGTCGGGTTACGGCAAACAAGAATATTTTTAAGTAGGAAACTGTTACAATTATAAGTTAGGTAGAGCACTTTCAGCTGTGAGTCCCATAATGGGGGGTGCTGGCTAACAGGTTAAAGTGACCGCGCCTAATATTGCTTTGGCACAGCGTTGCATTCTGGGATGTGGCGGGCATGTTGATGAACAAATAAACAGAACGAACATACAAATTAAACACTTTCAAACAGGGCCCACTGGTACAACCTGAACCGAGGCCCCGCAAACCCCAACTACGTCCCTGTTTACAGTACAATCCTTGTAAGTGAAAAAAACTAAACAGAAACAAAATAATCATTCATTAATCGTAATCGAGGTAAACTAACACAACAATACTATTATTTCCTAATCAGATTTGATCAATTTCTAATCGTATAATATTTGTAAAGGCATACTGTGGTTCTTATACTTTTAAGAGTTAAGAGTTCTGTTGAGCCTGTTTGACAAATTAAGGGATTTTTTAATGATTCAGTCAGAATTTCTGAGAATTCATCTGTTTTAATCAGTGTAACAATTCATTCATTGATTGAACCTGAAACATTAATTATTTATGGTTCCCATCTCTAGGTGATCACATGCTTCAAATATTTCATTACCGAAGATTGCGACCTAATACTGAAATGTATGTTTATGTACATCAGGTGGCAGAGGTGGAGCAGGAGATGAAGCCAATGAGAGAACGAATCACAGCTGAAGAGAGGTCAACTGTCAAATATGACCAGAAGGTGGAAGAGTGGGAGGTGACTGAATATTGTCTGTTTCTGTGATCCAGTTTCCTCTAGTGATCATGAAGTCACATTTTTGACTTCAGGATAGTTTGGGCCAGATTTCAGCTTTTCCTGCCAGAGTATGAATTTTTGGCCAAAATGAGACTGATGAGACTTTAACAGTTTAGGGGCTGGTTTAGCAGAAATACATTATTCCACAGTATAGATTCAGATTCAAGTAGCTTCATTGGCATGAAAAAAAAAATCATATACCTCTGTAAATAAATACATTTTAAATTCACATCTCGCACATTTTAATGCCCTTTGAATGGAACATATAAACTTGTTTCAAACTGAATTCATGGTATTATGTCCGGTGACATCCACCTCACAGGGCACTTACAGTCGAATAAAACGAATGTCTTATGTGTTAAGAGATACATACAAAATATGCAGAGCAGGGAGGCGTGAGGACTGGAATTGGGAACCGCTGGATTAGACCATTTGCAACAGAAGGCCATTTGCTAGGACACTGCAATCAAAAATTAGCTCTTGGCCACAGTAGATCACGACTTTAGCACCATTTATATTCTAACTCATACTGTCATCTTTCAGCAACCCTCAAAGCTTTTTGCTGTTATTTCAGAGGTCTGTTGGGATACGCCCAGCCAGCAACCCTAGTTACTTTATTGAAGAAAATTCTTAGTGAAAATCTAATCAAGTCACAGTAATGTGCATTGTGTCTATTCTAGGGGAAAGTTCAGGAGGCCAACAGGATATTGGGACAGTTGCAGGATCAGCTGGAGGGTGTGACGCAGCGGATGCAGCAGCTGCAACCACAGTGCGCTGAACTGAAGAGCCGAGCACAGGCTTGCAACCGAGATCTCAAAGCCGCTGAGGTGCACAAGCATAACACCATAAGAAAGCAAATGGGAAACTTTATATGTTCAATTCTCAGTGCTTATTGTTTAAAATTTTTCTTGGTTTAGGCGGGTCTTCATCGTAAAAAGACTAACTTGAGAGACCTTGAAAAGGATAAAGATCAGCTTACCAAGCGGATCCGAGAACTCAAACACAGGTACTTCAAAGTGTACAGAAAGGAAACAACGTTACGTAACATTATGCTTGTACCATTTCCAGCTGTTTCATTATGACCCAACCCCTCCTCTCTGTCCAGCATAAGTCAGACGAACTCAGCTGACACTCATGCTCGTGTGGAGAAGATGAATCAAATTCAGACTGAGCTTGAACAACTACATTTCCAGGACTCCACTCTGACTCAGCAGATCGATCAGTTTAAACAGGCCTGTGCCGCAGCTAAAGACAGACTGGGAAAAATGAGGTTAGTGCAGTTGTTGGTTAAAGTCTTTTCTTTGCACAAAAATATCTGGGAATTTTAGGATTTTCAAGCCTGGAAAAGTTGCACCATTTATTGAAACTAATCGGCGCTGTCGGAAACAATCGACTTCTCGAGCATGCATTATCCATAATGCATGCACAAAGTTTGCAAGTACGGCGTGAATTTTAAGATTACAATATTGTGTGTAGCTGTTACTTTCTATGACTTTACCTACATTGCATGTCAAATTAAAATTTGTAATGTAATAATTAGGGGTGTGGACGAAGCCGAATACCTTATTCGGAATGGCACGGATAATGGCTTCAAAAAAGAATAACGGACAAGGAATAATTCTGCCTGAATATTTGGCTGAGGCTTGCACAGTCTGGTGTTTGCTACATAACAGTTAAGCTAGGGGATCAGCACAATATTATACACAGACCTCTAAAGTCACGCCATAGAGTGTGAAGTGAATAATCGTAAACTTGATGAATGAAAAGAGCGCAAATCAAACACCGCATTGCTGTTGCCTCTCCGTGCATCTCTCAGAAATCAGAGTTTGGAAAGAGTAATATCACCAATAATAATACATTCTATTATTTGTATATATTTAAAAGGCGATGATTTGAACCTTAGGCTGTGATGTGATAGCACAGCCCGCTTACCAATCAAACAGCTGTGTTGCGTGTCTCAGTCTCGTAAACCAGTTCTCTCTCAAGAGTAGGGTAATAATCAACTTAGATACAGATACATTTTCTATTTGGCCTACATGTTTGCATCTTTATCTTTAGCTGGTTTGCACGGCACACACCCATTTGTTTAGTAAAGTTCAAAAAAAGACTTGCTTAAAGAGTTCTGCGTAATGACAATGTGCGTCAAATCAGTCGTGTTCAAATGATGACTAAACGTTTGTCATGACATCTCTGTTTGCATGATGAATATTATTTTAATATAAATAATATTATCAATTAATCATTTAGTTTAACATGGCATACTTGTTCAGTGATAACTATGAAAAAAAGATATCAAGTATCAAGTAACTGTACGTTTCACCTTGTTTTATCTGAATGTAGATACACATATAATTGTAATTGGTTCAGATGTAAATACATACAAATGCTGGTTGTTAAATGAAAATTTTAATATGTTTTCATTTTAATATGTTTCCAGCAAATTTTCTCGATTTCATTTAAATTCTGATCAAACAATTCATGATAAAAAAAATCCCTAATTAAAATAGGAAAAAGCTTAAAAAAAAAAAAAAAAAAAGGAAGCATTTCACTAGTGGTCCCAAACTTCTGGGTTCACTGGATCTTAAATGTAAAACAAAAATGTCCTTGTTTCTAATTCTTATTTTATAATTTGACAGGTCTCACTTTGTCTTTCTTGCAATTAGAGGTGGGCATAGATAAATTTTTTTAATCTAGATTAATCTCACTGTGATCTTGAAATTAATCTAGATTAAAATGGCTCATTCTAATTCTGCTGGAGGCATTCAGAATATGTGTGTTACCCAAATAAAATGGACAAACAGTAAGTCTTTGAGAAGGGGTTTATCAGGCCAGGTGGTCCATTAGAAAAGGGGCTCATCTCCTGTTTCCAAAATGCATCACAAAGTGCTTGAAAAAGCTGTAAACACATTCCACATTGCACAAGGTGCAAACAACCTTATGCCTGTTTCACACCAATGTTTAAGTTTTTTTTCAAGTTTGTAGGTGTCCAGGTACAGAAATTAAATGTAAAATAGCACTGGATAGTCTTCAATGTAAAAATGAAATATACAATCAAACCTACATTTATTCAGACACCTTCAACATTTCTCACATTATTACAGTTTTGCTATATATATCAAAAATTATATCTGGTATCTGAATAATTTTTGGTTTGACTGTTAAAACTACAAAGTAATTCAGTCAAGAGCAGTGAGTGATTTTCATTTTCATTTTCTTGGATTAACATTACAGCAGCCTGTAGCTAAATTAGGCGCGGTCACTTTAAGAGACGACGAACGCATCCAATATAATACACATCCCATTTTTTCCCTCAACTGTTTACTTTCACTTAAGAAATAAGTGACAGTTTTTTCGAGCATAATTTCCAAGGTGGATATTTTGACATTTTGTATGTATTTGTCGGCACAAGAGCAAATATAAGCAAATTCGATGTTCAAGTGTTTTGAGACGCCTTTCTCTGCATGAGCCCTGAACACCAGAACACCGCGAGTACTGAATTGGGCTCTTTCACATCTTTTTGTTTGTTCAAACTGCGATTTTGTATTTGTTCGTTCAGGTGCAGGAGGGACTACGAAGAGAACTTCGCAGAAGAAAGCTCGGTTCACTGTCGCTGTCCATGATACGCGGCTCTCTCTCTCGTACGCACCGAACACAGCACGCGAGTAACCAGCTAACATTACTCTGTTCAGCTTTTCCGCGTCTTGTGTTTGGATGCTTTAATGTTTAAATCGACAAGCGGTAAGGCATAAAAACATGTGGAAAAGATAAGTGACGATGCGCAGCAGTGGCCCGTCAACTGTCCTGAGCATCTTTTTAGGCTGGCCTCAGCCAGTAGGTTATATAAAATATCAAGGTGAAAGTCATCATAGCTTGCTTAGTATAGACCCAGCTCCCAACCCAACTTTGAGAATAGATTAACGGCGATATTTTTTTATCGCCCGATAAGAGTCTCGCGTTAACGCAGCACGTTAACGCTGATAACGGCCCACCACTACTTGCAATCTTCCTTTTCTCTTCATTTTGTAGCCGTGAAAAACAGGACCTGCTGCGTGCGATGGAATCTAAGCAACGTGACCTTGCTGCAATGGAAAGCAGTCGAGATAACAGACTTTGTCGCTTTGGTGAGCATATGCCAGCACTGCTTAGAGCTATAGATGAGGCTGACCACCGGGGTCTCTTCAGGAAGAAACCTGTTGGACCGCTCGGTAAGTATCCTGAACCTCAGAAGTCAGATTGAGGGGGTTGAAATGAAATTTTAAAATAAGATTTTAAATTTGATTAGTCATCACTTCTGGAGAAAAATAGGGCAGTTGCTGTGCAGGGATGAAACTTTCTGGTGCCCATGTGTTCGTGTACACAATGAAAAAACCTGTACTTTGAAAGGCTGTGTGTTTTGTCAAAATTTAAGTAAACTTTGGGCTTTAGGAGAAACCGTGTCATATGGAATTTTTTTTGTCTATTGGTTATTTTGTTTCTAGGATTCTGTATCCGACTGCGGGATCCAGAGCTGGGTCTTGCAGTGGAGTGTTGTCTGAAGTCTCTGATGTTAGCTTTCTGTTGCGATAACCACGCTGACGAGAGAGAGTTACAGAGAATCATGAGTCGCCATTTCCAGCAAGGCAGAAGACCTCAGATCATTGTCAGCACATTTACCAACACGGTCTACGACGTCAGGGGCAGGTAGCTAGAGATCACCTTACCTGACCTGATAACTAATTTAGGAATGATTACCACTGTTTTCTGCCTTATTTTAATTCTCTGCCAGTTTGGTGTCATTGTATTAAAAGCTATCAATAAAATGGTAAATCCACATTTACCTGTTGATATAACGTTGTTGTGTAAAAAGTCCCACTTGTTGTTTTTCCTTACTAATGTCATTTAGAAAGTTTCAACTTGTTGGTTTCTAGCCAGAACTTCACATCGTTGGTTTGTAGACAATATAAATGTATCTGTCAAACACAAAAGAAAACGTATATGATTGAAAAAATTATTATTTTCCTTTTTCTATTGGTTTTCAGGGCTGTCAATCACCACGAATATCCATCTGTGCTCAAGGCACTTGACATTGAGAATCCAGTTGTGGCCAACTGCTTGATTGACATGAGAGGAATTGAAACCATTCTGCTCATCAAGGTAAGACCATGAGGACGCCGACGAGCATTTCCCTGTTTGATCCTAATATGTTACCACATCCTGTGAAGTGAAGAGCTCTGTTCAACTCTGCTGTGATTTTGCCCACAGAACGCTAAAGATGCGAGAAGGGTCATGCAGAGTGAAGACCGACCACGCAACTGCAGGGAGGCCTTCACACGTGAGGGGGACCAGGTCTACTATAACCGTTACTACTCCTCCGAACAGAACAGAGCACTCTACCTCAGCGGAGATGTCGAAGAGGAAATCAGGTTTGAAAATATTAAATGCATTTTTGAGATTCTTTTCAACGTGTGGAAAAAAGAAATCAATTGACCGTTTGCAAAGACCGACCCACCCTTAGTTACTGTTGCTATCCCCGACAAACAATGCCACTCTCACACTACAAATCATGTTCTAACACAGTGAAAAATACATTGCAGATCAAAGGGGAAACTGACAACACACCAACACCCAAGCAGGTTGCTTCTGGTATGAAACAAAGTCTCAGGACTCTCAAGTTTAAAATTTTGTCATTTTTAAAGAACTTCAAACAATAAATACATTTTTGTGGTTCTTTAATGTGTCGTGACAGAATGCTGTCTTGCCTCAGTTGAAACATTTTATTTCAAGCGCGGAATGCAAATTTTTTGAAGTTTATGTCCATTGAAGTTAATCTATTCTCCTGTCTGATTTGTGGACAGCTGCCACTACTGGGTATGCGCACGCCAATAAAGCGTCATTTTTGTCACACTGTACAATAATAATTACTGTTTTTGCATTATTGTTTAGGGCTGGGGGTAGGTATAGATGTTATTAAAACACAATCTAACCACCTTTTTCTGTACGCAATTGGAACGGTGCTTTACATTTCCAGTCTCTGATGTTTCTATTCACATTTATTTATTTTCTGAGCCGACAGTATAAGATGAAGCTTATGAAAATGTTTGTTAGCTTACGCTCCTTAATACAGTTGCAGCTTCAGATTTTGACAACGTGTTATTAAATATTGGAATACCTAAAGATTAATGAATGTTCAGAAGAATTTTTAATTGGCAGTTTGTTAACTAATGAATTAACTAATGTTAACTATTGAAGCCCTGATGTTGTAAAGTGTGAATGAACAATAAAGAATCAAAACCCTTTCAAACAATATCTAGGTCATGTTGTAGTCCAGATTAAAATGGAAACAAAAAAGTTTGAAAATAAAATAGCCTATCATGTCTAAATACTTAAGTATTTGGCACTGTGATGAACATCATGGTGAATACACAAATCTGAATGGCTATTTAAATATGTTTTAGAAAGTAGTCCAGCTTCTTTATTTATGTGATTTCCAGGGTAAGGGCTGCATTTTCTGCAGTTTAGCGCCATCTGATGTCAGAGAGTGAATGTACTTTTATTCAGCTCGTCTCTCACGTTTTCCCCCATGTGCTTCACATGCATTTACATCAGAGTGCACACTATTTCAAGCAGCATACAGCGGTGTTTTCCATTTTGACCAGTTAAAGGGAATAGTATTCTTTAAATGCATTCTAAATTCTGAATAATTCTGAATATACAATTATTCACGGTATTTAGAAGTGCCCATGATAACAATATTGTGCATATTCATTACCGTGACATATCAAATTACTGAATACCGGCACTTGTCTAAAGGCAAGTAGGTTAGACTAGTGTACGTTCGCACATTTAGATTGCGTTCTTTCACTGCATGCATTATTCAGTCTATTAAAATGCATTTAGAATGCTCACATAATTTAAGATAGGGGGCAGACAGTTTATATTTATATAATATGATATAGTTAATATCACATCTAGAGTGCAATTTTTTTTCTTCTACAAAATCTAGCATGATTACAAATATAGTGATATTGATTTTATACAACAGTTAAAGAAACAATTAATTAATATTAAGATAATACATTTTAGACACCATATTTCCTGTTTTTGCTCTGTTTCTCCAAAAACAAAATCATTTCAAACACAGCCACAGCGCTGTTTTCCATCTCTGAGCAATAGGACACTGTTTTGTTTCCGAATGAATCAACCGTTTAAATTATTAGGTTCAATCATAATGACTCACTTATTAACAGTGACTTACTGCTGCCTACTGGTAGTTTTAATTTCACATTTAAGGTATCTTTTCATTTTAAAATAATGCCAAACATCAGTTTTCAATATTTTATGTTTAAAATATCAAAACATTATTCATGCATTTGTAACTGCAGGTTAAGTTATTCCAAGCTGCATTAAACCGTGTGTAAATGCATGTAAATGTATATAAAACATTCTTAAAATTGCCATTAGGGAAAAATTATCGATTCCAAATGATTGATTATTGTCCAACAGTGTATTTCATTTTTTTACAGCTAATTAAAAGTAATAAAAAGAGAATTCCTTGTAAAAAATATAATAATAATAAATAAATAATAATAATAATGATAATATATAGGCTACATACATAAAATGATTGTATTTAACATTTCTGTCACTTCTGAAATGATGGCTACGCCCCTGGTGTGACAAAATGTTAGCTGATACATAATACTCTTAAAGCTCTTTTTTTAAATCTTGGCTTACATACATTTTTACGTATGCCATGTCATGGCATAGCATCATTAAACTAGCATTTAACAATGGACAAAAGTTTTTTTTTGTTTTTTTTCTAACCTATGGTTCTCTAACCATAAAGGCTACTGTAATTTGCCCCCTGACTAAGCATTTAAAGAATTTAGGGGAAATATTTAAATAATCCTGTGAATGCACTTAAAGAATGCAGAATCGAATAGTTATAATTGAATTGAATCGAATCGAATTGAATGTAATTGTGAATTGAATCGTTCTAAATTTGCAAAAATCGTTCTTGAAACTAATCGAAATCCTATGAATCGTGAATTGAATCGAATCGAATCGCTGCCTTCCCAAAGATTCACAGCCCTAATGAAAGGTAAAAATTCCCATAAACCTTGATGGAAATTGATTTCTATTACTGCTGTAAACTGACTAGGGATGTAAATTCTCTGTCATTTCCATAATTGATCATCATTTAAATTAATGATCAATTAATTAATTAATCTTTAAACTTAATGCTGCAAATTCATCTATTGCAGCCACGCAGTCATCGGCATGACAAGATTAGGGATGGGCGTTTTCCTCAAATATCACATTCGAATATTTAAGCTCATAAAAAACGAATATTCGAATATTCGTTTATTTAAATTAAGTTTCATGAGACTGACGTTATTTTTCAGCAAAATGTATTGTTTTCGTCATTTTTGAACAAGCTTACACACAATAAGCTTGAACATTACACGTCGTGTTTTGTAGCTGAAAACCTTTAACAATGCGTGCAAACAAACAAAAGTACAGATTAAAAGCAAAAAATAAAAATAAAAAAAGTGAACAAAGAAAAAACGTTAAGCAGCCTGCAGCAATTAGGCTATTGTAGAACGTAGCCTACACTTAACTTTGAAACTTTTAAACTGTCAGCAAATCTTTTTTGCTTTTTTTTTCTATGGTTTTACATGTTCTTGTTAAGAAACACGGGCATCTAAACATGATCGGGGGAAAGTCGGCTCCTTAGTCTGTTAACAATAAGGCCGGCCGTGGAGAAAACGCGTTCTGACGGCACAGACGTTGCTGGAACACACATATAACGATGTGCTAAGCGAATAAGTTTTGTGAAGCGCTTCGTGTTTTTGTTTCACCACTGAATGGGATCCTCATTTGGTGGAATACATGGCTCCAGCAAGAACTGTTCCCACTCGTCTCG
Organism: Carassius carassius; assembly: GCF_963082965.1. NCBI lineage: Eukaryota > Metazoa > Chordata > Actinopteri > Cypriniformes > Cyprinidae > Carassius > Carassius carassius. Next base: position 28,124,283 of record NC_081774.1, read on the forward strand.
GCTTGTCTCTCTGTAATCATCGCTGAAGAACTGGCTCAGCCTTATCCGACGAGTGGGCATTGCATCCTCTTCATCGTTGGTGGCAGTGGCTGCATCCGCACCACTCTCATCAAGGAAAATGTTCTGATAATGTTCAAAAAAGTTTTTTTTCTTACTTCTCTCATGTTTTCATCGAGAAACCTGAGATGTTTGTGCCGAGGGTCTAAGGCATACACGAGAAGAGGAGTTTTCACTGCATTCTCCAAGTTAGCGGTGTTTATTTGTTGCTTGAGAGATGCCGCAACAATGTTCTTGAATTCGGTCACTTTCTGTGACTCTCCACGGCATATTTGAAGTACTGTAGAAGACCGCAGTTCTTAGGGGCCATTCACATATCGCGTCTTTTGCCCTCTCAAGTTTGTTATTTCCAATGTAGGCGCGCGGTATGCGCGCTCATAATGGAAGCGACGCGGTCGCGATGCGCACGCGGTGCGATGCGCCCGTTTTTTCCAGGCGCGTCCGCACCGCATTGAGTTAAAAACATCTCAACTTTTCTGAATGCCGCAAGCACACCGCGGGTCATGTGACAAGAACTAAACATTCAGCTTCATCCTTTCCCGTAACAACGTTGAAAGCTCAGCCAAGATGAAGGAACAGCTGATCATAGCTGTATATGGATTGCCATTTTGAAATAAATTTAGTAGCAGAGCTACTGAAAGCGATTTTTTTTGTGCTGCAAATCCATTTATCCTTTGCTGAAAATTCCGCGTCTTCATGGAGAGAGCGCGTCATTGTTGCTTCGCAACAGCAGACGCCTCAGGAGCGCTTCTGCCCGTTTTTAAGCGCGATATGTGAACGGCCCATTATTCATTCATTAATTATTTTTTGCTTGCATACATCTCCAAATATGCCGTGGAGAATCACAGAAAGTGACCAAATTAGGTTTTATTGTGAACTTTTTTTTTTTTTGCGAAATTCAAAGAATAATTATTGCAGAACGAATATTCGAATGTTCGACTATCCGTGCACACCCCTAGACAAGATGTGCCTCTTTAAATGGTTTTGTGGTGCTCGTTGTTGTATTTTAAAACACATTTGCAATATTTTCAACAGACATTATGGCATTTAAAATAAAATTATTCCAAACGTAATTGGCGCGTGTGGCTGTACTGCACAGTAAGTGAACAGCTTTCATCGGTGCTGCTACAGCAAAACACTGTTGCTCACATTAAATATTTTTTATGGGATTATTCTGACCAGTACTTATGACCAGTTCTAGAAAATGTTTGATTTTTAATTTTAAAAAATCCGGCATACAGTGCATTAGATTGTGACAGTGCATGTATGCGTGCATAAGAGGACAAGTTATTGTGACTTTGGCTAGATTTATTTGGCGTTATTGCTTATTTTTTCATTCGGCACAAATCCAAATGTTTCCATTTTCGCAATGTATTTTAATGTTAAACTATTATTTATCATTTAAACTAGGCTTGTACTTTACATGCATTCGCATATAGACAGAAGAGGTCATCCTCTTCACATACGCAAAAATGTCCTTGGCATAACAGCAGAGTGAACCAGTATACTATGATCTATTTAAACTGATCAGTAATCTTTTAAATGTTTGGTTGACTATTTTATTTTGACATTGAACTGCGATGTAAGTTTGAATTGTTGGAATACATGTGCACCAGGCTCCGGCACGATCGAAACAGCTGAGACATGAAAAATAAAAAAAACTTTATGGAGTTGGATATAAGCTAATCCGCAAAAGTGTTTACTTTCATTTGTGCACACTCACAATAAAAACAGAAGATTTTTGCTCTTGTAAAATAAAGCAAACAAACAGAATGTGGCTTTCTGTGAATTTATGGAGCACCGCCACACTTTTGTTTTAAATCTATTATCTTAAGTCAGAAATATTTCACAAATTATTATTTTTATATACATTTTCCTTAAAGCATCCCATTTTGTCCCAGGGCTTGAGAACCCGTGTTAAATCCATGCAGAAACTTGTGAAAGATGCTTGTGGTGGCGTCACCGTTTAGTGACATCATTGAATGATTCAGGAAAACGTATTGTCACTGGAGGAATTCATCCATATTCATGTTTAATTCATAATGTACTAATTAAGCTTTTAATGTGATTTAAACTTTAAAAGTACATTAAAATAGAAACGGCACAAAAGTTATTCAACATGAAAAGCAATAGAAATAAATTAAATAAGTCATTTCATCAGATAACTGCGCTTTGCAGGACTGCAGGACACATGACAGATAGATTAATTCCTACAACTTGTTAATTCGTTCCTACAACTTATTAATTTGTGGCAATTGTCCATGTTTCGTTAATTTTGTTCCCTAAATGACCCATGATTAAACTGAAATAAGGGAACAAATTAATAAATGAAAAAAAATTCTTAATTCATGAAATCTTTTGTTTCCCTTCCCATGTTTACCGCACACAGTAAGAGATGCGATTAAAAGTGAAAGATGGTAGAATAAACCTGTGAAATTAGAGGGTTAGACTGAAGATTTAGGAAAAGAAACCGGAAAACCAGAACAAAGCCACATAAATTTAGGCTATATCTCGAACGGCATCCAGAGGCATGGCTGCGATCTAACTTTTTCCTAACCCTGTAAGAGCACAAATCATCTGTTTTTATTGTGAGTGTGCACAAATAAAAATAAACACTTTTGTGAAAAAATTTTTTTTGTCTCAGCTGTTTCGATCGCGTCGGAGTCTGGAGCACACACATATTCTAGCGATTCAAATTTACATCGCAGTCAGTTCATTGTCAAAATAAAATACAGTCAACTAGACATTTAAAAGGTTACACAGGTCAGTTTAAATAGACCAGTATACCAATGACTTTTTTGCTCATGTGAAAAGGATAATCTTTTCAGTCTATGTGCGAATGTGTAAGTAGTTTACATCATAAATAATAATTTATATAATAATTTATATTTATAATAAATAATCTCCATATAAATTTAGCCAAAGCCGCGCTCACTCGTCCTCGTATGCAAGCACGCACATGATCTATTGGACTAGATGCTGCATTTTTAAAAACAAATAGGCCTGCCGTAACGCGAAAAATGCAAAATCTGACATTTTCTATAACAGAATCCAGCGGGATCAAATGTAAGCAGTTCATGTACTACGCAGCGCAGTCACATGCGCTCCACAGTTACGTTTGAGATAATTTCATTTTAAATGCCATAATGTCAGTTAAAAAAATTTCAATTGTGTTTTAAAATACAACAACGAGCACCACAAAACTATTTAAAGAGGCTCGTTTAGCGGTCTCCGTGCCAGAAAAAAGTCAACAAAGTAAATGACCTCAAACGTATGACGCGCTCTCTTATCAAATGATCATAATCACATGTATTAATTTTATAATCCTGCTACTAGCATTTATTCAGACTAAAACCCCTTTAATTCAAGTGAGAAAGCATTGTGTGTGTGGCTTTTGCACATCCTGTCATGTTAGTGACTGCTGCCTGCAATAGATGCATTTTGCAGCATTATGGTTAACGATTAATTGATCGTCAATTTAAACGACAATCGATCATGGACTTAATCGATATTTTACATCCCTCATTAATATATTAAAGGGTTAGTTCAGACAAAATGAAAATATTTCGTTAATGACACCGAGAGCTTTCTGTCTCTCCATTGAAGATGTATGTACGGTATACTGTCCATGTCCAGAAAGGTAATAAAAACATCATCAATGTAGTCCATGTGACATCAGAGGGTAATTTAGAATTTGTTGAAGCTTCGAAAATACATTTTGGTCCAAAAATATCAAAATTTACGACTTTATTCAGCATTGTCTTCTCTTCCGGGTCTGTTGTGAGCGCGACTGCTGTGACAGTTGACGTATGACGCTGCTGCCATGTTATCTTTGTTATTGGGCGCACCAGGAAACACGTCAGTAGCGTCTTACATCAGCAGCGTTGTGAATGCACTCACAACAGATAATTAATACTTTAATTTAATTAATACTTGTGACTTTAAGGCTGAAATGTAAAGTTGATCATTTAAAAAAAAAAAAAATTTTTGTGAAAACATGTATCTGAACTCTAAATTATTCTTTTTACAGTAATTTTATGGTACTTTAAATGGTACTATAGACATTGCCCTACCCTGCTCATATGGTATTAATTTTATGTGTTCAGGTAAAAGTCTCTGCTAAATGACTACATGTAAATATGAATTGTGGTTCTATTCTCTAAAACTTCTAATGGAATCACAATGATTTTGTTTCAAAATCAGTGTTCTAAAGAGCTGTTCTTAATCCTGTTCCTAGCGTCCCCTGCTCCACAAACTCACAAATAAACAATTTACAAAAATGCTACAAAACAATCATGTATTCTGCTGTATTAAAGCTTTAATCAGGATAAAACTGTATATTAAAAGCTTACATAAACTGTAGCTAGGGCTGTGCAAAAAACCGAAGCCGATTTTCATACGCATCTAGTCCGTAAAGGCGCTCCTAGTATGTATCCAGCACGTGCGTTCAGATCAGAGTTGCCAGATTTTCAATGCAAAACCTGCCCAATTGATTCTCAAAACTAGCCCAGGGTGTGTCGTTCCGGGCGATAAAATAAAAAAAATTGTGGCAGGGTTCCTTTGGTTAAATTTGCATTTTAGGGACTAAACATCACATTATTGGGATCGCTTCGACCCGCGGACATGAAAAAGAACCACAGACTTGGCAACACTGGTTGGACTTTACTACACAGAGCCGTAGTTCACCAACAATCTACACAAAATCGATTTCAAAATCAGCACGTGCGTTCAGATCAGAGTTGCCAGATTTTCGAAACAAAACCTGCCCAATTGATTCTCAAAACTAGCCCAGGGTGTGTCGTTCCGGGCGATAAAATAAAAAAAATTGTGGCAGGGTTTCTTTGGTTAAATTTGCATTTTAGGGACTAAACATCACATTATTGGGATCGCTTCGACCCGCGGACATGAAAAAGAACCACAGACTTGGCAACACTGGTTGGACTTTACTACACAGAGCCGTAGTTCACCAACAATCTACACAAAATCTATTTCAAAATCGCAGGCGAATCATTCCCGATTTTGAACGCGATTTTGTATAGATTGTCAGTTAACTATGGCTCTGTGTAGTAAATGCCGCTCCACCTGAACCAGTGTTGCCAAGTCTGCGGTTGTTTTTTATGTCCACAGGTTGAAGCGACCCAAATCCCAATAATGTTATGTTTAGCCCCTAAATTGCAAAATTTAACAAGGCAACCATGCCAAAAAACTTGCATTTCAACCCCGGGATGCAATTTGTATAGGAGAACCCCCTGGAAACACGATTGGGCTAGTTTTTAACTAGTTTTGAGAAGCAACTTGGCAGACTTTTTTGTATAAACCTGGCAACCCTGATCTGAACGCACGTTCTGGAGATATACTACAGTCGTGGCCAAAAGTTTTGAGAATTACATAAATATTGGAAATCGGAAAAGTTGCTGCTTAAGTTTTTATAATAGCAATTTGCATATACTCCAGAATGTTATGAAGAGTGATCAGATGAATTGCATAGTCCTTCTTTGCCATGAAAATTAACTTAATCCCAAAAAAACCTTTCCACTGCATTTCATTGTTGTCATTAAAGGACCTGCTGAGATCATTTCAGTAATCATCTTGTTAACTCAGATGAGAATGTTGACGAGCACAAGGCTGGAGATCATTATGTCAGGCTGATTGGGTTAGAATGGCAGAGTTGACATGTTAAAAGGGGGTTGGGGGGGTTGTGGTTGGGGGGGTTGTGGTGTAGGCGGTTGCGATGGGTCAGGTATTGGTAAACATAATCGCTCACCGCTGTCAATGTTTTTTGTGCCTTTGAATCATGTCATGTCACTCCGCAAGTAGTCCAATAATTTGTCACGATTGAAGTTCAAAGTGTACGCGCACCGTTCTGAATGCGCACACACCCAACCATCTACTCACGTGAACAGCTTCAGTTGACTGACGAAGACCGTGAACACGGGTGATTCATGTAAGCAAATCCAATATATTGCATTTCATTTTTATATGCAGGTCTAGTAAAATTTAACCAATCAATTGATCACTTTTGTCATGATGAACATTAATGTTAAACGATTCTGGGCTAACTTAGCAAAGTAACGCCATGTTGGTTATTGCTTACTTCTAGCTAGAAAGTTTAGCAGCTTCTACAAGGCTCGAAATTGCCAAATTTTTTGTCGCATATGCTCCTGAAATTTAATCTGTGCGACCTAAAAATATATTTGGGAGTAACGTTATATGCGCGGAGCATATCTGTCCACTAATGACTCGTCCGATTTGCGAACTAATGACTCCTTTGAACCGATTCACTTTAATGAATGCTTAAATCTGATCTGGGTCAAGTTTCCCGAAAACAATGTATCTTAGCTCTGAAGAGCGCTCTCAATGTGCAAGGTTATAAACGCTCGCTGCAATTCCACGCGCTTTTCCCAAAAACTTTACTTGACATGAACGCGTTCTACGTGCTACTTAAGAGTCGCTGTCCATTCGCGAAATTCATGCTGAAATATAACCTATGGAATCATATTCTGAACGTTCAACCTAATAATCATCTTCTGTTGTGAATTAGCAATCATAGAAGTCTATAATAAAGCACTGACAAAATGGCTGAACAAAAACACAAGAAAAGATACCTTTCAAAAATATAGAGGCAAATAAAGATGTTATTTTTAATAGATGTAAAGGACACCATAGTAATAAGGAAAAAAAAAACATCTGGGAGGACAAGAAATGCCCAATAAATGGCTAGTTTTCGTGCACGTCAGCAGCAAGTTATTGACAGATTTTTTTTGGATTTCATCCCTATTTTGCCCAGTCTTTGAAGCATATTTCCGTATAGTTTCCTGCTTTTTTGTCCTTTGTCGATCACACCTATGAAAGAGGTTAAATTCTTGTAAAGAAGCCTTCAAGGCGTCCAAGAAAGTCCAGCAAGCGCCAGGATCGTCTCCTAAAGAGAATTCAGGATTCAGAGCTTGCTCAGGAATGGCAGCAGACAGGTGTGAGCGCATCTGCACGCACAGTGAGGCGAAGACTTTTGGAAGATGGCCTGGTGTCAAGAAGGGCAGCAAAGAGGCCACTTCTCTCCAAAAAAAACATCAGGGACAGATTGATCTTCTGCAGAAAGTATAGTGAATGGGCTGCTGAGGACTGACATATTCTCTGATGAAGCCCCTTTCTGATTGTTTGGGGCATCTGGAAAAAGGCTTGTCCGGAGAAGAAAAGGTGAGCGCTACCATCAGTCCTGTGTCATGCCAACAGTAAAGCATCCTGACACCATTCATGTGTGGGGTTGCTTCTCATCCAAGAGAGTGGGCTCACTCACAATTCTGCCCAAAAACACAGCCATGAATAAAGAATGGTACCAAAACACCCTCCAACAGCAACTTCTTCCAACAATCCAACAACAGTTTGGTGAAGAACAATGCATTTTCCAGCACGATGGAGCACCGTGCCATAAGGCAAAAGTGATAACTAAGTGGCTCGGGGACCAGAATGTTGAAAGTTTGGGTCCATGACCTGGAAACTCCCCAGATCTTAATCCCATTGAGAACTTATGGTCAATCCTCAAGAGGCAGGTGAACAAACAAAAACCCACTAATTCTGACAAACTCCAAGAAGTGATTATGAAAGAATGGGTTGCTATCAGTCAGGATTTGGCCCAGAAGTTGATTGAGAGCATGCCCAGTCGAATTGCAGAGGTCCCGAAAAAGAAGGGCCAACACTGCAAATACTGACTCTTTGCATAAATGTCATGTAATTGTCGATAAAAGCCTTTGAAACGTATGAAGTGCTTGTAATTATATTTCAGTACATCACAGAAACAACTGAAACAAAGATCTAAAAGCAGTTTAGCAGCAAAATTTTTGAAAACTAATATTTATGTAATTCTCAAAACTTTTGGCCACGACTGTACTAATCACAAGAGCGACTTTACTGATGAGATGCGCATGAAAATCGAATTCGATTTTTTGCACAGCCCAGACAGTACCATTTACAAGTTAACAGCATTTCTAAAAGTATGAGACAAAAACACACACAAAAAACACCATTCTGAAATGTCCTGTAAGAGCTGGGCTTGCATGGGTTTTGCATGATCCTCTTCACTCATATACCCGGTCTCATTCAGGCTTAAATTTTTAAGCAATATTAACAAAACCATTGTTTTCAATACAACCAAAACACATGCCACTGAGCTGAGGGGCGTGACGTTTAACAAATCACAACACACTGAGCCAGCTAGCCAATCTGAGCCAGCTAGCGTATTTCTGAGGAAAGGGCTTCATAAAACCAGGAAATCATCATAGCTTTCATTAGAGAAGGGACACAGCAGTGTAGCGGTGTACCTATAATAAAGTTAAATTATTTGAAACATAATGCAAAATGCAACTTTTTTTTTAAACCATTAACTCATGTTAGAATGCAGTCAACCACCCCTTTAGCTTTTGAAGGGTAACCGTTTAAAATTCAATCTGTATCTTTGTCAAGCCAACACTAATTCAGCATGTCAAACCAACATTCAATATGATCATTTAATTGTGCATTGTCAATCCTCCCATCTGCACTGAGACCTTGTTATTACCTTTTTTTGTACCCCCATTTTTATGTTATTTTATTTGGATGTTTTTTATTAATTATGATGTTGGCTTGGATTCAGAATTCATATTCATGTAGACAGTTTTCTGTTAATCTGATCAACAACCAAAAAAAGATAAAAACATTTTTTTTTCTTTGTTCTGCAGACATTTGAAATCTGCTTTACATGCTCAGAGAACACATTTGGATCGCTTTCAGCAGGACATGCAGCAGGTCACTGAGGATGAGAAGCAGAACCAAACTCTTCTTCGCAGAGCTTATGAAGACCGCAAGAAATCCCAGGTCATTAAATACCTTCCCTGCACAGACCACATCATAGCATTTTAACCCTCACTACCCTTTTGTTATGTTCGGGATTAAAGCATCCACTAAATTAAACTGCTGTAAAAATGTATCAGATATATGTATATGTATATATATATCTATTTTTTTTTTTTGCAATAATCTATTAATCAACCTCAGTCCTGATCAAAACTTTTTTCAACTCTTTAATTGCAAAGTTCATAAATGATGTAACTGATTTGGGGAAAAAACAAACAAAATGACTTCTTGTCAATATAAAAAGTAATTGTGGCTGGATCAATCTTGGGCATGTCAAAGTTTAGTAACAACATTGGCTTTGATGCATTGTTAGTTTTTGTTCAGCATTAGATTTACATTTTTTCTCCCTCATTTATTGTTCGTGGCTGTTTTTGCCCCATTGACTTCCATTATAACAAAAATTTTTGATTGCAAAGCTATGACACCATAAAATAATGCATTCCTGATGGTTGGTGGTTTTCCCTGTTGGGAAGAGGTAAAATTTGTAATTTTTAAAGTTGATCACTAGGTGGGACCATTAACCCTTGTCTTGGCAAAATTTAAATCAACTCTCATCAGCATAAGAGACAGACTCATTCTCAGGTATAATTAAAAAGAAAGCTTTTATTCTTTGCATAGAAGGTCAGACAGTCATACAGCAACACTGAGTTCCTGCAGAGTGAAACCGACCCAGGAAGAGGGCAGTCCTCCACCTTATATCCCTTTGCTGCTTCAAGGTTACAAAGTCTAAACAGCTGTAACTTTCCACACATAACAAGGAACACTCTCTATGGGCGGTTTCTCACACATTTAGGACTTAGGTGACCCCCTTAGGTCATCCTCAGGCATTGTCCCCCCACTATAAGGCCCAATGACCCTCTCAGGTCATACTCAGACATCTGTTTTCCCCCCAGGTGTCATCCCTCTGAACCCACATAGCAATTCTAAGAAAACACATGCATATATATGCATACAGAAGCAGTGTTAAATGAATTTTTCCACCACACCCGTTAGATAGGCCTGTGCAAAAAAAGCTTAGTTTCTGGCTTATAAATGGAGCTATATGGAGTATAACAGCATATTATATTGTGTGTGTGTGTGTGTGTGTAAGAGAGAGAGAGAGAGTGTGTGTGAGAGAGACCTTTGCGCACATACCTTGATGTATTTGAGAAAATGAAAATGTACACCTCAGATCTACATGGAGTAAACAAAGTAAGTGTATTTATGCACCTGCTGCCTTTTAATGGTGGTGACAAGTACAGACTAAACAAAAACAAGGTACGTGGATTTAAACACTTGCATGCCATCCTGCTGGTCATTTGATGGTGACAAGAGCAGCAAGCAACACGAGGAAGGGCTTGAATTGTACCAATATTTTAGAAATGATTATGCAGCTTGACCCCTCCATCGAGCTGCAGTTTATTTGAAGATGGTATTGCATTTTGGTTCATAATAAATTGTTCATAAATCTGATTCAAATATATTTTGTTACAGAAAAATCAAAAAGTGTATCATTGAAGGATTTTAAGGTTTTAAACTGGCTTTACCATCAAGAAAAGATAAGCATTTCACACATAGGCTGTCCGTACTCACTTGATCCCTGCGCAGGACTGTTTTCTTAAACCCGCACCCGCACTTTATCTCAGAGCTTGTGAAAAATTTACACAAATAAGTACTCAGACTAAATAATCATTCAAGTTAACATACAGAATAACCGATTTTAAACATGATTGCATTTAAATAATGATGTAACCGATGATAAACCAAAGCACTGCACAACATTATTTATAATACATTTTTTATTAGTGTTAAAAAACAATAACCGTTAAAACAAAACCGCAACTGTAGCCGCACCTCAGTTTTTAAATGGAGGCTAGGCCTACTGCATACATGCACCAAATGATTAGCTAGATATAATTTTAACAAAATAAATACAAAATGAAATAAAATAAAATAGAATAATAAAAAATAAAATCTCACAGATTTGCTTAACAGGCAATTGCAAAAAAGAGAATACATTTTATTTATATATATATATGTATGTATGTATGTATGTATGTATGTGCATGTATATATATATATATATATATATATATATGTGTATATGTGTATATTTATATATTAGGGGTGTAACGGTATGTGTATTCGTACCGGACCGTTTCGGTACAGGGCTTTCGGTCCGTGCACGTGTGTATCGAATGACGGAATGCAATATTTTGTGCGTGGAACATAAGTACAATAAGAACATAAGTGTTTCCAAAAGAACATATTAAGTGGCGGAAGTCTCCGCGTTCAGCGCAAATCCCGCCCTGCAGCTGATTCTAAGGCCGGCGAGGCGTCAGCTGCGTGGCGTGTCCGTTTTTAATTCGGCTCCCATGTTAACAGGTTAGAGCTTGCATATTGCCTGCGTGAGACGCGCATCGGAAAACGCGTGCATGCTAGAAATAGAACCGACGCCTAGTTTTCATGCGACACGCAAGCGTGTTGGAAGCGTTTCCAGGCAAAATAGAATAGGAAAATATGTTTGTCATTTTGTACACAAATACATATTAATTCATGACACTTTAATGTTTGAAAGTCTATAGGTTGACATAAATTCAGATGTAATTTAAAAAATAAATTAATAATTATCGATTTTCAAATATTGCACCTGTCAAACAGTCTATTTTGCCGTCAATACTGTTGACGGTGTCCTTTATCAGTAGGCTTTATATTTATGCTCAACATGAAGTATAGATATTGTTGTCATGAAGACAAGAGCCTGGTCTGTCGGCGGTCTCCCTCTATGTCACCTACAGCAGCAGCAGCGCGCCAGCGCCGCGTCAGGCACGATTCTGGTAAAGCAGGCCTACAAGCTGGGATTGTTAATGCTGCACTGTAATCATAGTTATTTATTTATATTTTTCATTATATTTTATTATATGATATTGGTTTGAGACTGAGAGTATTTTATTTAGTGGAGAACTTTGCAGCAGCATTTAATTTCTTATTCTATTTTTATTTTATATATATTTTATTAAAAAGTATTTTTTTAAAGTGTATAGTAATAAACAACCTGCAGTTTAATGTTTGCATTTCTTTCCCTTACTGTACCGAAAAATGAACCGAACCGTGACTTTAAAACCAAGGTACGTACCGAACCGTGATTTTTGCGTACCGTTACACCCCTAATATATATATATATATATATATATATATATATATATATATATACACACACACACACACACACACACACACACATATATGTTTACACATATACATACATACATATATATAAACAATTAGGCCTTCTAGAAAAATGTTATGTTAGAGTGGGATCTGGGCGGGAATTGGTTTATAGCGAGAGCGAGCATAATATTAACGGAGCGCTTGGAACGCTCAGATCCTGCTCTGACATAAAATTGATCTAGTAGGCCTAATTGTTTACTGTTTGTACTGAAATTCTTGGATAATTGTCTAAATTTATGCATGCTGATAAATAGGTTTTTTCAAAATGAAATTCTTACATTCTTCTTAAATTTATTAATTGCATTAGGCTTATTAAAATGTATTCAATATAAATCTAACCTTTGCAAACATAGCCTTCCTAAAATGTAAAAACTGAAGAAGTGTATTTGATTTTCATTCACTTTATTTCTGAGAAAAAATATTACAAAATATTACTCCGCTCACATGCTCTGGCGGGAATGCTCAAAATAAAACACATTTTTTCCAGTGGCAAATGAGAATTGTTTCCAGATGTCTGACTTGCCTTGCTTTGCTTTTGTCAAGTAAATGGCAGCTTTCATTTTCTTCTCAACTTATTGTGTTGACTCCATTTCTATACACCACCGTTCCCCGCGGGTCTCCTGTGGAATTTTCTGAGCGTCCGCACCAAGGGTAAACCCACCTGCTCCCGCGAGATTTGTGTTGGGTCCCTCGGGTCCCGCGGGAGCCCAAACCCAAGGCAGCCCTCTACTTCTCACCATCATAAGGCAGCAGGTGCATAAATACACTTACTTTGTTTTTGTTTACTCCATGTAGTTCTGAGAGCTGAGGTGCATATTTAGATTTTTCAGATACATCAAGGTAAGTGCACAAAGGTCTCTCTTACCCTCTCACACATATACACACACACACACACACACACATACTTCTGGACCCTTGCGATGACACACCGCGTCGTCCCTGGAGTCACGCCTCTGGCAGGCTGAAGGAAGTGAGTTTTCTCCACGTTGGTGGAAAACCACACTTCTCGCATCCTCGCCTTCAGTGGAAGCTGGAGAGGATGATGAGGGTGCCACAACAAAATCAGGGTCTGCCTCTCCTGAGTCTGTGGTGTCAGAGGGTGAAGACAATACATCCTGCCGCTCGCTGGAGGGGTCAAGCTGCACAATCATTTCTAAAACTTCGGTTCAAGCACTTTCTCATGTTGCTTGCTGCTCTTCTTACCATCAAATGGCCAGCAGGATGGCATGCAAATTTTTAAATCCACTTGTTTTTGTTTGGTCTGTAGTTTTCACCATCAAAAGGCAGCAGGTGCATAAACGCACTTCCTTTTTTATTGTTTACTCCATGTAGTTCTGAGAGCTGAGGTGCGAATTTTCATTTTTTTTTTTTTCAGATACATCAAGGTAAGTGGACAAAGGTCTCTCTCACACTCTCTCTTTTTCTATCTCTTTCACACACACACACTCACATACTATAATTTGCTGTTATACTCCATATACAAGCCTTTACTAAGCTTTTTTTGCATAGGCCTATCTAAAGGGTTTATGGTCCCACCTAGTGATCAACTGTAAAAATAAATAAATATATATATATATATATATATATATATATATATATATATATATATATATATATATATATATAATTATCTCTTCCCAACAGGGAAACCCACCAAACAAGATTCTCTCTCCGACACACACAACACACACTATAATTTGCTGTTATACTCTATATACAAGCCAGAAACTAAGCTTTTTTTTCACAGGCCTATCTAAAGAGTTAATGTTCCCTACTAGTGATCAAGTGTAAAAATAACAAATTTTACCTCTTCCCAACAAGGAAAACTACAAATCATCAAGAATGCATGATTTTATGGTGTCATTGCTTTGCAATAAAAAAATGTAATTATAATGGAAGTCAATGGGGCAAAAACAGCCACGAACAATAAATGAGGGAGAAAAAAATTTAAATCTAATGCTGCACAAAAACTAACAATGCATCAAAGCCAATGTTGTTACTAATCTTTGACATGCCCAAGACTGTGATAAAAGGTAAAAAAAATATCCAGTCCACAATCACTTTTTATATTGAAAGTCATTTTGTGTGTTTTTCCCCCCAAATCAGTGACATCATTTATGAACTTGGTAATTAAAGAGTTAAAATTTTGGATTTTTTTTTTAAACATTTGGTAGTTTTGATCAGGACTGAGGTTGAATAATAGATTTATGCAAAGAAAATTAGAAAAAAGTATTCATCTGATACATTTTTACAGCAGTTTAATTTAGTGGATGTTTTTATCCACGAACATAACGAAAGGGTAGTGAATTTGCCCACAGTGTATTGAGTTTTTGAAAATTTTCAAAGCATTTTCCCAAAATATGTCAAAAGATTTGTCACCAAAAATCATTCCATTGCTGAAACGCAGAGAAAGTTGTGGCCAAAATAAGACTCAACTATACCCCCTAGTGGACGAAAACGTCCCCAACAACGCATAAGGGTTAACCAAATTTGTTCTGTTTCTTTATTTTTTTGACTAACAGGAATGCTGTCGTAAGCTTCAAGCCGAGCTGACAGAATTGCAAAATGTTGAAGAACCTCAGTCAGAAGACTTGAAACCTTTGGTAACAAACAGATTCACTCATCATAAAGATAAATGTTTCGGTGGGTTTTTGTGTCTAATTATGGCTCTGTGTTCAGGAAGAGGAACTGGAGGAGCTCAGCAGCCGAATAAGTGCATGTCGAGAGGAATTTGAAGCTGCAAGGAATCAGATGCTGACACACAAGAGGGAATATGAGGAGGCTGAGCAGCTCTCTCGGCAGCAGAGGGAAGCTTTTAACAGCATTGCAGAGGAAGCTGAGCCCATTAAGGTTAGATAAGAAGTCAAGAGTGTGTGTAACATCATCAGTGGATAGCTTTTAACCACCAGAGTCCTAATTCCTCTTGGCTAATGTTTAAAAATGGCAGGCTGTCAAGCTTTAAAATAAGGATCATGAGCTTCAAGTTCACTTCTGAACAGTCCACAACAGCACATATTCTTAATTATCAATGTGTCCAATCTAGTAAACAGTTTCGTTTTTACTTGATTGCTTGTAGGAACAATTGAGCAACAATGATCAGGAGTTGTCGAGGAGTAAACATCATAAAAAACACTATGAAGAGAAGCGGAAAGCCCATGTGGACATGATTGAGACTCTAAAAAAGAACTTGAAAGACAAGGACCAGGTGTTACAGGTGACCAAACACTGACATCTTACACTGATCCATTAGATATGAAAAGATTTCCGTTTGTTTGACTGAATCTATTTTTGACAGGCTTCTATAGTGAAAGCCTCGGAAATCTGCCCCGACCGCCTAGATGTCAGAAGAACTCCTAAAAGTTTAGATAGCGAAATCAACCGCCTGAAACATAAGATCAATACACAGCAAGACCAGCAAGGGCAGAGAGACTCTATTGTAAGGTACATAGACACGGTCTCCAGCAGTCAAACAAATGTTACCTGGTGGTATTTCAACACAAAATTAAAAGAAAGATACAAATTAGATTTAATGTGAAGAAAAAAGAAGCCTATTTTCAGGACCATTAAAGGAATAGTTCACCCAAAAATGTATATTTACTGAAATGTACTCACCCTCAGAACATCCAAAATGTAGACAAGTTTATTAATTTGAAAATATTTGGAGAAATTTAACATTACATCATTTACAATTGATCCTCTGCAGTAAATGGGTGCCATTAGAATGAGTCCAAATATCTGATAAAAACATCACAGTAATCCACTCCACTACAGTCCATCAATTAATGATTTGTGATGTGAAAAGCTTTTTAATAAAAAAAAAAAAAAAATATATATATATATATATATATATATATATATATATATATATATAATTAAGATGTTTCTTTAACATCAAACGAGTGATCTATCATAATACTGCTTTCTCAAGAGAAAAAGTCACCCTATCTGAATCAACAGAGGAATATGCATTTATAAGCAAAAACAGCCCAAAGCAATTCTAAACCTATTTTTCATGTGAGATTGAAAGTGAAAGTGACGTGACATACAGCCAAGTATGGTAACCCATACTCAGAATTAGTGCACTGCATTTAACCCATACAAAGTGTACACACACAGCAGTGAACACACAGCCGGAGAAGTGGCAGCCATTTATGCTGCAGCGCCCTGCATTCAGTGCCTTGCTCAAGGGCACCTCAGTTGTGGGATTGCCGGCCCCAGACTCGAACCCACAACCTTAGGGTTAGGAGTCAAACTCATTAACCATTAGTTCATGACTTGCCTCTAAAGATTGCAAAAGGAGATTAATTTTATTCCACTGGAGTAAGTGGTATTATGGATTATGGACTTTAATTGAAAGCAATGGTTACAGTTAAAACACTCTAAAGATGGATTTATTTCTTAAAAACATTCAGCTTTTATATTAATTTAAGTAACACTTTACATTAAGGTTAATTAGTTAACTACTTTATTTAACATGAACTAAGAATAAACAATAGTTTTTCAGCATGTACTAATCAATTGGATTATTCTGAAATAAGAAAGTCACACACAACTATGATGCTTCAAGGGTGAGTAGAAGATGGACGAATTTTCATTCTCGGGTGAACTAACCCTTTAATGTTAATTTTAACATTTACTAATGCATTATTAAAATCAACATATGTGCTTGTTAAGCGTTAATACACTCTGAATTAACATGAACTTACAGTGAACTACTGTATTATCATTAACTAGCATTAAGAAAGATTAATAAATACTGTAATAAATGTATTGTTCATTCATGTTAGTTATCCCAGGGCATTTTCCCCTTGCCTCTGTGAAGCGCATCTACATTGTTTATCATGCTGGTGGGGTTTATATGTTGTGATGTTATAATGATGAAGTTTTTGGTCATTGAATCTTCTAGGCAGTTTCAAGAAGCAAAAGAGAGCTTTAATAACATAGCCCGACAGGTCAAGGGTCTGGAGGCATTCATCCGCCAGTTAACTGAGATCATGAACACCAGACACTACGTCTATGCTGAACTGAGAATGTAAGTTTTTTTCAAATAGATTGTTTTAATGTGTCTGAACCTCAAACCACCAATGAAATGTTCGCAAATTAAACATTATTTTAATGTCTCTCAAAGGTAAATCACTGTATGAGTCTTTCCCAATTATTTTTCTGTTGAAAAATGTCCTATTAAAGGACAACTCCTTATGAATAATGAATAATGTCAAAAAAAAAAAAAACTTTTCCCATACACGCGTGTGTGTGTAATTGATGATGGGCCGTTGAAAAATTAGAAAAATAATGCACAACCGATGTGGTGATGCGGCCATGACGCGAAGCGGAGTTACACCGTTACACCTCAGGTGTGCATTATTTTTCTAATAATTCAGTGGCCCGGAGTCAATTATTACACTTATACTACAGTTACCACACCTCAAGACATCAATCCGATGATTTATTTAAAGGGATTCATCCGGTTTTTGTACTTAAATAGTTATTGTGAGTAGGACTATTTCTTCCGCATCTCATCCAATGCCTCTTTTGCTAGTACCAAAACGTAGTTTTAAAGCTGGTAACAGAGGCTTGGGCCGTTCATAGCATTCTAATGTAATTATTAATGAGATTATTAGAAAGAGAGCGAGAGCGACAGATAAACACACAGAGAGAGAGAGAGCTTGTGTGAATAAGGCTAACGTACCTCTGTGTGTTCCTCAACAATCTTCTGCTGCAGTGTTTCTTCTGTTACCTCGCTAGTGAGAAATGTTGTGTAGCCTTTAAGTTGCTACACTATATAGGCTAACTGATCAAATCGCCAGGGCAGTGCTGACAACAAGTGTTTGTGCAAACTGCGTGAGAGCTGCCTGGAACTACGTTCGCCGTGCTTGTAATATATATATATATATATATATATATATATATATATATATATATATATATTTTACAAGTTTTAAAATGCAGATAAGCCATTATTTAATTACATAAACAAGAATACATTTACAGAACAGGAATCTGAACATTATATAAATCCAGGTTCAAAATTCTTGTTTAATTTTTTTGAGTTAAAGGTTTTTACGTCAGGGATTTTGGATGTCGTTTTATCAGTACAATAAATTAAGTTAACTTTTGATACTTCACTCATGCTGCATCTGGGTAAAAGCTCATTTTTTCCTCTATACTGAAGCCTTTTTTTTTTTCGATAACGCAGTGCAACTGCACTGCCATTGGTTTAATCTGTAAGCTTTTTTTAAACCAATGACAGCGCTGCGGCGATGCAGCGCACCAAAGCCCGCCAAAATGGGCAGGGTGAATGGCTATATAAGCAGGCAAATCACCAGAGGAAATCAGATCTTACTCCTTCAGCGATGACTTCACTTCGCTGGATCCCTACTGAACGCCTTCGCCTGGAACGAGCTCTAGCCGTCAAAGATGCTCCGCAATGGACCAGCTGAGATCGCCGATCGCCTGCAGCACCAGCGCTCTTGCGGACATACGCCTCGCCACAGCTGTGGCACGTGCAGAGCCCCTCTGCATGAAGATGACGGCCACGGTGAGCGCGTCTTTTGCCTGGGAAAACCCCATGCTGAGGTGGTGCTCACAGAGACTTCATGAGAGTCTCGACTCTCTGCGTGTGAAAGCGGTCCCACCCCTCGCGGCCCTCCCATATTCTTGGCTCCTTTGTCAGGCGAGCAAGAGCTGGAATTACTCTGCCCAGTGAGGTCTTTCAGGATATACATTGAGTGGTCACAGCCGTTCTGGCAATCTGCCCAGCTTTTTTGTCTGCTTTGGTGCCACACCAATTGGTCTTCAGTCTCAAAGCAGTGCCTTTCGCGTTGGATAGTCGACGCTTTCGCTCTGTGTTACTCCTCTATGGGCCTTGAGTGCCCCATAGGAGTAAGAGCCCACTCCACTAGAGAGATGGCCTCTTCATGGGCCTGGTCTAGTGGTGTATCTATCAAGGACATCTGTGAGGTGGCCGGCTGGTCCTCGCCGTCCACTTTTGTCAGATTTTATAACCTGGACATCCCAACCTTGCATGCTCGGGTCCTATTCGATAGAAGTATTGGACTGTAATAGGTGAGGATTTATTATTTCTAGCTTTCCTCAATGGGGTGTCGATCAGAACACAATGGATTCGATCAGTTCGATGCAAAGGAGGTTTATTGTTGACAGTTTTGGCTATGCACAGAACAGCAGTACACAGGTTTCTTAAAGTATTTAGATGTGTGTGTTTATGGTCTACAAAGGGAAAGAAATAAAGATATATATTAACAAATGTCTCTAGTATTATTATACAAACATTACTTCCAAAACTACATTTCTCAAATAAAGAATTATCAGGTTCGATTCTATATTAAATAAAGAAATCAATATGCAAGCAACGAGAATATGCAACACCGCCACCCGGTGGTCAGAAATGGCATAAACATACAAAACCGAAACTAAATCTGAGGTAATTTAAATGAACGGCACATAATCATAAAGATCGCGTCCTTAACTCGAAATAACAAGAGTTTCAAATACTAATGTAACGGTCATACATACATATGTACAAATCAAACACTGGGAGCAATATAAATATTATAAATTGCAAGTAATATCGAACATAAAACGGCACATTCACGAACTCTCAACCTCACGAGATTAACGGATTCCTCTCTCTTGAACATGCATCACTTTATGAAAGTATGACATCAAGGCTTTACAGCACCTTAACAAATATTGATCGCCAAACTAGGTGAACAGTCAACTTACATATATTTATTGACGCACTTTGCACACAGTCTTGCTTGTACAGTCCCGCTCATACAGTCCCGCTCTCTGCTGACGATGACTGATAGTAAATAGCGCATGCGCACATGACTCGGCCTTTCCAACACAGCCGCCGCCAAATTTGGTTACAAATTTGCTCCATTGAAAGGCCGACACTATAGGGACTACCGTTAGTCACTAGTGTGGCTTTTATCAACTTCATCTCGGATCTCCGGAAGAACAATCAGTCGAGCGATGGGTCTTGTGTAGACTTTGTCCTTAATCTGCACCTCGACCGTTCGAACTCGATTATCAACCCCCGGAAAGACATTAAGCACTCTCCCGATCTGCCACAATGAACGGGGTAACTGAGGGTCAACAAGCATGACAACTGTCCCGGGTTTGATGTCTACTGATGGATTCTGCCACTTTCCCCTGGCCTGCATGTCAGGTAAGTAATACTTTATGAAGGCCGTCCAGAATCTGTCAGACAATACTTGGGAATGCCTCCATCTCCGTCTTCCTAGGAGCTCAGACACTGGATATATGACTTGGGGTAGGGACCCATCCGGCCGCCCCATTAGAAGGCAGTTCGGGGTGATCGGATCTGCATCAGCAATGTCTGCTGAAACGTAACCAAGAGGTTTGGAGTTGAGGATGGCCTCAATCTCTATGAGGACAGTTTGAAGCACTTCTTCGGTTACTGATTCTGAGCCCAGGGTTGTATAAAGTGCAGCCTTTACTGAACGAATCTCACGTTCCCACACCCCTCCAAAGTGTGGAGCAGCTGGAGGATTGAAACGAAAGCTAATTTGTTGCTTCGCTAGCTGCTGTTGCAGATCACCACTGAGCTGACTGAAGGCTTCTCTAAGCTCTCTCTCACCACCTCGGAAGTTGGTGCCTTGGTCCGAGTATAACTCTGCAGGTTTTCCACGGCGACTTATAAACCAACGTAGTGCCATGAGAAAGGCATCACTATCTATAGATGTCAGCACCTCAAGGTGCACCGCCCAGGTGGTCAAGCACTTAAATAAAAGTCCCCACCGCTTCTCCGTCCGACGACCTATTTTGACCAGAAGAGGTCCAAAGCAGTCCATTCCGGTTGAATGAAAAGCAGGCTTGAACAACCGAAGTCGTGGTGGAGGGAGATCAACCATCTTCTGGGAGGCTGGCTTCGACCTCCATTTACAGCATTCAAGACATGTTCGCTGGTGCTTTCTCACTGCTTCTCTCCCTTTCAGTATCCACACATTTCGACGGAGCTCCGCAAACACTCGCTCTGGTCCTAGATGGCAAAGGCGAGCATCATATTCCTTTATGAGTAGCTGAGTGTTAGGGTGTCTGGAATCCAACACAATAGGGTGTACTGTGCTTGGGTCTAATCCTTCCACCCGCCTTAATCGTCCTCCAACCCGTATTACCTCACCGGTTCTGTCGAACTCTGGGGAGAGACAAAGTAAGCGGCTGCTAGAACGAACAGGTTTACCACTCTTCAACAGATGGTAATCTTCATGAAAACTATCCATCTGGACCTGTCTCAGTGTGGTCAGTTCTGCCTTTTGGTAAGCACTGGCTGGAGGGGAGCCACTTTGTTCTGCCGCCCTGTGCAACTCCTGTGCTACTGCTTCGACCAAGTCTTTCCAGCTACTAAACTTACTACCATCTGCTGTCACTGCTGATGAGTTAACCACGCCACAGAAGGCACTTCGCTTTAATTCCGTAGCATCATCAGGCACTAAGCTGTGCACAACTGGTGGTGCTGGCCAAGTACTCTGAGGTTGGAGGAGGAATTTTGGCCCTTGGATCCAACGATTGGGTTCAATAAGGTCCTTAACCCTCTGGAGTCTAAGGGTATTTTTGGGGCCTGGAGAAGTTTTGTCATGCCCTGACATTTGTGCTTTTTTCAGTTTCTTATAAATATCTAAATGGGTAAAGTCTAATCTCACTGTAATCAGCACAAACTGGGCTATAATAATATGTGAAATGCATGTATGTACATGATTGTGTTTTTGAGAAAAAAAATATTATGCGTGGTTAGTGAAAAACTAAAAATGTTAAAACACTTGAATAAGGCAAAAAAAACACATAAAGAACAATGGTTCCCGGGATTTTTGAGAACTGGAGCTTGTAGCTTAGAATTTTTCTTTCTAAATGATGTGAAAATCATCTTGTTTACTCACTCACAGAAAACAATATATTGATTTAAATTTTCTAAGACACATTTTGTTGGTAAAAGTCATATGCGAGTAGGCGTCAACTACCATGAATATCATTGTGATTTACACCTGAGAAGGCAAAGGCCCGCATAATGAGCTGCATAATGAGCCATTCAGTCATCTGTGCCACTGAGAGGAAGGAGTTACAAGAAAGAATGCAAGAACAAAATAAATCTATATAATTTTATGTTTGTAGTTTATTTAGAATATATTTAATTATCCCACAACATAATTTAATATCCACTTGGGGGAGCAGTTAAACAGTTTATTAGAAACAATCAAAGCTGACTTTCAAACAAATTGTCTGGCATCCTTACTCTTATAAATATCTAAATGCTTCGACCAAGTCTTTCCAGCTACTAAACTTACTACCATCTGCTGTCACTGCTGATGAGTTAACCACGCCACAGAAGGCACTTCGCTTTAATTCCGTAGCATCATCAGGCACTAAGCTGTGCACAACTGGTGGTGCTGGCCAAGTACTCTGAGGTTGGAGGAGGAATTTTGGCCCTTGGATCCAACGATTGGGTTCAATAAGGTCCTTAAGGCTCTTACCACGGGTAAGATCATCCGCAGGGTTCCTGAAAGAGTCAATGTAATTCCATCCTTTAAGGTCAGTCAATTCTTGAATCTCTGCCACCCTAGTGCCCACAAACACCTTGAAGCGGCAGGATTCGGAATGTAACCAGTGGAGGACAGTTGTTGAATCTGTCCAGAAAGTGACCTTCTGGATCTTCAAGGTGAGCTCATTTTCAGCCAGCTTGGCCATCTGCGCTCCTATTAGAGCAGCACACAGCTCCAGTCTAGGAATTGAGCACTGCTTACGTGGGGCAACACGTGATCGGGCCATGAGGAATGAAAGGTGTACCTTCCCGCATGGATCTTCTGAGCGAAGGTAAGCGACTGCCCCATAAGCCTTCTCAGAAGCATCGGTGAAGATATGGATGTCCCGAGTGACCTCTGAGTTGTCCATGCTGGATGGAATGTAGCACCTAGGGAGTACTACAAGAGGTAAGCACTGAAGCTCAGCTTCCCACACCCTCCATGCCTGCTGAAGATCATCGGGAAGTTGTGGATCATCCCAGTTCCTGTTCTTAATCCAGAGCTGTTGAACAATCACCTTGGCTCGTGTGGTGAAAGGAAGAATGACACCAAGGGGGTCATACTGACTTGCTAACACACGATATATGTTCCGCATCGTCAGAGCACTGTAAGTAACAGGTCTATGCTTAAATCCTAGGTGGTCCGACTCACAGTGCCAATTCAGTCCCAAGGTGGATTCACGTGGGTCTTCTTTATTCTGTGAAAGCCACAACTCTAGTTTGGGAGATCTGGCTTCTGGTGGCAAGTGACTGACGACTTCTTGCACGTTGCTGGCCCATTGACGGATATCA
This sequence comes from Carassius carassius, assembly GCF_963082965.1. Lineage (NCBI taxonomy): Eukaryota > Metazoa > Chordata > Actinopteri > Cypriniformes > Cyprinidae > Carassius > Carassius carassius. The sequence goes on from NC_081774.1 coordinate 28,147,786, forward strand.
AACCCTCCGGACGCTAGCAGCTTACGAAGTTTGTCTAGTAACTGCCGTGCCTCTTGAGCAGATGGGAAGCTCTGTAGACAGTTATCCACATAAAAGCAGCGTTCCACAGAATGTCTCACATCTTCATCCGCTGTGCTGTGCGATGAGACATGTCTTTGGAGGGCGAAGGATGCACAGCAGGGACTGCACGTGGTTCCGAACGGCAGCACCTGCCATTCATAGACGTCAAGGGGATCGCCGCGTCTCATTCCACGCCAGAGAAAGCGCAGGAGGGGTTTGTCCTCAGGTAAGAGCATAACTTGGTGGAACATTCCACGTATATCACCGCTGATAGCAACACAATGCTCTCTGAAACGAAGTAGAACACCTAACAGAGAAGGGCTCAAGGTTGGACCAGGCATCAAGGAATCATTGAGGTTCAGTCCTTTATATTGGAAAGAGCAATTGAACACAATACGGTCCTTATCATTGTGGCTGACTAAGTGGTGCGGGATATACCAGGTCTCCCCTGCCATAGTGCTTGCAGCAGCTGAGAGTTTGGTAACTGCTCCATTCAGTTCCAGCTTTTCAATTTCAGCATTGTACACGGCTGCTTTCTCTGGATTTTGGGTTAGTCGTCGTTCCATACTCCGGAGACTTGGAACCACAGCCTCTTTCGGAGCACTAAAGGAGGGTGAAGCCTTTCTGCGCAACAAGGGTGTCGCGTAACGTAATATTCCATTCACCTCCACGTGAGTTGTCCTGGTCTCTAAGAGGTTAATGGCATCCTGGTCCTCCCTGGACCTTGTCACCTGCTTTTCACAACGGAAAGGCAAAACATCAAGTTGCCATAGCCTTTCAACATCTCTTTTGAGTTCTAGTTCCGCAGGGGTGAGAGACAGGAAAAGGCACTGCTGTGGCTGCAACTTGGTCTCCAAGATCTTGGCTGGTCCCTGCAGTGTCCATCCTAGCCTTGTCTTTATGGCAGCCGGACCACCAAGTGGACCAATTCGGACAGGTGCAATTGGTGTGATTAGATGGGTGTTATCAGCTCCGATGAGAAGTAAAGGACTCACTCTTTCAAAGGCCTGCAGGGGGAGATCTTTGAGATGCTTGTACTTCAACAAACTGACAGGATAGGAGTAATCGGCCAGACCAAGACGTTTCGCAGTGAATGCTGCATTGATCTTAAAGGTCTTCTGTGGTTGAGTGGCAGGAGATATGTGGAAGGTAACCGTGGTTCCACTGATGGTCTGCACATCTTGGCGGATGGTCCGTAAGGCTATGTTTTCAGCTTGACCTTGTATACCAAGCTCATGGGCGGCATCAGGAAGAAGAATAGTGCGCTCGGACCCATCATCCATGACAGCATAGGTGTCGAGTGTCTTGCCTCCATAGCGCAGCAAGACCCGGATGACCTTTAGGAGAACACGCCTGCAGTCGGTGGGTCTGTCCAAGTACAGAGTCTCAGTGGTTGAACTAACAAGGCAAGAACCTTCTCTGGTACTCTTTGTGTTGACCTCATGCAAGATTTGTAAGTGCTTCCCTTTGCAGATGCTACAAGGCTTCTTGAGTGTGCACTGGGCTGCTTGGTGTGCCCGTCCACAGCGCCAACAACGATGATTGGTCTGGATCCATTCAATCATTTGCTGTTTATCAAAGGACTTAAAAGTGGGACATTGACTAAGATAATGGTCCTCGTTATCGCAGTAAGGACAAAAAGCTCTAGGTGGGAGTTTAGGTTTCTCCACTTTAACTGGTCTAACTTGAGACGGTGCTGAGGGTATCTTTGTGGCAATGTCGTCTACTCCATGAAGGATGGTAGCTGAACGGGCAGTGGGTTTGGTTTCTCTCCAGCGTTCTGGTCTCTGGCTCTTGTAATTGATCTGTGTCTCACTGCTTTGGCACCAGGCCTCATACTGGAGCCACTGTGAAAATTCACGAAGGTTATACACAGACCCAGGACGGTGGTACATCTGTCTTCGGAATCCTGATCTCATTTCAGCAGGTAACTTACTCAGCAGCCTCTCTACATGTGACCCACAACGAAGCTCGGCTTCACCTTCGTCTCCAAGAGTTTCCAACATACCCACCAAAGCCCTAATCTGTAAAGCAAATTTGTCAAAGGCCTCAGTATCTCCTCGTCGAATATCTGGGAAATCCATCACTTTGGCAATCTTCTTGAGTGCCAACTTGTCAGGCTGGCCAAACCTTTCATTGAGAGCAGCCATGGTAGCAGAGTACGGAAATGGTGAATTGAGATAGGAATCTGCCACCAGACGAGCTTCATCTAGCTTCAAATGATCCAGCAAGATTTGGTACCGGAATAGCTCTGTGGCATCTGATGGTAGAAGGTTCTCAAGAGCTATCTTTAAACGAGCAAACTCACTGGGGTCCTTAGTACAAAAGTTGGGTATGGTTGGCACTGGACCTCGGTAAGTGGTTTCTTGTCTTACAGGATTCAGGTTAGAGGCATAAGGATCTCTGTGTACTAACTGTGGCCCTGTGGGTTGCTGGGACTGAGAACGCACCTGTGTAGGGTAATCTAAAGACTCTCTAGGGAACTTATACAATGTCCTGGAATGCCAGTGAGGGACAGGAGTATCTGTTTGGAGGCCCGGCATAGGAAGAGCTGTTCTCTGATAAAGAGGGTGACTTGGGTTTTCAGCATGTTGCCAGGAAGGGAAATCATGGCCAGCATGTTCACCACACATGGTTGGCCGAATATGTGATTTAGTAGGTGCCGCCGCTAAGATCAGATCTTTCATTATCTGAAGCTCACCCATCATTGTTCCCAGAATGTCTAACATTTTAGAGTCACCTGTTGTGGCAGGAAGGGGCTGGTGTGGCTTTAGAGGTGACGCTCTTGTGTAGTCTGTCTGGCGATGCTTACCATAGGTAGGTGGGGGCAAAGATGTAGACACCATGGAGTGTGGATTGTAGGATGCCGTTCCAGGATGTGGGAGGAGTCTATCCTGTCCAGGGAAAGATGTACTTGGCAACGGCGTGGACATGTTTTTCCCATGGCCGATGATATGGAGAAGTCTGAGGACTATTAACTGGCTGCACTGGAGCGTAGCTGGCGCTAGGTTGTTGCAGTTCTATATTATCCATCCCTTGGATAAAAGGATCCCTTTCCCCGACTATGGGCGACCATTCATCCACTGTGTCCCATGGACCTTGACTTATAGGACTCGTTCCTCTGGTAGAAGGTGAAGAGATGTTCACTGCAGCATCTCCAAGCCACTGTGTATGCTGTATTGTGTGAGGCGATACCGGCTGGCTGCCTGCTCTATGATGTACTGTCGTAAGATCATAATCTCTTAGGTAAGCAGGAAGATGAACTTGACGTTTTGGTCTGACAATCTGTGAAGATGCTTCTTCAGGTTGCATAGTGATACTGATCAATTCTTTGTCCATAAGGAATGCCATCTCCGGCTCGAAGGACCATATGTTCGTTAGAAGTATTGGACTGTAATAGGTGAGGATTTATTATTTCTAGCTTTCCTCAATGGGGTGTCGATCAGAACACAATGGATTCGATCAAAGGAGGTTTATTGTTGACAGTTTTGGCTTTGCACAGAACAGCAGTACACAGGTTGCTTAAAGTATTTAGATGTGTGTGTTTATGGTCTACAAAGGGAAAGAAATAAAGATATATATTAACAAATGTCTCTAGTATTATTATACAAACATTACTTCCAAAACTACATTTCTCAAATAAAGAATTATCAGGTTCGATTCTATATTAAATAAAGAAATCAATATGCAAGCAACGAGAATATGCAACACCGCCACCCGGTGGTCAGAAATGGCATAAACATACAAAACCGAAACTAAATCTGAGGTAATTTAAATGAACGGCACATAATCATAAAGATCGCGTCCTTAACTCGAAATAACAAGAGTTTCAAATACTAATGTAACGGTCATACATACATATGTACAAATCAAACACTGGGTGCAATATAAATATTATAAATTGCAAGTAATATTGAACATAAAACGGCACATTCACGAACTCTCAACCTCACGAGATTAACGGATTCATCTCTCTTGAACATGCATCACTTTATGAAAGTATGACATCAAGGCTTTACAGCTCCTTAACAAATATTGATCGCCAAACTAGGTGAACAGTCAACTTACATATATTTATTGACGCACTTTGCACACACAGTCTTGCTTGTACAGTCCCACTCATACAGTCCCGCTCTCTGCTGACGATGACTGACAGTAAATAGCGCATGCGCACATGACTCGGCCTTTCCAACAGGTCCTTTCGATATGATAACGACGGCCTCTATCAGACTGTCGTCATCATGGCACCTCCAGGGAGCTAGCTCCCTCTTAGCAGTGTAGCGTCTCTCACTTGTCCCCTAGACCCCAAGGTGTCCAAGATAAATCTTGTCGTTCCCTACCGTGGCACGGCGCAGTTGAATTCGTTCCCCATACGCAGTATGAGTGAAGTATCGAAAAGGAATGTACTCTGTTATGAAAGTAACCTCGGTTCCCTGAGATACGTATACCTGCTTATGTAGCCATTCGCCCTGCCCATTTTGGTGGGCTTTGGTGCGCTACATCGCCACAGGCTCGCGCAGCTACGCAGCGCTGTCATTGGTTTAAAAAAGTTTACAGATTATAAAAAAAAACAGGCTTCAGGAGCTGTTCCACATACATGGTACTCGTTCCGTAACCGAGGTTACGTTCGTAACCGAGTATGTTTTCTTTCACACTAAGCTGAAACAACTTGTTACAAAAAGCCCAGAATCTCAAAATTGACCAGTGCATTTAAAAAAAACTGTGGTTTTAGTGCAGATTTGAGGGTACTGATGATAATGATGTAGGTTGTGTTTCTGTGTGTTTCCAGGTATCTTTCTGTGCGCTGTAAGTACTACTTTGATTCCATGCTGTCTCAGAGAGGATACATAGGGAAGATGACCTTTGACCATAAGAATGAGACGCTCTCCATATCAGTAAGACTTTTCATAATGATGACATCATTGATGTAGTTGTTTTCTTGATGAACAAACATTGGATATGTGCATAGAGGCATGCAGTTTTGTATAATTTAATTTTGTTGAATAGTAGGGCTACGATGGTGGTAGATTTTTACCACATACGTATATGCATACATACCTGTTAATATACATACGTAATTGATGTTAATTATATAATTTATGTATAAAAATGTATGTGTGTGTGTGTGTGTTTGTGTGTATATATATATAGAGAGAGAGAGAGAGAGAGGCTGTTAGAACCACAGACACAGGAAAGTTAATGTGCACATATTAGTCAGCCCAGAAGTTCATCTGAATTTCACGTATTTCTACTTTCACTTGTTGCACTTAAGAATATGATGAGCACGGTCACATCAATTCTAGTAGAATAGAACATAAATACACATTTGCAATGTTTTGTTTCGCCCTGCCATCATTAGCGGAAGCTGTGTGTGAACAAGCCATGACTGTAGAGTGTAAGCTGCTCTGTCGCATGTCTCAAGAGGGAGAGGGATTCTCCGGTACTGCATTCCACAACAACACTTAGCTGGCCACAGATGCACCTGCCTACAAATCATCCTAGTTTGCAGAACCCCATAGGCCTATGCTGATTAATTTTAAATATGCCAAAAAATTGGCCAGCCAATCGATCGGTCGACCTCTACTGTAGAACTCATTATAATCAGTGATGCTGGACTGGATGTGGCACGACATGACAAACCCCCCGACAGTAAATTGTCTAGTTCTATTTATGAGGTCCTGACACAGTGTTCAAATGTTCCTGTGTGGAGTAGACACTAGACAGACTCAACCTGTTGCGACGCAGCAGTGTCGTGTCCGGTGTAGACAAAGTTCACTGTACCGCCGCCAAGCATTAACTCCTCATCTTCACGCGTTCTCTTTGACATAGGAATCATTTCCACATTTCTTGTTAACATATTTCATTTATAGCCATCTCATTCGTATTTGGAGAAAGCCTCACCAAACCTGACCAGCCAGGCGTTTGTGATCGCGGGAATTTGAAGACACTTTTACAAACACAAATGGGTGAAATGAAAGGACATGGCTCCAGATCAGATATGTATATTTGGTTTCCAATTAAGGTCCATCGCCAAATACACAATTAATTTGCTGAATGCATAAACTGTATCTTCCTGTGCTCAAACCTGCCAATCTAAAGGAAACGCTGTTACCATCGACTTATAGTCTACATAAAACAATTTGCAACTATTACTGTTATTACTCTTGTATACAAAACTTTGTATTATGTGTGTTGTAGAGTGACGCGTGTGACGTCACATGCACTATGGCCGGTGGCAGTGGTTGTCACAGCGACCGTCACAGCCTTATTAAATAGCCTATGATTTAAAAAAAAAAAACTCCTTGGGGTCAGGATTTTACTCTACATGCAGTAACCTGGACTTTTTAAAAGTACAGTAGTTTCTCATGATGACGGTCATCTGTCTGTTCTTCAGGTTCAGCCAGGAGAGGGTGGAAAGGCCACTCTAAGTGATATGCGATCACTTTCTGGAGGGGAACGTTCGTTTTCTACCGTGTGCTTCGTTTTGTCACTGTGGGCCATAACTGATGCTCCATTCCGTGCTTTAGATGAGTTCGATGTCTACATGGTAAGGAGTATATATAAGGAATCCTGTTAAAAAAAATACACATGGTTTTCACAAAAATATTAGATGGCACAACTGCTTTTCATCAAGAAGAAATGTTTTGCAAATACAATAAGATATTTGTCATGGCTAGAGAATCAGGTGACTGGAGTCCTGGAGAAGAGCATGCAGTCACTGTGTTGTGTGTTTGCTCTCTCAGGACATGGTCAATCGAAGGATCTCCATGGACATGATGCTGAAAATCGCTGCCAGTCAGCGCTACAGACAGTTTATTTTCCTCACACCACAGAGCATGAGGTAAAGAGCTTCTCTAGTGTTCATGCAGAAATGTGTAGATGGTTACATTAGAAGACTTGATTGCCATATTTTGTATCATTCATAACGCGGTTATAAATTGGTAGTCCTAGTAAAAATGTAATGTTCTGTTCTTTCTGTATCCCAGTTCTCTGCCAGCCAATAGCCTGATCCGCATCCTCCGTCTAAGTGACCCTGACCGCAGCCAGTCTGCTCTTCCCTTTGGTCAGAGGAACCCAGAATAATGCTGCTATCCTTCAAACGTCATCTTGTGTATCAGGCAAATCAAGTCAAATCAGGCAAAGTACTTCCAGCTGACAGCTGCACTTTACAGTTCTATGCGCACAAGTTTTGCAGGCTTTTTTTCCAAGATCATTTAAATGTAGATTAAGAAATAATTTTGTTGTTTAAAATCAACATTTTGCAGGTTCTGTATAATACTTTTTAGGTTTTATAAAAAATTTTGTGATTGCAATGTTACTTGCAGTTGTACCTATTGAATAAGGCATATAAAGGCCAGTTATAGCATGTTGCTGTTATTTGTTTTATTTCATTATCTGCCTTCCATTGTTTTATTTTTTTCTCCCAACTAATTAAAAATGTAAAATGTTTCTAGTATAACAAGAAATAATCTATCTTATTTTTCAAAAATGCATAGTTTTGTATTACTGGTGTTACAGTATGGAAAAAAATAAAAGTCAGTTTTGGTTTGAGGAAATCAAAATTTTGCGTCTTGAATTTTTTTTTTTTTTTTTTTTTTACAGCAAGTTATGAGTATTTAACAGGGTTTCCGCAGGGGGTTAAATGTCATTAAATTTCTTTTCTTTTTTTTTTCTTTTTTTTTTTTGAAAATTAAGGCCTTGAATAACATTAAAAGTAATTAAATTAATTTCTACATTTTTTTTTTTTTTTTTGCTTTTTTGGAAGAACACTATTGGCACTTTATTTTGAATATAGTGCCTTCATAATTAATAACTTTTTCATCCCCAGATTGGGACAACATGTTGGAGTAAAACTGAGAGCAGAGAATGTAAATTACTTAAGGTCAGAAAGAAATTATGTAATGCAATTGAGCAATTTCAGTGAGAATGACTGTGAATGATTTTATTATATTAATTGTAAATGACGATAGGAAATAATGAATTATTTTTTGACAGTAACAGTTGCACCAGTTGAGGTTCACATAGCCAGTCTGTGTAAAAGAGTTTCTCATGGAGAAATTGAAACAAAATAATTGTAATGGCACAAACAAAGAAACTCACAGATAAAAAAACATACGATAAAAAAAATGTATTTTTTAAAACATATGATACATAAAACATGCCTAGACGACATGAGGCTGCTAAGAGTATCAGCACAATTGTAGATTTGACATTGATTTTATTCACTATATAAACAAGTAATAATCATTTAATAATTTCCAAACAGCACACAGCATTGCTTCATTACTGAAGCATTCATCATTTTTTAATTGATTTTGAGTCAATGATTCAGTGATCCATAAAGACGGGCACTTCCTTGATTCTTGAATAACTCGGCCTTCTGAATGAATCTCTTGAACTAATGACTCAAAGGCTCAGTGACTTGCTTCCACCTACTGGCCTTTTACTCTTATATTTTAAAGTATCATTAAAATATATATTTTTTTCAATTTTTCATATTTTATCTAGGCTATATTAAAAATGATTTACAACACTAAGCTCATAACATTAATTATGCAGTTGTAATTTTGCAATGTGAATTCATTAATGAAATGGAAGTATTTCAAAGTGAAATATAACAAACGTTTTATAAGATTAGAAAAAAAAATTCACTATTCAGTTGGAAAGCAATTTGAGGATCTATAACAAATTTGCTTATTTCAGCATGTAAGAACTAACGTAGCAGTATCTGTTTAAATAATGTCGATGTTCTTACAGTATGTATCTAAGATCATCATCATTGTATCATCAAATTGAATGGTTACTTTAAAACATAACCGGTCAGTGGAATATCCATGGCTGATAGCAGTGGGGTTATCGAAAGGGCATTTTAGCATTGGTGATTAAAGGGGCAGAGGCACAGACCACCCTTGACATGAGAACTGAGAACTGACATGAGACACTGAGATTTTGTCCTAAATCGACGCGTCATGAGCTACTTTTAGCCTCGATGTTTTTTAAATATGGGCCCAGTTGTGTAATATATATGGGTCATGTATGGTATTATTATTAATTTTTTTTAATGACATTAAAAAGCATTAAATTAGATCTGATGATACCTGCAGAAACCCTGCCTCTGCTTCTTTGGCTTTACTGGTTCTGATTCTTCTGTTGTATTTGCTGGTTAAAGTCAGTTTCAGACTTTCCACCAACTCAAATTTGTGCTAATTTAAAAAAAAAAAAAAAAAAAACGATAACAAGCATGTGTCTTTCACTTTGGTGTTTTCGTCTGATGCCAGTGACGGTCGTTCTTGATTCGGTCATTTTAAACGAATCTTTAATGTGACTCGGGAAGAACGAGTCATCTCGTGGAGTGATTCGTTCAGTCGCGCATGCGCAAAATTCTATAGTTTATGTACAGGAATTTGTCAAGCGGGAAGGAAGTCGACCGGAAGTTGAAGTCGGCCGCGTGCCGCCATCTTGTAGCAGAACTTCACTTGCGTTAACATCCCATTGACTCCCATTCATTTAGGCGTCACTTTGACAGTGAATAACTTTACATCTGAGGCGTTTAAAGGCTCCATTTGTCCATTATTTATTTCTAAAGATACACGACAATGTATAAAGGGCTCCATTACCTTCTATGTTACATTATGGCCCCGTAGAAACAGTTTTTGTAAAAATAGGCTAACGATTGCATCATAACCACTCGACTCTCTGTCGCACAGTAGAGAAATTACCATACAGACAGGAGAAGCTCGCAGGCAATCGGGGAGACGTCAAGAGAGAAGCCCATAGATACAAGCCCTGGCGTTACATTTTAAAATGCTATACAAAATAATTAATCAGAATACTTACTCCTGCTCACTCACGCCAAAGAACTCCCCGCTCAAGAACGCCGTCTCTGCAAGATTAACGATGGCAGTTTGCACGCACAGCTACTAGAAGATTTACATCTGTCAGACAGGTTGCTGACGTCATCAAGCTTAGTTTGAGTCTGCGCGTCAGAAACGGAAGTGCTAAAAATGGGCTTCACTTCTCTCAATTGAGTTCCAATGGGGTCACTGTGTCCATTTCTATTACTGTCTATGGAATTAGTCTAGTTCACCCAAGAGGGTCTGGCTGCAGACTTGACCTTGCACTCTCAGACTTGCATTCTCAGACTTGCACTCTCAGATACTTGTGCTTCCGCTAGTGACATCACTTGCAGTCTTTTTTTATTTTATTGAATTATTTTTTTACTTTTTGTTTGAATTTCCCAATATTTTACAACAGTAGCCAGGTGGCGAAGACAAGAAAAAAGAAACTAAATTACAATGTCACTTGCAATCGCTACTTGCACTCTCCGCTACCTGTGACGTCACTTGCAATCGACACAAATCGTACTTGTTACCAATGGAGACAAGACATTGTGGTGGTGAATAACACAACGCGCAAAGTTTCGCGTTAAGCATTTTTCCATATAGAATAAACTGTCTACAACTCGTTTATATCACTGTCTTTGTCCATTAAACTACATTATGTGTTTTATTTATAATGATTTTCTATAGGAGGAAAACGTTTAATGTACAATTTAACGCACTGCGTTCTGTACTCGTCTGCTTGCCTGTACGAGCTGATCCTTTTAAAATCACTTAATGTTGAGATTTATAAATATTGTGCTCTCATTTATATTTGGTTTGTTTACCTTTTATTTATTTTCCTTGAACCAGGCAATCATATTGCAGAGTGTATGTCATGTGACCTAATCAGTGACTGAATGAATGCACTTGTTTCTGTTTAAATAAAAGTGCGCCAGTCTGAACAAAACTGGTTGATGTGAAACAGTAATCCTGTTGTCTGCGTGAGTTACTCTGCTAACAGGTTATGGGCCCAGGATACGGGTGTTAAGTCGCTGGGTAAAAGTCGCAACGAAAACTTAACTGCGTGTACCCGAGTTTGTAAGAGAAATGACATGAGGCTGCAAACATGAGCAGAAAGACAAAAGCAGCGGTATCATCGAGCCGCTGGTCAAGGCTTGTCTTTGACGGAGATGAGAAAAATTATGAGTTATGGGAGACGAAATTTTTGGGTCACCTTTGTTTACAAGGACTGAAAGAGACTATTTTGAATGAGCCTTCTGTCGAAGATGAGGAAGACGAGACGAAAAACGCCGAAGCCTATGCTGAGCTGATACAGTTCCTGGATGACAAAAGCCTGGCGCTGGTCATGAGAGAAGCAGCAGATGACGGACGTACAGCGCTGGAGATTTTACGTGGATATTATGCTGGCAAAGGGAAGCCCCGGGTAATAAGCTTGTACACAGAGCTAACTTCACTCCAAAAATTGTCGAGTGAGAGTGTTACGGAATATGTCATCAGAGCTGAAACTACAATCACTGCTTTGAGAAATGCAGGTGAGAATCTGAGTGACGAACTTTTGACAGCAATGGTTTTGAAAGGACTTCCAGAGACATTTAAGCCATTTACTATCCATGTTACTCAGAGTGATGTTAAAATGACTTTTGCCGAATTTAAGACAAGACTTCGAAGTTATGAGGACATTGAAAATATGCGGACAACTGCGTCCGGGGACAATGTAATGAAAGCAAGAGCGCAGTTTGGAACAAAATCCACTTTTGCTGACTGTGCAGCTGCAAGTGCTGACATTGTCTGTTACCGGTGTGGCACAAAAGGCCATAAAGCAAGGACATGCCAACGTAAACAGTGGTGCAGTCAATGTAAAAATACCACTCACCGCGATGCAACCTGCAGACGGAGAAAGCCGCGGGATAACGCAAGAAAAGTGTCCGAGGAGCCGGGTGACAAAGAATATGTTTTTCGGGCAAGCGACGCTGAGATGTGGAGGCATGAGGATGAAAGAAAGGGCCTAATGGTGGATGCAGGTGCAACTTCACACATCATCACAGACATCGCAAAGTTCCGGTGGTTTGACAGCAGTTTCCAGGCTGACACACACTGTGTGGAATTGGCTGACGGCACGAGGTGCAACGGAGTCGCTAAGAACAGAGGAGACGCGGCAGTATGTTTGGTGGACAGCACTGGACGACGTTTCAAGACAACGCTAAGGAACGCGCTGTACATCCCCACGTACCCACAGGACATCTTCTCTGTGAAGGCAGCCACCTCGAATGGAGCAACCGTGATCTTCAGAGAAGGGAAGAACGTTCTGCTACATAAAGACGGTACTGAATTCCCCATACACGTGCACAATAAACTGTACTATTTGCACACAAAAGACAACGAGTGTGATGACCAATGTAGAAAATGTTATGACTTGCAGACATGGCATGAGATATTAGGTCATTGCAACTATGGGGATGTAATTAAGCTCGAGAATGTTGTAGACGGTATGAAAATTGAGAATAGAGCAGACAAACCAACCCCACCGTGTGAGATTTGCATACAAGGCAAGTTTATTGAGACTAGAAACCGAGAGCCAGATGCGAGAGCCAAAGCAGCTCTAGAAATGGTGCATACCGATTTAGCAGGACCTATAGACCCAATGTCCAAGGACGGCCATAAATATGCATTATCTTTCACAGATGATTATTCTAGTGCGGTGTTTGTATATTTTTTGAGAAACAAGAGCGACACAATAACCGCCACAGAGAAATTTCTTGCTGATATGGCTCCATATGGCAGAGTTAAATGCATCAGGTCTGATAATGGGACAGAGTTCACAGGAAGGGAGTACCAGGCATTATTAAGTAGAAACGGTATTAGACATGAGACCTCTGCACCATACTCTCCACACCAAAACGGCACTGCGGAACGTAACTGGAGAACATTATTTGACATGGCTAGGTGCATGTTAATAGAAAGTGGGTTACCAAAGACATTGTGGACCTATGCAGTCCAGACTGCGGCTGTAGTTAGAAACAGATGTTTTAATAACCGAACTAAACAGACAGCTTACTTCATGTTAACAGCCAGGCAACCTAACATTTCTAGAATGCAGAAGTTTGGTATTCCGTGTTACGCTTATCAACATGAGAAAAGTAAGCTGAACTCTAGATGTGAGAAGGGCATTTTTGTGGGATATGACAAGAATAGTCCAGCATACATGATCTACTATCCTGATAGCAGGAAAATACAGAAGCGCAGACTAGTTAAGTTTTTACCTGAAATGAGTGCTGAGGCAGACGAGATTTCGATTGATGATGATTGTGACAATTTTGGGGTTGGGAATAATCTTAGAGAATCGAAAAGAGAAGGTTCTGAAATTAATCTGCAGAATTCTCAAGAACCAGTCACAGTAAAAGAGCCAGAAATGTGCGAAAACCAAACACAAAAAGATCATAAACCTGAAACCGGGAGAAATCCTGCCAGAGAGAGGAAAAAGCCAGGATATTTGTGATTATGTTTGTGGTTTGGATGGTGACGGAGCTAACATTGATTATTGTTACAGACTTGTATGTAATGTACCCCAGACATACAAAGAAGCAGTAACATCAGTGAATGCAGATGAATGGGTTAAGGCTATGAATGAGGAGATGAAGTCATTAAAGGAAAGTGTAACTTTTACCCTGACCAGTCTACCTGAAGGTAAAGAATTAGTGGGGGGTAAATGGGTCTACGCTATTAAGAAAAATAGTGATGGAACAGACAAATACAAAGCGCGATATGTTGCCAAAGGTTACAGTCAAGAGAGAGGTGTGAACTATGATGAGACTTTTTCTCCAACTGCCAGTATGACAAGCATCAGAGTGTTGATACAGAAGGCAGTACAGGAAAATTTGATTGTTCATCAAATGGATGTGACCACTGCATACTTACATGCGCCAATAGAGTGTGACATTTATATGAAACAGCCAGAGGGTTACGAGATAAAATCTCAAGGTAATGCAAAACTGGTGTATAAATTGAAAAAATCACTGTATGGACTTAAACAGTCGGGCCGGAACTGGAACCGAATGTTGCATGAGTATCTTTGTGAAATGAAGTTTGTTCAAAACCCAGCTGACCATTGTGTTTACACGAAGGTTACAGAAACTGAGAAAGTTTTTATAATCATATGGGTTGATGACTTGATTATTGCAGCCAACAATATGTATGTGCTTAATCATGTGAAAGAGAAACTGAGTGCAAAATTTAAAATGAAGGACTTGGGAAAATTAACACATTTCCTTGGTATTGATTATGAGCAAGATTTTGATTGTGTTACAATGTCTCAATGTAGGTATATTAAGAAAATACTTGAGAGATTTGACATGCAGAATTGTAAGTCCAGAGTAACTCCATGTGAACCGAAACTAAACTACACTGATGATGCTGTGGAAATGAGTGATGTCAGAAAATACAGGGAGGTTGTAGGTAGCTTAATCTACCTGGCAACATGCACAAGACCAGACCTAAGTTTTGTAGTGAGCAAACTGTCACAGTATTTTACTAGACCAACCACAGAACAGTGGAACACTGTCAAGCATGTTTTAAGATATTTAAAAGGGACACAAGACAAAGAACTGTGTTACAAAAAAGGTGAAAATGATAACTTGATTCATGCGTACAGCGACGCGAATTGGGCAGCTGATGTAACTGATAGACTGAGTACTACAGGTTACTGTATTAGCCTAAACAAAAATGGTCCACTGGTCTCATGGAAGACCAAAAGACAGCCTACTGTTGCTCTGTCGACTTGTGAAGCAGAGTATATGGCTTTAGCTGCGACTGTACAGGAGTGTTTATTTCTACAGCAATTGTTAGAAAACATTGATGGTCAGAAATATGAATCGAGAGTGTATGAGGACAATCAGGGTGCCATTGCTTTAGCAAAAAATCCTGTGTATAGACAACGATGTAAACATGTGGACATTAAGTACCATTTTGTGAGATCTGTGATAAAGGAGGGCAGAATTAGTCTGGAATACTGTCCAACTGGTGATATGGTTGCAGATGTGCTAACAAAACCAGCAACAAAGCTCAAGTTAATGAAATTTAACTCATTTATGTTTGGTGTATGAATTTTGTACTTTTACTGAGATGATGAACTGGAAATGTTGAAATAAAAATGTGAGAGCAAGTGGGGGTGTGGAGATTTATAAATATTGTGCTCTCATTTATATTTGGTTTGTTTACCTTTAATTTATTTTCCTTGAACCAGGCAATCATATTGCAGAGTGTATGTCATGTGACCTAATCAGTGACTGAATGAATGCACATGTTTCTGTTTAAATAAAAGTGCGCCAGTCTGAACAAAACTGGTTGATGTGAAACAGTAATCCTGTTGTCTGCGTGAGTTACTCTGCTAACACTTAATGCATTTCATAATGCACGTTCATATTTGCTGGTCTGTATATATGTTGAGTCAACAACAAGACATATAGGCTAGGCCTACTGAATTGTCTTTATCATATTAGTCTGTTATTAGGCCACATTAAACATTTGCATTGTGTTCATAGCCATCTGCTTGCCTTGTAGTACATTAAATAATAACTATATATTGAATTTGGTATTCTAATTGAACTTAATGTATCTTAATACATTATGCCAAATTAAGTGTTTGTTTTTTATACAGGAGGAAAATGCTTAGAAAGACTGTGCACTGCGTTCATATTCAGCTGTTCTGTGGCCAAGGATTTGCAGGTCTTGCCTTTTTCTTGCAGGACCCTGTACATTATACTAGTAGGCCTACAAATTTAGTTTTAATCATTTAATCACCACCACAGTGTCTTGTCTCCATTGGCAACATCATGCACGATTTGTGTTGATTGCAATTGACGTCACAGGTAGCGGAGAGTGCAAGTAGCGATTGCAAGTGACATTGTAATTTAGTTTCTTTTTTCTTGTCTTCACCACCTGGCTACTGTTGTAAAATGTTGAGAGATTCAAACAAAAAGTTATCAATAAATAGAAACAAAATTTAAAATAAAAAAATAAAGACTGCAAGTGACATCGCTAGCGGAAGCACAAGTGTCTGAGAGTGCAAATGCAAGTCTGCAGCCAGACCCTTCTCAGTTCACCTGTTTCAGTCAATGCAGTGGGAGCCGGAAAGAGAATTGATTAGTTCATCTCTTGAGTCTTTCGGGTTTTCGAGTCGCTCCTCACCTGACAAACCCATAAGCTTTTACCCTGTCCACAAATCTCTGTGTATATTATTACTATTATTATTATTATTATTAATTGTCTTTATGATTTTAAGTGTACTGCCTTAATGTTTTAATGTTTGTATTGTTTAATAATAATAATAATAAAGACTGTATAAAAGGCTTAATCCTATCATTCGTTCTTTTGTCACGTGACGTGACGGGATAGAGAAATTAATTTACACGCTTCCTTACAAACAGGTTATTATTATTATTATCATCATATAATTTTTTATTTACTCTTACTGCATTTCTGAGCTTTTTACTTCTTACAGTTTATAAATGTACTAATTTTATCATAATGGTTATTTTCTATACAC
This sequence comes from Carassius carassius, assembly GCF_963082965.1. Taxonomy (NCBI): domain Eukaryota; kingdom Metazoa; phylum Chordata; class Actinopteri; order Cypriniformes; family Cyprinidae; genus Carassius; species Carassius carassius. The sequence goes on from NC_081774.1 coordinate 28,164,229, forward strand.
TGTATGTTGTAACAAAGGTAATAAAGAGTACTTATTAATGAACACATATGATTATGGTGGGTTTAATTTCCTTGATTTCTGTTCTTTGAACAACACTTTAAAAATGAATTGGATTAGACAGTGTTTGTGTAATCCAAACTCAATATGGATTTTTATCCCCAATGACTACTTTTCCAAATTAGGTGGTCTCCCTTTCCTATTGATCTGCATTTATAGTATTGCTAGAATCCCTTACAATTTAACCAAATTTCATAAACAGGCATTACTTGCATGGTCATTCATTTTTAAGGACCCCTCAGTGGTACCTCATTTGGAATTTTTTTGGAATAATTCGTTTAAAATGACCAAATCGTTCAAGAACGTCCGTCACTAACTGGCACACGCTTGTTATCCGTTTTTTTTATTTTTGATATTAGCACACATTTGAAAATCGGAAAACGAGGCTTTATTCGTTTTTTCGTTTTGGTTTGGAAATAGATTTTTTAAAAAAACAAGTCGTTTTTTTATTTTTCCATTTTTGGTTTCAATTAGAAAAACGAAAGAACAAATGGATAATCCGTAATTCGTTTGTAATTATAAAACGAAAATAAATTTTTTCTGTTTTTTTGTTTCAAAACGAAAAACCAAATAACTGTTTTTGGTGTCAGAATCAAAAAATGAAAAACCAATTAAAAACGGCCCGTTTTTCGTTTTTGGCGATCATTTTTATCGTTATTCCTTTTTGAACAAAGAATGAAGAGAGTGTTTGAACTTCAGTCAATTCAAGGTCACGAATCCGTGTATCATTCGTTCTTTCGTTTTTCTAATTGAAACCAAAAATGGAAAAATAAAAAAACGACTTGTTTTTTTTTTATCTGTTTCCAAAACCAAAATGAAAAAACAGATAAAGCTTCGTTTTCCGATTTTCAAATTTATGCTAATATCAAGATTAAAGAAACGGATATCAAGCGTGTGTGTTTCACGTTGGTGTTTTCGTCTGATGCTAGTTAGTGACGGTCATTCTTGAACGATTCGATCATTTTAAACGAATCTTTAATGTGACTCGGGAAGAACGAGTCGTCTCTGGGAGTGATTCGTTCAGTCGCGCATGCGCAAAATTCTATAGTTTCTGTACAGGAATAGTCTAGTTCACCTGTTTCAGTCAATGCAGTGGGTGCCGGTGTTAGAGAATTGATTAGTTCATCTCTTGAGTCTTTCGGGTTTTCGAGTCGCTCCTCACGTGACAGACCCATAAGCTCTGACCATAGACTGGAGTTACCCTGGCAACAAATCTCTGTGTATATTATTATTATTATTTGTCTTTATGATTTTAAGTGTATTGCCTTAATGTTTTAATGTTTGTATTGTTTAATAATTATAATAATAATAAAGACTGTATAAAAGGCTTTATCCTATCATTCGTTCTTTTGTCACGTGACGTGACAGCATTGGATAGATGAATTTACATGCTTCCTTACAAACAGGTGCCTAATCATTATTATTATCATCATCATTATTATAATTATTATTTACTCTTACAGTTACTGCATTTCTGAGCTTTTTACTTCTTACAGTTTATAAATGTACAAAATTCTGTCATAATGGTTATTTATACACTTATCTATACACTGAATGTTGTAACAAAGGTAATAAAGAGTACTTATTAATGAACACATATGATTATGGTGGGTTTAATTTCCTTGATTTCTCTTCTTTGAACAACACTTTCAAAATTAATTGGATTAGACAGTGTTTGTGTAATCCAAACTCAATATGGATTTTTATCCCCAATGACTACTTTTCCAAATTAGGTGGTCTCCCTTTCCTATTGATCTGTATTTATAATATTGCTAGAATCCCTTACAATTTAACCAAATTTCATAAACAGGCATTACTTGCATGGTCATTCATTTTTAAGCACCTCTCAGCCGTACTTCATTTGGAAATTTGTTTTGGTTGTTTCCTAGTTCTTTAACTTGGAAGGTCTTATTTTAAGTCACAAAAAATTCTTATGTAAATGTAATTTTCCAGTAACTCCCAAAGAATTCTCCATCATCATGGACACTATTCCTAAAGGAGTTGTTACGCTTTCAAGGGACTCATTAGATCATCCAGCACTTTATCTTTATCTTTACACCCATTTGAAATCCCAGTAGGAAAACTATGCTTTTTGTTACATGAAAGTGAAAAAGTGATGTGACATTCAGCCAATATGGTGACCAATACTCAGAATTTGTGCTCTGCATTTAACCCATCCAAAGTGCACACACACAGCAGTGAACACACACACAGCAGTGAACACACACCCGGAGCAGTGTTCATCATTTATGCTGCGGCACCCGGCGAGCAGTTGGGGTTCAGTGCCTTGCTCAAGGGCACCTCAGTCGCAGTATAGCCAGACCAAGACTCGAACCCACAACCCTAGGGTTAGGAGTCAAACACTCTAACAACTAGGCCACGACTTTGTCCAGTATCCTTCATCACGTAACTATAAGATTAGATCGCTTTTTCAAAAGGAGCGTGTAACGTAAATGGTTACACACCACATATGGAGTCTTATTAGAGGAATGTGGTTGATCATATTGATGAGAAAAAAGTATGGACTCTGTCTTTGGAATATATAATAACTAACAAGGTTAGAGAAATCTCATTCAAATTGTTACACAGATTTTACCCAGCTAAAGTGTTTTTGAAAAGGTTTAAATCAGACATAGATACAAGCTGTTGTTTTTGTGGTGACCCTAATGAAACTGATATACATATCGTTTGGGATTGTCCTCACACACAGCTATTTTGGAATGAATTCTCTAATGTTATCTATCGCAGTGTGCTACAGGGTTTCTCTCTGCTTTTTAAGGATGTACTGTTTGGCTTCTTTAATATTCAAAAAGACAAAATTAATGTATATTTCATTATTAACCAATTATGACTTCTTGCAAAATGTCATATTCACCGCAGTAAATTCACTCATCAAAATTTTTTTTTTTTTTTTTTTTTTTAAATGGACACTATTCAATTTTTGTACTAAATCCATTATATATTTTTTTTTTTTTTTTTTTTTTTTTTTTTTTTAAAGAGATTCAACAGTATATCCAAACTATTTAATCTTCCAAAAATCTTAAGGCTGTCAAAAATGTTTAATCTTTTTAATTTATTTTGATGTGTATATACGTCTGTAAATGGTGCTTTGCATATAATGCCACTTCTTTGTATGCAATATTGACATTACCTATCTGTACTTTTATCTTTGGTACATTGGCATTAATCAAATAAAAAAAGAACTAATCAATTCTCTTTCCGGCTCCCACTGCATTGACTGAAAAAGGTGAACTAGAACCATATGCGACTGAACGAATCACTCCCAGAGACGACTCGTTCTTCCCGAGTCACATTAAAGATTCGTTTAAAATGACCGAATCGTTCAAGAACGACCGTCACTAACTAGCATCAGACGAAAACACCAAAGTGAAACGGTCCGTGTATATTTTGGTCATTTGATTTTCTAGATAAATGAGAAACGGTTTGATTTTCGTTTTTTCGTTTTGTTTAAGAAACGGAAAACGAAAATGTAGCTGCATTTTTCGTATTTTTGTTTGTGGGTAAAAAATGAGATTATGCTTTAATATTTGTTTGAATGTGTGGGCGGCGCTGAAACGCCCCTTTCATCCCTTCTGTACTGCACCGACAAGCGGCAACCGCAAGCTCAGTTCATTTTCACCAGGAGAGAAGCGGCAGACAGCAGAGCATATTAATCCCGCGGATTCTATACTAGTGGTGCTTGCAAGCTTTATATATATATATAAATATATATATATATATACATATATATATATATATATAAAATTTTTGACCAAACAGAAATTAATTTATTCAATGACATTTGAATTTTACTGTAGGCCTATATGATCTACAATGAAATATGCGGATTTTTAGCCTACTAATTTTATTCTATACCTATTTAAGAAAAACCTCACAAGTAGCCTATGTTTTCATTTGCTATTACAAACAACAGCAACTGAAGCTTTATCTTGTAGAGTGTAGTCTGCTGCACTTCTCTGATCGGCGGATCCCGATCCACACCTTCCATCCCGAAAACAGGGGAAAGAGCTTCAGCTCCGACAGTTTGGATCGTAAAACACCCAAAATAACACGAAAACCTTACAAAACTCAACACGATGTGCTTTCTGCCATATCGGTCTACATTAACTTCTTTCTGAAACGTTAGAAATGAACCAGGCTCATGCATCAGACGAACCATGTCTAGCTGGACATGTCTACTTTTAAAATAATCAATTTAAATAGAAAAATAATAATAATAATTTTATATTTAGGCCTATGTAATTCAAATGAAACCAAGGAGAGGTGCAGTGTTTCCCGTCTGAACTCATTATCTGTAATGATGTCACACCATCACTATATTCATACTGTCATCTACAGAATTCGTGAATTCAGTTCATAATTATAAGTAGCCTATAGCCTATAATTAAAACATTTAAAGTAGACTAATTATGGGGAAAACTTAACTTATTTTAATATAAATTTTATTATAAATGTGGGGTTGGGTTTTTCCCATTTTATTTTTTTTTATGAATGGCCTAGAATAAAATAAATAAAAATTAAAATAATTAAAATAATAAAGTTGTCAAGTCTGCTTTGTCAATAACATGCGGCAGCTGGAAAATTATAATATTATTTTTTATTTTATTATTAATTTAATTAATTAATTAATTAATTAATTATTATTATTTTATCTTGCAAGCACCACTAGTATAGAATCCGCGGGATTAATATGCTCTGCTGTCTGCCGCTTCTCTCCTGGTGAAAATGAACTGAGCTTGCGGTTGCCGCTTGTCGGTGCAGTACAGAAGGGATGAAAGGGGCGTTTCAGCGCCGCCCACACATTCAAACAAATATTAAAGCATAATCTCATTTTTTACCCACAAACAAAAATACGAAAAATCCAGCTACATTTTCGTTTTGCGTTTCTTAAACAAAACGAAAAAACGAAAATCAAACCGTTTCTCATTTATCTTTATTTATTTTTAAATAGAAAATCAAATGACCAAAAGATACACGGACCACACACGCTTGATATCCGTTTTTTTAATCTTGATATTAGCATAAATTTGAAAATCGGAAAACGAAGCTTTATCTGTTTTTTCATTTTGGTTTTGGAAACAGATAAAAAAAAACAAGTCGTTTTTTTATTTTTCCATTTTTGGTTTCAATTAGAAAAACGAAAGAACGAATGATACACTGATTCTTCTTGCAGGATGAGTGGTGACTGACCGATTTAGTGCGGAGTGCCTAAAAAATCCGTGTATCATTCGTTCTTTCGTTTTTCTAATTGAAACAAAAAATGGAAAAATAAAAAAACGACTTGTTTTTTTTAAATCTGTTTCCAAAACGAAAATGAAAAAACGGATAAAGATTCGTTTTCCGATTTTCAAATTTGTGCTAATATCAAAAATAAAAAAAACGGATAACAAGCGTGTGTGTTTCACTTTGGTGTTTTCGTCTGATGCTAGTTAGTGACGGTCGTTCTTGAACGATTCGATCATTTTAAACGAATCTTTAATGTGACTCGGGAAGAACGAGTCGTCTCTGGGAGTGATTCGTTCAGTCGCATATGGTTCTAGTTCACCTTTTTCAGTCAATGCAGTGGGAGCCGGAAAGAGAATTGATTAGTTCTTTTTTTATTTGATTAATGCCAATGTACCAAAGATAAAAGTACAGATAGGTAATGTCAATATTGCATACAAAGAAGTGGCATTATATGCAAAGCACCATTTACAGACGTATGTACACATAAAAATAAATAATACTAATCGAAAACTTTAACAAAATAAATTAAAAAGATTAAATAGCATTGAAAAGATTAAACATTTTTGACAGCCTTAAGATTTTTGGAAGATTAAATAGTTTGGATATACTGTTGAACCTCTTTAAAAAAAAAAAAAAAACAATATATAATGGATTTTGATGAGTGAATTTACTGCGGTGAATATGACATTTTGCAAGAAGTCATAATTGGTTAATAATGAAATATACATTAATTTTGTCTTTTTGAATATTAAAGAAGCCAAACAGTACATCCTTAAAAAGCAGAGAGAAACCCTGTAGCACACTGCGATAGATAACATTAGAGAATTCATTCCAAAATAGCTGTGTGTGAGGACAATCCCAAACGATATGTATATCAGTTTCATTAGGGTCACCACAAAAACAACAGCTTGTATCTATGTCTGATTTAAACCTTTTCAAAAACACTTTAGCTGGGTAAAATCTGTGTAACAATTTGAATGAGATTTCTCTAACCTTGTTAGTTATTATATATTCCAAAGACAGAGTCCATACTTTTTTCTCATCAATATGATCAACCACATTCCTCTAATAAGACTCCATATGTGGTGTGTAACCATTTACGTTACACGCTCCTTTTGAAAAAGCGATCTAATCTTATAGTTACGTGATGAAGGATACTGGACAAAGTCGTGGCCTAGTTGTTAGAGTGTTTGACTCCTAACCCTAGGGTTGTGGGTTCGAGTCTTGGTCTGGCTATACCGCGACTGAGGTGCCCTTGAGCAAGGCACTGAACCCCAACTGCTCGCTGGGTGCCGCAGCATAAATGATGAACACTGCTCCGGGTGTGTGTTCACTGCTGTGTGTGTGTTCACTGCTGTGTGTGTGCACTTTGGATGGGTTAAATGCAGAGCACAAATTCTGAGTATTGGTCACCATATTGGCTGAATGTCACATCACTTTTTCACTTTCATGTAACAAAAAGCATAGTTTTCCTACTGGGATTTCAAATGGGTGTAAAGATAAAGATAAAGTGCTGGATGATCTAATGAGTCCCTTGAAAGCGTAACAACTCCTTTAGGAATAGTGTCCATGATGATGGAGAATTCTTTGGGAGTTACTGGAAAATTACATTTACATAAGAATTTTTTGTGACTTAAAATAAGACCTTCCAAGTTAAAGAACTAGGAAACAACCAAAACAAATTTCCAAATGAAGTACGGCTGAGAGGTGCTTAAAAATGAATGACCATGCAAGTAATGCCTGTTTATGAAATTTGGTTAAATTGTAAGGGATTCTAGCAATATTATAAATACAGATCAATAGGAAAGGGAGACCACCTAATTTGGAAAAGTAGTCATTGGGGATAAAAATCCATATTGAGTTTGGATTACACAAACACTGTCTAATCCAATTAATTTTGAAAGTGTTGTTCAAAGAAGAGAAATCAAGGAAATTAAACCCACCATAATCATATGTGTTCATTAATAAGTACTCTTTATTACCTTTGTTACAACATTCAGTGTATAGATAAGTGTATAAATAACCATTATGACAGAATTTTGTACATTTATAAACTGTAAGAAGTAAAAAGCTCAGAAATGCAGTAACTGTAAGAGTAAATAATAATTATAATAATGATGATGATAATAATAATGATTAGGCACCTGTTTGTAAGGAAGCATGTAAATTCATCTATCCAATGCTGTCACGTCACGTGACAAAAGAACGAATGATAGGATAAAGCCTTTTATACAGTCTTTATTATTATTATAATTATTAAACAATACAAACATTAAAACATTAAGGCAATACACTTAAAATCATAAAGACAAATAATAATAATAATATACACAGAGATTTGTTGCCAGGGTAACTCCAGTCTATGGTCAAAGCTTATGGGTCTGTCACGTGAGGAGCGACTCGAAAACCCGAAAGACTCAAGAGATGAACTAATCAATTCTCTAACACCGGCACCCACTGCATTGACTGAAACAGGTGAACTAGACTATTCCTGTACAGAAACTATAGAATTTTGCGCATACGCGACTGAACGAATCACTCCCAGAGACGACTCGTTCTTCCCGAGTCACATTAAAGATTCGTTTAAAATGATCGAATCGTTCAAGAATGACCGTCACTAACTAGCATCAGACGAAAACACACACGCTTGATATCCGTTTTTTTAATCTTGATTTTAGCATAAATTTGAAAATCGGAAAACGAAGCTTTATCTGTTTTTTCATTTTGGTTTTGGAAACAGATAAAAAAAAAAAAGTCGTTTTTTTATTTTTCCATTTTTGGTTTCAATTAGAAAAACGAAAGAACGAATGATACACGGATTCTAAAACCCACTTAGCTTTGAATTTCTATTACTTCTCTATGTCACTCATTTGTGATTTAATTAATGGGTTAGGATGTTTTTTTAAATGAATTCATTTTTCAAACACCTTCCTCTTGGCTGAGAGTTATCTGATTGGTGGATACAAACCGGAAGTGTGCTGACGTCGTCGCGCTCTGTGAGCAGTCAAAGGCGAAGCGCGCGAGGAACAGGAGGAGTGACTGGTATGTTGCGTCTGTTTCACACATGTGATTTTTGACCTAAAACTTGACATAACAACACAAACACACATATATAGCTTCCGCTTGTCTGGTTTGCATGTCCGCATTGGTTATTTGGTACTAATGGTATCAGCTTTTAAAGCCTGTCGCCTGTCCGTTAACATTTCAGTAAAAAAGCGAATTTCAACGTAACATTTTCCCAAAACTAACGTTACCGTTAGTTAATGTTGTAACGTTACCTGCCCAGTATATCACAGTAAAATTGCTATATTAACGTTTCCGAAGTTGCCAGTCTAGTGATGTCTCAAGTGGTTTCGTTTTAATGATTTGATTTCATTTGAATTAACGTTAAGTCATTTTCCGCTCAAATTGTCTGTTAGTAACCTATAATAAACTAACAATGTTGAATTGTGTTACTGAAAATCTGATATTTCGTTATACGACGTGCGAAAGAGCATAACGATTTTCTGTCACCTTTCCTATAGGACAGCTCAAAGTCAAATCAAATCCATAACAATGCCAAAACATGCCTGTAACGTTAGTTTTTTCTCTCTCTCTCTCCGTTTGTGGCCTTACCTTATAATGCAAGTAACGTTAACTGCAAAAAAAAAAAATGTTTCTACTAATTCTATAATTTTAATGTTTCTAAAATTCCATCTGTAAATGTGCCGTGTTAGAATCAGGACCACTGTTGATTTGTCTGAGTTCTTAAAAGATACAGCTGTGCTCATAAGTTTACATACCCCTTGCAGAATGTGCAAATTGGTATTAAATGAAGCAAAATAAGAGGGATCATGGAAATTGCGTGTTATTTTTATAATTTTTTTTTTATTTAGTACTGTCCTGAATAAGCTATTTCACATAACAGATCTTTAGTCAATTCTTCCACATACATACAGAGGATTGAAATTGCCCTTGGTGCATACAGATAGCTCTAACAGTAGAGCATAAAAATACAGATTGATACAGATTAAATATAAAATACAACTATACAAAAAAAATAATAATGTAGTATAAAATACAAGGCACATGGCAGATAGTGCAAACCAGTGAAAAATATCCATATACTCCACAAGACAAAATATTAACAATTTATAAAAATGCCCCCATTCAAAAGGTTATCTACCCTTGATTCTTAATACTATTTAAGTATCATTTCCTGTATGATCCACGACTGTTTTTATATTTTGTGTTAACAGTTAGTTAACGAGTCCCTTGTTGGTCCTGAGCAGTTCCACTGCCTGCTGTTCATCTGAAAAATCCTCCAGCTCCTGCACATTCTTTGGTTTTCCAGCATCATCTGCATATTTGAAGCTTTTCCAAAATTAACTGTTTACATCCAAAGATTTGAATTAAATTTTTGCACAAAACTGGAATATCACATAAAACATTTACAAATAAAGCACCGTTTTCATCCAACGAGTCAAAGAGAACAAAATCAACACTTCCTTGTATACTGGAACTAAATATCACTAAGAAAAGTAGGAGAAGCCACTGAATATAATATTTTTTATATGATAAATTACATGCGCCTCAGAGCGAGCAGATGTAAAACAAAAAATGCAGTCATTGCTTTTGGTTTATCACATAGTTTATTCTGTGTATAACATAACTTATTTTTATGCAATTTTTTTTATGCGCATAAATGCGCATTTTTATTTTTGTTTACTTTTTTTTTTTAATACTCTTAGTCCAAAATGTGCATACAAATTTGTTTGATGAGAACACAGCTATTGACTGTATGATTTTGAAATCCATCTTTTAACACTGAGGGACTCACTCATGCATATCTATTGCAAAAGGTAAAACCGTACTAATGCTCAAGAAGGCAACACAATGCATTAAGAGACTGGGGGTGTACACTTTTTATATTGTATGGTCAGAGTAAATTGTACTTATTTTGTCTTTTGAGAAATATTCAAGTATCGGATTCGAGTTTCTCGAGGAATCATTTCAGCCCTAATTGATTTTTAATCAAAATGTCATAACTGGATCTTTCTCTGGTAAAACAGGCAGGAATTCTCCAGTCATTTAGTCTGCTTAAACTTTTCCACATAAATTCGTATTCATCTGCTTTCATATTTGGGTGCAGTGCCCACATTTATAAATGCTATCTTTAGCCGATGCATCAAGCTGAGTCTCTGCCCTACACTCACATCTAATACAGAAGAAAATATCTGTTTCAACTTTAAGCAGTTAAGAGTTGGTGTTATTTGTTTTTAAGCTAAAACTAGAACCTTTATTTGCAACGAGACAAGGAAAACATACAGTTGTACAAATTCACACTTGTTCTTTGACCTCATATTAAAGGGTTAGTTCAGCCAAAATGAAAACTAACCCACAAATTACTCACCCTGAAGTCATCCTAGGTGTATATGACTTTCTTCAAGACTAATTAAGTTATTTTAAAATTGTTTGATCTTTAAAGCCATTTAATGCAATTTAGTGGGTGTTGCACTCCATCGGTCCATGAGAAGTTTAATGAAAACCTCATCCATTAAAAAAAAATTGGATGACTCAGAAGAGGAATGTGGAAACACAGTGGAGAGAGCAAAACAAAACAACGGTCAACAATTAGTAGTACAAAACGAGGATTTGTAAAGAAGAATATCGGAGGATTTCATTATAAGCCAAGAGGAGACTGGTTTTCCTTTGCTAAAGTAAGGAAACTTTGATTCTTTTGCTCCTGTTAACAAAGCGCAAGCTAGATTAAAGTGATTATTACATTTTAAATATATATTTTTCTTACAAAAACTTATTTGCTACAGGAGGCCTTTGTTCACCCCTCAGAGCTGTGTGAGACACTTTTTTTTTCAATGGATGAGCTTTATATTAAACTTCTCATGGATCGATGGATAGCCACACCCGCTTGGTTGCATCAAACAGCTTGAAATATCAAAGACAATTTTTTAAATAACTCCAATTGAATTTGTTCGGAAGAAGAAAGTCATGTACACCTAGGATGACTCCAGGTTGAATAATTTATGGCTTAATTAACATTTTTGGCTGACCTTACCTTTTAAGTGACATGGCAGTGTAATGATGATAAAGGATATAAATGACTGTGATTATTGTGAAGGTTAAATGTTTGATGTTTGTAGGAGATGTCGAAGAGAAAGAGCAGTAATTCAGGGCAGACACCTGATAAGAGAAGCCGGTTGTCTCAACCCGAGCTCTCTGAAGAGGATGAAACGGGCTACTTCAGTTCAGGAGACGGCTTGAACACATCAGAGAGTGTAAGACTTGCACAGCACAGTACAACGGTCTCGACTGCTCATTTTTGCTTTTACCTTATGCACTTTCTCCATAGACTTGCTAGTAACGTCCCCATACGCATCTATGTATGTGTGTTTTCAGGTCACAGGTGAAGTGGGCATCATAGAGAGTATCTCTCTAAGGAACTTCATGTGTCACTCGATGCTTGGTCCCTTTGCGTTTGGTCCAAACGTCAACTTTATCGTAGGAAACAATGGAAGTAAGTTCTCCTCCATATTTAATTTTTTTATTTGTGTGAAAATAGAATTTCCTGTGCAGTGTATCTCAAGTGTTCACAATCTCACTTGTGAAGTTTTAGTAACTGTTTTAGATTCGAAATCCAGACTACCGTATTTTCCGGTCTATAAGTCGCACTTTTTTTTCATAGTTTGGCTGGTCCTGCTACTTATAGTCAGGTGCGATTTATTTATCAAAATTAATTTGACATGAACCAAGAGAAATGAACTAAGAGAAAACATTACTGTCTGCAGCCGCGAGAGGGCGCTCTATGCTGCTCAGTGCTCCTGTAGCATACACTGAAAACATAGCAATGTTAACATAGCAAACATAACAATGAACTCAGTGAACCCATTTGAAGTTGAAAATTAACTTTTTTCTAGCCTTTCATTTTGCCTTTACTTTTTCCTCACCTGTGGATTTAAACAGAATATGTCACTAACACATGTGAACTAACCATTTTAGCTGTAAATAGTCTGGACCACCAGTGGGCCACAGAACCCTGATTGGGGAACTTTGCAGCTATAAAATAGAAAGAAAATATTTCTTGCATCAGATTATAAGAGGTCACTAAGGCTAGAGCCACTCGAAGCCAGAGCTTTCCCTAGCTGATCTTTTTTTTTCTGTCTCTAAAGAAATATCTGCTTACGCATAAAACTGACTCAAAACGATGTAGTATACATACCAAACCAGTATGTGGCTTTGTATTTCTGCCACAGAGATACACTCAAAACAAAGAAGAAGACTTGGGCTCAATCCCAATTCTACCCCTTAGCCCTTCCCCTTTCCCCTACCCCTCCGTTTCGCGCGTTCACGTGAAGGGGTAGGGGTGTCTCGATTCTCATTTGGTTGGAGGGGTAGGGTTAAGGGGAATGGCCAGATAGCCCTTCCAACGAAGATTTTTCGGGACTACACTTCAAACGAAGGGGTATGAATTATCTCGGCAACATGGCTGCAACAGCGAACAAAAAAACACATAAATGTAAGCTTTTTTGGCATAAATAAAGATTTTAACGAAAAGTAATCATTTGTTTTATGTTACATTCAATTGTGAGTTCATATTAATGGTCATGTTACTCAAAAAAAATGTTTGCAAAAAATCGCTAATATTTGCTAACCTCATATCATTACAGACTGCATGATAGTGCCACAGCATATGTCTGATCAGGGCGATATTTTCCGTAGACTAATCCCCCCAGTAATTAGAAATCGCTAAAGCATTTTCTCAAATATTACCTATTCGAGAGAGAGAGAGAGAGAGAGAAATGGAAGTTGCATGTATTCGCGTCTGTGCGTTTATCTTTTTAAGTATGCATGCACACACTCGCGTCGCTGAAGGTCACCGGCGCCATCTTGTGCACCTAGCCCATTGGGCATTGTTTAAATGCCACGGCCTACCTGAGCATTGTTTCTGACCATGTCCATCCCTTTATGACCACCATGTACCCATCCTCTGATGGTTACTTCCAGCAGGATAATGCACCATGTCACAAAGCTTGAATCGTTTCAAGTTGGTTCCTTGAACATGACGATGAGTTCACTGTACTAAAATTGCCCCCACAGTCACCAGATCTCAACCAAATAGAGCATCTTTTGGACATGGTGGAATGGGAGCTTCGTGCCCTGGATGTGCATCCCACAAATCTCCATCAACCGCAAGATGCTATCCTATCAATATGGGCCAACATTACTAAAGAATGCTTTCAGCACCTTGTTGAATCAATGCCACGTAGAATTAAAGACAGTTCTGAAATTATATATATATGTATACATACATACACATACACACACATACATATGATCTACACTGGATGCGATGCTGCACGACATGACAAATCCCAGACAGAAAACTGCTGCTGCATTCTATTAATGATGTATTGACACAAATTTCAAATGATTTTCAATGGTCGCTTTGTCATGTCCAGTGTACTAGCCAGACTTTAGCTGTTGCGACGCAGACATGCTGTTACTCACCTATCAGCAAAAAACAAAGCAACCTGATCTGGTCTGATCACAGGCCTTCCGCTCGCGTTCTTTCCAGCGCTGTAAAGCTGGACCGGTATTTACACGGGTCCTACTTCTTGCCTTATTACCTTAAGCCTTTTTTTGTTCTGCAGACATTTTCCTCTTTTGTTTTTCATCCTCCATCTCTATCTTTCTGTCGCTTGGCTCAGCTAATGTCCGTTCTGTGCATTGAACACTCTCTCCTGCACACTATGAGGAGACACACCACTTACTGCTGATTGGCTGCAAGTTTGTTTTGCTACTTGGCCTGAATCAGTTTTCTAGGGGTGTTTTCACACCTGGATCATTGTTTTGGAACCTGGTGCGCTTCCCCCCCCTTTGCTCTGTTCGTTTGGGCATATGTGAACATGGCAATCGCACTCAGATCTGTACCAAAACAACCGGTCCGAAATCACCTGTATTAGTTCTGTAAAAACCATTAGACTGTCCCGGCATCCCAGTGTGCATACTATCCACCTTATCTGTCTTAAATAGTATTGAAAATTACTAATTACTTGGAATTTAGAATGGATAGTATGCACATTGGGATGCAGGCGATATCTGTGGGTGAGCACGTCATTCAAAATCAAAGCGCACCATTACATTTTTAATGCCGTCTTATAGTAACTGTTAGGTGCATTTTAAAAATGTTTTCCAGACAAATCCTGGACCCCTGTTCAAAATGATAAATTTATATAATGACGGCTACTAAAAAAGCCCTCTAAGATGTGAGCAGCTATGAGCAGAATTCTGGAAAATAAACCATGGAACTTTGACTAATGACAGGAAAATTTACTCGCATGTGACTTGTATTAACAATTTTGGTCCATTTAGAAACTTTGCCGTGTGAAAGGGAAACAAACCAAGAATAAAAATTAACATTGCAATAATTTTAATCCCTGTTTTGGAACAAAGCAATCAATCTACAGATGTGAAGGCACCCTAAAGCATTTTTTGAAAAATCGCTTGCCTGTAACCGCGCTGCATGCAGCAGACACTTTAGAGCAGTGCAAATAATGCACTCACACAGATGTGACCACGTCAAATTTTCGCAAAAAAATTTAGCAGTCTAGAGCCCAGATTACAACACTTGCTTTACCAATGGATCATCTGCAGTGAATGGTTGCCATCACAATGAGTGCAAACAGCTTACATCACTATAATCCACAACACAATTGTTTTTTTTTGTTGTTTGTTTGTTTGCATATTTGTAATGAAATCCATCATTAAGGATTCACTGAAGTGGATTCATTGGTCAGCAAAAGATGTAATGCTAAATTTCTCCAAATCTGTTGAATATGAAGAGACAAATTCATCTACATCTTAGATGGTCTGAGTAAATTTTCAGCAAATTTAGTTTTTATATATTTATTTTGGTGAACTGTTCCTTCAGTATTTCAAATGTCTGGTGAGTGGGGCAGGATTTAATGAAGTACTGTAGTTAACCTTAATTTGGAAGATGGATTACACAATCATGTACTTTTGAATAGGCATATAATTAACTACAATAATAAGAAAACATATAAAGGGACACAGTTTTGTTACAGTTGTTATTGCTTGTTATCAAAGTTTTTATGGTTTTATTTATAGTTGTTTCATGTATATTTGTGTGTTAGGTGGAAAAAGTGCCGTGCTGACAGCTTTGATAGTAGCCCTGGGCGTTAAAGATCACACCACAAACAGAGGTTCCTTTATCAAAGGATTTGTGAAGGAAGGACAGAGGTACAACGCACCTATCTGGATTTCTCTGCATGTAGTCACAGTCTATAGTCTCTCATACTGTTATTGTTTCTGACATTTAGTTCTGCAGATGTGTCCATCACTCTGAGGAACAGGGGTCGTGATGCATATAAGCCAGAAGTGTTTGGCCAGTCCATCATCGTAGATCTTCATATTTCCAGCGAGGGAATGAAGACATATGAACTAAGAAGTAAAGCAGGTATAATTATAAATACAGAACCATTTCACCTTTGGGTACTCACTTACTTTGGGTAGTTTAAATTAGGACTGTGAGTTAAAGACAAAGTAAAATTGTCATGATTTATTTACCCTCTGGTCAACTAGTGCTGGACGATTTTGAGCATTAGTTGACTGATCGGACGTTTATTAATAAGCCATTAATTGCCTACATAGCCTAATAAGCACTCAATCACACACATAAACTTGCCACAATACACCGGCAGAAGTAATGATTATGAATCTTAAGTCATTGTGGTGTATTTATAGTAGGGGTTGCATGATTACTGATTTCTGCTAGTGGATTACTTATTTAAAAAATACTCGAGTTACTCGATTACTTGTGGTTCATGCTACTGTAAATGAAAAGACATGAAATAGTTCTTATCAATAATTTTTTATAAATTTATAGCTAAATGCAACACATGTAAATTGTCATTGTCATGACATTACATATTTACATTTTCATGTAACAGCCAGTATTTGTATCTGTATTTTTTTATCTGAACCAATCACAAAATGATACGTAACTGAATTCGGATACAACGTCGTACAGTTATCTTTAGCTCACTGTGCTTGTTCCATTCAATCATATCATAGCCTAAGGTTTAAATCATTGTCTTTTAAATATATACAAATAATAGAATGTGTTTGATGTATTATTATTGGTGATATTACTCTTTCCAAACTCTGATTTCTGAGAGATGCACAGAGAAGCAACAGCAATGCAGTGTTTGATTTGCGCTCTTTTCATTTATTCACTTCACACTCTATTGCGTGACTTTAGAGGTCTGAGTATTATATTGTGCTGATCCCCTAGCTTAACTGTTATCTATCAAACACTGGACTGTGCCAGCTTCAGCCGAATATTCAGGTATAATTTTTCCTTGTCCGTTATTCTTTTTTGAAGCCATTATCCGTGTCATTCCAAATAAGCTATTTGGCTTCGGCCACACCACTAATTATAATATTACATATTTTCATTTTACATGCAACATAGATAAAGGCCTAGAAAGTAACAGCTACACACAATATTGTAATCCTAAAATTCACGTCGTACTTACAAACTCTATGCATGCATTATGGTTAATGCATGCTCGAGTAGTCGATTGTTTCCAACTGCGTGGTTGATCACTCGACTAGTCTATGCAAGCCCTAATTTATAGCAATAGCCAAAAATACATTGTATTAGGGCTGCACGATATTGGGAAAAAATTACATTGTGATATTTTATTTTTCTGCGATATATATTGCGATATGAAATCTAATCTTATTTTTTCTTACAAACAAAAATGGGGTGAGCACACTTACATTCTCATTTTAAATGATTTAAACATCAGATTATTATTTAAATTTGAGTAAATTAATTGTTTGTAACTTTAGGATATGGTTTGAATTGTTAACATATTAACTAACATGAACTTACCATGAGCAATACTTTTGTTACTATATTTATTAATCTTTGTTTATCTTAGTTTATAAAAACACAGCTGTTCATTGTTTGGTAATGTTACTTTACAGTGCATTAACAATGTTAACAAATACTGTACAAATTTTGATTTCAACAATAAAGGCTATAGCCTAAATGTTGAAATTAACAATGTTGTAGAAGTGCAGTTTAGTAATAGTAAATGTTAAAAATGTAGTTAAATAGTTTAATAAATAGAACATTATTGTAAAGTGTTACAGATTTTTTTTATACACCAATTCAGACGTCTCGTGAGTTCAGTGTTGGACAGGTCAGTTGTTTAAACCATTCATTAAATTGAATCTGTTCAATTCTAAATCTGTGTTGCTGTTCCTCCATAAGGCAGAAAGGCTTCTCCCCCCAGTTCAGTCACCCTTTACAATCTCACAAGAAGGTTTTACTTACCTCAGGATTAAAATTACACCAACTGTAAGTGAAATTGTATCAGCAAATTATAAGCCCATATCAGAATCTATAATTGGTCTGCTAAACAGATGGACAAAACTTCCCATTTCATTAATTGGCCGTGTTAATATATTAAAAATGTCAATTTTACCCAGATTGTTATGTCCCGTCCAATCCATCCCCCTCCCTCCACATTCCTCTTTTTTTTTTGTCCTAATGAAAAAAACAACAAGCTCCCTCGTCTCAGGCTCTCCTTGCTGTGCTTGCCTTATGATAGAGGGTAGTTAAACCTACCAAACTTAAAATGATACTACTGGGCAGCTCAAATTAGAGCAGCAATGTTTTATTTTGAGAAGGATTATCCCCTGACCTGGGTATCTATAGAGGCTCACTCTATTCCAATTCCTTTGAATTTATATTTGTATTCAGCTGATGCTTGGAAGTTAATTAAAGGTACTAAAAATCCATATACCAGAAACACTGTATCAGTTTGGTTTGAGGCTCTTGCTCATCTAGGTGACTTACCACAACTCGCTTTTCACCAGTTTTTGGTAATGAAACTTTCCGTCCTGGTAGAGCTGATCCAGGTTTTAAAATCTGGTCAATTCAAGGTATTTGTAAGGTGTCTGATCTCTATAATGAAGGAAACTTTATGTCCTTTAAAGAAATTAGGACAAGGTTTGGAATTCCGCAAAAGCACTTTTTCAAATATTTGCAATTACGTAGCTTCATTCTGTCAAGACAAGGCCAAAGTTTGGTTGGGCCTCCTCTCTCTACTTTGGAAAATATGACACTTAACTGTTTGAAAGGTAGAGGACAGATATCTGTGTTATAAAAACAGTTTGTGACCAAATCTAAAGAATCATTTAATGACAGACTTCAAGCATGGCGCTCTGACCTGCAGGCTGATATAACTGAGGAAGAGTGGCAAATAGCATGTTTAAAATCCCAAACTCAGACAACGAGTACACATTTGAGACTGGTTCAGTATAAATGGTTGAGTAGACAATATATCAGTCCAGTTAAGTTACATCACTTCAACCCGAATATTCCTGATATATGCTACAAATGTAAACAAGCGAAGGGAACTTTATTCCATTGTATGTGGAAATGCACTAAAGTTAATTGTTTTTGGGATAAAATATTGAATATATAAGTCAAATTATTGGTAAAGTAATTCCTCTTGATCCCAGGTTGTGTATATTACATATTTGTCCTCTGAACTTTAAAATGATCAAACATGAAAGATTGTTGTTAAATCTCTGTTTGCTGGAAGCTAAACATGTAATTGCATGTTCTTGGAAAAAAGAAGAAAGTCCTTGAGTGTCTCAATGGATAAAGGGGATGACCTCATGCCTTGCCTTAGAAAAGATTACATGTTTTTTGAAAAACAAACTTCAAGTATTTTGGTCCATCTGGAAAGTGT
The DNA here is from genome assembly GCF_963082965.1 of Carassius carassius. Lineage (NCBI taxonomy): Eukaryota > Metazoa > Chordata > Actinopteri > Cypriniformes > Cyprinidae > Carassius > Carassius carassius. The sequence continues at coordinate 28,183,323 of NC_081774.1, forward strand.
TCTATGACTTTTTGGAGAGTCTAGATGGTGACTCTTGTGGAATTGATGGACATTGAAAGTATATAGACAAGTATGTTATTGCTGTATTATTTTTATTTTTTTATTTATTATTTTAGTATATTTATGTATTTATTTTTAAGGTTATTGTTGAGTTCACTTACATATTACTATTTTTATTTATTTATTTTATTATTATTATTATTATTATATATATGTATTTTAATGTATATATAGGTAATATATGTGTGTCAAAATGAAAAATGTAACTCTTGTCTTAATCTGTATGTAAATCATTGAAAAAAAAATTTAATCGGTTCAAAGGAATCATTAGTTCGCAAATCAGACGTTTAACGGCACGCGTTGTGTAATTATCTCTGCAGTTTAGGGTATCGCACAAGATTTGACAACAAAGAAAAACTTTTCATCACTGGATAGTTTTCGACACCATCGTGTCAATTGATTTTGATTTATATTCGCGAGGGAGAGAGAGCAAGACAGCGCTCGTGTTGTTTGAAGACGGTAAAGGTGAGCGTGCACGTGCGGCCGGGGCTCTCTCGCGCCCTATCTATCTCTCTCTCTCTCTCTCTCTCTCTCTCTGCTCGTTCTTATATGCGCTCTGTTAAACTGACAGGACTTAAAAACACATGCAAATATAAACTTTCACTCTATGAAAATTTCCTCCAGAACCGGTCAACTTCTGTTTGGATGGTTCTTAATCTCTTGTAAGAGTAGCCTTCAAAGTCAAAGGTCCCTGGATCTCCTCTGGGTCCAGTTCTTCCAAGCAGAAGTGAATTTGGGCTAATGTATTCTACACAGTCCTCCCGGCTCTGAGTCCTGGCATCAATAGGTCATTCATTGGCGAGGTTGGAAGCCATATAAAGGAAAGTCTGAAACTCACCCAATGTGAAGACTCCATTACCCCCCAGATTGTGCAAAGCCCGCTTCACAGTCCGGACAGCAGCTTCAGCAGCTCCGTTCCTGTGAGGTGAGTCTGCTGGATGGATCCTCCAGTTCCCTTCTGTGCCATGCTTGGAGACTTCATATTCAAGCTTTGATTTCTCCAGTCGGTCCAAAAACATGTAGAGCTCTTTGAGGGCAGGTCTGGCTCCGACAAAGTTCTTTCCAGGATCCGACCACAATTTCCTCGGATGTCCTCTCAGTGCCGTAAATCTTTGGTAGGCTAACAGGAAGCCTTCAGCTGACTGGTCACTGACAAGGTCTGTGTGCATAGCTCTGGACGCCATGCAACAGAAGACAATTCCCCACACTTTGAGTTTCACCTTCTTTCTCACCTCATCCTTCACTTCGTAAGGTCCAAATAAGTCCACTGTCGTGTACTCAAATGGATTGGCTGGTGTTATTCGCTCCGATGGAAGGTCACTCATGATCTGTTGGCATCTTCGGGCCCTAAGTCTCCTGCATGTCACACAATTATCAACGATCTTCTGAGCTAATTTCCGGCCTCTTACCACCCATGCTTTCCTTCTCATCCGGAGGAGTGTGCCTGCGATTTCTTCATGATTTGCCTTGTGGGCTTCTTGAGCTAGAAGAGTGGATACCCAGGATGTGCAGGGCAAGATTGGTACTGCAGTTTTTTCTTCATTAAAGATTTGGAATCTTCCTCCACAGAGCAAAAGTCCAGTGCTTTCCTCTTTGACCACAGCAAGCCTGCTGAGTGTGGTGTCTGGGAAGGTTACCTCCTTTTGAGCTGCAAGGAAGAGATCCCTGAGTGCATCTTCACACTCCATGATGGTAAGTGTAGCTTCCTGGACTCTGGACTTGATCTCAAGAGCTGAAGGAATCTCCTTCCTCTTTGGCTTGCTTGTGGTTGAGGTCTTGGCCAGCATTTCTTTCCACTTTGTGGCAGCTCTCCACACCCAGGCAATGACTCTCATCAGCTGGTTAAACTGCTGAACTTACTGATGTTAAGGATTTTAATGTGCTCGGGTCAGTGCTGCTGTAAAACATTTCCTTTGGAGCTTATTTATACCTTCTTTGGCATCTGCAGCAACATCTTTGGCTGACTTTGTCGGCCACTCCTTCACTGGTCGTTTCAAAAACTCTGGGCCATTTTGCCACACAGAGTTCTCTTTGAGGTCTTCTGGGGTTGCTCCTCTTGTTGTAAGGTCAGCAATGTTTTGCTCACCTGGAATCCATCTCCAGTCTTCAACTGATGTGGACTTCTGGATCTCTCCCACTCTGTTCGCAAAAAAGGTCTCGTACCCATAACTGTCCCTTTGGATTGCACCCAGCACAGTTTGACTGTCCAACAGATGGATCCAACGATCAACTTGCATCCGACTGTGTTTTTCAATGTATTTCCTGAGTCTTGCAGCGAATACAGCACCACAGACCTCAGTCTTCACTGGTTCTCCCTTTTGGTCAAGTGGTGTGAGCTTGGCTTTGGACTCAACAAGCCGGACCAGGATGCCTTGCTCGGTCTCCCACCTGAAGTATGCAACAGCTCCATAGCTCTGGTCACTTCCATCTGAGAATGTTATTCCCCAGGGTTCTCCAATCCTTTTGACTGGTGTGAGGCTTCTATGGAAGGTAATTTGGTTGAGGCGTGTGTATTCCTCAAACAGGTGGATGGCTTCTTCTCTAAGTCTTTCAGACAGAGGTGTGTCCCATGTGTCTCGTGTTAGAGTTTTGCCTCCAGCTTCTTGAAATGCCTTTCTGACTAGAATGGCTCCTTTCTGTTTGGCAGGTGTTGCAAGGCCTATTGGGTCATACAAACTAGCTACTTGGCTAAGCAATTGTCTTCTAGTCAGTGGGTTTGGAGTTTTTCTTCTTACCTCTTCTCCGACAAGATTTTGGCTGATTCTCATCTTTTTTAGAAGTTTATCGAGGTCATAAGATACAGTTTGTCTGGTTCAACCAGGTAACCAACTCCAAGGGCTTTGTTGTCTCCTTCTCTCATTTGGTTGGGGAGAATGAAGACTTCATTTGACGATGCTGGATGTTTTGATGTAGACGTCTGCCTCCCACTTTGGCCTGATCGGACCCACGGCTTGAGGAAGAATCCACCTGCCTTCAGAATTTCTTCGACTCCTTTGGTGGTTTCATCTAGCTTTTCCAGCTCATTATGGGATGTCAGGATATCATCTACATAGGAATCCTCTTCAAGGACTCTCCGTTCCTCCTTCAGATGAGTGAACATTGGCAGCTTTGCTGTCTCTCTCATGGCCAGTTGTGCGATGCACCCTGCTGGCCGATCGCCAATGTTGACCCTGGTGATGGCATATTCCTCAATTTCTTCATCTTCACTGTTTCTCCAGAGAAATCTATGGAGGTGCATCTCCAGGTCTTCAAGCCACACAAAATTGTACATCTTCTTGATGTCGCCGAGGGCAGCATGGACTCCTCTCCTGAACCTTAGTAGCACTGCTCGGATGGGATTAAGTACATCATGCCCTTTCAGAAAAAGGTCATTCATGCTGATTCCTCTAAACTTCTGGCTGCTGTTCCATACCAGATCGGACAGGTGTTGTTACAGAGTGTGGGTTTGGCGCCACCAAATGACTGACATACCATACTGGCCCTTTCCAGTCAGCAACAGTCTCTCTAGTGAGTTTCTTTGCTGCCTTCCTTTCCACCATCTCGTGGACTTGAGTTGTGTATGCTGCACGCCACTCTGGTTCTTTCTTGAGCTGTTTTCTTCATATAACTGAGGCCTTGCCTGATCATTTCAAGCTCTCTTTCTTCACTCAGAGTCATGTCTTTGCCTCCTGGTTGACAGTTACCACACCGGCATCCTCCACACATGGGTTCGCAGGCTGCACCAATGCTGTCCCACTTCCACCAGTCCAAGAACTCTCTGCCAATAACAGTGGTTTTGGTTTCAGCTCTAGATTCCTGCATCTCAGCAATTTCTTGATACTTCACTGCTGTGATTCTCATCGATCGTGCAAAGTGAGTCTCAGAATTGTGCAAGGCCATGTCCACTACTTCACAGAGGTCTGGATGTGCTCCGCCAACAGTCTTTCCTAAAGGGCTTTCCCACAGGACAAGATCTCCTACTACCTTTACTCTCTGTGGAGCAAGTCTTCCTTCACGGTGGCTTATGAGAAGCTCCACGTGTTCTGGTCTGTGAAGATCTTCCAGGTTGGAATCGGGGAAGAACTTCTTGAGTTGCTGTGCTTTGATTACTCTGTGAACTTTTGCAATTTCATCCAACCCATAACAGATCAGCTCATGAGCTCTCTCCGTGCCTCTAGGTGTCTTGACTCTTACCTTGAGTAAGTATCTTTTGGTCTTTACCCTCATGGCCATGCCTCCAACTCCATGGACCACAAGCGTGATCTTTTCACTTTGAAGCTTCAGTCTCCTGGCAGCTATATGAGTGATGTAGTCGGTATCTGATGCTAAGTCAATGAGAGTTCCAATTTTCTGTCCTGCGTTGGTGGTTACTTCGAGAAGCATAAGAATAACTGGTAACTCACGTGTGCTTGAGTCCATCACTCCAGGAAGGCTTCTTCCAGTGCAGTGTGATTTTGCAGCCATATTGGTGAAGGCTCTCCTGAATTTTTCTGCCATATCCGGGGTAAGCTCAGATATTAATTCCTCTTGCTCCTCTGTGAATGTTTGCCTCCTAGTGCCGGGTTTTCCCACTTTCACAGATTCTTTCCCCTTGAATCCTCCTTTCAGACAGAGAAAGAAATGGTGATCTTAAGAGCTTCCTCTCCTGCAGTCTCTGTTCCTGCACAGGTACGTGTCCGTACATTGATCATCCTCTGCATGACATCGGAGGCATCTTCTGCATGCTCCCAGCCGTTCGACTGCATTCAGCTTCTCACCAGGCTTTAGTTCTTTGAACTGCTTACAAAAGAAGATCTTCTCACGGTGCTTTTCATCTCCACAGACAACACATCCTCCTTTCCTCGTGGACTTTGTGGAGGCATACCTTTTCTCCAGGTACGTGGCTTTCTTTTCAGGTTTTTCACCTACACACAATTGGTCTAGTTTCTCTAGAATGTCTTCTTGTGTCTTTAAGAATGTTAGAAGGTTGTCAAAGTGATTGTCAAGTGTGACTCCATTTCTTGGATTGACCATGAATGTCAGCCAGTCCCTCTTTATATTATCTGGCAGCTTGCTCTCTATGGATCTGATCACAAGGGGATTTTTTATGGCTCCAGTACTTTCGAGCTCCGTGAGGTCATTCAGGGCCTTTTCCACAGCTTGAATTAGGTCAATTACCTTCCTTGGCTGGTGTGACTTTAAAGGAGGGATCCTCTCTAGGTCCTCAATTATCTCCAAGGCAATTGTTGGTTTATCTCCATACCTGTTTTGAAGTACTCTAAATATTTCATCAGCACTGTTGTATGTTGGCAGGCGCAGGTCTCTACATATTCTCTCGTCCACACTGTCAAGGAGTTGGAACTTCTTCACTTCCACTGAGCCAGTCGGCTCTCCCTGCTTTTGCAGATTTTCCCAGTCTCTCCTCCATCTATGGAAATTCCTCTTAAACCCAGTGAATTTAGGTAGACTGGTTGGCTTTATTCTCACCGCTGGTTGTGGAACTGCTGTTGCTTGAGGCTCTGAACCTCTTCTTTCCTCTTCTGCAATTTTTTGTGCAGTGAGGAATTCTGCTCTTCTGGCCTCGAGGTTGCTGCCGAATATTCTCAGGTCTTTTAACCTGCCTTTCAAGTGTGCTCTCTGATCATGTGAGATCCATTTTTCCCAGTCTTTCAGGCTTACAGTTGCATCAAGAATTAGCCTCCTCACTCTTTCCAGCTGCAGTTCATAGCCATCTCTATTGATAGCAGTAATGGGGCTTGTTTGGGCTCTGTCACAGGCTTTTCCCGCTTCTTGGATTGAAAGTCTACCTCCTCTTTACCATATCTTGACCAGAGGTTGGATTGGACTGCTTCACGGATCTCCCCAAGTCTCATGTCGCACTCTTTCATTGTCCTTTCAAGCTCAGCCTGCTGGTGCTTGTCGAGCTTGACTTCTTCACCCTCCTCAGTTCCCGCTTCAGCCAGTAGGCCAGCCCTGTAGTCATCATTTGAATCGCTGACATACCTTGCCAAGGAACTGAGCTTACTGAACTCCTCTTGTAGTTCATCCTTTATCATACCATCTGCAGCTCTGCTCAGGTAGTTTGCTTGCTTGGTGAAAGCAGATTTAGCTAAGGTCCGCTCTTGCTTCAGTTGCTTGACTGTTTTCTCAAGAGTTTCCTTTGCCATGATGTAGAGTTTCCAGTCAATTCTTCCTTTGCGTCGACAGCTTGACTTCAGGCCTTTGATCCTTGTTCTCACTGCCACGCTGGTTATCAACTGTCAAGTTCTGTGTATTTGATGACTGACCACAGCTTTGCCCAAACTTGAAAACTGCTTGATCTCTGATGAACGCAAAGGAAGAATTGACTGGAAACTCTTCACCAAGCAAGCAAACTTCCTGAGCAGAGCTGCAGATGGTATGATAAAGGATGAACTACAAGAGGAGTTCAGTAAGCTCAGTTCCTTGGCAAGGTATGTCAGTGATTCAAATGATGACTACAGGGCTGGCCTACTGGCTGAAGCGGGAACTGAGGAGGGTGAAGAAGTCAAGCTCGACAAGCACCAGCAGGCTGAGCTTGAAAGGACAATGAAAGAGTGCGACATGAGACTTGGGGAGATCCGTGAAGCAGTCCAATCCAACCTCTGGTCAAGATATGGTAAAGAGGAGGTAGACTATGCAATCCCAGAAGCGGGAAAAGCCTGTGACAGAGCCCAAACAAGCCCCATTACTGCTATCAATAGAGATGGCTATGAACTGCAGCTGGAAAGAGTGAGGAGGCTAATTCTTGATGCAACTGTAAGCCTGAAAGACTAGGAAAGTGAACCGTTATGAGTTGTCCTTTGCGTTCATCAGAGATCAAGCAGTTTTCAAGTTTGGGCAAAGCTGTGGTCAGTCATCAAACACACAGAACTTGACAATGGTTAAGCTGTGCAATTAATCCGTGAATCACATTTGTCAAGGGCCGGGGAGCAGCTGGCCCGTACAGTTAATGAATAACGGATCAACTACGACAGCCTACATCGCACATCCTGCGATGTGACAATCGCGGATTCGTACATCGTGATATCGATGCTTAAACGACACATCGTGCAGCCCTACATTGTATAGGTCAAAATTATTTATTTTTCTTTTATGTATAAATCATTAGGTTATTAAATAAAGATCATGTTCCATGAAGATATTTAGTAAATTTCCTACCGTAAACATATCAAAACTTAATTTTTGATTAATAATATGCATTGCAAAGCATTAATTTGGACAACTTTAAAGGTGATTCTCTCAGGATTTAGATTTTTTGCACCCTCAGATTCCAGATTTTCAAATAGTTGTATCTCTGCCAAATATTGTCAGATCCTAATAAACCATACATTAATGGAAAGCTTATTTATTCAGCTTTCAGATGACAAGACTGGTTTTGTGGTCCAGGGTCACATTTTCATAATTCACTGATAAACAAGTGTTTTCTTTGTTTTCGGTTTAAGAGATGAATTCGGTGACACTGACTCTCTTCCTCTGCAGTAGTGATGCACCTGTATGCATGTTTCGTGCAGATTACATAATCTGAGAATATTTTTCTATTTGAATTATTTAATTTGAAAGTAGACATTTCACTCTCTATAGATATATTTTTACTGTAAGGCAAAGATATAGAGTTTCACATTCAATTTCACTGAGAATGAGACGGCAGAATGTTCTTACTGATTGCTTTGATCATTTTACAAAAGCGTGTTTTGTTGTTATTGTGAGTGCACACAAATAAACAGTCTTGACAGATTTGATATATGTATTACTCTTATCTGTATGACCAAAACCTACAGAGTATTTTAAGATGTAAGGGAAACAGGTCAATTTAGCTCAAAGGGAATCATTTAAGGTTTTAAACCGAATTTGAACAGAATCACTGTTTCACGGCTGATCACTGAGACGCCCTGCGATTCACTGAACAAGCAGTTTAACATCAAATCTGCGCTGGATATTAATATCCAAAGTATAGTGAAAACACTATCAATTAGCACAGTAACAAGATCGGCAGTTTAAGACATTAACTTGTAAGCACAAAACACAAGATACTTCTCTTTTCAATATGAATAAGGCTTTATTAGATAAATTTAAGACATATAAACTAATCTAACACATGAACGCACGCACTCACACATTCACACAAGTTGCAGGAAGATCGAAAGTTAGGGAAAGATGAGTTTAAGAGAATGGAAATGTGGAATCCGAAGTTTACACAAAACTTGAAATTGCATAGAAATGAACAACCATCAATCACTTAATTAACCCTCGCATTGAGTTCCTCAATGAGGTTAAAATTATATTAGAAACACACCAGTAAAGGTCACAGTCTGGAGGTAAAGTTACTTGCGTCTCCTGTGAAAAGGGAGTCCCCTTTGTTGTCATTGAAAGGGGTTTCCCGGTGTTGCTGATTGGCTGGAAGTTCAGTTGTCGTTGAAGTGACGTCTTGGGAAGCCCGTGGTTGGCCGTTGGCTGACAATGCAGAGTTGTGTGGGCTGGTTGAAGTTGAACGGGCAGTCGAGGTCCGACAAGGTGTTACAAAACTTAACTCAGAAAACGAAACTCTCAAACGAAAAAGAAAAGAAATAAAGTTTGACAAGACTAAGGTGGTGTTTCTTCTCATAGTGGCTAAGTAGCAGCAGGCGTGCAGGCCGAAGCATGCTGGAACCGCACTCAAAGAACAGTGATGACTAACAGCATGGCTAAAAGCTAAAGCTAAGAAGCAAAGCTAAAAGCAAACTAAAAGCATACTAAAAGCTGGCATGACTGATAGCAAAAGCAGAGCTAAAACTAAAAGCATACATGACAAATAGCAGAGCAAAGCTAGAGGCTAAAAGCCAAATTTTATGGTGTCCTGAGTATTTAAACTGGCCTGTTGGCCACACCTCAAATGTTGTCTTGACCAATCAGATATTGTCTTGGCTCGGGGGTATCATAAATCATATGTTATCTTATCAAGCACATGGTCCGAATTTTCCCACTCTTGCAGGGTCTAATTTGGGACATGATTCCTATAACAAGAATATGATACATTTGACAAATAACTGATGGTCATGACTGTTTCAACCAAACAGATTAGAACACATACACACTAAACACGAATATGTATCTTTAAGCTATCCAATAATTATTAAAAGACATACACAATAAGTGATTATAACATGATAGTCAAATGTGTGGGTTACACATAAATGAATATGGAGTGAAGCGATGGACTGATATTCATTTATAAGTCTTTTTGAGTTCATCTTGGTCCATATATATGTAGAAAAGACAGTTTCTGTGTCAATATCTTTTGACAAAGATTTCTGTGGAGACCAAAGGTTCAAAGCCCCCCCCCCCACCCCCCCTTAGGAATTTCAGTCTGGCTCTGCTAGGTGGGGGAAGTGTTTAAGGATATTGTGTATAACTCTCATGGGTTTACATGTGATGTCCGACGTTGCATCTCACTTGCCCCAAATTTGACAATCTCTTCTCCGAATTGAAATTGTCAATAATTGTTCTAGTGGTGTTAATGTTGAAAGCTGTTCTGTGAAAGCGTTGGTTGGTTGGTTGGTTATCTTGCTTGGGACTTGTGGCACAGAATGTTTTATGACTTCCTGTTGCCTTACTGAGAAATTCGGCTCGTGTTTCAACCACAGCCCTGACCGACTCTTTAATTTGTCTGGTTCGAGTCAAATCGGCTACAAAGATCAAATGAGCGCCCAAGCACTTTCCACAATCATGCACAGACACGGAATAGTGCACATTTCTCTGGGTTAACGGTGAGCAGCCATTTAAAGTTACTAATAGTTACATATTTCAGATGATAAGCCATATTTGAGGTCGGTGAATGATAGGCGAGCATTTGGATGTCCTACCCGATGTACTCTATTACCAAAGACCAAACATTAACGATCTGTCTGTCACAGACTGCGTGACTTGTATCAATGTAGATTTTCTTTTCTGTGACTCATAACATTTTGGTCAGCCAAGCCTCTTCTGGTTGACTAATGATAATGTTTGAAACAGCAGGTTATCAACTTAGAATATCAACTTATATGAAGTGCCACTATGCATATCCCACAACATTAGGCTAAATGAAAAAAAAGGAAAAAAAAAAACGATTAAGAACAGGCACAAACATTAACGTGACAACTTAAACAGCTGCAGGAGTAAGGCATATAGCCTAGCTTAATTCATTTCTTAATATTGTTTGCAAGAAATACCAGTCTATAAACTTGATCTGGATTAAGTGCAGCTCTCTTTTTATTTACAATGTTCCCCGAGGTGGAGAACACGCGTTCGGAGCGCACAGACGTGCCTGGCTACTAGCTATTATTCGTTTGATTTGGTCATAGGTCTACGCTACAATACGTCTAGAGTGCCATCTACTGGATAAGATGGCAAAAACTAAAATAAAAAACAAACGGTCTAATCATAGACTGTAAAAAATGCGCTACACACGTGGCATTTTAAAAACCGGATATTTTATTTATAGTTCGATTACGGATATTTCACGTTATGTTCGAATGCATATTCGAATATCGAATAAAAAGTAACAGCCCTAGTAGGCCTAATCCAAACCCCGTAAGTTCCTTGTTCATGTGCAAAACAAAGGATATTTTTAATGAAACCTAAAAGATTTCTGCTTAAAGTTCATAAAGACGTTGTAAAAATAACCCATATGAATCGACCTGTTTAAGGGATAGTTCACACAAAAATGAAAGTGAAAAATGAAGTGAAATTCTAAATGAAAATAAGTCATCCTATATGTACATGACTTTATTTTTTCAGACAAATACAGTCAGAGTAAGGCCCAATCCCAGTTCTATTTTATACCCCTTCCCCTACCCCTCTGCCTACCCCTTCCCCTTGTCCCTTGAAACAGAGTGTCAAGAGGTAGGGGTGAAAATATTCCACTAAGAATTGGGACACCACTACTATGCCGTCACACATCATCATACGTCATCTAACTCTTACAATACAGACATATACTGGTGTGCATTAGAGGCTTTAATTATCGTTCTGTATTAATGTGCTGCTTACTGACACACACAAATATCGGAAATCGTGCAGCTCACACTTCCAGGAGAAAATAAACTTTTCAACGTTGCCCCACGACTTATTAACTCTTTCGAGTCGATTAACACGTATACACGTTAGGAGTCATTTTCTCCTGATAACCCCGAAAAGAACTTAAATTACACTATCAGTTTTGATCTTACAGATAAGAGCAATACATCAATCGAATCTGTAAAGGGTTTACTTTTTTTGTATACAGACATAATAACAACAGAACTTTGTGCACTTATAAAATAAAGATAACAAACAAGGTGACTTGTCTGCAGCCTTTGTCTGCACTGACCTTCATTTACAAACACGTAATTAAAATGAACTATAACTCAGTGAATACTCAACGAAGAGACATGAGAGATATATCTATAGAAAGCCTGACATGTCTACTTTTAAACTAAACAAGTGCCACCAAAAACAGATAAAGTAATCTATATGAAAACAACGCAATGTCTGTTTTTCACGTCTCTCTTCATTATCTTCTAATGTGACCACGCCCCCACGCTGAACGCTCTATTCAGATTCTAATGTTTCACTGAAGCGTGCGACTTGAATACACCCACACAACAGAAGACAACGCAGCAAGACTGTTCAAGTTCTTTTATTTTACTGTTTGCTTCGCGATGAGAGGAATAAGACAATTCACCCCAAAAAGATGTGATGTGGTTGAGGATTTGGATTTCCTCAGAAAGAATGAAGCACTTTATTCAGCCGAGATCATAAACATGAGTGTCTCTTTTTATTTATTTATATACTTGTACTAGTTTTCACATAACTTGTAAACATTTTACTAGTTAAACTTTTTCCAAACTATAAGTCCTGACTAAATGTATAATATAGTGAAATATTATGAAATTTCAATAACAATATACAATACTATACAATTCAAAAGCTTGATGTAAATAATATAAATGTAACAAATAAATGTAACTGTAACAAATGTAACACAATGCTGTTCTTTCAGTTTATCCCCCCTAAAAAACTGGAAAAAATATTCTTAGCTCTTCTCAACATTAATAATAATAATTATAATATTGATGATGATAACAACAATAACTGTTTTGTTTTTTTGTAGAAAATACGATTGTTAAAAGGATTCCTGAAGGATTGTGTGACTGGAGTAGGGCTGTAGCTATCAAATATTTTAGTAATCGAGTATTCTACCAAAAAGTCCATCGATTAATCGAGGAATCTGATAAAATGTGTTTTTGCTTAATTAAAGTGCAATATTAATTATGCAAGAGAAAATAAGACTCCTGGGTCTCTTAAAATGAACAACTAAGTTTCCTTTTTTAGAAACATTTTATTTTTTATTTTTTAAATGCATAGAATGCAATGCATACATCAAAAATAAACAATTATTACCCATTGTTTCTCTGTCTGTACTTGTACTGTGAACAATGACAATAAAGTTGACAGATGAATTAAGTGCATTTACGTGCCATTCAGTTGGGGTTTTAAATAAAGTATTTTCTGAAATGCACATTAAACATTAAACGCATAAAACATTAATTTAATTTATCTTTTAATTATAAAAAATTAAGCAAACTTAAATTTTTGGTAAACAAAGGGGATTTACTATTAAAAATAAAACATGGAAGAAATGTTGTGTGATTAAACTTTAAAAAAATTATGTTTGATTGTTGATAGTAGGCTATGTACATTCTGCTGAACAATAGTAATAAATATCTGGCAAATAATTGTCTTTAAACCGGACTTTTATTTGGACGGGTTGACTTACCTTTACAGTTCTGTGTATGTAATGTGACGCTAGTTTTACCCAAATCAAACAGTCAAATGCTCATGAAGTGACTGTCAGGGCAGTTCTGGAGAAGTTACTGTTCAGGTCCTTATTTAGTGAGACAACAGACGCTGAAAACACCGCGAGCGTCACGCGCGCTTCAGTGTGTGTGATAAACGAAGAAGCGCTTCTGCGCCATTCATTAACAGAGACACTTAGAACATGTAGGATTCATATTTAAATAGACTGTTCCAGCTTAATATTTATATTATATAATAAACGGACGCAGCGCTAATGTCTCCTTCCACTTTGTGGGTGACGTAAACGCGTTGTGTCACATTAAAAAATCATTGCGAAAGAACCTGACATGAGATTTAAAATAAAGGAGGAATTTGCCTCGATCATTTTTTGTAATCGAGTTACTCGAGGAATCGTTTCAGCCCTAGACTGGAGTAATGATGCAAAAAATTTAGTTTGAAAGTCAGCTTTGATTGATCCTAATAAACTGTTTAACTGCACTCCCAAGTGGATATTAAATTATGTTGTGGGATAATTAAATATATTCTAAATAAACTACAAACATAATTATATAGATTTATTTTGTCCTCACATTTTTTCTTGTAACTCCTCCCTCTCAGTGACACAGCTGACTGAAAGGCTCATTATGCAGCTCATTATGCAGGCCTTTGTCTTCTCAGGTGTAAATCACAATGATATTCATGATAGTTGACGCCTACTCACATATGACTTTTACCAACAAAATGTGTCTTAGAAAAATTAAATAAATATATTATTTTCTGTGAGTAAACAAGATGATTTTAACAATTTAGAAAGAAAAATTCTAGGCTACAAGCTCCAGTTCTAAAAAGTCCCGGGAACTAATGTTCTGTATGTGTTTTATGGCCTTAATCAAGTGATTTAACATTTTTAGTTTTTCACTAACCATGCATAAAAATGTTTTTCTCAAAAACACAATCATGTACATACATGTTGCTCACATATTATTATAGCCCAGTTTGTGCTGATTACAATGAGATTAGACTTTAGCCATTTAGATGTTTACAAGAAACTGAAAAAAGCACAAATGTCAGGGCATGACAAAACTTATCCAGGCCCCAAAAATACCTCCAGAGGGTTAAATACAGTTTAAATACTGAATCGCTACATTATATTTTCCAGCGACGAGAGGATGCAATCGCTGTTTTTCAGTAAAATCACTCTAAAAAGAGAAACGCACAGACGCTAATACATGCAACTTTCATCTCTCTCGCTCTTTCTCTGAAAATGGTTTAGCGATTTCTAAACAGTTAGAATTTGTTGAAGCATTGAAAATACACTTTGGTTCAAAAATAACAAATTACGACTTTATTCAGCATTGTCTTCTTTTCCGGGTCTGTTGTGAGTGTGACTGCTGTGACTCTTGACATATGACACTGCTGACGGGTTTTCTGGTGCGCCCAATAACAAAGATAACACGTCGTCAGCGTCAATGCAGCGTCGTGAACTCACTCACAATAGACCCGGAAGAGAATACAATGCTGAATAAAGTCATAATTTTTGTTATTTTTGGACCAAAATGTATTTTCAGTACTTCAACAAATTCTAACGGACCCTCTGATGTCCCATGGACTACTTTGAAGATGTTTTTATTACCTTTCTGGACATGGACAGTAGACCGTACACACAGCTTCAATGGAGGGACAGAAAGCTCTCGGACTAAATCTAAAATATTTTAAACTGAATCTGTGAAAAGCTTGATGTGTCAAAGGGGTTATTATTTATGGGGATTAAAAAAAATTATAATTATATCATTATATGGTGGTTGAATACACACACTCCCAATTCACATTTCAGTTCAAACAACATGTAAAAGTGAATTTTGCATTCGATGACCCCTTTAAAACTTTATAAACCATAATCTGTAGCTTCCGCTAACTTGTTTACGTGCATTTACGAGAGAGTTGAGTTCCAGCGAATGTAGGCGTAGTGTAATCTCCGTCGACAAGTGACAAATGCGGAAGCACAGAGGACAGAGAAAAACAAAACACCGGTCATGAATTAGTAGAACAACATGAGGATTTTATCAAGAAAAAATGTTGGACTATTTCAGTCCAAGTCCAGAGGAGGCTGGTTTTCCTTTGCTGTAAACAATAATTGATTCTCGCAATGCAAGCATATTTTTTGTGTGTTAATTTTGTACTAATTTTAGAGCAATTCAATCTCGACAAGGCAGTTTACATTTAGCATTTACATTTAAAGGGGTCCTATGATGCGATTTAAATTTTTCATTTCTCTTTGGAGTGCTATAAGCTCTTGGTGCATAAAGAAAATCTGTAAAGTGGCAAAGACTTAAGTCTCAAATCCAAAGAGATATTCTTTATAAAAGTTAAGACTCAATTTCAGTTGAAATTGTTATTCTTTAGTTTAGTTTAAACTGAACTTTTCAACTCCATACTTTTTTAGCTCTTAAAAATGTTACTTTGACGCATTCCAAAATAATATCCATGTCTATGCTCTCGTGAAAGAAGGCAAGTGAAGATTTGCTGAAGCGCTTGCAATTAAAGCAAACATTTAATTCTTTCCTGATGTGTAATCGACAGCCAGGCGAGTCAGATGTGCTCATATGCACAGCATCTGTGGTGCTCTGCTTCTTTTACTTAAAGGGATCCTATTATGCTTTTTCACTTTTTCAACTTAAGTTAGTCTGTAGTGTTGCTGTTTGAGCTTAAAAAAGATCTGCAAAGTTACAAAGCTCAAAGTCCACTTCAAAAAGAGATATTTAATTGAAAAGAAATCACTTTTCAAAAACTACAACGAAAGACTAGTTTGGACTACAACACATTTTACGAGATTTGTTTTATCACAAATACTGATGAATGGCACGAGACCTGGTTGAGCTGCACTAGAGAAGGTGTTTTATCACTAAGTTGGAGACACGCTAGCTTTCCCAAGGCAGACGAACTTAGAGTGGTTACAATCATCCTGGTTTAAGTCGCTTCTCAAATTTATTATTGTGTTTTTGAGAGAAAAAAAATGTATGCAGGGTTAGTGAAAAACTAAAAATGTTAAATAACTTGAATAAGGCAATAAAACACATACAGAACATTGGTTCCCATGACTTTTGAGAACTGGAGCTTGTAGCCTGGAATTTTTCTTTCTAAATTATGTGAAAATCATCTTGTTTACTCACTTACAGAAAACAATATATTGATTTACATTTTCTAAAACACTTTTTGTTGGTAAAAGTCATATGCGAGTAGGCGTCAACTACCATGAATATCATTGTGATTTACACCTGAGAAGACAACAGGCCCACATAATGAGCTGCATAATGAGCCTTTTAGTCAGCTGTGTCACTGAGAGGGAGGAGTTACAAGAAAGAATGTAAGGACAAAATAAATGTGTATAATTTTATGTTTGTAGTTTATTTAGAATATATTTCATTATCCAACAACATAATTTTATATCCACTTGGAAGTGCAGTTAAACAGTTTATTAGGAACAATCAAAGCTGACTTTCAAACTGATTTTTTTTGCATCATTACTCCAGTCACACAATCATTCAGAAATCCTTTTAACAATCTTATTTTCGACAAAATTATTGCTATCATTATTATTATTATTAATGTTGAAAAGAGCTGAGACAATTTTATATAAATTGAAAGAACAGCATTGTTACATTTGTTAGTTACATTTATTTGTTACATTTTTATTATTTACATCAAGCTTTTGAATGGTATAGTATTGTATATTGTTATGGAAACTTCATAATATTTCACTTGATTATACATTTAGTCAGGAATTATACTTTGGAAAAAGTCTAACTAGTAAAATGTTTACACGTTATGTGAAAACTAGTACAAGGACATAAATAAATAAAGTGCTTCATTCTTTTTTTTAATTGCATTCTTTCTGAGGAAATCCAAATCTCAAATCCTCAACCACATCACATCTTTTCTGGGTGAATTATGTCTTATTCCTCTCATCGCGAAGCAAACAGTAAAATAAAAAAACTTGAAGAACAGTCTTGCTGTGTTGTCTTCTGTTGTGTGGGTGTATTCAAGCCGCGCGGTTCAGTGCAACATTCGAATCTGAATAGCGCGTTTAGCGCGGGGGCATGGTCGCATTAGAAGATAATGAAGAGAGACATGAAAAACGGACATCGCATTGTTTTCATATGGATTACTTTATCACAGAATATCTGTTTTCGTTAGCACTTTTTTAGTTTAAAAGTAGACATGTCAGGCTTTCTATACATATATCTCTCATGTCTCTTCTTTGAGTATTCATTCACGGAGTTACAGTTCATTTTAATGACGCATGTCTAAATGAAGATCAGCGCAGACAAAGGCTGCAGACAGAACACCTTATTTGTTATCTTTATTTTATAAGTGCACAAAGTTTTGTTATTATGTCTGTATGCAAAAAAGTATACCCTTTACAGATTTGATTGATGTATTGCTTTTATCTGTACGATCAAAACTGAAAGTGTAATTTAAGTTCTTTTCGGGGTTATCAGGAGAAAATGACTCATTACGCGTTAATTGACATCAGAGCGTTAAACTGAAGCTCGCAGCTCACAGTGGCCGTGCGTCACTCAGAAAACAACAGGCCAATCAGAAGAGAGGCTCATGAATCGTTATTAGACAGGCTAAAATCTAGGGATGTCCAGATCCGATCAAGAGATCGGAAATCGGGCCCGAACACATTGTTTTAAACTCTATCGGAATCGGACGTTACCTCCCGATCAGGACTGGGATATATATAATAAAGGTGTGAATAAATATAGATTTAAACTCAAAGAGACAGTATAGTCTGCGGATGATCTGGTGTTTTATTCGGACCCAGAATAAGGCGAGATGAACATCACAGAGCGCTAAACACTCCTGCAGTGTGCATTTCATTCAAACTCGACGCCAGAGGGCGCTCTCACGCAGAAAGTCATATCAGGAAATTTCCTAATATGGACAAAAGCATCCAGCTATCGCTGTATGAAAACAGTTGTTTTCACAGAAAAACTGAAACTTTTTTAAACACAAAGACATTAATATACGATTACGACAATATATGGTTTCTCAAGTCATCCCCAGCAAGTGATAAATAAAGTATATGAACAATGCAGTGCTGATTGACGTAGCATTTATTACAGTATAGAAACTATTCTGCCATATTATGTGATAAACAGTGTTTGTAGTATATAAACAAATCATTATTATTTGTTATTGTCCAGCAGTCATTGATTTCCAAGCCAAAGAAAAATTTAAGTTGCCTGTAGTGTTGTCAAAAATATCGATATTTCAATAAGTATCGATACTAAAATATCTGAACGGTACCAATACTAATTTCTCTAAGTAGCGATACATCGATAATAGCCGAGCCGTTACGTTCACTTCTCTTCAAAGGCGCGTTGACAAACACCACACGTGAGCGCAGCTAAAGTGAACAGAAAGTTGGCGAGTGCGGCACCCCCGTGACCAGCTTTGGTCGATAAAGAACAAAGCAGTTCTCAATGGACGCACAGCGCACCTGTGTTTGACGTACCGTGAGCTCTAGTGTGAAGGCGCACGACTCGCCGTCGCTTTCTCTCACACGCGCAAAGTGAGAGAGAGAGAGAGTGAGCGAGAGAGTCATACATATATGCAGAATTGACGCGCTACATGTACGCGCTGAACGATATTCTTTGTTGTATTTTCCTGTTTGTTGTATTTTCCTTGTTTTCCTGTATTAGAATTCGTATTATAATTATTACTATTATTATTATCATCATCATCATATTATCAGTGTTATTATTAGTTTTTCCCACCACCAACAGTCCTAAATTCAGTTAAACGCACAGTATGGAATTTTTGGCCACCAGGGGTCATCAATCAAAATAATAACATAAGACGTACTTTGAGAGAGAAGAGAGAGAGAGAAGTGACATTCAGCCAAGTATGGTGACCCATACTCGGAATTTGTGCTCTGCGTTTAACCCATCCAAAGTGCACACACACAGAGCAGTGAACACACACACACACTGTGAGCACACACCCGGAGCAGTGGGCAGCCATTTATGCTGCGGCGCCCGGGGAGCAGTTGGGGGTTCGATGCCTTGCTCAAGGGCACCTAAGTCATGTTATTGAAGGTGGAGAGAGAACTGTACATGCACTCCCCCCACCCACAATTCCTGCCGGCCCGGGACTCGAACTCACAACCTTTCGATTGGGAGTCCGACTCTCTAACCATTAGGCCACGACTTCCCCGTAAGATGTTGATGACGTCGGGAAAGAGCGTAGGCTCATGGGAGTTGTTGTTCATTGGAACACGCGCTCTGTCGCTCCCCACATTCCTCACTCATTTTAACTGAGGCCGGCGACACACTGGATGCGTGGCGCAAGCGTCTCAGCTGCGTGGCGTGTCAGTTTTTAATTCGGCTCCCATGTTAATAGGTTAGAGCTTGCAGACTGCCTGTGTGAGCCGCGCGGAAAACGCGTGCTTGCTAGAAATAGAACCGACGCCTATTTTTCACGTGACACGCACGCGTGTTGGAAGCGTTTCCAGGCAAAATATAATAGGAAAATATGTTTATATGTAATTTTGTACACAAATACATATTAATTCATGACATTTTGATGTTTGAAGTCTATAGGTTGACAAATTCAGATATAAATGTAATTTAAAAAATAAATAAATAATTATCGATTTCAAATATTGCACCTGTCAAACATCGTCTATTTTGCCGTCAATACTGTTTACGGTGTCCTTTATCAGTAGGCTTTATATTTATGTTCAACATGAAGTATAGATATTGTTGTCATGAAGACAAGAGCCTGGTCTGTCAGCGGTCTCCCTTCACCTACAGCAGCAGCAGCCTAGTATTTTGACAATCACGTCTTTTCGAACGGAGAGATATATGAATTATCAGACCCCTATCAAATCAATATTCCATCTAGCTAGTAGTAATATATGTATAAAACACAATATATGTTAAAAAAAGCAACTTTATCCAGCTACATATAGAACACATGTAGATTTACATTATACTCTACATGAGAGCTAGTCCGTCTGCGTTTTACACAAGACATCATCGTTTCACAAAATATACGGATAGATATAGTTAGCTGAATGGATGCATACCTGTTTATTAGAATGCAAACATCTCTCTGTAGTTTCAGCTTGTCACGAAGCTCTCTCTATCTTGGAAATGCAACTCCAATACTTACCCGTGTCTCGTTTCTTCTTCGTCCCAAAACCTTCTCAGGTCATTTATTTCACACGTACGTTTGCGCTTCACAGAACGTGCAGGCAAAGCATAATCATGATCCATAACTAAGTTATTGATTGAGGTATAAATACGAATATAAACAATATAAATATAAAATATAATAGTCTCGATCAAGGCTAGCTACTACTTTTTCTTCTTCGCCTCGTCTTTGCTTCTGTTCACCTTTGTATTTGGCGGTTCCGCCGGAAGTTAGATAAACTAGAGGGGTCAAAGTTTATATGACGCCATAGACGGGCGACAAAACGGAAATAAAGAAACGTGCCGTGTCTTCTAATTAAACTATAATTTTCTCCGGATTTTAAAGTTCGTGGAAACTGTCGGGATAATGTAAGTACACAACAAAAAAAATATATATAACATAGATATAGTGATATCTGCTATTTTTAAAGCAGAAAAATTACATATTGTGCCTTTAAAATGTCTATGCATTCATACATGGTTACCAAGTTTTAATTATAATTACTAAAGTTCTATCATTAAATTATAAGTGATTATCCAGATATCATATTATAATGCTTTACTGACTGTTGTTAAGAGTGTACTTTCAGGTATTTAACAAACTGTGCCATTTTAAAAACGTATACAGTATACATATATATATATATATATATATATATATATATATATATATATATATATATATACACACACAGGTATATTTATTAAAAATAACATAATATTGTGGCAGTTTTTTCTCTGTGGTATCGAAAATGGTATTGAATATTGATATTTTTAAAGGTATCGTATCGAAGTTTGAAATTCCAGTATCGTGAAAACACTAGTTGCCTGTACTACCAGTCTGAAGTTTTTCAACAGTAAGCTTGTTAATGTTGTTTAAAGAAGTCTCTTCTGTTCACCAAGCCTGCATTTATTTGATCCAAAGTACATTAAACAGTAAAATTGTGAACAATTTTTACTAGCCTATTTAAAATAGCTGTTTTCTATTTGAATATATTTCAAAATGTAATTTATTGAACATCCTGGATCAGTTTTTTTGCTCTTCTTTATTCTTTTTTTTATGTATTATAGAAGTATTGGATCGGGACTCTGTGTCGGTAGATACTCAAAATCAGATGACCTGGACTCGAGGGCAAAAAAACTTGATCGGGACATCCCTACTAAAATCAACCTGTTCTTAGCAGACCTCCTGAGAAAGGAGCTGTAAAAATATAATGAGATGATGTTTGGTAATTATACTGCAAATATATATTCTTAAGGACATGAAAACCTAAAATAAAACTCAAGAAAAGTGTACAATATGGGAGCTTTAAATACAGGAGTGTATACTATTTCTTAAAATATCAGAGTGCAAGATATTCTTATTTATCAACACATTTTTTCTTCATTACAAATCTTTTTTGGTTTTATTTTGTATCATTGAATGTAAAAATAATTAACTCTGTAATGCATATGCAAAATGTGAAACTGCAATCTTAATCACAGTCTATAGCATTTTATAATTATTTGCACAATAATATCTTACTTAACCTGCTTTGTTTCTTTATTATTTAATGTAAAAAAGATTTATTAAAAATCTAAATCAACGAATTGGAGCGACATCAGCCGTTAGATCAGGTTAAAACTGCATCTGTCTCGGTTGTAGACTTGTGAAGATTTATTTTTAATGCGGATGTTTGTGTGCGAAAAAAATTATTAATGGACATGCGACATGGACATGGACATGAGAGGAAGGCGCCCTCGCGATAATTTTTTTCTGATAATGAAATAACTAATGAAATTATAATGTCGACTTTTAAATGAAACGATTCAAAATGAAACCAAATACTCCTTGATTATGCGCATCCTGTGGAGATGAGAGTCAGCACCATGAATTTCATCTTGCAGCCGACAAGAAAACATTAGTTTGTTAATAAATAATTTAAATGTCTGCTTTTTCACATTTATTTGGCTACTTCTGCCTGTGCTTTGTGTCAAACTTAATCCATGTGCTTGAGCGCGGAATATGCAGGCTTATTATGGATTAAAACTGTGTTAATTTAAAATAAACGGGCAATAGTTGAATAATGACAAATGAACGACTACTTGTAACTATAAAAATCTTACGTGGGGGGCAGACCTATTAATTACCCTCTAGACATATCTATTAAAGTATCAACGCATAAATTCTGCTTTCAGCACGGTCCGTAATGGAGAGATGACACACCCTTAACAATGATTTTTCCTCTGAAACACAGAGAAAATTGAAATAAAATTGATAGGCTTATTTAAAAAAAAAAAAAAAAAAAAAAAAAAAAAAAAGTCAACCCTTCCCCATTCTGCAGATATTGTTGCTTCAGGTTTGTGCATTGTAAATTACAGAAAGTCTACAAAATATGTTGTCTTCCAAAAACTATTTTTTGGTAATAATATAAATTTAATAACAATAGCATTCAGTAATAGGTCTTTCTTTTAACTTTTGATAAACTGTAGCCTAAGACTACCCCAAGTTTTGAAATTAACTCACTGTACATTTTATAATAGTTTTTAAGTATGTTACAATGTTATATTATAATGTTAGTATTACTTCGTCCAATGCTTAATTTGTAAATTGCGAGGTCCCGGAACAAAGCGAGGTAACGGATCCGGCATGTGATTACAGAATGGAAAGGTAATGGAACACTTCACATTCACAATCACATTGGTGGACTACCGTATTTTTCGGACTATAAGTCGCACCTGAGTACAAGTCGCATAAGTCCAAAAATACATCATGATGAGGAAAAAACATATATAAGTCTGGACTATAAGTCGCATTTATTTAGAACCAAGAACAAAGAGAAAACATTACCGTCTACAGCCGTGAAAGGGCGCTCTATGTTTTGAGTGGTAAGCTACAGGAGCATTGAGCAGCATAGAGCGCCCTCTCGCGGCTGTAGACGGTAATGTTTTCTCTTGGTTCATGTCTCTTAGTTAATTTCTCTTGGTTCATGTCAAATTAATTTTGATAAATAAGTCGCACCTGACTATAAGTCGCAGGACCAGCCAAACTTAAAAAAAATTGCGACTTATAGTCCGGATAATATGGTAGTTTAAGTGATTAAGAGCATGCATCAGTTGCTTTTAGGGTCTGTAAGGTCATGAATAACCTGGAAATACAGTGCAAATTTAAAACAGAAATTTCCAGGTCTAAAAAAAATGCTTTGAAAAAGTAGTGGAATTTTATTTTACAAATCTCTGTATAATAGTTATATTTAATCAGGTCCTACATTTTGGTGGGGGACTGTGTGTAGCTATACGGTTTAACAATTCTCGCAGCTTTCAAGTTCTCATCAGCGCATCTCGTCTGCACCACAGCGACCTGCTGCATGCTGCGATACAAGACTTTCACTCACATTTGAGGACAGCTTACAGAACTGTCACTTTACTAATCGGGTCATTGTTGCATTGTCACAAAAAAAGTATAATTTGCACTATTTTAAGTATTTTAAGCCATTTGGTTAGGGCTGTCGCGATAGTCGATAAATCAATTAATCGCACGATAAAAAAAAAGAGCTCAATATTTTCGGCCACTATAATTTTTTTCTATTTTTATTTAAATAATGTAGTATGTCATGATGTGATGTGGGGTTAGTCTGGAGCGCAGCCTGTGGATAGCCCGTGGCAGAAAACACCCTCTCTGATGGAACAGATGTCCCTGGAATAAAGAGATAACATCTTGCTAGAGTGACCAGCTTTGGGAAGCAACTTTCATTTGCTTGTGGATGTTTGCGTCGCAAGTGATACAGCATTGTACTTGCACAACCATTGCACTTCATTTTAATACCGAGTAACATATTTTGCAAGAAACTTCGTTGCATTTTCTGTTGAAATTGGCATTCTTTTCACTTGCTTCATTTGGCTTGCTCAGCTAAATATGTCTGTAGGCATGTGGTTGCGTGTGTGAACGCGTCCACAGAGGCGTCTGCCATTGCTAAGCATCCATTAACTGCGATATCCGTTACAACAAGGACATTTCAGTAATGGATTTCCACCACCGAAAAACCCTTGCTGTAACTCTGCTGTAAGATTTATTTAAGAAGAAAAGTAAAATAAAACTCTGCAGTGTTTTGGTGCACCCCGTTTTTCAAAAACAACGGGTATTTTCACCCTGAAGGAAGCTGATTGAGTTGGTTCTTTACACATGACCTGGTGCGCTTGCGTCATTCAAAGAAAGCAAAAAAAGCGGAGATGTTTTTAACTAGATGCGGCGCTGACGCACCTGGAATAAACGAGCACGTCGCTTCCATTATGAGCATGCATACCGCATTTGAAATAACGAACTTGAGCACAAAAAAAGACGCGATATGTGAACGGCCCCTTCATCGGTCAAAATGTTTACTTTCGATTAACGGTTAAACGGTCAATATGAGCATCCCTAACTGGCATATACAGTAGGTAGACAGCCTAAAGGGGGGAAACTGTAATTCAGTCACGTGTTAAAATCATTCATGAAACTACCGCCAGGTGGCGCAAAGGGACAGATTGCGAAATGAATGTAATTGTAAAATGAGATAAAAGGAGGAAGTAAAACACCAATAACATTAGGATATAACATTGTAACATTTAAAAAAAAACATTAAAAAATTTACAATGAGTTAATTTCAAAATGTAGGATAGTCTTATGCTACAGTCTACTCATCAAAAATTAAAAGAAGGATCATATGCATGCTATTGTTATTAAACAGTAAATAAATATAAGGCCTATATATAAATATATAGTTTAATGTTTTCATTTAATTTTCATTTCGGTTCATTCTTGGTTTAAAAAAAATCTTCAGGGTCCATATGCAGAGCGAAATGAGAACGGTCCAGCATTTAGCAATAATTATCATTAACTCTGTTATTATTATTGATTTTTCAAACTACCAACACTGGAAACAGCAGTCGTTCACCAGCCATTAGGCGTGAGCACTTTGACATATTGTTAATTAATTATTTTTTTCCATCGATACTGAAACACGCGTGAACTACAAAACCTATTTACCTCATGAATAATAGTTAAGCTTCAAATGTGTGGATTTCTCCCGAATGAGAAAGCCCACCTTATGCTTAGCTTTAAATTATTATTATTATTTTTTATAACTATGCCTATATTATTATATACTGCAATAGCGGTGTGCCAGTACTAGTATCGGTACAGAACGGTTCCTGGGCAAACTCCAAATGGAAGTGATCATCCCTATCCCCTTGGAGTGGGGACTTTGGAGTGAATAGGGCATGTGTTGCCATTAAGTAGTCGTTAGGAATGCACTTTGCAAAAGGAGCGACATAATTTCCTCATTATCTTCAGCAGGCATGTTCCTGTGACAGCGCAGCATGTGTCCGTCAGCAGATGTCGCTGTTTTACTGTTATAAATGTTTTTTTTGTTTGTTTTTTTTTTTGTTAGCATAACCGTTGCAAATAAACATACATTTTATATTTTAATACGTTTTTAAAATATGCTATATAATATATAAAAACTAATATATATAAAACTTTTTAAAACATTAAATGTATATTGTTTTTATGTCGATGTCCATCAGTGAATCTGCTGTCACGGGAACATCCCAGCTGAAGATAATGAGGAAATTATATTGCTCCTTTTGCAAAGTGCATTCCTAACGACTAATTAATGACACGCACATGCCCTACTCACTCCAAAGTCCCCACTACAAGGGGATAAGGATGACCACTTCCAAATTAAATTTGCCTGGGTACCGTTCGGTACCGATACTAGTACCGGCGCATCCCTATACTGCAATTATATTTATCCATTAGAATTATATAATTTTAATTCTTGTTTTGTTCTGATAAATTTGTTAAATTTAAAGGATTTGTTGTAAAGTGAAGGGAACTAAAAATATCCTGTTGGTACATTATAACATTGTTAGGCCAGCCGTTGACTAAATGTAATATAATGCAACTTATACATGACTTATATTTTTAACTCTCACAAACTCTGATTTATTTTTTAGCGTGTTTAAAAAAAACATGCAGCAAACAGAAAATAGGTGATGAATCCGTTAAAATGCAACCTATACACGACTTATTATTTTTTTCCTCTGACAAACCTAATTTATTTTTTTGCGTGTTTAAAAAATAAACCATAAAGAAAACATGCAGCAAAGGAAAATAGGCGATTAATCCATTAAAATTTGTTGTTCTGGGGTTAACAGTAATTATAATTATTTATACTTCAGAACAGAGCCTAGGCTATCCAGGGTTGTTTTTTTGTCTTTTTTTTTTTTGCATCTGAAAATGACTTCGTTCATCGCATTCACTTCACGCGCTCTGGCGCAGATCCCCCTCTCGCTTTGCTCAGCTGTGGACGATTTAAAAATGTTTGATATAAAGCAGGGGTGTGATTCTCCGGAAATCCGGCTTTTTCGACCTGAAAATGATGCTCTCGTAAATCATCCTTAAAAAGAAAAAGTGCGGGTGGGTTGGGGGGGGGGGGATTTCGGGGTGTAGGGTTGGGTATTGGTAAACATAATGATCGCTCACCGCTGTCAACGTTTTTTGTGCCTTTGAATCATGTCGTCATGTCACTCCGCAAGTAGTCCAATAATTTGTCACGATTGAAGTTCAAAGTGTACGCGCACCGTTCTGAATGCGCACACACCCAACCATCTACCCACGTCAATGTCAATGTCAATGTCACCTTTATTTATATAGCGCTTTAAACAAAATACATTGCGTCAAAGCAACTGAAAAACATTCATTAGGAAAACAGTGTCAATAATGCAAAAATGATAGTTAAAGGCAGTTCATCATTGGATTCAGTTATGTCATCTCTGTTCAGTTAAATAGTGTCTGTGCATTTATTTGCAATCAAGTCAACGATATCGCTGTAGATGAAGTGTCCCCAACTAAGCAAGCCAGAGGCGACAGCGGCAAGGAACCGAAACTCCATCGGTGACAGAATGGAGAAAAAAACCTCGGGAGAAACCAGGCTCAGTTGGGGGGCCAGTTCTCCTCTGACCAGACGAAACCAGTAGTTCAATTCCAGGCTGCAGCAAAGTCAGATTGTGCAGAAGAATCATCTGTTTCCTGTGGTCTTGTCCTGGTGCTCCTCTGAGACAAGGTCTTTACAGGGGATCTGTATCTGGGGCTCTAGTTGTCCTGGTCTCCGCTGTCTTTCAGGGATGTAGAGGTCCTTTCTAGGTGCTGATCCAGCATCTGGTCTGGATACGTACTGGATCCGGGTGACTGCAGTGACCCTCTGATCTGGACACAGACTGGATCTGGTGGCCACGGTGACCTCGGAACAAGAGAGAAACAGACAAATATTAGCGTAGATGCCATTCTTCTAATGATGTAGCAAGTACATAGGTTGTTATGGGAAGTGTTTCCGGTTCCGGTTTACCTAATTAATGCAGCCTAAAAATCCTTTAACGGATTTGGATAATAAAAGCATATTAGTATGTTATGTGTATGCCTGGTTAAAGAGATGGGTCTTTAATCTAGATTTAAACTGCAAGAGTGTGTCTGCCTCCCAAACAATGTTAGGTAGGTTATTCCAGAGTTTGGGCGCCAAATAGGAAAAGGATCTGCCGCCTGCAGTTGATTTTGATATTCTGGGTATTATCAAATTGCCTGAGTTTTGAGAACGTAGCGGACGTAGAGGATTATAATGTAAAAGGAGCTCATTCAAATACTGAGGTGCTAAACCATTCAGGGCTTTATAAGTAATAAGCAATATTTTAAAATCTATGCGATGCTTGATAGGGAGCCAGTGCAGTGTTGACAGGACCGGGCTAATATGGTCATACTTCCTGGTTCTAGTAAGAACTCTTGCTGCTGCATTTTGGACTAGCTGTAGTTTGTTTACTAAGCGTGCAGAACAACCACCCAATAAAGCATTACAATAATCTAACCTTGAGGTCATAAATGCATGGATTAACATTTCTGCATTTGACATTGAGAGCATAGGCCGTAATTTAGATATATTTTTGAGATGGAAAAATGCAGTTTTACAAATGCTAGAAACGTGGCTTTCTAAGGAAAGATTGCGATCAAATAGCACACCTAGGTTCCTAACTGATGACGAAGAATTGACAGAGCAACCATCAAGTCTTAGACAGTGTTCTAGGTTATTACAAGCAGAGTTTTTAGGTCCTATAATTAACACCTCTGTTTTTTCAGAATTTAGCAGTAAGAAATTACTCGTCATCCAGTTTTTTATATCGACTATGCAATCCATTAGTTTTTCAAATTGGTGTGTTTCACTGGGCTGCGAAGAAATATAGAGCTGAGTATCATCAGCATAACAGTGAAAGCTAACACCATGTTTCCTGATGATATCTCCCAAGGGTAACATATAAAGCGTGAAGAGTAGCGGCCCTAGTACTGAGCCTTGAGGTACTCCATACTGCACTTGTGATCGATAGGATACATCTTCATTCACTGCTACGAACTGATGGCGGTCATATAAGTACGATTTAAACCATGCTAATGCACTTCCACTGATGCCAACAAAGTATTCAAGTCTATGCAAAAGAATGTTGTGGTAAATTGTGTCAAACGCAGCACTAAGATCCAATAAAACTAATAGAGAGATACACCCACGATCAGATGATAAGAGCAGATCATTTGTAACTCTAAGAAGAGCAGTCTCAGTACTATGATACGGTCTAAATCCTGACTGGAAATCCTCACATATACCATTTTTCTCTAAGAAGGAATATAATTGTGTGGATACCACCTTTTCTAGTATCTTGGACAGAAAAGGGAGATTCGAGATTGGTCTATAATTAACTAGTTCTTTGGGGTCAAGTTGTGGTTTTTTGATGAGAGGCTTAATAACAGCCAGTTTGAAGGTTTTGGGGACATGTCCTAATGACAATGAGGAATTAATAATAGTCAGAAGAGGATCTATGACTTCTGGAAGCACCTCTTTCAGGAGCTTAGATGGTATAGGGTCTAACATACATGTTGTTGGTTTAGATGATTTAACAAGTTTATACAATTCTTCCTCTCCTATGGTAAAGAATGAGTGGAACTGTTCTTCAGGGGGTCTATAGTGCACTGTCTGATGTGATACTGTAGCTGACGGCTGAATGGTTGCAATTTTATCTCTAATAGTATCGATTTTAGAAGTAAAGTAGTTCATAAAGTCATTACTGCTGTGGTGTTGGGAAATGTCAACACTTGTTGAGGCTTTATTTTTCGTTAATTTAGCCACTGTATTGAATAAATACCTGGGGTTATGTTTGTTTTCTTCTAAAAGAGAAGAAAAGTAATCGGATCTAGCAGTTTTTAATGCTTTTCTGTAGGATATGTTACTTTCCCGCCAAGCAATACGAAATACCTCTAGTTTTGTTTTCCTCCAGCTGCGCTCCATTTTTTTGGGCTGCTCTCTTTAGGGTGCGAGTATGCTCATTATACCATGGTGTCAAACTGTTTTCCTTAACCTTCCTTAAGCGTAAAGGAGCAACTTTATTTAAAGTGCTAGAAAAGAGAGAGTCCATAGTTTCTGTTACATCATCAAGTTGTTCTGAGGTTTTGGATATGCTAAGGAATTTGGATACAACAGGAAGATAACTTAAAAGCAGTCTTTTGTGTTAGAAGTGATGGTTCTTCCATACTTGTAACAAGAAGTAGAATTTACAATTTTGGCTATATGAATTTTGCAAAGAACTAAATAATGATCTGAGATATCATCACTTGGCTGAATAATTTCAACACCATCAACATCAATTCCATGTGACAGTATTAAATCTAGAGTATGATTTCGACAATGAGTAGGTCCTGAAACGTGTTGTCTAACACCAATAGAGTTCAGAATGTCTATAAATGCTGATCCCAATGCATCGTTTTCATTATCAACATGGATATTAAAATCACCAACTATTAAAACTTTATCTGCAGCCAGAACTAACTCGGATGTAAAATCACCAAACTCTTTAATAAAGTCTGTATGGTGCCCTGGTGGCCTGTATACAGTAGCCAGTACAAACATAACAGGGGATATATCATTAACATTTGTTTCTTTGGATAATGTTATATGAAGTACCATTACTTCAAACGAGTTATACTTGTAGCCTGCCCTCTGAGAAATCCTGAAAACGTTGTTATAAATTGAAGCAACACCTCCACCTTTGCCTTTTAGACGTGGCTCATGTTTATAACAGTAATCTTGGGGGGTGGACTCATTTAAAATAATGTAATCATCAGGTTTTAGCCAGGTTTCTGTCAAACAGAGTACATCTATATTATGATCAGTAATCATATTATTTACAAAAAGTGTTTTCGTAGAAAGGGATCTGATATTCAATAAGGCAAGCTTTATCATTTGTTTATCCATATTGCTTCTGTTTTTTATTTGTTGAACCTCAATTAAATTGTTAATCTTAACTTGGTTTGGACGTTTTTTGTATTTTCTAGTTCGGGGAACAGACACAGTCTCTATAGTGTGATATCTAGGTGAAAGAGTCTCTATGTGCTGAGAATTAACTGACCTCTGTGACGGGAGGCAGCTAGCAGACGGTCGGTTTAGCCAGTCTGTCTGCTTCCTGACCTGGGCCCCAGTTAGTCAAGTATAAACACTAAGACTATTTGCCATATTTCTAGAGAGAATAGTGGCGCCACCCCAGGAGGGATGAAGACCATCTCTTTTAAACAGGTCAGGTCTGCCCCAAAAGCTCGTCCAATTGTCTATGAAACCTATGTTATTCTGTGGGCACCACTTAGACATCCAGCCATTGAGTGATGACAATCTGCTATGCATCTCATCACCACGGTAAGCAGGGAGGGGACCAGAGCATATTACAGTGTCTGACATCGTGCTTGCAAGTTCACACACCTCTTTAATGTTATTTTTAGTGATCTCCGACTGGCGAAGTCGAACATCATTAGCGCCGGCATGAATAACAATCTTACTGTATTTACGTTTAGCATTAGCCAGCACTTTTAAATTTGCCAAGATGTCAGGCGCTCTGGCTCCCGGTAAACATTTGACTATGGTGGCTGGTGTCTCTATATTCACGTTACGTACAATAGAATCACCAATAACTAGAGCACTTTCATCAGGTTTCTCAGTGGGTGCATCACTGAGTGGGGAGAACCTGTTTAATGTTTTGATCGGAACAGAAGAGCGGTGTTTTGACCCACGATTACGCTGCCTCACCGTCACCCAGTTGCCCTGCTGCTGGGGCTCTGTTTCCGGAACCGAACAATGTACAGGAATCCCTGAGCTAGGCGCATCCAAAGCCGTATCTAGAGCCCTAACATTTTTACTGTCCTCAATTAAAGTTTGGATGCGTGTCTCTAATTCTGAAATCTTCTCTGTCAGCCTAACTATTTCCCTACATTTATCACATGTGAATCCCTCATCAGCGACAGAGATAGATAAACTGTACATGTGGCAAGAGGTGCAAGAAACAATGATAGGAGAAGCCATTACTCACCGTGCTTGATGAAAATTCTTATTGCGGTTGTTTGATGAACTTGTGAAAAACTGGAGCGAGGGAGAGGAGAAAAGAAAACAGCGATAGGTTCGAATGAAAACGCTAATGACCTACGTGAACAGCTTCAGTTGACTGATGAAGACCGTGAACACGGGTGATTCATGTAAGCAAATCCAATATTTTGTCTTTCATTTTTAAATGCAGGTCTAGTAAAATTTAACCAATCAATTGATCACTTTTGTCATGATTCCATAACATTAATGTTAAACGATTCTGGGCTAACTTAGCAAAGTAACGCCATGTTGGTTATTGCTTACTTCTAGCTAGAAAGTTTAACAGCTTCTACAAGGCTCGAAATTGCCAACATTTTTGTCGCATATGTTCCTGAAATTTAATCTGTGCGACCTAAAAATATATTTGGGAGTATTATATGCGCGGAGCATATCTGTCCACTAATGACTCGTCCGATTTGCGAACTAATGACTCCTTTGAACCGATTCACTTTAATGAATGCTTAAATCTGATCTGGGTCGAGTTTCCTGATAACAATGGATCTTAGCTATGAAGAGCGCTCTCAATGTGCAAGGTTATAAACGCTCGCCGCAATTCCACGCGCTTTTCCCAAAAACTTTACTTGACATTAACGCGTTCTACGTGCTACTTAAGAGTCGCTGTTCTTTCGCAAAATTCGTGCTGAAATATAACCTATGGAATCGTATTCTGAACGTTCAACCTAATAATCGTCTTCTGTTGTGAATTAGCAATCATAGAAGTCTATAATAAAGCACTGACAAAATGGCTGAACAAAAACACAAGAAAAGATACCTTTCAAAAATAGAGGCAAATAATATTGTTATTTTTAATAGATGTAAAGGACACCATAGTAATAAGGAAAAACAAAACATCTGGGAGGACAAGAAATGGCCAATAAATGGCTAGTTTTCATGCACGTCAGCAGCAAGTTATTGACAGATTTTTTTTGGATTTCATCCCTATTTTGCCCAGTCTTTGAAGCATATTTCCCACATTACTCCTTTTATGATTTTTTTTTTGTTCAATCATTTAATTTAGATGTGTATTTAAATTTTTCTTCCCTTTTTAAATTATTTAATTTATAAATTCATTTAAACAAAAAACAAGTACAATATTTTTTATTAATTTATTATTATACTATATAAATTATGTCACTGTGTGTGTGTGGTGGTGGGGGGGGGGGTAAGTGCACAATATAGTTCCCGGCTTTTTTGTCCTTTGTTGATCACACCTATGATAAAGTAGTGTTGTCAAAAGACCCGGTACTTCGGTACCAAGTCGGTACTAAAAAATTTAAATGTGACGGTACCAGGTTTCTTTAAGTACGGGTAGTACCGAGGTCCCATTCAAACCCGGTTCAGCGCTATGATTTCCGTGAAGCAGAAAACGAGGACGGAATCTCAAAATCCAGTCATGAAAATGAAACTTACATTTTAATATGGACAGTCATGGAATTTGTCAAAGTTAGCATAAATTAATCAAATCAAATCTCCTTATGGACCAGTATCTGTAAATGTTAAGCCACAAAAGTTGTTTGAAATATGAATCCGTGTTCTGTGCGTCTCTTTGTGAATTAATGAATGGCAGAGACGTGCGGGTTTGTTTACTACATAGACTGAAGCGCATGATGCTTGCATTAATTTCAGCATCTGAGCTTCAGAGTTCTCTCTCCATCAAGCGATCTGAACTTTTCAGTTCATCTCAATGGACGCACAGCGCACCTGTATTTGATGCTCTGTAAACTCTTTGTGAAGTCGCACGACTCACCGTCGCTTTACTGATAGCGCTGTTTCTCACACATGCAAAGAGAGAGAGAGAGCGAGAGTCTTACCAAACTGAATCGACACGCTATATGTAAACTATTCTTTGTTGTCTTCTCCTGTCAAAATAATGGAGTTCATTTAGAATTATTCATATTCATTTTCGAACAAGCAGAAGACATCGGTTTCTGCGGTAGTGGGCGGAGCTAATACGCAAATGGCAATTTCATTGGCTGGCGTTGATCTCTTACCGTCCCTGTTTTGATTTTAGCAAATCAGTTTGACCGAAAGCAGACAACGTGATTAATATTCATGAACCCAGCAGCTCATCAATTCATAGTGCATTGTATATACATTAGTATGATAGTAGAATTAGTAGTAGTATTATCTTTTAATAATAATTAATATGATCTATTACTATTTTTTTTACAGAAACCCTCAATGACCAAAAATATCTTAAGCATCACCACCAGTCTTAAGTTCAGTTAAAATGACAAATATGCATTCATTAGGCCTAAAAGTTAACTTTTACATAAAGGCATTGTGCTAGAAATATTACTATTATTTAGTAAAATGTATGTGATACTGCTACTACTGTTGAAAAAATGTATAAAACTTTAGTTTTTAAAGAAATAAATCACAATATTTCTTCCATGTTTTCATTTTAATAGCAAATCCCCTTTATTTACCAAAAATAAAATGTTTAAATTTCATAAATTAAAAGACAAATTAAATTTGGGTGAAACTTGTTTACTGTTTTTCATAATTATATAACTTGTAGAAAAACTTTAAACACAATTGTAAATAAGTATAAAGAATGGCATTGGTTTTATTTTTAGTGCTAAAAAGTAATTTTTTTTAATTGGCATATTTTTGTGTTTTGCTTTGGTACCGAAATTGGTACCGAGAACCGTGGATTTTCACTGGTATCGGTACCGAATACTGAAATTTTGGTACCGTGAAAACACTAATATAAAGGTTGTTGTCCCATTTTATACAGGAATTGTTCATTTAAAAAAAATTAATTATATTGTTAGTTCTAATTATATTGTTAACACAAGTTCATTTAGGCTATTTAACATGCACTGTGACATTTTACCATTTTTTACTTATAAACTCCTTGAGAATTTAAAGTTAGTTTAATAGTATTTAAATTCAAGTTAAAAAAAAAGGTTTTAATTGCTTAAATTATTTTTATTAATTAATAATATGTTATCATGTTTATTCTTGTAGAAAATACTAGTATAAACATTATTCAATATTATGTAGGTTACAATTGTTCAAAAAAAATAAAAATAAAAATAATAATAAAATAATGTCATTAAAAAATATCATTGGCCTGAGTAATTTTGACCATTATAGAATTGTGACTTTAAAGGTTAGTGATTTAGGAGGTGAAAATACTGTGAAATTACTAATGGCATGTATTTTAGAGCATAACAACTGAAGGTTTATGAAACATTAGCCAATAAAGCATTTTTTTAAACAACTGCACTTAAAGTTGTGAACTAAAATATCATTTCAACCATACAGCATGTGAATAAATAAAATGCATACTTTTCATAACATTTCATTATTCATAAAAGGCATAACGTTTCTGGTGTTTGGATTTGTACTTCAATATAATGAGCTCCAAGTTTAAGAATAGCCCTAGACGAGTTTCTCTCTCTCTCTCTCTCTCTCTCTCTCTCTCTCTTTCTAACAGCATTAGCTCAATGAAAAACATCTTCCTTCATTTAAAATTAATGTTTTCCTGCCTTGCTAAATGTTGGTCTTATGATCAATAAGTTGTATTCGTCTTAATCTGATTCAGTAAAGTCAACCGCAGACAGTGAAGCTACATCACTGAGCGCGAGTCCCATGTGCTGTGAGGGGGGAACAGAGGATTCCGCTTGGTCTTAAAGCCTTCTGCAAACGGTTTGTTCACAAATAACAATGATTTTTGTAAAATAATGATTCATTATCAATTGATCATTTGTTATTATCATTATGGTCTTGTGAAAATAATAATATGGGCTGCGAGAAAATAATGAATACAAAGAGTAGTAGTGCTGAGTGCAGGCATGTTTCAGCCCAGTAACACACCGTTCCTCAGAGCCAAAAAACAGACCGAATTCTGTTCAGCTGGAGGGGGCTGGGTTTTTGGGGGTAGTTATGTATGGCTTGTGGGGGTCGAGATAAAGGTGTGAATCTCTTGCTCTTTCATATGGACAGTGTCTTATGAGGCTTTAACTTGCTGAACTGGTTTATATAGGACTGTTGTTTTGGTTATAGACTAAAAAATGGTCTGCCCCCACGTAAGATTTTTTTTGTTCTAGTCGTTCGTTTGTTATATTCAACTAATCAGAGGTTTATATTAAATTTACATAATCAAATCTTAATATATTCTGCGCTCAAGCACATGCATTAAGTTTGCAACAAAGCACTTGCAGAAGTAGCCTAGTAATTGTGAAAAATTAGACATTGTAATTATTTATTAATAAACAAATGTTTTCTTGTCAGCTGCAAGATGAAATTCACAGTGCTGGCTCTCTCTGATGAGAGAAATGCAACATTCACAGATTACACAATTCGTTTTCGTTTAAAAAACATTTCAAGCTTTCTGTAGATATATTTAATGTATGTGAGACACCACCATATTATGTTAATTAAGTTAATTATAATTATAAATTCATTATCAGGAAACATTTAAGTGATGAGATGGTGCCTCCCTGTCATTAATGTACATTAATAATTTTTGCACAAACACTTGAATATGAGCGTCGTGGTTTTCACTCGCTCCAAGAGCACTCCATCACGAGTACAATTCATGCCAACAGCCCGCAATATAACTGCACATTCAGCAAGAGTTCATGTTAAACATATTTAGCAATAGCTTGATCGGACAGTTACAATGACTGCAATAGTCGAGCGGGATGTTACAGGCTATAAGAGTTTGTCTGTTTCTTTTACTGATTATTTTCGGGTTAAAGCATGATGAATCTTACAGTGCTACTACATTATCAGTATGCTATCTGATTTTGAAAACTTGAAGAAGTTAATTGATCTGTTTAGATAAAATAACTGACAAAAATGTACTGTTATTTTCATCACAAATAAAATTTTCACAGCAGAAATCACCAAAGATGTAATGCTTACAGTGTTATTAGTTTGGCATGTGATAGGGAAAAAAGTTTACACACAATAGCCTAAGACACTTTGAAACTGTCCTGTTATTTTTTTTTATAGGCTACGTTATGAACATAACATTTCAAACATACTGAAATATTTTATCCACGGAGTGAAGGCGGAGCGTGTTTCTGGTATCACTGCGTGCGGAGGGGAAGTTGTTGCTGCTCAAAGACTATGCTGCCATTGAGAGAGTTGTTTCAACCGAAGAAATAAATATGACCACGGCAGCACAAGCACAGCACATCCGCCAAAAATCAACCTGCAGCAATGCTCGTTGATCAACTCGCCAAGCTTTACTTTTGTAGGTCGCATGGCAGTAAATAATACGGTAATATGACCACGCAGTCAATAGAGATATTTAATAAAACATTAAAACAAGCAGGGCTGTAACATTAAAAAAAAAAACGCACGCCAGGTCTACACCGGACACAAGTGGAGCGATCCAACAAAAGACAACAGAACCCAGTGATGGATACACTGGACACCATCCTCATCAGGGAACTGATGCTCGTTGTGTTTATGACGAAATGTACTGACACTGCGTTCAGATGATATGGCATTATAATGTGATGTCATCAAGTTTAGACAGAATTTTAGCACAGCGGGGCACAGATGACAACTCTCGCGTCCGGTGTAGACAAAGACAGTGACTGCTCTATTTACAAATAAGTTCTATAAGAAAAAAAAAAACACTAAACCAGCGGCATAACGAGATGGAAATATAGGCTAGAAAATATATTAACGGGTCCTCCGTCCATGACACTGACTCACTGCTGAGCTGCCAGTTTTAATCTTAACAGCTCTTAAAGCTGAGTGGATGGTTAGATGCATGATGGGCTAGTATTAAATAAATAAATAAATAAAAATAAAGGTCTTTCCAGCATTAAGGTAAAACATTACTGTTTTTTTTATCATCTTGTTGCAGTTATAAATTTGACTGCTAAATGAATGATAAAGAACTATATTAAAACTTGTTTTGTAAAATTTCTTCGTCATTTGAATAGGGCTGTGTTGAAAAAATCGATTCACCAATTCTGAATCGATTTTCATATTAATTTCTAAAGATCGATCCTTAACTCAGAGGATCGATTAAATAATAGGCCTACATTTTCCCCGTGAATTTTAATTTGCCGCGTCATTGTATTCACGCATTCGTGCGAGGTGGAAGGACATGCGGGACTGCAGGACAATCCTCTCATCTGGTGGCGGGAGAATGAAAAGGAGTATCTGTCCCAGGAGCCAGCGTCACATCCGAGAGGGTTTTTTTCGACTGCAGGTGATATCATTACTGCCAAAAGAAGTTGCCTTACACCTGGGCATGTCAATGAGCTACTGTTCCTGCAGAAGAATCTTTCCATTCCTGAGTGATGGCAGTTCACACTCTGGGTTAAGACAAGTTTAATTTCCAGTTTATTTTTATTTTCACTTTAATAGGCAAGGCCTTTTCCAGTTTTTATTCATTTTTATCTACTATTTTAGGTTAAAATGACCAGTTTACACAAATACACATTAAAAGCAATTTAATGTCTTATACCTGGAGTACTTGAAGGTTTTACACAAAACTGTGACACCGTTGTGTTTTCTAAAGGTTTTGTAAGTTCAAATTTTATTTACATTCTGTGTAATGTTGTCTGTTTACTGTGAAGCCAGTAACCAAATGTGTTCTAAATGTTGATCATTAAAATAAAAGAAATAAAGGTGCATTTGCATCTTAATGTTAATTCTTAATGACATTTTTAATTATACATCAGTTTCACGTCTAAATAATTGGTCTACTGCTGCTGATATACCTCTGCGTCCTCTGTCGTCTACACCAGTGCAAGTTTGTGAAAGCAGTTGTATCAACACTCTGGAAGGGGGATTGTTCTTTACAACCATCAATACTCCATTAATTTGCAGTTGAATGTCTATAATAATAGTAACAATATGTTGCATAACTACAGTCCTGTAATTCAGGTAACAGCTGGAAAAAAAAGCTTTTTTCAAAAACGCTTATCTAAATCTCGAAGATCGGATCAGATCGAATCGAATAATGATAATCGATTCAAGATCTTGAGAATCGGAATCGAATCGATTCTTGAAATTTGAATCGAAACCCAGCCCTACATTTGAATATTGATTTAAAAGTCAGTTTAAATCATAAATCAATCAATCTTTTTTTTAGGCCGTATGCTATTGCCCAAATTTATTAAAGCAAGTAAATAAGGCTCCCTTTAAAATCACTAAAGTTGTCAATTACTAAAGCTCTTTTTTACATCTTGTGTATTTTGTTGATTATAATGAGAGAACTTGAGTTTAATCATGAGGACGTTTTTTTAATCCGTCCATTCAGTTTCAAAGATTTAATCGTGCAGGTTTAATTTATTCGTTTTAGGCTAATTAGGCCTAAATAATGGGAATGAAATTATACAGTGCTTCACGTTTAAACATGCAAAAATTTCTTAATCAGTTTACAGACAAAAGTCTTTTTCCCAATAAGTTATGTCAAAATAAAGGACAGGTAACGAATAACAAAAATGCATGTTGTTTTATTAAAGGAAAAAATATATTTATATTTAAAATATAAATTAAAATATAGGCATAATATATGAAAATATTGACATTTTGCTACCACTTTTAATGCTCCGATGCAAAGTAAACCACAATTTCTTTTGAATAATATAACACATAATTAATATAATATAAATAATACTGTACACCTTTTAAATGTGTCAAATCTAAAATATGGTTTAATACCATGTAGCTTAGAAAATATAAGCACAGGCTCAGGCACAGGCTTGACATTTATCCTGCTTGAATTCATTCTAAGAAATGCACATAACTTCATAAATACCAAACTTTCATTTGTGAATATTAAATATATTAAATATTTAAACTATAGTGTTTTTCTTTCATTTTCCGTGACTGAAGCAGTCAAATGTAACACATCAGCGAGGCAAAACTGACGTCTATTTGCAAAAATGTGCTTTGATGAGCTTGTTTGATAACTTGTGGTTAAAGCGCCACTCAGCGATCAAAAGCTGCAAATGCACTTTACAAACGCCGCGGCGGTGAAAAGGGCCTTTTGAATGTCTACTTACTGTACACATAATATAACATACAACATTAATTCATTTTAAGCCACACAAAGTCAACATGTTGGTATTTCTTGCTCTGAATCTGCCATAAAATACAATAAAAGTTTATTGATCTTTGAAAAGGTGTACCTGTGTTTTATGCCATGATCATTATGTTAGTTGAAACTGGTTTTAGAACGACGATATTATCATTTATCACAATAATTTCTTGGACAATTTATCACTCAGCAAAATTTGTTATCGTGTCAGGCCTACATTTGGTACTTGCAAGCTCCAGAGGCTGTATTTTGTGCCCTCACAGTCACATCCAAAGTTTGTCTGTATAAAGCCGTCTCGCGAGTATTATAAAAGTTATTTATCATAGTTTGTTGAGTTTAAGCAACCAAATACACACAATATGATGTCTGATGGTTGTTGACAAATAAAACAGTTTTGTGGCATACCCTACTAAAATACAGGGGTGGGGGGAGTCAATAATTAAACAAAACTGCGTCGACACTTGCACTTAACATTATGCTATATGAAAAATAAGCTCAAATGGAGTTGACAAGGTTTTTACCATCGAATGAGGAGAGCTGTGTTTTGTCTGTCAACAGAGCGTCCGCATCTGAGGCAAGTGCAGCGCATTATACGCTTTCATTAACTTTTACATATTATTTAATGTTTAGTGTTGCTATAGGCGCTTAGTTTTTCTTGTTGTTTAATTCACTTGGCCAAAATCTCATGGTATAAATGATTAAGCACTTATGCACAGGATATTTAAAACGTACAAAAGTATATTGGCTAGACGGCAAAAAACCTACTTATCCGGTCTTCAAACACACAAAAAACATTAGCCTTTACAGACATAGTGTTTGAGTAAAGAAATGCTGTACTATTCAAACAATTATTTGTCTTTCCTTTAAGCGGAGATCTGTCTCCTCCAGGCTGTGTGCGACGTGTCAATCTGAGTGGAGACTGGTGAAGTAACTAGGTACTCTGAGAGTTCGAGGATCCAGTGGCGTTACAAAGTTTTACTGAGAAGCTTTTACTTATAATCGGTTCAATATTTGTAAAACCCTCTGATTTAAAAAAATTATTATAGAATATAATAGAGTTATGAAGTCTGGATAGTTTTTTTTACGGCACATCTGATTTGATTAGGGTATGGCAGCTGCTATTCTCTGCCATAGAGCCCTGCACAGGCCCGTGTTCGACATCTTATCAGAATTACCCGCCCGAGCCCTTCTTTTTTCCCCACTTCTCCCTAAACAACTTATACTACCGTGACGTCACCCGTAGACTCCTGAAGAATATTTTTTAAGATCAAAGTGTGCAGAGCGGGCCGTCGCCATCTTGGCAGCGTGTCACCGCACGACTCTCCCGGACAATCTAAAATGGGCAAAAAATGGGAACTGGTTGCTGAAGCCACGCCCACCTAGCTCGATGGCAGTGTCAGCAGCGGCAATCCACCTGTCACTCAAGTGACCACGCCCTTAATTATGCAGAATTTTAAGGCTTAATTCAATTTAAACGGATGAGTTATAAAAAAATTCACCCCCCTCACAGTTGTCATGAAGGGCAAAATTAGCTATATAGACTAAAATAATTTTTTGAACCAGGTTGTAAATGTTTTTTTCTGCTGTAAATTTGGGCATTTTAACATGGGGAGTCTATGGGACTAATTCCTTTTTGCAACCAGCCTCAAGCGGCCAGTCGATGAATTACAGTTTTAGTCACTTCCTTGTTGGCATCACAAGAGAAATCGGGAGGTTGTCGCTTGGGTAACACGGTCTTGTTGTTTTCACCAGCATGGCAATTATTATTATTTTTGTCTAAAATATAAAAATAAGGAGAAGCCTAAACCAGTCCCAACCTGCGTCTGAACTGTGATGTGAAAATTGGCCCGAAGCCTGGTTCAAGGGTGTAAAAAAGTCTGGCTCGGGCAGAAATGCAGGGCTCTATTCAATTCAATTCAATTCAATTCAAGTTTATTTGTATAGCGCTTTTTACAATACAAATCGTTACAAAGCAACTTTACAGAAAATTATGTTTCTACAATATTTAGTAGTAGCTAGTAGTTTGTGCACGTTTGACAGGATTTTAGAAAAATAAAAATAATAATAATAATAATACAAGACGTAGTCAGCTAGATGATGAACTATCAATATTATTAATTAATAGTAATTATAGGATGCAGTCACACATGTAGCAATAATTGTTAGTTCTGTTTGTTGATTCAAGGTTAGCATCATCTGGGGTCCTCTGAGGGTCAGCATCATCTCTTCTCAGGTGTTCTGGATCCAGACTGGAGCTTGTGTAAATCCTAGTTACCACGGGATGTAAATCCCGTGGCAAAACATAGAAACAAAATAGAGACATCATTAGCATAGCTGCTGATCCAACAAAGTAAAATTAGTTTAACCCAAGCTAAAGAATAAAAATGCAGATGCAACTACACTCACAATTTAAGAGATACATTATTCGAATGCTTGGCGAAAGAGGTGCGTTTTTAATCTAGATTTAAACAGTGAGAGTGTGTCTGAACCCCGAACATTATCAGGAAGGCTATTCCAGAGTTTGGGAGCCAAATGTGAAAAAGCTCTACCTCCTTTAGTGGACTTTGCTATCCTAGGAACTACCAAAAGTCCAGCGTTTTGTGACCTTAGGGTGCGTGATGGGTTGTAGCGTGGTAGAAGGCTAGTTAGGTACGCAGGAGCTAAACCATTTAGGGCCTTATAGGTAAGTAATGATAATTTGTAACTGATACGGAACTTAATAGGTAGCCAGTGCAGAGACTGTAAAATTGGGGTAATATGATCATATTTTCTTTGTAAGGACTCTAGCTGCTGCATTTTGGACTACCTGTAGCTTGTTTATTGACGAAGCAGGACAACCACCTAGAAGTCCATTACAATAGTCCAGTCTAGAGGTCATGAAAGCATGAACTAGCTTTTCTGCATCAGAAACAGATAACATGTTTCGTAGCTTGGCAATGTTTCTAAGATGGAAGAATGCGGTTTTTGTAACATTGGAAATATGATTTTCAAAAGACAAATTGCTGTCCAATATAACACCTAGATTTCTGACTGTAGAGGAAGTAACAGTACATCCGTCTAGTTGCAGATTGTAATCAACAAGATTCTGTGTGGTGTTTTTTGGTCCAATAATTAATATCTCTGTCTTATCCGAATTTAATTGGAGAAAATTATTTGTCATCCAATCTTTTACATTTTTAACACACTCTGTTAGCTTAGATAATTGGGAAGTTTCATCTGGTCTCGTTGAAATATATAGCTGAGTATCATCAGCATAACAGTGGAAGCTAATTCCGTATTTTCTAATAATATTACCAAGGGGCAACATGTATATTGAAAATAGAAGGGGACCTAGGACGGATCCTTGTGGCACTCCATATTTTACTGATGATAAATGAGATGACACCCCATTTAAGTAAACAAAATGGTAGCGATCGGACAGGTAGGATCTAAACCATCTTAGAGCCTGCCCTTGAATACCTGTATAGTTTTGTAATCGATCTATGAGTATGTCATGATCTATGGTGTCGAACGCAGCACTAAGATCAAGTAAGACTAGAAATGAGATGCAGCCTTGATCTGACGCAAGAAGCAGGTCATTTGTAATTTTAACAAGTGCAGTTTCTGTGCTATGGTGGGGCCTAAAACCTGACTGAAATTCTTCATACAGATCATTTTTATGCAG
Source organism: Carassius carassius (assembly GCF_963082965.1). NCBI lineage: Eukaryota > Metazoa > Chordata > Actinopteri > Cypriniformes > Cyprinidae > Carassius > Carassius carassius. Next base: position 28,226,511 of record NC_081774.1, read on the forward strand.
GAAGGTGCTCAATTGAGCAGACACAACTTTTTCTAAAATTTTAGACATAAATGGAAGATTTGAAATAGGCCTATAATTTGCCAGTACACTAGGATCTAGTTTTGGTTTCTTAATAAGAGGCTTGATAACCGCCAGCTTGAATGGTTTTGGGACGTGACCTAAAGATAACGACGAGTTAATGATATTGAGAAGCGGTTCTTCGGCTACAGGTAACAGCTCTTTTAGTAATTTAGTGGGTACAGGATCTAATAAACATGTTGTTGGTTTAGATACAGTGATAAGTTTATTTAGCTCTGCCTGTCCTATATTTGTAAAGCACTGCAGTTTATCTTTGGGTGCGATGGATGAAACTGAAGTGTTAGACGCTGTAGAATCTACATTCGCTATTGTATTTCTAATGTTATCTATTTTATCAGTGAAGAAATTCATAAAGTCATTACTATTTAACGTTGGTGGAATATTTGAATCAGGTGGCGTCTGGTAATTTGTTAATTTAGCCACTGTGCTAAATAAAAACCTTGGATTGTTTTGGTTATTTTCAATGAGTTTGTGGATATGCTCTGCCCTAGCAGTTTTTAGAGCCTGTCTATACCTGGACATACTGTTTTTCCATGCAATTTTAAAAACTTCCAAGTTAGTTTTTCTCCATTTGCGTTCAAGACTACGAGTTACTTTCTTGAGAGAGTGAGTATTACTGTTATACCATGGCACAGTACGTTTTTCTCTAACCTTTTTCAATTTGATGGGCGCAACAGCTTCTAATGTATTAGAGAAAATAGTGCCCATGTTGTCAGTAATTTCGTCTAATTCATGTGTATTTTTGGGTACAAATAGCAGTTGAGATAGATCAGGCAGGTTATTTGCGAATCTGTCTTTGGTGGCTGGAACAATAGTTCTGCCCAGACGGTAACGCTGAGACATATAGTTAATATCAGTTACACGCAGCATGCACGATACAAGGAAATGGTCTGTAATATCATCACATTGGGGTACAATATCTATAGCAGTAAGATCGATTCCATGCGATATAATTAGATCTAGTGTATGATTAAAACGATGAGTGGGCCCGGTGACATTTTGCTTGACTCCAAAGGAGTATATTAGGTCAGTAAACGCAAGTCCTAATGTATCATTTGCATTATCAACGTGAATATTAAAATCTCCCATGATTAGCGCCTTATCAACTGTAACTAGAAGGTCTGAGAGGAAATCTGCAAATTCTTTTAGGAATTCTGTATACGGCCCTGGTGGTCTATACACAGTAGCCAGAGCAAGAGATACATTAGATTTCTTTTGCATGTCTGACAGTGTAACATTTAGCAGAAGTATTTCAAAAGAGTTAAACCTGTATCCTGTTTTCTGGGTAACATTGAGAATATCACTATATATTGTTGCAACACCTCCTCCACGACCAGTCTGATGGGGCTCATGCTTATAACAGTAGTTTGGTGGAGTAGACTCATTTAGACCAAAATAATCATTTGGTTTTAGCCAGGTTTCAGTCAAGCAGAGTACATCAAAACTATTTTCTGTGATCATTTCATTTACAATAACTGCTTTGGGTGTGAGTGATCTAATATTTATGAGCCCAAACTTTAAAAATTGTTTTTGTTCATTTACTTTACATTTTTCTGGTTTAATTACGATAAGATTTTTTCTAGATCCTACATTATATTTTGACCTCACTATTCGGGGAACAGACACAGTCTTAATAATTTTTACAGCACAAGTACTTTTATCATTTAAAAGCTCTACTCTGCCATACAAAAACACTGCCCCTGGAGGAGGGGGATCCGCCAAAATGAGGTGCACAAATTAAGCACTGACTTCATTCAGTCAGTTTGTAACCAGTCCCTTTGCGCCATCTGGGGGTAGTTTCGTGATTAACTATAACACTCGACTAACTTGCAGTTAACTCCGTGGCCCTGTGGTGGCGGTACATTCGGCGGTGATAGGCATTTTGGTTGTCCACCTACTGTAGCATCATCTAACTTTGTACTCGTGACGATCCCGCAGAACACCCACGCATACTCCACAAACGGGGGATCCAGGTTAGCTAGGGCGGCAAACCGAGCGGCTCCTTCCATAGCCGTGGAACAAACATAAGGAAAAACAGATATAAAATGTGGAGAAGGAGCGCCACTTACTTTTTTGTGCAGGTCTGGAATTTTTTCATGGGTTGTGCTACTGTGAGGAGCACGGAGCAAAGGAGATGAGGGAGATTGCAAACATCTTTTAATAATGTCCAGATGAACAGAAAAAAAAACAGACATAGCAAGGAGTAGACAAGAATTTGACGAGAGGGGTGGGTGTAGAGGGAGGTGGAGTTAATGAGAATGAGGGACACCTGCAACACTCACTGGTAGGGATTTTTGAGGATTTTACGTGTATCGGCATCGGCCGATATGTGGCTGCTGCTATCGCCGATAGTTTTTTCCCGGCATTATTTACACACAGACGTCCACAGGCAGCTCTGTGTTGCTGGAGACGCTGCAGTTCACACTGCCCTTCCCCCACTAGCAGAGTGCTGGAAGCCTGCTCTGGTAAGTTTTGAAAGCATTGTTAAACTGTTTGATTTAGCTGAAATATTGCCATTAGTGGTGGGCATAGATTTTTTTTTTTTTTATCTAAGTAATGGAAGTAATTAAGTAATGGAAGCTGTTACGAACACTGGTCATAGGATTAAATAATGCAGAGTTGCCGATGTTGTTCCGTGATTCCGTGATATTTGTAGGAGATTTATTCAGCGACCACCTGGCTGTGGTTTGGACGTGTGCTCATAAAAGAAGCATGTTTGTCCGGGCACGCGCTTATGCCGTGGCGTGGTGAGATAAAAAAACATCTCAACTTTTCAGAGTGCCGCAAGCAAACGCAGGTCATGTGATAAAAACAATCGACCTTTCCATGACAACATCGAAAGCTCAGCTGAACAGCTGATCATAGCTGATACTTCCTCGTCATTGTGGAGAGCGCAGTTCATGGTTGCATAGCAATGACAGACGCCACGGGAGCGCAAGCACTTGTGAAAAGGAGAACGCATTTTTAGACGCGATATGTGTACGGCCCCAAATTCATAATAAACTGAGAATCTATTTGTTTTAAAATCGTTTTTGTTTTGTTTAAAATGGAGATCACGATTACATATATCAGACAACTACACAGAATAACATGTTCCAGTCTATTTAAAAAAAAATACTAATTTGAATCATTAATTCAAACACGCTTAAAATTAATTCAGTCTCATTCATAAATTCCTGTTTAATTAATGGAGTCACTTTTTTTTTTTAAATGAATCTCTTGAGTCTTCTTGAATAATTGATTAAATGGAAAAAAATAACAGTCGATTTTTGCCACCTACTGGAGTAATGTAATCAACACAATTTTTATTTGAAGAGACTCCTTTCACTTTAGCCATTTTATTGGTTATTCCTTAAAATTGGCAAGAATAAAAGGAATAAATATTTATTCTACAAGTATTTGCCCCCCCCCCAAATAAATAAATATTTATTATTAAGAATAACGAAACCCAACCCTACTTAGACATGCTCATTTTATGTAGAAAAAATTAAACCATGGCAGTCTTAAATTACAAATCAAGCACTTTATTTCAAAGGCTACTGTTCAGGTTTATTGTTTTCTTAAATTATTTAAATGTGTTGACAGTCAGGACATTTTGTGATGACCTGATTATATCTATCTTATAATACATCAGCAAACAATGCATCATCAAGTCTGTGTTGTAGATGTTGATGAAAGACTTTTTACCATTGCACAGTTAACCATATGCAGTACACCCATCCATATCTCTCAATTCCCACGGAGGAGCTCCGGAAGGATAAAAGGAGGAGGAATGACAGTGAAGGCCGAGAGAGGACCAGGCCTGGGTTTTATTTTGTGTTTTGATTTTGTTTTGTGTTTATTTATTCTAAAATAAACACAAAACAGTGTGACAGCCCCTCGTGGATGACTGCCGCGCTGTTTTGTGTTTATTTTATTATTCAGGTTTAATTGAATGTTCGCCGGTTCTCACCTCCTTCTTCCCGTACTAAGAAACGTTACAAAGAACAATTCCAGACAAGGGAGAACAGAATGGCCTCAAACTCAATCAGGGCATATAACGAGTGGCAGACAGATTAGAAGGATAACTAATAAAGCGAGACACCTGGGATTAATTAAACTAAATGAGGACAGGAACTGGAAACATGACCAATAAAGAACAAACAAACAAAACAGAAACAAGCATGTGACAGGGATGAATCATCTTTATAATCTGTAGTGAACCTGTATATGTTATAGTCTGGGTTATATATATTTTACCTTGCATAGTTTTGTTCATGGGGTGTTAGGATGAGGGCAAGTCACGCAACCTGTCCATGGTGACATCTGCCTAATTTGGTTGCTTCTACCACATGACAGATGAGTTAGCTCAAAAATCTGAATTTGCCTGTCTCCCAGGTTGCTTAGTGTCATGTCAAAAGGAAGAACTGATCTCCATTTTGGATCACTTTAACATCCAGGTATGGCTAAAGATCCTTTCAATTCTCAGTTTGTTTGCTAACAAAACTATTTAAATGATCTGTTTTGATTTATCTGATTGTTTTTCATACTCAGGTGGACAATCCGGTCTCTATCCTAACTCAGGAAATGAGTGAACACTTCCTCCACTCCAGCGGAGAGGGTGACAAATATAAAGTGAGACTTTGTATGTGTTTGGGCATATGTTTCTCACATAACAAATACAAACTTGACTTTTGCTTTGCTCTTTTTCTTTAGTTTTTCATGAAGGCCACCCAGCTTGATCAGATGAAAGAGGATTACAGCTACATCATGAAGACCAAGACCATGACTCAGAATACAGTGGAGAAGCACAGGGAGGTGAGTGCTGAAATAATCACATTTACATAGTGGAACTGAAATTATTAATCGGATGGAGCATCTTTGGAAACAGTATCTGATTGGATTGCTGAACTAGATTCTCTTTAAGATGGCAGTTTAGTTCTCTTTCAATCTCTGATTTCTGGCACACCCTTTCTTCTCACACAGACTCTACAAGAGCTGAAGAGAAAGTACCATGAGAAAGAAGAGCGCTATAAAAGTCTGGCTTCACTTGATGAAATGCAGAAGAAGTTGGATGAGCTGAAGAATCTGATGGCCTGGGCTCTGGTAAGGAATCACTGCCAGCATAACATGAGCTGTGACTGCATGGCTCAAATCAAAATTAACACAACAATACTGTCATTTCCTAATCAGATTTGATCAATTTCATATTATAATCGTATAATCCTTGTAAAGGCACACTGTGGTTCTTATACTCTTAAGGGCACATTTCTATTTAGCCTGATTGACAAATTAATGGATTTTTTAATGATTCAGTCAGAATTTCTGAGAATTCATCTGTTTTAATCAGTGTAACAATTCATTCACTGATTGAAACTGAAACATTAATTATTTATGGTTCCCATCTCTAGGTGATCACATGCTTCAAATATCTTATTACCGAAGATTGTGACCTAATATTGAAATGTATGTTCATGTACATCAGGTGGCAGAGGTGGAGCAGGAGATGAAGCCAATGAGAGAACGAATCACAGCTGAAGAGAGGTCAACTGTCAAATATGACCAGAAGGTGGAAGAGTGGGAGGTGACTGAATATTGTCTGGAGTTTCTGTGATCCAGTTTCCTCTAGTGATCATGAAGTCACACATTTGACTACAGGATATTTTGGGCCAGATTTCAGCTTTTCCTGCCTGAGTATGAATTTTTGGCCAAAATGAGACTGATGAGACCGTTTACACTGGCAGGTTTAGCAGAAATACTTTATTCCACAGTAGGGCTGTAAAAAACAAACAAACAAACATTTTTTGAATATTCTTCAAATTTTAAATAAAAATCCACATTCTAAGGTGTGTTTCTAAGGTGGCACATGGGACACAGTTATGATGTAAGTGTCATTTGCATTTTAATGTTTACATACAGTACAGACCAATAGTTTGGACACACCTTCTCATTCAAAGAGTTTTCTTTATTTTTATGACTATGAAAATTGTAGATTCACACTGAAGGCATCAAAACTATGAATTAACACGTGGAATTATATATGGAATTATATACATAACAAAAAAGTGTGAAACAACTGAAAATATGTCATATTCTAGGTTCTTCAAAATAGCCACCTTTTGCTTTGATTACTGCTTTGCACACTCTTGGCTTTCTCTTGATGAGCTTCAATAGGTAGTCACCTGAAATGGTCTTCCAACAGTCTTGAAGGAGTTCCCCGAGAGATGCTTAGCACTTGTTGGCCCTTTTGCCTTCAGTCTGCGGTCCAGCTCACCCCTAAATCATCTCGATTGGGTTCAGGTCCGGTGACTGTGGAGGACAGGTCATCTGGCGCAGCACCCCATCACTCTCCTTCTTGGTCAAATAGCCCTAGATGCCTTCAGTGTGACTCTACAATTTTCATAGTCATGAAAATAAAGAAAACTCTTTGAATGAGAAGGTGTGTCCAATCCTTTGTTCTGTACTGTAGCTTATTCAGTTGAACCCACTGAATGCTGTGCTGCTATGTTCACAAAAAGTTAGATAAAGTATGCAATGAGTATTGATTTTATTGTGCCATTGGTGATCCTGTTGCACAACACTTGGCAGCCATGTTTGCGCTTCCTGAGTTCTCTTATGAGAGTTCTCTCGTACTGCGTCTTAGCTAAGACGCTACGGGAAAAGTCTCTTTTCACGATACACTGAAGCAAAAAATTATCCTTAATTTTGAATTATTGTAAAGCGCATTTGCAGCAGCACACAGCCATAGGCGAGACGGCTTGCTCGCTCATTGGCTGCTCTGCGGCAACTGCATAAGCCTATCGAGCGCAGGCTGATGCAACATCAGACCAATGAGGGCACTTCGCGCCCTCCATGCCACTTCCCGCCGAAACGGGTGTGTCCTAGCCCTATAAAGGGAGCTCGAAAAGGCTGACTCACCTGATTTTTCATCTCTTCAGCGAAGCTCACGCATCGTTGGATCACGAGAAGAAGCAACGCGTCGTCTGATAGCATCTCAGCGGGACGAGCCATCCTGAAACTGCTGGCCAACACCGCCTTCAACTGCTGTTCCTGCTGCGCTTTTCGGCGCCTATATCCTTTTCATATATCCACGTGTGTGGGTTCGCCCTGCGACACACACTCGTAAAAGAGCTTGCGTCTTTTTAAAGATATCTTCTAAATGCGGCTCGTGCAGAGCCCCACTCAGCGAGGGAGACCGTCATGTCATCTGTGTCTCCTGCCTGGGTGAAGATCATGCAGCGCTCGCGCTCGCTGACGGCGGCTGCCCTCACTGCGAGCTGATGTCAATGGTGACTCTGAGGACTCGCTTGCCGTTTTTCTCCGAGCCTGCATTCCCCGCTGCGCTGTCGCGCCGCTCCCAGCGGATGACGGAACCTTCGCCGGTTCGCCCCGCTTCACCGGCGTCCCCTGCATCGCTTCCCGATGGTCAGCGCTCGCCGTCTGCCGCCACGTCTTCCGAGGAAGTTGATCTCACCAGCGCTCCCTTCTCGTTCCCGGTTGGATGGTAGCTATCTTCCGGGTGAGCGTACTTCTCCAAATTCAAAGTCCGCTCAATTTCTTCCTGAGCTTCACGAAGAGGTAGCAAAGGCTTGGAACGCTCCCTATTCAGCACGAACTCGTTCGTCTGTCTCACCAGCATTCTCCACACTCGACGATGCTAAAAACAGAGGCTACCAGTCACTTCCGCCGGTGGAACAGGCGATAGCGACGCACCTTTGCCCACCCTCTGCTGGACGGCGGACGAAAGCGGTGTTGCCATCTAAAGCCTGCCGCATGACGTCATCTCTGCTCGCGCGAATCTTCTCTGCTGCTGGGCAGGCTGCGTCTACATTACACACCATGGCCACGCTGTAGATATTCCAGGGTGATCTCCTCCGTAAGCTGGACGAGATGGGACCTGAGGCTATCTGTCTCGCGGATGTGAGGAGCGCTTCGGATCTTTCTCTTCGAGCTGCTAAGTCCGCTGCACAGGCTATGGGACGAGTTATGGCTTCCGCATCTCTGGCTGACGCTTTCAGACATGGCAGAGTCTGAACGCTCCGCGTTCCTTGACGCCCCGCTGACTTCCACTGGCCTCTTCGGATCCTCTGTCAACAAGTTCATTGAGAGATTCGTCGAGGTCCAGAAAGCGTCTCAAGCTTTTAAGCACTTCCTCCCGAAGCGCTCCGGTTCTGCAGCGAGTCGTGCTAGACCGGCTCCGCAAAACTCTCAGCCACACCCCCCGCCTCCTGCTGCTTCATCACAACAGTGACAGCAACACAACTCGAGACCCCGCTCTCGCTCTACCGGCCGTTGCCCTGCGCCGCGGGGACCACGGCAGAGGATTGCGGTAAGACCAGAAGCCCCGAAGTTATCCTAGCACTCCAAGGAAAGCGCCGGTGTATGAGTCCCACTGCGGCCGAACTTTCACCCAAGCACGCCGCTGTTTCAGTTCCAGGAATTGTGACTGTCTCAGCGTCTTCTGCAACGCGCAAGCCTGTACATTTGCCCGCTTGCCTGCACACAAAAGCTGTTTTCACGGCTACCCAGATATTGCCCGAAAAGAGAGTAATTTCTGGTGTCCCGGCCACGGCCGATGGTGCTATAAATGTAGTGACGATGCCCACTGCTCAGAGCCCATCTCCACATATAAGCACAGCCCTTCACACAGGGCTCGCGCCCATAAAAGCGACTCAGGTCGATCGCGCGCACTACATAGTAAACGTGCCCACTCCTCAGTGCCCACAAACACTATGTCACACACGGCATGTTGTTTCTGTAAAAACGAAACCCGTGCACGTTCGTTCTGCACAGGCAGACAGCGATTTGAAAGCAGTAAATGTGCACGCTTACAGCCCACAATTACTTATAGACAGCACGAGTCCCACGGGACCCGCTCAGCCCTCCCTCACTCGCTTAAGCACCGTGGCGGGGTCGAGGACGAGCGATCTGCCCGCTGTGATCAGAAATATCAAAACTGTTGAGCAAAGGGGCTGTGGAGCCTGTTTCTCAAGCTCAAAGCGAAGGGGGGCTGTACAGCAGATACTTTCTAGTGCCCAAGAAAGACGAGGGTTTCAGACCCATACTGGATCTAAGACAGCTGAACAAGGCATTGGTGAAACGCAGTTTCAAAATGCTTACAACCAGGAAACTCCTCGCGCATATTCGCAGAGGAGACTGGTTCATGTCGATAGATCTGAAGGACGCGTATTTTCAAATACAGATAGCATCACGTTAAAGGCGATACTTGAGATTCGCCTTCGAGGGCCAGACATACCAGTATACAGTCCTGCCGTTCGGCTTGTCCATGGCTCCTCGTACGTTTACGAGGTGCATGGATGCAGCGCTCGCTCCTCTCAGACTCAGAGGCATGCGAGTGCTGAACTATTTGGACGACTGGCTGATTCTGGTTCAATCACAATCAGGGCCATTTTACTCGATCACCTCGAGAAACTCAGTCTCAGTGTCAACTGGATGAAGAGTTCGCTGAACCCCAGTCAGACGATACTGTTTTTGGGTATAGCTCTGGACTCACGCTCCATGGCGGCGCGGCTGTCGCCACAGCGCGCGTTGGGCATTCGGCGCGCAGCGAGCTCTCTCCGCTGCGGCGCGACCTTCTCGCTCAGAGAATTTCAGAAGATGCTAGGTCTCATGGCCTCAGCATCACCAGTTCTTCAGTTGGGCCTGCTCCGCATGCGCCCCTTGCAGTTCTGGCTGAAAGTGTGAGTACCGCGCAGAGCGTGGATATCCAGTCAGTTGCGTCTCAAGGTCAATCAGAGCTGTGTTACAGCCTTGAAACCCTGGACAGCGGATGACTGGTACCAATCAGGTGTAAGCCTGGGGACTTCCTCGAAAGTGAAAGTGGTGTCAACGGACGCCTCCACTTCGGGATGGGGAGTGATAGTGGGGATAGTGGCCTGTGGTCAGAACGGGAAAAGCTCCAACATATCAACTGTCTGGAAATGTTGGCAGTGGAGAACGCGCTGACGCGCTTTTGTCCCCGAATCAAGGGCCGCCACGTCTTAGTCCGTTCGGACAACATGTCTGTGGTGTCCTACTTAAATTGCCAGGGCGGTCTCAGGTCCCGAAACCTGTACAGGTTGGCGGAACGCCTCCTGGTTTGGGCTCAGCGCAACTTGTGCTCGCTGAGAGCAGTTCATGTGCCTGGGCTACAGAATCTGGGTCCAGACAGACTGTCCAGAAACAACATTCCCACGGGCGAATGGTCTCTACACCCACAGACAGTCCAGCTGCTGTGGGAGAGATTTGGCAGGGCGGAAGTAGACCTCTTCGCGTCCCACGAAAACGTTCACTGTCCCGCGTTCTTTTCCAAGAACGAAAGCGCGCGGTCACAAAGGTGCTGCCCGCTCTATGCTTTCCCCCCCTCTCCCTCCTTCCGCAGGTGATAGAACGGGTGAGGGAAACAAGATGCTCAGTACTGCTTGTAGCACCACTTTGGAAGAACCAACCATGGTTTCCAGATTTGATGCAGTTAGCAGACACTGCCCCGTGGCCAGTGCCGTTGAGGAGGGACCTCCTCTCGCAGGCCAGGGGCTCAATTTGGCACCCTCAACCGGAGTTGTGGTCCCTCCTTTTGTGGGCGCTCAATGGTTACCCGCTGATCTCTCAGTGGGAGTGCTAAATACTATCACTCAGGCTAGAGCTCCGTCGACTCGACGGCTATATGCCTCGAAGTGGTCAGTATTCTCCAGCTGGTGCACAGCTCGGGGACGTTCACCCCTTAGTTGTGAGGTGACGGAGGTTCTCTCCTTCCTACAGAAGCTGTTGTATAAGGGCAGAGCCCCCTCTACGCTCAAAGTTTACGTGGCGGCTATCGCAGCGTTTTCCGAGACAATGCTCGGTCAGTCAATAGGAAGGAAAGATTTGGTCATCCGCTTCCTTAGAGGATCTAGGAGGCTGAATCCTCCCAGACCTCCGTCAGTCCCTGTATGGGACCTCTCGACAGTTTTGGAGGCCATGAAAGGTTCCCCTTTCGAGCCTATCCGAACGATTAGCCTCAAACATCTGTCATTCAAGACAGTGTTCTTGTTGGCTCTCGCTTCAGTGAAGCGTGTGGGTGACCTGCACGCGCTCTCGGTGAGCCCGACGTGCTTGGAGTTTGGGCCTAATGACTCAAGAGTCATACTCAAACCTAGGCACGGTTATGTGCCGAAATCCCTCAACACATCGTTTCGGGCTCAGGTTATTTCCCTGTCTGCCCTGTCGGTTTCAGAAGAGGATGGAGACTCAAGTCTTCTTTGCCCCGTTAGGGTTTTAAGTACTAATGTGTCTCGCTCTGCTGTCTTCAGAAAGACTGAGCAGCTGTTTGTCTCATTCAGTGGACGTTCCAAGGGAATGGCTGTTTCGAAACCGAGCCTATCCAGACCACGTTTTTATAACAATGAAAAGTACTCAGAAATCCAATGAGGAAAAACAGCTACAGTTATGCAGCTTATGGACTTACAGAAAGTGTGAAGATTATTAGGATTTGTTTATTCCATAATGGCACAGACCATTTGCAACAGAAGACCATTTGCTAGGGCATTGCAAACAAATTGTTTTCTTGGCCACAGTAGATCATGAATTTAGCACCATTTATATTCTAACTCACAATGCCATCTTTCAGCAACCTTCAAAGCTTTTTGGTGTTATTGCAGAGGTCTGTTGGGATATGCACAGCCAGCAGCCCTAGTTACTTTATTGAAGAAAATTCTTAGTGAAAATCTAATCATGTTTGATTCACAGTAATGTGCAGTGTCTCTATTCTGGGATTTGCTTGTTTGTAGGGGAAAGTTCAGGAGGCCTACAGGATATGGGGACAGTTGCTGGATCAGCTGGGGGGGGTGACGCAGCGGATGCAGCAGCTGCAGCCACAGTGCGATGAACTGAAGAGCCGAGCACAAGCGTGCAACCGAGATCTCAAAGCCGCTGAGGTGCACAATCACAACACCATAAAGGCTGTTTCACACTGAGCTTGATGCTAAAAAGTCAGACAGATCACCAAAGAACAGTGCTTTCACGTTAAGCATAAACGATTGATCGCCTTCTGCTAATTCACACCTGCATACTAGGGGGCACCGACCAACAATGCATTTTTCTTCAGATATGTATCTCATATATAGATTTAACATCGTCCACTGCTCAATATGCACCATTTAAATTAATATAGCTAAATAAAGTTTGATTTTACACAAGAAACACAAACTATCTATAATGCTAACAAGAATACATCTTAAAATATAAATAGAAGTACAAGTAGCATCAAGCCACATTTCAAAATGTAATTAGTAGTGTATTTGCTTAATTTCCGATTTGTGATCAATAGTTGATTTTGATTCTATAATAGGTAGACCGTCTTTTGCCGTTAAAATGTAACTGTCAGGTTTTACCAAAGACACACAGTGATGAATTAGAGGTCAAAAGGCGTGGACAATTTTTTGCGTGTGGGTTATTTTTGCGCTTGACCTTATTGAATATGTAATTGTAGGATTATCCCTTTCAGGCACAATCATTCAATTCAAATGAATCACACAACATTGGCATTTGCTTAATATCCAAAAAAAAGCATGTCTTAACCCTTGTGGATTGTTCAAATTCACTACCCTTTCGGTATGTTCGGGATGAAAACATCCACTCAATTAAACTGCTGTAAAAATGATCAGATTCATATTTTTTTTTCTATTTTTTTTTCTGTTCATCAACTTCAGTCCTGATCAAAACTACCAAATGTTTTTTTTAAAAATCCAAGATTTTAACTCTTTAATTGCCAAGTTCATAAATGATGTCACTGATTTGGGATAAAAAAAATATGACTTATTTTCAATATAAAAGTAATTGTGGCTGGATTTTTTTTTACTTTTTATAACAGTCTTGGGCATGTCAAAGATTAGTAGCAACATTGGCTTTGATGCATTTTTAGTTTTTGTGCAGCATTAGATTAAAATGTTTTCTCCCTAATTTGTTGTTGGTGGCTGTTTTTGCCCCATTGACTTCCATTATATCGACATTTTTTGATTGCAAAGCCATGACACCATATAATCATGCATTCTTGATTGTTTGTGGTTTTCCCTTTTGGGAAGAGGTAAAATGTGTTATTTTTACAGTTGATCACTAGGTGGGACCATTAACCCTTTAGATAGGCCTGTGCAAAAAAAGGCTTAGTTTCTGGCTTGTATATGGAGTTATATGGAGTGTAACAGCAAATTATAGTGTTTGTGTGTGTGTGTGAGATTCTTGATTGTTGGTGGTTTTCCCTGTTGGGAAGAGGTAACATTTGTTATTTTTACAGTTGATCACTAGGTGGGACCATTAACCCTTTAGATAGGCCTGTGCAAAAAAAGCTTAGTTTCTGACTTGTATATGAAGCTATATGGAGTATAATATTATTGTGTGGGCATTTATGAACTTGGTAATTAAAGAGTTAAAATCTTAAACATTAAAAACATTAAACATTAAACAACTTAAACATTTAAACATTTGGTAGTTTTGATCAGGACTGAGGTTGATTAATAGATTTGTGCAAAAACAATTTTGAAAAAAATAATTATCTGATACATTTTTACAGCAGTTTAATTTAGTGGATGTTTTCATCCACGAACATACCAAAAGGGTAGTGAATTTGCCCACAGTGTACTGTTGAGTTTTTGAAAAATTTCAAAATATGGGTCAAAATAAAATTTGTCAATTTGTCAAATTTGTCAAAAATCATTCCATTAGCTCAAACACAGAGAAAGTTGTGGCCACAATAAGACCTAACTTTACCCCCTAGTGGACGAAAACGTTTGGACGAAAATGCATAAGGGTTAAACAATTTTCCCCTTGAAATGGCTGTAATTATTGTTGCTTGAGGAGGCACCACAGAGAACAGAGACTGATGGAAGGGTGAGGATTTTTTCCACACGTGTTAATTTATTTTGAATGTCAGAAGAACTCATTAGGGATGCACGATTATCATTTTTCATGGCCGATTCCGATACCCATATTTTACAAGCATACTGGCCGATAACGATTTCTGATTGATATTTTTATTTATTTATTTAAAGAATGAAAGTATACATAAACAAGATGTTTATTTGGTATTTAACAGGCTAAACTGGGTTTTGGCTGTTGAAAACAATAACTGTAACATCTGAAATTAACAGCAATAACTGCGCAGTAAGTAGCCTACATTCAATACAAACATAGGTAAGCCTACTGACAAAAGCATTTAGCTTTTGTTTTTAAATTGGGTTGAAACCTTAAATGAAAACATTAACTGTAACCATGTAATCTTAAAGGCAACAACTGCATAGTTCCACAATCAAAATGCATTCAACACTCCGAACAAAGATTTTGCTTAATCAGCATTCAGCATTTGTTTTCATTTTTAAATTTGGTGTAAAGAAAAAAGGTCTTTACCAGTGAAATTAAATAAAACCAAAGTAGGCTATATACAACCCGAATTCCGGAAAAGTTGGGACGTTTTTTAAATTTTAATAAAATGAAAACTAAAGGAATTTCAAATCACATGAGCCAATATTTTATTCACAATAGAACATAAATAACGTAGCTAATGTTTAAACTGAGAAATTTTACACTTTTATCCACTTAATTAGCTCATTTAAAATTTAATACCTGCTACAGGTCTCAAAAAAGTTGGCACGGGGGCAACAAATGGCTAAAAAAGCAAGCAGTTTTGAAAAGATTCAATTGGGAGAACATCTAGTGATTAGTTAAGTTAATTGATATCAGGTCTGTAACATGATTAGCTATAAAAGCTTTGTCTTAGAGAAGCAGAGTCTCTCAAAAGTAAAGATGGGCAGAGGCTCTCCAATCTGTGAAAGACTGCGTAAAAAAATTGTGGAAAACTTTAAAAACAATGTTCCTCAACGTCAAATTGCAAAGGCTTTGCAAATCTCATCATCTACAGTGCATAACATCATCAAAAGATTCAGAGAAACTGGAGAAATCTCTGTGTGTAAGGGACAAGGCCGGAGACCTTTATTGGATGCCCGTGGTCTTCGGGCTCTCAGACGACACTGCATCACTCATCGGCATGATTGTGTCAATGACATTACTAAATGGGCCCAGGAATACTTTCAGAAACCACTGTCGGTAAACACAATCCGCCGTGCCATCAGCAGATGCCAACTAAAGCTCTATCATGCAAAAAGGAAGCCATATGTGAACATGGTCCAGAAGCGCCGTCGTGTCCTGTGGGCCAAGGCTCATTTAAAATGGACTATTTCAAAGTGGAATAGTGTTTTATGGTCAGACGAGTCCAAATTTGACATTCTTGTTGGAAATCACGGACGCCGTGTCCTCCTGGCTAAAGAGGAGGGAGACCTTCCAGCATGTTATCAGCGTTCAGTTCAAAAGCCAGCATCTCTGATGGTATGAGGGTGCATAAGTGCATACGGTATGGGCAGCTTGCATGTTTTGGAAGGCTCTGTGAATGCTGAAAGGTATATAAAGGTTTTAGAGCAACATATGCTTCCCTCCAAACAACGTCTATTTCAGGGAAGGCCTTGTTTATTTCAGCAGGACAATGCAAAACCACATACTGCAGCTATAACAACAGCATGGCTTCATCGTAGAAGAGTCCAGGTGCTAACCTGGCCTGCCTGCAGTCCAGATCTTTCACCTATAGAGAACATTTGGCGCATCATTAAACGAAAAATACGTCAAAGACGACCACGAAACTCTTCAGCAGCTGGAAATCTTTATAAGGCAAGAATGGGACCAAATTCCATTAGCAAAACTCCAGCAACTCATAGCCTCAATGCCCAGACGTCTTCAAACTGTTTTGAAAAGAAAAGGAGATGCTACACCATGGTAAACATGCCCCGTGCCAACTATTTTGAGACCTGTAGCAGAAATCAAAATTGAAATGAGCTCATTTTGTGCATAAAATTGTAAACTTTCTCAGTTTAAACATTTGCTATGTTATCTATGTTCTATTGTGAATAAAATATTGGCTCATGTGATTTGAAAGTCTTTTAGTTTTCATTTTATTAAAATTTTAAAAACGTCCCAACTTTTCCGGAATTCGGGTTGTAAATAAATTATTCCAAAATGTTAAATCAAATTATGTTTAGTGCAACAGTAAAACAAAAATGCTACAGAATGGGCATTTTAAGTCAAATGAAGTCAATGTAATATTAAGATAAAAAATAAAAAAAAATATTCATCCTATAGCCTACAGAACTGACGTTTACTTCTGGCTTTTCAAAAGTGCATGCAAGTTCTTCTTTACAAAAAGAAACAAAGTTTCGTTTCTCATCCAACACGTGAGAAGCTGAGCTGAACAAACGTTCACTGTCTATGCTTGTGCAGGGTGTGGACAGGTACGCTCACGCAACATCAGCTTGCAAAGGAAAGCAGCTCTTCTCCAACGGCTGTTCTCTTCTTGGTATCTGTGCCTCAGACAGGTAGCTCTGCATTACCAGTGCTGTACTGTTTTTTTTGGCTGGCCCAGCTGTGCCTGCACATTCTGAAGTCAGGAGTATGCTAGCGGCAAATGTTTGAAATGGCCAACTATTTTTCTTCCAGTCGCTACTATGTCAGTTACACTGCGCTGTGAGAGCAACCCTTCATTCACAGCCAGTTAAAGGAGCATTGCGTAGGTTCTGAAATTTCTAACCGTTACTGACACCAGTGGCCATTAGAGGAACTGCAGCCAGTCTCATGCTCATTCTCAGTGCGCACGCTCTTTTTTTTTTTTTTTTTTTTTTTTTTTTTTTTTTTTTTACTTACGAGGAGTGTCCGTGGGGGTCTGAATTGTGCTGGAGTCTGGTCGCTTCTTTCCATCTGCAGAGTCCATTTGAAAACACTATTGCCGCTGCTTACTATAATGGCTGGCGTGCCGTACGGTTGTAAGCCCAAGTAGACGAGAACACGCATGATGTCACATTTTGTGAATTTTCGCGCCAATTCGGGCCCGACTCCTCCACACACAATTGAGCCTACAGGCTGATAGAGGCAACCGTGGTGGACAGTCAAGGTGTCATACTTTTTTTTACATCATGGTTGGCTCATACATGTACAAATGAAAACTCTATCTTAAAGATTTTTTTTTAAGTAAAAACCTCCACATAGCTCCTTTAAAGTGTGTGGGCCATACAAGGCAGGTTAGGTAGGTGAGCATCCTGTTTTGCTTTACACATTTGTGGCATTATCACGCAGAATTACATGCACTTTGCTTTTGGAAATTTTCCAGGTTTTAAGCATTTGTCAAAAGCCATAACAAGCACAGATGCTGGATGTGAACCAGAGAATTCTTGTGCATGTTAGAGAACTTTCCTGTAGTTCGAAATCTGCATCAATATACTGGGCCGTCAGACTCCGCATAGATATTGGGCTCACATCAGCGCTCCATATGTCGGTGGTAAAACTAATGTTTCTGACCTCAGCATTAAGTAGACTGTGAACATGAGCTGACAAAGCATAGATTTTGGGTAGAGCCACATCCGAAAAGTATCGTCTGCTGGGCAGTGTGTATCACGGATCCATGTGTGCCATTAGATGGCAGAAACCTTTGTCATCCAGTACAATAAATTCCATTACTTTCTTTGTAATGGCTTGCGCTTTTGGACTGTCTCGGCTGTAACTCTGGTTGAGTGAGGGATGAAGGTCTTTTTTGTATTATCAACAGACTTTTGATACTCATTGTGTTCTTTCGGGTAATGAACTTTTAAATGTCTGATCAAGTTTGTTGTGCCGAATGTATTCACTGTTGTTCCTCCGCAATTAACTTGTCCTTTGCAAACATTGCAGATTGCAATCTTCACGTTTTGCACACAGATTTCAAAATACTTCCACACAAAGGACATTAGAGCCCGACCGATATGGATTTTTGGGGGCCGATGCCGATATTAACTCGAAAAGAGCCGATTTATAAGCCGATATTTTGATTTTAAAAATAATCTGGATATTAGACCCATTTCCTATAAACTGCACTTACACAACATTCAATAGCAAAATATCTGCCTGTTCTATGTATATCAATTCGAAGTTCAATGCAATGTTGTAACATAATAAATGACTTAATTTTCACTTTTGGAGTAATGTAATTGTCTCTTGCTGAATAAAAATACTACATTTTTTAGGGGGGAAAAAGGTGCTGCTAAGGTGTTCTAATTGTAGCTAGACTGCTGCTAAATTGATCAGGGTGGTTGATACGAGTTAACTAGAGTTGAAGAGATTCTAATGTTACACAGATACTAATGTTACTGATGTATCATGATGTATTTATAATTCTGCATTGAATAGCAAGCATTTAAGCATTTAAGGGGCCTGCTAAAAAGGAAGCTATTAGCGTTAGAGTAACGTAACCAGCCTGAATTCACCAAATTGTTCTCTGGACCTGAGGGTAGCCTCTTCTTCCTTGCTTCTCTCTTAATTCTCATCAGCAGGACTAGCGCTATCGCTCGCTTCTTACAACGAGACAGATACATGTTTGCTTCTGACCGAAAGGAGGAGGAACAGACTATGAAAGAGCTCCCGCTAAACGTTTTTAAAACCCCGCCTACGCCATAGCGCAGCGCAAATCGCGTTGTATCTGAAGGGCAACGCTGAACCCAGCGGCAAGCGCCGTGCATACCGCGTCCTGTGTGAAAGGCTCAATTACGCGGTCATTATGTGCGAAACACACCGCAATAGAATAAGAATAAGTTAAACGCTAACGTTATAGTTTGACCTCCTATTAACGTTTGCGCTCTTCCACTGATAAACATGGTATTAGCTTTGTGGCTAATCTAATATAGCAATGCATTAGCGGCTGTAAGTAATGTTACAGAATATTTAGAAATGATAATGATAGGACCGTTAGCTAGAACTACCACACAGTTTTTATATACAGGGTATGAACTAAATCTACAATCATTTCACATGACGAACGACAGACTCACCGTCAAAACAGTAAGTTACATCTCCGTGGCTTGGCTAATCGCTTTCTTCTGTAGTGGACTTCTGGCGCTGTTGTTAACTCTGGAGCTGCAGAGCTCCCTCTGGTGGGCACACTATGCAACACTCATAACATGAGTGAAGCATGAGACTCTGTTTCTTATGTTTCATCGGCCGTTATAAATGCCGATGCCGATTTAAATGCAATTAGCTTATATCGGCCGATAATATCGGCCGGCCGATATATCGGTCGGGCTCTAAAGGACATGTTCGCAAATTATTACAAATGTAGTCTGTGCACGCTGATGCACTTCCGGAAAAAACGGACGAAAACAATACAAAAAACCATCTGGTTGCCAATCGCGCATTATAAGCAAAAACTGTCCGGTTACGATTTATGGCCGGTCAACCAGTGCATCCCCAGAACACGTTATCTGAACATGTCGTTTGTCAAGACATGTTATTTTTAATTTGCTTCAGGAAATGAAAGACAACTTTGAACCAAGGCCATCCATAGGGGGTGCAACTGGTGCATTCCCACCGGCCCCATGCTTGAGGGGGGCCAAGGGAGACATAACACAACTATATGTAAATGAGATGTTGCATCTGCATTCTTTAATTTGCGCATTGTTAGTAAATTACCCGCAGAAATTTCGCCTCCCATCGTGCTGTTTTCGAATTGCACTCTCATGCTAATTTGGCCAATAAAACTGACCCTTTAAGCACTCAATTCTCAGTGCTTTTTGTTTTTAATTTTTTTCTTGGTTTAGGCTAATCTTCATCTTAAAAAGACTAACTTGAGAGACCTTGAAAAGGATAAAGATCAGCTTAACAAGCGGATCCAAAAACTCAAACACAGGTACTTCAAAGTGTACAGAAAGGAAACAACGTTACGTAACATTATGCTTGTAGCATTTCCAGCTCTTTCATTATGACCCAACCCCTCCTCTCTGTCCAGCATAAGTCAGACGAACTCAGCTTACACTCATGCTCGTGTGGAGAAGATGAATCACATTCAGGCTGAACTGGAACAACTACTGGGTCATACGAGGTTTGTACAGTTGTTGGTAAAAGTATTTTCTATACACAGGGATCCAACTATGATTAGGGCTGTGATGATTTGTTGTTTCTATTTGAGTATTCAATTTTTTTTTAATTCCCTATTTCATTTTGCCCACGTGGACAAACCAGCAGTATGTGAGAGGTGTTTTCACTTCTCTGAGATACGGTATAAAGTACTGTATAATATATATTATATATATATATATATATATATATATATATATATATATTATACAGTACTTTATACCGTATCTCATAGAAGTGAAAATAAACCCTCACATTTTTGTAAATATTTGATTAAACTTTTTTTATTTACACTTTGCTACAGTGTAAAGTAGTGTACAGCTTGTATAACATTGTAAATTTGCTGTCCCCTCAAAATAACTCAACAGACAGCGATTAATGTCTGAATCGCTGGCCACAAAAGTGAGTACACCCCTAAGTGAAAGTATCAATATTTTGTGTGGCCACCATTATTTTCACTCACCATTATTTCTCATTCAGTAGTGAAAACATTTTCACTTGCCCAGCCAAATAAAAAAAAACACTAGATAGATAGATAGATAGATAGATAGATAGATTTGAAGAAAAATGGAAACGCAAATGCTCTGTCAGCAGCTGAGGGTCCTTCATGCTATCCCCTGGCCATTAGCCATCCATTTTAACATAGATTTATATTGAGATCAGCCATAGCTGTCGGACAAAAGGGTATAGCAATGGTGACACATAATATCCACATCCTGATTGGTCAGGTCGCCTCTCAGTCAAGCTCTTTGAGAACGGCCCGTTAGTTACCACATTTTAGGTCTTTAGTTTTTTTCTTAATCCTTAACTTAGGACCAAAATTTCTACATGCAACATATTTTGACCTAAAGCATGGGGCCTAGTGGCAACACTGGCTTGTTTTACAGTCATAAATAAATGGATGAGATAGAAAAACAACAGACTACTTGACAGACTCATGATAGAAGAATCACATCATTGGAATCACTTTCAGAATGATTATTTCCAGCTGATAAATGATAAAAACGTTGACAGCTAATCAAAATCCAGACAACTTAAAAAAAATAAAAAAATAAATAAAAAAATAACTCATGCATTTAAAGCAGCATACGACAGAACTGCAATGCAGAATTATAAACTGATGGGCTGATGGTATGTCTGGGTGTGATACATCAGTAACATTAGTATCTGTGTAACATTAGAATCTCTTCAACTCTAGTTAACTCGTATCAACCACCCTGATCAATTTAGCAGCAGTCTAGCTACAATTAGAACACCTTAGCAGCACCTTTTTCCCCCCTAAAAAATGTAGTATTTTTATTCAGCAAGAGACAATTACATTACTCCAAAAGTGAAAATTAAGTCATTTATTATGTTACAACATTGCAATTTCAAATAAATTCTGATCTTAATTCTGAAACTTTGTATTCATCAAAGAATCCTGGGAATAAAATTAATCATTGTTTCCACTAAAATATAAATCATTACAACTGATTTCGATGTTGATGATAATATATGTTTTTTGCATCAGCATAATTTATTAAAAGAGAAAACCGTTATTTAAAAAAAATTCAAACAAATGCAGTCTTGGTAAACGTAAGAGACCCTTTATTTTAAATGGGTGGTTGATTGTGATTTAACTTTATTTAGTGTGTAATGTTGCTGTTTGAGCATAAACAATATCTGCAAATTTACTGTACTACGCTGAAAGTTCAATGCAAACTTATATATTGTCTTTTAAAGTTATGGCAGTTTAATGCCTACAGTTATGGCTGATAAGGGACTACAACGAGTTTGTTCCCGGGTTGGCGACATCACAAATCCTTAAATTTACATAAACCCTGTCCCCAGGAACATGCAACAAACGGGGCTAGGCCATGTTGTGCTTCCCATTAGTACGTTTTCATTTTAAAATGGAAACAATCCTCGTCTACACCAGCGTTTCACTGCATTTCAGAAACAATCTCCGTCTACACTACACAACCAAAGACGCATGTCACATGACCATTCATGCAGGTACAACCATAGATATATATAGGTAGATTCCCTATTATTTAGATGGTGGACGCATCTATGTGCGGTTACTATGGTAGCGAGCAATAGTTGCTGTCAGATACTTGTTTTCAACAAAATTAACAATTTACAAAAATGCCTCAACGCAATCATGTATTCTGCTCTATTAAAGCTTTAATCAGGATAAAACTGTACAGGTGCTGGTCATATAATTAGAATATCATCAAAAAGTTGATTTATTTCATTAACTCCATTAAAAAAGTGAAACTTGTATTTTATGTTCATTCATTACACACAGACTGATATATTTCAAATGGTTATTTATTTTAATTTTGATGATTATAACTGACAATTAAGGAAAATACCAAATTCAGTATCTCAGAAAATTTTAATATACACCACATCTAGTTAAAACATCTCCGCTATTCAGAATGACGCAAGTGCACCAGGTCATGTGAAAAGAACCAACCCAATCAGCTTTCTTCGGTGGGAAAATACCCATTGTGTTTGAAAAAATGGGGTGCACACAAACACTTTTTCTTCGTTACTGCAAGGGTTTTTTGGTGGTGGAAATCAATTACTGAAATTTCCTTATAAATAGGGCTGTGCGATTAATCGAAATCGAATCGAAATCACAATTTGAGACGTTGCGATTTGCTAATCGCAAAAGCCTGCAATGTGGACGCGATATTATTCTGTTCCAGAGCATATGCATGACTGTCAGCCTTCAGTGACAGTCTTACTAACCATTGGAGTGAGTACAGTCGTGGCCAAAAGTTTTGAGAATTACATAAATATTAGTTTTCAAAAAGTTTGCTGCTAAACTGCTTTTAGATCTTTGTTTCAGTTGTTTCTGTGATGTACTGAAATATAATTACAAGCACTTCATAGGTTTCAAAGGCTTTTATCGACAATTACATGACATTTATGCAAAGAGTCAGTATTTGCAGTGTTGCCCTTCTTTTTCAGGACCTCTGCAATTCGACTGGGCATGCTCTCAATCAACAAATGACCGATAGCAACCCATTCTTTCATAATCACTTCTTGGAGTTTGTCAGAATTAGTGGGTTTTTGTTTGTCCACCCGCCTCTTGAGGATTGACCACAAGTTCTCAATGGGATTAAGATCTGGGGAGTTTCAAGGCCATGGACCCAAAATTTCAACATTCTGGTCCCCGAGCCACTTAGTTATCACTTTTGCCTTATGGCACGGTGCTCCATCGTGCTGGAAAATGCATTGTTCTTCACCAAACTGTTGTTGGATTGTTGGAAGAAGTTGCTGTTGGAGTGTGTTTTGGTACCATTCTTTATTCATGGCTGTGTTTTTGGGCAGAATTGTGAGTGAGCCCACTCCCTTGGATGAGAAGCAACCCCACACATGAATGGTGTCAGGATGCTTTACTGCTGGCATGACACAGGACTGATGGTAGCGCTCATCTTTTCTTCTCCGGACAAGCCTTCTTCCAGATGCCCCAAACAATCGGAAAGGGGCTTCATCGGAGAATATGACTTTGCCCCAGTCCTCAGCAGTCCATTCACTATACTTTCTGCAGAAGATCAATCTGTCCCTGAGGTTTTTTTTTGGAGAGAAGTGGCTTCTTTGCTGCCCTTCTTGACACCAGGCCATCTTCCAAAAGTCTTCGCCACACTGTGCGTGCAGATGCGCTCACACCTGCCTGCTGCCATTCCTGAGCAAGCTCTGCACTGGTGGCACTCCGATCCCGCAGCTGAATCCTCTTTAGGAGATGATCCTGGCGCTTGCTGGACTTTCTTGGACGCCCTGAAGCCTTCTTCACAAGAATTGAACCTCTTTCCTTGAAGTTCTTGATGATCTTATAAGTTGTTGATTTAGGTGCAATCTTAGTAGCCACAATATCCTTGCCTGTGAAGCCATTTTTATGCAACGCAATGATGGCTGCACGCATTTCTTTGCAGGTCACCATGGTTAACAATGGAAGAACAATGATTTCAAGCATCACCCTCCTTTTAACATGTCAAGTCTGCCATTCTAACCCAATCTGCCTGACATAATGATCTCCAGCCTTGTGCTCGTCAACATTCTCACCTGAGTTAAAAAGACCATTACTGAAATGATCTCAGCAGGTCCTTTAATGACAGCAATGAAATGCAGTGGAAAGGTTTTTTTGGGATTAAGTTAATTTTCATGGCAAAGAAGGACTATGCAATTCATCTGATCACTCTTCATAACATTCTGTAGTATATCCAAATTGCTATTATAAAAACTTAAGCAGCAACTTTTCCAATTTCCAATATTTATGTAATTCTCAAAACTTTTGGCCACGACTGTACACCTCCTTTCTCCCCAATCAGCTCTGCTCTAAGCAACTGTGTAAACTCCACCATTACCCCGTCCTAAATCGCCGTCCTTCACCAGGCTCCCGTCTGGAGTGGGTGTGTGAGAGGAGGGGCGCTGGACGAGTCAGGGCTGGCGGCGTGTGATGGGGCACACCTGAAGGAAATGGAGCCTCATCACCGCCGCTGTTTAAAAGCCCAACACGCCTCTCCTTGGGGGACCGGTCTCTTCCCCGTGCATGCACACTGGTGTCCTCGTGGGTCCAGGAAGGGTGCGTTGAGGGACACCCGTTTACACGGCCGACGGGCCAGGATGCCGGGCCGTCCATCCCCTGCCAGCGCTGCGGCCAACGAGAGTGATGCGGCTCCTCCCGTTACACACGGTATACGGTATTATCACGGTATTGAAATTTTGTTTTAAAAAAGTGGTCATAATACAGAATAACAGGTTAAATAACTTTTTTTCTTATAACAAAAATAACTAAACATTTAAAACAGAGCAATACAAAAAAATATATAAAAGTTAAATGTTTTACACATTAAAGTGCAAAAGAACTATAAAAACCAATAGGTATCACTTTACAGTAAGACCTCATTAGTTAACCTTAGTTAATGCATTAACATTCAAGGCAGGGCAAGTTTATTTATAGCACATTTCGTACACAATGGTAATTCAAAAAGAAAGTAAAAAAAAAAAGTCGTGAAGAAAAATAATCACAAAAATGAAACAAGCTATTTAAGAACTTGAAAATGATTAAAAAATTGACTTAAAATGAATTTAAGGCAGTGATTTTACATAAAATACAGTGCAATACATAAAATATAGTGTAATCAGTTCGGACATTGCATAGTGCTCATTCAATAAATGCACAGCTAAACAATGAGTAATAGCTACATTTGCTATAGATGTTATTAATCTTTGTTAAAAAATACAAGTCTTAGTTCATGTTAGCTCATTAAATAACACAGTTGCAACTTTCAATTTTAACAATGTGTTATTAAATATTGGAATACCTAAGATTAATTCTTAGCCTATTAAGTCTAAATATTTCAGTAGTTGGCTCTGTAATAAACACCATAGGGAAAACACAAATCTTTTTTTGTTTACAGGGTAAGGGCTGCATTTAGCGCCATCTGCTGTCAGACAGTGAATGTGCTTTCATTCAGCGTGTCTCTCAGGTGTGCCTCCATGTGCTTCTCATGCCTGCTTGTTTACATCAGAACGCATGCGCTCTTTCAAGCAGCATACAGCAGTGTTGTGCATTTTAAGCAGCTGATGGGAATAATATTCTTAAAATGCATTCCAAATTCAAAAAAATTTGTAATGTATATTTATTCACAGTATTTAGAAGTGCCCACAATAACAATATCGTGCATATTAATCACCGCAATATATCGCATTACCGAATACCGGCACAAGTCTAGTGTGTGTGTGAACTCACTGGCACGTTGACACACAACCACACAGACATATTTAGCTGAGCAAGCCAAATTAAGCGAATAAAAATAGGCCCATTTCGACAGAAAGGGCAACAAAGTTATTTGCAAAATATGCTACGTGGTATTAAAATAAAGTACAGTAAAGGATAAAGTGCTGTATCACTTGCGACGCAAACATCCACAAGCAAATGAAAGGTGCTCCTTAAAGCTGGTCACTCTAGCGAGACTTTATCTCTTTATTCCAGGGACATCTGTGCCATTGGAGAGGTTGTTTTCTCCATGGGCTGTCCACAGGCTGCGCTCCAGACTAACCCCTCATCATGACATGACATGCTACATTATTGAAATAAAAATGAAAAAAAAAAATTCGCGGCAGAAAATATTATCGAGCTCATTTTTTTTTTATCGTGTGATTAATTGATTTATCGACTACCGCGACAGGCCCACGTGACGTTTAACAAATCACAACAAACTGAGCCAGCTAGCCAATCTGTATAAATAAATAAATATATATAATTTTTTTTTTTTTTTTTTTTAACAAAGCATTAACAGTTAGACTACACCTCATAAACACAATTAAGCCTTGAAAAAAAGCAGTCAACCGCCTCAAAATTCAAACTGTATCATCTTGGTTAAGCCTACACTAATTCAACATTCAACATGATCATTTAATTGTGCATTGTCAGTCCTCCCATCTGAACTGAGACCTTGTCATTACCTTTTTTGTACCCCCATTTTTTATTTTATTTGGATGTTTTTCATTCATTTTGATGTTGGATTGGATTCAGGATACATATTCATGTGGACAGTTTTCTATTAATCTGAGGCCATCCTAAAAAATATTTTGGTTTGCAGTAACAGTAATTAAAAAAAAAAAAAAAAGGGTCTGTAGGTCGGTCTATATTTTTTTTTTCAAGTTTCAATGTAAAAAAAAAAAGGAACATTTTGGTGATGGTGATGACGTAGGTATGAATTTATACAAATTAGCATATCGTGACGTCACTGACTGGGTCTTCAAACTGTGCCTTTGGGCGCATAATTGCAAACCTCATTTTGATGCAGGCTATATAGACCACAAACAAATTAAAATCTTTGTCAAAAACATGTTCATTGCATGAATTTCAGGTGAGAAGATAAAAAATGAGGTACTGTTATACTGTTTTACTTGCATCCAACGCTAGGTATCAATGCAACCTACAAATGAGTGACCATTTACTTTGCTTTCTTGGGTTGTCACTTTTGTGAAAAAAAATCCTGATTTGAGTGACAAGTGTTCATTGAATCGATTGTAAAATCGATTGTCTAAATAAGTTTTATACGGCAAATAACACCAAATATAGGTAATATAAGGAAGCTGCCTTATTAGCCTCGGTACTTCACAGTCCGTGTTCCATTCCATCTCGCCGCGCACACAGCCGTGTCTACACAACTTTCAAAGGCGGAAGAGCTCGACACGCAGTATCTGCTGTCTCATCTTTCACCTCGTGTACGCGCACCATCCGCGCGGTCTCAAAAAATGCCCACACGCGGATGACGAAAAGGACATAATGCAGACGGTGTGCGGATGGCCGATCTTTATCAGTGGCGCACGAGATGCGATGACGATGCATGTGGCATTGCATTATAAGGTTATGTTAGCCTATCCAGTTGTGAAGCCACTTCAAAAAAAAAAAAAAAAGAGCATCAATGTGGAGAAGATCTTGTTTACATCAAAACTGAAACCAAGCCATTCACAAAGAACGCATATTTTGCGCATTTTCTAGAGGGACACCGTTGGACTCGCGTCTCGCACAAGAGAGCCGCATGTTTAGAAAGACATGTAAAATTAATGTATTTAATTAAATTTTCTAAAAATATCTCAAGACTTTATGTTGGGTTTTTGTTCCCATCCCACTGCATCTCATGTTTTTAAATAAAAAAAATTATTCTGTGTGACTGGTTTTCCGCCCTTTTTATTTATTTAACAATGCATGCATTTTTTTACTTACGAGGAGTGTCCGTGGGAATCTGAATTGTGCTGGAGGCTGGTCGCTTCTTCCCATCCGCAGAGTCCATTTGAAAACACTATTGCCGCTGCTTACTATAATGGCTGGCGTGCCGTACGGTTGTAAGCCCAAGTAGACGAGAACGCGCATGACGTCACATTTTGTGAATTTTCGCACCAATTCGGGCCCGACTCCTCCACACACAATTGAGCCTACAGGCTGATAGAGGCAACCGTGGTGGACAGTCGAGGTGTCATTCTTTTTTTTACATCATGGTTGGCTCATACATGTACAAATGAAAACTCTATCTTAAAGATTTTTTATAGCTCCTTTAAGCAACTTAATTAATAATAATTGGTTCATAAAAATTATTTTAAATATTATGTTGTTTTTTCACAGTCATGTATTCTAATGCTTTGAATAAACGTGCAGTAATATTTTGCTCGATAAGCTATCTTGAGTACCCAGAAGAGAAGCAAAAAGCTTTTCTTCACCCTAACTGAAATTATGCATTTTAAATTCGAATACAATTCGAATTTTGAACATATTTAAGTAAAAAATTCGAATTTAGTTTTTCAGCTATTTTGACAGCTCTAGGCGATTCTAGCCCGAATCTGTGTCTGTATGCATGAGACTGTATGAATACCAGCAGAATTCAAATTTCTGTTGTAAAAAGAGAAACATTGTGCAGAAGTATTATTTGCTGTTATGCGTGTGTCCGAAGCTGCAATTGCTGTGTGACACATTAAAAAAAAAAAAAAAAAACCTGGACGCGCTCCAAGAGAAGGTCGTTAAAATCAATTTCCTATTTTCGTTTTCGAAACTTGTGCTGGTTGATTCGTGCAATAGATTTTCGAACATAAAGTGACAGTCGACACGGTCACGGTTTTAGATTAGACGTGAGAAGGGATGGGAAAAGATCTGGGCGCACTGTTTTTCCAGAACTTCGTTCCAAGTTAAAGCGGTGTCGAGCTGTTTTAATGCATTTTTTTTATGTATTATGGTGCCCGAACCCGTATGACTTTGAACAGTGACCGCGAACATTTTGTTTACTGCAGCCGCAGCCATCATTACCAAGCGCGAACCATTGACTCTGACAGTGAATGAGAGGAGACGAAGCGAATGCACAGATCACAGTGTGACATCCGTTAACCAATAGTGTAAACATAGATGACGTCACGGGTTTTTTTTATTAAGGAAGATAGCCTTCGTTTGTATGTAGGCCTAGGAAAATTATATATTTACAATACTTAAATATAATAAATATTATTTTATTGCTTTTGTATTAGTTGTTTGAAGAGTAAAAAAAAATGGTCGGTCTTAACGCAAATTTACAATCGGCAAGTCGGTTGGACTAAAAGCAAAAAAAAAAAAAATGGGTCGGTCTTAAATTGACAGGGTCGGTCGGGTTACGGCAAACAAGAATATTTTTAAAGATGATCAACAACCAAAAAAGATAAAAACCTTTTTTTTTCTTTTTTCTTCGCAGAGCCTGTGAAGACGTCAAGAAAGCCCAGGTCATTAAATACCTGCTGTGTACAGACCACATCATAGCATTTTAACCAAATTTGTTTTAATATTTAATAGTATTTTAATAGTTTTCTTTTGTTTATTTTGACTAGCAGGAATGCTTTCGGAAGCTTCAAGCTGAGCTGACAGAATTGCTAAATGTTGAGGAACCTCAGTCAGAAGACTTGAAACCTTTGGTAACAAACAGATTCACTCATCATAAAGATAAATGTTTGAAGATAAATAGCCTATTAAGTCTAAATATTTCAGTAGTTGGCTCTGTAATAAACACCATAGGGAAAACACAAATCTTTTTTTGTTTACAGGGTAAGGGCTGCATTTAGCGCCATCTGCTGTCAGAGAGTGAATGTGCTTTCATTCAGCGTGTCTCTCACGTGTGCCTCCATGTGCTTCTCATGTCTGCTTGTTTACATCAGAGCGCATGCGCTCTTTCAAGCAGCATACAGCAGTGTTGTGCATTTTAAGCAGCTGATGGGAATAATATTCTTAAAATGCATTCCAAATTCAAAAAAATTTGTAATGTATATTTATTCACAGTATTTAGAAGTGCCCACAATAACAATATCATGCATATTAATCACCGCAATATATCGCATTACCGAATACCGGCACAAGTCTAGTGTGTGTGTGTGTGTGAACTCACTGGCACGTTGACACACACAACCACACAGACATATTTAGCTGAGCAAGCCAAATTAAGCGAATAAAAATAGGCCCATTTCGACAGAAAGGGCAACAAAGTTATTTGCAAAATATGCTACGTGGTATTAAAATAAAGTACAGTAAAGGATAAAGTGCTGTATCACTTGCGACGCAAACATCCACAAGCAAATGAAAGGTGCTCCTTAAAGCTGGTCACTCTAGCGAGACTTTATCTCTTTATTCCGGGGACATCTGTGCCATTGGAGAGGTTGTTTTCTCCATGGGCTGTCCACAGGCTGCGCTCCAGACTAACCCCTCATCATGACATGACATGCTACATTATTGAAATAAAAATGAAAAAAAAAAATTCGCGGCAGAAAATATTATCGAGCTCATTTTTTTTTTATCGTGTGATTAATTGATTTATCGACTACCGCGACAGGCCCACGTGACGTTTAACAAATCACAACAAACTGAGCCAGCTAGCCAATCTGTATAAATAAATAAATATATATAATTTTTTTTTTTTTTTTTTTTAACAAAGCATTAACAGTTAGACTACACCTCATAAACACAATTAAGCCTTGAAAAAAAGCAGTCAACCGCCTCAAAATTCAAACTGTATCATCTTGGTTAAGCCTACACTAATTCAACATTCAACATGATCATTTAATTGTGCATTGTCAGTCCTCCCATCTGAACTGAGACCTTGTCATTACCTTTTTTGTACCCCCATTTTTTATTTTATTTGGATGTTTTTCATTCATTTTGATGTTGGATTGGATTCAGGATACATATTCATGTGGACAGTTTTCTATTAATCTGAGGCCATCCTAAAAAATATTTTGGTTTGCAGTAACAGTAATTAAAAAAAAAAAAAAGGGTCTGTAGGTCGGTCTATATTTTTTTTTTCAAGTTTCAATGTAAAAAAAAAAAAGAACATTTTGGTGATGGTGATGACGTAGGTATGAATTTATACAAATTAGCATATCATGACGTCACTGACTGGGTCTTTAAACTGTGCCTTTGGGCGCATAATTGCAAACCTCATTTTGATGCAGGCTATATAGACCACAAACAAATTAAAATCTTTGTCAAAAACATGTTCATTGCATGAATTTCAGGTGAGAAGATAAAAAATGAGGTACTGTTATACTGTTTTACTTGCATCCAACGCTAGGTATCAATGCAACCTACAAATGAGTGACCATTTACTTTGCTTTCTTGGGTTGTCACTTTTGTGAAAAAAAATCCTGATTTGAGTGACAAGTGTTCATTGAATCGATTGTAAAATCGATTGTCTAAATAAGTTTTATACGGCAAATAACACCAAATATAGGTAATATAAGGAAGCTGCCTTATTAGCCCCGGTACTTCACAGTCCGTGTTCCATTCCATCTCGCCGCGCACACAGCCGTGTCTACACAACTTTCAAAGGCGGAAGAGCTCGACACGCAGTATCTGCTGTCTCATCTTTCACCTCGTGTACGCGCACCATCCGCGCGGTCTCAAAAAATGCCCACACGCGGATGACGAAAAGGACATAATGCAGACGGTGTGCGGATGGCCGATCTTTATCAGTGGCGCACGAGATGCGATGACGATGCATGTGGCATTGCATTATAAGGTTATGTTAGCCTATCCAGTTGTGAAGCCACTTCAAAAAAAAAAAAAAAGAGCATCAATGTGGAGAAGATCTTGTTTACATCAAAACTGAAACCAAGCCATTCACAAAGAACGCATATTTTGCGCATTTTCTAGAGGGACACCGTTGGACTCGCGTCTCGCACAAGAGAGCCGCATGTTTAGAAAGACATGTAAAATTAATGTATTTAATTAAATTTTCTAAAAATATCTCAAGACTTTATGTTGGGTTTTTGTTCCCATCCCACTGCATCTCATGTTTTTAAATAAAAAAAATTATTCTGTGTGACTGGTTTTCCGCCCTTTTTATTTATTTAACAATGCATGCATTTTTTTACTTACGAGGAGTGTCCGTGGGAATCTGAATTGTGCTGGAGGCTGGTCGCTTCTTCCCATCCGCAGAGTCCATTTGAAAACACTATTGCCGCTGCTTACTATAATGGCTGGCGTGCCGTACGGTTGTAAGCCCAAGTAGACGAGAACGCGCATGACGTCACATTTTGTGAATTTTCGCACCAATTCGGGCCCGACTCCTCCACACACAATTGAGCCTACAGGCTGATAGAGGCAACCGTGGTGGACAGTCGAGGTGTCATTCTTTTTTTTACATCATGGTTGGCTCATACATGTACAAATGAAAACTCTATCTTAAAGATTTTTTATAGCTCCTTTAAGCAACTTAATTAATAATAATTGGTTCATAAAAATTATTTTAAATATTATGTTGTTTTTTCACAGTCATGTATTCTAATGCTTTGAATAAACGTGCAGTAATATTTTGCTCGATAAGCTATCTTGAGTACCCAGAAGAGAAGCAAAAAGCTTTTCTTCACCCTAACTGAAATTATGCATTTTAAATTCGAATACAATTCGAATTTTGAACATATTTAAGTAAAAAAATTCGAATTTAGTTTTTCAGCTATTTTGACAGCTCTAGGCGATTCTAGCCCGAATCTGTGTCTGTATGCATGAGACTGTATGAATACCGGCAGAATTCAAATTTCTGTTGTAAAAAGAGAAACATTGTGCAGAAGTATTATTTGCTGTTATGCGTGTGTCCGAAGCTGCAATTGCTGTGTGACACATTAAAAAAAAAAAAAAAAACTGGACGCGCTCCAAAAAAAAAAAAAAAACCTGGACGCGCTCCAAGAGAAGGTCGTTAAAATCAATTTCCTATTTTCGTTTTCGAAACTTGTGCTGGTTGATTCGTGCAATAGATTTTCGAACATAAAGTGACAGTCGACACGGTCACGGTTTTAGATTAGACGTGAGAAGGGATGGGAAAAGATCTGGGCGCACCGTTTTTCCAGAACTTCGTGCCAAGTTAAAGCGGTGTCGAGCTGTTTTAATGCATTTTTTTATGTATTATGGTGCCCGAACCCGTATAACTTTGAACAGTGACCGCGAACATTTTGTTTACTGCAGCCGCAGCCATCATTACCAAGCGCGAACCATTGACTCTGACAGTGAATGAGAGGAGACGAAGCGAATGCACAGATCACAGTGTGACATCCGTTAACCAATAGTGTAAACATAGATGACGTCACGGGTTTTTTTTATTAAGGAAGATAGCCTTCGTTTGTATGTAGGCCTAGGAAAATTATATATTTACAATACTTAAATATAATAAATATTATTTTATTGCTTTTGTATTAGTTGTTTGAAGAGTAAAAAAAAAATGGTCGGTCTTAACGCAAATTTACAATCGGCAAGTCGGTTGGACTAAAAGCAAAAAAAAAAAAATTGAGTCGGTCTTAAATTGACAGGGTCGGTCGGGTTACGGCAAACAAGAATATTTTTAAAGATGATCAACAACCAAAAAAGATAAAAACCTTTTTTTTTCTTTTTTCTTCGCAGAGCCTGTGAAGACGTCAAGAAAGCCCAGGTCATTAAATACCTGCTGTGTACAGACCACATCATAGCATTTTAACCAAATTTGTTTTAATATTTAATAGTATTTTAATAGTTTTCTTTTGTTTATTTTGACTAGCAGGAATGCTTTCGGAAGCTTCAAGCTGAGCTGACAGAATTGCTAAATGTTGAGGAACCTCAGTCAGAAGACTTGAAACCTTTGGTAACAAACAGATTCACTCATCATAAAGATAAATGTTTCGGTGGATTTCTGTGTCTAATTATGGCTCTGTGTTCAGGAAGAGGAACTGGAGGAGCTCAGCAGCCGAATAAGTGCCTGTCGAGAGGAATTTGAAGCTGCAAGGAATCAGATGCTGACACACAAGTGGGAATATGAGGAGGCTGAGCAGCTCTCCCGGCAGCAGAGGGAAGCTTTTAACAGCATTGCAGAGGAAACTGAGCCCATTAAGGTTAGAGAAGTAGTCAAGAGTGTGTGTAACTAGGGCTGGGCGGTATTTTTTTTTTAATAAGCGAAATGGTATGAGGTAATACAGTCAAAGAGCAGGTCATATGGTATTTTAAAGTGTCCTAATATTGTGTTGGAGTCCCCTGCAACAGGTTTAAATCATAGACTGTATAAAAACATGGACGTAGTGTCCTAGACGTCACGCATAGTTTTAAGAAGAGCGTTTTTGAAGCTCAAATTGGGTGGAGCGGGCCATCGTCATCTTGGCAGCGCATCACTCCCGGACAATCGAAAATAGGCAAAGAGGCGGGAGCTGGTTGCTAAAGCCACGTCCACCTAGCTCGATGGCGGTGACAGCAGTGGAAATCCACCTGTCACTCAAGTGGCCACACCCTTAATTATGCAGAACTTTAAAGCTTTTAAATAATTTAAACAGATGAGTTATAAAAAAATTTATCTGAGCCAGTTAGCCAGCGCTACCATTGACAAAGCACCTTTACATAAAACAATTTAGTGCTCCAGTCCGTTCTTATAATAATGACGTAAAATACAAAAAACACTTATGCAATCGAATCGTGCCCACATCTAAAGTTTAGCTGCTAAACTGTGAACACCTGGAACAAGTGTCACGTGTAATGACAGAAGGTTCCTGCTGCTCCACATAATCAGGACTTTTGCTTTCAATTGAAGCTTTTTTTTAGGCTATTATCGTTGTATTCTCTGTCCTGACCAATACATGATGATTCTTGAGAAAAATGCACAAAATGTCTCAGAGCAAGTAACACTGTCATTAGTTTTAGAAAATGTATGTGCTTCTCTGTCTCGAACACTGCCCCCCAGCCCGTGAGAGATGCATCTGTTGTCACCACTTTCCTCAATAGTACAGGACCCAGAAGACATCCTTTCCTGAGACAAGACTGGGCTTTCCAATGACAGAGAACGCTCATGTATTCTGGTGAGACACGCACTCTGCGGCTGAGACGACTCGTGGG
Organism: Carassius carassius; assembly: GCF_963082965.1. Lineage (NCBI taxonomy): Eukaryota > Metazoa > Chordata > Actinopteri > Cypriniformes > Cyprinidae > Carassius > Carassius carassius. The sequence goes on from NC_081774.1 coordinate 28,261,369, forward strand.
GTGAATATCCTGTGACGCTGTCCAGTTCTGAAAATCCCTCATTCTCAGCAGTCTCAGGACAACAACTGACACTGTTGAGGCCATCAGACCCAGTAGTCGAAGACACATTCCGAAAGAGACTAAACTCCCTCGTTGAAAGAGGGAGAGGCAGTTGAGAAATGTTTTCATGTGCTCTTCTGATAGGAACGCTCGAAACCTCACTGAATTCAACCTGAGACACAAGTAAACTACAGTCGTGGCCAAAAGTTTTGAGAATTACATAAATATTGGAAATTGGAAAAGTTGCTGCTTAAGTTTTTATAATAGCAATTTGCATATACTCCAGAATGTTATGAAGAGTGATCAGATGAATTGCATAGTCCTTCTTTGCCATGAAAATTAACTTAATCCCAAAAAAACCTTTCCACTGCATTTCATTGCTGTCATTAAAGGACCTGCTGAGATCATTTCAGTAATCGTCTTGTTAACTCAGGTGAGAATGTTGACGAGCACAAGGCTGGAGATCATTATGTCAGGCTGATTGGGTTAGAATGTGGCAGACTTGACATGTTAAAAGGAGGGTGATACTTGAAATCATTGTTCTTCCATTGTTAACCATGGTGACCTGCAAAGAAATGCGTGCAGCCATCATTGCGTTGCATAAAAATGGCTTCACGGGCAAGGATATTGTGGCTACTAAGATTGCACCTAAATCAACAATTTATAGAATCATCAAGAACTTCAAGGAAAGAGGTTAAATTCTTGTAAAGAAGGCTTCAGGGCGTCCAAGAAAGTCCAGCTAGCGCCAGGATCGTCTCCTAAAGAGGATTCAGCTGTGGGATCGGAGTGCCACCAGTGCAGAGCTCGCTCAGGAATGGCAGCAGGCAGGTGTGAGCGCATCTGCACGCACAGTGAGGCGAAGACTTTTGGAAGATGGCCTGGTGTCAAGAAGGGCAGCAAAGAAGCCACTTCTCTCCAAAAAAACATCAGGGACAGATTGATCTTCTGGAGAAAGTATAGTGAATGGACTGCTGAGGACTGGGGCAAAGTCATATTCTCAGATGAAGCCCCTTTCCGATTGTTTGGGGCATCTGGAAAAAGGCTTGTCCGGAGAAGAAAAGGTGAGCGCTACCATCAGTCCTGTGTCATGCCAACAGTAAAGCATCCTGACACCATTCATGTGTGGGGTTGCTTCTCATCCAAGGTTGTGGGCTCACTCACAATTCTGCACAAAAACACAGCCATGAATAAACAATGGTACCAAAACACCCTCCAGCAGCAACTTCTTCCAACAATCCAACAACAGTTTGGTGAAGAACAATGCATTTTCCAGCAAGATGGAGCACCGTGCCATAAGGCAAACGTGATAACTAAGTGGCTCGGGGACCAGAATGTTGAAATTTTGGGTCCATGGCCTGGAAACTCCCCAGATCTTAATCCCATTGAGAACTTGTGGTCAATCCTCAAGAGGCGGGTGGACAAACAAAAACCCACTAATTCTGACAAACTCCAAGAAGTGATTATGAAAGAATGGGTTGCTATCAGTCAGGATTTGGCCCAGAAGTTGATTGAGAGCATGCCCAGTCGAATTGCAGAGGTCCTGAAAAAGAAGGGCCAACACTGCAAATACTGACTCTTTGCATAAATGTCATGTAATTGTTGATAAGCCTTTGAAACGTATGAAGTGCTTGTAATTATATTTCAGTACATCACAGAAACAACTGAAACAAAGATCTAAAAGCAGTTTAGCAGCAAACTTTTTGAAAACTAATATTTATGTAATTCTCAAAACCTTTGGCCATGACTGTATTTCCTTTGAAGGTTTGGTTTATCTTGAAACCTAATCGCTCTCTGCTTGATGCGGAGACGGCGCGCAGATGAGCAGATCGTCCAGATATGATAAAACTCTGACACCTCCGTTCCTTAACGGTGTCAGAGCCACTTCCACGCATTTGGTAAGTACCCTGGGTGCTAAAGGCATAAGGGGATTATCATAAACTCGTATGCTGTGCCCTGAAAAGAGAACCTCAGATATTTCCTGTGAGCAGGGAAAATATCTGTGAAAATATGTGCCCTGGAGGTCCACTGAGGGGAACCAATCCCCTTAAACGAATACTTTGAAACAAAGTTCTTAGTAAAAGCATTTTGAATTTGTATTTTCTGAGGTGTTTGTTAAGGACTCGTAAATCTATAATGGGACGGAGACCTCCCCTCGTTTGGGAATCACAAAATAACGGGAGTAGAAGCCCATCTGGCTTTCCTCCATTGGAAGCATTCTTATCACTCCTTTTCTCATTCTTGTTCTCCACTTGAGCAGTGAGTGAGCGGGGGAATAAAGCTCCGTTGAAGGAGTTATACTCGTTATTTTTTTGTGTTTTCCTTTTGTGCAATTTTTTTTATCCCGCTCTGTGCCGCTCTGCGACAGAGAAAACTTGATTTGTGATGGGATGCTTACACACTTTTGTCTTTCCTCCCTCAGAACAGACCTCGTAAGTAGAGGGAGAGACAATTCTTTGGGGGGCGCTAGGGGAACATGAGCCATTTTCCAGCGAACGCTGGACTTTGAACTGCCCACACGAACACTTTGCACATTTAAATTCCTTCTCCGTTTCACCGCGGGAGGGAGAAAGGAATCATTTTAAAGGGATGGGACAGAGAAACCCTGAGTGCTGTCTCCAAACCCTTCTTGTTGCCAAACTGATGCCTCAGGTCTACTGCCTCTTTTTGTTCCCCTGAGGGGGGCTGACTGGTGTTTCACTGCTGCGGTTGCGAACGATTGTTTTGGTTTCAGGAAAACAGGCTTTGACTGAGAGCCCGCGCTTGCCGGCTGTTGTGGCTGAGCAGGATGGGAAGGTTGATAATCCGAATTACCTTCTCTACCTGAAGGCCTGAAATTCGGAAGACTTTGCCGGCTTTCTGGGGAGACAGCCCTCGAATGCTTCTCCCTCTTTTTTCTGCAGGTCACATTGCTGATGCATAGCTGTTACCGTTGTGACGAACATGGCCTTTGGATCGATGGGCATCCAAAAACTCAAATTTTTCTTTGTCAGAGAGGCCTGACAAACCCAGCCATAGCAATCTCTCTCCCACAACCGCTAAGCCCATACTTCAACCGCAACTTTGAACTGCTCCGCGGGATGTGCGCAGGTTTAAATCTGCAATGACGCATATCTCTTCCCAGAGCGCTGGGTTGGGAGAACCGGAGTCAAAGTCCTTTCAGGCAAGTCGTGCCACTTGGCCGCCATCTTGGCAACACCTCCGGGGAGCTATATCAGAATAACAAGACCAGCTCCTATCTAAATGAAGGGATAGAGAGTCAGAACTGCACTTTCACTGGTCACCGGGACATAAAAACAGCATGTATAGAAACAGCAGTGAAATATAAAAATCGCTGAAAAAATTTGATGACTTTGCCCCAAAATAAGGTTTAAAACGCCTTTTTCCCCACAGGTTATACCTTTACTACGCATGCGCAAGCATTCTTCAACTGTGCACATACGTGAGTGGATCCAGAGGATTGAGGAAGTGGCATGTCTCTTATAAACTGTCTCTGCCGGAGTACAGCTGATGCCCCATCTCTTCTAATAACTCCGCTTGATAGGCTGTAAGGAGGGACATCGTGTTCAAAGCACGTACGGCCAGTGCAGAAGATTTATAAGTATTTTGAAAAACAGAGGCGTCGAAGGTGAGGCTCTGTTTTCCCTGGCAACGAGGCCCGGTTGTAGAGAGCGCTGCCTTGTGGCTCGGATGCAAATGATTCACCAAAGATGATTCTACAGCGGGAGGATCTGCCATCCCCAAATCCTCTGTGGCGGAAGTCTCTTTCCAAAGTCTCTTTTAGCTCCTTTATCTGCTAGTTGGGATGGCCAGTCGATTGACAGTCTAGACGCAGCCGTGCGACAGACCTCGAGTCTGGGCTCTTATCCTGAGCACTCGGCGGAGAGACTGCATTGGGGGAAGAATAGCATCTTCGTCCTTGTCATCCTCGTCCTTGAGGATGGTCGACAACACTTTGTCATCGTCATCTTCCTCTCCCGCTAACCGATCTTCTAACAGCGGGGGAAGGACCTGTGACACCTTCTCCATCATCTCACCCCAGGAGCTGGAGGCCTGTGGACAATCCATTGGTTCCTCTCTGGATTGAGCAGAGAGGCATGGGTCTGACTTCCCAGCTACTGCAACGTGAGCGTGTTTAGCACCCAAGCGGAGATGCAGAGACCGTGTGAATCTTTTGCAGAAATCCACAATCCATATGCACACAGATGAGGAGGACGGCCCTTTCCTCCGGGGCTCTCCGGCTCTTTTGCAGTGGCCATGATGCCTGCACTCTTCTCGTACGGTAAGCCCACCACAATGTGACAACTAGTAGGGAGCTGTGCTGCGACAGAGTGCTTTTTTTAGAAAACTTAAAGTAGAAAACTCGCCTTTCTTACTCTAAGTGGCAAGTCACTCGACAAACGTTAAAAATCTATTGCATTTGGTATGTTACCTTGCGGCTCCACCGGTAAACTGTTTAGCAATAATTCCAAAAAAGTCTGCCTAGGACAGCTTCCAAAATCCTCACGGGGAAGAGAGAGAGAATGATGAAATGGCAGGTAGCTGCGGTTTATATACAGGGAGGCGGGACTGCAGTGATTGGTCTGCCATGGTGTTATTGGTGCTTCCGCGATCAGGCCACGCCCTGAGGCGGTCCCATAGTGAGATACTGAACAAATGTTAGAAATGTTATCTTTACTGAGAATGTAAAGTGTCGCATTACTACAATTTGATTGAATAAAGCACGAGGTGTCATGCTTTGGCTAGTGGCTACACATCAGCTGCCTGACACCGTTGCAAATCCGATGATGATTGGCTGGGTGGGCGGTGCCCTGCTCACACTATCTCACTGCACGCTCTGGCAACCACTAAACACAAGACGGCGTCAGTGATAATGGCGTTCTCGAACTGGAAGTACCGGAAATTAAAGGCGAGAATGTTTCTGTAACTTGCACGGTATGCCCAGGAAAAAAGACTTTATCCACGTCTGCCTCAAGCAACTCAAATCTTATGAACCACCTCACATCAACAACACATGCTAACATGTTACTGTACTGAATATTTAATGCTGTGTTCAAACCAGATGCGACTTGCGCAAATAAATCATGCTATTCGCGTCATGGGGGGGGGCTTCTGCCAGTTGAGTTCACGCAGCATTTTCAACCACCAATTTCATTCAGATAATTTTCTAAACATTACTGTTATCGTGTCATGAAATGTAGTTTTAAAAGTATTTCATGTGAGAATGTAGTTGTTTTAAACTCAAATATTCAGTTTATTTAAAAGTGTGTTTCGCCGATTTTCGGAGGTTATCTATTCGCGTCTTTGCATTGACTTAACATTGAAATCACTCATGCCAGACGCTCTATTTGCATCTGGTGTGAACGCACCATTAAGACTTGGATAGTGTTCTGTTTATTGTGCAGTAACTTTAGGACTAATAAACAGTTACAGAGATTTGCACTAATGGCCAGGTTTCCCTTTGTTTCCCTTTTGTTTATTTTGTTTGTCTTAATTTTGTATTTGAATATTTATTTTGTATATGTTTTTATTCCTATGCATATCATATGGCAGGCTGCAATCTATTGAGTTCAAATAAATACAACATTTTCTAAAATACATAGTTTTTTATTCTTCAATCAGTTAATATAAACATCTTATATATTAAAGATGTTATAGGACGTAATATCGTTATAGAACATAAAAAATAACGTCACAGTTACTTTGCTGAGTAACTAATTACTTTTACAATGTGGTAACTGAGTTACTAACTCAATTACATTTTGGGAGAAGTAATTTGTAACTGTAACTAATTACTTTTTTCAAGTAAGATGACCAACACTGATCACAGGTGTAGCAGCCTTAAATATCTCACTTGTCTCTCTGGCATAAACCCTGTAACTGCCGCTGCAGCAAAATAAACAGCAATTTAACACTATAATGTCTCTATGACTATAATGTCTCTGTGCTACACTACATTCTTAATTATTAAACGAAGTAATTAGAACAACGTCAGTCTAAAATAATCTACACAATCTTAGGAAAAAGTGGGTTAACAGTGAATTTTCAGAACTACTTCAGTAAGACAGTATGCTTTACCTGGAAACCTAAAGCTGCACTAGGTATACATCACACATTAGCACAAACACTTGATATTTTGAGCACTCAGTTGAAAAGTACACTTAACGTGTAAATTGTACTTACAGGTTGTGGTTCGGAGAGCTTGTTAGTCCAAATTATGATTAGAAGTCAACGAAGATAAAAGCCATGGTTAGAGAAGCAGTCCTTGATAAAGTGACATGCACAAAATCAAAGGTTTGAATTGTATTTCTGTGGTATTCTTGAACACAGCATCTTCTCAACATGATGTAAGGAAAGCTACGTTATAAACTGCAAAAGAGATATTTTTAATAGTTTGATACGAGCACATCTGAAAAAAAATATAGCGAAGGACAGACTGAACTGCTGTAAAGAAAGTTCTTAATGAAATTTGTTTTGAACATGTGACAAGCTTTATATGAAGGTTTTTTTTTTTAAAACATGTAAGATATAGTATCCTATAGTTTAGTTTCAGTTTAAAGTGCATGTGTGTGCTGCTGACAGAGACGCGCTGTTTAATGAGCTTGAGATGTGCTATTTTCCTAAATACAGAAGTTACATTTCACAGGTATATTCTCCATCTGTAAATGTATAAAGGGCCACGGAAATATTTCCATTTTGCTGTCAGAAGTGCATGAGCCTTCTGCTTTGTGATTATCCTTTGAACTCCACAGACTTAATTTACCAGTGCCAAATCACACCAGAAGCATTACAGAAGCAAAGCGACAGGACTTGCAAGACCACGTAATTTGCCTGTACAAAGTTGGTTTTCTTGATTTTTATTTATTTTTTAACGTGGTTTAGATCCAGTTTAATTCTGTTTTTTCCACTCCTACTCACTGCAATTAAACTCCAATCCTTGTCCTTTTTTGAATGATCATTGGAAAAAGGATTTGTGGTGTCATTTAACAATGTGTGTTTTTTCTTTTTTTTTTTGCTTTGAGGATGAAGCTTGCCTATGCTTACATTGTAACATTTACTTTATTCGTTTATTTGTTAAATTCAAATGCAAAGCATATAAAATACAGAGTTAATATATACTGTATACAGTAAATCAGCCAAAATATACAGAGATATTAATTTTTGTTCATATCATCCAGCAATATGTGTAAAATCATCAGTGGATAGCTTTTAACCAAACCACCAGAGTCCTAATTCCTCTTGGCTAATGTTTAAAAATGGCAGGCTGTCAAGCTTTAAAATAAGGATCATGAGCTTCAAGTTCATTACTGAACAGTCCACAACAGCACATATTCTTAATTATCAATGTGTCCAATCTAGTAAACAGTTTCGTTTTTACTTGATTGCTTGCAGGAGCAATTGAGCAACAATGATCAGGAGTTGGCGTGGAGTAAACATCTTAAAAAACACTATGAAGAGAAGCGGAAAGCCCATGTGGACAAGATTGAGACTCTAAAAAAGAAACTGAAAGACAAGGACCAGGTGTTACAGGTGACCAAACACTGACATCTTACACCGATCCATTAGATATGAAAAGATTTCAGTTTTTCTGATTGAATCTATTTTTGACAGGCTTCCATAGCGAAAGCCTCAGAAATCTGCCCCGAGCGCCTGGATGTAAGGAGAACAGCGAAGAGTTTGGAAAGTGAGATTAGCCACCTCAAACACAAGATCTATACACAGCAGGACCAGCAAGGGCAGAGAGACACTATTGTCAGGTACATGGAGAAAGTCTCCAGCAGTCAAACAAATGTGACCGGGTGGTATTTCACCCCAAAATTAAAAGAAAGATAGAAGAAATTAGATTTAAAATGAATTGATAAAAGAAACCTATTTTTAAGACCCTTGACCACAAAACCAGTCTTAAGTGTCAATTTCATATCTCTGTATTTTTTGGCTGATTTGCAGTATACAGTATATATCTCTGTATTTTCTATGCTTTGCATTTGAATTTAACAAATAAAGTAAATGTTACAATGTAGCAGCGGTTCTCAATTCCAGTCCTCTCGCCCCACTGATCAGCATATTTAGCACGTCTCTCTTTGTTAACTCACCTGATTCAGATAATCAGCTCGTTAGAAGTGAGCTCCGTGCATGAACTGTTCCCATTGTTCATTGCTCCCTACTCCCTGAGCAGGTGAAATCTGTTGAAGTTTACCTCACCTCAGGACATTCATTCACTGATTTGTGAGGCGCAGCGTCTTTACACACGGACAACTGTGACATCATATACCTCTGTAAATAAATACAATTTAAATTCACGTCTCGCACACTTCAGTGCACTTTGATTGGAGCATATATACGTTTGTTTCGAACTGGAATCATGGCGGAATATCCTGTGATGTCCACTTCACAGGGCACTTACGTTCTAATAGAACAAACGTCTGAAGCGCTAAGAGAAACATACAAAATGTGCAGAGTTGTGGGACGCGAGGACTGTAAATGAGAAAATCGCTGCAATGTAGGCATATTTGACCCTGTACCACAAAACCAGTCATAAGGGTCAAATTCTCAAAATTGAGATTTATACATAGTAACATTTTAGTTACTTTTTCAAAGAATGTTCTTTAATGTTTTCATTAATTATTAAACGATGCCCAATTGGCACTAAGGGGCCTAAAGTGTGCCAAGAAAACATCCCCCACACCATTACATCACCACTACCAGCCTGCACAATGGTAACAAAGCATGATGGATCCATGTTCTCATTGTGTTTACGCCAAATTCTGACAAAATTACAGCAAATTGTGAAATACTCAGTCTGGCACCAACAACCATGTCACGCTATATATATGATCTGTCCATTACGGAGCCCCGTACGTCACCTGTAGGAGAAGAAAATATGTGAAGCACATGAATCTGTGAGTACAGTTTAAAAATCCGAGGGAACGGATTGCGAAAGTGTGCGCACAGATAATTAATTTGTGGGTACGGATTCAAAAACCGAGGGTACAAAATCTGAGCGCACGGATTGGAAATTTGTGGGATAGGACATTCGAACCAGAAAGACACAGCTTACATTTAACATGCTCTACTGAATTGAAATAATGAGTATGTTTACACTTTGAGAAACTCGTCTTGCTCTCACCTTGACTCGCCATGACTGCCGCACATACTTGAATAAACGGAAACACGCCCACAGTGCATCTTCGTGTTTACAGTGGTTGGCATTCACCAATCCTACAATGCGTCACTGCTGTAAACAGGTTAGGCTGTAGGCTACACTTCAGCCAAAATTAATTCATTAAAATAAGTAACGGACAATGCACCATATGGTAACGGTAACAGAGTTAATTTATTTAAAAAATAATGCATCACAGTATTAGTTACTGTCAAATGTAACTGCGTTACAGTAACGCGTTATTAATAACCGCCCAACACTGAGTGTCACATATACAGGTGCATCTCAATACATTAGAATGCCTTAGAAAAGATCATTTAAGTAATTCAACTCAAATTGAGGAACTCGTGTATTAAATCAATTCAGGGCACACAGACATAAGCCTTTGATGTTTTTGGCTCACATTTAACAAAAATTCACTATTTCAACAAATTAGAATATGAGGACATGCCAATCACCTAATCAACTCAAAACACCTGCACAAAACACCACAATCATTGGGAAGACTGCTGATTTGCAGTTTTGCTCATTTGTCCAGAAGGCAAGGCAGGTTTATTTATATAGCACATTTCGTACACAATGGTAATTTCTAAAAGAAAGTAAAATAGTCATGAAGAAATAATAAAACAAAAATTAAAACAAGCAATTTTAAAACTTTGGAAATTATTTAAAAATGGACTTATTTAAAATGAAAACAGATAAAAATAGAAAATGATTTTACATAAAATACAGTGAATACGTAAAATACAGTGCAATCGGTTTCGGACATTGCATAGTGCTCATTCAATAAATGCACAGCTATAAACAGATGGGTTTTGAGTCTAGATTTAAATGTGACTAGTGTTTTAGCACATCTGATCTCTTTTGGAAGCCGATTCCAGCTGTGGGCAGCATAGTAACTAAAGGCGGACTCCCCTTGTTTTGTGTGAACCCTCTGTATTTCTAACTGACTCGATCCTAATGATCTGAGTGGTCTGTTAGGTTTATATTCAGTGAGCATATCTGCAATATATTTCGGTCCTAGGTCATTGAGTGATTTATATATGAGTAAAAGTACTTTAAAATCAATCCTAAATGTAACTGGAAGCCAGTGTAAGGACCTGAGGACTGGTGTGATATGCTCAGATTTTTTGGTTCTAGTCAGAATCCTGGCAGCAGCGTTCTGGATGAGCTGCAGCTGTCTAATGGTCTTTGTGGGAAGGCCGGTGAGGAGCCCATTACAATAGTCCACCCTGCTGGTGATAAAGGCATGAACAAGTTTCTCCAAGTCTTGACTGGAAACAAAACACCTAATTCTTGCAATGTTTTTTAGATGATAGTATGCTAATTTAGTTACTGCTTTGACATGACTATTAAAACTGAGGTCTGTCTCCAGAATCACACCATTCCTGACTTGATTTTTAGTTGTTTGACCCCTAGAGTCAAGGTATGCATTCACCTTGAAAGCTTCATCTTTGTTTCCAAATGCAATAACTTCAGTTTTTTCCTTGTTTAACTGAAGAAAGTTCTGGCACATCCAACTATTCTTTTCAACAATACATTGGCAGAGGAAGTCAATGAAGACAATCATTGATACCTTCACAAGGAGGGTAAGCCACAAATGTGGAAGTTCACAGAGTGCTGTATCCAAGAATGTTAACAGAAAGTTGAGTGGAAGGAAAAAGTGTGGAAGAAAAATATGCAAAACCAACCGAGAGAACTTCAGCATTATGAGGATTGTCAAGCAAAAACGATTCAAGAATTTGAGTGAACTTCACAAGGAATGGACTGAGGCTGGGGTCAAGGCATCAAGAGCCACCACACACAGACGTGTCAAGGAATTTGCTGAACCACAGACAGCATCAGAGGTGTCTTACCTAGGCTAAAGAGAAGAAGAACTGGACTGTTGCCCAGTGGTTCAAAGTTATCTTTTCAGATGAGAGTAAGTTTTGTATTTCATTTGAAAACCAAGTACAGTTTTAAGTTTCCACAGTCTGTGATGATTTGGGGTACAATGTCATCTGCTGGTGTTGGTCTATTGTGTTTTTTGAAAACCAAAGCCACTGCACCCGTTTACCAAGATAATTTGGTACTCCATGCTCCATGCTTCCTTCTGCTGACCAGCTTTTTGAAGATGCTGATTTCACTTTCCAGCAGGATTTGTCACCTGCACACACTGCCAAAAGCACAAAAAGTTGGTTAATGACCATGGTGTTGGTGCGCTTGACTGGCCAGCAAACTCACCAGACCTGAACCCCACAGAGAATCTATGGGCTATTATCAAGAGGAAGATGAGAGGCAAGAGACCAAACAATACAGATGAGCTGAAGGCCACTGTCAAAGAAACCTGGGCTTCCATATCACCTCAGCAGCACCACAAACTGATCACCTCCATGCCACGCCGAATTTAGGCAAAAGGAGTCCCTACCAAGTATTGAGTACATGTACGTACAGTAAATGAACTTTCTTTGCAGAAGGTCAACAATTTACTATTTTTTTTATTGGTATTATGAATTATTCCAATTTGTTGAGATGAGTGAATTGGTGGGTTTTCTTTAAATGTGAGCCAAAATCATCACAATTAAAAGAACTAAAGACTTAAACGACTTCAACCTGTGTGCATTGAATTTATTTAATACATGAGTTTCACAATTTCAGTTGAATTGCTGAAATAAATGATCTTTTCCAAGACATTCTAATTTACTGAGATGCACCTGTACAGGATTTGTTCATGCAAACATGAAAATTTGCTGAAATTTACTCACCTTTTGGACATCCAAGATGTGGTTGAGTTTCTTCACCGAAACAGATTTAGAGAAATGTAACATTACGTCAGCAATTGATCCTCTGCAGTGAATGAGTGACATCAGAATGAGAGTCCAAACAGCTGATAAAAATATCACAAGAATTCCCAAGTAATTCACACCACGCCAGTCTATCAATTATAGTCTTATGAAGTGAAAAGCTGTTAATTTAAAATGCTAAAATCTAAAAAAAAAAAAAAAAAAAAAAAAATCTAGAATTAATATGTTTTTTAACATCTAGTACTCTACCATAATATAACATAATTAATAATAATAATTTAAAACACTGTAATGACGGATTTATTTCTTACAAACATGCAGCTTTTTGCTCCACAAGATTTTAATAGATGGACGGAAGTGATGTGAATTACCGTATTTTTCGGACTGTAAGTTGTACCTGAGTATAAGTCGCATCAGTCCAAAAATACGTCATGATGAGGAAAAAACATATATAAGTCGCACTGGACTATAAGTCGCATTTATATAGAAACAAGAACCAAGAGAAAACATTACAGTCTACAGCCGCGAGAGGGCGCTCTATGCTGCTCTGGTAGGCTACAGGAGCAATGAGCAGTATAGAGCGCCCTCTCGTGGCTGTAGACGGTAATGTTTTCTCTTGGTTCATGTCCCTTAGTTCATTTCTCTTGGTTCATGTCAAATTAATTTTGATAAATAAGTCGCACCTGACTATAAGTCGCAAGACCAGCCAAACTATGAAAAAAAGTGCAACTTATAGTCCGGAAAATACAGTACTTGAAGATTGTGATGTTTTTAATCAGCTGTTTGGATTCTCATGACACCCATTCACAGCAGAAGATAGAAGTGATGTAATGCTAAATTCTCCAACTCTGATGAAGAAACTAGAATTTGAAGAACAAATTTTTACAGTTTGCAGGACATTAAACTTAATTCCTTGCTGATTCTCCCCTCAATTAAAAAAACTGATGTGAAATTATTTGCTTATTAAATCATACCATGGTATTAACATGAATATGATAATCAGTAGTCGACTAATCATTATTAGATGAGAAGAGGCTTGGTCGACCCCAAATTTTATTAGTCGCAGAATTTTTATTTTATTTTTTACCAAAGGCAAAGTCACGCAGTCCATGATGGACAGATAGTGGAAGGCTGGTCTGTGTGGCAATACAGTACCTCAGGCAGGACATTCAAACGCATATATGGCCTATCATCTGAAATATGTAAGCTGTAGCAACCTTACATGGCCGCTCAATCTAATGTTAACCTAGAGAAATGTCCAGTATTTAAGTGTCTAAGCTTTAGCCCGCTCACAGCATGACAGATGGAGGTGCCAGTGTGCTCACTTGCTCTTAAATTACTCCATAATATTTGGTCATACAGATAAGAGTAATACCTCTTTTGAATCTATGAAGACTATGTTTATTTGTGAACTCACAATAACAAAAAAAAACGCGCTTTTGTAAAATAATGAAAGCAAACAGGATGTGCTTTTTCCCATCTTGGTCTGTGAACTTGAGTGTGGAACTGTGTATATCTTTGCCTTACAGACATTAAAAATATATCTGTAGAGAGTGAAATGTCTGCTTTCAAATAAACCAATTCAAATGGAAAACAAATATTCACAGATCATGGAATATGTATGAAACATGCATGCAGGCTGCGGAGATGCAGAAACAAAGATCATCAATAAATGATTCAACCGTTAATGCAGCGTCCTAACAGTTTTTCCCTGACACATTCATAATCATAACTTCTGCGGTGCGCTGTAGCACACTATATGCCGTCGCTTGAGTGCATATTAGGCTTTGTAGGCAATTAAAGGCTCATTATAATGATTTAAATGTTTTATTAAATGTGCGATTAGTTGACTAATGATTAAAATGAATGACTACTAGTCGACCAGAAAAATCCTTAGTTAAGGCAGAGCGCAGCCCTAGTACTGACCAATGTAGTTATTTTCCCCTTACATCTACAAAGCGCATCTACATTGTTTATCATGCAGGTGAGGTTTAAATGTTGTGATGTTATAACGGTGAAGTTGTTGGTCATTGAATCTTGTAGGCAGTTTCATGAGGCGAAGGAAAACTTCAATAACATGACCCAACAGGTGAATAGTCTGGAGGCTATCATCCGCCAGTTAACTGAGATCATAAACACCAGACACTACGTCTATGCTGAACTGAGAATGTAAGTTTCATTGGAGGCTCTTGTCTGATCATGACTGATTAAAATTGTTTTCAAATAAATTGTTTTAATGTGAACTTCAAACCACCAATTCATTGGTAACAAATGAAACAGCCTTTGTTTGTCCGCTTTTGATATTTTAAAGGGTTAGTTCAGCCAAAAAGGAAAATTATGTAATTTATGACTCAGCCTCATGTCGCTCCAAACTTGTAAGACCTCCGTTCATCTTCGGAACACAGTTTAAGATATTTTAGATTTAGTCCGAGAGCTCTCAGTACCTCCATTGAAACTCTGAACACGGTATACTGTCCATGTCCAGAAAGGTAATAAAAACATCTTCAAAGTAGTCCATGTGACATCAGAGGGTCAGTTAGAATTTTTTGAAGCATCGAAAATACATTTTGGTCCAAAAATATAAAAAACTACGACTTTATTCAGCATTGTCTTCTCTTCCGGTCTGTTGTGAGCGCATCTCCAATAAGCATTAATCCACAAATGACTTAAGCTGTTAACTTTTTTTTATGTGGCTGACACTCCTTCTGAGTTAAAACAAACCAATATCTCAGAGTAATTTGTGTACTCAAACAGTACACTGACTGAACTGCTGTGAAGATGAACACTGAGCCGAGCCAGATAACGAGCAAAAGATTGACTCGTTCTCGAGTCAAGAACCGTTTCTGTCAGACGCGTCCGATTCGAGAACCGAGGAGCTGATGATACTGCGCATGTGTCGTGTGATTCAGTGTGAAGCGGACTGACACATAGCACGTCTGAACCGAACTGATTCTTTTTATGATTGATTCTGAACTGATTCTGTGCTAATGTTATGAGCGCGGGTAAACCGAAGGCTTGAATGAAGGGCAATCATCGCCAATGACGTCATTACGTCGAGCGCAAAAGAACCGTTGAACCGTTTTCTTCAACCGGTTTATTGAATCGAACTGTCCGAAAGAACCGATTCGCGGAAAAGAACTGAACTTCCCATCACTACTGATGATCCGACAACCGATGCGACCGGATCTTGACTCAAGAACGAGTCAGTCTTTTGTTCGTTATCTGGCTCGGCTTGGTTCTCTTATCTTCAGTTTTCTTTTCACAGCAGTTCAGTCAGTGTACTGTTTGAGTACATGAATTACTCCAGGATATTGGTTTGTTTGAACTCAGAGGGACTGTCAGCCACATTAAAAAAGTTAACAGCTTAAGTCATTTGTGGATTAATACTTATTGGAGATGCAAAATGTTTCAAACGATTCAGTTCGATTCGGTGAACTGGTTCAAGAAGATCCGGTTACATCAAGTGATTCGTTCGCGAATCGGATATTACTACACTGCAGTGAACACACTCACACAACAGACCGGAAGAGAAGACAATGCTGAATTAAGACGTAGTTTTGATATTTTTGGACCAAAATGTATTTTCGATGCTTCAACAAATTCTAACTGACCCTCTGATGTCACATGGACTACTTTGAAGATGTTTTTATACCTTTCTGAACATGGCAGTATACCGTGTACACACTTTTAATGGAGGGACAGAAGGCTCTCGGACTAAATCTAAAATATCTTAAACTGTTTAAGGACAAGAACTCCAAGGCACTCGAATTGTAGTGAAAAGTTTAAAAGCCTTTATTGCATCACTAATATCGTAAACTGTGTTCCGAAGATGAACGGAGGTCTTACGGGTTTGGAACAACATCCTTTTTGGCTGAACTAACCCTTTAAGTCGCTCAAAGGTAAATCACTGTATGAGTTTTACTGAATTAAAAAATTACCTAATAAAGGGTAACTCCATCCCAAAATTAACATTTGTCATTATTCACTTATCCCCATGTCGTTCCAAGTCAAAAAAGCATTGTAAAAGCATTGTTCGTCTTCGGAACACAATTTAAGATATTTTGGATAAAACCTTGAGACTTGAGATTGTCCCATAGACTGCCAAATAAATAACAGTGTCAAGGTCCAGGAAAGTATGAAAGACATCATCAAAATAGTCCATCTGCCATCAGTGATTCACCAGTAACATTATGAAGCGACAAGAATACTTTTTGTACACAAAGAAAACAAAAATAAAGACTTTATTCAACAATTCCTTTGTCAGCAGTCTCCTCTGTGTCTCTTCACATCACTCAAACTGTTTACTCTCTTCTGTGTTATGTGGCTGACACAGAAGAGTGTGCGCCATCTGCATACCGCTCAAAATTGCCAAAATGGCGCTACACTGATTTGGAGAGACACAGAGGAGAGGAATTATTGAATAATGTCTTTATTTTTGTTTCTTAGCGTATATAAAGTATTGCTTCATAATGTTACAGGCGAATCAGTGATGGCAGATGGTCTATTCTGACGATGCTTTTCATATTTTCCTGGACCTTTACAGTTTCATTTATTTGGCAGTCAATGGGACAGTCTCAAGCCTCCCTGTTTTCATTCAAAATATCTTAAATTATGTTCCGAAGACGAACAAAGCTTTTACGGGTTTGGAATGACATATGAGGGTAAGTGATTAATGACAACATTTTCATTCTGGGATGAAGTAACCCTTTAAGGACAATGCAAGTGAATACAGTAAAAAGGTCACCATACTTGCCCAGTTTATTGATTATATTAAGAATTGTGTTTTATATTAGAAGTTTTTTGAAATGGTATATTTAAAAATCCAAATAAGCTATTATTAAATATTTAAAATTTATAACACGAATCTGAAAATTATATAAATCCAGGTTCAACATTCTTGTTTAATTTTGTTAACAGAGTTAAAGATTTTGACCTCAGGGATTTTAGATATTGTTTTATCACTCCATAAAATCAGAAAATACTGTACTTCACATCAGCCAGAAAAAAGTTTTTAAAAGATTCAGATTCACATATACTATAAAGTGCAATAAAATAAGTTTTCTTTCCACTAGTCTAAAACAATGTTACAAAAGGCCCGAAAATCTCAAAATTGACTAGTGCATATAAAAAAGTGGCTTTTGTCTGTTGTTTCTCGCCTTAAAACAGCAAGTTACAGTGGGAAATATCAAAGGGCTTGTTCATTTTAGTGCAGATTTGAGGGTACTGATGATAATGATGTAGGTTGTGTTTCTGTGTGTTTCCAGGTATCTTTCTGTACGCTGTAAGTACTACTTTGACTCCATGGCGTCTCGGAGAGGATACCTCGGGAATATGACCTTTGACCATAAGAATGAGACTCTCTCCATATCAGTAAGACTTTGTAAATTGTTTTTTTCTTGATGAGCAAACACCTGATGTATGCATAGAGGCATGCAGTCTTGTATAATTGAATTTAGTTGTATAGCCTATGTGCTCTGCTCAAAAAATTTATTTGGGGTCATGATTTTACTCTACATGCAGTAACGGCGACTTTTTAAAAGTACAGTAGTTTCTCATGTTGACGGTCATCTGTTTCTTTCTCAGGTTCAGCCAAGAGAGAGTTATAATGCTGATCTGAGGCACATGCATTTTCTGTCTAGTGGAGAGCATTGTTCTACCGTGTGCTTCATCCTGTCACTGTGGGCCATAACTGATGCTCCGTTCCGTGCTTTAGATGTGTTTGATGTATATATGGTAAGGAGTGTGTGTGTGTGTGTGTGTGTGTGTATATATATATATATTTTTTTTTTACATTACGACCATTTTTATACACAGTACCCCAATTTGCAAGGGCTGAAAATGTAATTGGACAAATAAATATAATGATAAAATAATTTTTATTATTTGGTTGAGAATCCTTTGCAGGCAATGACTGCCTTAAGTCTGGAACTCATGGACATCACCAGAGACTGGGTTTTCTTCTTTATGATGCTTTGCCAGCCCTTTACTGCAGCAGACTTCAGTTATTGTTTGTTTGTGGGTCTCTCTGCTTCTAGATTTGTCTTCAGCAAGTTAAATGCATGCTCAATCAGGTTGAAATTTTTTCTTTTTTCTTTTTTTCTGACACACCAAGTAGCAATTCACTGTTAGAACCTTCTTGTTAAAGATAACGATAGGTTACTGTTGTAACCCGGTTCTCTGAAATATCAAGTGGAGAGATCCACCTAAGGGCATCCGTACCTGACCTCTGCAGAAGCATCCAATTGCACCTAGTCTGGCTAGACAGACAGAACCGCGCAGCCAATGCCAGGTAATGCCCCACCCCCTTACCTAAGGGCATATAACGGCTGTGGCGCTTCTATATCCAGTAAGTATATTCGCTTCTCGTGCGGCAAGCGGGGCAAAGTTGGTGGATCTCTCCACTCGATGTTTCAGAGAACCGGGGTTACGACAGTAACCTATTGTTCTCTTTCATCATCTCATGTTCGAGATCCACCTATGGGAGAGACATGGACAGCTCCCCGATTGCCCAATACACTCACAGTGAGTTTCTGAAAGCCAGAGAAGGACAATCACCTCAAGGAGGCGGTGCCTGACACGTCCCATAATCATGAAACTGCAATGCTGATGCACACACATGACTGCTGTGCACATGCAGCAAATGAAACATGTATGCAGCACACACACAATAATAACTCCAGCAACACCAATGTGTATATAAATACACCCAGAAAAGGAAATGCATGCTTGGTGACAGGAGTGTGCAAGGCCTGCCGGCCCATTCACTCCTTATTTGTTACTTCAAATGGGGTTGCAGGGAAGTGCTAAGAAGACCCCACGCCTAAAACCAAATGTGCTACCGAGGTTCTGGTGACATCCAGCCGATAATAATGCACAAAGGTATGAGGAGAAGCCCAACTGGCAGCGGAGCAGATGTCCTGCAATGACACTCCCCTAAACAAAGCCCAAGAGGAAGCTACGCCCCTCGTGGAATGAGCTCTGATGTCCCCTGGGGACTGCTCTCCCTTAGATTCATAAGCCAAAGGTATAGCATTCACAAGCCAATTTGAGAAGCGTTGCTTACTGTAGATATGGGATTCCCTCCATGAGGGGGTGCCCATGAAATAAAGAGCTGGTCGCTCTTCCGGAAAGCACTAGTCCTGGTCATATATGTCTATAAAGCACGGACGGGACACAGAGCATTTAGCCTCTCATCCTCCGGAGAGGAAAAAGGTGGAGGGTGAAAAGCAGACAGCTCCAACACCTCCGAAGTGAACGCTGGCCGGATTAGTCTTAAGGGAAACCTTATCTCCACTAAGAGAGAATTTAGTGCACGAGGGATGAACCGAGAGTGCATGTAGCTCACTGACACATTTAGCCGATGCCAAGGCCAAGAGCAAAACTGCCTTGAAAGACAGAAGCTTTAGGGAAATACATCCCAGAGGCTCAAAAGGATATTGAGATAAAGCCTACAGCACCATGGAGAGGTCCCACTCGGGAACAGTTTCCCTGATGAGTGGCAGGGAGCCATGGGTACCCTTCATAAATCTGAGGATTAGAGGATGCTGCCAGACTGTCGAGCCCTCAAAACCCACATGACAAGCCGAAATCGAAGCCAAGTAGACCTTGCTTGTGGAAAAAGACGTCCCATTTTCCAATAGGTCTTGAAGGAAACACAAAATATCAGGAACTGAGCACTGATAAGATCTGAGACCACGCCCATCGCACCACCCTTCGAACACTTTCCACTTACAGCCATACAAGGACCACGTAGGAACGGCCCTGACATTCTGTATGGTAGCAATTACACGCGGCGAAAGCCCCAGTGTGCTTAGGTTCGTCCTCTCATGGGCCAGGCCCAAAGAGCCACCCTGTCCGGGTGCGGGTGATAAATCTATGCAAGGCGAATAGATCTATGCTTGCCTGTCCGAATCTCATCCATAACATATCCACTATCTGTGGGTGAAAACGCCAATCTCCATAGATTGGGTTTCCCCTTGATAGAAGATATGCGCCACTGTTTAGAATGCCCGGAACATGAGCCGCGCGTGACGACAGGAAAACCTGTCTGCTCCACACCAAAAGCTTGTAAGCTAGAGCGTGAAGTTTGGACGAGCGCACGCCGCCCTGACGGTTGATATAAGCCACTGCTGTGGTATTGTCACAGCGTACGAGCATATAATGTGTTGCAGGCCAGGGAGAAAATGATTCAGAGCCTTCCATACAGTCAGAAGCTCTAAATAATTTATGTGCGCTGAACGTAGTCTGCTTGGCCACAGACCGTTCGCCGTTCTGCCCTCCTGGGGGGGGGGGGCAGCCTGTTAAGGACGCATCGGTCGTCACAATTTTCCACATCATAACTGTCTCCAGAGTGGTTCCCTGTGTGTAAAAATCTGCGCTCTTCCAGTGGCGCAAGGCTGCTGAGCAGGCGCGTGTCAATATTACATAGCGGCAAAGATTGCGCGTCGGGTTGAAATGTAGTGACAAAACCCATTTCATGAATGCTCTCATTCTCAGGAGTCCCAGCGGAACAACCTGGATAGATGAAGCCATAAGACCCTGGAGCCTGCGGCATGTGTGATATTGTACTTTCGCCCCCTCTCTGAACTGCGACAGATAGTTCATTAGAGAGAGATGCGCTCGCATTGAGACTGAGTTCAACTCCAAACCCAGGCAAATGACATTCTGACTGGGTGTAAAATTGCTCTTGCTCACATTCACTCTGAGCCCGAGAGATGTGATGTGCTTGAGCACATGGCAGGTGTCCTGCAACACTTTCTCCTTTGATTCGGCAATATGAGCCAATCGTCTATGTATGTCAGAATCCTCAGACCTGACATTCTCACAGGTGCAAAGCCCGCCTCCGCACACAGACAGATACACCGGGGGCTTAGACTGAGCCCAAACGGCAGAACTGTGAATTCGTAACATGTGCCCTGGTAGGCGAAATGAAGAAACTTAGTTTCTTCCGCCACTGTGTGGCAGATAAATGCTTATATGGAAAAAAAGCATCTTTGACCGATGTGAACCAGTCATTCTGTTTTATGGTGTGGGCGAGCGAGCCATGAGTCAGCATTCTGAAATTGTATTTCCTCAAATGTTTATTCAACACACAAAGGTCCAAGATAGGGCAGGAGTGTTAGGCAAACGCACAGGGTGTGCCTGGCGTGGGGCCGCCTTCCTAGGAAGGCATAACTTGAAGGCCTCCTCCTTTTTTTGTTGTCACACCGTTGTTGCATCAATGTGACGGACATGGCCGAAGAGAGCCCGGCCGAGCTCCACCGACGCGCCCGCGATGCGCTGCTTCTCACTGTCAGGAAGGCCTGACAGGTTAAGCCAGAGCGCGTGCTCTCCCGCCATAGAACGACCGCAGGCTTGGACGGCCTGCCAGGCATTACGGAGGACGAGGTCGTTCACTGTGAGGATCTCCTTCCACAAGGGTAGAGAAGTAGTTCCCTTTTCCAGCTGTTGCCCTAATTCGTCCAAAATCTCCGCCTGATAAGCGGAGAGGAGAGAAGAGACGTTCAGGGTCCTGACAGCCAAGGCCGAGGACTTGTATGCGGCCTCGTTAACCAAGGCAGAAAAACGGTCCATCTTGTTGGGCAAGACCGGCTTAGGGGGAGCGAGCAGCCCGCCTGGTGATGGAAGGCTCGATAGCGGGGGGGTTACCCATACCATGAGCTGCCATATCCTTTACCTCAAGGCCCGTAAGGCCGTGTTTGAAGTTGAGCGGGTCACTCCAATTGTGCCTCATGTGCTTATCGCATGCTGGAAGGTTGGGGAAGAGTTGTTTCCTCGGACCAGGAGGAGGTCCCAACCCCTTTTTCCGTCATAAATATCCCTCTCCTTGTCGGTGGCGCTCTGTGGAGCCGGCTACTCAATGTTGAGGCGAGCGGCCGCTCGCTCACAAACTTCCAGGAGGATGGAATGAGGCAGCGCTGCAAGGACGCTAGCCTGGGGA
Organism: Carassius carassius; assembly: GCF_963082965.1. Classification (NCBI taxonomy): domain Eukaryota; kingdom Metazoa; phylum Chordata; class Actinopteri; order Cypriniformes; family Cyprinidae; genus Carassius; species Carassius carassius. The sequence continues at coordinate 28,283,288 of NC_081774.1, forward strand.
ACGCCAGAGGGCGGGATGGCCTCCTCGTCCTCTCAGACCCCAAGAAGGGCCCTCATCGCCGGAACCGGCCGGTTGCCCGAGAAGATGTCCTCTTTGGGGAATGCAGGATTGGGCTGGTCAGCCCAAATAAGTGAGGAGGAGCCCCGGGAGTCCCCCGGTAGCACGTCGTTGTCACTGTGACCCCCATCTGAGTCAGAAAGGCGAGCTCAGCGCCCTGGGTCGCAGCAACTTTAAGACGGTGTCGTAAAAGCTTCCTGGGCAGCATAAGGCAATGACTGAAATTTTCTGGGTTCTCCAAGGCTTCTTGAGCGTGTTTAAGGCCCAAGCAAACCACGCAGAACAGGTGAAGGTCCTTAGTGGCAATGAGAGCTCCACACACGGCCGGGCAGGACCGTGATATTCCGGCTATTCCCCGGAGAAGCTGAAGGTTTAGAAAGCGACATACCAAAGAAGAGCTCGGAAAAAATCTGTGGCGGCCAGCCGTGGAAGGAGGAGCAGGTGAAAACGGCGAGAGCGTGGGCAGCTCTGAATGCAGAACACAGCAGAAGGCTGAAAAGACGACTGTCACGTCTGGCGGAAGCTGATCAGGCAATATGTCCTCCTGAAGACATGGAAATTAGCAGCATAATCCAACCGAACTGTGTCAGTGCAGAGAAAAGATTGACTTTTATGACTTTTGGAAGAATATTCCACTTAAAAAAAAAAAAAATGAAAGTCATGACATTTGCCAAAAGTATGGTTACCCATACTCGGAATTGGTGCTCTGCATTTAACCCATTCAAGCACACACAGAGAGCAGTGAGAAGTGAACACACACCCGGAGCAGTGGGCAGCTATATATCCAGCGCCCGGGGAGCAACTGGGTGTTCAGTGCCTTGCTCAAGGGGACTTCAGCCATGGGTATTGAGGGTGGAAGAGAGTGCTGTTCATTCTCTCCCTCCCACCTACAACTCCTGCCAGCACCGAGACTTAAACCCGTGACCTTCTGGTAACTAGCCCAGCTCTCTTACCGTTAGGCCACAGTTGCCCCCAAAAACTCCTGGGTTGCTTTTGCTGTATGTTTTGGGTCATTGTCCATTTGTACTATGAAGTGCTGCCCAATCTCTCTTTGCTGCATTTGGCTGAATCTGGGCAGAGAGTATATCGCTATACACTTCAGAATGCATCCGGCTGTTTCTGTGTTCAGTAATTTCATCAATAAACAAGTAACCCAGTGCCACTGGAAGCCATGCATGCTCATGCCATCACACTTGCTCCACCATGTTTCACAGATTATGTTGTATGCTTTGGATAATGAGTTGGTCCAAGCCTTCTCAATACTACTTTCTTCCAGTCATTGTAGTACAGATTGATTTTAATTTCAGCCATCCAAAGAATGCTTTTCCAGAAGTGGTCTGACTTTTTGAGATGTTTTTTTGCAAAGTCTAATCAGGCCTTGTTTGTACCTTGTGGTGAACCCCCTGTATTTGCTCTTGTGAAGTCTTCTCTTGATAGTAGACTTTGACAGTGACATGTCTACCTCCTGGAGAGTGCTCTTCACTTGGCTGGATGTTGTGAAAAGGTTTTTCTTTACCATGATGGAGGGGCTCAGAACGGGTTATTAATAACTACATTCACCTTCAGGAATTACTTTTAGCATTATATAATTAATAGTACAATAAAATAATTTGTTCGTCCACAGGGCAATAATAGTTTATTGACTAAGTAAAATTATTTCTCTGGCCACGAAAAATAATTTTACTACTAATACATTGCTCCCAGAGCATGTAACAAAACGGGAACATTAAAGTGACCTCGTACTGTGAGCAGCAAACACAGACAACCAAGTGTGAATACATATTGATGTTTATTAAACTACACTACCGGGGAACATGCAACATCTGACTAAACACAAACATACACACATTAAACATAGATGCCAACGCAAGGAAAGCATGGATAGAGAGAGAGTGGAGAGTCATGGTAGTATTAGTACTCGTACTAAATCACAACCTGTTAAGAACCATCAAAGAATCTCATTACCTTAATTAAAAGGGGTCAAAGCCTAGAAGCGCATCTAAATAGTTAACAAGCAGTTACTTGCATTGGTTCTGTAGTTGCTGAGTAAAGTGTCCTAGTGCATGTATGTGTAGATTCCTGCTGAATTCTGTTAGGAGTAAAAGCTTCATAATTTCATCCATGGGTTGACTACTCCGAAGTGTATCAACAAAGTTGCTGAAAACTGCCAGAAGATTGGACTCCCCCGGAAGGAGAGTTTTCAATAAATCAAATAAATTGAAAATAACTTGCTAGAAAATCTCTCAGGAATTTTGTTAATATTTACTTATCTTCATACTTCAATTCATACTTCAGTTCATATTCTGGTAACCATTTTTACAAACAGAAAAATTTAGTGTTGTCTCTCTGTTTAATATGTGGCCATAAAGAATGCATACATAATAATTATGCAAATACAAAAAAAATATTTGTAGTGGTTTTGGACACTGCTGTCACGACTTGATGCATCTTTGTCAAGTAGCCAATAACGTGTGAATACAATGTCATGGCTTCTTAGGAGAACCAGGTGACTGTAGCCCTGGAGAAGAGCATGCAGTCACTGTGTTGTGTGTTTGCTCTCTCAGGATATGGTAAACCGGAGGATCTCCATGGACATGATGCTGAAGATTGCTGCCAGTCAGCGCTACAGACATTTTATTTTCCTCACACCACAGAGCATGAGGTAGAGAGCTTCTCTAGTGTTCATGCAGAAATGTGTAGATGTACACATCTTATGCCCTCCATAAGTACTGGGACAGTAATGATAAAATTGCTCTCTTTGCTGTGGAGTCAAGAAATCTTTAAATATGATTAAAAGATGAATATGAGACAAAATTACAGAATGTTACATTTTTATTATTGGGTGATTCAATGTGTTTTACCAGCTAAGAAGATCAGCACTTTTAGAGTTTCATCTCCCTATCTGATTTGAGCATAAGTATTGGAACAGTTCTCTTACGAGAGTCCTCTCGTACTGCGTCTTAGCTAAGACGCTACGGGAAAAGTCTCTTTTCACGAAATACTGAAGCAAAAAATTATCCTTAATTTTGAATTGTTGTAAAGCGCATTTGCAGCAGCACGCAGCCATAGGTGAGACGGCTCGCTCGCTCATTGGCTGCTCTGCGGTAACTGCACAAGCCTATCGAGCGCAGGCTGATGCAACATCAGACCAATGAGGGCGCTTTGCGCCCTCCATGCCACTTCCCGCCGAAACGGGTGTGGCCTAGCCCTATAAAGGGAGCTCGAAAAGGCTGACTCACCTGATTTTTCATCTCTTCAGCGAAGCTCACGCATCATTGGATCACAAAGGAAGCAAGCGCCGTCTGATAAGCATCTCAGCGGGACGAGCCACTTCTGAAGCCGCTGGCCTTTGCCGCCTTCCACTGCCGTTCCTGCTGCGCTCTCCGGCGCCTATATCCTTTTATATCCTTGTGTGTGTTCGCCCTGCGACGCACACTTGTAAAAGAGCTGCGTCTTTTTAAAGATGCCTTCTTGCAGCTCGTGCAGAGCCCCACTCAGCAAGGGAGGCCGTTACGTCACTGTGTCTCCTGCCTGGGTGAAGATCATGCACTTCCCGATGGTCAGCGCCCGCTTTCTGCCGCCGTGTCTTCTGAGGAAGTCGATCTCAGGGCCGCGTCGGGGGAAGAGGACACGTGCTCTCTGCTAGCTTCGGGCAGTGAGCGCTGGGCGAGCTCCAGGGATCTCGCGCCTTCTGCTCAGAAGCCCAGCAAACGAGCTGACATCGAGAAGGAGCCGATGCGAGAGCTCACGCTGGCCGCGGCGAGCCTCGGCCTCGAGTGGTCTGCACCAGCACCCCTCCTCTCGTTCCCGGCTGGATGGTAGTTTCCTTTCAGATGAGCGTACTTCTCCGAACTCAAAGCCCGCCTCATTTCTTCCTAAGCTTCACGAAGAGGTGGCAAAGGCTCAGAACGCTCCATATTCAGCGCGAACTCGTTCGTCTGTCTCACTAGCATTCTCCACACTGGATGATGCTAAAAACAGGAACTACCAGTCACTTCCGCTGATGGAACAGGCGATAGCGACGCACCTTTGCCCGCCCTCTGCTGGACGGCGGACGAAAGCGGTGTTGCCATCTAAAGCCTGCCGCATGACGTCATCTCTGCTCGCGCAAATCTTTCTGCTGCTGGGCAGGCTGCGTCTACACTACAGATGAGACCTAAGGCTATCTGTCTCGCGGATTTTAGGAGTGCTTCGCTGCTAAATCCGCTGCACAGGCCATGGGACGAATTATGGCTTCCGCTACGGTGGCTGAGAGGCGTCTAGGGCTGACGCTCTCAGACATGGCAAGCGCTCCGGTTTTGCAGCGAGTCGTGCTAGACCGGCCACGCAAAGCTCTCAGCCACACCCCCCGCCTCCTGCTGCTTCATCGAATCGCCGGTGTACGAGTTCAGCTGTGGCTGAGCTCTCACCCAAGCGCGCCGCTGTTTCAGTTCCAGGAATTGTGACTGTCTCAGCATTTTCTGCAACGCGCAAGTCTGCACAGTTGCCCGCTTGCCTGCACACAAAAGCCGTTATCACAGCAGCGTCAGCAACGCAGCTCGAGACCCCGTTCTCGCTCTACCGGCCGTCGCCCCGCGTCGCGGGGACCACGGTAGAGGATTACGGTGAGGTCGGAAGCCCCGAAGCCATCCTAGCATTCCTAGGAAAGCGCCGGTGTACGAGTCGCCGCGGCCGAACTCTCAACCAAGCGCGCCGCTGTTTCAGTTCCAGGGATTGTGACTGTCTCAGCGTTTTTTGCAATGCGCAAGCCTGTACGGTTGCCCGCTTGCCTGGACACAAAAAAAACGTTATCACGGCTACCCAGATATTTCCCGAAAAAGGTGTAATTTCTGGTGTCCCGGCCATGGCTGATGGTGCTATAAATGTAGTGACGATGCCCACTGCTCAGTGCCCATCTCCACCTATAAGCACAGCCCTTCACACAGGGCTCGCGCCCATAAAAGCGACTCAAGTCGATCGCACGCACTACATAGTAAACGTGCCCACTCCTCAGTGCCCACAAACACTATGTCACACACGTCATGTGGTTTCTGTAAAAACGAAACCCGTGCACGTTCTTTCTGCCCAGGCAAACAGCGAGTCTAAAGCAGTAAATGTGCACGCTTACAGCCCACAATTACTCACAGACAGCGCGAGTCCCACGGGACCCGCTCAGCCCTCCCTCACTCGGTTAAGCACCGTGGAGGGGTCGAGGACGAGCGATCTGCCCGCTGTGATCAGCGCGCTCCCCGCCTCAAATGTCACAGGCTTAACGCCCATGTTAGAGCACATCGAAGCGCTGCCGTTGCCCAGCCAACAGAGCGCGCTTCGCATCCAACCCCTAGCCATTCATGCAGACGCTTGGTCAGCGCTTCCAGGGGTTTCGGATTGGGTGCTAGACATTATAAATTGAGGCTACTCGCTACCGTTTTTTTCGACGCCCTCCGCGCTTTTTAGCGCGCGTCGAAACTACGGTCAAAACAGAAGTAGCACACCTACTTCGAGCCGAAATATCAAAACTGTTGAGCAGAGGGGCTGTGGAGCCTGTATCTCAAGCTCAAAGCGAAGGGGGGCTGTACAGCAAATACTTTCTAGTGCCCAAGAAAGACGGGGGTCTCAGAACCATACCGGATCTAAGACAGCTGAACAAAGCATTGGCGAAACGCAGTTTCAAAATGCTTACAACCAGGAGACTCTTCGCGCATATTCGCAGAGGAGACTAATTCATGTCGATAGATCTGAAGGACGCGTATTTCCAAATACAGATAGCGTCACGTCTCAGGCGATACTTGAGATTCGCCTCCGAGGGCCAGACATACCAGTATACAGTCCTGCCGTTCGGCTCGTCCATGGCTCCTCGTACGCTTACGAAGTGCATGGATGCAGCGCTCGCTCCTCTCAGACTCAGAGGCATGCGGGTGCTGAACTATTTGGACGACTGGCTGATTCTGGCTCAGTCACGATCAGAGCTCGTGGAGCACAGGGCCATTTTACTCGATCCCCTCAAGAAACTTGGTCTCAGTGTCAACTGGACGAAGGGTTCGCTGAACCCCAGTCAGACGATACTGGTTTTGGATATAGCTCTGGACTCACGCTCCATGACGCTCCATGAATGCTTGGGCATTCAGCGCAGCGAGCTCTCTCCGCTGCGGCGCGACATTCTCGCTCAGAGAATTTCAGAAGATGCTAGGTCTCATGGCCTCAGCATCACCAGTTCTTCAGTTGGGCCTGCTCCGCATGCGCCCCTTGCAGTTCTGGCTGAAAGCGCGAGTACCACGCAGAGCGTGGATATCTGGTCAGTTGCGTCTCATGGTCAATCAGAGCTGTGTTACAGCCTTGAAACCCTGGACAGCGAACGACTGGTACCGATCAGGTGTAAGCCTGGGGACTTCCTCGAAAGTGAAAATGGTGTCGACGGACGCCTCCACTTCGCGATGGGGAGCGCTGCTCGAGGGCAGACCGTTCTTTGGCCTGTGGGCAGAACGGGAAAAGCTCCAACATATCAACTGTCTGGAAATACTGGCAGTAGAGAACGCGCTGATGCGCTTTTGTCCCCGAATCTAGGGCCACCACGTCTTAGTCCGTTCGGAAAACATGTCTGTGGTGTCCTACATAAATCGCCAGGGCGGTCTCAGGTCCCGAAACCTGTACAGGTTGGCGGAACGCCTCCTGGTTTGGGCTCAGCGCAACTTGCGCTCGCTGAGAGCAGTTCATGTGCCTGGGCTACAGAATCTGGGTCCAGACAGGCTGTCCAGAAGCAACATTCCCACGGGCGAATGGTCTCTACACCCGCAGACAGTCCTGCTGATGTGGGACAGATTTGGCAGGGCGGAAGTGGACCTCTTCGCGTCCCACGAAAACGCTCACTGCCCCGCGTTCTTTTCCAAGAACGAAAGCACGCTGTCAGGGAGGTGGCCGCGCTGCCCGCTCTATGCTTTCCCCACTGTCTCCCTACTTCCGCAGGTGGTAGAACGGGTGAGGGAAACGAGATGATCAGTACTGCTTGTAGCACCACTTTGGAAGAACCAACCATGGTTTCCAGATTTGATGCAGCTAGCAGACACTGCCCCGTGGCCAGTGCCGCTGAGGAGGGATCTCCTCTCGCAGGCCATGGGCTCGATTTGGCACCCTCAACCGGAGTTGTGGTACCTCCATGTGTGGACGCTCAACGGTTACCCGCTGATCTCTCAGTGGGAGTGCTAAATACCATCACTCAGGCTAGAGCTCCGTCGACACGACGGCTGTATGCCTCGAAGTGGTCGGTGTTCTCCAGCTGGTGCACAGCTCGGGGATGTTCACCCCTTAGTTGTGAGGTGACGGAGGTTCTCTCCTTCCTACAGGAGCTGTTGGATAAGGACAGAGCCCCCTCCACGCTCAAAGTTTACGTGGCGGCTATCGCAGCGTTTTCTGAGACAACGCTCGGTCAGTCCATAGGAAGGAACGATTTGGTCATCCGCTTCCTTAGAGGAGCTAGGAGGCTGAATCCTCCCAGACCTCCGTCAGTCCCTGTATGGGACCTCTCAACGGTTTTGGAGGCCATGAAAGGTTCCCCTTTCGAGCCTATCCGAACCATTAGCCTCAAGCATCTGTCATTCAAGACACTGTTCTTGTTGGCTCTCGCTTCAGTGAAGCGTGTGGGTGACCTGCTCGCGCTCTCGGTGAGCCCGACGTGCTTGGAGTTTGGGCCTAATGACTCAAGGGTCATACTCAAACCTAGGCACGGTTATGTGCCAAAATCCCTCAACACGCCGTTTCGGGCTCAGGTTATTTCCCTGTCTGCCCTTTCGGTGTCAGGAGAGGATGGAGACTCGAGTCTTCTTTGCCCCGTTAGGGCTTTAAGAGCTTATGTCTCTCGCTCCGCTGTCTTTAGACAGACTGAGCAGCTGTTTGTCTCGTTCAGTGGACGTTCCAAGGGAATGGCTGTTTCGAGACAGAGCCTGTCCAGATGGATAGTTGACGCCATAGCGTTAGCTTACGCTTCCAGGGGCCTTCAGTGCCCACTGGGCGCCAGAGCACACTCCACAAGAGGCGTCGCCTCGTCGTGGGCGTGGTCTAGTGGGATCTTCTTACAGGATATATGTATGGCGGCAGGATGGGCCTCGCCGTCTACATTTATCAGGTTCTATAACCTGGAGGTTCCCACCCTGCAAGCAGGGCTGCTGTCGGTATAGCCGAATCAGGGCCCTGATTGGAACTCTGAGATCACAAGCGCTATGCGCTGCCAACTGTTATATGGGCAGTATTGCATAAGACCCGCGTTACCACATGGGTCAGGCCTTGCCTTGACTGTGTGATGTCATATTGCCGCGCCTACGGACGCTGTTAGATATGGGACGGAGGGCCCCCCCCCCCTCCTGTTCTGGACTCTTTGTGAGTCCCTCAGGTGACTGTGCTCTGTAATTCCTGGGCGTTGCTTCCAGGTTTATTAGTGTATGATCCCTGCGCGCACGGCGCTTTACATGGGGTTCCCGTAGCGTCTTAGCTAAGACGCAGTACAAGAGAACTCTCGTAAGAGAACGTACTCGGTTACTAACATAACCTCGGTTCTCTCTAGAAGAGGGAACGAGTACTGCGTTCTCTGCCGTGCGCACGATTCACTCTGGTTCGCTTCGGCGATGAAATAAATTAGGTGAGTCAGCCCTTTCGAGCTCCCTTTATAGGGCTAGGCCACACCCGTTTCGGCGGGAAGTGGCAGCGCCTTCATTGGTCTGATGTTGCATCAGCCTGCGCTCGATAGGCTTGTGCAGTTGCCGCAGAGCAGCCAATGAGCGAGCGAGCCGTCTCGCCTATGGCTGCGTGCTGCTGCAAATGCGCTTTACAACAATTCAAAATTAAGGATCATTTTTTGCCTCAGTATTTTGTGAAAAGAGACTTTTCCCGTAGCGTCTTAGCTAAGACACAGTACTCGTTCCCTCTTCTAGAGAGAACCGAGGTTACGTTAGTAACCGAGTACGTTTCCTCACATGTCTTTCTAAGTGTTCGGCTGTATCCTGTTGCATTAATTCTTCAGATATTAAAAGCAGGGAATGTGTCTTGTCAGTTATATCCATAACTGAGTGCATTCTGAGTCTTGCTTTTGATGATGACACACACAAACCGGGATGAAGACGAGGAAGCTGACTCTGAAAGAAAAGCAAGCAATGTGGATGCTAAAATAAAAGAGGAAATCAATTAGAACTATAGGAAAAACAAAGGGCATGGAGAAATCAAGAGTTTGGAAGTACCGGCGACATCAGCGACCAACGACGACCTGATTGGCTGAGTACAACAGTAGTGGATGACAGATAAATCATAAAAGCTGTGAAAATGAACCCTAAAATACTGACCCTAAAGTCTGTAAAATCACCAACAACCTCCAGAAAGCTGGGGGGATGCTCTGTCAATCTATAGACCGCAGGAGAATTTGACGCACAATTACAGAAGCTACACAGCAAGATGCAAACCTCTGATCAGCACTAAAAATAGAAAGGCAAGATTCTTGACAAAGGTGAGCCAGTAGAGTTTTGGGACTGAGTTGATAGACCGATGAGACAAAGATTAACCTTTATCTACTGTAAGTGATTGGAAAGCAAAAGTGTGGAGAAAAAAGGGAACTGCAAATGATCCTAAGCATACATCCTCATCTGTAAAGCTTGGTGGAGGCATGGTGGAGGCATGGACATGCATGGCTGTCTCTAGAACAGGACCTCTTCATTTTAATGATGACTTCATGTATGATAGCAGTAGCAGAATGAATTTGGAAGGGCACAAAATCATCTTGACTACTAATATTCAAGAAAATGTCACCAAACTCATTAGAAAGCTCTTCATATTGGATCAGGACAATGACCCAAAACACCCTGCCAGTTCAGTCAAGGAGTCTATTAGAGTAAAGGAATGGAAAGTCTTAGATTGCCCAAATCAATCTCTAGATAGATTGAACATTATTTTCACCTGCTGAAGAGGAGACTAAAGACAGAAACCCCCCAAAACAAGCAACAGTTGGAATTGGCTGCATTAAAGGCTGGGGGAAAGCATTTCAAAGCATAAGACCAAGAGTCTGGTGATGTCTATGGGTCACAGACTCACTGCTGTGAATTGCATGCAAGGGATCTGCAACTAAATATTAGCTTTTAATATTTTACATCTGCCTTAAATTCAACTGTTCCAATACGTACCCTCATATCAGGTAGTGGGATGAACTCTAAAAGTGCTGTTCTTTTTATTTGGTAAAACGTGTGTGTTAAAACAGCTAATAATAAAATGTGACATTCTGTAGTTTTGTCTCATATTCCTCTTTTGGACATATCTTGACTCCACAGCAAACAATGTAATTTTGTATCATTCAGAACGTGGTTATAAATTGGTAGTCCTAGTAAAAATGTAATGTTCTGTTCTTTCTGTATGCCAGTTCTCTGCCAGCCAATAGCCTGATCCGCATCCTCCGTCTGAGTGACCCTGACCGCAGCCAGTCTGCTCTTCCCTTTGGTCAGAGGAACCCAGAATAATGCTGCTATCCTTCAAACGTCATCTTGTGTATCAGGCAAATCAAGTCAAATCAGGCAAAGTACTTCCAGCTGACATGTGCACAAGTTTACAGGATTTTTTTTTCTAAGATCATTTAAATGTACATTTATAAATACTTTGGTAAAAAAACCAAAAAAAACAAAATTTGCAGGTTGTTTTTTTTTTTTTTAATAATAGTTTTAAACATTTAAGAAATTAAAATGTTTGTAGTATAACAATAATTAATCTGTAACTATTGTGTTTGATCATTCAAAATAAATTTTTTATTACTGGTGTAACAGCATGGAAAAATTAATAGCCTGTTTCAGTTGAAGGAAGTCACAAGAGATAATCGTATTACCCGTTTTCCATTTCCCTTTTTTGTATTTACAACAAGTTATGAATCTTTAAACATTGACCTTGCATACATCCGGCTTCTGAATGGGCAGAATGCAAATAATGCTGTAAATGGTGGTTTCACTGTAAAGCTTATGACGTACTGTCACAATGGCACTGATTCAGTTCTGTGATGATCTTTAAACCTGTACTTCAGTAGTGATTACATAATGGTGTCCATTCATCTCTCCGAGTCTCTTATTTGACTCCAAGTTCCTCTTTGTGGAGATAACTTGTCATTGTTAGTAACATCCTGTCATTTTTTGAGGCAGTTCCCCTTGACATACTTTGTGATTTTTATGACTGATTGTGTGCAAGCTGGGGACTGAACATTATGTTGCCTGTTCATTGCTCATTCATTGTTCAATGTTTTCTATAGGGCTGAATGTCGATAATAAAAATTGTCTACAAATATTTTGGTTGTCGAGTAGTCGTTTGATTTAATTTGACCTAATTTAGTGCCTGCAATAATGCGGTTCGATCAGTGTGGCGCTGTAGTGCAAGACTGTATAATTCAGCCCTCTTCGATGCAATTCAAGAGAAGAAGAGGAACAGCGCTCAGCACCAGGGGGGCAGGGTTTCATATTTTTTTGAAGCAGCCCTGGGCGCCGCCATTGGCTAGCGGACCCCCACCTGCTGTTAGCATTCCATTGACTCCCATTCATTTTGGCGTCACTTTGACAGCGAATAACTGTACATCTGAGGCGTTTAAAGACGCCATTTGTCCATTAATTATTTCTAAAGAAACACGAAAATGTATTAAAGGCTCCATTACCTTGTATCTTATGTTATTGTCCCGTAGAAGCAGTTTTTGTAAAAAATAGGCTAACGATTGCGTCATAACCAGCGACTTTCTGTCGCACAGTAGAGAAATTACCGTATGGACAGGAGGAGAAGCTCGCAGGCAATCTTTTGCTGTCTATGAGGCTATCGGGGGGACGTGGAGGCATGAAGTCAAGGGAGATAATTAATCAGAGTACTTACCTAAATGTGCTCCTGTTCACACTTGCCTTCTCTGGAAGATTCAGTGGGTGATTCAGATTTCTCTTGGCACAGTGATTAGAAGACTTACAGGTTGCTCACGTGACATCTACGTCATCAAGCTCAGTTTGAGTCTGTGCAGTACACCCGACCCCCAGGAAGTAAGTGCTTCTAATTGACTTCACTTGCAGGGCTTAAAGTATTCCGGCACCGTGCCGGATCTCCGGCGTGTGGCCGTGAGGAAAAAAATAATAATAATATTTGAGAGCCTGCGCATGCAGTTTAATATTTTCGAGCCAATTTATTTCACCTACCAATCATATGAGAGGAACGCAGCTTTAACTAACGTTACAAGCCTATCAGAAGCAGAGAAGGGCATGTCCTTGCAACACAGTATGATTGACGCCCATACGTCAATGTCACGTTAGCGTTGTCGGAGAAAAAAAAAAATTTATTAAAAAGTTTATGCAGCCTGGGGATGATGTCCTAGACTCCTAGCAATAGATAAAGGACTCAAAAATAAATGGCGCTTTTTGGCAGTTGGTGCAAGAAACTGAGAGAGCCCGCTTGTTTCTGCCTGATATGCTCGAGGAAGCTACTGTATGCCAGCAGCGGTAAGAAAGTGCTTGCTCGTTATGATTTGACTGCGGTCATAGAGCCGCTGCCCGTGCACTTAAACTTACCACGACGTTGCCGGGAGTAGAAGGGATTTTTCCGTCCCGCTCCCGCCCGCAAACAATCAAGTTTCGTCCCGCTCCCGCCCGCAAAATCAGTATAGTTTTTCTTTTTTTTTTTTTTAATACATTGCATATTCTGCCTGCTACTCTTTTATTTTTTTCACTTGCTCCCCTGTTGAATATAAATTTAAAAAAGAAACGGAAAATAAATGTTTCGTTTTATTTGCGTTTAATTAAAAGTATGATAATGAACAAGGAACTTAGAACATAGAAATACAGTAAAAAAAAGTAAGAAATGTAAATAAAAAATATATACCTATAATAATTAGGCTATATAGCCTAATAAATTATATAATAATAATAAACCTGGATTTATTTCATGTTCAAAGGAAAAGTAGTTTATGGGGCCTGAGCAATTCATTCAAACATTTAACGAAAAATATCCTTATTCCTCAATAACAAAATAGACCAATTTTAAATATTTAGCTAAATAAATAAATAAAGATAAACTGAATTGACTAAAAAAAACTGTACGACTACTTAATGTGCCAATGCAGGAATATCATGTCGTGTTGAGAGCTTCAGTTTAATCCGTCTCTGCTCCAGTATGTGACCGCAAATACTGACAGCCCTCTCCGATGGTGCGCTAGCAGGAATGCAAAGTACATGGCGTGTTTGCTTAATCTCGGAAATTCGTCTTTTCCACCACTGGAGGACATCATCCGGTCTGTGTGCTTCTAATCCATCCAATTTGGCATTTAAATATATCGCTATTTCGGAATCGAATATTTTATTTTATTATAAATAGCCTAAAGGTCTATTTGTTTCTAGTTATTGTGTTTTGTTACATATTTCCACTTTGCAGGAGTCCCGCAAATAATTGTATTTTCCCGCAACCCGTACACAGTAGGCTAATATCTTGCCGCCCGCGTCCGCATTCACCCCTCAAATATTGTCCCGCTCCACACTCGGTGGCAGGTCTCTAGCCGGGAGCAACTATTAGCTGCCACACCGTTGTCTATGACTGACCGTGTCTGTGATTAAAAAATACGTTTGTGCACATTTATAGCAGAACATGATTTGATCATTCATTCAGAATTTCGCAGCCACTGGTCACCGTCACCCTGTGTAGAAAACTGGCAGAAAACAAAAAAGCGTTTACTAGCCTGTTGGTTTCAAATCAACATGCGAGTTACATCCCAGAAAAAAAAAGAAGTGATAATAGCCTTGATTTGATAATATACTTTATTTGACGTAGTACTTTTAAATAAATGGTGCCAAACATAATCATTGAAGAGATTCATGTCTATCTCACTCTGTTTACCATTTTTTTTAGCACTTTAAGCTCTTCTTACTGTATTTTTGTTATTATCGTCAATATTTGAATTTAGTATGTCTGCGGAGTTTATCTCCAACGCCGCCACCCCCCCCCCCCCCCCCCCCCCAGGAAAAAAAATTCAGGCTCAGGATTTTTTTCCACTTTAACCCCTGCACTTGTCTCCGTTGAATCCAATGGGGTCGCTGTGTCCATTTCTTTTACGGTATATGCTCAGCACTGCTTCAGAGAAATGCACCCGAGCCGAACCGAATGGCGTTTTGATATGAAAATATATGATGTAAGGATGCTTTAAATTGACAAAGACATTTATAATGTTATAAAAGATTTCTATTTCAGATAAATGCTGATCTTCTGAACTTTCTATTCATCAAAGAAACCTGAAAGAATTATATTCAGCTGTTTTCAACATAATAATAAATGTTTTTTTGGAGCAGCAAATCAGTATATTAGAATGATTTCTGAAGGATGATGTGACTGATGCTAAATATTCAGCCATGAAATCACAGGATTAAATTACATTTTAAAATATATTCAAATAAACAGTTATGTTAAATAGCAAAAAATCTTTTAAAATGTTAGTGTTTTTGCTGTACTTTGGATCAAATACATGCAAGCTTGATGACCAGAAGATACTAATTTAATTAGTAACAATGTTACAGTTCTGGACTGCTAGTGTATATTGTGAATAAAATTGTTTATCCAATTGTTTCCTATTACATTTTAGTCAGAATATATTCAAGCATATGGACTTAATCAGTATTTATTTAAAGTATTGAAATTGACCTTTGTGAGTTTTTATGAGTTTTTATCTAAATTTAAGTCAGAATATCTTAAGTCAGAAATACTGTACATTTTAAATGTGTTTTTCTGCTTCAATATAGCTTTGGTCACTTTTATCAGAAACATGCATTTAAAATGTATAATATTTCTTGGAAAAATGGTCTAAAAACGAATGACTCGTAATGAACTACCCCAATAACATCTGAATTATACATATGTAAATATGATTTAATTGTATAGGTAACAGTTTTCAGATTTTTTTTTCAGTAATTTTTCAGATTGAGTATATTTTTAAGAATATATATGGATGTTTTTTTTCATGTGGGGGCGGGGGGTAAAAACCCTGAAAAACAATTCCAGGGGTTAAATGTTAAAGAAGGTATCATTTATAATTAGCATAACTAACTCTTGCATGTATATAAATTAAATTAATATAGCATAAAATCCTTTTTAAAAATCACAGCATGGTTAAGAAAGCAAGGCAGAATTAAATTATTATTATTTTATTGCATAAGCTGCTAGCTGTTTTGTATAAATATTTAAAGAGCTACAAAATAGCTGCCTTATTAAAAAAAAATTACAGCACAATCCAGCATTGATGGTCCTGTCCATGAAACAGGTAGCATAATAATTAGTGGATGTACAGTTACTGTTAGTAGATGGTTCTAATTTTAGGTCTCAAGTAAAATAGGTCTTTAGGTGACATTTAGGTGACTTTTCACATCCCTACAAAATGAAGTACTGGTCTAAAATGGTCCATCCAGAGGTCAGTGATTTCTTGCCATCAGTCCTCGGTGGCATCAGCATAGAGCAGGAATCCAGAGAACATGTTGTCGTCCTCGCTGTTAGAATGAACACCGTTCCAGTCCCGCAGTGTTTCCAGCCAGACCTGGTCTCCAGATGACAGACGCAGCACTGCCATGTTGGAGGCCTGTTCAATGTCCTGGCCGTAAAGGGAGTCGCGAGTTTGCAGTTTCTGAATGCCGTTCACCATCAAGGCTGCACGCAGGGGGCGATTACACGCTGTTATGTAGTAGGAAAAGACATAAACTCCCCCATGAGTGCAGTTGAACTTACTGGCATGGGGGTCCCAGTGAGCCTCCTTGTTGTGAATGACTTTGTCAAACATGATTGGCAGGCCAGGTGGCGCTGAAGGCTGAGCACTTCTGAACGGCAGGTTCACCCTTAAAGCCCTTGAATCCCCTAACACCTCGTGCTCCCTTCAGGCCTTGTGTGCCTTTTATCCCTGGCATCCCCCTCTGCCCTGGTGGTCCATGGGGTCCTGGAGGACCAGGCTCTCCCTGCTTACCTGGGGGTCCTGGGTCTCCCTTTGAACCCTTGGCTCCAGGAAGCCCATCTGTGCCATTCAGACCTGGCACACCCATGTCTCCTTTTGGCCCTTGAGGCCCTGGCTCCCCCATACTGCCTTTCTGTCCTTTCTCTCCAAATGGACAGTTTCCTTTGTCACCCTTCTCCCCCTTGATGCCATCTGTTCCGGGGGACCCAGCTGGTCCTTGTATGCCAGGCTCGCCCGCCTCTCCCTTTGTGCTGTTCCAGCCGGGCTCTCCCATGTCCCCTGGGTCTCCTATCAGCCCGGTTAAACCTTTGTCTCCTTTGAGGTCCATTTCATCTGCACACATCAAGTGGAATTTGAAATATAAGAATTTTTTAAGGAATTTTCCACTATATCATGATTAAATAGAAAGCAAGGGACAGATAAAAGTTCTAGATTCTCAAAAGCAATGAAAACATGATATAATAAATGCCAGTAGTTATTTTACCTTTACCTGTGACAGTTCAATTTTAATTCTTATACTTGGATAATGGAGTAAATTCTTATAGCACTGCTTTGTTTTGGTGTACCTTGTTAGAAATTACACATAATTAAAATAAAATAAAAATATCACACTTACTAGGAGTTCAAATATTGAGCTTGATAAGCTCAGTATGAACTAAAGAAATGATTATAAAGGCTGCAAAATAACCTGTAAAATATATGTCCATAACAGAGTTGAACAAAGTAAGGGATAGATACAAATTCTATATTCTCAAAAATGCATATAAAGAATTTTAGAAAAATAAATCAACATATAAAAACATGGTATAATAAATACCAGCATAGTTATTCCTTCTAATTCTACAGAATTTCAACCCTGTCCCAGTTGAATTGCAATTCTTATTAGATAACGGGGTAAAAATGGTTAGGTTATTAGGGCTTCACAATAACAGTTGTATTATTCTTATGTTCTTTCTTATGTTGAACATAAAAGAAGATATTTTTTTTGGAAGATTGCTGGTAATCAAACAGTAGGTGGTTGCTATTGACTTTCATAGTAGGAAAAAAAATACTATGGAAGTCAATGGCAACCACCTACTGTTTGATTACCAGCAATCTTCAAAATATATTGTATGTTCAACATAAGAAAGCAACTCACAGATTCGGAATGACATGAGGGTGAGTAAATGATGACAGAATTTTCATTTTGGGGTGAACTATCCCTTTAAGATGGAACATGCTGTTTTGGAAATGTTGTTTGGCTCACAGTGCTCAAAGAAAGATCTCTCCGGATGCGTTTGCATTTTGTTCTCATACTTTTAATTAGTATTGTCTACTCTATGATTACACTGTTTATCAAAATAAGTGCTGTCAAACTATTAATCACAATTAATCGCATCCAAAATAAAAGTTTTTGTTTACAAAATATATGTGTGTATATACTGTGTATATTTATTATGCATATATATATTATATATATATTTCAATTTATATATTTTAATATAATTTATGTATATATAAATATTTTACATGTATAAATGTAACTTACTTCTAAATATATACATGGATGTGTGTGTATTTATAAATACATAATAAATATACACAGTACACACATTATGTAAACAAAAACTTTTATTTTGGATGCGATTAATCGTTTGGCAGCACTAATCAAAATAGTTCTCTATCCTTATGAATACACAGAGGTTTACAAGAAAACAAAAACCTGAACACTGGAGTATTTATTTATTCCAGTGCTGAAGAGCGTGCTCAGACTAGAAAGAGAAGAATCAGAGATTAAGATTCGCAGACAACCTTTTGTGTAATACCAAGGAACTAGCATTAAAGTTAAAGACAAATTGTAGGTTTTGCCAACTTGTGTGAGCATGTAGCAGTAAAGGAAAGGGAAAAGTTTAGTCTGTTTGATTTAGGCGTGGTAATAGTTTTTTTTTTTTTTCTTTGGTAGGAGAAACCTTGAGAACTCCACACACACAAACTCCATGTAATTATCCTTAACTAAGGTCAAGGTCTTTTCCAATGTTTATTCTTCTTTCAAAACAAGGATATTTGTATACACAATCAACAGATGAGTGTTAATACCTCTAATCCTTTGTTTATAACTTTGGATAGACTAAATGCCATTTGTGGAAGATGTGAAAGAAAAAAAATATGGTCCTTTTGTAAACAGTGTTTGCCTAAATTTCTTTCCACTCCTGTATATGGAAGCTTTAGAACTTACATAATATCGTTAAAACACTAAGTTCTTTCTTTTTCTGTGGGTTACATTGATTCACTGACCAACTACTTGCAAAACAATCTCTCCACCAATTTGTTGAAACAGTTTCTGCATCCAAATATTCCTACTACCCTACTATATCATAAGTGAAAGACAGTATGTGAAATTAGTATGTCTGAATTTGTTGTATTCATTAAATAGTAGCCTAAAAATACATGGATGACCTAGTAGGAGTTGTGAAAGGCAGTGAAGTGATGCAACAGATGCCATTGGTCACATGACATATACAGCATGGCATATGTAGTATGGCCAGGTTTCATTCACACTATACAGAACGTACTATTTACCAGTTGCAAAGTTGGTGATTGTGTGATGTCAGACGCAGTCACCAGTTAATTCAGACACGAACAAGTATATAAATAATGATTGAGTCATTGAATAGTTCACTTGACCATTTTGTTCAAAAACACAACTTGTGAAGATGGAATGAGAAGGTAATGGGCAATATTGTGTCAGAAATTTTAGTTACTCGACATCAACTTCTTGTTTAACTGTTTTGATATCATGTTAATGAGAACACAAACACATGACATTACTATAAAGACCTTTTCCTCCATGAGGCCCCCGAGCACCAGTGAGTCCATCGTGGCCTGGAGGTCCAGGAGGCCCCATCTCCCCCTTTTCCCCCGGAATACCTTGTAAGATGCCAAATATAGGTTTAGTTTAATTAAGCAATTGACTGAGATACAGTAGCAGTCAACTAGACAACTACAACCTGTCTTCTTACCCAGACACTGTCTTCTCTCATCGGTCCTGGAGGACCTCTCTCTGTTGGACAGCACTCACAAAAGTTGAAAAAGCACTCATTGTACTCCAATGTGTAGTCCCCTGGGCTGACCCCAGGAGGAACCATGGCCTCCGTGTGATAGTCAGCAGAATAAGCATCACTGGAGTAGGTGGTGCTTTCAGTGGGGGAAGAAGAGTACACATCCATAATGGAGTCTGTGGCTTCCTCTGTGATGCCACTGGCGGTGGGGCTCACAGTGGTAGTGATCGGATGGGACCCCAAGCGGCCGGGAGGCTGTGGAGGACCCCCTTCATCTCGAGGCAGAGGCTTTTTAGTGGGTTTCAGTCATGGCCACTGTGTGGTCTTGGGTAGTGATGCTTGATTCCCTGTTGTTACCGCCAGCAAGGCCATCAGCAGGATGACCAGGTGGACAATACTGGGCATTGTACAAGTACCTGCACACAAACCGCAAACAAATGCACTGCAGAGGATGCCAAACGGAAGCTGATAAACTAGCCCTGCTGAAAAAAACAACATAGGTATGTTTTGACACTGGGATGCTGGTTTTTTGCTGGTCCTTTGCCAGCACATTTGACCAGCATAAACCAGCAAAGGACCAGCATCCCAGCATCAAAACATACCTCAACTAGATCTTTACATTTTCTAAAGAACAAAATACTGCCAAAACTTACTGTACCTAGTCATTGACTTGTGTGCCGCCTGTCCGTTTGCTTCTCTAAGAGAAAACTGCATCCAGATCATTGACTTTTAACTACCAGAGCCTACCTGTCACCCCTCAGTCCAGCCAATGAGAGTGTTTTCTGCTGCATGGGCAGGTGACATACAATTGGCACAGGCCTGTGGATTTGAGACCCGAGGAGAAGCCTAATGAGATGGCTTTAGAAAGATAATGTATCAGTCCTTCTTACTCTCATGCATGTGTGTTATACCACTTAAAAGGGCAATTAAAGTGCAGATGTAAAGTTCAGTAGCAAAATAGCATGCTGCACAATGTTAAACAAAGGTCAAAGAAGTCATGATTTTCCCAAGGATCAAAGAGATTCAGAGACTTCTGGGGGATTTTTGAACAGTCTCAGCGGAGAAAACACTAACACTTGGAGGGAGAATGGTCGTGTATCCTAAACGCCTTCAAACCCTTCCATCAGACACACAGTCTACTTCCTAACAGTATAAATGAACAAAATTTGAATGAAGCAACCTGGAGTCAAAACTGCCTTCAGCTGAAATGTGGTCTGAATTCTATATAACTGGTCCATTTGGCCAAAGCTCAAAGGGAAGTTAAAAAAATCAAAGTAAATGAGATGTTGGCCCATGAAACAAAGTCATGGCAGTCCTCCTTCAGGAAATTCAGCACTAGTGACTTTTATATCTCAGGGGGTCACTGACCAGAGTAACCCCAGAGATGAGGTGTTCATCTCCTACCTCATGCTGTGATATGATTTCTCCCAGCCGTGCAATGACATCATTCAAGGATAAAGCTTTTTAATTACACCTCCGGTTTTTGTCAGATCAGTAGTGTGTGATTGAAGCATGATTGTGTTCAGACCGAGGTTATGGCATTTTAAACTGACCCTACATCTTCAACAACTTCCATATTACCTTAACTTTTACATTATCTGGAGAAACTTGCTGCCGCCAGTAGCGGTTTTAGGCACGGGCGAACCGGGCAGCCGCCCGGGGCGTCATTTTTTCGTGACACATTGGGCGCGGCAGCACGAGCAGATTAAAAAAAAAATCCTCTGCGTCGCGAAACGGTTTTTCATCATTTATATCATTTCACTGTGTGTGGAATTGGCAAATTGGCGCTCCCTGCAGCTGCCGGCGCCCCTGCTTGCTAAAAATGTACCATGCACAGAAGCTGTGTGTTGTGAGAGAAGTGTAAAAGGGGGCGGGGCGAGAGGCGCTGGCGACATTTCACCTCTGGGTCTCTCAAATTGAACGGACAGGGCAGGGGGAATCCACACTATTAATATAATTAATAATAGGCTAAAATCAGTCACACACCTCGACTTTCTTCCAAATAACGCACATTTCATTCATAATGTTATAATACAGGCATATAGTTCCTGCAAATGAAACTAGGTAATACAAAACTATTATGCGGTCATCAAGGTGAATTGGTTTAGTCTTGACTTCTGGTCGTGAGGTCGTGAGTGACAGTTGGGGGGATGAGAAATCTGTTGATTGTCGAGTGCCAAATAAACAGAGATGGAGAAGAAAAGGTCAAAGCCATCAGGTGCCCAATTTCGAAAAAAAAGAAAAGAAGAAGAGGAGAAACGAGCAAAAGATAAAGGTATGCAACTATGTTCTCTCTCTCTGTATGATTACAGTATCCATTTCATGAATGAAGGGCTAATGTTAATTGGTGGTGGGTATAACTCTTTGTTAGCCTTTTTGCTATGATGCTTGCTATGCTTATACAACAATAATTTGGTTTCAACTCAATCACCAGATCTAATTTATAATATTGTGCTTTGCAATAAAACTGTTACAAGTTCAGTTATCATTTCCATTATTTGGTTTAACGTTAGGCCCTGTAAATAACCAACGGCATTTTCAAATCTGTAGGTTAAAGACGAACATTTGCTATTTATTTGCTACACAGTATGCTAAGTATAGTTTCCTAAGAATACAAGTCATAACTAAAAGTGTGTCATGCATAGAAATTGAGGCAGTAACCAAAGAGCTAATGGGTCCTCCATGAAAGTTAGATTAATATACAAATTTTGGTTGAAAAATATCCTGAAACCCAAAAAGTTTTTGGTGATTAAAAAATAAAATCCCATTGTTTTTGCCTATACATATAATTTAAAGTCATTTTATTTTTTTAAACAATTGAATCCCAGTGACCATAGCATAACATGAATAAAATATAATTTTTCAATAATTTTTTACAATTTGTTTCTATGCTCTAAACAATGTGATGACATGGGGGGGGGGGGGGGGGGATAAATAAATAAATGTTTTTTTCCGGGTCTAGGAGGATATAATGACAGACATTTAGTGTGTAAGAGCATGTTTATGTAACCCTTCTATTATGTTTTGAGTCAATTTGACCCCAGGCTGTTTTAGCTTTAAAAATTATTATCCTATGGTCTTTTAAATTCAAATGCAATTCAATTGCAATTTCAGGGGCACTTCTAAAATATTTTGGAGCATCCTCTGCCACTGGTCAGGATGAGCCAACCACCTCCTCCACTACACATATGTCTCCACAAATATCTGATATTGAGGATGAAGACCTCTTTGCCTCTACTTCTCCCCAGCATGAGCTTTCAGGTGTGTGTGTGGGGGGGGGGGGGGCTACAAGACAACTGGACAACTATGAGTAATTGATAATTTATGAGTAGGACTATGTTTTTTCACTTCTATGTGTTTTGAGTAATATGCCAATATGCTGTCTGATAGAAATGCCTGGAGCTGAACCCCCACTGAGCCCCACTGGTGAGGATGAGCCTCTGTCAACCGACCCTGCTAACTGGCCCTCACATCTGACTGACAGGATTCGGACTGAGCTGGTTCGCAGAGGACCAAGTAAGGTGCCACCTGGCTTTGTTTTCCGTAGGAGTGAGAGTGATGGGAGAAGTTGCCACCACCAATATTTTTAGAAGACATTAGTAAATGGTGAAAAGATGGCAAGAAGTTGGCTGATTTATTCAGTTAAGAACAACAGCCTCTTTTGCTTCTGCTGCAAATTGTTTTCCAAGAGGAACATCAATTTAACAAGTGCAGGAATGGCAAATTGGAAACATGCAAGCAATTATCTCACATCACATAAAAACAGTACAGAACACCTCAATTGCATGAAAGCATGGAAGGAACTGTCAGTGAGCCAACCGAGGAACAGCAAGTCATAACAGCTACCTAGGCCATCATGTGCAGAATGAGCTGATTGATTTGTTGAGCAGCAAAATCATATCTGCTATAGTGGATGACATCAAGCAGGCAAAGTTTTTTTCAATAATTTTGGATTGCACCCCAGATATAAGCCACACAGAACAGTTGTCAGTGGTCATTAGATGGTGTCACTGATGGAGAAGCCCAAATATTCTTTATATTTTTTGTTGATAATATTGTTGCTCTCTGCTTTTGTTACTTTTTATATATCTGATTGTATATATTTTTGGCATATTAATATAGTGTATATTTATTTAAGTTCTGATAACTTATACTCATATTTTGTGCAGAATGGTGTTCATTGTCCTTTGGCAATGTTGGAGGTGGAAATTGTGCACCTTAAAAAGTGTGTTTGCTGTTTAAATTGCAATAGTTAATAAATTACCACTTATGTTGTTATAATAAAATATAACTGTTTGTGCAGAACTTTGTTTATTTTTGTGTGTGGTGTGGGTGGGGGCTCGAAAGGGGTCTCGCCCAGGGTGTATTTCAATGTAGAACCGCCACTGGCTGCCGCCACAATACTATGGTGTCACTATAGTGTATAATATCACCGTCAGTGTAAGTGGGATTATTTGACACCTGTTTTATTGTTGGAGCTTGTGGTGTACATGCAGAAAAAAAAGCATAAAAATGAGGCAACCCCTGCTCATCACTGTTTCAAAGTCAAAATATTTCGAAAGATTAGTTCATGTTGTAAAAATGTATTGTGGTGTGAACTCGCTAAAAACATAGAAAATAAAAATTATAATGATCAAAATAATTATTATAGAAGTAGCCTATTTATAAAGCAGCCATATGTTTTAGCTGGCGTTACCCTCTCTACTTACAGCGACCATTAAACTCGTCTAGCACTGTTTCTGTGGACACAAGGGCACCACTGGGACTGAGAGGTGAGAGGTGTGAGGGGAGCCTGTGGGCTGTTATCTGAGCTTGTATAGCCACACTCTCGCTGCCGCTACACAGGCCATATGCATAGCTTCACGAGGCTCGAATGCCCTGTGCTAAAAATGACATGCCCTTGTTGCCAGGTAGGCAAAATGGAAACCATTAGTCAAACTGAAAGATCCATTTCTCCACACCTCACTAAGCTTCCAGTAATGGAGCACCACAAAAATAAATCCCATTGGACTTCTATGATGAAAATGAAATCAATAAGAAGTGCATCCATTTTTCGGGCTCTGGAAGGCTAACAGTATGGTAAGCATTTTTCTGCATCATGGTTTTGCATCAGTTTATGGGTTCCTGGCAGTGTGTTTACTTGTGGCATCCCTGGATCCTTCACTTGACAAGCCTGTGCAGAGTCATGTCAGGACACGAAGTAAAATAACTGGTTTAAAATCGTTAAGGGTTTTCTTCAGTGTGTTGCATTTTACAAAAGGTAAGAGGTTTTCAACATAATCTATCATCAACAAATATGCAGTTTTAAATGGGTGGTTGGCATGTATTTTTACCATGTAAACCCTTCCATGTGAAATAATATTCAAAACAAACCTTTTTTTCTTTTTTATGGAACAGTTTATTAAGCCAAAGACAAAATATGAAAGAACAACTATGTCTTTTATGTTTTATGATTTCTGTATAAAAATTAGATCATGTTGGTGTTACAGTGTGGCAAACTACTACAATAATTAGGAAGAAAATGGTTTTAAACTGCTTTTAGGTGAAAGCTATGGATAGCTGTATGCATGACATTCTACATAAACTACCTAAATATTCTTCCAAAATGTTTTATTAAATTAATTTGCTCTGGTTTTGGATTGGTTAATTTGAGATGTCATTTCACCATACATGTAGCCTATATTTTAACATAACAGACAATGGACAATCATAATAAATAAATAAAATATTATTATAATAATATATATTAACACCAGTGAAATGTCTAAATGAAAGGAATATTAGGAAAACTATTTGCTATTAATCAGACAAGCCAATGAGAAGAAAAAAATCGACTTAATGTTCTAAAATTGATTTACCTACTAACTAAAGACTGATATTATACATATAAATTGTACCACCCGAAAAATGTATGAATTAAATCACACAATTCTGTGGCGAGTGTCAACAGCGTGGCGCTCTGTTTTTCTTGTGAGGACAGCTGCGCGTGACGTCACTGCCTCTCAGATTCATCGATTGGTACGTCACGCTGCGGCATCGGCAGTCCAAAAAAAATCTGTTTGCTGAAATGTAGTCTGACGTTGGCTTCTCAAGCTAACAGACGATATGTTATTTCTTTAGTGTATCTTTTCCGCGGTCCACCTCCACCAGGGAGCTGCAGTCATTTCACGCAGAGGACGCCAGGCAGCGGCGGCTTTAAAACTTTCCGTGACGCGCGCGAGCGAGCAAATAACAGCCCGCTTTGAGCAGAGACTCGTCGAAAGCGCGAGCGCATATGGCTGTATAGGAGGGAATGGGTTCGCTGTCGCTGGGGGTAATGGGATCTGTGCGGTTATATGCAGCGCGTCGGTAGGCGCTAGAGCCAGACTGCAGCTGAAAGCACCGGGAACTCTCTCCGTTCTGCGGCTCATAACATAACCACCGGCTATTCGAGAGTTCAGGGGGTGATCAGACACGTCGGGCTAATGAAGTAATTTGAAGCCCATTCTTCAGTCCCCGAGCGTGTGATGATAGGAGACACAATGACGCTTTTGTCTCTTTTGGGTCGCATCATGCGTTATTTCTTGCTCAGGCCAGAGACCTTGTTTCTGTTATGTATAAGCTTGGCCCTTTGGAGTTACTTCTTCCACACAGACGAGGTGAAAACTATCGTCAAGTCCAGCCGGGATGCCGTGAAGATGGTGAAGGGGAAAGTGGCGGAGATGATGATGAACGACAGACTCGGCGGTCTGGACGTGCTGGACGCGGAGTTCTCCAAGACCTGGGAGTTCAAGAACAACAATGTCGCGGTGTACTCGATCCAGGGCCGCAGAGACCACATGGAGGACCGCTTCGAGGTGCTTACCGACCTGGTGAACAGGAGCCACCCTTCAATCTTTGCCATTTTTGACGGCCACGGCGGGGAGGTAAGACGCGTGGGTGCTGATGAGAGTCGGGCGGATTCAGTTCAGCGCTTAGCTAGTTTACTGTTAAAGGTGGAATTCTAAAAAGAACGTTGGAAGTTGGTTTCCTAAGTAGCCTAACCAAACATGAATGGAACGCTCTGCGTTAACTGGGACGACCTTCAAAGGAGCAGTTCATGCAAAAATGTGTTTACTCGATGTTTCAAACCTGTGTTCCAGACTCATGTCTCTGGAACATGAAATGGAAAATTATATAGTAAATCATGGACATTCATTTAGGTACTGAATGCAGATTGGGACTGGAGGTGTAAGGCTTAAAAAAGTAAAAAACAAACCACTCTAAAAAGTATCATAAAAGTGGCAGCTCTGAACAGGTGCCGCTGTAGCAGTATGAAAGTGTGAACGTTTTTACATTTATAGGAATAGTTCTCCTCTAATCTTTTTTTCTTTTACGTCTGGTGTAATTTTACTCCATACAAAGAGTGAATGATCTTTTGTGTTGGATGGGGAAAAAAGAAGGTCATACAGATTTGGAACAACAGCAGTCTGTGTAAATAATGGGTGAACTGTCCCTTTAAGACTTAACATTTCCAAGTTTGCTAAATGCCAGGCTTCTTGCTTTAATTTAGTTTAATTTAAAAGTGAAACAGAATTGCTAAAAACTATATAGATAAGGCTTTTTTTTTTTTTTACATGCACACACACGTGTGTGTTTAATTACAAGAAAATGAAATTCAAATTTTTAAGAACAACTATAATAATGTCTCAGTGACACTAAAATATTAATTGAGATTATCAGACCAGTTGGCTAATTATCATGGGTTGTCCTTCTGGATTATGTTCATACCAGGGGCCAGTTTCATAAAACAGGTTTACCAAATAAGCCAGGCTTATTTCAGTTAGTCTGATTTATTTAGTCAGTTAGTCTGATTTATATCCCCGGAGCAGTGGGCAGCCATTTATGCTGCGGCGCCCGGGGAGCAGTTGGGGGTTCGGTGCCTTGCTCAAGGGCACCTCACCCTCAATACCACGACTGAGGTGCCCTTGAACAAGGCACCGAACCCCCAACTGCTCCCCGGGCGCCGCAGCATAAATGGCTGCCCACTGCTCCGGGTGTGTGTTCACAGTGTGTGTGTGTGTTCACTGCTCTGTGTGTGTGCACTTCGGATGGGTTAAATGCAGAGCACAAATTCTGAGTATGGGTCACCATACTTGGCCGAATGTCACTTCACTTCACTCACTTTACTTTATTTTGAACCAAATCAGCTGACAATATGTCAGACAAACTGAGGTAAGCCTGGCTTATTTGGAGAACTAGTTTTATGAAACAGGCCTCAGAATACCTTGAAGATATTTTCTGTTTATTTGCAATTTGAGTAAATATTGTGAGAAAAAAAAAAACATATATATATATATATATAATATTTTAAATACCTTTTTCTGTAGGTCCTTTAGCCACACTGCTTCCTCAGTATCACACCATTGGTTGACCACAACATTTTAGGATTGATATCCCTTAAATATACATGTGTGTGTGTGTGTGTGTGTGTGTATTTTTTTGTAATGGTTATATGAGGACTCTATTACTCTGGTGCAGCTGATTGAGATTCCCTTGACACTTGTTTGGTGCATTCAGTCAGAGCCCCTTCCCCAGACATCTGCTCCGACCCGTCCAGTTTCCAACCTATATGGAGCACAGACAGATGTTCATTTTATTTTCTTCACTGTGCAGTAAAGCAGATGAATGCTGGATGGCTTTATGTGTGAATGCCTTCAGAGATGCTCTTAATGAATGAAATTAACAGCTCACAAGGTCTAAGGAGATCTCCTTAAATATCTCCGACAGCAAGCCCTTTGAATTTGGACTTTACAGATCAGCTGTTTTCCTCAGCGGCTGTTTCTGGCTCTCATGATTGTATATGGAATGCCTTAACTCTATTTATAGAGCTATTTGTTTATACAAGTGTCCAGAGGCCCTCCTGCTGTATATTCAAATGTGCCAACCTTCGGCCCCAGTAAAAGATCTTTTCATCTACTCTATCTCATCCCATAAATGTTTGCTGACCCAGACGTCCTGACATTGAGTTTTATTTGTATGTACACTTGTTAAATTGATATCCAAACTGGCTGATTTTTCTGGTTGTGAAATGGAAAGGCCATAATAATTATTGCTTAAACTAAACAGTTAATGTTGGATTACTACTGAATAGAGCTGGGTGAGGTGATATCCTTCAAATTCGTTTTTGTTTTTTTCAAATTTTTATATTTTTGCCTTTAGATCTGGAATATTTAAAAAGCTGATTTTCTTCTGCCCCAATTAAAAAACAAACAAACAGAATGTTTAGTGCAAAATACACAAAGTTAAACAAATGTAGAACCAGTGACGACGACTTTTTCTGAAATGAACACATGTAGATGTAACCGTATGAACCGCTTCTTGAGAGCAGCGTAATTCACATACTACATTTATCACTGTGCAGCTGGGGTAAATTATGCAAGTGTTTCACAAGTTTTTAGCTAAGAACACAAATCTGTCAACTCTTTTTCCGGTTGAGGAGATGCTCTGTGGTATGACACTGTTCCCAATGACACTAAAAACTCTTTCAGATGGGGACCTATTCTTGGGAGTCAAATTGCATATCGGTTCCATCTTTGGCACATTAATCTTAATTGTTATGATTTCATGATATTCTGTTATTTTATAAAGATTATTTAATTTTTGTGTTAATATCTGTAATATTTGAATTATTGCCTGGTTTTATTGAGCAGTTACCACAGATTTGAGACTTTTGTAGCTTCCAGTTAGATTTATTTGGTCAATGAACTGCAGTTTTGTTAGTTTTTATTGACTTTAGGCTGCTTGCAGTTATTTGTTTTTTAGCATTGTTCTCGTGATGATTTATCACAGCTGTGACAGGCTATACTTGTTTTCTTGGACGACAGATGTCTGATTTGAAACACCTCAGCTGTAGATAGAATTGAGTGATGATGATGACAACAGCTAATGGTCAACTAGCCAACAATCAATCATATTGTGGTTAACATTTGCATGCAATCAACATGTAATGCAAATCTAAGTTTGCAATGCAAATGTAAGTTCAAATTTAATGTGTCAAAAGTAAAAACTAGGTCTGGAGTTTGATCCAGGGGGTCTGTTAAAAATATCCTGTTAAGTAGACAGCCTTGTGTTTCATCATCTTTTGCCCCGTGGTGTCTGCTAATGAAGAGAGCTCCCGCTAACAATGACTAGCACAGTTGGCCTAATCAACGTTTGTCTTACGCATCCGTTGCTCTTCCTCTATTCCCCGGCGGTCTGGTTTTCTCCTTATTGTAATCTTGTATTAGGCCTGGTAAATTGAGCTTGTAATTAGCGATGCTGGCACGAAAGTGTGAGTGTTGTGACCTTATGTACGAATTAATATGTATTCTTTCTTATTTAAATCTGATTCTAGATGCTCTGAATTGGTGAATCCCATCAAAACATTAACAGGTCTCACACACACACACACACACACACACACATATATATATAATGTATATGTGTGTGTGTGTGTGTGTGTGTGTGTGTGTGTGTATGTGTGTGTGTGTGTGTGTGTTTGAAAGATGTACCTTACGCTCACCAATGCTGTATTTATTTGAACAGAAATACAGAAAAATCAGTAATATATATTGTGAAATATTATTACTATTTAAAATAACTGATTTCTATTTTAATATATTTTAAGGTGTAATTTATTCCTGTGATGCAAAGCTGAATTTTCAGCATCATTACTGCAGTCTTCAGTGTCACATGAACCTTTAGAAATTATTGATATGCTGATTTACTGATTCCCTATTATTAATACTCAAAACAGTTCTATTTATTTGCAATGTTTTTATAATATTATAAATTGTATATTATTAAATAATATTTACCAAAACTTTTTAACAATATAATTCACATCCTTGCTGAATAAAAGTATAAATTGTTAAAAAATTTAAATAAATACTGATCCTAAATTTATGGACCGTAATAGATTTTGTCAATGTATTTTTTTGTACATTTATAAAAAAGAAAAAAAAAGAAAGTTGCATCGACCTTCTAATAAGTAAATGTAATGGCAACACAGCAATGCCTTTTTTTCTTTCATTGTGGTAATGAGAATTAGGGATGAAAATGTTCTGAATAGTCATTCAAATAATGCCACAATGCAAAAATAAAATCCTAATGGTCTGATAGGAACACACATTGACAGGACTACAGAGATTTGTTTGAACACAGGTGCTCAGCCGCAGGAATAAAGCCCTCATTGTGCTGGTGTGTGAATGAAGTCAGATGGACGTGTGACGCGTGACTGTAGTGTGTTTGCCCCACTGTCTTTGTTCCTGAGACACAGTGATCAACATACTTTAAATAATTCAGCATTGTGCTATTGTCAGGCGTCACAACTGATGACTAATTGTTATTGGCTAATATTAGAAGTGTTGAGAAAGCTGCTTTAACCTTTTCAAATGGTAACTTACTACATTCAAATTAAGTGGACAATATTCTTAGATAATTAAGAGTTTATTCTTATAGTCACAGATTTCAGCAATCCCCTATCTCTGATCTAAGCTTTGAAAAGCTCGACTGTGTGTGTGTGTGTGTGTGTGTGTGTGTATGCTATTTACGGTTTTAAAATCACTGCCGTGTGTGAAGTGACCCTGAGCTATATCTGCTTATTCTGTAAGTGTTCTGCATGAGCGATGCTTCTGGGTAAATAATGCATCGGCTTCATCAGGAGACTGCTGCGTTCTCTTGGCAGACAGGTATTATGTTTGCTTCTCTGGTTTCATCATTGTATTTATAGCGTGGCATTGCTGAGTCACTGGCAAAGGCTTAATGTTGAAAATGCAGAAGGCTGTAGTGTAAGCTGCTGAATGGAATCCAGAGCATCCTGACTGGTGATGGGGAAACAGTTGGCAATGGTCAATTAAACGACGCTCTTTGACTCGCTGTGTTTTGGTGATCTGGCAGTGTTTGGAAAGGGCACTCGCTCTCTAGAGACTTTCTGTCCCTTCATCTGTATTCTGCTGCAAACTCCATCTGGCTTGAGCTCTTAGGCCTCCTTTAAAGGGACACCTCACCCAAAAATGAATGTTCTGTGATCAGTTACTCGCCCTCGTGTCACTCCATTCCTGTGTGACTTGCTTTCTTCTGCTGAACACAAAATAAGATAAACTGATATATGATATGATAACTGTCATATTCTATTGATATGTTCTGCAGAAAAAAGAAAAACAGGTTTGGAACAACATGAAGGTGAAAAATTTTTCATTTTTCATTTTTGGGTCAACCAACAGAGTTATAAACCTAATTGAGTGAACCCTTTATTAGTAAAGGAATTAGATTTTGCATTAAGAAAATGAAGTGATATGATAGATTTTCCTCTAATTCTCATTTTCAGAATGCAGGATTCCTATTATCATTACTGTAATGAGAAAGAAATGTACATGTAATGTATAGAGTGTAATTTGTAGTATTTGTTGTGCTGCCATATAAAATCACTCAATGTCAGAAATGCATTAGTGAGAATCTAATGGGAATCATCATTAAGAACAAATGGAAATAAAAAAAAAACATGAACGTAAAATGCATGATGCATTATGGTTAGGGCTGGGCACTGAATCACGTTTTATTTTCAGTTACGTTTTCAGCTCCCAGTAATTGTCAATGTACATGGGTTTTTCAGATATATCAAAACAACAAAACATTAATGTGTTAAGCACTACAAAAATAATGACTCGTACATTTTTACCATGACTTAAGAACAATTGTCAGT
The DNA here is from genome assembly GCF_963082965.1 of Carassius carassius. Classification (NCBI taxonomy): domain Eukaryota; kingdom Metazoa; phylum Chordata; class Actinopteri; order Cypriniformes; family Cyprinidae; genus Carassius; species Carassius carassius. Next base: position 28,315,020 of record NC_081774.1, read on the forward strand.
GTAACAATACTTCATATACCAATAAATATTATCAGTAATATTTATAACCAGAATCATTAGATGACATTAAAAGACATTTAAGGGAACACAGTCCTGCCACAAAATACTAATTAATTGTAATTTTATTTACCAATCTTTGACACTATCCTTCAAACCTTATAGCCATTTTATCAGTTTTAAATTAAACATTCTTTTCATCAATATAAGGTAGACACTATTTGTATTTAAAATGTTTTTAAAATCACTTGTGAATTTAATTTGATGTGGTCATCAATTTTGTATGTGTATTTATTTATTCATTTATTTATTGCTTTCAGTTAAATTGTAATTTAAAGGAATTCCACTGATAAAAAGACAGTTTTTTATGCACACTAAATTGTAATTTCAATATTGACCAAAATAATCATAATCATGATTATGATTTTTGCCATAATCAAGCAGCCCTAATTATGGTAATGGAAATAAGTGCTTAATTGTCATGAAATCTTTAAATACAAATTTAAATAAATGTATTTCTTTTTACATGTTTTCGCTCATCTGTATTTCCCCGTCATAAAGGTTATCCACATTATTAACACTTTTGAAGTTTTTCCGTTATCAGTAGAATTCCGAATGAACGTCATGAATATGAATTGCAAATGCTGCTGAAGTGTGAGAGAAACAGTGAGCTCCTCCTTGTTTTCTCTCAGGCAGCCGCTGATTATGTGAAGGCCCACCTGCCCGAGGCTCTGAAGCAGCAGCTGCAGGCCTATGAGCGGGAAAAGAAAGACAGTCCTCTCTCCTATCCAGCCATCCTAGAGCAGCGCATTCTAGCTGTGGACCGGGACATGGTGGAGAAGTTCTCTGCCAGCCATGATGAAGCAGGTGAGCAGGAACGAGAGTCTCTCTCTGTGTTTTCGGTTGATTTAGCTGACACTGGAAGCAGTAAACAATGCTGAACCCTTCTTTTGTCTTCAGGAACAACGTGTTTGATAGCCCTGTTGTCAGACCGTGAACTGACTGTGGCAAATGTCGGAGACTCTCGCGGCGTTCTCTGCGACAAGGACGGCAACGCTGTGGCCTTGTCACATGATCACAAGCCTTACCAGCTGAAAGAGCGCAAGAGGATCAAGAGAGCAGGTGAGGTGCTATAGCCATAAAACATAAGTGCTTAATTGATTAGAATTTAGGCCATTTTCTTAGGGATATATAGTAAATGTGGTAGAGCATTGCATTAGCAGCGCAAAAGGTTTTGGGTTTGATTCCCAGGGAACACGTTAGATAAAAAATGTTAGCCTGAATTTACTGTAAGTTGCTTTGGATAAAAGCGTCTGCTAAATGCATTTTAATTTAATTTAATTTAATGATATACAGTAGGTGGGGGAGTCATTTAAATATGAATCACGATTCTGTCTTCTACCAATTTGATTCGATTCATGAATTATGAAATAAGCTTACTATCGTATTCATAATAAACAGAAAATAGGCTTAAATTATGCATATTTATTGGCACACGTCTCCTATATTCACGTAGTTTTTACACACGAGTTGCGCTCTTAAAAATCGAACGATAAAGTGCTTTTAAAGAATGCTGATGAATGAACATTCAGTTGATTCAATACGGCCTTGATACTCACATAAACTGATCAGGTTTTAATAAAACAGAAGACACATGCCTTTACAATTTCATTGTAATTTGATTCAAATAAAATTCAATGTTTAGAATCTAATCTAAAATCAAATCTATGCATATGATGAATAGAAATTTGATTCAAAATCGAGAATCGACTTTTGACCCTAGAATCGTTTTGAATCACAACAATATTGTTAATACTACAGTAATATCTCTTTATTGGTACATTTCATTTTTGTAATTTAATACAATTAAAAAAGATTATTATTATTATTATTGTTTTATCCTGGATCTCACTATGGAGTTTGCGTAGGTCCATACAAAACCAATACATTTCAAAATGTGTAAACCTCATTAACTTCATAGCATTATTTTTGCAATGCTTATTGCAGTGTTAATGCATTCATGGCAGCTCTGAACAATCTGAATAAATACACCCAAGTGCCTCTTAAGAAGCAGCTTCTGAAAAAATATGTTGTTCTCATTGTAGCATTATAGGTTTATGTACAATAAATTGAATGTTAAATCAACATATTTCTTTCTTTCTTAGTAATGTCAATTCAGTCATTTTCTCAATATTAACACAATTTAAATTCTTTTAGTAGGGTAATGTCTCTGCCCAAATTGATGTGAGTAATTTGTTTAATTCAATCAATTAATTGATACATTGTGTAGTTAATTATATTAAAACTCTTCTCAGCCCTAGTATAAATTTAGCTATTTTTAAATGCATATTTACATACCTTAAAATGGGGAAATTAATACAAAAATAAGTATTTTAATGTGACAGAAAGAAATTCGGCCTAACACTTTAGCCTCCTCTTTAACTATTGGTAAGTAAATGGACATTATGAAACTTTGTTGTTGTAGGACTTCACTTGTGATGAGTTTCTGGCTTCACTGTGACTGTACTGTGTGAATGTAACACATCTGTGTGATCTCATCCATCAGGTGGCTTCATCAGTTTCAACGGCTCGTGGCGTGTGCAGGGCATCCTGGCCATGTCACGCTCACTCGGTGACTACCCTCTCAAGAACTTGAATGTGGTCATCCCAGACCCAGATATCTTGACCTTTGACCTGGACAAGCTCCAGCCGGAGTTCATGATCCTAGCCTCCGATGGTCTGTGGGACGCGTTCAGCAACGAAGAGGCTGTGCGTTTCGTGAGGGAACGCTTGAATGAGCCGCACTTCGGCGCCAAGAGCATTGTGCTGCAGTCTTTCTACCGCGGCTGTCCCGACAACATCACTGTCATGGTGGTGAAGTTCAAGAGCAGCTCTGGGAGCAAAACTGGAGAGTAGTTGGACTCAACCAATAAACAGCCTCCAATGTCTTTCCATTAATGCATAGTGCCAGAGGCTATAGGATGTAATAAAAGAGGCAAACTTTTTTTTTCTCACAGTAACAATAAACTGTACAGATACACATGTGCATGTGCAAACACGTGCATTCCCAGATTTTTTTCTTTTTTTTTTCTTTGGTGTGTGCCAAATGTACACTTTATGGAAAATGTATTCTGTAATTACTCCTTTTTAAATTAATTTCTCTGTAGATTGTGTATCCTGGCCTTCCTTAATCAGAGCAATGTTATTTGTGAAACAACAACTGGCATAAATGGTAAGGACGTTTATTGCCTTGAAGATGCACTCGTAGTGTTTTGTTCAGGAGACATGCATAAATATCATAACTTTACTATTTTTAATTTGTTTCTTTTTCTTGTATTTGTGAATAAAGGAGCTGATGAAACCGTATCCAGCTCTTGAATTTGGATGTGCATGATCCATTCATATCAGTTCAGGGCATTAATGCTGCTCATCAGTTTAAATGAGGGTGGAATAATGTGTTAGATTAAGAATGTTACACTTTCATTCAATTTCATAATAGGTCTATGTCCCATTCATTCTCAGCGATTCTAGTCATTCCTGCTCATTTATGTCACTGTTTTTATGGTTATATGAATACAGAAGTGGCCGGATTGAAGGTAGGATGTAATGTTATTTGTCATGACTGTTGAAGTAATACAGACAACTGTCCCTCAGCTTTTCTCCTAGTTTACTGATCAAATTGGCACCAGCCCTGATCTACACAAAGTTCAATTTCTTGCACTGTGTGAAATGTATGTGGGAGAATGAAGCGATAAATAAACCGAACAATTCAAAGCTGATATTATTTGTCTTTGCTCTCTCTCTCTCTCTTCCTCTGATTAAAGTTTCGTATGCTCAGTATGAATTATTTTTTTTATATAAATTAATATTTGGCAGAGACGCATTTAATTGATCAAAAGTGACAGCAGATCAAATCATAGAATGATTTCTTAAGCATCATGTGACAGAAGACTGGAGTAATAATGCTGAACATTCAGCTTTACATAGAAGTAATTTATATATTAATTTATTAAAAAGGTGTTCCTGTTGCTCAGTGGTAGAGCACTGTGTTAGCAGTGCAAAAGGTTGTGGGTTTGATTCCCAGGAAACACATGTTAGGTAAAAGATTTTATTCTGAATAATACACTGTAGGTCACTAGCATCTGCCAAATGCATAAATGTAAATTTGTTATAATATTTCACAATATTACTGTTTACTGTATTTTTGATGAAACCGACGCAGCCGTGGTAAGAGATGTCTTTCAAAAATTAAAAAAAAAAAACTTCCAAAGCTATAATACTATAAGGTGTACAGTACATATATTTATTCAAATATAATTTTTCTAATTGTAATTTTAGTAATGCTTTAAATATCATTATCTGTTGTATTTATTCCTATATATCCATTGAAATAAATGCAAAGTAGTTTAAACTCAGGTTCATGGTTTATACGTGTATATAGGTACATTTGAAAAAATATTAGTATCTTTATATATGTATTATATCAATATATGGGATCCTAGATTGGCCATTGTAACAAAAATACACCTGTTGCAGATCACGCAAACAAAATCAATGGGACAGCAATTTTTCCACTAGATACAAAGCTGGTCAGGCCTGGAGAAAAGCCTAAGCTGGTTTGTTGGTTTTAGGCTAGGTTAAACTGATGTATCTTGACCATCTGAAACTGTCCTCTGATCTCCTCTAAAACCAGCTTTAGCAGGTTAGGAGACCAGTAAAAACCAGCTTTGTCTTTATTGATCTTGTGTGTGACCACAGTACAGATTGCGAGGCAAATAATAAGCAAATCAAATAAGCATATGACGCTTTGATGTTTGCATTCTTCCAGACTGACTGACAGCTCCATCCGCAGTAACCTTGAACCGTGACGCGCTTCCGGATGCTCAGCAGTCCATCGTGACAACCGGGGCCAGGTGTAAAGCCCCAGAATAGCACCAGCATTGTTGAGCCCAGTAGACTTTTGAAGCCCCTATCGTGACTGTTGCCACTGAGTAAGCTTTCTATAAATCCGCTCTTACACACTCTTCCTGGATCTGACGCCCAGTATTTCAGTGGTCGTAACGTATAAATGCACGAATGCGCTCAGTCAGTGTAGTTTACAAAACACCCACCGGCCTACATTTAAACGATTTTTCCACGCACAAAAAAATGGGTCAGTGTAGTGCAAGGACATCCGAGCAGTTTAACGAGTTCACGTCACTTACAACTATAAAGTTGTGTGAAAAACGCACTCCCGGTATTTCTCAAGGCAAATGTCGACCGGACGGCTCTCATCAGAAGAATGAAGCGGCAGCGGAGAGAAGGCGCCGCGGCTGCGGGACTCACGACGACTGCTCCGGACTGGTTTTTGTGGCTGATCCAACTGGTGGGGTGTGGATAGACGACACCCTCGGAAGACAGAGGTGAACCTGTGGATGTGAAGTTGGGGTCGTTGTTATTATTGTTTTTCCCTGAAATCCATCCTGAGGTTTCTAAAGGTGACAACAATGTCAACAATACAGTGCTGGAAGTATCTGGAAGGATTGGGATGGGATTCTTGGATGTCGGAGGGGCACAAAACTTTTTGGTTTGGTTTTCCATGGAAACATATTTATTTGAAGAGTTTTTCCAAGACATTTATTGTAATTTATTAGACATTTATTATGTCGTACTGCCTGGTCATGGTCACACGTCACAGGTCAGTGGATAAATGTAATTGGAAACCTATGGTTAATTTCTTTAAACTCACGTCTCAGGGCAACAGTCTTAACTGAGAACTTATAATTATTTATGTCAGACTTTATCTATTTATTTTGCAAGGGTTCAATTTTCAAGTTCCTACTTTATGCATGTCAAATGACATATTCTTTGGTTTCTTTAGGAACTTTAGCCATTTTGAACATATGTGAGATGAGAATCCATGAAATTTTATTTTATCATGGAATATTTTAAGTCTGTACATTATTTAAGACACAAGAGATAAATTAAGCAGAACTCTGTTCTAGGCATTCTTAGCATGTCGTTTGGGAGGTGTCCTGTGATACTTTGACCCATTAATCATACAGCACTATGTAGATAAGGTAGATATAATACATCACTGAGTAACGCAGACACCATCTTAAGTAAACCTACTTTTGTTGAGCGAACAGTGAGGAGCTTTGGTGACTGTGAACATCTAATATATACAATGGGCCATTCAGGATCCAGACACAAACCTGAAGCCCGTATCCTCCTCTTAGGGCTCGACGGAGCTGGAAAATCAACACTTCTTTACAAACTGAAGTACAATGAGGACTTCCACACGGTTTCTACAGTTGGATTCAATGTTGAAATGATCGAAACGAAGAAGAACAGGGACAAAATCTCTCTGACCGTTTGGGACGTTGGAGGGCAGGTTAAGATGCGAGCGCACTGGAGGAATTTTTACCAGGACACAGCTGGAATGGTGTTCGTTGTGGACTCTTCTGATATTAATCGTCTGGATGAGGCCAAGAGTGTGCTGGAACAGACCTTAAAGAGTGAGCACCTCAGGAGACTCCCGGTGGTGGTCCTTGCCAACAAACAAGATATCGTTGGAGCTGCAACAGTAACAGAGATCACGGAGCAGTTTAACCTGAGAAAGAGTTGCAGTGATCGAGACTGGTTCATTCAGCCGTGTTCAGCGCTGACTGGAGCTGGTCTGGTGGACGGCTTCAGACGAATGGCACAACTAGTGAAAATGACACCGGAGGACAATAACATCAAAGAGACTGTGAAGTACATAAGATCAAAATCAGTTAGGTCAATGAAGAAAGTACGCATGGTAACTTATTGACCACTTTTTATGGCAGGTTATGTACACAGTGCTACAAAATTTGGATTCTTAATAACATATGAACTGAATGAAAAAGTAGGCTACTGAAAGATACCAAATGTTTCTTGGGTTTTAAATTATTCTTTATGTAGTAACCAAGATGGTTTAGAAAGATTAAATCTTAAATGTTTGTAATGGGAAAAAAAAGCCAATACAAACCACAAAACTGGTTAACCACACTTACAAAAAGTTATGTAAACAAATGAGCTCATTCTAGTGGTTCAGAATCATGTGAACTGAATGGGAAGTTGAGTTATAAGGAACCATAAAAGGGTCTAAATACTTTTAATTATTCAGTGCATTGTTAACATATGCTTGTTAAGAACTTACCATTCTTTATGTACAATTTTTACATTATTAAAACACTTGATAACCAGACTTTTAAGAGGTTATATAAATGGTCATGTGAACTACATGAGAAACTTTAGATACAGTGTGTTACTTCGTTTCAGGAAAATGAACATTGAAGGTGCAGTTTATAATTAAAATCAATGGTTCAATTGAAATGTATTCATTTTAATGCACGAACATAACCATTTCTGTGATGACAGCATCTGCAGTAATGGCAAGGACCAAAAAGGAGAGGTTCTAAAATTTTTATTTTTAGAAAAAGGTCACGTCAGTTTCCATGTTTTCTTGGGCTCATTTTTCTTTTGCGGAGGATCACGGTTCAAAACCGCTTCCCTCGTCGACGAAAAGATCAGAATCAAGGAACAGGCCCTTCTCTAGTGGAAGAAAACCTTCACTCTCTTCATCGGTTTTAAACTCTAGCTCAGTCGCAGGACTCGTCTCGGTTGAGTTGAATAAGAGCCCTGGCTCCTCAGTGACGGTTGATAAGACCTCAGCTGGGCTGGTCTGTATGGACCCAGGTGATTGGGTGGTGGTTTCTTTCTTTGGGATCAGAAACAAAGGACCTAATGTGGCAATCTTGCTCCAGTCTGTTGTAAAAAGAGAAAGGGTGTTTAAGAGCCACATAACTTAAAGTTAAAGAATGAAACATTAAAAACGTCAAAACCTTTGTTCAAGTCCGTTCCTCTCTTCGACACACCACTGGCATATTGCCTTGAATAAATGAGAGATTTAAAGGGTTCCGATGACTGACCAGGTCTCGCATGATAGAAATCAGCCAATTTTGGTTTTGGGGCCAAATAAGGCTGCTTGACAGGAGGGGCTAGTGTGATGTGGTAAGGCTGGATTGGTCGAGGATCTGCCGCAACTGGTTTGGATGGCTCACAGCCATTACAAATCTCATCACCTCCATCCGCAGACTGCCACCTGCAACAGCCAAAGGGATCTTGCAAAAGTGGCAAATGGACCAGTTGATACAAAGACTTAATACAAGACAGTAATTACCTTCCATCAATAGAAGAACATGCTCGATTCTGAGAGCTCAGAGGAAACACAGTAGGGATAGCTTTTAGGTAACATGTGATGAATACCTGTTTCAAATAAAACCAGGAGGCATTGCAGAATTAGATTATGGTCCATGAGGGGAGGAAAAGCGCATTTCAGCAAAAATTGCATATACAGGTTGGGAACGCCACGGGTCAAGGCTGAAATGCACTACACAAGGATTCAAAAAGAGGGAGCCCACAACCAACGACACCCCCCCCCCCCACACACTAAAGTCACTCAAAGCACAATCTCAGGCAGAAACGGGCACCTTGTTACTGAGAGATGCAGGATAAATTAGTGGTAAATAAGCATGAAATAGCTAATTTCTGATACCCTCTAACTACATGGAATCAAAAGTCTGAAGCTTGAATAAATGGATTTAAAAACTGCACACCATGTGATTTTCTATGAAATGTCGCCCCAAGTGGCCAAATCCTGTACACAAGTCAATGTCTCTCGGTCTTGGAGAATGTTCATTCTTTAGTGAACAATCCTTTAAATTAATCTTAACTTCTGCTCACCAAGTTGCTGGTCAATTTGTAGAATCTGAAGGCTTCCAGTTGCAGGTTTAATTTGTTGCCTTGGCTCCTCTGCAAGAACTTTGAGCGAGAATACAAAGTCCTACTGTCTGTAAGACATCTGAAAGCGGTCTACATGATTAGGGCTTCCTTTCCAGAAGATCAAAGTGCTGAATTCAAGTGTACAAACAAACTGGTAGTGTTCCTCAGTGCAAAGAAAAGTAAACTCTGTGTAACATCTACATCCCTTTGGATACGGTTTTTCACTACAGGATCAGTTTCATTTGCCACCAAATTTGTAACTTCAGGACCAGGGTTTAAATAGGTGCAGTAGTCAATTTAAGTCTGACAAAAATCTCACCCATGATTTTCCACAAAAGAATATTTGATGTCACTAGGAGCCACGCCATAAGTTGGTGTAGCCTCACACCAGTCAATAAACAGGAGGAGGGGGACATGATTGGCCAAGGTAACCGATGCTTGAAGGTGTATCGTATCCCCAAGGAAATAGACATTCGAGCCCCTCTCATACTGCCAGTCATCTTAAAAAAAAAAAAAAATAGAATAAGTTAAATAATTCTGAAGCATAATCTGAGTTTAACTGCCATACCATTCATCAGTCGGAGGCTGAAGTCCAGATAATCTGTGGCAGAAACAGTGGAAACAAATGGGCTCCAAGTGGGTGCCACTGCCGCACTGTCAACACTGTACCGCCTTAGGAGTACATGAAACAAGAGTTAAAAAGTAGAGACTTCTAAAACTAAGAGGATGAGGCTTGTCAGCTTACCTCTGGTAATGGCACTCAACAGGTATGACTGCACTTTCCTGGCGAAGTACACCATCAGGAGATGGTAGAGGGGAGTACACAATGACATTTGAATATACTACGGAGTCTCCAGTTACCTGAAAAGACAAAAATTAAAAATGTGAACCATTTACTAGTAGTTTACAAGCATCACCTAACAGCGCCCTGTTTTTTTGAGACCTGCCAAGAATGCCCATCTGTAAAAGGTCTTCTGATGGTTCATGTGAACTTACATGTAGTTTGGTTCCACAATCTTTGAAATAAGCAAGTATTGTCAACTGTGATTTCCCGGTTTGCACGGCTCCACATGATGCTGCAGACGCTTTGTCAAGCGGTGATGGGGAGCCCAGAAACAGCTCCTCAGCATAGACTGGAAACCCCGACGCAAACAGGTCTGCGCTCATCACAATCTCTATCGCTTCTTCATGACAGTACACGGACACGGTTTTCTCACGCTGATGTGGTACGGGGTCGTTTATCTTAGACGGGCTTTGCGGAATCGAGGTGTGATACTGACTACTCAACAGCTTCTGGCTCGCCAAAGGCCCTCTTTGCTGGAAAGAGCGAGCAAAAAAGCGAGGAACACATTCAGTGAGCAGGGGCGTCATAAGAAAGACAGCAGTAAACCACGTTAATGTGCTACTCAGCCACATCTCGCCAGCTAAATAATTATATCAGAAATAATTATAATAAATAATTATATCAGAAAACCAGCTTAACGAGCATGCACATACAAAAACTCGTAGATCGCCGTTTTTAACACAGATTAATGGAAACCGCTTCTTATAGCATCACAACTTCCTAATCACTCAAACAAACCACACACACCTGATTTCTATTCTTTTAGGTCAATTAGGTTCCATGAAAATAATTAGAAGCAATGACGTCGCTCCACCTGTGCGTACGATATGAGGCTTAAAACGTTTTAGAACTTTTAGATATTTTAAAATCGATTTAGACTTTTTAACTTCATATGCAGTGCAACAAATGATCTTTTAATAAAACAAACATTCCATGTAAAAACAAATAATGTATATATATATATATATATATATATATATAAATTGCATTTGTAATTGTCAAGAGTAAAGCATTACACACTGCTGGCAACATACTGACGATAACCATTTTATGGCATGCATGTATGTACATTATAAATAAATACTCAATAAAGCCTAAAGAAATACCACATACATTTTGTTTAGTATAGTGGTCTATTATTTAAAATCATGTTCACAGTCGAATATCAATCTCACTGTGATAAAACAGTAGCTTCTATGCTGCTTATAAAAGTCTGCTTTTATATATATATATATATATATATATATATATAGTTCTGCTTATATAGTATATCCTCCACAATTCTTTACAGTAAGTATAAAACAACAGAAACATGTAGAAATCAATGGGTTTATTTTGGTGTTATAAAAAGTCCAAGGCAGAGAAGATAGAGAAACAGACTACAATGTTAAAAAGGCACAATAAATTACTAAGTTTCCTCTGCTGTGCCACACAAAAATACAAAAGCCTTCTCTCCACAAAACTGGAGCGCTGTTTATCACTCATTAAGGCAGACATTTTAGTTTGAGGTCTTCAAACTGAAATCTGAGGGCTGTGAGAAGGAGAGTCAAGCTGAGACACGAAAGTAAATTTTTCTTCTAAAATGAAAATGCACCATAACAGACAAAGCAGTCAGAGCGGTAAATCCTTTCAGTTCTTGTTTTTGTATTTAAGGCATGAGGTATTAACTGGCAAGACGACAGCTTCGTGCTGCTGCTTTTTCAATTACACATCATGGCAGTGGTTTTCTTCTCTTTTTCCCGGCAGAAGTGTCACAGGAACAGGGAAAAAGGCTGGGAAGACAAATATTAATTTTTAGTTTCGGTTTTACATAGTCTAGTTTTCAACCAAATTTGAAACTCATCTTCTTACCAATGGCAGACACCCATCACGGACCCTCACAAGAAGGAGCAAACCTTCTGTGTCCTGAAGGGGTTGGTGCTTGAAGACACGCCGGTCAGCAGAGGATCCTGAAGGGCGTTCTGAATACAGAACTGTTGAAGCTCTGCAGCCGCCTGAGAAACCTACAGATCCAAAAATTAAATATAATAATAATAACAACAACATCTCACCAATGTCTTGGAAATGGAAGTGGGTTGAAATGCTAAATACATAATCATACTAAGACACACAAATACATTGAAAAACGGGTGTACTATCAGAGTATTGTGTATTTATTGTCTACGTTTCTTATATATATATATATATATATATATATATATATATATATATATATATATATATATATATATATATATATATATAAGGGAGGGTCTAGTTACATAAACTAGCGTTAACGTTACCCATTCTAGGTAGCTAAGTTAGGCATAGATCTCATTTATTTTTCCAGAGTCTATATAATGCTCGGTTAGTTTAATTGATATTAGTACTACTTCACTACAATATAAAATTATTTTAATAACACAACTGAGAAGGCTCTGAAGCAAAGCTAACGGGCTACAGGTCCACGCCCAAGCTCAACTCTCTAGCTTCAGTTTCCTCAGAAATTAACCCTCTAAAAGAAACAAACCTTTACTCTGTTGATGTTTGCTTCGAAGCGCAGCTGCTGAACGACTTTCTTCATCGCAACAATGTTTGATGAGCCCGACATGATGTCTGATATTTCTAATCGATGTGTAACAGCGAAAACAAAAGTTGTGAGCGGGCGGTTTCCGGTTGGTTCAGTCCGGAAGTGCACGAGTGAAACGATTCCCTTCGCGTATTTTTCCGAAACCTACTATGGCGAATGCTTCACTCATGAATATTAATAAGGTACTTGCAAAGCGACCTTCCGCTTGAGTTCTTTAGGCTAATTGATATTCATAAGATAAGTATTCAGCGTAGTATGATTGGGCCATTCGTCAGTCGCAGTGCAACGCCCACTTGCCAACGTCAGCCAATCAGCAAATCAGTTGAGGGCAAACGTAATTAATATTCATAAGCTTCTTGAAAAACAAATAGGAACAGAACTTGTTTTTTTTTTTCGTATTCAGAACGTACCTATATGCCACCTGTTGGCGATTAGATATTATATTATTTATCATATGTATATTTCCTCTGATCTATGATTGAGAATTATTATTATTATATAAAGTTTCTAGTTTTTGCTTCTTTAACGATAATTGATATTCGCCATTAATGATTCTGTTTATGAATGGAATGCTAACTTCTCAAGAGTCATTATGTTGAAAATTATTACAAAAGTATTACAAAACTGGAATTATTATGGAAACAAGACAATCCAATAAAATGCCTTCTAGACTGTTGTCTTACTTAGATTGGCTTGTCTTATTTGCAAAGCACAACTGGTTGGTAGAGCTTTCAAAACAAATTTCACACAGCAACCTTTGAAGTACTATAATCCCATTTCCTGTAAAACTATCTGGATTTCACCAGAGAGATTTCATTTGTTTCACGATCACGCTATTCCAGTTTTTGACCCACTTTTGCTCTAAATTGATCTGTTTTTTATCAAACTGTTCACGATGTTTTTCTATCCCACGGTGCTCAATCACAGGACTGGGTGCTTTGCCACAATTTGGTAAGTTCTCGTCTCTTTCTGTAGAGTTTTAGGACTGTTAAAATGTGTTTATATTCACAGTGTGAAAAAATCCTTAATAAGGATCTGACAATTTTAAAGAGTAGGCTATAATTTTAAAACTGAGGTATAATTTTTCATATCTAACTAAATATAGCCCACTGTGTGTGTGTGTGTGTGTGTGTGTGTGTGTGTGTGTGTGTTTCTTCAGGTTGGCGGCCACTAAAGGACGAAAGATCAGTCGGAGAGATCTGCTCAAAGTCAATGTCCAGCGCACTTGGTCTGTACCCTTTCTGTCGTATGAAAAATCATGCTCGACGTGTGAACTATTTTCTACATAATCAAATTTAAAGACAGCTGATACGATCATGCATATTGGGTTCATCTCTGGAAGTAAGGGTTTTTCTAATGGAGTTAGAAAAATATACATTATTGCTATGCATCAAACAATAAATATAGAACAGATTGAGCTTGTACATGAATAAAATGACTTCAAATCTGCATGTAAAGTTTCACAGACAAAATAAAATAAAGAATTAAAATTAAAATGGATATGAAAGAAAAAAGGGATAGCATTCTAAAACACATACAGCGGAAAACTGATCTGTGTAGGCCTATTACAAAAAATGATTTTCATTATCAGAATCTGTCTCTTTTCTTATTTGTAATCAAGAGAATTAAGAAATCCATCAACTTCATTTAAGAAATGCGAAAAGGTAGGCTGGTAATCTATTATTATTATTATTAACAATAATCTATTATTACTATTATTAACAATGTAATTCACTAAAGTATTGGTTTTACATCTCTTAACTGAATGGATTTGGAAGAATCAAAGTGTTTATGTATATTAAAATATAAACTATTCCAAAAAATGTTGAGTTTCGTCACATTGACAAAAAATCAATCGATCAGTGTCTCATCTTTAATCCCGCACAGTGAGAAGGAGAGAAGGACGGTCAACATCTCTATATTTTGCCACAATATCATGCACAGGATATATTTTGCACAAGATCTTAAAATGAACTTCTTGTACTTCTGTGTAATTGGGAATGCAGTATTTGTGAGGAAACAACATGTTAAAGCAGTTGTTCTCGATGTGCTTCACAGCTGTGACATCATGGATTATGTGTTGGTCAGAGTCCCGCCCCCTGTATCAGGAATGCCCCGCCCACGTTTCTCCCTGTACCTGTCCTCTCAGCTGCAGTATGGAGTGGTGCTTGTCTACCACAGACAGTGTGAATTTTTGTTAGGTTGGTGTGCTAGAACTTAAGGGTAAATTATCATTTGTGGGTTTGGACAATTTTGGGGTTCAAAAAAATAATACTTTTATAAGGATATTATTGAAATGCCCTAACATATTATTCAGGCTTGATTTGCTAAAAATTGATTTAACATAAAGACGGCGTGTAACAAAAGCAGCTTTTTGCTGTTTTGACTCTTTTAAGATGACAAAGTGCATTACAAGAGCTGATCATGAATCATGATCATGAGATTTTGATGTGTCCATTGATTGTGTTTCTGTGATAGTTTGTTAATGCTGTTTTCTCAGAGGACACTCAGGGGGCAATAGATAGATTGCTTCGCCTTAACGTGAAGTCCAACATTGATATGAGGGATGAAGAAACCAGGTAAGGCATTTTATTTCTTATACATTTTTTATTATGGGCATACGTTATATTATAATGCAGATTAATGGAACCCTGTTTATGTTTTCTTCTCTTCATGATAATAATATCCGATAAATGTTGTGATTCTTTAAACAGTGATGTCTACATATAACACCATATAACATATAATGTTTTTTTTTTATTTATTATTATGTTGTTGTTGTTTTTTATTAGTAATGGCTACGATTTAAAAAAAAAAAAAAGATAAAAAAGTCTTCCAAGTAACAATTACAGACCTTTTTTTCAAGTTAAGGTTAATAAAAGCAAACATAATGTTTCAATCAAGATTATTAGGTTAGAGCAACAGGACAAAGCTAAAATAAAATAAAATAAGAATGATAAAGATGCAGAGCTTGAAACATATCAGATGTTTCACGTCCACAGTTCCTCAACTTCCTTCTTCTTCCTCTCAGGCAGAGTCACATGATCCCAGATGCTGCTGCACTATTTGATGAAACAGAGGGAGCGAGGGACCCATTCTTTGGCGTTATGGAGACTGGTTATAGCCTGCCGAGTCCAAGCAGCCTCATCCAGGTGGATGCAGCTCAGAATTGCGAAGACGAATTTCAAAACTTTCAATTTATCAAGAAATAAAACTGTATCATGCTTTCCACCAAAGTATTAAGCATCACAATGTTTTCAGCATTGATAATAATAATAAGAATAAATGTTTCTCGAGCAGATGTCAGTATATTAGAATGATTTCTGAAGGATCAAGTGACACTGAAGACTGGAGTAACGTTGCTGAAAATTTAGCTGTGCATCACAGGAATGAATTACATTTTAAAATACATTCAACGAGTATTAATATTTACTGTATTTTTGGATCCAATAAAAAATGCAGCCTTTGTGAGAATTATAGACATTAAAAAATCTCACAGACTCCAAACTTTCAAGCAGGTAGTGTAATTTCTAGGTGTTATTCTTGTTTCGTTTTTTTAGTTAAGGGTGGGGTTTATCAGTCATGTGTAGTCTAACCTCTCTCACTGTGGCTCAGCGAATGGAAGAGGTCTTACCTGATCAAGCCCCGCCCACTAGAGAACCCACACCACCTTCAGATGGTGAGTACTGTTACAGTATGTCATCCATTGCCATAGCAGCACACTTTTATAAATATCAGTAGTCTTTCAAATTATGTTATGAGAATGTCCACAGTCAAATGATAATAATAGACCAGTAATAAAGAAAATGAGAAGACAGAAATATAGAAATGTGTATTTTTCAACCTCCTTATTTCCCCTCTAGGCATCACTGCCAGCCAGGAGTCCATCACCCTGACAGAAAGAGAGCCAGTCATCATGCCTGAGCCAGAGGTACAGTTGTCACTCAGTGTTATCACCATATGTACATAATGACTGGATAATATCCTGAGTGCTGTTTCTCTCATTCCTCAGTTTGAAGGAGCAGATCTGCAGGAGTCTGACATGATCGAGCTACTGCTGGAGCAGCCAGATCACTTTCTTGAGCGTGAGTGATGGCAACATGCCGTTTTCATTCACACCCATAATTATGTGCAGTAATTATCCAGATCCTGATTACACATGCACAGACTAATTGGACAAATCAGATTTTCCTATTTCACCCTGAAATCAATTTTTTTTAAAGAATTTAAATATTCATGCTTTTATTAAAATATATTTTTTATCTATCTATCTATCTATCTATCTATCTATCTATCTATCTGTCTATCTATCTATCTATCTATCTATCTATCTATCTATCTATCTATCTATCTATCTATCTATCTATCTATCTATCTATCTATCTATCTATCTATCTATCTATCTGTCTATCTATCTATCTATCTATCTATCTATCTATCTATCTATCTATCTATCTATCTATCTATTTTTTCATGCAAGTCAATGGCTCAAATGAACTGTTTGGTTACAGAGATTCTTCAAAAATTTTCTTTTGTGCTCAGTAGATGAAAGAAACCCATACAGATTAGGAACAATCTGAGTGTGAACAGATGATGACAGAATTTTCATATGTAGTTGAACTATCCCGTCAGGTTTTCTGGGATTGGTCCAAACACTCATAATGAGTCAGTCCTCAGTTCATGTGGTTTCGACAGTTTCAGCCTTTTCTGTCATGTCTTGTTTTATATCATAGAGATATTTGGCTTAAATTTGAGAATGCTTGCTGTTTTGCAGGTGATGATGAGAGGCAGCTGGAGATAGACAGGGAAAGAGAGCAAATAGAGAAAGAGACAGAAGAGGACAGAGAGCCCAGGATGCCTGATGAAAGAGAGCAAGAGAGAGCAGCACTTGAGCGAGAGGCAGCCAGAGATCTGACAACATCAGTCTCCTTAGATCTGTACGTTTAGAGAATCACACTCAAACTTAGACTTACACTTGTTTCTTTTTTAGTAAGCTTTCAGTTAACAAAAGATACTAAAAATGGAAAACTTTGAAGGTTTATGGCTTTAAAGTCCCAGTGAAATCAGAATCTTTAAGCTGATGTTCTGTCGATTTGTCCTACGCTGTCAGATTTTCCTACCTCCCTCTAAAACAGTGGGATTTCTCAATTATTTAAGCATTATCATTTGCAATATTGACTATTGGTTTTGGTAATTACCAACGATGTTGGTAATGTGTATCCTTTTTCTAATTTGACATTTAAAATGACATGTTCAGTAAGTCATGGCAACTTTTGTTTTTATTATTTGAACTTATCAAAATAAGCTGAGCAATTTCAAATTGTTTTTATAAGTTATATGAACTTCAACTTGATTTTTAAGTTGGTTTAATGTAATTCAAGGGGCTGTTTAGACGACAACGTTTTTAGCCAAAAATGGGAAACTTTTTATTTGTTTTGCCTGTTTGATACACCACAACGGTGTTTTGGGAACTGAAAACACAAATTTTGGAAAAAAAAATTCAAAGTGCATGTTTTTGAAAATGGCACCGTTATTGTTTCCGTGTAAACACCCAATACGGGATCTTTGTAAAAGATTACGTCATGCACATGCGTAGTATGTGTTAGGTATGTAGAGCTGCAGTACGTGCCAATTTTAAAGGCAAGCGAGAACAAACAAACACAACAATGGCGGAGTACATGGAACTGTTGTTGCTGCTCAAGAGTTTGCTAGCGCTTCTTCAGAAAAGTGTGGATTTACTTCACCAATATTACAACCAACAACAGAGACACATCATATACAGTACATCATATAATCGTCACTTCCCTACAGGTACTGTTTACTAACAAGATGACAGCGCCAACTACTGGCCTGGCATACATAATACAGCATTTTTGGACATTTTCATGGATATGTGTAAACGCGAATCGTTTTGAAAACGTTGCATATACGTGAACCTTTTTAAAAACGCATGGGAAAAAAACGTTTCAGTTTTTGACTACATCATTGTCATGTAAACATAGCCTAAAGTTGAAATGACTTACACAATCAAGTAAGGCAGCAACTGAACTAAAATGCTTTACTCTAAAGCCTCAAAAGCGTTCAGGCTTTGGGTTGCCAGATATCAAGTGCTTAAATCCCCCAGTCAGGGTTATTCTCTTATCCTCCTAGACTTTGATGATTTGAAACACTGGCAAACATGTATGCTGGTATTTAGTGAATATACTTCTCAAATGAAAGTTTAATATAGCCAGTCTTTGTTTCTTCTCAAGTCTGCTTGTGTTATTTCCTGCAACTAAATCTGCTAGAAAACCTTCTCATTGAGAAACTAATGAATCTTGACTACGTTGTTTGCCATTGTGTCTCCCGAATAAATAAAACCTCTGTGCTAAAATAGAAAATCATTTTTGTTGTTTTACTGCAATAATAAAAATAATAGAATCATTTGTAATTATTGGAATCAATGTTATGCATTAAATGTATAGGCAAAAACTGCTTTCAATTCCAGTTATATGTTATATTGGCCTGAAAAACATTAAACTTATGCTTTAAGATTATGATTTTCCAGGGCACAGATCACTGGTGCATCAAGCCAGGAGGCTGTCCTGCTGCCTGAGGAGGATCTGGGGCTGCCCATGGAAATGCCTGTGTTAGAAGAACGTGAAAAGACCCCGGTATCTGTGTCTGTACCAATACCGTCCCCTCCGCCTGGTGAAGAGGAGAAAGGGGGTGTTGAACCCAGAGAAGAGAGGGCAGTGAGAGAGAGGAGCCCTGATCTTGAGGTGTGTTACATTCGGAGGTCTGTCTTCATCCTGCATCGAAGCATTTGAAACATTTGTCTTCAAGCCCCATGTGTCCCTCTGTCAGCCTGCCGTAGCTAGGCCTGAATCCCCTACAGAGCGGAGGAAGAGGAGGAGACAGCTGTTCTTCATTGATAAAAACACACAGATCTCTCAAGAGGAAATGAGGGCTCGGATTGATGACGTCGAGACAGAGACCAGGCCACTGGTAAATCTAGAATGATTCGCATTCTTCAAGTCTGTTGCGTATAAAAGCAGAATGGTGTAACTCGTGTTTTTCTTCTAGGCATCACTAGTCAAACCACCGTTTGAGAAGAAGGGTGCTAAAGAACTGCTCGAGAACCCTTGCATGAGTAAGTTGGTCATAACGAAAAATAAACCTGCAATTTGCAAACAGACAAATATACAGTATATACGACCATTGTAAAGAAATGTTTCAAAAGTAAAGATATTTTCTATTTGAATTAAATGCTGCTCTTTCGAACTTTCCTATTCATCAGAGAATCCAGAAACAAAGTATCACCGGAATAAATTACATTTTACAAGTTATTTTATAGCATACTATTTTATCATATTACTTTTTTACTGTATTTTGAGCAAATAAATGCAGCCTTGCTGATCAGAAACATTCAAAAAAGTTCGATGTGGTGTAAGTATATGCATTGCGTATTACTTCCATGAACATTAAGCCCATTTTCCTCTTAAAAATCTAATTCAAGCATCCTCTCCAGAAACAATATTTTAAAGTTAAAGGCATAAAATTAAAAGAAGTGAAAGATTCATTTACGTATATTCTACTTTAAAGCACATAATGTACATAAAGATTTATACACACACACATGAAAGGAGTTTAATGAAAAATGCAAAAATTACAATTATACATAAAAATAAAACAATGCTTTTTGGCATTGCTTTTGGGGTCAAATATGACCAATACGGATATTTTATGACAGTTTCCATGATATTCACTGAAGCATTCTTAGCTTATCCTCTTTCTACAGTCCAGAGCCTAAGCTAAAGGTCATGTTATTGACGGTGAAGTGTTAATGCTTACACAGGCCTCCCACCTGAGATCCTGGCACTATGGAAACAGGCCGCGGTCCTGAGGCCCATCCCTCCGTCCCGGCAGCGCGGGGAGGAGATACCAGAGAGAGAGCAGGAGAGACCAGAACTGGGACAGAGAGAGGAGGAGGAGAGAGAGCTTAGCTCTAAAGAGGTGTAGCATGTGTCTCAGAAACACTGTTACATTCTGAGATATAACTCGTCCCATACAGACATGATCAATACATTACATCAACATTAACAAACTTTTTTTGTCAGCTGTACCTTTTTGACCTAAAATGTTAAAATATTTGAATTGCATGTTAAATTCCCATCCATTTAGACACAGTTTTTAACATAAGAATATTGTGATTCATATTTTTTAGTTATACATCAATTAAATAAGTAAGCTTTCTGTATTAGTAACAGAATATGTTTTAAATACACAGTAACCAGGTATTTATAGTTGTCAGCAATAAATCCAACTGACTATAGCCATATTTTAACCATGTTCATACTAACTTAAACTGAATAACTTTTTAACATGAACAGATTTATCTTGACTTAAAACAATTGATATAAATACATTCTGAAAATGATTACTTAAATTAAATCAAATCAATGGAGAGATCTAATAAACAATATCATGAGTTTTATTAACAGAAATCTTACCCCTTTTATTTATGTATGACTAACAGATGTGCATCACATCAAGTTTATTAGTTTATGTTAAAACCCAAATGGATGGAAATTTTATATGCAATTCAAATACAAAAACTTTAAATTTAGGCCTTAATAATTTCTTGCTTTAGTGACTGATCTTCTTTTCCTACATCCTTACTACTGTAGATTCCCAGAGAAATGTTGGAGTCTGGCCTCTTCCAGCAAGAAACACCAGGTAAAAACATTAGCACATACTGTATTTGTAGAATAACTTTTTTTGATAGTTGTTGTGGTGTTTTGAAGGAAGGGAAAGAAAGCGAATAATCGTCTTTCTGCTACATTTACATACTGATTGTTCATGTTTCAATGAAATTGGCAGCCTCTCTGGTGGTTTTGGAGACGACGGACAAGGATTTCTCTCCACTGGAGACTCCTGAAATGAGACGGTGAGAGAAGAGATGCTAAAAGAGAGACAGAAATAGCTGTCGCTGTCAGAAGCAACTGGTTTGACACTTGCGAGTTTCACATTCAGTTGCTGCATAATTAAGTGTCTCTGAATAATGACTTCGTATGTGTGTGCTGCCATGGCTTCAGATCCCCTGTTCCAGAAATTCAGTTCGGTCTTGAGGGCATCCCAGAAGAGAGGGTCCCAGAGATGGAAGATATTACAAAGGATATCGAGGAACAATTAAGGTACTGCTGGAAACCTCTTATTTTTGATGCCAGTGTCAATATAAAAGTGTGTTTTTTTTACACTACTCTGTTAATATGAGTATTTGTATTTATTGTTTGTTATTTATTGAAAGGATATTTATATTACTATAGTCAGGTCCAGTCACATTTATATGCATTGCGCTTTATACAATGATGTTATACAGATGTTTTCAAAGCAGCTTCACAGTAATAAACAGGAAAATAACTGTATTTACGTTGGAAAGTTCTTCAGTTATTAAACAAATAAAATTTTAGCTGAAAATCAGTTTTAAAAAGACAATAGTGTCATTATTCAGCTCAATTTGATTTAATTTAATGTTGATTTAATTCAGTTCAGTTAGAGTGTCACTAGCTGCATTTCCATTACCCTTCAAATTGTGCAAATTGAAATTGTGAATTTAATATATGCCCAATGGAAACGTGTACATTTTGCGAAAACTCCCCATATTTTGCAAAAAAAATGTACGCTCGCACGAGGTGGTTTTTCAGGCAATTCGAAAAAGGAATATTTCGCACAACTGCAATGGAAATTTTTTTTCCGCATTTACAGTTCACATGGCATATTCCTCCTTCATTTCTTTATTACATATAATGGCTAGTGCAGCCAAATCCATCAAAATCTGTTGCCATGACTTATTGTGAGAGGAAAAAATGTTTTAAGTCGCATAACATCAGTTAAGGGAAACACCGTCATTTCACTATACGTTTTTATCGACATTTATAAAATATTGCCAAAGTTTTGCGATAATCTGTAATGGAAACGTGCCTACTGTTGCATAGTTCATTAGTTATAAAGTGAACTCAGTTTGCTGCTTTACAGAAGGCAGTTGTGTTGTTAGTCAACTCAAGTCAGTTCAGTGTTGATTCAGTTCAGTTCAATAACATATCAATGTTGAAGAGTTCATCAGTCGTGTAACAATTGTGATTCAGGTATACAGCGGCTCTACATAAGACATTTTCATTATCCACTCAATTTAGTTCAAGTTTTGTTCACATCCAGTAGTGTAAGTGCAGTCATCTTGATACTGTTACTGATTATTAGGTGTATAGTAAAACAAATTATTCCCAAAATCTTTTTTTTTTTTTCAAGATTTTTGTTTTGTTTTTTGTTTCGATGGCTAAATTAATTTGTATTAATTGTATAAAGCCCATCTTATTAACTAAAATAATTAAACACATTTTAACAGCACTTTATTAAACACTTAACAAAAATACAAATTTTAGGAAACTATGAAATACAATTGTTACCCTAGTCTAAAAAACAGTCACAGGGGTAATTTTTTTTTAAATTGAGATATAAACATCATCTGAAAGCTGAATCAATAAGCTTTTGTTATGATCAGACAATATTTGGCCGAGATACAACTATTTGAAAATCTGGAATGTGAGGGTGAAAAAAATCTAAATTTGAGAAAATTGACTCAAAAGTTGTCCAAATTAATTCTTAGTAATGCATATTACTAAACAAAAATTAAGTTTTAATATATTTACGTTGGGAAATTGACAAAATATCTTCATGGAACAAAAGTTTTACTTAATATCCTAATTTTGACCCATACGATGAATTGTCGGCTATTGCTACAAATATTCCCGTGCTACTTATGACTGGTCTTGTGAAGACGGAAAATGAAAAGTTGCTATTTTCTAGGCTGATATGGCTAGGAACTGAACTCTCATTCGGTCTTAGTACAAGATGTAACTACAGATGAGTCAAGTTTTAAATATGAAAAATATAGAAACTCTTTTGTCATTTTTAAGCAAGATGCTAATGGTCTAATCAGATTCAATGATCTATGCTAAGCTAAGCTACCACCAAACCCAGAGATCGGCGGAATGGATTCACAAACGACAAAACTCAACTGTTTAACTCTAGGGGAGCTGTAAAAATTTTTTTTTTTTTTTTGTGTTTTATATTTTTTGCTTTGTCCATTTCAGTGGCATATGAGTATAGAAAGATGTTATATCAAATGCATTTTTTGTGTAATGTAATCTATTTATTTTTTCTTCTGTTGAAGGCCACAGGATGTTATTGAAGGTTTGGTAACCTTTCACTCTCTGCTGCCCCCTCAGGCCAGCCGCAGAATTGTTTCCCAAATGTTTTTGAGATTGCTAGGTAAGATTATGGCAGATGATTTACCATTCTATGCCTGACAAAATCAATTAAGATATTAAGAAATTGAGATTTTGCTGGAAAAAAAAATTGGGAGCACTACCACCTACCAAAATCCAATTTATTTTAAACTGAAAAATTCAAAGATTTAAAGGGAGAAAATCTTATAGTGGTCAGGTTTACTGTATGTGACATATGCCACCCCGTCCCACTTCATCTGCTATCTGTCTACCCATGAGCCTCACAAAAGTGCAATCACCCGGACAGATATGCTGTCTTGTTTTGTGTTTACAGAGGAAATAGTCGCAGGACAGGTCACAGTGCGACAGGACGAGCCGTATGGTGACATCTTCATTTCACAGCTGTAGATCGATGAGGACTTGTCAATGTTTCCAGACAAAATTGGTATGAGGATATTTATTCACATGGCTTATTATATCAGTGTTCAGGTTTATGTATTTTTAAAATGAAACCGTTTTAGTTGTGCTAAAATTACTGATGGTTTAACACGTTTGTCATTGTTATTTTATTATTGTGATGTTTTATACTCTATGAATTTTTTTTTTGTCTTTTTAAGAATTAACTTAATATTTTATGCTCTATGAAAAAAAGTTTTGTCTCTTTAAGAATGAACTTTTATGCAGTGTTTTCTATATTATTCTAATGATACCATGTTTAGTACAGCATTTCTGTTTTTACTATAATATTAAATTGTTCTGTTAACATAATTAGGTTTTACTGTTCCACACTTAACATTTATTTCTTAATATTTATCAAATTTTTACATAAAGCACATGAAATCTGCATTGTTGCTAGGTTTAATCAATAAAGTTTATATTGCCCTGCTTATAAACTGTTTATATTTTTTTAAGTGTTCATGAGAAACGAATAAATATTGTATAGAATTCATATTTGTATTGACTCTAATTTCACCATGTTTAATTCGTGTAAATGTAATATAGCATGAAGCTTTACACACGTAGTTTTCTTGTTTTATTACAAACTCATTTTTCTCTCAACAACAAAACTGTGCAATATATATTTATCAGTTTGTTTACCACTAATCAGTTTTGGCACAAAGTACATTAGGCACTAGGTTTACCACAAATACCAGCGTAGACAGAAGTGAATATGCTAAAATACATTTCAAATTATTTCACATACCTTCATTATATGGATCTGGTCAATCAACTTTGTCATAAATATCAAAATCACAATTCAGTTAAATCCTAAATTGTTTTCATTCTAGAACAGTCACATAAAAATGAACGTTTTCCTTAAAACTTAATAGCTCTAACAGTGCAAAAGTCCAGAGACATTTATGCTAAACCCAGGGAACTGTTTTTCTAAAAATGATCTTGGAAAATAAACCATAGCCCCTAAAAAGAAGAAGAAGAAAAAAGTGCAGTACTATTTGCTTGTATAGATTTGAGAAATTTTAGACCTTTAGAATGAATGTTATATAAAAGTTAATGTGCGGTCATATTAGCAAAATTTTGTGAACAAAAAAGGTCTGTTGTCTGAACTGTCAATAGTGTAGTGATTTTGGTCAAAGCTGTGCATTTGTGTGAACAACTTGAACTGTGAAATCTGCATGATCAGATATATCGGAAAATCCTGATTTCATGGAACCTTTTTGAAAGTACTGGATTTTGCCTGTGAAAATTTGCCAAGAAACGGTAAATGTGACCATACCTCAGAATTTAGGTTTAGGATGAACCAAATGATAGCATCATAATATTGAGCAAGTACTTAAGTATACATATAGTGTCTAATAAAGAGAAAAACTAGCTAATTATCTCCGGAAACTCTAAAATGTGTATTGTTCTTCTACATGTCATGTTTTAGAGAAACTTTTTGTTATTGTTTCTCTACATTTGTAGAGAATCTTAAGGTGAATAAAAAGTATGTTGGTTCTGTTTTCTTGAAATTCGAACATTCTCTATAAACATCCGGGTAATTAAGAAACTGTGATGTTTTTAACATAGAATAAGACTGTTTATCTTATTTTATTCTATTTTCTGGAACCCTTATTTTATTTTAATGGGTTTCGTAATATAGTAAACCAACTAAAATTCTTATTCCAATATTACACAACCATATTCTAGCATCAAAGCCCAAAAAACCCCAGAATCAGAGATCAGTTGTGAAAGACATCTTTTAGGGGATCTGCACCAATAACAACACTGGTTGCCTGAGGAATCAGATGATGAAATAGTGGAATTCCCTCTTGCTAATAGGTGTATCTTGACAATGGCGTGTCTTCAAGGAGATCATCCTGCAGAAAGGCACATTAGGGTTTTGAGGTCATCAGATGAATTCTCGAATTTAATCATTATTGATTTGAGGAACTTGCCATCACATTTGCAAAACATGACATAATTACCATTATCATGTAAATTAGAGATTGAGCAATAGTGGATTTTTCTGATAACGATAACTAGGCTGGACCACAACAGTATTAAAAAATAATTAAATTTATTAGTAAATTATTATTGTTAGTAAATGAAATTAGCAATCAAAAAATGGACAATACTTCTTCAGCATTTATTATCCTTAGTTAATGTTACAAATTGACTCTATTAATACCATTTCATATAAATATCTACACAAAGTCCATTGCATTGAAATTAGATACATATGTATATTAAATGTATACTCTCTCACTTTATTTTCTTCTATTTTACAACACTTTTACAATAGAATATTATTATCTAATACTATTGTCTATTATCAAATATAATAATTTTAGAACAGAATGCTATTATCTAATAAAAATGAAAAAATATGTTTTACAGTGACGATAAAAAAATTTATTGGATGGATTTCTGATTTGTTTCTGTTGACCGCACGAACATAATTTGCTTTCTCAGGTCACCAGCTTTAAATTAGTGCTGTCAATCGATTATCACACATTAATCACAATTTTTTTTTTATAAACTAATCACACTTTTTTTTTTTTTTTACAAATTAATCACAAATAACCCCATCTAATACTAAAGTTTTTAAATATACTTCTATATTGCAATAATTTCACAATCTTCAAATTAATGTAGAAAACAACATAAAGAAGTATATTATATTATACTGTATAAGTAAATTATATTTTAAGTATTTTTTTAGTGGCATCTTTTTTTATAGCTGAAGACTAGTATCACTGATACCAGTACTACTGATGTCTCTTCCTAATATTTAACCAGTCAATTTGAACATTTATTAGACTTTAAAAAATAACAACTTAAAATTTAAGTGAACTTAAAACAATCTTCACATAAACCCATTACAATAAATGTTTACCTGTGCCCTTCACCAAGTAGGAAATATAAAGAAACCGAATATAGGTATCAATGCTAAATTCAAAATGAAATATAGTTGAATTCTTAAAGATACAAACGTTATTGATTTCCTTTATGTTTCTTTGATTAACAGACATCACAGCGGCTGGGTTATTAGGTTATTTGGCTGCTATTACTTTAGGAGCTGCCTCTGTGGAACATGACATGGATCTGACACATGCATGCTCATGGTTTCATTCGAGCTTTAATTTGAAATGATACAGGCTACAGTGTGCACCACCATATTTGTGCATGCAATTGAAGAGCACATGCTACGAGCACAGTATAACGACTGACGGGACAGGAAAATTTTTTTTTACTGAATTATGGCCTGATAACATTTCATCTGACCGCAAATCACTGTTGTTCTACTGAAGCTCCTCATCACCTGTACTGTTTCCGTGCTTGTTTGACTAGTGCCTGGAGCTGAGGCGAAGTGGAGTGCGTGTCTGAAAAGTCTCCTGTTTGATGTGGGCGTAAAGACATTTTCCGCCTAAATAAATCCAGGTCTTGTCAAGAAAGAGACAAGCAGCAGTTTAACTGCGCTAAATATTTTTTAAGTCGGTAAACTGGAAAAATTAATCGTTAATGCTAATTTTGACAGCACTACTTTAAATCTACATATAAAAAAACTCGACAAGGCATCATTGATTTTGCCTCTAGAAGCCACTCTTGTTCTGTATAATGACAGTGGACCATCTCAGTTGCTCCAGCAATGTATGCAACTACAAAAAAATATATCGCTATTGTTCCAGCAATCAATTGTTCAACCTCTAATGGAAATCTATAAAACTCTCAAAGGTCTCAATTTTAAATATCCCAATTTACTGCATGAATGCAAGACTCACCATAGGAAGGTCTTGAAGCCGGTGGAATTCTGGATGCTCACTACGTTGACGGAACTTGAGGAAGAGGACGGCTGAAACCATGGCAGTGCAAATAATGAAAATGGTGACCAGAGCAGCAAGCAGGGGGTCCAGAGGTGATGCAGGGCGGTGGGGAACCTTCCCTGACTCTAGATTGATGAATGGAGCAGAAAGTGATTATCATCACAGCAACTAATAAAACTGGAGGAACATCATGTACAGATCACAGAAGTAAGTACAATTGGAAAAATAATGAAATTATCATCTGTCGGTGTGCTTACTAGACCTCAACGGCAAGACCAACGGCAATAACTGAAACAAATTGAATGCCTCTCCTACTTATGTAGATTATTTTTCTGGCCTTAGTTTAAAGTGAGCTGAAACGTTCTCCCAAAAATAAAAAAGCGGTTGTTGAGCTTCCGTAGACCATATTAGAAGTGCTCTATGTATGTGCTTTGGGCTGGGGGATATGGGCAAAAAATATTTTTCCATATCATACATGCTATTTATCGCTATCTATCTATCGCATTTATTCAACATTATTGGGCAAGGAAATTCTGCACATTTATAAGACCTTGAGAATAATTGTAAATATATAACTTTGTTTGTTTATAATTAATCTCCACAGAGTAAGATACCTTTTAATTTGGGGCCCCATGAAATCCATTTTATTATTTCCTAAATTCTTTTTTTTCTCCATTTTATCATTTCTGGTCTCTGTGTTTTATGATTCAATAGAACTTTAGCATAAAATGGTGATGAATAAACCTATAACAATGTGATCACTCTTTTAAAATGAAAATTAATCTACAAACCTGATTCCAAAAAAGTTGGGACACTTTACAAATTGTGAGTAAAACAGGACTGGAATAATTTACAAATCTCATAAACTTATATTTTACTCACAATAGAATAAAGATAACATATCAAATGTTGAAAGTTAGACATTTTGAAATGTCATGCCAAATATTGGCTCATTTTGGATTTCATGAGAGCTACACATTCCAAAAAAGTTAGGACAGGTAGCAATAAGAGGCTGGAAAAGTTAAATGTACATATAAGGAACAGCTGGAGGACCAATTTGCAACTTATTAGGTCAATTGGCAACATGATTGGGTATAAAAAGAGCCTCTCAGAGTGGCAGTGTCTATCAGAAGTCAAGATGGGCAGAGGATCACCAATTCCCCCAATGCTGCGGCAAAAAATAGTGGAGCAATATCAGAAAAGAGTTTCTCAGAGAAAAATTGCAAAGAGTTTGAAGTTATCATCATCTACAGTGCATACTATCATCCAAAGACTCAAAGAAAATCTGGAACAATCTCTGTGAGTAAGGGTCAAGGACAGAAAACCATACTGGATGCCGTGATCTTCGGGCCCTTAGACAGTGTCATGATCCCAGTTCTTTCTCTTTTCTATCTCTGTCTCCATCTGCTGGTTCTTTGCTTTTTTTTTGCGCTTACTTATCTCTACTCTCATCATCTTCAGCTGTTCCTCGTTCTCTTCCGCTCACCTGCTCTCTATCTCCTATCATTAGGCTCTCTATTTCTAGCTCTGTCTCTTTCCATTCCCTGTTGAATTATTACTAACCACTTCGGATGTTTCAGATGTTTTTGTGCTTTTTCTTCAGACCATTAGTCCTGTCCTGTCCAGTCTTGTCTAGTCGTTTGGAGAATCTTTTATGGGCTGTTTGTTACCTGTTTTGTTCTCCGCCCAGTTTTCTGCCGTGAGGAGTAACGAAGGGTCCGACGCCTCACCAGTTCCCTTGATCTCGCTGAACACAAGCTTCCCGAACCAGCCACTTAGGCTTCATTGTCTCAACCAGGAATTATCCTTGTAATCTGCCTTTGTTTATCGGCCTTTGCGGCTTTGCCTTATTTCTATTAAAAGAGGATTAACCTGCCATTCGCCTCCTGGGTTCTCTCTCTCTCTGTTCCGTGACAGAATAATCCAACCACCATGAATCCGGCAAATGAGCATCCTGTCCAGGCCACGGTGGAGATCCAGGGAGTCATGCTGGGCAAGCACGAGGAGGAACTCTCCGCTGCTCGTCAAGCCGTCGATACCCTAGCCGCCCAGATGGCCGACCTTACCAGACAGTTCCATCTTTTCCGCATGGAATCTACCTGCAAGGCTGCGGACGCTTCTGAGCCCCTTATGAACAATCCCCCCTGCTATGCGGGTGAGCAGACAGAGTGTATGTCTTTTCTAACCCAATGTGAGGTTGTTTTCTCGCTTCAGCCTATCACCTATGCCCAGGAACGCACTCGTATCGCCTACATCATCTCTCTGCTCAAGGGAAGGGCTCGTGAGTGGGGAACGGACGTTTGGAATGCCGATGGAGGCTGTGTTTGCCAGTACACCCATTTTAAGGAGGAGATGTTACGGGTTTTTGACCGATCCGTTTATGGTCCCGAGGCCTCACGCTTGCTGTTCGGTCGCGGATTTTTATGTGGAGTTCCGTACTCTCTCCACCACCTGTGGATGGAATGAGCCCGCGCTCGTGGCAAGTTTCATCGAGGGTCTGAATGCTGAGATCAAGGATGAGGTTCTGGCCGCGAGACTCCTTCACACCTCGACCCCCTCATCGACTAGGCGCTGCGCGTAGAGAAGCGTTTCGAGCTGCGACGATGCGCTCGCAACACGGAGCCCACACTCCTCCTACCTCCTGAGACCAGTTCTTCCTCCGCTTCGATGGCAGTCCCAGAGCCCATGCAGCTTTGTGGGATCCGCATCTCGGCTGCCGAGCGCCAGCACCGCATCGTCAATCAGCTCTGCCTTTACTGTGGCTCTGACAATCACTTTGTTACTGGCTGTCAGTTAAAAGCCAAAGCTCACCAGTAGAGAAAGGGTTACTGGTGAGCGCATCCTCTCTGGACCCTCCGTCATGCCCACGCACTACCATTCCAGTACACCTTCGCTGGTCCAACTCCTCCACCTCCTGTCAAGCCCTCTTAGACACCGGTTCTGAGGGGAATTTTGTGGACGAAGCATGGGCTCTTGAGCACCGTATTCCTCTCGTCGATCTTCAAGATCCCTCCACTGTCTTTGCCTTGGATGGTCGGGTTCTCGCCAGGGATCGCCGTGCTACTGCCCCCTTGAGCCTCACCGTTTCCGGCAATCACCATGAGACTATTTCTTTTTTGGTTTTTCACTCCCCTAATACCCCCGTAGTTTTGGGCCATCCATGGCTCGTTGAGCATAATCCCCAAATTAACTGGCCTATGGGCTCCATCCTTTCATGGAATCTTTCTTGTCATGTTAAGTGTTTGATGTCTGCTGTCCCTCCCGTGACTTCTGTTTCTGTTTTTCAGGAAGAGCCGGGTGATTTGTCAGGAGTCCCTGAGGAGTACTTCGATTTGCGAGCCGCTTTTCTTCCTCCGCACCGACCCTATGATTGCAGCATCGAGCTCCTGCCTGGCACTACCCCTCCCCGGGAAAGACTTTACTCCCTCTCCGTTCCCGAGCGCGTGGCTCTAGAGAAGTATCTCTCCGAATCATTGGACGCAGGTACCATTGTCTCCTCTTTCTCTCCTGCCGGTGCGGGGTTCTTTTTTGTGAAGAAGAAGGATGGCTCTTTATGCCCCTGCATTGATTACAGAGGCTTAAATGACATAACTGTTAAGAACCGTTATCCCTTGCCACTTATGTCATCCGCCTTTGAAATACTGCAGGGGGCGCAGTTCTTCACAAATCTAGACCTCCGCAATGCCTATCATCTTGTTCGTATTAAAGAGGGAGACGAATGGAAGACCGCCTTTAATACCCCCGCCGTTTTTCAAGCTCTAGTCAACGACGTTCTCCGTGACATGCTTAATGTTTTTGTTTTCGTTTATCTCGACGATATCCTAATTTTTTTCACCTTCTCTCCAAGTTCATGTGTTGCACGTTCGTCAGGTCCTTCAACGACTTTTGGAGAACAAATTGTTCGTCAAGGCCGAGAAATGCACTTTTCACGCCCAGTCCGTCACTTTCCTCGGTTCCGTTATCTCCGCCCAGGGGATTAGTATGGACCCCGCTCAGGTCCGCGCGGTGACAGACTGGCCTATTCCTGACTCTCGCGTCGCGCTTCAGCGTTTCTTAGGTTTCGCCAATTTCTATCGCTGGTTTATTTCTGGTTTATTTTGAACTTTAGTCAGGTGGTAGCTCCCCTCACCGCGCTTACTTCTATCAAAATCCATTTCGTTTGCAGTGAGGTTGCGCAGAAGGCTTTTGATCGTCTTAAGTTTTTGTTTTCTTCCGCACCTATTCTCATCTCTCCTGATGTGTCTAGACAATTTATTGTGGAGGTCGACGCCTCTGAGGTGGGAGTGGGGGCTATCCTCTCCCAGCGGTCACCCGCTGACGAGAGGATCCACCCTTGCGCGTTCTTTTCACACCGCCTGTTTCCATCCGAGCGTAATTACGATGTGGGTAACTGCAAGCTTTTGGCCATTCGTCTTGCGTTAGGGGAGTGGCATCACTGGCTGGAGGGATCTTCAGTTCCGTTCAATGTCTGGACTGACCATCGTAACCTTGAATATATCCGTTCTGCTAAGAGACTTAGCGCTCGTCAGGCGCGCTGGTCTCTTTTCTTTGCGCGTTTTGATTTCACTATTTCCTACCGCCCCGTCTCCAAGAATCAAAAGCCTGACGTGCTCTCTCGCCAGTTTGCCTCTCCCGAATCCGAATCCAGGGGATTACTGTTCGTACCCTCTTCCGCGTGTCGCGCAGTTCTCCAGTGGGGCTACTCCTCTAAACTGTTTGCGCATCCAGGTGTTAGAGGTACTATCGCCTCTGTTTCGCAGAGATTCTGCAGGCCCACTCGAGAACGTGATATCCATCGTTTTGTAGCATCCTGTTCTGTTTGCACTCAGACAAAGGTCGGCAACAGACCTCCCGCGGGTCTCCTCAGACCTTTACCTGTTCCGTCGCGTCCATGGTCTCAGATTGCTCTCGATTTTATTACAGGGCTTCCTCCTTCAGGAGGAAATACTGTAATTCTCACTGTTATCGATCGCTTTTCTAAGGCGGCCCATTTTGTCCCGCTTTCTAAACTCCCCTCCGCGAGAGGGACCGCCAAGATTGTCGTCGAGCATATTTTTAAGATTCACGGTCTTCCCGAGAATGTCGTGTCCGATAGAGGTCCACAATTCTCCTCCCTTTTCTGGAAGGAGTTTTGTCGCCTCATCGGAGCTTCTGCCAGTCTCTCCTCGGGTTATCACCCCCAGACCAGTGGAGAAGCTGAGCGCACTAACCAGAACATTTGACGCATTTTGTGCAGTCTCGCTTTCCGCAACCCCGCTTCGTGGTCTGAGCAACTTCCGTGGGCAGAATACGCTCATAATTCCGCCCCCTCTTCTGCCACCGGGCTGTCACCTTTTCAATGCTGTCTGGGGTACCAATCTCCCCTCTTCCCCTCCTCCAACCCTGAGTCTAACGACCCATCAGTCCAGACATTTGTCCAACGTTGCAGACGGACTTGGAGAGCGGTTAGATCCGCCCTGTGTAAGGCTCGCTCTATCACTCGCCGGGCTGCTGACAAGCGCTGTGTCAAGGGCCCTCATTATGTTCGTGGTCAAAGGGTGTGGTTATCGACTCAGAATCTGCCCCTTCAGTTCTCATCTCGTAAATTGGCCCCCAAGTTTATTGGACCGTACCGCGTTGTTAGGGTCCTCAGTCCTGTCTCGGTAATACTTAGGTTGCCGTCTAATCTCCCTCGCATCCATCCTGTGTTTCATGTTTCTTGTCTTAAACCTGTAGTCCGCCCTCCTCCCCGTCCTGTCTCCTCTCCCATCCGCATCGAGGGTTCCCCTGTCTATCGAGTCTGTAGACTCCTTGATGTTCGTCCCCCAGGGTGTGGTCAGCAGTTTCTCGTTGACTGGGAGGGGTATGGCCCTGAGGAGAGGAGCTGGATCCCCGCCCGGGACGTCCTGGACCGCTCACTCATTGACGACTTTTACTGCTCCCGCCACTCCTCCTCCTTGGATGCGCCAGGGGGCGCACGTTGAGGAGGGGTTACTGTCATGATCCTAGTTCTTTCTCTTTTCTATCTCTTTCTCCATCTGCTGGTTCTTTCCTTTTTTCTTTGCACTCACTTATCTCTACTCTCATCATCTTCAGCTGTTCCTCGTTCTCTTCCGCTCACCTGCTCTCTATCTCCTATCATTAGGCTTTCTATTTCTAGCTCTGTCTCTTTCCATTCCCTGTTGGATTATTACTAACCACTTCGGATGTTTCTGACGTTTTTGTGCTTTTTCTACAGACCATTAGTCCTGTCCTGTCCAGTCTTGTCTAGTCGTTTGGAGAATCTTTTATGGGCTGTTTGTTACCTGTTTTGTTCTCCGCCCAGTTTTCTGCCGTGAGGAGTAACGAAGGGTCCGATGCCTCACCAGTTCCCTTGGTCTCGCTGAACACAAGCTTCCCGGACCAGCCACTTAGGCTTCATTGTCTCGACCAGGAATTATCCTTGAAATCTGCCTTTGTTTATCGGCCGTTGCGGCTTTGCCTTATTTCTATTAAAAGAGGATTAACCTGCCATTCGCCTCCTGGGTTCTCTCTCTCTCTGTTCCGTGACAGACAGCACTGCATCACATACAGGAATGCTACTGTAATGGAAATCACATCATGGGCTCAGGAATACTTCCAGAAAACATTGTCGTTGAACACTATCCACCATGTCATTTGCCGTTGCCGGCTAAAACTCTATAGGTCAAAAAAGAAGCCATATCTAAACATGATCCAGAAGCGCAGGCATTTTCTCTGGGCCAAGGCTCATTTAAAATGGACTGTGGCAAAGTGGAAAACTGTTCTGTGGTCAGACGAATGAAAATTGGAAGTTATTTTTGGAAAACTGGGACGCCATGTCATCCGGACTAAAGAGCACAAGGACAACCCAAGTTGTTATCAGCGCTCAGTTCAGAAGCCTGCATCTCTGATGGTATGGGGTCACATGATTGCATGTGGCATAGGCAGCTTACACATCTGGAAAGACACCATCAATGCTGAAAGGTATATCCAAGTTCTTGAACAACATATGCTTCCATCCAGACGTCGTCTCTTTTAGAGAAGACCTTGCATTTTCCAACATGACAATGTCAGACCACATACTGCATCAATTACAAAATCATGGCTGCGTAGAAGAAGGATCTGGGTACTGAAATGGCCAACCTGCAGTCCAGATCTTTCCATTTTTGCGCATCATAAAGAGGAACTGAAGGGCCAAAGCGGAGTGTATGACTCCAGAAGGCCACGGTGGAGCCAGAGCAAGAGAGAACCAAGGTGGAGCCGGACGGAAGGAGGAGCCTGACAAAGCCATAGGGACGGAGGGATGAAGCACAGCTGGAGGAGTGGAGTCCTGAGGCGGCGGATGGTCAACTGATGGTCAAACCAAAGTGGAGTTGGAGGGAGCCCAGCGGACCTGGTTGACTGACGGGTCATGGCGGAGAAGGGGGAGCTAGGAGCCATGGTGGAACTGCTGGGTCGATGGGCCGAGGCAGAGTGGGTAGGGTTTTGGGAGCACCAGGGTTTTCAGGGATGGTGTGTGCTGCACACACACAGACCAGATAGTGACTCCCAATAGCAGGAGACCAACAAACAGGGAAACAACCTCCATGGTCGTGACAGGACAGCCAGACAGTTCAGGTTAGATAGACAGTTCATAAACTTCCTCTATGGTCATATTAGGACAGGGAGAGAGTCCAGATGATGACAGAAGACAGGGTAATTCAATATTTTTGTCAATCAAGTCATCAGAATCCTGCTGCAGTTCACCCTCAGCGGTGTTGCAGTGGGCGTGCCTTTTTATCAAGCACTGTTCTCTCTTGATTCA
The DNA here is from genome assembly GCF_963082965.1 of Carassius carassius. Classification (NCBI taxonomy): domain Eukaryota; kingdom Metazoa; phylum Chordata; class Actinopteri; order Cypriniformes; family Cyprinidae; genus Carassius; species Carassius carassius. Next base: position 28,350,532 of record NC_081774.1, read on the forward strand.
TTCACTGGCACGTGTTCAGTTGCCGGCTCTCGCACCTGGTCAGATGACATATGAGTCTCTGGTTCCTGGGGCGATCCTCAGCTCTGTCGCTCTCTTTGGCGATGGCTCTCCATCTACGGTGAGATCAGGCTTTGGCTCCACGCAGCGGGGTGATGGAGGGCTGGGCTCTGGTTCCAGAGTGGGACTTGTTTCGTCGTCCACAATGTCCACGGTGAGTGGTGATTTACAGGACACCAGCACCCACTCAATGAAGGCTGCGAGGCTCTCTTGAGGACCTTTCCTGGACAACTGTGCTTGTGTGGCGGTGTGTAGTCCAGCTTGAGAGAACGAGCAGAGGCAGCTGTCTGGGTTGTGTATGTAGTTCACAACAAACACAAATCCTCAGTCCTCGAGGGAGCGATGCCCCACTCCAGCAGGAGGACGAGGATGGCAGGGTTATTCACAACAGAAGGGAAAAACTTTCAAAAACAAAAAACAAACATGGGGAGAATACTTCTGTTACTGTATATGGGTCCAGTCTTCTGTCAGGGTGTGACGGTGTAAGCTGTCATTCCTTGTAGAACGAACTTTCACGAAAATTAACATGAAAGTAAAAGTCTTTAATATTATCCACACAAGGTAATCCACAACAGGGGGGCATAAGACCGGACAAAGAAACACTAAACGGACTACAACTTATATGGGAGAGTAAATGAGGATAATTGACAAGACACACCTGCACATAATGACACAATTAAGGGGAGACAGAAACTAGGTCAAGGAACACGGGGGATGAAAATGATAACAAATGCAAAAGTCCATGAAGTTTGACAAGTAAAATATTTCTGTCATAATTTCTTCAAATTAAACCAGACTTTTATTTTGATGGGTTGTCGTGAATGTCTTTCAGTTTTACTTTCAGTTTCAATGTGTATTTGACGGTAGTTTTTCTCAAAGTAAACAGTGTAAACCCGATGAAGTGACACTGTGATAGACTGTTAGATTAATCCATATTGAGTAAAAATGTCCAGAGTTTATCATCAAATTTACAACTTAAAATTTATCTTGATATGATTTTTTTTATTACCCAGCCCTATTTTGTCTCTTAAAAAGACTTGGATTAGACATTTTGATGATTGATATGGATTATCTCAAAAGTATCTTTGAACTTGACATTTTTGGTTGCCTGGATTCTATTAAATAAAAAATAAGATTAAAAAATCTGTTTAATGTTTAATGGGTTTGGAATGACTCAACAGTGCTTTTGCTGTCCACATACCTTGATCCCCCACATCCAGTTCAGAAGGTTCATCCTGGTCTTCCAAAGGAGCAGGTCCAGTGACCTTTGAACTGCTGGTCAGGATGACCTGAGATGTCTGAGGGTAAGTGGGAGTGAATGGTGGAGCTGTTTGTGTTGTCTGGATCACGCTGCTGGCTGGAGTAGAGACTGTCTGAGGTCCTTCACTTGGACTGATGGATGTTGCAGGAGCTGTGGAGGCTACTGAATATAAAATGGTGCTCTTCAAATAAGAAACTGACGTACTGCCAGTAGAAGAACCTGCAGAAGAAAAACATGCACAGAAACACAAGCTTTGATTGAGATAGAACTCTCCTTCAATGTAAGTCTATGGTATATTTTTTACCCGTTTTACTGTCTGCAGTGGCAAAAACAGTTTTGAAGAACATGTGTTTTAATGTTGTTTTCTAAGAGTCATACTTAAGGTCTGGCATAAGTGCAGTAAACCAATAAGAAGATATTCAACTGCCCTAAATATAGCTGTGTTTCCAGTGAAATGACAGTATGAGAGAGGGATATTATTTACAAACACAGTGGTGTTCCAAAATGTTACACCCACGTCCAGCAATTATTTATGGACAGACTTTTGATCAAGTGGGTGGAATGTGGCAGTTTCCCAGGAAGTCTCACGAGTTTAGTCTGGATTCAGGCACATTGAGCCCAGTGTTTTATCATTAAAGTGGAACAAAGTGATGTACACCCACATGAAAGCAGTCAGACTAGAAGGCAAAATGCAAATGTCACCCGAAGAAACCGGAAGCATCGAGTCTCTTACAACAATATGCGAGCAATGCCACCATCTTTACTGTTATCTCTGCTTGTGACATCAAAGTGGGAACATCTATAGAGCAGTATGGCAAATGTGATAAGGCCAATATATAACAATTTATTTATGCCAAATGCAAAAAAAAAAAGTTTTATAGAAACATTTAGAAACAGGTCAGAATCGAACCCAAATTTCCAACTTGGACACCAATCAGAAAGCCACAGCTCTGGTTAGAGCACATTGTTAAAAAAATCTTTTTTTTTTTTTTAAAACATTGACATATTAAAGGGAAAGGGGCTAAAAAAAATTACTTGAGTTCATTTGACAAGAAAAATTGTATTGAAATCTTTCTAATGTTTAATTCAATAGCTTTCTCTATTAATGTGTTTTTTTTACTTATTCACAAAATGTACTAGCAATTTGTGAAAATGGTTTCAAAGTAAACCCTACACAAAAAATGGCGAAGAAACAGTTTTCCCTTAGAAACTGATTAATAATTTCACAATTATTACAAAGAAACAGTAAGTAACATATTTAATTAAGCAAGTCATCTTGTAAACTGCATAGTGCAATAATCTTATAAACAAAATTTTTTATAGTGTATACCACATTGAATATTATGTTATATGTGAATATTATAATGTTTTAAAGGCTCTCAATATAAAATTTACTGAATCTTTCAGTTCTTCGTAAACTTAATTTACACAGCATTGTCTTCCACTGTCCATGTTGTCGCTCCCAACAAAAAGGATGGCAAATTTGTTTTTAAACCTTAGTTAGACTGATTAACGACAGATAGCTTTTACAATTAGATTAGGTTTAATTGTATTAGTCTTGCCTGGTCCCGAAGCTGTGTCCGTGTTGAGGGTGGTGTCTTCTTGTAGTGCAGGGGTCTGTGAGATGACTGGTGAAGGAGAGCTGTCATTGTGCTCTACAGCGTCTTTGGATGACTTTGATGGAGGAGGAACAGTAGGTGTGACCTCCGTTGTGAAATCGGCTGAAGGAGAGGAGACGCGTTGATAGGCTGTAGTGGCTTGTGATTCCAAAATGTCACTTGCTGAAGTCATGCGATTTTTCGGAGTGACTTCATTCAGAGTGGACCTCACGTCTGGGGATGAGTCTGTGGTCTGACCTTGGGGAGAAGTAGAAAATGTCTGCATGAGCAAGCTTGCTCGTTCTTATTTAGAACTAATCTAGAAAATAAACACGAGCATGGAGGGGAAAAAAGTATATGCCAGAAAATATGTTTATTTGGTTTGAGTAAAGTTCAGGAAGAACCCTGTGTGTTCTCATGCTGAAACGGTTACGTGGGCGTTCTAGACCGGATCTGTACAGTTGAGTTTAATGGTCACACAGTGAAGAACAAAGCAGTTGTGACCTTTATGTGTCAAGAAGGAGCAGAGGAACAAACAAACCAGATAAATGGAGATTTTGTCCTCAAATGTGCAGGTTTTTGAAGATTTAGACGACCTCAGTTACACCATAAAGCACTTAAACCAGATGCATAAACAACTCAATGTTATTATTATTTTTTCAAGTAGATGATTCAATTTGGGGATTTTGCCATCTTTTATTTACGCATACATGGTAAACAGGGCAGATTCGAACCTATGTCTCCCATATCAGCACCAGATAAATGTGTCAGATCAACCAACGCATCCAATTATTCATGAAATTAACACTCAGAACCGAGATCTCACTTTAAGAATCTAATTAGCACTTAAGGGGATGTGCAAATGATACAAATTAGAGTCCAAACATTATGCTACAAAAATAAAATATGTTTCTATTCCCAAATATGTTAATATCAGTAATATTTTATTGTTTGCAGTAGCCTATTGTTACGTGTAAATAGTCTTGATACACTTTTCAAAAGAAGAGAGGATAGATAGATAGATAGATAGATAGATAGATAGATAGATAGATAGATAGATAGATAGATAGATAGATAGATTTTGACCCATAATTTGTACCAGGCTTAACAATGTAATTTCAAATAAATAAGATGCACATAAATCATTAGTGATTAATCAGGAAAAAAAAGCATGCGAGCAAGACAAAGCCTGCAGACACTGCAACATTATAGAATCATGTTGCTGTTTTCATGCTAAAACCAAATAAACCATAAGTCATGCGTTTACCTTTTATTATAGACAAATGAAGAACCATCGCAGTCCATATAATAAAAGCGCGTTGAGTCCTCATGTTAGATAAAGCGACTCACGCGCAGACACCGTGCAGATTGGCTCTGTGATTCCGGAATGATCTTTCCGTTAGATGACAGCGGACATCATCAGAGCTAAAAATATCCCGCGGGCTCTGGGCTTCGACAGCGGGGTGTGGTTAAGCGCAACCTATGGTCTAAACGGAAGCTTATTTATAAAGAGAGCCAAAGGCTTCAGACCCGTTGAATCGATTGTGAAGCTACAGAGAGAGTTGAGTGTGAAGTGAATGACGTGTGGCGTCAGCTGTTATCAGCGCGAGCCACGTGTGCGTCGCGCTGGACCGGACCGTCCCGTCAGATCTGCCCCCTGCGAGCGCACAAGCACACGCATGACCTGACAGGACTCCAAAACACCCCCTCACACCTTACCCCCGCACACCCAGTGTTACTGAGCACTGAGCAAGGTTAGCAGACGAGGGAGTGAGGATTGAGAATGGAGGCAGTGCACGCAGACGAGTTCACGGTGGAGGCTGTGGAGAGGGTGAGTAGATGTGAGCTGCTGTGACTCAGAAACACAGTAACCCTCGACCATTTGTGTAAGACTTGACAAACGGTGACTAATAACGCAACGTTATAGCGTTTCACCAAACTCTTATATTAGGGAAATTGTAACCTATATTTTAGTTGCTGCAACTGTTCATCATTTAGTTTTTCACTAATTCAGTTCCTGGTATATTTGGGGTCTGAGTGAGCTTAGTAGCTCAATAAACATAGGTTAGTTAACGTCAAAGCATCAGGTTGAAATTTTAAAATTATTTTTTTAATATCATAAGTGCTTATTAAAAATGTCCTACATCGTAATAACACACAAAGTCCCCAGATATAGGATAAAACATGAAAAAACGCAATGTTAATATGGTTAAATATGGTTTAATGGTTTAATATGGAGATACACTACTATCAGTATGTATGTATTTATTTATGTGTTCCACACACACACACACACACAAACACTTCTAGGATGGAGACTTGTCAAAATACCTTTTTTCAATAAATAAATAAAACCTTTTTTTCGTCGTTTTTTTAGCCTGTTGGGCTTTGATTGGGCCAGATATTTTTTTCTATTATTATTTTGACACTTATATAAATAAGTGTGAGTAAAAAAAAAAAAAAGTATTAAAAAAGCAAATGAAATTGTATTATAGGGGTCGTATTGAAATAGAAAAAGTAAATTTTCAGAAGTATTTTTATATTATGTTTTAAGGCTTGAGTGGCAACTGACACCAGAATAGGGATTTAAAAGTACCTTTGTTTAAGAGTTAAAAGCCATGAACCAAACCACTCAACCAAGAGGTGAAAATCACAACATTACACAATCAAAACATTATCTGAAAATCTGACAATATACAAATTAATTACAAATAATAATAATAAATAAGGTACAAAAGAACTACAATCCTAGATTCATTGTGAACAATATAATTGAAATAACAATTATGCATAAATATAAAACTGTTTATTTAAAGATTTTGATGAGAAAGAGAGAGAGAAACCATTTATTTTACATTTATTAAGAAATATTCATATATGTATAACATAGGGAAAGAGCTCTTTTAAAAATATGGCTTCTCTGATTGGTGGCATTCTTTAATTGGTGAATTATGGGTAATGTAGTTGTTCAGCTGTTGAATATGATCATTTAAAAAATAATGCATGCTAATGGCTTTAACAGAAGTGTACCATAAGTGTAACTCATGATACTCTGTCTTACAAGGTCAATAAAGTAACATTAAAAATCAGTTCCCCAATGGAGTTTTACTTTTCCACTCATATGACTATATAAGGAAAATAAGATGACTGCAACACTGCATTGACCAATCAGAAGCCAGGACTAAACTATCAGTTTTATAACTGAATCTCGTGTTAAAAAGGAATTTTTTATATCATATGTCACACAGAACATTTCTGTCACTGCCTGGCATTTCATGAAGTGTGTGAATAACAGTTACTTTGTGCCCAGTTTCTCTGCCTTTCTGAAGAGACACTTAAGGGTGAGAATTATTGCTAACACTTGAGCTGAATGAAATGTGTGATATAGCCATACATTTTAACAAGCCATTTTTCTTTTCTTTAAAAACAGTTCAAAAAACTGCCAAGGTTTGTAGATGTAAACCTGAGCCGAGAGCTGTAATTTAATAGAAGCTCCATTCAGGGCTGCCTTTCATCTGGACAGTTCTGTCCACGAGGCCTCTATTCCTCCATATTCCCATAATTCCACTAACAGCTGAGAAAAAGCCACACAAGTTTGAAGGTGGTTGGCCTTGTGCATTTCAGAACAATAAAGCTTCTGTAAGTGGAAAGTAACTTGATATCTTCAGTAAGCTGTGCTAGTCTAATAATAACTGTCAGCATGTGGGGGATTTGGTGGCTGGTTTATGGTATGCTTCCCCATTGTGTGCTGTGATTTAAGCTACATCTTATCTATGCATTTTCAATGCTTTTTGGGGGAAAAGAATATGGTAATATTGATATGTACTATACAAGGCAAAAGTTTTTTTAACAGATTTTTGAACTGAGTCTCTTATGCTCACCAGGGTTTTCTATTTGAATGTAATTTAAAGCGTAATTAATTCCTGTGATGCAAAGCTGAATGTTCAGCATCATTCCTCCAGTCTTCAGTCACATGATCCTTCAAAAATCATTCTGATATACAGATTCTCTGCTCAAGAGACATTTATTATTATTATTATTATTATTGATGGAAAACAGTTTAAAAAAATTTAATTAATACTTTTTTTTCATTAATACTCCTTTATATGCATTAAATTAACCAAAAGTGACAGTAAATACATTTGTAAAGTTACAAAAGATAATTTTTATATCAAATAAATGCTATTTTTGTCATTTCTGTTCATAAAAGAAGCCTTGGTAAAAAGTGACCCTGGAGCACAAAAGCAGTCTTTAGTCGCTGGTGTATATTTGTAGCAATAGCCAAAAAAACATTGTATGGGTCAAAATGATAGATTTTTCTTTTATGCCAAAAATCATTAGGATATAAAGTAAAGATCATGCTCCAGGAATATATTTTGTAAATTTCCTACTGTAAATATATTAAAACTGCATTTTTATTAGTATACATCGCTAATGACTTAATTTGGACAACTTTAAAATCGATAGTTGTATCTCAGCCAAATATTGTCTGAACATTACAAATACATCATACATCGATGGGAAGCTTATTTATTCAGCTTTCAGTTGATGTATAAAACTCAATTTCGATAAATTGACTCTTATGACTGGGTTTGTGCTCCAGGGTCACAAATGTTACAACAGATTCAACAAAAATATTATATAACAAAAACTGTGATACTGAAGAACGTATTGGCTGCTGAAAAATTACAAATAAACGCATCCTTGGTGAGAGATCTTTTGTAACTTCATAAATGTAATGTGTTCATGTAAAATAAAATGATTAATTTCTAAATAAATAAATAAACTAAATGAACTTACCCAAACTCTATACACACACGCACACACACACACACACACACACACACACATATATATATATATATATATATATATATATATATATATATATATATATATATATATGAATTGTAGTGTGACAGGTTTCCACAAAATTATTAAGCAGTAACAATAACACTTTGAAGACTGGAGTAATGGGTTCTAAAAATTCAGCTTTGTCATCACAGAAATAAATTATATTTAAAAATAAATGAACATATTAATATAGAATAACTCATATTTAATAAAACTATATAAATCAGAATATTATTTTACTATATTTTGTGCTTTTTTCTCAAATGTTTCTAATAAATTAAGTATTGGTGAGCATAAGAGACTTAATGATATCACCCTTTTGAAAGTCGAGTAATTATAACCGAATCAGTCTTTGGTCTTTCCTAATGTTCTGTAGGCTCTTCAGCAGCTCTACTATGACCCTGATATGGAGCAGAAGAATGTGGCCCAGAAGTGGCTCACACAAGCCCAGGCATCACCACAAGCCTGGCACTTCTGCTGGGCTTTGCTCCGGCCAGACAAAGTAAGCAGCGGGTTCGACCACACCATGTACATTTCACTGCATTACATTGATTCGTCTTACTAATTTGGTTTCACATTAGGTTCCTGAGATCCAGTTCTTTGGGGCAAGCACATTGCATGCTAAAATCTCCCGTCACTGGTCCGAGCTCCCGCAGGGTCAGTTGGACTCGCTCCGCTCGCAGCTCATCGCCCAGGTCGGCCAGTTAGCATCGGGGTCTAAGATGGTGCTGACGAGGCTCTGTGTCGCTCTGGCCTCTTTGGTTCTTCACGTCTTACCCAAAACGTGGCCGACGGCAGTACCAGATCTTCTGTGTGCCTTCCAGACTGAAGAGAGTGTGACAGAAGCTGGCGGTCAAGCCCGATGCCTTGCGCTTCTAGAGCTCCTCTCGGTTCTGCCCGAGGAGCTGCAGAGCAGCAGGATCCCGGCCTCTCGCCGCTCACAGCTGAGGAGCGCTCTGGCTGTGGACTGGAGCTCGGTCTGCTCCCTGCTCCAGCATTTACTACAGCGGCCGGACGCACCCTCTCCAGTCAGAGAGCGTGTGCTGAGGTGTGTGTCCTCCTGGCTCACGCTGGACATCGCTTTAAAAGACAGCGAAGGGTTGCTGGAGAGCTGCTTCGCTCTGCTGAAGGAGTCTGAGATGTTTGACACAGCCGTAGAGACCATCGTCAGCATCATCTCACAGCCCGACTGTCAGAGGTGAGAGACAACAGCTGCTTGTACTGTTAAAACACGCATTAATAGTTCTGTCTGTTTCCTGAAGCATCAGATTATGTCCTTTTTCTTGCCAGACGTATTTGAATTGCATATGAAACTTCCATCCATTTGGATTACGCAGTCTTAACATAAACTAATAAAGAGGCATATTTGTCAGTAATACATTTAACATGTAAGGAACAGACAAGATTTCTAACTAACTGAATGTGTTTTAAATACAAAGAAACCAGGTTTAAATATAGGTTTCCAATTTGTTTCAATCGTATACATTTTCACGAATTTTTACTGAATATATTATTAACTGAATATTTTAACATATTTTAACCAAGTTCATGCCTTCTAACTGAATACATTTAGTTGTTTTCACAATGGATTCACAACTGATTTATGCTAATTTGCAGATTAAAACAAAATGCATTTTCAAATGGTTGTTTATATAAAATCAAAAAGACATAGAAATAATACAAAATAAACTATGCTATGATTTTTGAGTGCATTGATCTTACCTTTTTCATTTATGTATTACTGACAAATATGCATCACATTTTGTCATGTTTAATATACAGTACAGACCAAAAGTTTGGAAACATTACTATTTTTAATGTTTTTGAAAGAAGTTTCTTCTGCTCATCAAGCCTGCATTTATTTGATCAAAAATACAGAAAAAATGTAATATTGTGATATATTATTACAATTTAAAATAATTGTTTTTAAATGTATTATACTTTAAATTATAATTTATTTCTGTGATGCAAAGCTGAATTTTTAGGATCATTATCACATGATCCTTTAGAAATCATTCTAATATGATGATTCATTATCAAAGTTGGAAACAGTTCTGCTGCTTAATATTTTTTCAGAACATGTGATACTTTTTTAGGATACTTTGATGAATAAAAAGTAAAAAAAAAAAAAAAAAAAAAAGCTATGTTTTTAAAATATAAATATTTTGTAATACAATATACTCTACTGGTCAGTAATTTGGGGTCAGTAATTTTTTTTTCTTTCTTTTTTTTAAAAATAAAATCAATACTTTTAGTCAGCAAGGATGTGTTAAATTGATAAAAAGTGATAGTAAAGAAAATATATTATTAGAATATATATTATTAGAATTGTTTTTTTTATTTTGAATAAATGCAGTTCTTTTTAACCCTTTATTCATCAAATATATTAGACAGCAGAACTGTTTCCAACACTCATAATAAATCAGAATATTAGAAAGATTTCTAAATGATCATGTGATCAGAGGTGGGTAGTAACGAGTTACATTTACTTCGTTACATTTACTTGAGTAAATTTTTGGGGTAACTAATACTTTTTGGAGTATATTTAAAGATGGGTACTTTTACTCTTACTTGAGTAATTTTTTGGGGAAAAAACTGTACTTTTACTTCGTTACTGTGGGCCACGCTCCTCTCGTTACTTTATCTTAATGCAATAAATGTTATAAATGCTTCAGTTTGATCCAAACGCGACGTCTAGTCTCTGGGCAGTGAGCGATTCCCATTGACGAATTGTCACAGTGTCTGGGTTGTGTTCCCTGGGTTTCCACTAGGTGTCCTCCGGTTCCCACGGTGTGTATCATATTATCATTTCCTGTCTCCTTATTTGGTCACCTTCCTCCTTGTTTAGTTAATTGATTGTTCCCCACCTGTCTCCAGTTTCCCCATTATCCTTTTGTGTATTTATACCCGGTCTGTCTGAGTCTGTGTTACGTCCTTGTTTAATGTTGAGGTTATTTCATGTCCGTCATCTTGCCTTGCCTTGCCTTGCCTTGCCTTGCCTTGCCTTGCCTTGCCTTGCCTTCGTGTCTTGTATATTTGGATATTCTGGTTTTGACCCTGCCTGGACTGTTTACCCCTTTGGATTACCCTTTAAATAAATATCATACCCGCACTTGGTTCTATCTCCGTGCCTCATTGGATCCCTGCCGTGACACGAATGATTCATTCTTTTGAATCAATTCTGTTCAAAGGCTTGATCAAACCAGTTGGCTAACCAGTGAATTGGTTCGTGAATCAGTTTGAATGATTCGTTCAGTTCCCTGCCGCGTGCGCTGAGCGTTTGAAACAGTACCACTTCACTCAGAGTTGTAACGTTTAAGAACAGAAAGAGCGTTGAAGACGTGGCTGGATCTGCACTGAATTGAAAGCAAATCTGCAAAGGCTATTATTTGCTTGCGATGAAGATCTGTATTGGATGAACACCACTTGCACTGTCTACGGTTCAAAAGGTATAACTTGGGCTACACTCGATTACAGTACACGATACCACTATGACATTAGTTTGTTGTACGTGTAACTTATAATAGAGGGGAACCTAGTTGAATGCAGCTTCCAAAAGACAAAAAATAGCCGATTAATATTTTCTATATTTGATACAATCACACCGGCGTGAGAACTCGGCGTGAGGGTTTTTACAGCACTGCGCATTATAACCAATCACACAAGATTCTGTTGAGCTTATTAAAGCATTGGCCAATCAGAGGTGTTCCGAGGAGTCATCGCTGAAATGCCGGTGCTTCCTTCACTCGCTCGCTGACTGGAGACCTATTTCTGGCGATTTCTCTCTTCAGAAACAACAAACTGCAGATGTGTGTGTACGAATCTGTAAATAAGATATTGATTTCACAGTGTTAACAGTTTCAGTGATTTTAATGGGAGTTTCTGAGAGTGATTGAAATCTAGACTGTCAGTGAAAATGATCTTTGATAATGTAAATGTTATTTGCTCTCTCTCTGAACAATGAAAGATTAGTAGCAGTTTTTATATCACATTGACTTTCAATGTTAAATTCACATTTAATATAAAGTAAGTTGTATTAAAAATATTTTATGGCATGACACCTATATTACTTAAGTAAACAGACAGGTTTTTATAATAAATTACATAATGAGGCTACTTTGACCATTGCATATTATCATTATTAACAATTTTTGAAAAGTGAGAATCGAGATATTTCATTATATAGTTCATGCTTCTTGGAATGTTTCTAATAAAAATGAAAAAAATAAATAAAAATAATAATAATGCTTAATAATAATTTGCCAATATGCTGTGGCTGCTGTGTGTCACATGACGACCCCCCCCCCCCATGCCTAGACACAATTAATGATATTACCACAATATTTACGCTTGCAGAAATATACATTTGTTTACATTTTGCAGAACAGATGAAAGAAGATCCGTCAATGTGCATTTGGTTCGTTATGTTCAGATGTAACAGTGGTTATGTTAGGAGTTTTCACTCTTCTTTGTGTCAGAGGTTATTTATACATATATAAAACATACTTATATAATTTATTTCGTGATTCAAATCAGAATTTTCATCAGCTGTTGCTCCAGTTTTCAGAGTTATGATCCTTCAAAATATAAATCTAATATATTGATTTATTTCCAGTGCTGGAAACCGTTTTGCTGCTTAATATTTTTTTGGAACCTGTGAGATTTTGTTTAGGATTATTTGATGAATAGAAAGATAAAAAGAACATCATTGATAGTAAATCAACATATTGGAATGATTTCTGAAGGATTATGTGACATTGAAGACTGGAGTAAAGGCTGATGATATATATACTCACACACATACATTACATACATTTTATCTATATATCTAAATAAAAATAGGCTCAGTATATATGACCCAAAGTAACTAGTAACTAACTACTTGAGTAGATTTTTTATCCGATACTTTTTTACTCTTACTCAAGTAACTATTCAGACTAGTACTTTTACTTTTACTTGAGTAAATATTTCTAGAAGTACTTTTACTTTTACAGTACTTGAGTACAGTTTTTGGGTACTCTACCCACCTCTGCATGTGATAGACTGGATGTTACATGTGACACTGAAGGCTGGAGTAATGATGCTGAAAATTCTGCTTTGCATCACAGGAATAAATTACTTTTTTTAAGTATATTCAAATAGAAAACTATTATTTTAAGTTGTAATAATATTTCACAATATTACAGTTTTTTCTGTATTTTTGATCTAATAAATGCAGGCTTGATGAGCAGAAGAAACTTCTTTCAAAAACATTAAACATAGTAATGTTTCCAAACTTTTGGTCTGTACTGTATATTAAACTGTGTAATCCGAATGGATGGTAATTTTATGTATTTATTGCATTAAAATTGAATATATTAACTGAATATATTAAACATTTTAAAATATTCTGGAAAAATTTGCGTAGAACAACGAAGTATTTGCCAATGAATATTTTGCCTCCATAAATCCATAGTGTTATTAAAATTCAAAAACTTATAAGGTGATAATTATAATCATATTAAGGAACAATTACCGAAAAATTGGAAAAATTACAAATCTACACCTGTAGACTACATCATTACATAATAAAGAAACTTTAATAGAAACACATTAAAAAGCAGTCTGATAGTATTTAACATGACAGATGCTTATTCCTTTAAAAATGTGCCATAGAAAAAATAATTCAGACCACATCCCTGCAACTACTGTATGTTTTTCAAGAAATTAACTCATTTTATGCACAAACTAAACTATCTAATATCAAGTATTGGCTGATAATTTTAACTTCTACCGTATATGGGGTATCAGTGCTCTTGTTTCACAGAAGGTTGTGTATGAAATATTCATTTTTGTAGTCTGTGTGTTTGTGCGTGTGGAGGTTTGCAGACAGTCTGCTGAAGGTGGTTCCTCAGGTGCTGGATCTTCAGGAGCAGCTAAAGAAGGCGGTGCAGGATGGAGACATGGAGACGTCTCACGGAATCTGTCGCATTGCTGTAGCTCTGGGAGAAACCCACTGCAGGTTGGACATAATGATCTATATGCATCATCAATCTCCCATTAATAACAGTCTTATACGACCTCAGATGGCCTGGGTCCATAAGAAGACCAATTCATCATCTGACTGCCCTTGTCTGTTTGGTGAAAGCTCTTTTCAACTCCCCAGGACTCTTCTGGAGCAGGTGGATCACTGGCAGGGCTTTCAGGCTCTAGTGAGCATGATTATGTCCTGCACAGGTACACCTGGACACTATCCTGTGGATGAGACCTCCAGCTCGCTCACGCTCACATTCTGGTACACCCTACAGGTACAAGTCCACCTTTGAAAAATCACCCATGTTTGATGCCAACTGCTGTTGCATTGACTTAACTGGAGCAGATGTGAAGTCCTTTTGGCTGCTTGTTTCAGGACGATGTAACGTCATTGGATGCTGAGAGGCAGACACTCTATCTCCAAATCTACAGGCCTGTGTACTTCCAGCTGGTGGATGTTCTGCTGCAGAAGGCCTGTTTCCCCAGAGATGAGGAATATGCTGGGTGGTCCGCAGATGATAAAGAGCAGTTCAGGACCTACAGGTTAAACTTCATTTTTAAGAAGGAAGAAATACAACTGCATAGTTAAAACTGCTTAATTGTTTAATAATAACCCTTCATACATAGGGTTAATAATCAAGAAGAGGGAATAATATATATATATATATATATATTTATATATAAAAGCAATGAGAGACCAGATGTGTACAGTATAAATTATTTAAATAAAACTTTACACAGAATAGGTCAATAAGAACCCATAAAATAACTGTATACATTTTTTTAAACAGTTCTGTAGCACAAATAGTACATTTTTATAATTACATGATTTTTTTAAAGATACTTATATACAGAATAATTTATTTAAGAGTTCGTATAAAATTATATGTTTTAGATTTCTGCTTTCAAATTCTCATAAAATTGGCCCCATTGCCTTCTATTTTAAGTGCCTTTCCTTGAGATATATTTGGAATATAATTGAAAATATACAAAAATGTATTAAAATATATTGCTCTTGTAGACTTTAAAATATAAATATATTATGTAGGTTTTAGTTATTTATATTTCCTGATATGTTTGAATTTTTTTTATATGTATTTTATCTAAACATATCTCAACATTTTTGTATTGTCAAAAATATATATATACATTTAAAATCCATTTTTTAAGACTAGAAACTGATTTAACCCATGTATATTTTGTAACTTATCTTGGCATTTAAGGGTTTAAGCTAAATAAAGAACATTTGTAATATGAAAAATTATTTTTTAACAACTCTGTTTACAGTATGTTTATACTATATAACTTAAAAATCATCAGTTAATCTTTTTTTACAATGTGTTAAATTATACAGCAAAGGTTAATACTTAATATCAAGGGTTTGTTCATTGGCATTTCAAGGCTTAAAAAGAGCTGGATGTGCACACTTCTGCAAAATGTTTTTTTCTTCTTCTCCATTCAGTCTTCATTTATTTTTCATTTGCATCATAATGCAATAACAAGCATGTTTAATTGGATTTGAGGGTTGACATCTCGGATACTCTGATGTATGTGTATGAGCTGCTGGGCCCAGAGCTCCTCAGAAACCTGTATGATAAACTAGGCACGCTGCTGACGGACACAACACACCCCTCCTCATGGCAAGTCAGTCCTAATGTTTCACTGGCTTATAAACACGGTGTTTATGTCATGTATTCTGCTGAACATTATCTCTGTATCGTCTCCCTCTCTCCCGTGGAGGATATAGAGGCTCTGCTCTTTGGCTTTCAGTCCATTGCTGAGACAGTGGATGTCAGTTACTCAGATGTTATCCCAGGACTGATCGGTCTGATTCCTCTCATCACAGCAAACAATCTTCAGCTGGCTGAGACCATCATGTTCACCATAGGTACACAAATTAATTTCTAAACATAGCTTGCAAGTGTATTCTACAAATCAGGTCTTAAATGTCTTAATTCGGCCTTGAAAAGTCTTGAAAATTCATAAAGTAATCAAATGTTTCAGGTCCATTATCTTATTATCTTTAAGTAAAGATACCTTTACTTTTTACGTTTACTACATTTTGATCAATTTCTAATAAGACAAGACTTTTTATGTCATTTCGTTTCTCAAGTGAATGTATCTTAAGTCATTTTTCACTAGAAAACAAGAAAGCGACCTATTTTTATGTTAAACATTGTTTCTAATTGAATTTGTATTTTCAAACTTTGAAGCATTGTTAATGCAAGGCATTTACATTAAGTGACCGCGCTGATGTATTGTTTTCTAAATCAGTAGGCTACACATTCAGACCATAAATCAACAGATTTTACAGTGAAGATCTATGTTTCACATTTCTAATGCATGAGGTACCATAAACTATTAGAAATTAACTTTAACCAGAATGTATAAACAATGCTGTTAATGGATTGTGTTCATTGTTAGTTCAATTTGACTATTGTTACAAGTGATTTCACTGACTGCTCTCCTGGTGTCTTGCAGGCTCTTTGGCCGAGTGGTTGGCCGATCATTCGCTCATGTTGGCGAATGTGCTTCCTGTGGTGTTGCATGGTCTGTCCAAGCCGGATCTGTCCGTGGCTTGTGTCTCTGCTCTGAAGAGAATCTGTCGAGAGTGTCGACACGACCTCCACCTTCACACCAGTGATATCATGGCCGTCTCACAGGTTGACTACAGTTGCATCAAAACATTATCAGTGTGTACGTAATATAGAAATCTCATGGTGGTCTTTTTGGTCTCAGGCGGTGCTTGTCAAAGACATCCATAAAGTAAGTCTGATCCATTTGTTTGCTTAGTTTTGGTAACACTAACTGTAACTTACACTAGTAAAAAAAAAAAAAAAACATTTGTTTAATGCTTTTAACCCCCCTAAGCTTTCCACAAAGAGTCCCACCTTGGCTATTAATGGTCATTTTAACTGGGGAGACAGTAAGAGTGTAGCTTTTTTTAATGAAATGATGTAACACTAATTTCCTTGATGTAGTAACATCAAGCAACACTAATAATTTAACGAAAAATGACAATTCTGCCACCATTTACTCATACTCAAGTTCTGCTAAACTTGTTATGAACCTGATTTTTTTTAATAACATTGGTAACCAATGAGTTGAAGGTAATCTCTGACTTCCATTGGATTGAAAAAGGCAATGGAAGTCAATGTTTGGTAGTCAAACTTATGGAAGTTCACTAAAGTAAAAATCTACACTTCCATAAAATTAAACCAAGTAGCATTTATTTGGGCATGCATCATGTCATGGCAATAATGGCCAGTATATGTAGTATGCATTTATACAATTATGTATGTTTTTTTATCACTTTGAGTGTAATTTTCACAGTAATGCTTACAGTATTAGACTCCCGGTGATTTCAGTTTTTCTGTCTGTGTAAGAGTGTGTATGTGTTACATTTTTTACATTGAATGTTTTATCATTTTAGCCCTTAGTTTTTGTGTTTGTTTGTTCAACATTGTGGCACTTTTCTTTTGTATTACAGTCTTTCCCATGATTGCTAAATTTTGATAGAGAACAGCATAGGTTTATTAATTACAGCATGTTACAGCTTAGGTTAGATTAATTAAACATTAATTAAACTGGATTGTTTTTACTCAGATTGAGAAAACCATTGAAACAATGAAATCAGGCAAAATTTTAAAACCATATAAGGGTTAATTCAGTTCAATTCAAGTTTATTTGTATAGTGCTTTTTACGATACAGAAAACTTTTAAGTTTCTACAGAGAACACTAGTCAATTTTTACTTTTTAGTTTGTACTGTATATTTTTCATCTGTATTCATGTGAATGGACCGGACATGAACTGCTGATCATGCTTAGTAGCCACAGTAGAACTGACAGAAAGTCTCCTGTACAGAGTCCTCAGTGTATGTGGATCATGCAGGCTCTGGGGTTCCTGCTCTCAGCCCTGCCCCGTGATGAGATTCTGGGGAAGCTGCTCTCTCTGGTCACCCCTCACATCCAGCAGCTGGAGAAACTGGCCAGTGAGCCGGTGAGGAGCATGCCGAATTCAAAACCTGTGAAGAAAATCTATTTGTATAGTACACAATGAATATAGTTCCAGAGAGCAGACCTTTTTCATTCCGTACCTGAATTTGGTGAAATAAGAATACTCTCTTTTACCTTTCTATGCAGCCCAGTTCTGCTAATAAGCTTCCTGTTGTCCACATCCTCGGCCTGCTGTCCAATCTCTTCTCTACATTTGACCTAAACAAGCAAAGCCAAAGATTGGAGGTCATGAGGCCTGTCCAAACACAGCCACACAACGACAACCCGGTATGACAGCCCATCGAGACTCAAACTCCAGTCAGCTATTATTGATCAGATGAGACCCAACTGCTGTTCTGGGCATTTCTCAGGTGGTGGTGGTCCTGCAGCAGGCATTCCCTCTGATCCAGACCATTCTCAGCAAGTGGCTCAATGAACCAGACGTGGTCGAGGTCAGTGTTCGTGGACGTGTGTGTGTGTGTGTGTGGGAGTATATGAATGATTGGCTTTTCTCTCGCCCCATCTCAGGCGGTGTGTGCTGTCTTTGAGAAATCTCTGAAGACCCTTCTCCATGACTTCGCACCACTGGTGACCCAACTCTGTGAGCTCATTGGTCAGATGTTCGGCGCTTACCCACAAGCCTCGGCTTTAGACCTCACACGACAAGTAATGACATAATGTGTAATTAGCTTGATGATAAGACAAGTGTTGTATATTCTTTTCATGTTTCCCTCTAGTTAGTTCACATTTTTGGCTGTGAGAAGGATCTCTTTTCTCCAATCCTTGCTCTGTTGGAGCTGATTACCAACATCACCATGTCCATTTTTCATCTGGGTAAGAGATTAGAATGAGTTGCCATCAACATATCAACAATGAACTCTATCAGGGTCTGAATTTAAAGTGATAAGTCGATTCAAATTCTTAGCAAAAGTGCATTAAGGGGATAGTTATCTCCAGATGAAAAATCATTTTCATTTACTCACCCTCCTATCGTTTCAGCCCCGTATGATTTGTTTCTTGGAACATATTTTGAAAAAGTGTTTTTTGTCTGTACAAAGAAAATCAATGGTGTCTTGTGTTGTTTTGGACATTGTTTGGACAGAAAGAGTTGAACGATATTCCACAGAAGTAGGAAAGTCATATGAAGATGAGAAACTGATGACAGAATATTCATTTTTAAAGTTATATTAAGTAACGTTTTCCACGTTTTTATCGTTAAATGAATAGTACTTTTGACAAATATTATTAAAATGTGTAGATGAGTGGCCTACAGAAAGCATTCTGGCTACAATGTTGAGGTCATGTGATCAGCATTATATTACTAATGCTATTCATTTCATCACAGTAATCAAACTCTTTTGTTGGGTAATGAAACCAATAAAAATACCTTTAACATGCACAATTTGGCAAGCTATGATATTAATGCTCGACTTTAAATGTTGTTGTAGGCTCCAGAGATCATCCAGATGTGGTGGAGTCATTCATGCAGCTTCACGCTCAGGTCTGTGGTTTATTTTTGCAGACTTTAGATTCTAATTTACATAATATGCATACATTTGGGTATATTTCATTGTTAAAAAAACAACCTCTTTGCATTGTTTTTACCACGTACAGAGGTTTCTCATTTTCCTTTTTTTTGGGGGGTAATATTTTATCTGATGTCTGCAGGTTTTGAGAAGAAAGGCTGACCTTTATCTTTCAGACCGTCTTGATATCAAAGCTGTTTTCTACTGTGGTGAGCATCAGTATTAACAGCCACAACATTCATTTATTCATCCATTAATTAGCTGTCTATGTCTATGTAGGAATCTTGTCGTTCAAATTTCCTGAGACTCCAACACTGAAAGCAACTTGTCTGCTATTTGTAAGTATAACACTGGACATGTTCCCAGAAGTGGTTCATCTTCACAGACAGCTGTAGTTGAACATAGAGCCCAAATACAAGCACTTGTACTGGAATAAACTCCTTCTGTACCTTTAATTCTTGTAATGTTGAGTACTTTGTGAGTACTGTATACTCCATGATTTGCTCTCTTGATGCTCCTGCACAGACGGAGCTGATCTCTCATTGTGAGGAGATACCTGCTGTGAGGGAGGTGCTACAGGAGGATGGCAAGCTGCTCCTTCAGACCCTACTCGAGGTCAGAGATTTCCACATGAGTACTGTTTTCATCAGCAGTTCAGACAGACTCTCTGTGCAATTCATATTGTTACACCAATAGGTGGCGACAAGTGGCCTTTATCAGTGAGTCATTGAATGATGTACTCAACCTGTTCATTCAAATACTTATTCGATTCATACAAACATTAATTCATTCACACACGATGGAAACAATAACTGTTTTTATGAGTGAGTCATTGAATCATTCACTCAGCTTATTCATTCAAAAATACTTATATAGGCAGCAATGAAACAAGTGATCAAGTCCCTGAAAAAAAATACTGATTAATGTAGGAATAAAAACACCTCTACTGTTTCTTGGAGGCCAGAAAACAATATTATTTTATTTCCAAGTAATTTCATTGGCAGTGCAAAAATGTCTAAAATTAACCCACCAACCTGAAATATATCAATTCAGTCCATTATCTTAAAAATCACTTGTGTAAATTGAGTGTAAAATAATTGATGGCAGTGTTTTAGGAACATTTACTTCATACAGGTATATGCAGTTATAAGATACTAGATATATATTGAGCATGTAAGGACGGATATCATTATGAATGCAGGCCATTGGGGGTCAGTCTCCACGCAGTCTGGCGGAGCACTTTGCAGAAGTCTTGTTCTCAGTGAGTCGTAACTGTCCCAGCATGCTGTCTGTGTGGCTTAGAGAGGCTCTTCTGCCCCCTGGCTTCCCCAGCTCACATCTCACCACTGAGCACAAAGAACACTTCTGCCAGCAGATCCTCAGGTAGAGCCATGACATTAACACCAGAACACCACCCAGGAACTCTGCACTTTATACACATTTGTTTCTTCTTTTCAACTGTTCACACAGGGAACAAGTGAGTAAGCGACGGATGAAGGACATTGTGAAAGAGTTTGCTTTGTTGAGTCGAGGACTACAAGGTACCGAGTGTGCAGCGAACTACTAAACACTCTCCAAACAAGATCCAGAGTGGAGTCGTCATTGCTTTAGTAATGTGGGGTCAAAAGATCCAGTGCACTGTTTTGAATACAATCTAGCCATATTGTTAACGGGTTATGATTAGTGCTGTCAAACGATTAATCGCGATTAATAAAATAAAAGTTTTTGTTTGCATTATATATGTTTTCTGTGTATATTTATTAAGTATATATAAATACACACACGCACATACAGTATATATTTTGAAAATATTTACATTTATTTACTATGTCTATATTTATATAATTTATATTAGAAATATATATATTTTTATATATAAACAACCTATTTTTCTTAAATATATACATGCATGTGTTTATTTATATATACCTGATAAAATATACAGAACACATACTGTACATATATCATGTTAACAACTTTTATTTTGGATACGATTAATCGCGGTTTGACAGCACTAGTTATGATTGAAAAAGCAACCTGAATGATTGAAATAATTGGATATTATTTTTGTTATCTTATCAAATCAAAACAGCACCGATTTCACCCCCCCCCCCCCCCCCCCCCCAAAAAAAAATATTATTATTATTAAAACAAAACATCCTTAAACAAGATACATTTAATCATGACTTGTTTTCAAAGAATATATTTCTATTTTTTCTTATTTATTTTAGGATATACCTTGCTAAACATTAGTTAGGTTATGCAAGGTTACATGATTATGCAAATCTTATACATTTGTAGATTTTTATGATTGGTGGTCTTTCTGTTTCTGTGGAAACCCGTGGAGCTTTGCAAGCGGTTTTGTGTTTTTTCAGTGAAACTTTAAACTTTTACATCTTGAATACATCTCATATTTAAAATAAAAAATGTTTGAAAGTTAGCTTTGCAATGATTGTTTTGTTGTTGTTTTTGAAATAAGTCCCTTACGCTCACTAAGGTTGAATTTATTTGATCAAAATGCAGTAGAACATGAAATATTCTTATAATATAAATAGCTGTTTTCTTTTTTAAATATATTTTAAAATGTCATTTATTCTTGTGCCGGTAAAGCTGACTTTTCAGCATCATTACTCCAGTCTTGAGTGTCACATGAACCTTCAGAAATCATTCTAATATGCTGATTTGATACGTTTATTATTATCAGTGTTGAAAATAGTTTTTTTTTTGTAATTTTGGAAGAACAGCATTTGTTTAAAAACAGAAAGCTATTGTAACATCAAAACCTTTGATCAATTTAATGCATCCTTGATGAATAAAAGTATTCCTTTGTTTAAAAAAAAATATTTTGTCTGTTTGTCATAAAAAATGGCAGGTTTAGTGTTAAGTGTATTTATTTCTCACGGATATCATGATCTGTTTTGATGCACACATATAAAATCTTGAAATTTCCATAACAAGCCATTTCATTTTAACCTCATGACTTACAGTCATTATAATGACAATATAGGTCATATAAGTTCATTTCTCTATTAATACTTCTACTTATACGATAGCACATCTGTTTGGACATCCACAATGTACAATAACAAGAAGAACGGACTGAATCTTAACATAAACAACGAGCCCTCACTCAGTTTCACAAGATAAAACAGAAATCTACGGAGTAAAAAAGTGAGAGGGAAGGAAGTGCTGGGGTCTCTCTGTCCGAGGGTCTAGAGTTGATGCATGAGTTCAAGGCTTTCATTTGTTCACGTGATCGGATGGATTGCTCTGTGAATTACCGTATCCTGGTGAACAGGTTCAACACTGATTTGGATTCCTGGAGACAGAAGAAAGAGGTAAGGGTGAGATGCAGCACAAGCTGCACGTCCAAATATAAGACTTCATCCTGACCTTGGTGCAGCGTGTTTTGCTGAAGACATTCCAGAACCTCAGCGTCTCGTCTCCTGCTCCTGTTACGATGGCCTCGCCATCTGGAGACACCGCCTGGACACAACCAGACACATCCTCAGCATACACTCACTTCTCATGTGTTTCTTCACATTATTCAATTACACGTCGAAGATTTGATAACTCTTTGTCTTTGCCGGTCATTTGTACTTAATTAAAAATCAGATCCAGAGACAACTATACCTTCTGGATAATCTGCCAGTTTACATCATCCACAGTGTCTCTATAGAGTGAGCTTTCATATTGGTACAATTGGAAAATGTTATTCATTTTGATAAAACATTAAACTAAGTGTCCGTATTTTTGTGGGTTTCATATGGACTGTATGAAGGGTGCTTCTTCATTAGGCTAGAAAAAAAATGTATGAATCCTTTGTTTTGAATCAGAGCTTTGGAGCTTCTATCAAACTTGGCATGTCATGTGACTTTAGAGATGGATTCATAGCATCACACTGTTTTGAACTTTGGTTTCGAAACATTGAAAAATGTTGAGGGTTCTCCATTAGATTTGGTGAACCCTTAAACAAGTGTCTTAAGGTTTTTAACTGATCTCAGGTTAGTTTTATGATGCAGGATCATTTCATTTTGATTTAATGAATTTTCTAACTTTTTTGTAACCATATTGCTTTTAATTTCCCAATTCGCCAAGCCTTGCCTTATAACAAATTATTTGTACTCATTATTTTGTATGTAATTATTTGTAGAATATATTTAATAGGTTACACTTTGAGAACATTTGTAATCAGTGCATTTGCAAGCTTTTCGAAACAGTGAATCGTTTTATGAAGAAACTGTTTCAGTTGATTCAGAGCTTCAAAAAGCTTCATTTCTCCCATCACTGGGAACGTGGATTTTACAACTGTCTATTCAGGAAGTTTAATGGCTCTATAAATATCACGTAGTGTGACCATTGAGTAAAAAAATAATAACAAATATTACTTTACCTTGAATGCATGAGTGTCCACAACTTTATAAGCTTTTGAATTTTAATTCAGAAACTACGAACAAGCTCGTCATCACAAAGTGTAGAAGTCATGGTTTGTATAAACTGCAGTATTTTTGTAAAAACTCTTACCAAGTAGAGCACTCGGTATGAATGTCCTGTGAGCTTGGCCACCTGCGTGAGTGAGGGGTATTTCCACACCAGGATCTGGTTCTGGGAGTAGCCGTGTGTGCTGACCTGGTGGACATCAATGGTGTAAGTCAGTACGGGAAAAAGCATTGGATCTGAC
Source organism: Carassius carassius (assembly GCF_963082965.1). Lineage (NCBI taxonomy): Eukaryota > Metazoa > Chordata > Actinopteri > Cypriniformes > Cyprinidae > Carassius > Carassius carassius. The sequence continues at coordinate 28,374,518 of NC_081774.1, forward strand.
TGTGAGTGTAGGTGCTTGTCTTACCAGCTCGTTGGCGTGTTTGGACCAGGCCAGGTTGCAGACCTGTGAGCCGGTGTCAGTACTCTGTAACGCCTGTCCGGTCAGAGTGTTCCAGAAGCGAAGGCAGCGGTCCGCCGTTCCCCCTCCGGAGGCCAGCAGGCCGTGCTGGTGAGGAGACCAGGCGATGGCCTTCACAGCGGCCAGATGATCGCTGTACTGCTGAACGGGGAGCAGACTGGAGCTGTTCCACACCAGCAACTAACAGCAGCAGAGGAAAACACAGCGGGACTGTCATGCTATTTAGACCACATCTGAATTAGTTTGTTTTGCACTCATGCTGAAGTAAAACAAGACATGTGGACTTAATTGCGTTCTTATCAACAAAACGGAAATCATCTGTGTACGTTCTGTTCATTCATTTTTTAATAATGCAGAAAACAGAAAGATATATTTCAACTGCAGACAGACGTTCCACATGTGGAAATGAAATATTCAAGCTGTTTATACTTTTTCTACACCTGAACAGTCAGCTTTCCAATTGGTATACTTGGGCAATATTAACTGTTAAAAGTGTCCACAATAACAAGAAAATCATGTACTGGAGTGGTGTGGATTAGCTTCGGATTATTGTGATGTTTTTATCAGTTTGTTTGGACTCTCATTCCGACGGCACCCATTCAATTCAATATTAAATCACAAAAAGACTGAATGCAACATACACAGACCATGTGCTCAGCCAACTGAAAGGGATTGTTCATTTCTTCTGCTAATCAGATCATCCCGTTTATATGACGCTCTAACCTTGTTATCGTTCCCTCCAGAGGCGAGGTGCTGGTGGTCAGGTGACCACTTGAGGCCGCACACTTCCTGCCTGTGGCCCTGCAGGCGTCTCTCCACAGGAGGAGGCGTCCTCACGTCCCGCTGCAGAATCACTCTGTCCCGGCTGCCCGACGACAGCTGCTCTCCGTTCCACGCAAGCGCTCCTGAACGAGAGCAGAGAAGGTGAGACTCAAACTGTTATATGAAGATGATTTGTTCTTGATGAAGAGTTTAAAAGGCTTAACTGCTCAGAGAGAGATTTAAACCAGCAGACATTTCAAGTGAGTGATTTTAGCGTGACACCAACCTACGCGTGCTGAATGTCCCTCCAAACTGGTCAGCTTCCTCCCTCCAGCTGCGTCCCAAATCTGGACAAATCCTTTATGGGTCCCTACAGCCACCAAACTTCCCTGAATGAACAACAACGAAGAAAATATTACCCTGAACAACCACAAATACAAACACAAATCAGAAATACTGATCTAAATAAGAGGTTTGAGCTGACCCTCTCATTCCAGCACACTGATGTAACAGAGTCACCGTCCACTGATAAGTCACACAACCGCGTCACCTGTATAGGTTCACAAGGGTAAAATGAAGCGCTCAATCACATCTGTAGCTGTTTGTCCTTCTAGTTTGTCTCTTACCTGACTGGTACAGGCACTCCACAGGTAAACACAGGCCCCCAAACCAACACTCAAGAGATTTCCAGCGGACCAGTCCACCTGTTCACAAACGATTTCAATCAAATTACACTGCAAATGTTAACATCATTTGTATAAAAGTAATGCATATTTAATCAATTATATTATATGTGACCCTGGAGCACAAAAACAGGCATAAGTAGTACAGATATATTTGTAGCAATAGCCAACACTACATTAAAAAGGGTCAAAATTATCCATTTTTCTTTTAGGCCAAAAATCATTAGGATATCAGGTAAACATCATGTTCCAAGAAGATATTTATTACATTTCCTACCGCATATATATCAAAACCTAATTTTTGATTAGTAATATGCATTGCTAAGAACTTCATTTGTAAAGCCTTAAAGGCGATTTTCTCAATATTTCAATTATTTTGCATCCTCAGATTTCATGTGTGTAAAAATGTAGACGTGCACAAATATTTGTAATTGAAGTGTACCAGGTTGAGGTAGAAGTCATCCTGCAACTCTGGGGCATCAAGAACCTTGAATGGGATCTTGGAAATCTTGCGTGCTGGCTTTCGGGGTGAACGCAATAGTTTGTGACTGCAGATGCAAAAAAAAAAAAAAAAGACGAATTATATATGGATACAATTAATAATGTATAAAAATGTCATGTTGTTTTTAATGTGCTAAAAGAAAAAGAAAAACTTAATCAGTATTTCATTATTTTTGTATGGAGACCTGCACACAATCTGCAGGAGAAAGAAATAGGTATTAATAACTAATTTGTGGCCACATTTTATTAATCAGTTCCGTCATTTTCATTCAATCATGTCCACGTTATACTGATTTGTTCTCTTGATTTAATTTTTTATTTCTCTTTCAATATCTTTTTCTTTGCATGTCATGTATGGGGCTCTGTATTTTGGTCTTCTTTTATAATAACAAAATATCTGTTTTTGTCAAAATTATTAAGAAAGATAAGCTTATTTCTGTAACACTTTAGTAAAGGGACCAATTCTCACTATTAACTAGTTGCTTATTAGCATACCTATTATTAAGATATTGGCTGTTTATTAGTATTATAAAGCACATATTCTGCATGACCAAATTCTACGTCTCTAATCCTACCTAATACCTAAAGTTAACAACTATCTTACTAACTTTTAATAAGCAGCAAATTAGGAGTTTATCGAGGCAAAAGTCGTAGTTAATTGTTAGTTAATGGCGAGAATTGGACCTTAAAATAAAGTGTGACCCAAAACAAGTAAATTTATCATGTTTGATAAAGATGTTTTGCAGTGCACACAATAAATTAACCAATGATCAATTCTGTTTTGAATTCATGCAGAGATACCAGAGAACACGATACCTTTTGTTACTGAGAGGAGAGAGGGAATAGGGAGAGATTTCATTGTCAAAAGGCACTCTCTTTGTGTGGATGGTGTACTGAGAGACAAGAAAAACAAGAGTCTAATACAATATAATGAACTACAGAAACGTTTCTCCAGGAGCTTGTTATATGAGATGGATGTGTTGGATGTGTTGAGTGGACTCACCCTGAAGAGGCTGTGTGTGTCCTGTGTGAGGAGGGCGTTACGACGGTCATCTGTGTGTGGATCAGGCACGGTTTCGATTCCTGCTCCCAACAGCTCGTTCCTTAGCAGTGCAGCGTACGCCACAGCATCTGAAAAAAATTTGTTTTATTATACTTTTTATTTTAATATTAATATCTTTTGACCCCAAACGTTTGAATGATGGTGTATGAAGTTACAGAATCGTTCTATTTCAGATAAATGCTGTTCTTTTGAACTTTCTATTCATCAAAAACCCACAAAAAAAATTATGCACTACTATTTCTGAAGGATCACGTGACACTGAAGACACTGAAGACTGGAGTAATGATGCTGAAAATTCAGCTGTGATCACAGGAATACATTACATTTTAAAACATTTTCAAATAGTTATATTAAATCGCAAAATATTAATGTTTTTGTTGTATTTGGAACAAATAAACAGCCTTAGTGAGCAAAAGAGGCTCCTTTTAAAAACATAAATAAAAACAAAAATGTACATATAAATAAAATTATCAAAATGATCAAAAGTTAGAGTAAACACTTTTATATTGTTAAAACAATTTTGTTTCAAATCTATGCTGCTCTTCTGAATTTCTATTTTTGAAAGAATCCTAGCAACCCTGAACTTTTGAATGGTAGTGTTTGTATATTTATCTGTGGGAAAATTGAGGGCATTTACAAGCAGATGCAGAATGACTTCACCTTTTCCCGTGTCTGTACTGGCATCTTTCGCCCGCTGATTCTGATTGGGTAACCAACAGTTCTCCTGCAAACAAACATATAAATATCATGTGAAGTGACATTAATCTATCATTCTTCTTTACAATGGATGAGTGTAAACACTTCAGGTGAATGGTAACTCACATTGGCATAGTGGAAGTTTATGCTCCAGTTGCTGCCAGCACGTGTGGGGATGAACCTGTCTCCTAATTTCACAGTAACCGGACTGCACGCTGCATACCCTGACTGCACACACACACCATCAACATGTGCAATATTTACATTTCTGCCTCTCTAAAGAGATAGTCCACCCAAAAATGAAACTTCTGTCATCATTTACTCATGTCATTGTAAACCTGCATGACTTTTCTCCTTCTGTTGAACACAAAAGATGATATTTTGAAGAATGTTGGTAACCAAACACTTATGGTTCCCATTTACTTCCATAGTATTTTTTTGACTTAAAAACATTCTTCAAAATATCTTCTTTTGTGTTCAACAGAAGGAGAAAAGTCATGCAGGTTTGAAACAACTTGAACTAGATAATAGTATATAACTGTGATTTATAACGAGTTGATTTTTTTTACAATTATTAGCTAATACATTAGATAATAAATGTTAATCTAATCATTCAAATTAAAATTGTATGTCAATGAACTGCTGGCACTGACATGTTTGACACAAGAATGTGTTTACTGTACTGTACAGTGGGGCTCAAAAGTTTGGGAAACCCTTGCAAAATCTGTGAAAATGTGAATAATTAAAAAAAATAATAAGAGAGATCATACTAAATGCATGTTATTTTGTATTTAGTACTGTCATTACTAAAGAGTTGGGGGGTGAAAACTTTTGAACACAATTTTTTTTTATTTTGTTGACATATAATTTTTTTCCATTTAGTTCTGCCCTTCATAAGCATTAAGGACAATTTACCTTGATCTTCAAATTCCAAAAGTTTTCACCCCCAGCTTTTAATGCATCGTTTCCTTCTGGAGCATTAGTGAACGTTTGAACCTATTTTAATAGTTGTGTTTGAGTCCCTCAATTGGCCTCAGTGTGAAAAGATGGATCTCAAAACCATACAGTCACTGCTGGAAAGGGTTCAAATATGCAAAGATGCTGGAAAACTGAAGAATCTGCAGGACCTTAAAGATGTTTCTGAAGAACAGAGCTCAGTTTAACTGTTCAGAACAAACAAGGGACTCATGCACAACCATCACAAAACAGAAAGACAGTCGTGGATCAT